>NC_138782.1:47407726-48791394 GCF_965178545.1 Coloeus monedula | reverse complement strand
AAAAACAGGCAACTTTTTTCAAATATTTCCCTTGATTTCAAATTTTATACTTTATATTTTACTTCTTTGCAGAGAATACAGCATATAACATGAGTTATTACTAACTAAAATAATTTGCTCTACTCCTTGCAATCTGATTATACATAATTACCTGCCTTAAAGATATAATGCTGACTCTGTGTTTCTACTGTGCCCTGACAATATACCAATTCTGAAACTGTGTAGAGAAGAGAGTGTGTCACATTTACAAAATTCAACGTTCAAAGGTTAAACTTGGTAAGTTATGCTTGTACATTCAAACCCCTACTGCTCTTTTATACGACAAATACTGCAGTTAGTGGAATGTTTCCTCAACTTCCATATACTATAAATCAGGATCTCAGCATGGACTTTAAATTAGTATCTCAATTTTCAATAGGTCCCTCAAATGCCCACAAAGGCAGAGTTCTGCTTCACTGCATCCCATTTACTGTTCAACTGTGCAACTGAACCGTGCGATGGGGATAGGCGCTACACATACTTTAATCTACTTTGTAGATTTACAAATAGAAATTTAGCCAGTACTAACTGCTTTCTGCCTAGGGAAACTGTGGAATACTTCCTGCCTTAAAAATTTCACTTCAACTTCCCTTTCCCTTGTTGAGATAAATACTAGATTACAGAGTAGAATAAAAGTTTGTAAGACCTGTGGGTCATCAAGCACAAGACTCATATAACTACAGGATATCATATGCTAACAGCATAATAGAGTCCACAAATCCATCCCCTAAGATGACCCTAGACATCTGACCAGCAAAAAAAAAAAAAAAAAAACAAAAAGAAAAATCAAAAATCAAATGTGACTTTTTTTGATGATAGGCATCTGAGTAACATACACAATGCACTTTAAGTCTTGACAGAAGCTCTACTACTACTAGTTGCCCTAGAGTCTTTTTCTTTCTGTGCTTTAGAAGGTAAAAAGCTACAACAGAGAAGTCAAGTAACAAATTAAGATGGTGTTTTTCCTTCTCCAAATCCCTGCTGACAAAAAACAGAAGCCTTGATGCATAAGATTTATGAAATACCACATGCATAACATGGAAGAACTATGATCTACAGAGATTAAATAGCTTTTCAACAATTGTAATAAAGACAGCAATAGTACACTCAGAGAGTAGCATTACTTAACTGTTAATTCTATTCTTGACTGATCAGCCAGTGCCTTCAACAAGCTACTAAACTTTATTTTGAAATACCACTCTATTAGGACAATTACTCTAGAGCTTCTGACATCTGAATGTGAAGGAAGATCATGACAGAGGTAAGAAAAGGCCAGAAACTTCTGCTTACTCTATCTGAGCTTGAACCACAACTACACTATCTCCTTGGTAGCAGATCACCATTGCAATAGTGCATCTCAGCCATTTTGACCCTTCATTTTGAACAGGGAAAGACAGAAAGCAAAAAGACTCATGATAACTAGAGAAAATTAGGAAAGATCCAGCAAAACTGCTGGGATGCAGTCTGCTTATATTTTGGGGAAATTTGGCAACATTGCTATTTTTGTCACTAAAACATGGAATAGAGGACAGGTAATACTGTTCCTTATTGCATTAAGGAAATAAGTATTAGACAGTTGGGGAAAAGTTTTCTGAAAATAAAGCACTTTTACAGACCAGTTTAGAAGCTTCATCATTATAAGACTAAAAAACTGCTCAAGAAAACTTCTTTCAGGATGATTTATGCATAGCTGAACTTGTCTTAGGATAAGAAGAAGAGAGATGACTTTTCTGGTCATGCAATTCTAAATGGTCTGAACACATTTAATTGTACACGTTTTTTTATCCTGTAGGAGGAGTAATTTCCTAAGAATGCAACCTCCTTCCAATGGAATTCTTTGGGAAAGAAAACCCCAAGCAGAACAGATGGAATTCCAAAGGACCAGATTAGCTGGTAGTTCTCAATACAGTACTATGAAGCCAGTTGCTAGTACAATAACCATGTTTCATCCTCCTCCTTCCCCAAAAAGCTCTAACTTAGTCATCAAAATAATTTACAACATTACAGCAATGTCATGGCAATCTGCAGTACTAAAGACATGCAGCAGTAAAAAATAAAAAAAGAAAACCACAACTGAAGAAAATAACCCATCCTGAGTCACACAGATGCATATTCTGCACTTGTCAGAAAAAGTCTTCACTAAAGAACAATGATAAAAAGAGCCTGTCAGAAAGCAATTACTAAATACAAGGGAAAAAACTTGTACACACTTGGATAGCGTGATGCTATATGGCAAAGCAGAGTTTATCTAGGAGCTGTACTTCAACACTGCAGAGTGTCTCCAGCACAGTGCCCATCTCAGTCTATGCATTCCACAGCCACTCAAGGGAGAGTGTGAAGGCAATGAACAAAAAGAATGCACAGCTCCAGCACACACACCTGTGTGCACCTTCTGTCCTCTGAGAAGTGCTCCATGCAGAAACAAACCTACCACTGGCTTTGGTCTGGCTGGGCACTGCTGTAGTACCGTAGGTGACCATAACCTTCAGCTGCACATGCTAGCCACCTCCTCAAGCAAACTGCTTACTAGTGATAGCAACATGCACATGATACTGAAAGCAGATGTACTATCTAGGTATAATCAAAATGCTTCCTCTTCCAGCTCTTTATTCCACAGAATCATCATGAAACAGTGTCAAATATGGTTTCAGCATTCATGTGCATGTGCTAACATGCTCTTGATTGGCTTCTACTAAAAATGTGTCTGTAAATGAACATATTTCCAAATTAGATGGTTCATTGTATTATTTCTCACCAATTAGCTCCTGTAGTCTTACAATCTTAAAAAAATAGCAAGTTCAGCTGTCAGTGTCTAATAATAAACTTGTCTGTTACCATAGTTAGCAATGGCTAGCTCTGCATCTGACACAGTTGACAGAAGAGTGGTGGAAAACATCTGCAACAAAGTGTAGATACTAAATTAAACACAAACATCTGGTGAGCTGATTTCAGCTTCTTAACAGCCTCAGTATTTCAAATTTATCTCTGATGTAATTCCACCTATTTTAGGAATTTGATAAGAATCACTATCGCTCACTAGTTCCAGGCTATGCCTCTTCTGCACTCAAAGGTGTGATTACAGCATTGGAGATCTCTACGCTATATTTGATTTTGCTGGTGTGAATAACAGTAGCAGTAAAGACAGAGGTGAGAGTAGGCTAGAAAAGGTGTCCCCAAGATTCTGCAGGCAAACACAAGATTATATCTATTATCTGAGTCAGGTAGGAAGATAGCAAACTGACTCTAACAAATATCAAGGACTTAATAACCCCACAGCACTCACAGTTAATAAATCCCGAATCTCACCACTATCTGAAAATGCTGGATCTGAAAATAATCACAGAAGCATTTCAGTTTTACAACACTTTTCTGAGAAATACCTCATTAATCTCAGCTGGAAAACAGAGGCACTTGTTAAAGCAAATCATTTGTTCAAGGTCACAAAATACTGAGATTCAAACTGAACACATTTTTTTTCTGTATGTTCCCATTAATGTGTTCCAGAGCAAGAAGGCTCTAAGCACACAGCCCTCTCATGAACAAGGTCCTCTCGCTCTAACTCAGACTGTGAAATCTGCCCCTCTACATCGTCCCTTTCATGCAAGAATACGTGAGAAAATGTTCATCAGTCCTCAGACTTTGATCTTGTGAGCAGTCTCAGGCAGCTAAGTCTCTAATACGACCATCTGCTTGAGTCTGCACATTCCACCCCAGCTCACTTTCTCTTCGCTTCATCTTTTATCAGCAGCATTTCTTGAATTATTCCAATTCAGCGCTCTGACAAGCTGATATTTTGCAGCTGCCCAATCAATCATGCGACCTTTCCTCTCCAACTCCCAGACTCACCTATCACTGTGTTTATTTTTGGAGCAAGGGGAAAGATTCATTCCCATCTTCATTTGTTTCAGCTATGTAATCCTCTGTCAATATTTCTCACTGTTTTCATTCTGAAGCTGCTGTAATTTATGAGATTAACCCTTTCACTTCACACATTTCCCATAAGATGCCTTCTTGTGTCCGTGAGAAGTCTACCTTTCTGAATTCTTCTTAGACTAATTCCATTTAAAAAAATTCTCTCAGACTACTGTTCACAACTTCTCCTCTGAGTATCTTTGATTTATGACTTATTCTTTCCTGCAGACCACTAATAAAATCATTAAGATGGGATGTGGTACCTTCCCATGGGCATGTCCAAAAGAGCCAATATTCAGTCGCTACCCAGTTTAAAATGCCACAAAAGGGCCATCACACAGCTGGAGCTGAACCATATTATGAAAGCCCGAGCAATCATTACACTGAAAACCCAGTTCCTAGACATCTTCACTATATAATCAAGTGCAAAAGAGATTTTAACTTTTTGTATTAGAGATATTGGTTGTACCTTCAAAAAAGGGACCAATATCCACTGTCTCCAAAGAGAGCTGCTGTTTTATCTCTTCTTAACCTGCCCCAACGTACCTATTTCTCAAAACATCAATGTACAAAACAAAGACTGCAGCAGTCTTAAAACACTATGCTATAAACTTTATATCTAAGCAACTATAATGCCTAGATACCAGGAAATAAATGCCTTTTGTAGGGACAGTGCAGCTGACAGGAAGAACACTAAATTGACAGAAGTGGCAGATGAATCTCATTCCCAGATCTCCCACCAAAATTCTCATTTGTCAAGTTACTCCCCTGTGCTTAAGACCTTTATCCCCACCTTATTGGCCATATTTGTTTAGCCTTTAAAAAAAATACTCAAAAGAAAAAGCTTCCATAAGTACAATGCTAGAAAAATATATACAATACAATAAAGCAGCTTGAAGTCTGCTTGGTGGCCTTACCTGCAGGGCCCTGGGAACAGGCAACAGTGAATAGGTCAGGTGCTTGGTTCCAAGGCTGCCTGTGGCCCGCAGCTGAGATATTTTTCCTCTGTTTAGCACAATTATCATCAAGTTTGAACAGTAGTCATATTTTGCAAAATCATAATATTGGAATCCTACTGCTCTCCTCTTCAAAAAGTAAAGAAAGTAATAAGAGGCAGCAGTATAAATGGGGACTGATATTTTGAAAAAGCAGTTATTAGGGATTTTGACTACTCCCAGTGATTCAAGACAGAGCAACATATAGTAGGAGAACACGAGGTACAGACCACCATACTCCCCTGAATAAGGAACACTTTTTATGGATTGAATTTTTATTTCTTATCCATCTATCCCTGAAAAAATCCATGGCATTTGCCTCTGTATTTCCAGATATCTCTTGAAAAATTCTTCTTCTCAGGTGTACTCTCTGTTATTCCCTGATTTTCTAACCTCACCACTTTAAAACATCTTCCGTTTTAAAAGCCTCTCCAACATCTCTACCTCAGTTCTCATGATGCACACATTTGGCCACACTAAGCAGTAGGAAGAAAGGAGGAGACTTTTGGTAGCCCTTTCTACATACCCAGGGATGTCACTACAAGAAAGACAAAATGCCAAACAGAGGTGGCCTGATCTTGACCACATTTAGGAATAAATCACTATACCTAGCACATTGTAGTTTATATGCATATTGCATGACAAATATAAAATAATTTCTGTTTTGGGGGGAGGATGTCCTACCCATAATATCAGCTGCCAGTCAAGGCAGTAGCACTGGGATAGCCAAGGATGTGAAGCCTGCTAGGCAAGGCTGAGAGGGTCATTTTTTTATTGTCAGGCATTTTCAGCCCTAGTAATGGTACTCAGCTTTACAGGGAAACTGTTGTGAGGAAAACATTTCTCAAGCCAGGAACCACAGATCATACTGACAATTCTTGTTATCTTTACCCCAATTTAGAATCACGGTAGTTAAGCTGTATTTATTCTACAACTTTAATCAAGTTGTATGACAAGCAACATCATTGGAGCCCTGTTTTTAGTGAACTCTGCTTTAAGAAAGATATTCTAGTCAATAGTAATTGGGCATTTTATTTAACTCACCAGCCCTACTTTTACCTCCCTTTTATGATAAAACTTGAAAAAACACTTTTTTTTTTTAAATTATGCTTCAAACCACTCTAATATAATCCATAAAATTGCCCTGATATGTCCTAGGAAAAATATAATAAAGTAAAAAAAACCTCATTTTATTTGACACATCATGACATACCATGATAACAGAGCTTATCTGGCAAGATGTGTCCCCAGAAGCAGTCCCTAAATCATGTCCCATTTGCTCTGTATACTGTAAAAACACCCCACGTGTATAAGGGCCGTAAAGTGACAGAAGTCCTTTCTAATAGTAGTAGGAAGGATGCTACATGGTAGCAACAAGATGCAGTAGACAAGGTGCTAAAATAATCCCAAAATATTTTGACAGGAGCCAGGTGCTCTAGGTGGCCCCTGGGCTTGCTATTTCTGACATTAAAAGTCTACTTCTTGGCAACTCCTGAAATGCTGTGAATTAGGGGATGGGGTGTGGGGGGGAAGATCTGTGGCATCCTGAAATGACAAATCTCCAGCATCAATAGCTTGAAAATGAAAACACCTGAACAGTTCTTATTCCGACTGCAGCATTTCTGCCTCAAACAGAACACATTTTCTATTTTACACCAAAGCTGGCAGGCAGGGTCTGCCAAAGCTCAGATTTTTCTGGCAAAATTTAGGTCCAGATCATCCAACAGCCACATAGCCACAGGTTTTAGTGAGCATAGGATATTGTTCTGTACTTTACCAAGTGCTGTAACTTGCTAGTATTCAATCAGTACTTGGGAATATCATAGAATGCCTCCTCCAGATAAGAATACACTCTATATTTTCTAACAATTGCATTGCCATTCCATTTCCATTTGTTGTTACAGACTGAAAAATAATTTTACTATAAAAAGACTGAAAGATTCAGTGCCATAGTAGCATAAGATTGACAATTTCTGTGTAAGAAATCAAAGCACCCTGAAGTAGAAGACTTGGTTATTAAAGACTCTGTGCAGGTGTTAACAGAATAGTAAGCAGATCCCCATGCATTCTGTGCTAATCCTGCCTTTTGAAACAGTAAAAAATTATGGGTTCCTGAAAGAATTTCCCTTTACCCCAGTTTTCAGGGCACTCAGTTTTTTAATCATTTATCTCAAGTCCTCCACAGTCTTCCTGTGTAGGTGAACAGCTCATGGAAAAGCTGCAAGATTCAACCAGCCGACTGTATACTGCTAACTTAGAAACATTAAGGAATCTTCAGACACACAGGGAAATGGCTTTCTTTCACCAGGTTCTTGAGTCAGCAGGTGACTCTTCACAGATTTTAATCAGGTGCAGTGACAGAAGGCTGCAGTGAACTGTGAGTCCCAAAAATATGTAATTAAGCAGGTGCAAAAATACCTTTCAGGCTTGTGTACATGTCGCAATGTAACATTCAGAGACAACTCGATTTTTATTTCCTGTTTATTCTCCTGAACAAACTCACCAGCTATTGTATATGAGCCAGTGAAATGGAAAATTATCATCAAGAATATTGAAACAGCAGGAGTATGTTTCAGCTACTTCAACTCTAATTTTCAAATTCTTCAACACACAAGATTATGCACAAGGACAAACTTAAATGCTATAAATCACAAATTCATATTTGTATATTAATATTTTGTTCTTTCATATTTATTTATTTATTTATTTTACATGATGTGGGATATAAGATATGCTTCATTCTGCTCCCAGCTAAGAGAAATGGCAAAAAAAACAAACATCGACAAATTCTTGCCATGTCCGTTTATACTGTGGAAATAATGTTTCTGTATTATATTTTTTAAAAACCCCTATATTTTCCCAAATAAGCAAATGTTAAAAGTAGGTTAATCACAGCTGAAAGAAAAAAATTCTCACATACTGATTTCATGATCATATGCTGAACTCCGTTTTCCCCATTCTTATTTAAATTAAGAAATTCTGTTATTGTACTTTGAGAGTATTGGGACAGTAAAAAATATCATGTTATCACAGGAGCTGCATCTGATATACTAGAAAGCCTCCCAGAAATATGTCAGAACTGCTACTAAAGATGACAGAAAAATAAACTTTTTTTTTTCCAGCATGAGGCTCTATGTATAGCCTGTTTTTCACAGGCTGCTCTATATCAAGTGCCACCCTTGCTAAAAATTGCACTATTAGTTGTAAATCAGAGAAGTCTGAGAAAGAGAAAAGAACATTTCAAGGGAATGGATTCAGTATAATGGTTTCATCTGAGCCAAAGAAAAATCAAGGCTGGATCTTTTAATGTTGGGCATTTTTTTGCTTTTTTTCCTCATATGTTACATGACTAAAGAGCTGTGTAGTAGTATTTTTAAAATTTAATTCTTAATGTAAGCTATGTCTAAATCACAGAACACAATGTAATAACTTGTCTACTTATCACAAAGAATATCACTTTTCATTACCATTTTTATTCCTTTATGCATTTTAACTGCTGGTAACATTTACTGTTAAAACAAAGGCAGTAACGCACAATCTCATGGAAGTTTTCACATTGCCTCAAACAGTACATGCATATGAGTTCATTTTGGGACACAATTATATTCCAATGCTTTTCCTCTAAATTCACTAATTTTAGTGTTTATTTAAGCAATTTTTAAGTATGGCAGCAAAGCTAGGCTGCCAATCATCCATGTACCCAAGAGACTAAGAACCATGAGCCCTTATGTGTTTCTTTTGGCTCTACTGAGTCCATCTGGCTCACTGAGCCCCTGCAAACCCTTAAGACTAGGATGTACCACCCTTAAAGCACCTAAAATTCACTCAGCAAAGTCTCTTTAGCTACATCTGTCACTTACAGCTACTCGGCTTCAGCTTCCTTTACAGAGGGTGGCAGGAGATTAGTTTTCCAGAAAGTGAGACACCTTGTGAAACTGGGACTTAAGAGAGCCCTGATAAACTGCCCTCTGCAGGTATCTACTCCTCTCCTTGGACTCTACAATGATCAGCTTAGGCTGGGGTGACCAGCACTGAGGTGTCCCAGTTTAAGTGAGGTGAATCCCAGCCTTAGCATGCTTATAGCAGCCTGTCCAATAACAAGCAACAGAGAAACAGAATCACAGAATCACTGGGTTGGAAGAGACCTTCAAGATCACCGAGCCCTAATACCACCTCAACTAAACCACAGCACAGAGTGTCACATTCAATCTTTTTTTAAACACATCCAGGGATGGTGACTCTACCACCTCCCCAGGCAGACGATTGCAGAACGTTATCACTCTTTCAGTAAAAAAACTCTTCCTAACATCCAACCTAAATTTCCCTTGGTTCAACTTGAGACTGTGTCCTCTTGTTCTGTCAGCTGTTGCCTGGGAGAAGAGACCAACCCCCACCTGACTACAACCACCTTTCAGGTAGTTGTAGAGAGTGGTAAGGTCACTTCTGAGTCTTTTCTGTCTTTTTTTTTTTGAGTCTTTTCTCCAGGCTAAACAACCCCAGCTACCTCAGTCGTTCCTCATAGGGCTTGTGTTCCAAGCCCTTCACCAGTCTTGCCACCCTCTTTTGGACACATTCAAGTGTCTCCACGTCCTTCCTGAACTGAGGGGCCCAGAACTGGACACAGTACTCAAGGTGGGGCCTCACCAGGGCCAACTACAGGAGAAGAATAACTTCCCTAGTCCTGCTGGCTACATTGTTTCTGGCACAGGCCAACTTTCGCGTTCTTCAGAACGCTCGTGCTTTCAGTGAAGTGGCAATGTGAAAACTAACTCACAAGAGCTGAAGGCATCAAATGTCAAGAAATTTAGACAAGCTTTTCACAGCTATTGAAATTACAGCTGTATCTTAAATACCAACAAATAGCACAGTGTGAACTGGGGCTTCACATTCTTTCACTGCCCAGTGCCTTAACGTAATCACATAAAGACCAAGCAAAGAATACTCCAGCATATTAATTTCAACCTGAATCATGTGCAAATCTGGATATTCAAAAGAAACTTTCATTCATTTATTCCATCTCTACTCACAAACCCTGAGACCCCGGTCACAAGGTCAGTTTCCCCCCAGTTTTGGTATTATAAGCTTGTGCAATGCAGCCTTCAGCCCCCAAACAGCAAAGGGGTGGCCACGTCATGTGCCACATGATGGCAACATGAATAAATCCTGAGGCAACACAGGACTTACAGACCTCATCTAGCATGAACTATGAGCCAGCCAACTCTCCAGTGCTCTGTCAGCTGCTCCAAAACATTTAGATGAAGCAGGAAAAGCTAGTGAAAATTCTGTGAAGAAAGCATAAATCTTTTGAGGCTTCGGCAGTCCAGCTTCCACACGGCTGGCTGTCCCAGGAAGAGGAGCGGGACTGCTGCAGTTAGGCTTTAGGCATCTATGTCCAAGCTAGTGCCATTAGGAAAGAAACCTGAACTGAATAGCTGGCAGAAATCCTGCTATACTTCTCATGTTGGGTCAGAATTACCAGTTGTCTCCATGTCCAATTTTTATGGGCAGGCATAAGATAATAGAACTAAAGTACAGGTCAGCAATCACAAGTTCTTACAGTAACAACCACAGTAGAAAATAATATTTAATAAAAGAAGCTGGCAAGCCTGAGGCATGACAGAGCATGCTGTTAGGATTACAGCATACAGACCATGGAAAAAGATTTATGTATGCATACATACACACATGCACATTCACACTTACACATGTATAATTAGAAAATCAGTATTACTGGTAGTTAAAAGTTAAAATTCAAGGTTTCTGGTTTGACTTGTCTTCCAGCTCCCAATAATTCATCTTAAGTAGTGATAAGACATAAAAATTTTGTCTTTTCCCCACATGCTGTCATAAATTTTAAGAATATTAATGGCTAGGCAGTGATTTTCTTGACCCTTGTTGAACAGGCCATTGATTGCAGTACTGCAAATGTAAAACAAAAATGAAAAAAAAAAAAATCTCCTTGAAAAGAAAGATATATAGATAAGGGTAGGTAACTTGAACCACAAACTTTGCTTACACAAATTTAGCTTATTCTCTACTTCAATACTGACCTCATTTTAGGTTAATCCTGAAGCCCATATTTACTATTAAACTACAAAGATGGTGAAAATTAAAGTGAAGCCCATAGAATGAAATTATACAGGTCTCTTTGTGCCTTATGACCTGAAAACACTACAGCATGCAGGAGTCACATCAATTTAAAGCAATAGGTCACTAGCACAGCGTAGACAACCCTACTGAACAGCCCACTGGCCTTAGTGCTTCAGAAAGAAAATGCTGCTATGGTTGCCCAAGGAACTGCAAGTTAATTGACAAGATACTTCTCTGCTATGGATAACACAAATTCATGAAACATGAAACAAAAAGCTGACATAACCATTACATTGTTTATTGAAGCGGATGACTCAAACCTTCAGGTTTTGCATTTGAATTGTTCTAAAAGGGGTATTTTTTTTCTGAAACACTAAGAGAAGCATTGGTATCAAAGACTTGGTCTTTACTTAAAGACAAACTTGTAATGATGTTTTTAAGATGATTTTTTAATACCTGAAAGCCTGAAATCTGTCACACACATTTAACTACGAAATTAAAGCTTATATAGATGTAGTGATAAGAATATTGAGGCGAAATCGCAAACTGCAAAAATAAAAAAGTGCACAGATGCTCCAACTCATTTTTGGCTTTCTCAAAAAACACTTACATTAACAATATATCATTGTAAGACTGATTATATTTATTCAATGACATGCTGAGAAGCTTTCTGGAAGGTGCTACTTTTGGCAGAAACACATTGCACTACACCATATTCCTAATGGTAGGCAGAGCCTGAAAAAACCAGACTTAAATCACTACTAAAATACGCAATACCAAACTGAAAGTAATCAAGGTGTGCCTTTATAAGACATACTCTATTTAAGACATATGCTATTAAAAAAAAAAAAAAGAGAGACAGATAGATAGTAGATACAGTAATATGTTTATTTTAGGTTTATTTTAGCAGCTTGAAAAATATCTTCTGGTGATTGCCTCTGTTCCATTTACCCAGACAGGTCTACACATCTGTTCAGTTCCACTTAGCAGCTTAAGAGGAGGGGGGGGGGGGAAAGAGAGGAGAGAAAAAGGAAAAAGGAAAAAAAAGGAAAAAGGAAAAAGGCACAAAGTCAACCTTAAAAGTTAAATCTGAATAGTTCCTGAGGACTCCTGGCCTGTGCCCAGCCACACTATATTAGTTTGCTTTTCAGTGTTCTATTATATTTGGCAAAACAAAGTCTAAGAACATCTGAAGGAAATAACAACTCACATTGGAGGTATCAAACCTGCACCAGAAAAGGACTGATTGTTCAGGTAGAATTGTTTGTTATTTATGGCTAAAATATGTTTCTGTTGAAATAAACTAAAACCGTGCAGACACCACATAGATTTTTAAATTAATACAAAGGAGATGGAGTTTTGATTTGACTTGGTTGGGTTTTGATGTGTTCCAGTTAAGCTGGTGTTGATGGGAAGGATTGTCCTTCAACATTCGATTCCCTTAATTTTTGCAATTAGATGTACCATCTAATTTTGTTATCAGAATGTAGCTTCTAATAACATTTACACAAATACAGAATGCTTTCAAAAATCCTGAAATGTATACCTGTGTGGTTTCACCATAAGCAAAATACTTTATTAAAAAAACAAAACAAAACCTTTTTAGGCATTATAGTGCTCTTCTCCAAAACGTATGATTCAATTCTCTTGGTCTTATCTTCAAACACCAAAACAAATTTTTTTCAGCTCCCTCTCTCATGTTCCTTCCCCTTTTATTCTCTAGTCATGAAACAACAGTCTATAGAGCTTTTAAGACAGAGAAAAATACCAGACCAGCAATATTTCCCAGAAACAGAGTTAAGTAACTGCATTGAATTAAAGATTTAATTGTAGCATGCTGATCAAAAAGAAAACAGATCTTACAAACCTACTCAGAAGTACAAAGGCAATAAGAATTAATGTTCATATAAAGCAAATACTAAGAAATAACACAACAAACTAGTGCTGAACACCCTTGCCTAAAACACACTGATACTGTACAGGACTTGTGACAAAGCTTAATGACTCTAAACATACAAGCCTTCGTTTTGTTCTCTGTTTAATTGAATGATACTTTTTTCTAACTGTCAAGGAACTGTCCGTAACTACCAATTCAATTACCATTTCCAAACAGGTAACACCTGGATTGATCTCACTGCATCAGATGTGCTCCTTTCTCCAAAACAAGGTATATGCTCGTGCATGTAACCCATGCAAGAAAATGCCAAATCCTTGATTTCTCCAGCACAGCCACAGCAGGCAGAGCCACGACTCTCTTTGTGTCAGGCTCTTGAGTCTCACTTGCTCCTCAGACATCCCAACTGATACTCTGCCCTGGCTTTTCTCAGGAACTTCTCTCTGCCACTGCATTTTTTCTGCACCAGTTTCTCCAAGCTTGTGCTCCTCTGCATCTGAATTACCAAACCACTCACCTCTCTTGCCTCAACAAATACATTCTCCTTCAAATCCTAACTGGCTAAAATGAAAATGTAAGAACAGTTTCCTTAAACTTTCACTTTGAGCCTATTGTCACCTTTTTCATCACCTTCTTGCTTTTCCTCATGCCAATTTCTATGTGTATCCTAATTTTGTTATTTGTTAGAGATGGTCAAGAAATGCAATACCTGATTAAAAAGAAAATTTTTGGGAGTGGGGCCTAAGAAGGGCTGAATAGCAAATGACAAGAAAATCACTTTTACATTCAAGAAAATTTCATGTAATTTCACACTTTACTGCCTTCATGTAATTTTTAGGGAAACTCCATAGCACTCAAAAAACTCATGTAGCAGCTTTATGCGTTACTGAAATTCTTAACATTTATTGGAAACATTTTGTATTAAAAAGCAAATATAAATGCATAATTCCTATGTAAAAATAAGACTTTATGTGCAAATAAAGCCCAAATGTTTTATTTACTGGTATTTCTGGTGGCTGCCTAAGAAGCTTTTACAGTTTAGAAAGTTTATATAATGTTCTAAGTGTGTTTAAGTAATCTCCCTGGCAAAGCCAGAAAACAAGCTACTTCTCCAAGAACAATTACACACAAGTTAGATGCCTTTTGGAGAGATTCAGATCCTTAGGAATCATAGAAGTTTTAAACAGATATTTGAATGTGAAAATAAATATTTACATAAAAGAGGGTGGTTTGTACTTATGTGAAATTCCTATTAAACCTCTAACCAAATATGAAAAAACACATCCAAAGATGGAGAAAAAACCTCCACAAACCTAGACCTCTCATTTGCTGGGGTATTTGGCAGATCTTTCCACACAGACATAGTCACCACCTTCATGCACACCAGTTAGCAGCATGTGTCCAGAAGTGGCAGATGATTCCCAAACAGTCATTAAAGATGCTGGGCCAATAAAAGAGCACTTGCTACTAGAATTTAAGACCAGGCAAGCCCTCAGGCATTTCTAAAGGATGCAGGAGGAAGCTACACCAGTGCAATGCCTGCAGCTCTCAGCTTCAGAGACAAGTCTTGCTCCAAAACCCCCTTTCACCTCAGACTGCTTCTCTCATCTCTTGAAGGCAGCGAGCATATGCAAGGACACAAGGAGGGAGGAAACATACTGCACTGCAAAGCGCCAGCAACAACAGAGCTTGAGAAGATCCTGGTGGCTTCCACACCAAGTCTGAGACAAAATCAGCTGGAAGACTGGCTAACGAAACTACATGCATTTTTTCCCAGTGTCATGAATACAGTGTGATACTGAAATCCCACTAAAATTTATGACTATAAAAGGTTTCTCAACCAAAAAAAATAAAGTAACCACTTTGGCTAGGTATTCCTGGAATGGAAGACAAGTAAAGTGACAAAAACAAAGATTAGATTTACTTTAAATTTAACCAGTATCTGTTACTTTACTTTTCTTAAAATAGGTTTGGAGGGGAAGGGTTTCGTAAGGGTTTTCACTGTTTTTTGGGGGGTGGGGGAGGGGGTGTCCTTCTGTATGGATAAACCATCGATGATTCACCTATTCTGCAAAATTCCTGACCTAAAAACAACTGTATTTTTTTAATTATACACTGTAAACCGGACTCACTGCTTATTCTGAAAATAAGACCGCTTCTTATCTACTGCTGAATCCCACAGCCAGAAGCCCTCAAACGTTCAATTATCACAAGATCTCTTCTACAGAGTACAGAAAAGAAACCATAAAACCAAAATTTTCTTCTTTGTAGGGCAAGGAGGGTGTTCTCCTTCTGTTCTTTTCAGTAATTACATTGTTGAGCTTGTTTTGCTTATATGTAATCCTAGAGTTCCCTACAACAAATTTACAAAACTCCATGGAAGTGAATTAATTGTGGGTAAGTTTTCCTGAATGTTATTAAGAGAAACACATATTAAAATCTGTTCTAACATTCCTTGATTTGCAATCTGCACTTTTTAAAAAAATACCTGCCTTTCAAAAACCTATACATCATTTTCTGTCTTGCATAAAAATCAGAAATTTTAATGGAAACTGAAACATTTCATACAGAAAGAAAAATCCTTTTAACATAAAGCATTTTGAGGTAAAAATGTCTTCACATATATTTTTGATGAGCTCTGATACTATTATAGCTATAAAACTGACCTCCAGATAAAAGAAAAAGAAAATTCCATCTGGTTCTCAAGAGCTGGAGATGACTAATTTTTGCCTCACCACTGCTGCTATCTTTTGGCATATTCTCCTATATATGCGTTAAATTTAGCAAATCTCTCTGATCTCCAGATAGAGAAAATGACTATGATTGCATTTAGATGTTCTGGTTTTGCCAAATTCTTACATGCTTCAGTTTTTTAACTTGTAAAATGCAGCCATTCATCAAAAGTATATATAATGAAGTGTTTAATTCACAGCAATGAACAATGAAAGAACATAATTTTTACTATTGCTCCAGTCCAATGGCTGACTGACCTGCCAACAGACCTTTAAGATGGTGTTTCATTGTTTGGGGTTTTTTAAGAAAAATATTTTCAGGAGTTCTATTAACCATGTATTCCAATCCTTCCCAGGATGAATAGCCATCACATAGCACAGAAGACAGCCAATCTGCTTAGTTCCACTTCTCTATGTTTCTACTCATAGAGTTTAAATTCAAGATTCTAATCCCTCACCATTTCACACTGTGAACCAGGATGGGGGAACCTCTTCCTTGCTGAGGATCAGGCAGCTCTCTCAAACACCCTTAGTGGACTATGTGCTACCACGTATCTTAGCATTATCAAACAGAGTTACTCAAACACAGGTCTTTCTCCAGCATAGTGAGAGAGATTCTATTCAGACCAGCATTGCTGGCAAGCACACAACTAAGTGCCTCTAACAAATCTCAGAGAAAGAACCATGCTGAATTCAAGATGCCCATCTGCAATGGGCATCTCTACTGAGAGCTACAGAAAGGTGAAACCAAGTCAATCCCCTTGTCCTTTATCTGTGTACCAAAAATAAATTTAAATAAGCAGCATACCAGATGATGCTAACAGCAATATGACCTGTATGTTGTCATCATACACATCAAAGAGCTACATCCATTCATATTTAAATCTGTAAGTAAAACAACTGCCAACTTTCATACTATGAAAATTATTTAAGTCTAAAACTTTGGGTGATGTCCTTTCTTATTGGCCCTGAAAATCTGCTAAGGTCTCAGATTTCTTACATTATGGGGGTAAGCTTATTTGATTTTATTCAATGTCATTAAAATGAGAATATAAAGAAAAGCTGTATCAGTGGTGAGCTATGATAAGAAAGAAAGCACTTTATCATACTAATGAAGTTGATGCTTTAATGAGACAGTTGAAATCTGAGGCAGTAAATAAACAATTAGCAAAATCACTGGAATAGAGGAATTAATGGGCTGAACAAGATGCACAGAGTCTCAAGAAAATAAAAATATTACTGATCTGTAACCATGAGGCTCTCGAAGTTTGGCCCCTGAGAAATTGGCTTCCATCAGTAATAAAGAAGATGGCAAATTATAATTAAATTACTTAAATCATTGCACAGTAACAAGATCCTCAGTATTCTGTTGAGTTTGAATGCAATTGTTTGCTTGTACCTAAATGGCAGTAACCATATGAATCAGCAGTTATATAGGTTGTCTCTTTTCAAATGTCTTTTCAGACAGAGATCAGGTAACTACTAAAAGTGACTTTACTATTAGGAAACCTCATCCAAGAATCCCACATTGGGTTGGCAATGTGTTTTAACGATGCAGGAATTAATTGGAGAGGGGGAAAAAATTAAAAAAATAAAAAGAAAAATACTTGAACTGATATTAGCAAAAGCAATGGATCACTGCAGTAAACCATTAGTAAAATTAAAGGGAGGATACCACCCACATATAGCCACTTCAAAAGCAGAAATGCAGCATTTTCAGAAGGGGAAGGAAGACATGGAATCTCATTGTCACTTCACATAGGATTTGGGTGACTGGCAAGTCAGTTCTGTGAATAGACCCTGGACTCTGTCCACAAAATGCTAATGGTCTTGTCCATCCACACCCTGACGTTACTCCCAGCAGACAGCTGGAACACTGCTTACATTGTTAGACACACTGTGTTAAGCAGAAGGACATTACCTCTGACTCCACAAGCTGCAGACTGCTGGAGGCTGAAGGAATCTTCTGTCTAAGCACCACAACGTGACTGTTCTGTTCACCACCAAACATCCCAAATTACAGTTGCCTGAACCTTACTGTGTTTATTTCAAACTCAAATCCCATGAATACCACTGGACATCAGAAATGCAGCTTTGCAAATCCTCTCCTTTGTGTTGTGTTATAAACTTCTGCAAGCATTGAAGGGCAAATACACACAACCCTTTTTTTTTTGTAATTGCTGGAAGACAATTGGATAAAGTCAAAGGCAGGGAGACCATTCCACCCTAAACGAAGGGTGGTGAGATACAAGTCCCAAAGTGTCATTTAATCTGTTGATGTATCTTCCTCTGTCTTTTAATGAAATCCCTAGGTCACCCCAAAGACACTCGTTACAAAGAGCAGAAAGGCAAATCCTCATTTCCATTTCATTAATGTACACATGACTCTGCCAGAGTGCATCAGAGACCAGTCTGGTGACAGTCATTCCTGCAGCCAGCTTCTTGGTAATAACTCCTTAATGGCAGGCCTCCTTTCTTCCTGACAAGACAAGAAGGCATTAAGAATACAGAGCAGTTTGGAAGACAGGAAACCATAGCTGTTCAGTCCTATCCAAACCAGTCACTAGGGACAGTAAGTGGCAGGTGTCTTCTGATAGCTGTCTTACAGGCCAGAAATAAACAAAACAATCAAAGAAAAAAACAGAGATAATGTTCACATCTCAGAACAAAGGCACTACAACTGTCAACTATAGGCAAGGCCCTGTAGTTCCCACAGAGACGCCAGTGACTGAATTCACACTGATCCTCAGTTCTTCCAGTATATGCCAAATGGGCCCTGTCCCAACACAAACATCTCCAGTCTTCCCAGTCCTGGTTTGGTGGGTAAACCAACTGTCTCTCCCTTCAGATTTTTACATCTTAGTTGTAACACAAATATGAGCTATAGTACTGAAACAAATAATCCACATTAAGAATAATTTATTTTCCAGTTCTCCCTGTGTGCCAGTAGAACAACAGGTGAATTCTTCAAATTAAAGGAACTAACATCCAGATATATTCCTCCATCCAACTCCTGTATCTACCATCACCTTTTCAGACAGGACCCAAAAAATGAGCACAAAAATAAAAGCAATGCACCAGAGTTGTGGCACTTCCTTGGACTTCCTTGCACTTCAGGCTGTCCTAGTTCAAAGAATCCCTTTTTTATTTCAACTGAAGTAATACATGAGGAAAAAATGCTTTAAAAAATCCACAAATTTCTCTTGTTGATTCATTAACATGGGAAATAGAGGTGGGAGATTAATACACTACTTACTGATTAAGGAGAGTACAAAGGAGAAAAATATTCTTCAAACCACAATAGCTGGAAGCTTTAAGGTATGTGGGCACATGACTACTACCCAGCAGCTACAGGAACGTCTCACAAACACAGCTTAGCAAACTAAGGACACCATATATCCCAGGCCCCTAACTGAAGGATGCTACAGACCCACCTACAATCAAGGATTCAACAAGATAACACCAAGAGGCTCTTACAAAAAAAAAAAAAGGAAGAAAACAGTGAGATTTTAGGAATACTGAAATTTAGGGTGGCAGAACAAGAAAATGCAGGAAAGAGAGAATATTTTTGTGTTTTCTGTCTTCTTGTTGTTCAACCCAGCCACAAAATAGGGGATATGTGGAATTAAACATGTTATAGAAGCCTTTCCAGCATGCTTTCTAACAGCTCCTAAGGCTCAGTGTAATTAAAGACTATGGAGAAATAATTTATACATTCTTTGCAGAAAGCCACAAAAGCAGGAAATTATCTGAACAGTCTTTTGATAAATTTAGGTCTTGAAAGTTGGTGAAACTCAAGAAAAGCCTTACTGCTTTGGTAGGGTAAAAAAACTCACAACTTAATAAGATAAAATTTTAATTTTGAAAGGGGTTTTTCCCCCTTTTTTTAATCACTGCCCTCTTGCAGCAAAGGAGGAGATTAGAATAATGCCTCCAGGCTTTTTAGCACAGTTATACTTTAATGGTAAACTGTGTTCTCTATTCTAGAACATGCACAATAATAGGTATACTCTCACGGATGGCGAAAAAAATTACTCTGGAACCAATATAAGCATGATAGACCATTTCTTTTTCCATCCCTTCACTCACAGAAAAAATCAGATCTCCTCCTTGAACTGAAGTCCTTTGGTCATTTTTGCTATTATGGAAATTTAACATTAAACTGTTAATATTTAACTGCCAAACAACACACAACTCTCAGAAATCAAAACAGTATTCATAAGCCAAAAAAAGTCAAAGAAAAATGAGAACTACTTAAACACAGAGGACAAGTATGGATTAAAGCTGCAAGTATCTGAAAAATTATATATCATATTATAAACATGACTTTTAAAACAGTAGAGAAGAAAAAACTGAGGTGGACTTCAAGAGGAAACAATTCTGGTTCTTGAGAAGACAGTACAACACTCACAATTCCAAGTGAAAATTCCTGACATCCAGCAGTCCAACTTACAAGAAAATCATAATGAGTCACCTGGATGGAGGATGGCTGAAATGTGGGAACCTCTCTTCTTCTGATTGAATTAGCAGATTCATTAATTTAAAAATTGTTAGGAGAGTGTCCCTCCTCCTTACAAGAGAGAGGACTATCTGTGGAAATGTGAAGGCTACGCTTGGATAACTGGACACAGTTAAAATCTATTAAACATAACTGTTTAGGTAAATGTCTGTGTTAGTTAAGCAACAAAATGAGCAATAATAAGGACACAAAAATAAATTTATTTCTTTCAGTACATGTGTAACCATCTGGAGGAGTTCGATATGCCAACCAAACAGCCCAGACAGCTGATTTGTCTTCAGCAATTCATTAGATCATTCCAGAGAGCAACCTGCCTGTAATATACTGAGTCTTTTTGAAGGATCTGAAATAAAGAAGCTACCTCCAGAGGCCTGGATTCAAAGAAGGATTTAGCTCTTCAGTGTTTACATGACTTCAAATAAATAGGAAGTTAGTCAAAATGTTTTGCTGAGACTGGGCTATGTCTAGCCACAGGTGGAAACAGAACAGGTCTGATTGGAAATTGTGAATAAACAAGTCAGCACACTAACTTTACTGACGTATGCACTCAGTCATATATCCTCACAAGATCAGGCCTCTTCTCCGCATCTCTCTCTTCCCATTCACATTAAAGGGTTTCTGCCTCTCTTCTCTGGAGCAATTTGAGATAACAGGAATAAATATGCAACAATTATTATGACAGTGTTGTTCTATGAACAGAGTTGATCAACACTTTAAGTGGTTTCTGTATGTGATTTCAGACATAGCTTAGCAACAACAAATCTCACATTTAAGCAGGCAAAACCACCATAACAAAATGCTGTGATTCATAATGTAATTTCCAAGGCGCTAATAGTGGAAATAAAATTTTTGCTCTTCCAGATCACCCAGTTGTAGGTCCTCTATATTAAGCATGATTTCCAACTAATAAACACACTAAACTAAAATTTGAAATGGTATCTTAAATACTGTGAAGCACAGATAGTTGAAATACGGTTAGAACTCATTTTCAAATAAAGGACAGTGATTAATTTAATTATTTGTAATATTGACAACAGACCAAAACAATTCTGATAGTTTTAAATATTTTGAAGTGTGCAAGAATGTTTCTCTAGGTACATAAAGGATTTTTTTTTTAATCTATTTTTTCCTATAATAATCCAAATTATTTTTTTCTCTAGTCTCCTCAAGAAGTGATAACCATCTCATAAACATAATGAGCTAAAATGAAACTATACAGAAGATATATTTAACTCCCCCCCATCTTACATAGTCAGACAAGTACAAATGGTCTAATACTTATATTCCTACACATTTCTGGTTTTTAGATTTAACCCTAATGTATGCTCAAAATAAATAGTGCTACTCTAATAATATAAAGTATTAGCTAAAATGTTGAAATTATTGACATGGAAAATAATCATTCACTATTTCAATATCAGAACATACCAGCATATGGGAGCAATAAATAGAAGCAATTATGTGAGCTTAATAAAAAGAAAAAATATTGAACTAGAACAAGTAATACTGGCATTGAGTAAAAGGTACTATTTTAATTAATCAAACTTTTGAGATTAATTAAAAGAATAAGTTTTAAATATTCAGAAGTTCAGATTTATGACCAACTACCAGCATTAGGCCAAATCTAATCCTTCAGTACAATCACAGAGCTACTTCATCTTACTTTGTACGAATACTTATGCAAAAGAATTACATGAAGACCATACTCAGAGCACAAGCATTTCATACACAATGATCACTTTCATTTGTCATTGTTCCAATTTACTGTGAAGCAAAAAAAAAAAATCTTGTGTTCATATCGGTTCTCTGACAGAGACACTGATGACATTTTGAACTAAGAAGCGATACCTGTCCTATCTCTTGCATATTTCACATGAGTACCCTTCACAAAGAGGTCCACACATGAGATGGTTCAGAGTGCTGCAGCAGTAGTGGTGCTCAAGCTGGACTGAGAGGCAGTACTGCAGCATCCTGAGGTACTGAGAGGGCTCTGCAGCTGTGGGAATTTCCATAACAGGCAAAAGCCAGTGTTGGCAATGGAAGGTTATGACAGATGATTTGCAAAGTCCAAGGGGACTGACAAGTAATTCATCTACCGAGTCTAAAGACTGCAGAACTTAGCAAAAAGTTAGATTAGTTATAACTGGGCATGAAGGAGAGGTGATCATGGTCACCATTTCCTTTGTTACTTTAGGAAGAAGAGGAGTGTAGGAAAGGTATTTTGAAGGCTACATTCAGTTTCTTAGTCGGAAACTGAAGTCAAGGACCTCCATGGCAGCATTCTCCAAAATGCTTAAAAATCCTTGTCCAAGCCCCAAGAAATAGGCTGTCTCAATGCAACTATGAGATAAGGGGGATAAGAGGAGATATACAAAGAACTGGAGAAATAAGGATTAACCAGAAAAGCAAGTCTGATCACCTGCAACGTCAGCTGACCAGCACCTGCAGTAGTGAACAAGAAAGTACTGGCAAAACTTGTAAGTGCTTCTACAACAGTATTAAAAGCCTAGAAATGTGTTAGATAGAAGACTTTGATCAGGAGATGTTATCTGAGACACAAAAAAATAAATATGCAGAAGCAGCAATTTTTAACTATCCATATGCAGTGTGGACTAATGTCTGAACAGGACAAGATGGAGAAATACAATTTTTTGGAGGCAGTGACTGGTTCCTAGAAGAATTAGTCTTAAATCCCCCCCAGAGAAGCTCTTCAGGCTTTATTCAGAAGTGGAGCAAATTACTTGTATCAAGTTATGAGTGAAAAAACACTACGTTTAAAAATAATCACAACAAAATTAAAAATAACACTGAAAAAAAAAAGGAGTATTCAATAAATCCAGCATAAGGATATTCAATTTCAAGAAAGGACACAAATAGAAATGGTACAAGAAGACAAATTAAATTAACAAAATGCAAAAGTAGTGGTCAAGAAAAAGCACGTGACAATGCAAGCGTGAACTGTTCAAAAAACAATGTATTAGATTACCAGATAAAACTGCCTAACATTTCTAATAGAGAACAAAACAGATAGAGACCTTCTTAGCTCAACAGGAAACTAAAGGAGATTATCTCAGTGAAAAAGCCAACAGTTAAAAAAACCTGGAAATTTACCCAAACAGGGAGAGGAAAGCACGTAAACCATGACAGATCAAATGTGCTGAAAATAAAGGGAAAATGGAGAAAAATTTGAAGAAATCCTTGCAAAGTTTACAACAGATTGAAAGAAATACTCCCACCCATTTTAGGGGTTGTTTGGGTTATGGATTTTTCTCATTATCAAGTTATCCAACATCCTGGGGTGGTTTTTTGCTTTTGAAAATGGAGTCTATAACTAACTTCCGGAATTTCTCACAGGGTACTGCATAGGTGTATAAGGAACCTAGGGAAGAACGATCTCATGTGCAAGTACAGGTTCAGGGCTGACCTGCTGTGAACCAGCTCTGATGAGAAGGACCTGAGAGTCCTGGTGAGCGGGTTAACCATGAGCAGCTGCCCTTGCAGCCAAGGTGGTCAGTGGTACCCTGGGGTGCATTCGGAAAAGGGTGGCCAGCACGACAGGGGAGATGAGCCTGCCCCTCTACTCGGCCCTAGTGAGCCTGCATCTAGAGCACTGTGTCCAGTTCTTGGCTCCTCAGGTAGATGGACCAGTGATCTGACCCAAGAGAGCATTTTTTTAACTTGGTATATTCTAAAGAACATGTTAAAATAAAAACAAAAAAGTCTAAGCAAATTATAAAAACAGAAGACTGAAAGTTAAGAGGTCACAATTAGTATGTTCAGAGTATAATAAGCCAGTCCCTGATATAAAGGGCTTCACATTGTCGCCTAGTTTTTGGAAATGGCTCCAGCAATGTTCCTTTCTCAATTTCAGCATTTGGGGGGAGGGGGGAGCAGGAGGGGGTATATAACTAAATGAAGAGAAAAATCAGCTGTGCATACCTTTCTACTCTAAGATGGTAAATAAATTGTGGTAAATCACTGTCAACTC
This sequence comes from Coloeus monedula, assembly GCF_965178545.1. Lineage (NCBI taxonomy): Eukaryota > Metazoa > Chordata > Aves > Passeriformes > Corvidae > Coloeus > Coloeus monedula. Next base: position 48,767,225 of record NC_138782.1, on the reverse strand, counting down.
AAAATTAATTTAAAGAACAAAATAAGCAGAACAGGGAAATATAATTATAAATAAAAGCAATAGAAAATCATTCTATACAACTTACAATTCATATATTCATTACTTAACATTAATTTTTCCATGAGTAAGCAATTGTTGCTAGTGTTTGCTATGCAATTGTGGTAGGGGAAACAAAAGGGTTCCCAAGGCAGCTTGTAAATAGGAACATATTTGAAGGCTAAATGATCATTAGTAATAAAACCAATGACATTTGTTCGCTTTTACTATAAAAGATTTTTGAAGTGGCCATTTCTCTTAGAGGGGCATCAGTGTTCCTGGACCTATAGAATTTCTCCCAGAGAGTAATAAGCATTCTAGCACTAAGCACTAGAATTATTGTCATAAAATTAACATTCTCCTTATGTAATGAATGCAAAATCAGATGGCCCAGCTAAATGAAAACAGACTCCTTTATATGCTGCATTGCTTCAATATTAGCTTTGATCACATTGCACTTGAAAGGTGACAGATGAAAAAAATCAATCTCCCACGTAGTGTTTGCTCCTTCTCTGGACAGCCATGGCAATCAGTGAAGGGATCATAAAGATAAATCTGTTTGTGTGTATGTCTCTGCTTTTCCTGTGTGCATCTCTCCATCTCATCTGCCTCTAGAATCCATCTTGCCTTATACTTGGGACATAAACACATAGCAAGATAAACATAGCTGGATTTTTTTTAATGCATCTGTGCAGCGTGTAACATAATGGGGATCTACAGTAAGATAAATGTCTCAAAATGTCTCACTCTATAATTACCCAGTGTGCAACTATATACACCAAGACCTTTTATAACAGTAATAGTAATTGAAATGTCTCATCATACTGAGAAGACGACTTTTAGGACTAAATTATCCAGTCCTTTCTCACCCAAAAATGAGAAATAAAGAGATTCAGTCTAGCTTTTCGTGTTTTGCCACCCTAACTATTCTTCCCCGGTGAGCAAATTGGTGGGAAATCAGAATAGTAATTCCATTCACTCTACTCATCAAAATGAAACATGAAGCATAAGCTCACAGTGTAAGCTCACAGCACAAACTTGTCCTGCAGCAAAGAGGGATCAAAAATGAACTTGGCTGCCCCTTTTCTAGGACATGATAGAAGCTGCCTCTCAGTCCTGACCACGCAACAAAAACTTCTTCAGCAGACAAGGAGGACAGCTGACACCCATACAGAAGCAACAGCTATCCTTAATCAGCTTGATGCTGTTCTCATTTATTACTTTGATAAAGTAACAGGAAAAAATGGAACTTTTTCTATTTCACAAATGCTGTATCACAGGAAAAAGGAGTGAATGCTTCAAATATTACAGTTAGCTGAAACAGAAAATGCACGTACAGGGAAGTGATGGTTTTCTGGCTAAGGCAATGGACTAAATATTTTCTCCTTTCAGATGACAGTAAATATTCAGTTCCTTAATCCTAGGAATAATAGCCCATTATCTTATGGGGATAAGAACATAGTACATTAATACATCGTAACACTGTTGTCTTTGCAAATACATAAAACATTTTAAAAAGATGATACTGCTACAAAAGATGACAGGGACAACAAGGCTATCCATAACTTGCCAAAACCTCTAAAGTCAGGATTATGTTTCACATCTCTCAACTGAAATATCCAGCAGCTTGGTCAACTAAGTAATATAAAGAAGCACAGTGAGGTATACAAAGGATGTAATTACACTCATTCTTTTCCTTCCTTCTGAAAACCTTTAGTTCGGGACTTTGTAACACAAAGCTAATAAAGGCTTTCAATCATCCTGTACTGGGAATTACATTAAAATAATGACACCTGATTGCAGATTTATTACTAAGTCTGTTTAGAATCATGTAAATCTCCCAGGTTTTGGTCACCAATCAGTGCTGGCTCTATCCAGAAATTCCATGAACCAAGACTATCCATAGCACCCTGCTTGGCTCAGACTGAGTGAGCCATCTCTTAGCAGGTTCCACTGCTTGTAGTGGTGGTTTTTTTATGCTTTTATCAGAGGCTTTTTGACTTTTCTGGCAGCTTTCAGTGACAATTTACTGCAGAGAGAGCTGCCCTAGATTTGTCCAAGTCCTGACATGGATTGCCTACCCGACAGCAGAAGCACCCAGACCTGCCTCTTGGGTTTTATGAAAAGAGTCATCAACTCTTTCTCCTTATGCATTTGCAGAAAAGCACTGGTCAGTGCCACTCAGAAATCACTCACTCACTTTCTGTCAGGTCAGAAGTCATTGACTCAATGGTACAGCTGGGTAGCAAACTCGTGTGGTAGTATTCAGCATGGGGAACCAAAAGATCCACAAGAAGCACTGAAAGTCTGTGAAAAAGCCAACAATCTAATAAAATATTTTCAGAAATGAATTTTAGTGCCTAGTCTATACTTTGTATCATGCAACATTGAAAAAAAAATGGGTCCTGTAATAGAAAAGTTTATAATATAGGAAGAACGCTACAAGGGATTCCCTGAGTCAGTGAATAAATCCCCTGGTGCTGCATATATCACATCTTATTACTTCCTTAAATTCCCTCCATCTTAAACACATCTGCTTTCTCTTACACAGATCTGAAATGAGAACCTAGTAATTATGAAGGTTAGGAAATCTATTTTGATTTTCAAGCTACATTTTAATTTTATTTAATGTATATGTTCACATAAAAAAAATTTCTCAAGGTTCTATAATTCTGTTTTTTCCCTCCCTGATGTATTATTCCTCTCAGAGCAATTAGATTTCCTTTTGGCCTTAAAACTTTCCTCCACTAAGAAGCCACTGTCTTCTTATTTACCTCATAAAATAAGTTATCCATCATATTTTCCTCTTTCTCTGCTTCATTTTGCTTTCAATTTCATTGAACAGATTGAGTTTTGCTAACAATTTGCACAACAGCATTGATATTTCTCTACTGGGAGATTAATATTCTGAGTAGAACACAGAATCTAGGATTTACAAGTTTAAAACTGCAAAATAAATCTGTTTTAAGTGCAAATTATCTTTGCTATTTCTATCATTTTAATGTCATGCAGAAATTAAATCCATGTCAATATTTAATATTATTATTCTACAATTAAAAAGCTGCATTAATAACTTTAATATCACAGTTATCACCATTCTGCTCTGGGATACTTGGCTGAATCTGTAATCAGGTTTGCAAACCCAAAGTATGAGATCAGCAAGGTCAATGACAAAACAATACACCCACTGTTCTGAGGTGTCAGTATCTAGCATGGCTTTTTCCCTTCTCAAATCCCTGGATGTATTTACTGAGTAACTGCAAATGCTGCTTTTCCTCTGCTACAACCTGCAATCAAAAAAAGAGTTATTTCAGCATTCCTCACAAAGCAATGAGATTACAATTCATTGGGCTTTTTGGGTTTTTTTAGAAAATCAAAATCCCAAGAAACAACATTTTTCCATACATCAAACTTTTTCTCTTAGCACTTCTTAAAGGCTTTAAGCTGCCTCACTACTAGCTTGAACATTTTATTTATGTCTTCCTTCACCACATCTAAAAAATCCAGGTGCTTAGATTGCAGAACATTTCATTTCTTCAATTCCTCCCAATATCTCCAGGAAAAAAACTCTCCTTGACACATCAATCAGTATATTTTTCAAAAAAATGGTCTCCTGACATCATCTCAGTTTATATTAAAGGTTATCTCATAGACCATGATATTGATGTATGCACTTTTAAAGAAAAACAGATTTGGCTATATTATAGAAGTATTTTTTCACCTTATCTAACAAAAAAAAAACCCTGATTCTCTTCTGTCTGGCATGAAAAGGTCCATGGTTCATATTTTTGGCTCCCCACCCAGGTCTAGTATCATTACATGTATTCCAAGGCTATGTAAGAGATACCCATACAATATAAGATAGAAATAAACCTTGAGAGCATTATGTATAAATCCTGCCTATTCAATCTAAATGGAGCACTGGCTACAAAACAGCATTTGCTTAATGCTCCCCACAGTCCTTCTTTTAATGGTGATAGGGATAGGTAATAGCAGCAGGTAGGACATACATTATGACTCTACAGAAACAAAACCAATTCACTGAAAAAAAAAAAAGCCAGGTAAAAGCCAGATTCCAAATATCACATTACTGTCTAAATATTATGATTCTACACAGTAACCTTGACTTAATTAATACACATAAAATATTTCAAAGATGATATCAGCATGAAGTACAAAATTACAATTAGCCTTATGGAAAAGCATAATTTACATAGAATGCCAACTAATAGTACATTCTCTGTCCTCTGTAGCTACAGACATGTATAAGACATAAGAAATAAAATTCTATTAGACATTATAAGTTTGTTTGTCAGTTCATAAAATATGTATTTCTTTTCAGTGCTGAACTGGTAGAATGGGTGCAAAGCTTTTCTTTCACTAGACATTACAGGGAAAACTAACACTGTCCATGTTCTGCTTAGCAAATTAAACTAAAAATAACTACTAACATTATATTTAATTAGTACTTCTGGTAGTAATCTTATCAGAGACGTCCATGTCTTCAAGCAGACAAAAACCAAACAAACAAATTAGAAAAAAGGAAAAAAGGGGAAAAAACATCTCCCACAAATCACTAACAGGATAAGAAACAAAAGAACACCAACCACCATGAAAATTCTGGGTTTTCCTTCTTGCATATGGCTCCTCAGTCAAAGAGCTGTGGACCATAAAACAGAAAAAAAATTTCCATGTACACTGCAAGATGCTCAGACAGACTTCTGTCAATGACAATAACTTCCTGAAGCCTTTCATAAGCACTAAATTGACTTCAAATGCAAAACAGGTCAATGACCATGGAAATTTTATCTGCACCAATGACAGACTAGCTTTTAGGGTGTAGTGAAAAAGAGGGAATACTAAGCAAGAAACATTAACTACCAGCTATCACATTTTCCTTCCATCGTATCCAACAACTATGCATTGCAGTTTATTTCAGGAAAACAAACTTCTGTCCAATATTATTTTTAACAACAAAACCAACAGACACCACTATTCAGCCCTGTTGAAAGAAAACCTGCAGAAAAGCAGTGTGAAGAAAAAAAAGAAGCTGATAGGCAGAGATAGTGAACAAGCATCAAGTCAAGTTCAGTATCATTCAAATACTAAAAAAAAGCAAACCATAATGGATGGAAGTGCATCGCCTCTCCATCTATATCAAATAAATTTCATTATCCCAATCAAAAAATTTGTCTTTTTGATATTCACTCCAAACAGTAGAGAATTGCACTGACAATTTATATGCAAAATGTTCTCCACTAAAATGAATCTAAAACTAATGGCCTAATATTAAATAACTTCCATAAATTTTCTAATCTGCCATCCGTTTCAAAAAGAAAGTAAAATTCTTAAAAGTGGCTTTACAGTTAAAGGCAATACCATTATTTATAGCTACAAAGTGGGAAAACTTGGGAAAAAAAGGTCAAATATCCAGGTTCTGAGAAATAGCCAGATTTTAGTAGAAAATTTTAAATACTCAGTAATCAATCCATGATCTTTTGCCAAGCACTGTAACCCTCCATTATTAATCTCTTACCCTCTTACAGCCTTAATCAGATGTTCTAAGGACCACTGGAGAACTTCAGCCAGTACCTCTGGGAATCACTTTATGTCCCTGCAATAACTCCTTCCACAGAAGTTAAAGCTTATTAAAGAATAGATATATTGCACATAAATTCCTCAGGTACATAATTGCTAAAATTGCCAGAAGTCTTGTATGCAACTGAAAGGAAGGAGCTGTGTTTCCACAGCACAAACTGCTGCAATGTAAGGTCTGCAGTTAAAAAACCCAAATATCTTTCATAAAAGGCTATGACTGAACAGTTACTAAGAAATTTTATAAAATTCTGACACTAATATGCAGTGCTGTGTATTTAAAACTCACCTTATGCTATCAAGTGTATACTTTCAGTTCTTTGAGCTTATCACACTAGCACAGGAAGAAAGAGAATCAGAATTCTTTCCTCTTCAAGACAAAGGCAGAGAGAAAATCTCTTTTTACATTACCAGTCTAGATCTTCAAGGCTAGATGACACAGCAAAATTTTGTAAATACATTCCCACACTCAGCAGAAAAGTAGAAGTGAGGTACCTGATGCAAAAATAATGCGACCAAGAGTTTTGCTGAATTCCAAGGATTCAATTTACATTTGTTTAATTATTGATTAAAAAGTTTAAAAATAGATCAAAAAGCTTGAAATTGGAGTCCCTCCATATACTTACAGATAGGTTGAGCTGTGGTAATATTTTATTGTCATACTTTTCCAAACTAATAGGGATAGAGATATTTCAAACTGAGATAGGTTTATCTGAAATATATTCTGCACTAATCTTGGGTTACGCACAAGAGAACTGTAATTTTTAGCTGTAAGAGAAATTACTTTTTCTAGCTAAAATATCAACCGCACAATTATTCTAAGGTTTCATGGCTGACTTTTCTGGTTTTAATATGAGAACTAGCCACTGTGCAATCAAATAGCTCTGATAACATTAACAAATAATGAAATAATCATATTGCAATCTAGTTAATTGCAGTGAGGAAGCAAATGCTGCAACATTTGAATTACCTCAGTGCTTCTATACCCATGGGTGTAAAGCCACACAGCCTGCTGGGACCAGAGGGTAACCAACACCCCCTTACCCCAAGAGTGCAGGGCCATAGCCATGCTCCAACTTTTGATCCTTAAGTTCAATGGCAAAATACTGAAAATTATCATAATGTCAGAATATCTTTCACATAATTCCTCAAGCACTGGCAGTATGCTTGAGGATTAAGAGATCATACCAGAAACAGACCTGTCTGTTAGAACAGGCATGAAAAAACACCATTTCACATTAAACTGGGCCACTAAAACAAGCAGGGGCATCAATTCCTCCAGCAGCCCCATTCCTCTCCTTGGGCTTTACCTCTTCTTCATCCCATCCCCTGTCCGTCCCTCTTCCAGTTCCCCAGCCACCCCTCATCCCCACCCACACTGCCCCCCCAGCAGCACAGCCACGGGGCAGTGGAAACAAGGGGGAAACAGCCCAGTGACAGAAGGAAAACAAAGGCCAGTATTAAGTGACACCAATACTTCAATCAGCTCCACAAGGTGGGCGCTTGAATCCTTGTAGCAACCCCCAGAAGGAGGCTGGAAGGCAGCAGTTTAGGCTGCACAAAAATACTGTCCACCAACTATTCCCACTCCCAAGTCAAAATATAGCATATTTCTGTCTTGATTGTTTTCAGAGAGGTAGAAGTCAGATTCATGGCACATTTTCACTCTTTAAGTTAGATCAAGAAAAACTGTTCCAGAAGTACTGAGCACATGTGGGTTGAACAAATGCTAGGGGAAGCTGTAGGCAGGTAGCTCTCTCTAAAATCTAAATGCAGAGACTCCCATAAAACATGCTTTTGTTTTCTCATACAATGGCAGCTTGAAATAAACTAAGCCTAATGAAAGCTCAAGAAGAAAAAGAAGCAGCATGCTAACAAGGTATATCTTCTCTTCTAATAAAACTTTCTACTAGCCTTTTGACAAAACTCTGAATTTTCCCTGAAAGTAAATTACAACCTTACAAAATCTGTACACATTTGCTTTGCTATCCATGCCAAATAATGACACTCACTGTACAAAGCATCAAACAGCACAACCTTTGGCTTCACTTGGCACCAAACACTATTCAGGTAAGCATTCAACAGGGCTCCCCATCAGATGACCAAAAAGTGGCCATATGAGACATGACTCAACACTGCTACTACTCACACAACCACCAGGCTTTCCAGTCCAAAAGGTGATACACTTTTTTGACCTGGAATAATTTTTTGTCACCCTGTAATAACTACTATGTTACAATTAATCATTCAGTCCAGGTTTCAGCAAAATCTCTCTTCTGCACAAAACATAAAGGTCACTCTTAGACTGTTGGAACAAGATTATCATTATCATGCTGACATATTTGTCCATTGTTTCTTTTCCTGTTTTTAAACTTAGAACCCTTTGGTGGAGGGACTATCTTCACTTTCTCTGTATTTTTTACTCCTGAAACATTATAGTCCTGGCTCCTAACAAGAACAGATAGAAAAAAAAGTCTTAATAAAAGAAGTGGCAAGACAAGAGCACATACATGCCTTCCAGTAAAACTCTCTATAAATGGTCTCCTCTAAAAAGAAGATTCAGGGTTTAAAATAAAAAAACAATGAACAAGAACTCTTAAAGATATTTCCCCTACCTGAATTTAAGCAAAGTGGATGAAACATATCTTGCAAACAACTATTATGTATGATATCTGACCTGTTTACATGCAGCTCATCTTCTCATCAGAACACAGAAAACATATTATATAAAGTGACATTTATTTGATTTTTCAATGCCTATATCAAGGTAAGATGAATTCCACCCAGTGTGATTGGCAAATTTTCATGGAAAGAATAGCAACTTTTAGTAGGTAGACTACAAATTTTCATTTTAGCATCTAAACTCTCCCTAAAGAAGGGTGCACTAGTTAAAATTTAAAACAATCCATTTTTCATTTGCAACTTATACTAGAAATAGAAATCTCTAAAGCTTTTTGGGACCTAGAAAACATCACACATGCAAAGGGAAAAATCTTAATAATAATAGCTAAAAAGGAATTAGCAGGCTAAGAAGAAATTTGACCCCTCGTTAAAATGAGTAATATCTGGAAAGTAAAATCTTTAATTCTTGTGCAGCCTGCATTCTCCAATGCTACCACAAACTGTGCCCAAAACAGGGAAAAAATGCTATTACCTTCAGTTAAGGTCATGATTAATGTTGATACATCATGTCATTGCTTATTTAAACAAAGGTGCTTCAGGCAAACAATTTTCCTAGCATCCCATGTGCTCAAGACTGAAGAAATTAATCACCTGTAATTAAAGCTGAATTAACGTATTATCTGGTCTGGTCCAACTATTAGAATAATGGTAACATATATTTTATTAAAGCTCTTTCTTCCCTCTAAAACAAGTAGCATTTGTGTAGATCGTTGATCTTCACCATCCCTTAGTTTTGGCCTTCTTTCTCCAGCAGAGACATAAGAGAACTAGGATAACAGTTTTAGATATCCTTGATGCTAAAGAAAATTGGCATTATTCCACAATGTCTGTTCTGAGCAAGGTCAAAACATTTGAGAAACAGAATTGGAAACAAAGGACAATCAACTCTTAACAGCGATTTGCAACAGTTTGACTGCAACAGGCTCACTACAAAATTTTCTTCCACAAGTAATTCAGTCTTTTGTAGGTTTTGAAAACATATGACAGAACTTCAGCAGATATGAAATAAAACATCCGTTTGCTCGAGGTTCACAGTTTCTTAAATTAATTGTAAAACTTCCTTAATCCAAGAATCAATTCAATTTCAAAATACTTTATCTAAGCTTCAAAGCAATTGATTACCCCATCTTGTAGACAGCAATGCCACAGAAGATGAAGAGTTACTGGTTACCACCAATTTTATAGTGCCATGCTGATTTTCAGACTTTTCCTGTAAAATGTCCCAACCTACCCAGGACTTCCACAAGTAAAATGAATTTGCTACTCCTCGGAATACAGATAAAGAACTAAGACCTTAGTTAACAAGTCCATACTTATTATTTTCATAAATGTTATACTTATTATTTTCATAATAAGTATAGCATTTCTGTACTACAGAAAGAGTGCTTCAGAAGTGTCTAAGACAGAAAAGTGACTATGGTGAGTCTCACTGGGATAGAGTCTCTCCGCAGTGGCCTATGCAGTGCTGTGCTCTGGATTTGTGTCTGAACCGGCATGGGGATAACAGAGCAGTGTTTTAGCTAACGCAGAACAGTGCCTGCACAGCGTCACGGCGTCTCTGCTCCGCATTCTGACACTGCAGCGGGCAGGTTGGGGATGGCTCAGCAGCTGGGGGTGGGCACAACCACAACAGCTGAACTTAACTGATCAAAGGCATATTCCACTCTGTGCAATGTCACACTCAGCCATGAAAACTGAGGGACAACTTTTCCAAAGTAGCCATTGCCTGGAGACTCACTAGGCCTCAGTCTGCTTCTCGGAGGTCGTGTGATGGCTTTTGCATCACCAGGGTTAGAAAGGGTGTCCCACCTCTTTTCTTTACTTTACACTCCTTTTAGTTTGACCCACAAGTTTTTTCTTGGTTTTGCTTTTCCAACTCTCTCCTTTATCATGTTTAAGGTGGGGAGTGAGCAACTGACTGGGGTGGTCCTGGACAGCAGCTATGCCACATAGTGACATTTGGAGTTCATGAAACTGTCTTTACATTGCAGACACCTCCAGTTCTATTCCATCTGTACAAGGTTTGCTATCTTTAGATTTACAATGCAGTAACATTCCATGCATCTTTACCATACATTAAGAAACATATCAAGGGTCGTATCTGACCAGCCTTCACCATATGTTTCATTACTTTGCATAATGCATCCAAGCCATTTCATAGAAAGCAAGCGTGCTAAAGTCATGAAAAGCACTTTAACTTCAATATTACAGTTATCAAAAGAAGGGTCCTTAAAACATTGCTAAATTGCTATTTATATATCAGACACTGTCTGCATCTGAAGTTCTGTTGTTACAGTACTTGTTTTGTATCCTTACATTAACTTCTTTCATTAACACCATACTGAAGTGGTAATTACAGCAAATCAGTCTTACTGCAACAACTGTTTTCCTGTACAGTTTTTTATAGTTTCTCATTGCTTTTCTGATACTTTTTGTTTGTTCTTTATTGGTTTCTGTGTAGTAGGTAATCTTGATAAAACTAACAAGGAAAATCTAAAGAATGTTTCCTGATGAAACCTCCCCAACCAGGAGAGTACAAAAAATGTACAGGCTCTGAATAATAAGCAGTCTCTCACTTGTGTCTTTGCTAACTTTCATCTGCCATCACTCTACTAAATTTATCAGGCTGGATTAACCCTTCTGGAGATACACACAAGATTTTATTTTGATTCATGTAAATTAAACTGAAATCTGAAATCCATGGCCATTAGTAAATAATATAGAGCATCTTACTAGATCTGTCTTCCAACAGTGTTTATGCATTTACCTCATTCCAAGGGGAAGGAAAAAAAAAGAAAATCAAGATAGCCATAATAAGATAATCTTCATATGTGAACATAATGTACTTTTCACAGATGATTCACAAAAATAGCAAAGGAAATACTATAAGACAGCTAATTTATTTTTAATAAAGACTAGATTTTGTTGCACAAGACAGAACCTTCTTGTGGAATAACCATCAAATGGTAAGTAAACACTGAATCTACTGCAGTGAATTTTAAACAACTCTTGCTCACACAAATTGACACTATTAATGAAATGTTTTTAATATGGATTCTACCACCTTTAGTTTGAAAAGCATCGTACCTAGGCTTCTTCTTACACTTTAGCCATTGTTTAATCCAGGAAAACATTAGTGTTGTTAAGTGATGTGCAGGATAAATACCACTCATAAGAAGCCTGAGTGCTACTTCAGAAAATTCTGGGTGGGAAGAAAAAGGGAAAAAGCATTTGTCAGCACAAAGAAGCAAGAAAAAATTGCTATATAACATGCAGGACCCAAAAATCAGCACGGAAACTCAGATCTCAGCTCTTCTCTCTCTGCACTGATACTCACACCTTTCCAAGCTTGATTCACTCAACTCCATACTGCCATCTCCTCTCCTACTCCGAATTTCACTTTCTCCACAACAGAGATGTTGCTTTCAATTACAGTTGCCTCAAAGAATCAAAACAATTTCATCCTTCCAGTTTCCTTATTATGAAAAATAATGTATGGCAACAGTTCAAAATCCCTCCTGGGAGTTTCGAATCTCCTATGCTAAGCAATCAGACGACTCTCAAAATAGCATACCATGCCTTAAAAAAAAAAAAATAAAAAACCTCAAACAAGCAAAAAACCCCCACAAACATAAAGCCTAAAAGTAGTAAGCAATCACAGAAGCTCTTCAGATTAAATACAGAAAAATAATGGAAAAATAGAGTTCATCAATATGCAAAAGACTTCCATGTAACTTCATCATTCAGAGCTTTTAAAGTTAAGTAGCACATACGTTAAATGCTAGTAAGACAAATTTTGCTGTAAACATTTATCCATATTTGATATGCAAATATAATCTTATATGGGCTCTATTATCCGACCAGAACAAAATACTCAGATCAGAGACTTTGCTTCTGTTCGAAGATTAGAGACAACTTGGGATGGAGTTTACTCAGTGATGTTTTGTGTTCTGTGCTGCCCTAAAGGTTAGACACCAAAACTACAATAAATCCTCCTGGCTATGTATCCTATGACACCCCAAAATATGTTATACTACCTTTTAGGCTGTTATTGTTCGCTGTGATGCTGTCATGCCCTCAGGACACAGGCTAGGAAAGCAACAAATACCAGAAAACAGAAAGCAGAGAAAGAGCAACTGAACAGAGAGCCTCAGCTAACAACTAAAAATACATCTCCTGCAGTGGCAGCCAAGTATTTGTTACATTGCTAATTTGCTTTAAAAATTATGAAAAAAAACCTAACTTCTTCACTGCATAATTTTCAATGATCTCTGCTCTTTTCATATATTGTACTTTTGATCAAATACCCTTTAAAAATTTGTATCAATAGTTCTTCAAAAAGAAATAATGGGGGGGTGGGTTAAGATAAATGTACCCAAAAGTTTCACCTAGTTGAATGTAAACCTACATACTCCATCCACTAGCACATAAAGCCAATAAAAGATGTTAAGCAGAACACCAAATAGTCCAAACTACAGGTAACTAGCACAATCTTCTTCCATTCACTAGCTTACATTTTATGTATTTATTAAAGAAATGCACACCTAGATGCAACCATCTACTAGCAATGAGAAATACCATCCAGGACCTCAAGCTCACTCACTGCTACTTGCTATGTTGATACTGCAATGTGTATTCACAGATTCTGGATGACTAAACAGCTCTCTCCTTTTTCCCAATACATACATATACAAACATGTTTAGATTCCACTGCTCCTTTCCATTTCCATTGTGTTATCTTGGCAATTTCACAAAAGCAGTACAAGAGCTGAACTCACTTGTTTCTTATCAAGGAACATCACATATAAGCATACAGTTCATTGTTTTGGCACCTGGAACTGTCATTAGGAGATAACCAACTGAAGTTGGCAACAGAATTACAACTTATTAAAGTCTTGGAGAGATTTTTAAAGAGTATTAAATCTATCGAAATACCCATCTCTGTTTATTATCTATGCTACATTTCTGACCATACAGCAGAATGGAACTTTGCATCTCTATCAGTTTAATACTAGCAAGTATTTGCATGATGTTTTTACTAAAGGAATAGTCAGATGATAAATTTCATTTAGTTTTAATAACATAAAGCAACCTAAAAGTAAATTTTGCTAAATTTCCTAGTGTTCTACAGTGATATATCAGTCTGGGCATAATCAAGAAAAAAGGTTGGTGGACGTAATAATATAAAACAAAAAAAAAATTTCTAAGTATTATACAATTACATACATGAAACCCAAAACTTTTTTAATTTACATAAATTCTATTCATAATTTTTATAGTCTCCATATAAAGAAATACACAGGCACAAAATTCAGACATAAGAAAACAAAAATTAGACAATTTTCAAGGATAACCATGAAAAACCCCAGAAATCTTACACAGAGTTTTAGAGCTACTCTTTCAAGATTTATTTCTTGAAACTGAAATACAGCTCTGAAAGTCAGTGGGTGCTACAGTTTTTACCACAGCCACAGCTTCTTTCTCCAGTATCACTTCTCTCCTTATTCCAACAAAGGCACTACTAGCAGAGCTTCTAAAAATTGTATTTTCTTAATACTTGTTGAGAAACTGAGTCTTTCTGTTGGTAAACAGAAACAAAATACCTTGCTAACAAAGGGCTAAATATCCAAGGGTTCCTCTGCAGCTTTGAGCTTCTTCAAGCTACTGAGAAAAGGACCGCTGATGTCTCCATGCACTGTGGCAAACCACAGGATCAAGGAGTTCAGGCTGAAACAAGCTAGCCTTTGTTAAAGGCACTCTAAGTACTTGCACCCAGCTCTTGCTATTTATTACTTGGGCTCTGAACCTGCCTGCATCTTTTGGGACAGCTAAAAGAGAGCAGAGACACTTCTTTGGAGAACAACAGAAGTGCTGAGTCAAAGCTTGCAGCAGTTCCAATCAGTACTTTGTGTTACCTGGCCTCATTCAGAAACTGAGAATCAGTTTTCATAAATAAGAGTGCAGAATTAAAATACCTCTCTGCCATCACAGCATCAAATTTTATTCCAATTGGGAACATACAAAAAAGGTCAAAATCTCTAATTCTTAATGTACCAACTTGTACCCATACTCTTAAACTACCTATCTGACACAGCCATAACCAGAAGCTAAGCCAAAGCCTTGTTGGCGGCAATTCTAGACAATTACTCAGCAAAGAAGCAAAGGAACAGACAAACTAATTTCAAATCCAATGTCACCCATATTCCAGTAGCTATTCATGTGAAGTTAAAGAGATTTGCATTACACTTCTTTATTATACAAGTTATATTGACGTCTTGGTAGGAAATGAAGAAAAGCAATAGGAATTCAAAGTATATTCAAAACACAAGACCAAAAGGAATGCAGGATAAAGGCTTCATTTCTTTCTGTTTCATTAAAAAAATAAAGCAATACTGTAGCCACACTACATGTGGTTGACAGCCTTTCTACTGAACCCAGATTAAGGTTGCAAGGAGCTGGGGGAGGTAAAACACTTTACAAAACAATAACTTTTTTTTTTTTTTTTTTTTTTTGCACAGACAACACAGATGAAAAATTGTGTATTTAGTCACAGTCCAAAAAGCTCTTTCATACACTGTGCATCTCTCTAACTTAATCTGGGAGTTATAACATTGCTCATTTCTGCTCCCTTTATTCTTGGAGATGCGGTGGTGGAATGAGGCTTGGTTTATCAGAGCAAAGCTCCCTGAAGACTTAACAATGCAGACTGCATCATCCACAGCCTATTATCACTGCAGCCGCTTGACACAAATACATTCAGATGCTGAACACTCACTGAAGGCTTTGGATACAGTCATATGCCCTCTAAAAGGCAAAATCAAAAGAAAACAAGACAAAACATGGGCTTTCCTTAGATGTTCATCTTAAGAACAAAGGAAAAGTAGACAGATTCCAGTGATAAAAACATTAATATACTTACTGAAAAAAGTTATAACTGAATATTGATGAACCAAAAAATTATGTAGGTGCAGCCTTAGTGCATTTAGATATAGTTAAGAAAAACATTTAAGCATTACCCTCACTAGTTCTGCTGCTTGTCTGCAGATTTGGACAAGAAAAGCAATTTCTAGGAATTAAACTGGACACAAGCAGCCATTAAAAGCAATAATGCAATCAGTAACTTTGTGTATCTAAAAAGAATTAAAGGTATCTAGTTTTTCAGCGTATTTGCATTCAGATTACCGTTGTGTGGCATTATTTTCTCTCTGAAAAACTAAAAAAATTTTAACAGACATTGCTAAACACTACAGATATCTGATCCTGTCAAACACTACTTCCCAGAAATTCTTTTGCTAGAAGTCAGCTGAAAGATTTCCCATGAATTTTTAGACAACAAATTTTTAGAACAAGAATTTGAAGTCTGCAGACTATGAGGGGGAGGAATGAGAGACTCATGTAATATCAATATAATTTTGTCATGGAATCAGATTTATATACTGGAAGAATTCACCATCAAATAACGCTAATATTGAGGGCATCCAAAACATATATTACAAACACGTCCCTAATTTAGGAACACTTTCTCCACTCAAATAAAGACCTTCTGTAAAGCAGTAATATGTACAGTGTTCAGTGACATTATTTCTTTCTGGCAGCCAAAGAGAACAAGATTCCCTCTTAGAGGGGCTGGTCATCTAATTTAGGTACCATTCTCAAATCATGTACAAAACAATAAAGAGATTATGTACTATAATGCAGGACATTATAACAAGAACACATCTGACAATTGCATGGTTACTTCTATTAGGTCTGCATAATTTACATGGCCCAATATTATTTTTAATAATTTACTTCTGAAGACTTACAGCTTGTGGTAAATGGAATTGCATAGCTTTAATCACGAATGCTCAAAGAAAAGAAAGGAGTCCTGCAGCAAATTCCAATAAAGGATCCTGCAAACATCTACAAAGACACTTACATGGATGAAGCTTGAACAACAATGCCGAAGTCCCTTGTGCATAAAGTCAAGCACGCTTAAAATTTCTGTGGGATCAAGATGGTACTAGGCAAGGATGCAGGAATGAAGTAACCAGAGGGTCATGCAGCACAAAGTTGGAGGATCAGAGATTAGAATGAGTGTTTTGTAGGATAAACTCACTCCTTTTATCCCCATTACCATACACAACTATACTTAACTCACACAGATGCCATAAGGGTTGCAGCTTTCAAGGGAAATAATACAATTCTACTCACATCATTAAGATAATATAATTACCTTAATGTAATTGCCTACAGAAAGAAAATTGTATAAAATTTTAAAAGGCCATGAATTTCTGGTATTTTAGGAATAAATTATACTGCAATAAACACCTTACTATCAGCATAATTGTATATCCCAGAAAGGCATACATATAACACAGGAAAATTAAGGAGCATACACTTAATGACTATTTAACTTCCAAGGAAATAGACGGGTTTTTTTCAAGGCATTTATTCTTAAAATATGGAATGTAATAAAATATTGGAAGAGGGAAATGGCACATGAAGCTGTATTAAAGTTTTGACTTAGTTGCTTGTACACAAAAAGAACAAATTTAAATTTCAATTTTTTTGGCTTAAAAATACCATTTTTCTAATGAAATAAGGCTACAAGGTGAAGTTTTATGAGCAAGCATATTAAAATTACATTCCAATTTTAGAGTATCATTCTAGGCAAGTAACACTAAAAAATCCCTACCACAAATTAAGAGGTAAGGCTAAAAATGGCCTGTTCCACTGAGGCTTAATATCTGCTCCTGACAGATGAGCAAAAGCAACTGTCAAAAGAAACAAAGCTCCCTAGCTTTTCAGTGTGAGCCCTATATGGATTTTTGTGGTTTCATAGGTTTATGAAGGTTAAAGTGCTTACTAACTGAATTATAAAATTTTATAACATCATTTTAAGAAGCATCTCTAAAATAAGAGAAAGACTGCCCTCGAATACTATAAACTTTACTGGACTACATTGTAATGAGTCAGAATACTAAAAAAAGTGTAGTCAATTATATACGGTCATAATTATATGACATATACAGTGGTCATAGAGCTAGATTCAGGAAAACCATGCTATAAAAGCTGTCATCATAATAAATATGTGTCATTTGAATTGGATGAGATCTACACAATATGACAGAAGAGTTGAGGAGTTCCAGAGTCTGCTAGATCAATATCCCGGGCTCAACTTGCAGCTGCTCTTGAGTGCACACTGCAATTGATGAGATGCTTTAACATCAAGCAGACAGTTGTAGAGTCAACTTCCCGTCTGCTGCACGCGGAGGAAAGCATTTGAGAGTGTTGGTGCTGATAACCACAACAAGTCTTACTAAAGAGAAATAAAAGCTTTGGAAAAGAAAGCTTACTCAAGTCCATGTGTTATTGGAAACCCAGGTAAAGGTGACAAACAAAATTCCTTCCCAGTAAGCACAATCATACAAGGCTTTAGAACCCAGAAAACATGAAACAAGTTGTCCAACTCTTGGAATTTGTATTTCCTGACTGCTTCAATTATTTGTTTATTTTTATGTAATGAGAGCTGAAAAGTTTTTGCCAAGTACTGACTAACAAAAACAAATGCAATATTTTGAAAGGTAGCACTAAAATTACGGACTAAAGATCCTATGCCTATTTTTCCAATTAAAACTAAGACCCAAAATAATGCTGAGGGGAATTGCCTTTGAGGATTTTCAGAGCACTTAGGATTATTTCTGGGTTATTGCATAGGTTGTGAAAGAAGACACACAAAAAATGATTTTTACTTTTCACTCCATTTATAATTTAACCTTGTTAATTTAGGCAAAGGCCACCTTTTTTTTTTGGATGTCTCACCTTTCAAACTGAAATGGGACAGAGTCCTTAAAACAACTCAGAACCTGTCATTTTAACAGATCTCCAGAAGAGCTTAGCTCCTGTACATACATAAAAGAATGAAAAATGATAATTTAAAGAAACAAACCCACAACTCTGAAAATTATTGACCAACATAGTTTGAGTATTTTATGAAACATTTTTTGAAATATACCTGAAAAAATGACAAATAGACATACATGTTACACAGCTGCACTGTGATGTAGCTGTAACTGGCTAAGAACATATGGTAATGTGAACAAATAAAACAAAAGAAAACAGGGGAACAAAGCAGGGATTTTACACACAAAATCTCATTTTCTCCCCCTCCATCCACTTTAATAGGGCTAGTGTAAGATTTTGTATCTCGTCTCCACCCCAATGAACTTAGGTGCCATATAAAATGTTTGCATACTGTCTACAATTCTTTTACATTATATACTATTTTTCTATCTACAGCTGTAGTTAATGTTTATGTATTTTGCTTGCTACAGTGTAGCCACATTTTATAGTGAGACCAGGAATATCTTCTGCATACTTTACTAAAGCAATATTTATTTCATTGATGAGTTGGCAAAAATAACCCATTTCCAATTATACTTTCACATAAATTTAAGTTACACTTAAAAGGAAATAACTGAAAAAACTTGCTGGCTAAATTAACCTGCATTACTGTAAGAAAAGGTGTGTTAGAAAAACTACCAATTGAATTCTCTTCAGGAATCCATCAATCCTTATTTCAAAACTCGTTGGAGGCTAATTTGACCACTTGATAATGTCTCTTGCACTGTTGAAACTCATTATCCAGAGTCTTGCCAATTAATAATCTTATTTATACATGCCTAATTCTCACACACCTGTATTCACTGTGTTGTCCATCCAAGTTAAAAAAAAACAAACCTAAAAAAAGCAGCATGAAGAAAGTCACTTCACAGACAATGTGCAGCACACAAAGTATTTGAAGGATACAGACGTCTCATCCACATGAGCTCAGGCAGTAAAAATCTCCAAGCTCAAGATTTGCCAGCTGCTTATTGGAGAATCACAATACTCATAAGGTATTCCTTATTTGAATTGTGAATTTAAAAGACACAAAGTTGATACGAGTGAAATGCATACTTGAGCGTACCAGCCAGATCTTCTATGCTTTACTTTAGTAATAATCTCTTTACACATACAGATTTTACTTAAGCTACAAATTCCTAAATTATTTCACTCCAGAATTCGTATCTAGTTCTAATAATATTCTTTAAAAGTCCACCTCATCATCACTCTTCTGCATTCCCCACACTCTCATCGATATAGCACTGGAACTACTGAAACTACTGTTGATAGAGCAGCAAAATTCAGCTCCAAAAAACACCTTTGGGGTTTTTTTAAAAAATCGCAATATGGACAAGTTTTTCCTATGATGCAAAAATAAAGGCCTCAATCCATTGCATCCTATGATCAAGTTCTTAAATGTTTCCTAAGAATTTCAAAAGCCTCCTACAGATTTACTTTTCAGAGGTTACCTGAAATACTGTCAAAGATGATACAGTTCAGTAACTACGGATTCTGGCTCATAAATATCACTGCACTAGGCACAACAGAGAAGCAAGTCAATCCCAGAAGGCTCAAATCTGCATATCAGATGGAACAAACCTACAGATGGAGGTGAGGTGGGCCGGAAAGATGAACAGATCAAAGGGATGCATAAAAGAAAAACAGTTGCATTGCATATCCACCACCTCCAAAGCTTAAGGATAAACACACGTAACTCTTTTCAAACTATCAAAACATGCAACTTTCTGGTCAGGATTTTTCCACTAAAGTCCAATTTTATCTTTTCTTTGGGGAAAAAATGCAGTATTGTAATAATAATAATAACAATAACAACAACAACAATAATATCATAGAATGGTTTGGGTTGGAAGGCAACACCTACCATCTTGGTCACACCTACCACCTCTCTGGGCAACATGTTCCAGTGTTTCATTCTCATCACAATAAATTTCTTCCTTCTTGCCTTAACAACAATAATAAACAATCACCACACATGAAGTCTTTGATATTACTCAAAAAACTTCCCATTTTCTTTGGGACAGCTGAAGACACTTCCTGCCCTCTCCGCCTAGAGGCACACAGGGATGCTGGTTCCCAACTGCACACCAGTCGAACTGCCCCACTCCTTCACCAGACCTAATGAATTCCTGGACTTTGCAAGTCCCTTGCTCACCACTTTGCAGGTGAAGATGCTGGGCTGGCAGCCTTCCTGCTTTCTGGCATTCTCTGCCTTTTTCTGTCTTATGGGGCTGCCAGATTTGACAGACCACCAACCAAGCATGGTGTCACATGGGCTTGTTCTGCCAGCTGCCTGGTTTTACAGCAAGGCACACAGATTCTCTGGGATTCTGTCTTCAGTTCCTCTGAATCCAGAAAGAACTTAAATTTCAAGTCACCAACTATCAGCAATATTTCTTTTCCCCATGAAGGAAAACCCTTCCTACATGACTCTTCCAAGATGCAAGGACATCCTCTTGCCAAGATGCAAGGACAATATTTAGACACTCTACCTTTCTTACATGCTTCAAAGACACTGGAGAAGTATTTCTATAAATACAGAAATAGTGCTCTAATCCTCAGGTTCCAGGCATTTGCCACCGATAGTCACAGCTATCTGACAGTCTGCAGTGTGCTTGTGAGTATCATGTGAGCACTGGCAAGATGCACCAGGTCTCTGCATCTTGCCAACATGACCCTGTGCTAGGTGAAGAGCTATCTTCTGTTATGTCACTGGCCACTGCAGTCAGAGCAAGTCTTGTTTTCTGGCTTCCCTAATTCTTCTCCTTTGCTGTCTCTTGATTCTGTTCTAGTGAAAAAACAGTTTTCCCATTTTGCTTTACGAGGTCAAAGTTGTCTTTGTGTATTTCATTTAATGTCTCTTTCATTCTTTCATTCAACTTTTTCATTGCATTCTGGAAGGAGAACTCATCAGTAGAAGCTTAGATATTAAATACAAGCCTACAGAAATGTGTTAGAACCTGCCCTAGATGACTGCCCCTTCAAAAAGGGACTTTTGACATCCATTACATTCATGGAAGTGAAAAAAACACCTCCCTCCTCACCTAAGAAACAGTGGTGAGAGCCACAGCATACAGTAACTGAGCTTAATATCCAGAAGCAGGGGGTTGGGGGGAGGGGCATGTAGGGTGAGATGGGGAGGCAAGGTGGGAAACACCCACAAAAATAGATGAAAGCCTCCTATCTCTCTCATTTATCCCTGAGTTTTTTCTGTGCAGGTTTTTGGGTGGTTGGGTGGTGGGATTTTGGCAGGGAGAGTGTGCTTCTTTTGCTTTGCAGCAGCTGCTTTTTTCATCCCCTTTAAAACACTTTGACCTAATACTCATCTCTTTTCCCCTGCTTCCTCACAGTTAATCCAGAGAAGATTATAAGAGCAACAAGGACATGCATCTTAATCTTTTTTTGAACAATATCGGGGAAAGGAGCTTATAGATGAAGTTTTCTTAGTACAACTGAAAAGCAGTCTGCTCTGTAGCAGGTTTTAGGCAATTTCCTTAGAAAAGGCTGAGCACATCAGATCTCACAAACTAAGAGTAAATCCTGTCCACCAACATCTGAGCACTGCTGGCATGACAGAGCTGTTATAGGAGGGAAGATTAAGGATTCTGCAGATGGCACTCTTCCCCCTGAATCAACACAGACAATAATGCCCCAGAATAAACTTTCTGAGCTCTTATCAGCAGTGTCATTTTTTAATGAAACATTAAGAAGAAAAGGAGAGTTCCATCTACTATAACTAAGCATCTGTTGTATTTTACCCTTCATCAAAGAATAAACAACATTTGGATAACACTTAAACTTCCCCTTTGCAAATTCCTTAGCTTATCACCACTGTCCTCTATCATGACCCCTAAGCACCAATTACATAACTGTACCCTGTTCAATAGATATTTCTACTGCTTTCTTTGGGTTTTGCACTCATATGGCTAGATAGACCTCTAGTCGCAGCTAATAGTTACACATCCTAAGGCAGCAGCAAACAAAATTCCATCACCTTTTAAGGACTACTAAATGGCATCCTTGTTAACTGGCTGAGAAGAGCTGCTTCCAGCTATCAGTTGCATCCAACATTCTGAGAGTCACTTCTTGTTTTGCTGTTTCCTGAAGTCTGTCCTAAAGGCTCACTCTAATGTAACTCCTGAAGAGCAATACGGCAGAGGAATAGTTCTGGGAGGAAAAGTAAGAACCTCTACATTGTAAAATTGGAAAATCACCAGATTACATAAGTTATTCACATTCTTACATAAGCTTAAGTAACCAGCTGTTAATAAAAGTGATGTGAAAGTGACACAAAAAGACCATGAAAAAAATACTCCTATCTTCAAACTTGACAGCATATCTGTTTAAATGAGGTAATAATCTTAGATAACTACATCTTTATAAATAGTTCACATGCATAATCTTGACAATACAATCTATGTAGTCCAGGCCACATTACTCAGCTGATCTGTAAAAGAATACACAACATAATGTTTACTCTTGATTTAACCTCATATAATAAAAAGAAGTTTGTAGAGACCATCACTCTATTTCTCCCTTTACCTCTTCACTTTCGTGCCTTTAAAATCAGTTGAAAGCTGTCGGCATTTTGTCAGTAATAAATTATCAGGAAAACCTAATTTATATATCTATGTCTGAAAGACTAGCATAGTACTTTAATAACTGTAGCAAATCCTTTGCCAACAACTGTCACCTCATTATTATTATTACTTAAAGGAAGATCACTCTTCAGGAGCGAGAAGCAAAACAGATAATACACAGGCACCTCCAAAAATTAATTTTTCAAATTCTATTAAAGGTACACAGGACCTCACACCTAAAGCTAAAGAATTGAAAATCAACATTCTTTTTCAGTAGGTCCCTTTCTGACATTTTCTGTATACATATATATATGTACATATATATCCTTATAATCTATGGGATTTCTTCAAGGACTTCACAGCATCCATAAGGAGCCATGACACACTGTGCTGGTTTTCCAGCCCTATTCCCTGATAAGAAACAAAGTTGCTACAAATTCTGCATTATATTTTGTTTTTTCAGACTCTCCACAGTGGGTTAAGAGGGGAAAAAATACAACTGGGGAGCTCAAAGAAAAGGAAAGGCTTAAATGGTTCTTGTTTCTCAGGGGTTGTCACTGTCTTACACAAGTTGGGGATTTTTTTCCCCTAGAGATGCTAAGGCAGATCAGTCAAAGCATTCAAGAACAGACAATAGAAAAAAGAAAGGAAAGATGTCACCATACTACTTAAAGCTGTGGATTTGGTTTAGACTGCATATACCAGCCAGTCTGCTTTGTTGGTTTTTTTTTTTTCCCCGATATAATAATTTCTTGAAAGTAATCAATATATTACAGCTGTCAGAGTCAGGCATATATGGTCATTTTTATAGAGGTTTGTGAGTCCATGCTGAGGCAGGTGAGGATGGACTGCTTCCCAGACTGCCCTGAGGAAACTTGTGTCATCTGGGGCCTTCACGTGTCCATGTGAAGCTTTTACTGCCCACAACACAACCATCTCATACAACTATAAATGCATGAGCACTGTGTCCATAGCACAAAAATACAAATTCAGAAGTGAAAAATACAGATTAAATAGAGATTTCCTAAAGAATACAAGATTACAGAAAGAACCTCCTGCTTCCTCTACAGAGCTTACACCAAAGAGTTTCTCATTAGAAGGTTTGCATAATAAGCAAATCAATACTCCCCTACTAAACAAGGGAGTGCAATCAAGGTATGAATCATAGAATGGTTTGTGTTTCTTGCATCTTTCCATGTTCATCTTTATTGTTGCCACTGTTGGTGGCAATGCCAGAGCAGAGTCAGGACTCACAAGTCTGGAAGAGCCTGCACTAGCTTAAGTATTTCAGCTTGCTAAAGTTCACTTTAAATGTTGGCACACCAGTGAGGCAATTAAAAAATACTGATCATAGTCTTTTAAGAACAATCTGCTCATTATTTCCTCAGTAGTTTGGAATAAAAATAAAACAAACAGATATCTTATACAAAAACTGTCTACAGGATGATAAGCAAAGTACTCCAGATAACTCTTTTGATTCTCTCCAGTAAAATAACAATCTGAGTATGTGCACAGGAACAAAATCAAAACTTCAAGGAAACTCCTGAGCCTTTGTTTCCATACTTGCTTCTATCATCACAGACATCATCTGAGAACATCAAACAACATACTAAGGTCTGCTTTTACCATAGCTCTCTTTTCATCTTTGTATCCAGGAGCAGCATGAAGTCATACTCCTCTGAGAATTAGAAACATCTTCTAATTTCAGGCTAAGCTTACTCAGGGTCAGTTTATACCCTTTGGTTTTAGTGCCAACATTGTCTTTAACTAATTCTTATTTCTCCCTGATGTTTATATCCTCAACGTTTTTAAAGGCAACAATCCAAGTTGCATTGTCCTAGGCTAAACAAGGCAAGCTCTCCCCAGTCAATCTCCCCTTTGGTATAACCAGCCCATAGTCAAATTTTGCAGTTCTTGAACAAAAGGGGCAAGAACTACAGTTACAGAATAGTTCTCATCAGTGACTTAAAACAATGATATTAATATTTTCTACTGGAAATACCTTTTGTAACATACCCTATATTTTCATTTCCCTTCCTCATGACTACATTCCATTACTGGTTCATACAGAGTCCTACAAAATAGGTGATTTACATGCCTTGTTCTGGCTTTGCAAAAAATAAAATATCCAATATGAAGTATTTCTTCTGTACCTACACTGCATGTACAAGTGTGTACATGTAGTTCAAGATTCATTCTTGTTATTTTTATCATTACTAAAAAAAAGATGCAATTCTCTCTGTATATGCAGCACAGTATATGTCCCCACTTTCGTAGGTACTCTATTTTCTCCAACTATGAAACTTTCAATTGTGCAACACCATTTACACTCTGGTCTGGAGTTTAAAGAAAATAATTGGAGCTATCATCTTGAGTACACTGATAAATCGAGTATTACTGGAAGCACAGTTAAGAAATTGCCTGATCAACTAGCAAGAAGTAACTTTAAGACTAAAAGTTTGAAACAAAACCATTTGGAGAGAAAATATAGACTTCTAGTCTACAAGTAAAGTAATTCTGCATGATCAGCAAACCTTCTGCTTTCTTCCTACAGCTAACCAGCAACACTGCTTCCAGTAACTTTCCTCCAGAAGAAAATCCTTCAGCTGTCTAGTAGAATGTACTCTCCTTTAGGAGAACTCCCCTCCAGTTTTGGAAGCATAAGAACAGCCTGTAGGACTTTAGGAGACAAGGGCAAACCCAGGCAAGCAACTTGACATCCAAACATTCAGCTAGCCTAAAATATATACGGTGCTACAATCTGCTCCTCTAACTTGCATGTTCCATGCAGCTCAAGCAGCATTTTGCCAGTAATTCATGAATCTCAACAACAGTATTGCTTGACCTCACAGTGTTTTAAAGCAGGAGAAAAAATTAATAGGCTATCAAAGGCCTCTTAGTGCATGTCAAGACAAAGCTCTGTGGGTGCCAGGGCCCAGGAGCAGTGGGAGATCCCCATGGGGGGTGTGCCTCTAGGTCTGGTAGCCAAGGCTCATCCCACCTCCCAGCCCCAGACATTGGGCACTGCCCCAGAGTCGGTGTAAAGCTGGGCTGGGATGTGGGCCACCAGTGAGCATGGCTAGTGGCTGGGCAGAGCAGGGCTGTGGACAGCTGCAGACTGACCCTGCTGCAATGCTGCTGGGGCTGAGGGCCAGGGGTCTGACACAGCGTCCCGGTACATGGACAGGCTGGAAGGGGAGCCCTAAGGGGCTGTGCAGGGACAGCAATGTCTGCGAGTGCCTGCAAGGTCCTTATGGTGTAGACAGACATGAAAGAATGGATCTGCAGTGCGGGTTTTTCATTAAGCTAAACTCTTCCCAATCTTCTCTTCTTCATAAGGCAGAAGAACTCTTGTTTTTGCAGTGTTGATTTCTCTCTAATTTAGTTTTTCTTTCCCATTTACATGGTTCCTACACAACACTGCCTGTGGAATCACTGAAGGATCATTCACTCTCTCTTAGTGTGGAGTTTCTTTATTCTTTTCATCCATTTCTTCACAGGAGAGAAAGTCCTTCCACCTTATCATCTTTCTACTATGCTCTAATCTTACATTTTAAAGCCTTCCTCACTTATTGTCCTGGAATAGCTTCCTCCAACTTTGGTTTTCCAATCTCTGTTCACTTTCTTTATCTTCCTTTGCTTCCTTTTTTCACCTGCAGCTCATCCAAAGAATTTTCCTTTTCTCCAATCTCAACATTTTCCTACTCTTATCAGCCTACTCTGCTCCTCAACTCTGTCTCACCAATAATCTTCTTCGTGTTATTTTTCCTCTTTTTTCCTCATACTTTACTATCCACTGACAACATTATGCATTACAATGGTGTCCAAAATTCAGGGACCACAAAGACAGAGGAAAAAGTTTGGATGTCTGGTCTTCCAGTTCTTTTATTCCTTGTCTGCAGTGGGAGTTAGAGAGAAGGAGAGTGAAAAATAAGCTCCTCAGCTATGATTCTAAATGGATTGGACGACTAAATTTTCTAATGTTTTTTTTTTAAGTGCATTCATCTGCATAGTTTTGTATTTTGTTTTGGGATTTTTTGCTGATTATAAAGGACAAGAATCACAAAAGAATTTCAGAAAGAAAGTGATCAAATCTCCCTGACAAAAGTTGCAACTAAACAAGGATTTAGAAATTTAAAAGAAGTTACTGCAAATTAAGCAAATGCCAAAGACAGGAACCACAACAAAATACATTCCTTTTTACCATCATTACAGTATTTTTACTATGTTATGCCTTCATACATAATCTTCTACCCACATAGATCCTTGGAATTTACTTCTTCCCCACTCTTAACATTGCAACTAATGAGTAGAGGCCACTGTATAGCTACATACATCTTTGTCATAGTCTTCTCATTTTCCTGAGATACTCAGTAAGTTCTTTCATGTTAGGCATTAATTAATTTAGTTCTCAAACACTATAAATTTTACTAAAGATAGATTGATGTTACACTATTCTCTGGATCTTCTCACTACACTGTCACAGACATCCAGCAGGGGAGGGTGAATGGAGCTGGGTAGAACAGTCCCTACAGCAGGGAAAGCTTCGAATAAGGACAAGAACATCCAGCCAAGAGGTTGACTGCTTCTTTCTCCAAAAGTTTTTGCTGTCTTCTTAGAGAATTTAGAATATCCCTCAGTAGGTACCATACAAGCAGCAGCATAAGCACTGTCACAGGCATGACCTGTTTGCTACAGCAGTTACTGCATTCACAGTAGTTGTGAATGCTGAGGGGCTTTAATTCATGCTCCATTTGATTACTGAATGCAAATGTCACCAAGGGGATACTTATTTCTCCCATTATATTTTAAAGGGACTAATCCAAGGCTCTCTCTTATTCAAGCAGTAATTTCATAATCCTCAAATGACCTCAGAGCTTTACAGCTTCACCTGACACAGTTTTTTCAAGTGCAATAGGACATTACACTAGCCTGTCTTCTCCTAACATTCCATAGTGAACTTAAAGCAAGTTCTGTCAGGAAGATACAGCAATTCTGATGGGAACTCTTACAAAGATCCTGGAAGTAGTTGCATCATTGTAGTCTGCGGGAAGAAAGATCCTAGTGAGTCACATGATCAATGACCAAGGGCTAAACTTATTATTCTAATTTTTTAATATGAACATCCCTCTCATAAGGGTGACAAACTACAAGTTCTAATTTGCAAAATTAAAGTACAGATACTATGTAAGTATATTTCTGTTAAAGTTTTCTAACACGTGTATACAAAGGTTTGTTATGAAGAATGTTAGTTTTTCAAAGCTATAGAAGCCATGAATGCTGAATTTCCTACTGCTCACTCTGAAGAGCAAAGGAAGTAAAAACATAATGTATTCTGATTAGATTATATTACAGAGAATTTTTAATACAAAGACTCTTCTTGGATTGGACACAATCCACTAAGCCTCCAGAGGTAGGCTCTGTACAAATCAATCTTCTCTCATTTTCCAATGTTTGTTTCCATTTAGCTGTTCTGATCTTCTCAGTGTCAAGACTGTGGCTAAAGTCGAGCAAAGACTAAGAACTCCACACTAAGAACTTCACATTTATCTGCACACTGGCATCACTCTCTTGATTTCAGCAGAGCTCCTGAATACTGCAATTAAACAGAAGCTGGGGTTTCTAATGAGGGTAGAGAGTTACTGGAAGTATTCTTAAGGGAGACAATCCTGAACTAGCCTGGCAAGGAGCCTTGCCTCTCCCAGCAGGAATGCAGTGAGACAAAAGATGCTGACAGGACTTGCCTGTCATATAGCTGAAAGGAGAAACATCAATTAATTTAGTCTTATTTCAAAGATGGGTGCAAGGGAGGTATGTCATCATCTAGTGGTTTTGTTTGAAATGGAAAAGAGGTAGTTTTGAAAGAAAAAATATTGAAGCAGTCCAAAGAACACACTTCTGGTCAAGCTCTGAGCTTGATTCTCTTTTCAGCTTTAGACTACTCAGGTCACAGAAGGGCTCTCCCTGCTCAAGAGAACAGTGCCTGTGGTACAATAGCACCAAGAAATAAAAGTCGTGACCGAAGGCAAGTTTTAACCACAAGGCATGTTAAAAAAGGAGAGAGTGAAGATGATGATTCCTCCACCACATTAAGATATTTAAAGACAGCTAAGCTTAAGAAATTTAAGAAGTAAATATATGCCCCATTTATGTGGCAGATACACATGAACCTACCATACGCTGTATAGAATATCAAACAGTTTAGCTGAACAAACACTTTAACTAGTAAGCATAAACTTCTCTGACAAGATTTCTCATTCCAGAAATATCACATATCTTACTCAAGTAGATGATCCTGCCTTTTCCAAAAGCAGCGCTGCTTCTAGGACATTCTTAGGCTTCAGACACCCAGTGTATTAAGAATGTCAGAGTAAAATGTTGCTTTCAAGTTACAATGTTCTTGCTTAAATATATTAAGTCAGCACGGAGGGAACAGAAACAGCTAGTTTCATGTTTAATTAATAAAAGAGAGAAGATTCTGGTTTGGGCCTTTCATTTTCATTAGAAATCTTTGATTGTAGTCAGCTGAATGCAAATTCAACGTGTCTGAGTATAATAAAGAAGGACAAGGCCCTCTGGCACATGAAATTGCCTTAATCAATATTCTAGTCTAGTAACAGATGCAATTATTAATATATACAATTATGCACTTTCACCAGCAAGGTTTTCAGGCAATACAAAGTTTTTACACTAAAGTAAAGACAGAGAAAATTATTTTAAAACCCACTCCAAACAAACAAACAAAACAACTTCCAGAAAACTTTGAATAATAGTAGAATAATCCATATGTACACAAGTTGCATAGAATAAGCCTTCACAGATACAGATAGAAGAAGTAATTTAAACCTCCATATACCCAGAGAAGGAGAGAGTGTGTTTACTGTCATGACTGCTTTTCCATTTTGAAATGCCTA
Source organism: Coloeus monedula (assembly GCF_965178545.1). Classification (NCBI taxonomy): domain Eukaryota; kingdom Metazoa; phylum Chordata; class Aves; order Passeriformes; family Corvidae; genus Coloeus; species Coloeus monedula. Next base: position 48,737,533 of record NC_138782.1, on the reverse strand, counting down.
CTAGGACTGAGTAGCTTTTTGACAAAATGGGCCTTCGAATGGGCTGCCCGGGGAGGTGGTGGAGTCACCATCCTTGGAGATGTTGAAGGAAAGACTGGACATGCCACCCAGTGCCATGATCCAGTTGATATGGGCGTGTTCAGTCATAGGTTGGCCTTGATGATCTCAGAGGTCTTTTGCAACCTAACTGATTCCGTGAAAAAGCTTCACAAAAGATTCCGATAACTTAACATGTCCCAGGGCTGCACAAAGGCCACATACTTCCCTCTCTGTTACCACTAATTGTAGCTATTCTTCCATCGGTTTCATACAGGCTCTGCTTTCCATCTCTACTGCCTGTCTGGCCAGAAAACACGACAGTTCCAGGGGATCATGCTGACACAACCATCAACCAAGTATTCCCATTAAGTTCAATCTATACTTTTCTAATTGAAGAGAAATACAGATCTATCAAGAGAATTATAAAGCGGTGGAATGGCTGCTGCACAGCAGCTGAGAGTGTGCTACCCACCTTGCGTTTACAGAAGCCAAGGTACGTAACACTTGCTAGCCCAAGTGTGTAGCCCAGTGCTCCAGACAACGTTACCTCATGATCATATATATATGTATACACACATACATGCACAAATTCTCACCTGTTCTCACATTACCAGAGGTCTTAGTTGCTGTCAGAGGAAACACTGTTACAAGTGAAATGCTTAGATCAGACAGCAAAAGACAGTGCAAGTACAAGGCACAAGAGCCTCAACTATTCAACCCATGTGTTTCTAACATAGACACCTTCTTCCACTCTTCTAGCTCATGCTTAGCACCACCAGACAGGTAACAATATATCAAATCTGACACCACCATGACTTCAACGGTTGCAATTCAAAACAAAAGATGCAGTGCGTTTATAACATTACAGTAATAAAGTTGTGACATATCACACACTAAAAAAATGATTGTATATTTGTTGTGAGGACCCAGAATTTTCAATGCACATATCCCATAAAAATGGGATAAATCAGTGAGATTTTGAAATCAAAATATTACCTATCTGTTTAAAATCAGTCCATAAATATGAAAGAACTCTTCTTAAACTCTACACCTCTTCCCAGTTTCTTACTAAAAGAACTGTAATGAAGGTCTGAATTACTGACTATGTCTGGAAAACAAAACACTCATTCTTGTATGTATTTTAGTGATACATAACTTGTATAAAACCTAGTGATCTTAATCAATGTATATTAGTAACACAATTCTTGTATCACTATGAGATACTTTATGACTTGGAGTAAATTTGAGAATACTTGAATACTGCTTTTGGACCTACTGTAACAGCAACGATGGTCTTTAAAAACAAACAAAACAAATCCCACCAACACATTCAGCAAGACACTTAATCAGAACCTTCCCTGGTATTTCTCGTGGCTCATCATAAGTTATTCTGAATCCTAACGCCCTGTTATCTTGACCAAAGTTCAGTTCAGCACTCAGATGGTGTTCCTCTAGAAACAGAGATAAATAGCATGTCCGCTATTTGTGAGCCTGGGAATTCTCTAGAACCACTTACTATTTTTAAACACATTCTTTAAATGGAACATACTGGCATGCTGTAATTTTTTCCCTAAAGAAAGGCAGTATCCAACACATTCTCACTGTCATGAAGTCATGAGAATTGTTTCTTTGTGACAAAGACTTCATGAAATATAGCACATACATTGCTAGGTTATACATAGCTCTTGGTGAGAGTCTAGTGAGAATGACTGAACAAATCCAATATAGTGTATACTTGGGGGAAAAACTAATGAGAATTTGAACAGTGAGCTCCTGAAGAGAATTAAAAACAAACAGCATTTGTTCTTGCCTAGAGCTTCTTCATAGGTTTTTAGATAATTGAGTGATTCATAATCTATCTCCTACAGCATGAATACTCAGGTTGTAGACCCTGCCCATTTGAAGAAGAGTCATTACACTGTAGATTAAACCTACTAAACTCCTGGAAAAACAAACATTAAAAAAAAGAACTGCATGACTTTGTGCAGAGTTCTGCCAAAGTACAGTGACACGGGCCAATTGGCCAAAGAGAAACAGAAACAGCGGTGGCCGCTGCTGCTGCAGTCCGGTAGCAGGTAGGAGTCACCACAGGCCCAGATTCAGAACACACTTGACAGAGGGCACTCAGCACTTGGCCACAGCATCTGATATTATGCCTAACAGATCTTCCTCAATTCACGCTGCCAAGCAACATCTTCTCTGAGCTCAGCTTTCTCAGCTTTAATTCAGCTCACTCTCATCCGCATGCCAATCTCATCCAACACTCAGCAATTTTACCAACTGATCTGGCTGCACCACAGAGTGTCGTGAGGGCTGCATTCCATCTGCTTCCCAAACTTCTCACCAGCAGAGGCATACACACACTAGAATTGGGCAGTATGAACACATAAAGATTGACGGAAGATTTCGAGTACTCTTTGTCACCCATAATAACCAGAACAGGAAGGTAGCAGTGACGCACTGAATTTGATGTACTGAATTTGTATTTCACTGAGATTTGCAGCCCTACATATCTACAGAGCTCTATTTAAAGGAAAAACACCTGAAGACATTGTCTTTGCCTCTCTCAAAAGCTATCTTCTAGTTTTGGAGTCCCTTGAAATAGTTTATTACAGCCAAAAAAGAAACATAAAATTTGAACATTTCAAAATGAGTTCCTGGCATTTCCCAGCTTGGCTAAAAAGGTACCTCCTGGTCCCTGTCCCTATCCTCCAGTCCCAACTTCAGCAAATATAAATAAGAAAACATCAGTCTCAGATTACAAGTCTGTCTGACTTAAATATTTTAATCACTGCTAAACTTACACGTGTAAAACCCTGCATTCTGCTTCAAGCTTACCTGCCCATAATTTAACGTTTGGTGTCATTCCTAGAAGTGATAAGATTATTTTACTTCTCAAAAGCAGTGTTGCTTGAACACTGAACAACATTTAGTGTTGTCTTGTCTCTGACTGCTATTATCTTTACTGAAACCTGACATAAAGGAGCGAATTCTGCAAATAATCCATAAATAATTTTATGATGGGATTTGAAAAAAATAGCGTATTGCTGGAAGGACATAATGCCCAGACAGTGACTTAATAATATTATTTTAGACCTAAGGCTGGATGAAGTAATGCATCACTGAAACTGCATCCATAGTAGTTTTCTAGGCTTTTATGTGTCTTCAGGAGCTAATAGAATCTATCTGGTTTTATCTCTGTAATGCCATTTGAACAGATGCAAACTGCAAGAAACAAAAATTTGCAGAACCAGTTGGTTAATAGCTTTATTCTATTACAACAGAGTAGAGCTCTCATTAGCCTGCAATTGTTTTTTGTTCTGAAAGAAACGAGCAGTATAATTTGGATGTAATCACACTGGAATCATTTCAGCATTTCTCATCTCATTTTTTATCCCTATTGTACAACAGTTATTAAGGGTGTAAATGCATTAACATTTACCTTTTGCAAATCAGCAAGTAGCTCTCTCTCTCAAAACAGAGCTGTCTTTTCATAGAATCATACAGAATCATTATTATTACATCTATTCAAGAAGTGCACCCTGGCTTCAAGCATCTACTTTTAAAGATAACGGGCCTTGAGTACGATTCTAAGTGGGTTTTCTGAATCAAGAACCAAGGCTCTTAAGGAAAGCATCCACTTAAAAAAAAACAAATCCAACCAAGATCACCACACACCCGCAACAGATTTCAACGACAGAAATATCACAATATCTTCTGTAGATCCTTCAGAGGACCACTGGCCTACCCAATTTCTTTTAGAATTCAGTCTCTAAAGTATGAAACTAGGAATTTTATCTCAATATCCCATTTCTGAAAAATTTGGTTGACACTTTTAAATTATACAGTGGACCAATATAAGTAGTAAGACCAGAATGCTTTGGACTCCAAAACTACACTTACACAATAAATTAATTCAGATTATTTTCTTTTCTTAGGTGTCATAATTACAAGCTAGTTTGAAGAGCATTTCAATAACTGTTTAATATTACTCTCAGTCTACTAGTTAGCAACATATCAATTATTTCCAAAAAAATCAAGCTGACGTCTTGGGACTATGTATCTAAATAAATGCACTAGCCATGCTGTATAATATTTTTCATATTTTCTTCCAATTTGACCACCTGCAAGAACAATTTCTTTTAAATGACGCACACAAAAAAAACCCACAACCAAATCATAACCAAACTTTCTGAAAGACTGCCTACATTTTATTATATGAATGGAAGGCTACATGGTTTTCTTAAATTTTAAAAAGCAGCAAAGAGGAGATAAATCCGTTACCACACAAACTCACAAGTATTTTCCTTTTGTCAAAAACACACATGAACCAAAATATTATGTGTAAGTGCTAGGATGTCCAGAAGTTGTTTGCTATTGCCCTGTTCTTGCTCAGGGTATTTGTATTAAACAACCATTTGAGCTCTCTTCCAGCCCATACTGCCACATTTGTAGGGATGAAAGAAGTAATCATATTTAAGCTTCGCTTTCTCTTTAACACCCACAGTATTCACCAAAAAAAATTTTTTTAAAGTTCTGAGGTATCTTCTTGCCACAGTAGTTTGGAATATCAAAATACACATCCTTGATTAATAACTTAGAAACCTTCCAATCATTTCTTTTCCCTTGGACAGATCCACATGCAAAGAGTGCTGTTTAAGTTCATTGTTCATTATGTTCACTGCTGTCTCTGCCATATCCTCTCCTCTCTCTCAGACAGGAATGTTGGACAGATTAAAACACTGCAAATCCAAGAAAGGACAACTAACTCTTAACTGCCAACAGGGATTTCACTAGATTCAAACTGCAGAGATCTGCAGTCTATTTCATCAAATATTCAGTAAAGCAAATCTTCCAAAGGCCTTACCTGCAGCTCTTCCACTTATTTTTTTTTTTTTTTTTTACTCATGGGTATCTGTCTTTCAAAGCTCTGCCAGTTTGGGGGTTTTTTGCTACATTTTCTTGTTGGACATTTAAGAAAGAAATTCACCTGTGGCCAAAATGTCTAACTTCTTTTAATGTTCAATGCCTGCAAAATGGCAAAAAAAATAAAACAGTTCTATTGCATACCAAGTTCTGTACTTCAGTTTTGTCAAAGCACTACTGGAACTTAAATGGCAAGTGAAGATTTAATAAAAGAATAATAAAGTTATTTATCTGATTTTAAAATATAGTTTAAGCAGGAGGCTGGATGTATGACATAAGAACATGCTAGTACAGCCTTTCTTAATACCTTGAATAGTGGAATTAATTCTTCCAGGTAATTATGTCGGTCCACAGTTATCTTGACACAAGCCTCTGATGAAATTCTCATATGAACACATGCTCACATGAGAACATCATATGTTTATGCATAGTGGATGGATTCATCAATCCAAAGATATTCTTATATCAGTTTGTGTGTACAGTGTATAATGCCATTTCAGAGGTAAATTTCAGAATGTTATTGACACTATTGGAAATGTATTCATACGATATCAGAAGGCTCCCTATAAATAGATCATGTAAAGTCTTCATGTCCAGTGCTAAAGTCTACAGAAACAGTATTTCACAAGTACATACAAAATAATGTTTTTATTAATTCATTGTGGAGACGTGGCAGATCTTAAAATGACTGATATTAATTCTAGGCTTCATTCCCATTTTTTCAAGTCTATTCATGTTCCTGCTATTTACTCTCCGGTGGCATGCAATTTTTGACTAATAAATTCCAAAAACTAATACAATGCAATGGGTGAGAAATTTTTTTAAAGAAGTAAATTACTAGATTCAGGATTCACTTTCACATCACTATGATAATAAATATTTTAACCCATCCCCAAAATAACAGTATCACCTAATAAATCCTGATATTTTGACATTTTGCAGATTTAAAAGCTGTGCCTACACTCAGCTACACCTTCCAATTGATTTTATGAGCAAGCGAAGTTTTGCTCATTTCTATGAGTTAGATTCTCATATGAAGTCCTCATTTGGATACTGATTTCATTCCATCTTGCTGCACAGATCTGGAAAATATGTGGGAGAACTTGGGATGAAAACTTTATGTCCTTCAGGTGAAGTAGAATGCAGGCAAGTAACATACCAGAATACAATGGCTGCTTCGATTTCCCTCTCAGCACCCACTGTGATATACATCTGTGCTTCTGTTGTCAATACACATTCATTATATGCTATATATTTCCTCTATAGTACTGAAAGCAGCAGCATTTCCCTTCCTTCCTTCTCTAAAACAGAGGAAATCAATACAAGCAAATAAAGAAGTTAATCAGGTCTTGTAAGGAATATTATCCTTCAGAATTTTCACCAGTGAAGAATTTCATTAGTTTGCCACAAGGCCTAGAAAATTAACTATGGAAAGGAAAAGGTATCATATGATAATTATCAGTGAACAGGGTCCTGACAAAACCACGTATCAGAGAGAAAATGGATACATGGCAAGATGGCTGGAGGAAAATCTACTCATGTTTCTACATCAAACCCAAAATGATTGTAAGCAAAATCATTTCAAAGGGCCACAGAAACCAGTTATGTCAGCTTTCCCACTCTAACAAACTTTGAAAATTTTTTCATTTTGGCAAAATACTTACTCCTAAGGAAAAAAGTAACTCTACAGTGAAAATCTCAGAATCATTTGTTAAAAGCAGTAGACATTTAACATCCAGTTTATTGTTCAAAGTTTGTAACCATTTTTGGATGCAACGATAAAGAATGCTAAGCAAGTTTCTTTGTTTAGAATTAAATCTCTTGAAAAAACTCATAAGTCCAAACCAAATTTATTTTGTTGAAATCAGTATCCAGGGAACACAAAAAACAGTAATAATGAGAAGTCTGTCTCATTGTACAAGTGGTGTGTTCTCTATTTAATCATTTTAAACCTGAAAATGTAGTATTGTCTAGGAAAAACATACTAGAGCAACTATTTCCTACGTTCCTGAAAAATTTCTGGTGGGGATTGTATCTGAACTAATATTAATCCTAACCATCCTTAGATACTAGAATTCAAATCCTAGTTTAATGAAACAAAACACACTATAACCTACTTGTTTTTCACTTGAGCAGCACAGAAATCAAGTGAAGCAAAAGCCATCTGAAAACTGAATCCAGAAAAACAACACCAGCTTGTTTAAGCGCCCAGCCTCACAAGAAGCCCTGCAGATCTTTCCACTGCAGACAGCAGTAGCAGCTTCTCTCCTCCAGTCCTCTCTTGCAGCCTGGGTGCCAACTGGACTCGAACCCAGGACAGAAACAGGTGGTAAATAAAGGGACTTGCTACCCTTACAGGAGGATGAGTTAGTGTCTAGCAGCTGACAGTGCTAAAGAACAGATAGAGAGTTTGGAATCTAGTTCACTCCATAAACCCCTATCACACTTCACAGAAAGGAAGCTTTGCTTTTACAATTCCTTCAGGGTTGACCAGAAAAAGAACAACACAAACACCATCTGAAAAAATGAATTAGCAATTAATTCAAAAGCTACTTAATTTAGAGAGGTGTTCTCCCATTATTTATTGGATAAAGAAACCTACCACAGCTATCCATCTAATAAATCATTTGACTGCTCTTAACTGTCCTTACTCTGTGGCAAACTGTTTTTCTAGTTCTGCTTTATTATTATATCCTCCTTACTTTTAATATCTTTAATCCATTTAATTCTGTCTAAAATGTGAATTGCATGCTCTAAGGATCAATAATTAGGCTTTTTTTTTTTCATTTCTTTTAAATGAATCACCTAGCACAAAGGGGGCCCACTCTTTCAGTGAGGTTCCCAGTAGTTACCATATTAGAGAAAGCAATTTTCTCTACATTCCAGATGGCAGGTTTCCCAATGACAGCCAGAGTCCTTTTAACCAGCACACTAGGGTGAATGTAATGATTCTCTTGGGAAGTATTTCCTGTAAAATGCTGAGAAGTTGGCAGATGGGACAGAAGATTTTAAGACTAACTTTTTTACATGAGTCAATTTGGACAAATTAGAGATGCTATGAAAGCAAGCTCTCTGGTGGCAGAGAATTTCTAAAGACCTCTTCCAAGAGACAGTAAAGTAGCCAGGAGTTTGTGGGGGGAAAAAAAAAAGGAGAAATAAAAATTGAATCCATAAATCTCCTAGTTTGCCATGGGATTTTTCTTCCTCACCTGGTACTGTTTTGGGGTAAATAGAACAAGAGTTTTTTAATTTGAGAGTTTTGTCTTAATCACCTAGGAGGAAGACCTAAGCTAATTGTATAGAAAGAATCCCCTAAGACTCACTGTTTAACCTATCAATCTCTCATTGAGCATAAATGTTGCTACAATACACAACAGTAATTGCCTACACTAAAATGTCTGAAATAGGAACAGAGAAAAGTGTTCTCAAAAACACCTATTTCTTAGGCAGTCATCTAAAAAACAAAAAATACACCATGGAACTAAGAGCTAAAGTCTTCTATTCCATCCCATTTACTCAGCTTCCCCTTACATGAACCTGGTCCACATGCTCCTGAAGATAGAGACTGTTAGAAGAGACAGTGCAGAGGATCCCTACACAAAGGCTTGAAGAGTTCACCTAATGTTTCCATTTTTCCACACCTAAAATCTTACTTGGCATATATTATGGATATGAATCCATCTCTAAAGGTCTGTTGCTCCATAAATCAGTACGTGTACTGACTTATGTTGTTTATTTAGTTTTTAGTCCAAATCTGTGTTAGAAATAAAATTGGTATTTTTATTTATTATGTTAGTAATGCTAGACAGTAACAAAATGCTTCAAAATGTTCAGTTTATTCATCTATTGTACCATTTCTTAGAAAACCTTAAAGTCTGCCTTTGAAAATGGCACAGGGTTTGCATATTAATTTGCAGCAAATGTTTAACTTGCTTTAGTTAGTAGAAAACCCACCACAATTAAAAAATGCAAAAAAGTTTATCTTCTCTGACACAGCATAGGTATAACCTATTGGAACTTTCACTTTCTGTGAGGGCTGTTAGTCTAACTGCTGGATCCATACCTGGTAATACTAGAAAATAATGGACAACTTAATCCATGGTTTTCTAATAGCAGGAATGGGAAATACAATGCACACTTTCATACACCAGATGTAAAGAAGTGTAGCTACTTGCATAAAAAGAGATACAAATCTTGAATCTCTGTTATCTTGCACCCTGTAATATGTAATTTACACTTGTGCAAAATAAGCAGAAAAGCTTACGCTGCACTTATTCTACGCTTACTTTCTGCTATGCTAATGCCTCCAGCAAGGTGAAAGGGAACAAAAGAAACGTTAACAAGTCAATCTTACATTGCCAAATGTACATGGAGATGCAATTCCTGTAAATGTCTTTACTTCTCAGAGTTAAATGAAGGCACTGTACATTGTACATTTCACCCGATGGTAAAGAAAATTATGTAGAAACTGCCTTCGATTGAAAACACAACTTAAAAAGGCATGAAGAAGAAGATTGCAGATAAGGCAGCTAGAAGGAAAACACCAGACCAATGCACTAGCACTGAATTAACTGAAGAGAAAGGAAAAAGAGCTTCTAATCTTATTCAGGAAGCACAGACTTCTCAGAGAGCCAAGCTGTGCATAATAGCTGTATAACTGCTCCAATGGACCACTCTATATGTGTACAATTACCATAGCATTAGACAATTCCCTCTGGATTTTCTGCAATTAGTATCACTGCATCCTTTGTCTCGTACAGATATGGACTACAAAGTAGTTGTTAATTAATTTTATGAGCAAATATCTTTTTCCCCCCACAGAATGAAGCCTTGTAAGAGTGCAGAGTGAAAGATGTTCAATAGATTGTTTTATCTCTGGTGTTCAGTACATGCCCCAATGTCTTGCCATCCTTATTGCACACCACTTCTTTCCATCCATCAGCATATTTCATATCTCATATTCATGCCCTGCCAGCACTCCTGCACCTCACAGCTTCACAAGCACTGCTGAATCCCATGCAGAAGACCTCCAAGGTAAAATGTCATTGCCTTAATTTGCAAACACAGAAAACCAACAGAAGGTAAAAAGGACCAACTAATTTTGAGTGTCTAACATGCACTGCCTGGGAGCTTTTGGAATACTTACAATTAAATAACAATTTACATGTTCCAAACACATCCCATACTGGATTCTGTTGCACTTGTGAGCACTCAGCCCTTCTCCAAATCAGGTCCAGGTATTTCACATCACATAATCAAGAAAACACAACCATCTATGAAAGTTTGTCCAATAGTGCTCAGCATTACACAGAAGGGGTGGAAGAGCAGCATCTCTAGTTACCAAACCCTGATGGTGCACAGTTTTGAAATTCCCCATATTCAGGCCAGGCCTCCACTCAGAGCAAACAGTCAAGCTCTTGGACATTATAGAGACAGCTAGGATTTAAGGTGTAAGACACACTCTGGTACGATTTGAATTTGAAAAGCAAATAATAAATTCTAAAGTTCCAAGTTGAAAAGACTTAATCTAAATTTTTGGATTTAAGGAAAAAGGCTAGCAATAAGTTTAACTTACTAAGTAGGCTGTGAGTTGGTCTGATGGCAAGGCAAACCCTTGGGTTTTGTTTATGCAAAAGCAAAATATGCTTATATAAATGTAGGTCCTGCTACCGGGGATGTGAAGTTCAAATTATAAATCTACTATGCATTTTCATCCTAAGTAGGGGAAGAGGGGAATTAAAAAGGCAAAAGAAAATTTACATACAAATTTTTGCACACACTTACATGATTTTTAAAATAATCTGATTATTAATCAACCTCTTCTGACACTGACAGAAGGACTTAAAAGAAAATTTTTAAGAGCTTCCAGGCAAGCTTCACAGACATGCCAAGTTTATCAATGTCCCTGTTCATGCACTCACTGATGGGTTTAAAACTGAAAAAAAATCCCAATTTTTTGCAGGATGAGAACACTGGATTTTTCTTGTTTGCACTGTGGATTTGGGACAGCTGAGGGCTGACAAATAGGAATATACAGCTTTGGAAATTGTGGGTTTTAAGGCAGAGAGAACTAAAATCAATATCGCTGGTCTTGAATTTTTTGGTGTCTGAGCAAACAGAGCATGCTCAACTATGACAGAGGCCAGGTTCAGACAACACAGTCTAAATGTTGCTATTCTTCCCACAGAGGTCGCAACGGAAAATGTCAATAAACTTTCCAAACAGATTCAGGGGCCTGAAACTGAATATTTGAAAATCTTTCTTTTCAATAATAGGTTAGACTTGAAGTCAAAATGAGGACAGACAATTAAAAGAAAAGTGCTCATCTGACAGCCTTCAATGATGGTTGATCAGGAATTAATTAAAATTTTTTCATTTTATTATTCTTCATTTCTTAGAGCCAGGTATCAATAAGACAAAGCCTAATAAACACCTAGCACCTAGTTAAATGGATAATGGTTTTCATTATGAAAAGAAGAACAAATCTCTCAAAGCGCCACTGAAGCCCTCAGTGGCACCCATGCTAATTTATGCAGAGTACTTCAGGGAAATTTGGTAGACCTAAGAATAAGTCAAATTTCAGAATCAAATCTGAAGAGCATCAACTCATGCTGCAGTATATGTCTCCTCTGTTCTTGTCATTGGGGGACTCAACACTGGAAATTCCAGTCTCAGAACAGGGTATATTTCAACATGATACCCCACAATGATGCCTGGAACCAAGGCAAAGACAGCCCAAGGCTTGGAAAGTAATCTCGGCATTCCTGGTTTAATATTTGTTGACAGGAGGGAAAAAAACACCATCCTCATTTATGTCAGCACCTGACCTGGACAAACCATAATAGAGCTAACTGCATTGGAAACAAAGACCTGAAGCCAGAAGCCTGATTTTTATCCAGCCTGGGTGGGAAGCCACACCAAGCATATCCTTTGCTGAAACACTCTGCAAAGAATGCTAAACAGCACCGGCTTGTGACTTAAGCAAACAAAAGCTCTTTCCAATGAAGACACACGTCTTCGTCTCCCCAGAGAGCGGAAGCACATGCCATAGGACATTTGAGTTTAACCTAGAAGAGCAGCCTTAGTACAACAGTTGACAACATGGGCAGCAAAGAGAGAAATAACTTCAGGCACGGTGAAGACTCAGCATCATGAGATACAGCAAAGGGGTGCTCTGATAACGTTAACATTTTGTAAAATTTGAAGTAGCTTATGAATATACTTATAGTGGTTTGTTCCAAAATACTCATTACTGTTTATCTTCTGTGAGATAAGAATTAGGAGAAATGCAAAGCAGGCATCAAACTTGAAAGAATATAAAGAAGTTTATTAACAAATCTAAAAGAGGAAAGAAAAAAAAATTATACCATCTTCAGAACTCTCCTCCTCCCCCCACCTTCCTCCCTTCTCCCACTGACAATGTAAAAAGACAACCCTTAAGATGTTCAGTCTGTTTACCACTTCCATAATAACCTTGTTTAGTCCATTTAGAAAGAGAAGTCTCTTCTTGCTCATGCTATGAAAACATTATCACAACGAGACAGCCGCCCACTTCCAAATATTGTTCAGTCCATTTAGGAAGAGGAGTCTCTCTGCTCGCATGTGAGTCCTTTCCCCCGACTTACAGCTTTTCCCACAACTGCTTTCGAGGGTCCACTCTTGAAGTTTTTTGGGGTACAATTTTAAGGTTGAGCCATTCAGAAACAAAAACAGAGGCCCTTCTCCTTCCCTGGGAGCAAAGGGTCTTCATCATCTTCATCGTTAGGACTATCTCTGGGAGCATCTCTAGGAACTGAGGTTTTCTCCTTTCCCATTTGGAGCAAAAGTCCTCATCTGGTCCATCTCTCCCTGTCCAAACTTCTCATGAAATTACAGCTGCGTCAGCATCTGCCTATCTCAGCGCAGGTGCTTTTGCTTACGAGTTGAACACTCCACCCCCCATATCTTCATGAAATTACAACAGGATACTCTGATATATCATAGCTTCACAACAGAATTTCAGCTTTAAGCATCTCCTCTCTCTCTTCCCTCAGGTTTTCAGCTCTTCACAGCGCTAAAAGGGTTAATCTCACCTCGGCCTTGCAGCTTTGCAGCTGGAATGTTGAATTTTTCTTATCGCAGTGGAGAGGGGGGAGAGCCGAGCCGCTCCGGCTGCCCACGGCAAGGCAGTGGGGGGGTTCCATGGCTGGAACAGGTCCATGGCTCCAGGATGGCCGTGGCCCGGCCCAGCCTGGCCCAAGCAGGGCCTGGCCGGGCCCGCTGGCCCCCACACGGGCCCTGCAGCCACCTGTGCCAGTGCCAGAAACGAGAGAGAGCTTGGGGGGGAGTTTGCCTATTCTTAAATGTGCATCACAGAGGTGTTCACAACTTTAAGTGGCTTAAAGAATTGTCCATATTCAAACTGGCCAGCTGATAGGTTCTATCAGTTCCCAGAGGAAACTGTAAGCACCCCTTAGCAAGGACATCCCTTCCGGGACTATGCTTGTTAACCTGTGACAATACTAATGGTTTTAAGATATAAGAGTCTAACAATTTCTCTTAGACTCTCTTAGAATTGTCTTAGAATTTCTCTGCTTCAATCTCTTTTGGAGGGTTTCACAAAATTTGAATCACTGCATTATTGATCCTGTCTATGACTACAGAATGCTGTTGGCACTTTGACCTCAAGCTATACTATGTGCCCTGATCACAAGAGAAAATGAAAGAAATTGAAAAATTAAAGATAAACTAAGCACTGTACAAGTACAAAGATGACCATGGCAAAGGGTACAATTTTTGAAAAGGTGTCTTTACATTACTGTGATTTCAACCCACTGATGCAACCCTAGCCTGGCTTAATTCAGTAATAAAATCTTGAAGACAATATTGATGTATATATTTTGAATCTCAACAGCTTCACACCTGCATATGCATGCATCTTAAGTTAGTACATAATGGCAAATTGCAGATGTACCCAGCCCCCATACACACTATACACTTTTTTCCCAACTGACACAAGCCAGAAGTACTCATGCATATCTGGGAACTTCACACGGAGGTGAACTATGTGAGATCACCATTATGCAAGCAACAGCAGAAAACAATCTCCAATGTGAATGAATTTATTAAATCATTCATGTAATAAAAGTGTTAAGGCTTAATAAGTCTAACTATACAGTGCAAGACCAACTCTTATAAGCTCATTCTCTTTCTATCTGCGCACCAAAAAATTGAAAATTGAACCAGTTTCCAGCCTTCCTGTGCTTCCCTCTGTTAACAGGCACTGCTGGGGAACATTCGGCATGTCACCACCACATTGCCTTCAGGCTTGCTTGTGACATTAAAAATCAAAATCAATACCACAGGCTTTAACAGGAGTTGATTGATTGTTGCAGAGATCTGTAGGACAAATAATTAAATAAAATTTATTTAGTCACACAACTAAAAAAAAAACCCCTACCTTTTTTTTTTTTTTTACTATGCTAAATTTACCTGAACTGAATGTGTTGGCACATTCTGACACCTGCAGAAATACTGATGCACCCTACTCTTGAAAGATGACATGGCTTTAGGATAAAAACCACATTACGCATTTCTTCTGACATACATAAATGATAACTCACTTATTCCAGGTAAACAGAAAATGTAAACAACCTGAGGGATATAAACCAGTAAAGAAAAGAAACACAGCATTATCCCATTTACTTGTCAGTAAGTGAATATCTAAAAAAATTAAAATAATACATCAGTGATCCTTATTTGAGAAAAAAAATTGTAACAGCAATTAAATGAGAAATAAATCAGTGCATTATGTGAGGAAACTGAAAAGTTAAAATAAACCATTACTGTATTGTATAAGAAAACTGAAAAGTTAGTTGGCACAATAAAGAAATTACAGGGAGAAAAAAAATAAATGCCCCAAACTGTGATTTATACCTGGATCAAAAGTAGAGATTGATCTAAAGGACAAACTACCTCTACTACAAAATCTTGAGGTAGAAAAAATTTACTGAAAGCAGCTGAGATATAGATACAATAAAGGATATGGGAAATGATTGTGTCTATTTGAATATAATTTATGGTGAAGCCGCTGCATAGAAAAAACAGCTCCACACAGAAATAAAACTAAACCTGAGAAAGGTATAAATAAGACTGCTGTCATATCTCACAGAAAGACTGCAAGCATCTATAGAGTTGTAGGTTATAAATGCTTTCTAAATTTATCTTTTGGTAATTAGACATCACTAGAGGACAAATTAAGGGTAAGAAGTCATAGGAAAAGAAAGCATGGTTTTTAACTGTGAGGGTAAATAGCTGCAGGAATATATTGTCAAAGGAAATTACTTGTTCATAACAGAATATTAGCTGCTTAGAGGTTTGGGCTTTGCTTTCAAAGAGATGTGACTAAGCTTAGCTGTTCTCCAGTGGACTTAAGAGTAGTCACTGAATATTCGACCTTAGATACAGAAGATGACATCATGGAAGAGTGAAATCACTGGTTAAAACTTTGATTTGCGCTAAGATGGGAAGCGAGACCAAAGAGCAAAAGCAGGCTCTGCAAGCCCCAACAACCACAGCTAAACCTATGATGTGCCTCAATTCAAAGACTGGTACTATGACACTCTCAGAAAGAATGAAAAATAAGCTCAAGAGACAATATAGGCAGTTTAGGGAGTGCAGAAATGGCAAACTATGTCTACCATAATCACTCTTAGATCACACATATTCAGGATTTGACTTTAAAAAATGGTAGCTACAGCTGCCAGTAGAAATTAGTGAGAGCCTTCAGTGTCAGGCAGTTCTGAGATACCGCCATCTCAGAGAAGATAACACAGCAAAAGTGTCAGTGCAAAACTGTTTCTGTCCAAGGTACAAAATGCAAGTCTCACAGGCTTCTGGTTGAGCAATCCAGGGATACTTAGACCAGTTCAGAGCAGTATGTCAAAATCTGTCTATTACATTGCCCCAGGATGTTGTGGTTTAGGAATGGTTCTCCCCAGTTCAGTGCCCCCACCAAAACTGTTCAAGCCACACTGCCTCTTTCTCTCGCTCTCCCACTTTCCCCTCCCTCTCACCCCCTCGGTGGAATGGAGAGGAGAACTGGAGGCACATAAGGCAAAGATTACAGGTTAAGATAAGAACAATTTACTGGAAACAGCAATGAGATAAGAAAACAAACAGAAACAGCAAAAATGCTGATGACAGAAGGTATGAGAAAGAACCAATTCACAGAGAAATCTCTTGACAATAGACAAATAGTGGATTTTTTGGCTCCCTCCCCCACCACACTTATTCCCCAGACCAGAACCCTTTCCCCCCACCCCGGCAATGATGTGAGGTGGTATAGAACAACCTCTGGGTCCTAGCCATGCCCTCTCCTGGCTACTGCAAAAGTTAACCCTGTCCTGGCCAGAACCAGGACACAGTATGAAGTAAAACTGAACTGTACTGAATAGCATGAGCCTAAACAGACCAGGAAAACACATAATTAAAGACTAAGTTTTTACAGAATAGCAACCGACCTCCATTCCTTCATGCAACATTCTTCCCATGAGTTCCATATAGGCAAGAGAATACTTCTTATGCAAGGAGGACTGCAAGGGAATACAGGGAGGTGTTTCCACAAAACAAACCAGTGGGCAAGTATACCAGCAGCAGCAAGAAGCAGAAAAGCCAAAAGAGGATTTCTAGGGAAACAGACAGTGACTGAGTTTGTTACAATTTATTTCTGTTTGTTCACCCCAACACGTGAACTACATTATTTACATTACAAAAAAGCCGTGGGAATGGTTTCACATGGGATACTGTATTTTTTCTTTATTATTAAAAGCTACTTCCTCTAAATCACCCCTGCTCAGTAGTCACTTTGTCCCTGATCAAATGACACAGCTCATTGTTTTCCACAGAAGCAGCAGCAGTTTAGTGCTGAACTCATGCCTGTCCTCCTGAAAACTTGCCAAACATTTAAATACTGCAGATGCCATTTGGGAATGAAGTATTTATTTCTTATCAACAGTTACTGTTTAAATGAAGCAGTAATGTAAATGCATCATTCTACCTATTAGCCTAAGGATGTGAGAAGTACATCTACTGGGGAGGAGGGGAGTACTTATGAACCCTCAGGGACGTATGCCTCCCATCTACAAAAATACACAGCCCAGTGGGTTAAAGAAAAAAGGAAACAAGTTGGAAGCCTCTCATAATAATTCTCTGTTTCAAAACAAGAAGCTTGGTTTTAAAAACCTAAGCTGAAATGACAACACCCTCAAAGCCAACATTGAAGACTTTTCTGCTCTTATATCTTAGTAATTAAAAATAATGTGCACTTTTTCTTGCCCCTCAATTACAATGAAATAAGTTCTTTCCAGTAAATACTGCTTTTGAAAATGGAATGGAGGTGCTCTGAAAAATCTTAACCTTAAATCTTATATAAGAAAAAGGAACTATTGCCAAACTTTAAAAACATGACTTTCTTAAAATCGTAACTAAATGGAAAACTTAAAGATAACAATTTTTCCACCTGAAATTAACAGCATTCTTAGCCAACCTTGAGTTTTTCAGTTTTCATTCCTCAGGGTCTCCAAGCATCAAGGGTCATCACTGAAAGGTAAGAATTAGTGTCAGAACTTCAGAAGCCCAGAGATGCTCACCACTCTGCTACCATCCTCATACTTACAGACACTCCCATCTGCAATGCACAGCTAACACCACAAGCAGCTGGTTTTTTTCTCTCTTCCCTAAATCTTTACTGTGGGACTTGCTAACCATGTCTGCTGCCCAGATGGAAAAGGAGCAATAGCAGGTGCCACATCATTTTCTTTAGTACCTGAGGACATTGTCTTCATCTCACTGTCTTTCTAAGCTTGTACTGGGAGCTTCAAGAGCCTTAATTTGAATATTTGACTGGGAGGAAGTTCTCATCACAATTAAATTTAAGCATATGGAACAGCAATAACTATTAATGTTTAGTTTGAATGGAATTCCTATTTCATACTGATGTTAAATTCACGACAGCAGCCCACTTTGAATATTAATCAATTCAACAATCTTTCAGAGTTCCTTTTAAATCAAAAATCCACTTCACAGTTCAACTGACTCTTTACAATAAAAGTCAAATTAAAAATACCTATACTGCTGTTTGGGTTTTGCCTGGTTGCTTTTTTAAACAAACTGCACTTGATAAAAAATTGGTTTACACCTCTAAGATTTACTTTGAGCACTGGCACCTTCTAGCACTCAAAGACAACACATAATTGGTAAGCACCATTACTGCAAAACTGTACAGGATGCATAAGAGACTTTACTTTGCCTTTTTACCTTAACAATAAAGCATTTAGACTGTTAAGTTTGTCCTCCACCCTAAAGGGTGGGCCGTTTAGCTGTGGCATGTTACAGATTGCCTGTCCCCTCACAGCACTGCATAATCCACCGCCTGTTCCCTATTTGCTCTGCTCACCTACACATGCATGAAGGTCAGGGTTTGAATCCCTTCTCATCCTGCCAGTCCTCACAATACAGGCATACCAGGGGGATAATAAGGGATGGATCTCTTTTCCTGTGCTGCAAAACAGGCAGCCCGTGCAACCATGGAAGATTACACTTTGTTTCTCTCTCTGGCTACAGCGTTGCCCATGACTATCTGACCACAGCTGCTGTTGACTTCTTTTTTGCTGTCCGGCCAAAAAAAGCTGCACATCTCAACTTCAGGTTTCTTAAGCTCCAACCCAACCACATCTCTCTCAAATACATGACAGCAGCAACATTTCAAAAGGACAAATGAGAGGGACAGCCACTAGAGCCCCAAGAAAATATATTGGTGCTTAGTCCATACCATTTCACTTGAGGCACTCTGATCTTCACCCCCCACCGTGTCACAGCAGACTGGATTTCTCTGCCCAAGCAGCATCACCCAGCTGAGCAGAGCCACCACGACCCTCTCTGTGCACTCCCAGCAACGCTTCTGTGGGCTTTCCAACACTGAGCCCAGCCACACAAGCCCCATTTCAGGACGCAGAGACAAAAGTGTGAAGCACTGCATCCACGAGGAAGAAGATTTCAGCACAGCAATGACAACACAGTAAGCAAGTAGCAATGATCTCCCTTCAGGTGAAAATCATAAGCATGTTTGACAATATTGCTAATTCCCCAGACACCTTTCCCAATAGCCACAGATGGAGACAAACAGGCTGCTGCTGCTACAAAGGGTCAGGAAGCCCCCAGAATGCAGGCTACAGACAGACACAACTGCTAGGACCCTTGACTATAAAAAGTCAGAAAATCTGCAATTGCAAATCCTTCCACAAACATACAAATTAAGAACTACAAAAAAGGAAAAGCAGATGGGGAATGTGAGATTATGGAAAAAAAACACAGAGAACCCTGGCTACTGCTAAAAGAAACCCCATAGATTTTTCAACAGTTCGTTCTATTGCAAGACTGAGCAACAGATATAAAAAGTACTGAACCTTTTGCATAAGCCTACAAAAAAAATTACAATCATTGCAAATGCATGTAGTAGTATTTTCAGTTATGATTCACTGCCCCTTCTAGTACCAGAACTAGGGTTTATCAACTAAAAGTTGCACACAGTGGCTTCAAAAAAAATGCAACATTTCCCCACTCAACATCCACTGCAGCTGAGAAACTCAATTTGCTACCGAATTCAGTGTCACCAAGCCTGAGATTAATTCCTCCAAGACACAAATTGCTACAGGCTGACGGCACACAACAGAAAGAGGGAAAGCATGTTCTTGTCCTCTTCCTTTTCTGTTATTGACCACTACTAGAGATAAAATACTGAACTAAATGTACCCCTTGACCTTCAGTTATTCCTTCAGTTATTTTTAAGTTGTTACATAATCTGTAGTAAATACAGCACAAAAAAGCACTGCTATTAAGGATAAAAGCAGTCTAGCCTGTTTCTCTGGGCGCACTGATGTAGAATACAAATGATACACAGATTTTTGAAACACAGTGTGTTAGCAAGAGTTAAGAGTTTTAGAATAGTCTCTCTTTTCAGATAGCAATGTCTACTTTCGACTGGAATTTGTACTTCCTGAGTAAGGTAAACTTCTGGCATTAAATCACAAGTTCAGTCTTGCATAATTTCTTTTAATTATTCCTTTTAAGGCATCATTTTTGTATTTTAAGACTACAGAAGGGATCTTCAAAAAAGAAAACTAAAAAAAAACCCACAAAAATATAAACCAGTAACTGGATGCAGTTTTTATTACTATTTTTATAGCGTCTTTCCATCACCTGATGTGAACTAAATACTTTGGCAATTTTATGTAAGGCATTTTAACTCTGAGTCATCTGCAACTATGCTCTTGCATACTAAATAAGCTGAAAACAGTTGGTACTGCATGCTGAGTGACATCCCTGTTTTGCTTAAATCTTCAGACTCCATCTTCATATGGTATATCTGTTCATTTTAGAAACAATGTATTACAGGTTGCTCATCTTTGCTTCTGTTCACCTTTTTTATTCACTAATACAGATTTGCATTCCAGTTTCAGGTGAGTCATTAAATCCAGTGAAAATGCCAGCCTTGGTTCTCTCTGGGACTTAAGGGCAGCAATAAAATCATCTTTTGTTCTTGTTACAACCTAGTAATGCCTTGAGAAGAGATCTGTGTAGTAAGTTGACTAGGAAAACAAAGACAGAAGATTTGGCTAGAAAAGCTTCCTTGAACTGTACTGAAACACAACCTGAAAATCTTGAGCTACGCAAAGCTTACTAAAGGCAGTTTCCACAAATTAAAAAAATTTATTGTTTTAAACCACTGAACATTTTCCTTACTCAAATTTTTAGCTACAAATTCATTGCTTTCCAGAACACAAAACCCAAAACCCGTAAGATCTTATTAATTCATTGTTCTTTCATTGTTTTGCGTGTACTAACAAATCATGATATATAACAAACAAATAAAAAAGCCCAAAAACCAAACTGAGTTATTCCTGTTCTCACAGAACAGACAGCATGACCAGATTTTAAGAATTAATTACCCTTCCTCTAAATATTTCATCCAGAATTTTCTACAATAATGATAATATACTGAAATTCAGGGAGGGAACAGATAGCTAACTACAATTCATGATTTTAGAGTCCAAATTAAAAGTGTAATTTATGCTAGCATTAAGGACCTTTCTTTCTCATTGCACATGTCTTCATGACTAAGGATGGTCATCCTACATCCAAGCGCAAATTGCAGTGTGCTGTGATTTCTCATCCAGAAGGTATCTTGTATTGACATAATACAGCAGCAAGGAAATAACATTTAAATAAGCCAACTTTTAAGTACAATTAAAAGCCACACTGACCACCTCTAGTATTGGTACATATGCAACACAGGATGGCAAAACAATTCTATGTACATGAAACACAACACATTTTGTAGGTGCACAGAAGAAACATAAGAGTTAAAAATTACCTCCAAAGCCATCTCCTTGGAAACATTCTCTAAGAATTCCTACATTTATTCTATTCTAATTACAATTTCTTTTTAGGCACTTCAGGAAATTCCAACTTTTTTAATCAGGGCAGACAAAAAAAATCCCCCCCATCCTGTTGGCCTACCTTCCTTCTTCTAACAGATATATGGAATCAAAAGAAATAACTTCTGGCATGTACATTCATAGAGACGATACAGATGCCAAACTTTCTTTCAGGTTTTACAGAACATGAATGGAGCAGACAACGCTTATCCATTAATACTTGAAGCTTGGGACAGTTCAATGAACAAATTTGTTGCTGTTTCTGCTCATTTAAAACAAAAAATTCTACCCAAATATTATTTTATATGAGGATGTGTATGCTCCCACACCCCTCAGTACAAAAGGGCTCAACACTTTCAGGTCCCTAGGATGCATGTTTTATAGTTATTATTTGGCTATGCAGTTTTTCAGAATAATTGCCATGTCCCACTTTCATCTTTTCCTTTAAGAATAGCTTCTCAAAAAGAACTTCTTCCCAGTCTTTTTATTCTGATATGCCATGAACACAGAAATCATGACGCATTCTACTTTAAATTAAATATTACCATTAAAGATCAGGCACTATTTCAAACCAATCAGGCAACCACAATTTAGAACTTTCAATTCAATTACTACAATGTATCTGTTTTCCAACTATGCTATTATTAGCAGTATTATACATTTTGTACAAAGACATCTTCATGTTTCTGATAACCACTGAGTAAGTTGCAAACAAATTCACCTTTTTTTGTTCAGTCTTCTGTCCATTAGGTCGTGAATCTCTGCACTGACTTCCAGTATCCTCCCACATAATGTCTGTATTGTGTGTCCTCATCTTCAAAGGCACAGCCCTCCAATTCTCCATATTTGAATTCACCATTAATCCAGAGGAGCTCGGAATGAGCCCCAAGATACCCTCTGTGCTCCTGGGCCCACTACTTCATTTCCCTGTCCCTTCGTCTCATCTCAGCATTCCCCTGCTCTTTCAGGCAGGAATTGTGACACACTGAGCATTTGTACAGTAGCACAGTGGCACCCTTGCCTCAGCTGAGCCCTCCAGGCACTACAAAATACAATCAATAACAGTAATTAATTTTGTCCCTTGTTTCCTCTTTTATCCAACTGCTGTGGTCTTTCTTCTGACAACTGAATCTACATTGTAGCTCCTCAGGTTTTGTCTCACTAACAGAAACATCTATTGTTCTCTCCTTAGACCTAGACCCAGTTCTTTAAGAAAAACACACCAGTTGGTTCTCTTTGTTCAAATTCTATCCCAAATTCATTTCCTTCAGGTATACTTTCATTACTAATTTAAGGCACCATATGCTACTTCAAACTTAAAGGTTAAACAAGTAAGAAACAAATACAAGAAGTGTTTCAGAATTAAAATACCAATGTAACACGGAAATTTTTTTTTCCATACGTATATATTTTCTCTTATCAAACTAATGGCTGACAAGAAGCTCCAATCTGTACCCAGGGCAGCAGATCCTGCAGTATAAACTGGGCCTTCTGACTAAATGTTTTAAATTATTTCAAGATTCCTATTGACATTAAACACTGGAAAATGCTCAGAAAAAACATTCATGTACTTTCATCCATACTCATACACACATACACACCCACACAAGCAGTCAAGAGTCCAACAAAGCCAGAGCTCTTTTGGCAAGACAAACCTCAAATCAAAATTAGTGTTTTGTTCTAGCACCACTCATCAACCATTTCTTTGTATCAGTCTGTTAAATACTGAACACCTACTGCTAGTCAGAAAATGCAAGTCTTTTCTATGTAACCATCTCTAACATGACTATTTAAGAGCTCCCATTATGGAGCAGAGACATGAATGTGGAGAAATCACAAGGAACTGGCACCATTTTAAGTGACTACCAACACACTTTGAGCAAAACCAAGTCAAATTTGGGTTAAACCAGAAGCAGGTCATCTGCACTAGCAAATCACATCACTACTACTTGCTTGCTGTCACCAAGGCAGCACCGCACAAGAAACATTAAAACATCTTATCAAGATGTGCATGTTTTAGTATCATGTCTAGCACTGAAACAGAGCCAAACACAGCCAGATTTGTTACAGCTTGTCTGACAGTTTAGGGACCCCATCCTCACCCAGGAAACACTGACAGGAGAATTGCTTCAGTTTAGAGACCCAAATGTGGAACTCCCCTATTTCAGGTTAAAAGTCAGATTGTGACAACTCGTGAGCTGGACTTAAACCATTCAAACAGTGGAGGAAAAATCCAGATTTGCAAATGCAAACAGATGCAATATATCTGTGCCACTATCTAAAGACTCCAAATATTTCTCTGCAAAAGACTCTTCAACATTTATTTCTCTCAAATCAAAGCTGACTTAAACATTTTAAATTTTGTATCTTCTCATTAAGAGATTTGCAGAAATAATAATTCTCCTTGTTCATTGTAGCCATCAGATTTAATTGTGCCTTTTAATTCCTCTGATAGTGACTAAGTATTTCACATACATATTTTGCATTTTCTACAATACAAACTAAGTGTTCTTTCATGTAATCTTTTTCTTCTCATACCAAAGTCTCTTCTGAGGTTGCATATATAGCAGTTAGGTACAGTTCTTAAAAAAATGTAGGTAGCTTCCTAATGAGAAATACTCATTTTTTTATTGCTTTCTCATGCTGTTTCTGGAAAATAAAGAAAAGCCATGTGTCAAAAGGTCTTGTAATTCACTCTGATGTCCAGAGTTGGAATAGGGTAGATTTGGACTGACAATCAGAATTCTGACCATTTAAGAGTACTCTAAGCACTGATCATTTCAATTCTGAATGTGAACAACTTTTCTTAATTAAGTTCTTCTAAAAGGGTACTTTTATTCATTATGGAAAAGTCCTGTAGTCATGTTATAGGGCCCAGTTCATGACGTCATAGACAGCTCAAGCTGTCTTGCTTGGACCAATATAGGTTCTAAAACTGTTGATGAGCCCTGAGGTGAAACAGGCTGAACTCCAGAAATTACTTCTTTTTTACCCCTCTCTAGGTGGACATTCCAAACCCTGGAATAAATTGCCCCTAGGCACTATGAACTCTGCATCTGTGGAGAGTTCAAAAGCAAAATGGACTAGATGATCTTGAGAGGTCCCTTTCAACCTCAGTGATTCTGTAAAAAATAAAAAAAATGTCAAGTGTTGCATCACCAACAATTTTGACTATTCAGACTTCATTAATCACCAAGACAACCCCAGATCAATTCAAACACCTGCTCAGTGCCTAGGAACAGCCAAAAATTAGCAGGAAAACAATGATGGTTGTAATTAATTTGGACTTGATAGTTTTGATCAATCAGTCTCTAGACAATTTACAGGGAGTGGAATGAGACTTCATCTTCAAACTATGGATGGAAATCTGGGTATGAATTCCCACACTGATACACACTTTAACAAATCCAGTTTTAGCAGCAGAGGTAGAGGATATAATGATTTTATGTCTTAGTTTAGCTGAGGTTTTTTCAACCTAAAAAGGGTTCTGAGGATGGTTCTACTTTCCAACAACACGGTACTTAAGCTGCTTCTTCAGAGGATGAACTTTTGAAAATCAGAAGCCACGCTGCCTTAGCCAATGTCCTGTCAGTTAGACCACGCATTCTCTCTAGTAGTAAAAATATATTTCGTCATTGGACCCCCATAATCTTCACTCACGAACACCAATACACATAGAGGTGCATTCTACATAGATTCTTAGCCAGGTATTAGGATAGAGTGGCAAGACTTAATTGAAGACTAAATTATTAAATATATTTCAAAGATCCCAAATTCCTCATGCAACAAGTAGCCTGAATCCATAACAC
This sequence comes from Coloeus monedula, assembly GCF_965178545.1. Lineage (NCBI taxonomy): Eukaryota > Metazoa > Chordata > Aves > Passeriformes > Corvidae > Coloeus > Coloeus monedula. The sequence goes on along the minus strand of NC_138782.1, from coordinate 48,712,284 downwards.
TTGTTCCACAGGTGATCTTTACAACCTCTAGCCAAACAAAGTGGCACTTAATTTCTCAGTTTCCTGGACTCCACTATCTTTCAAGTCCTCCAATCAGATTTCCCTTCCTGATCCAAAGAAAAAGCTAAACCCAAGAGAAAAATGAATACCACAATATTTGTTGTTTAAAAATCAATCCATATTTAAGTTAAATAGTTATGAGCAGTCATAAATCATTATATTGCTCATGATTTACAGTTATCTTCAAAAAAAAAAAAAAAAAAAAACCACTTTTCAGTCTTTATCTTGCAACCTCCAAAACTAAAAATTGCTTGATTTATCTCCTTTGTTTAACCCAGTTTGCCAGCAAAACCATGCCAGATGAGCTGTGCAACTAAAGCACTGAAATGTACCAGAACATTGCAACAAGATTTCTAATGCCCAAAGTCTGCAGAGTGACAAAAATAAAATAAAAGAAAAAAAATAAAAGGAAAAAAATTTTAAAAGAAAATAGAAAAATAAAAAAGAAATGGAACTTTGCAGGAAGCTCAGTAGTTTAATAGCTCCCAGAAGCAACCTTAATAACACAACATGCTGATAAAACAAACAAAAGGAACTCCAAACCCCAACAAACAACAAAGCCACAATCTAAAAATAATACTTCTGCATAAGAAAAGTTGAAAACAATACTGGAGAGAAGAGCTGTACACTGCATTGGAAGCTGTACCACAGTTTCACATATGTCACGTTGACTAACGGGTGGGAATGATACCTCTGTCAGCTAATCTCTAATAATACTTTGTCCCCTGGATCATCTCCAAATCTCCTAACAGCACCTTCTGTCAACACCCAAAGTCAGTTCACGAGCACCCCATTGTGCTGCATCAATTACAATATTTTGAATTGACACATCTCTGAATTTCAAAAGCTCACAATGGACTTTGTGCTAACTTCAGCTAGAAAAGAGTGCCTCTCTACAATTATTAACATACTTCAGCACTGGGCTTATCACAATGTTCTGGCTTTCTGTATGCTATTTGCCTCTACTTCTTGTTAAAAATGATTTCAACATACATCATGTAAAAATCCAATCCTTGGCACAAATGACAAATCTGAAAATATAGCAGGCAAATGACAGCTAAGAGCAGTAGCTATCATCCCTAGATCAGATATTAAAAGAACATTTTTGATGTAACCGAAGTTACACAACCAAAACCTGGTGAATTCTAACACCGCTCCCTTTCTCATTTGAATTCTCTTACACATCCAGTGGAAAAAAATCCTTGGCCACCAGGAGTTGTGAACTCAGGAACTTCTTAAGAGTTGAAGTAAAATGTTCATGTTTCCAGCAGAACCTGACAAAAAAAAAGTCAGGCAAAATGAGAGAAGTGCCTTCCATAGACCAGAGGGTTTGATGGGAGAAGCACAATCCATTCCTGACAAGCCTTCTCTTTGTGCTGAGAAATTTGAACCTGCTGCAACTAAAAGCAAATGGGGAATGAATTTCTCCTGGAAGTCAGCCCCAAATCTGTGTAGTCCACTTCTGATCTGTTTTCCATCCTGCGGGATTGAGTAAGAGTGATGAAAATCTCTTCTGCAACGAGACTTCCCTCACCTCAAAGTGTGGAAAAAATGGGTATTTTGGGCTACCTTCCAGACCTGTAGTATCCAAGTTCACCCAAATTCTTTATTCTCTGACACAAACTTTGGTACAGTTTTCAGAAAATGCATCCAGTCTTAAAAAATGTATGCATTTATGATTTTACTGTATTGTACCTCCTTACCGAGAAATACAGATTACAGATTAGAACTTGCTTTCCACCTCGAGGGAAAAAAAGCCCAAACCTATATTTGTCAAATATAAAACTACTATGAGTTTAAGATACGATGCTCTTATCTCTTTAGGGTATAAAATCTTTATTATGAAAATATATTGCACTTTAAACAAATGCTAAATTTAAATCAAGAAATATATTAACCTTTACTTCAGCAAGAGTTGGATTAGGAGAAGGAAACAATAGTAAGTCAGTTTTAAAAGAGAGCAAGAGGTTGTTTATACATCCTTCAATTTTTCTCAAGATCATCCTCTTCAAGACAAAGTACTACCATTTTGGGATCACCACTCCAGCTCTTCACAACAAAAGAGATATATGTTTTGGAAAGAAATGTTTCAATTCCAGGTATGGGTACTTTAGATATAAAAAAGATTCCAAAAACCCCATACACAAATCAAACAGCATCAAGAAAACCAGAAGAGAAAACTAGACATTTTCACACAAGTATCACTATTTTCTTAACACTGATAAAATTAATCCCCATGTTTAAGGAGAAGAAAAAAAAAAAAAAACAAACAACCTGCTATACAGCATTTTAAGTAAACATGGTCATGAGACCATGCCATCACTTGTAGTAATTAGTTTCCAGTAGAAGTTCTGAACAAGACAGTTGGAAACTGTAGAATAAAATATATGCAAGGGTTCACAGGTTTGGTTATGTGAATGGAAAATCCAGTAAATATGAAGAAACTTACAGACTATTTCAGCAGGAAATAAGCTGGAAAAGGTCTATTACCAGACACTGCCATGTACACCATGTGTAATCAAAAAAACTAGTTGAAGATCTTTCCATTTAAGCCTTTAAGTTTTACTGGAAGACTAGAGCTCAAGCACTGGACTAGGCAGATTAGATAAATGTGAGCAGAAGGCATATTCCTATGCCTATATAATTTTTTCATTATATATTCTGCTCCACTCCAAGTGCAAGGTAAATTACTTGTATGAACTCAGAAAACTACCAGACGCATTTTAATGTTTGCCTGCTCTCTACAATGGACTTGAGAGTACACATAATTTTAGCTATTTCACCACTGCCACAGTTAATACATGAGGCTGAAAAAGCAATCTTGCACAGCAAGAGCTCAGTTCCACCAACTGCTGATATTCCTAAAATGGACTTTAGTAAGGCTTTTCAGACACCAAATAAAAATCACAGGTGTGCTGCTGATGTTTCAGAAACTTTGTGACAAGATAATTTCTTACCTTGAAGTATAATTGATACTTTCTTCAGTAACTCAACAAAAGTAATTGCAGTGGTGAACGCTTCAAGACAAACAGATCTCTCAACCTTGTAATACAGACCAAGTAAAAAGATGTATTTTTTTAAAGGTATTAGTAAAAATATGACACCAAAAGAGTAAAAAAAAAAAAAAATAGGAAAAAGAAGCATTTTGCATGTATCTACTACCTAAAAAGCGGTACTCCCCCACAGCATAGGTAACTTCCTGAGAAAATTAAGCAGTATACATAATCTCAAATCCAAATTAGAGTGGACTTTGGGTTCCATATGGTGGACATAATAAAATTTATTCTGGACACAGCAAAAGCACACTGTTAACAAAAACACACAAATGCAACTCTGCAGGAATATTTAGCTTCTTAACGAAGACATCAGGGAGATTTGTAGAAAAAGAAAAATCTAACTTTCTTCTCAGAAAAGAAGAGTATATGAGGGATTGTTACCTTTGCTGAACTGGACAAGATGATACAGCTGAGTAGCAAAGTTGGAACAATTTACCATTAGATGTAAATATTTTGACAGACAGTTAGCAACATGCACACAATTTCAAACTAATTTTGCAAAACCCAGGTCACACACTTCTGGCACCTAAGCAAGATAAATATTTAATTGTGCTAAAACAACAGACAAGGACATGAATTCAATACATTTAGGCCATTATATACAACAGCACACAACGCAATTAGTGTATGATTCAGCTCTGGTTAAAATCTAGAGGAGGCTTGACATTAACATCAGCAAGAACAGAACCAGACTTATAAAAAATATACATGATCATAATACAGATCTTGCAGCCATGGACAACAAATCATTTCATGGAATATTTACTGTATAAAGAGTAGATTATCCTGCTAGACAATGATTCAATTAATTTAATTCAGATTGCAATATTGTTTAAGCAATAGGTAAGAGAGCCAGGTTTTTATTTGAAGCAACCTTTGTAATACAGGATTTGTTTTTAGGCTTCTGGCCAAAAAATATATATGTGCCATAAGTATTTTCTTCTAGACTTTTGTTAATAGAATAACCTTTAACAACCTGCTATACCAACCTGCCTGTTTTATGTATTTCTTTCATTTAAAAGATTTATTCCTTAGGCAAGGAAAATGAGATCCAGCCTGAAGTTTTGAAAGGAATATAATTATTTTCTTCAGCTGATTACTCTGTTTAAAGGTATACAGTAAGGTTACAAACCCATTTCACTCGCAGAACTCCTTGTTTCTCTGCCCTTCCCAATAAAACAAATTCTTAGGGTACAACCACTAATAGCCAACTGTAACTTTTGAGTAGGAACTTACTACAACAAAGTGCGCTTCCCAAGCTCTAGATGTGGTTCCAAGTGTCAAACTGTAATTCTGTAACAGACATAAATCATCATGAAAAACCTCACTCATCAACAGAAGTCACAGAGTTACATAAAGAAGTGATTTTGTTAGCACTCATAATCCCACACAGTTCACCACCCAGTCAACCTCATTCCTTCATTAGATATGTGTTCTGACTCACGTTAGTTTCTTTTGTTAGTAAATCACAAAGCGCAGCAAGTCCTTACTGTGTAAACAGAAATGCAAATGCCATGCATAAGAAACAAATGTCCCCCATCAAGTTCGGAAGGTTGAGCACTTCTTATACACTATATTAATTGGATTACTTTACAGGATTACAGCCTCAGAAAACTGATACAGTAACTCTCACCTAGAGGTTTTCCCAGAGTCAGCACTAGGCACCTCTGTGCAGAGGGCCATAGTAAACAGTTCCTGAAGTCAGGCACAGGATGTTTGCTATGAGCTGATTTACCAAGTCTGAGGGACAACCCCCAAAAACAAACTGGTTTTGAAGGGAAGAATATTGTCACTGATGTTCTTTTATCTTTACAGCTTGTCAAGAGAAAAATAAACTGTAGAACAGAAAGCAGAATAAAAAATGGGCGTAAAATAGAAAGTATCTAATGCTGCCTCAGTAACAGACTTCTAATATAAGGAAAGAAGAAATTCAGAAAATTCAGCTGACATACAAACTATAAGATAGAATCCAACTGGAAATTTCAGAATAAAAAACAGCAATACATTACTTCTGACATAATCACAATAAAGTGATGCTTGTAACATTTTCAACAAAATATGTCAATGTTGCAGCTTGATATACCTTTAAACCACATCCATTTTATTTTCAGTAGATTAAAAGAGGTATGAGAATTCCAAGATCAGAGGGGAGGAAAAAAAAAAAAATCGAGTATACTTTCAGTTGCTTGAAGTCAATACACAAATGGAAATATCTCAGCGTTTTAAAATGCAGGTATACAGTTTTTTGCTGAACTGAGCAACACATCTTACCTAGAAAAAGATATCTCCATTCACCTTTAGGAACATGAAAATCTAACTCTCACCACCTAATTACTGATTTTTCACCTCTCACTCATGGAAAACAAAACTGTTACATCTTGCATCTAAACTTAAATTACACTTTCTATGCAAAAGCATTTTCTTTTTTTTCTTCTTTTTTTTTTTTTTTTTAAGAAAAGACAGGCAACAGACTATGCCTCTCAAAAGGATGACAAAGCTCACCTGTAAGTTCTGACATCCCTCCCTCCTACACTCCATCCCTCTCCCTTTCTAGACAAATTCTGTTCAGTTGAAATTTAAGATTTTGGAGTCTTTCGGTTCAACAAGATGAAGCCTTCCAGAGGTGAAGCATGCAAAGGAACAGGAGAAAGAAAAGGCAGACTAATCATACATCAAGAAAAATGATGTTCTGAATACGTTTTACTGAAATTCTCATGATAACTTCTCACCTACTTAGTAAACTTTGTGACATTTTTAAAACACTTGTTTTCTTATTCTGAGAGAGAAAAAAGGAACAAAACTTTGACCTTGTCCTTTGTCAGATCAAGAAAAAAATGAAAAAGAAAAAAAGAAATAAGAAAGAAAGAAATTCCAAATTTAAGAGCCCCCATCAGAAAAAAATAAAAACCTTCTATCAATTTGAATGAATTCTTAAATTCATAACTACAGGCAATAGAAAGTCCTACCACAGGCTTGGGTTGAAGCTGTGGCACACTTAAAATCAGGAAGAGCCATCAAACCCAATACTGGGAGACAGGGATCTCAGTGGCTCTGACAAGACCAAGGAAAAGCAAGAGGGATTAAACAAAGCTTTGGACTCAGATCTTGAAACCCCAAGGAAAAGCAAATTAAAATGAAACAGAAGATAGGGTACAGAACAAACACAGTACTCTTCTTGTACAAGATTCTGCTAAGAGATTCCAGAAATGGACTTGGAGGCACAACATTGCAATATTCTGAAACTATCCAAGAATGCAACATTTCTTCTACAGGATTTCAGGAACCTTCACATATCAAAGAAAATTTACAGGATATTTCTACAAGAACCCTGGTCAGATCAAAATGGAAACCAGGTCTCTGTTGATTCTTCTTCCACTGACATACCAGTATCAAAAGCAGTAACTTTTTAAATGCATTATTCATTGCATGAGACATATTAGAAGTGATTAAAGACTAAATAATAGCTGACATATCTGAACAGGCAGTCAGACCATTATTTAAAGACCTACTGAAAAACATCTTAGGGTATGAATCATTAACTCACAAGCTTACCCAACTGAAATTCAGTCAACAATGATGGCATTTGAGTTTTCTGGATTTACCTGTGCAGCCATCATCCTCCTGCAACTACTACATACTGTACTAGTGGCTTTTCTTTTGCTCACAAGCTTTTCTGAAGGACCTACTACATAATTACAATAAACTAGGTACACTGCTTATGTAGGCAGCTGAGCCCAGCAGAGCCAGGTGGAACGGTGCAGGAGTGGAGCCAGTGTGGCTCAAAGTCAAACCCCAGCAGATTTGGCATGGCACGGGATAAACCTTTGCTTTCTGTGTTAGCTGGGGCAGAAAAACACCCCAAAACCCACATGTATTTAATACAAGCTTTTAAAAGAAGATTAATCCAACTCTTAAGTAATGAAGGGCTATTAAAGTACCTGTAACATCAGAGGAAAGAAAGAAATGGGGATGGAGAGAACCTTACTGAGTATTTCCCTACATCACATATTTTTTTTTTCCCCTTGCATGGAAAAGAGAATATGCATTCCATGTGCCCAGCACTTGCAATAAAGACTATAAATGCACATAACTGTCTGTGTATTAGCATTGCAAAACCCACTTCATAAATGGGCAGAAAATAGACAAAAATATGAAGTCACATGATTGATGCTTATTTTTTGGCAAATCCCCAGTGTTAGGAGAACACAGGATTCTTGTGACTGTTGCAGGGCTAGAAATTCTTATCTATCTGTACAGGTATTTAGGTTTCTTCTGTCACCATTGGAACCAAATGCTTTTACAAAGATTGCTTCAGGATGAAGACCATGTGCCTGCAGAGAGAGGTTTAATGATCTGGCTTGTGCTTGGCATGTTAGTTCTAACTAAATTATTCCATTTTTCAGCTAGGAAATAAACACACCGTAGGTGATGTTCAATTGTTTATCAGCGTGGCTGCATTCCTGATGTAAGATGAGGCTCAGTTACCAGTGCATGGATCCTTCTATCCAGCAGTTTACTGAGTCTTATGCAGATCTATCCAATTGCCTGGGCTTACTTTGAAAACTCTTCAAATTCCATTCATTCCTCCTCTGAAATTTATATACAAGGAATTCTGCTTGTCCATCACAGGAAAGAAGATGTTCATACACCAAGGGAAATTAGCTGGCATATTCAGCAAAGGAAGATACATTCCTCTTTCTCATTTTCCTTTTTCTGAAGCCAAAGAACACATCCCACACAAATCCCAGGTACTTGGTTTTTTCCAGCTTCCCCTGGTTTAAAAGGAAGGAATATAGCTGTAAGAGACAGCCATTTCTGGCTTGATTCCATTAACACAACTCCACATTCTGGCAATCCCCAGGAAAACTCACAGACAGCCAATGCAAATTTTGTGTTGCTTCCTTTCATCATTCCTTTGAAAGAAGGATTTAAGCAGAGATATACTTCGAATTCAGTGCACTCAGTTTTCACAGTAGAATTCCAGAGAGGTTTTCACTGAGGTAGACAGATAGGACATGCCAGCGTTTGGCATTTGGTTCTGCCAGCTAATATCCTTCAGATATTATTTCCCACAGTCAAGTAAAAGACAACCAGGTAATACAAGTCTGTTGTTATGCAGCATTATTACTCAAATCTTCTGGGAAGCTGTCTCACAAAACGCAATGATCTTATCACTCCATCTCAGTGACAAAAACCTTGTCCTGCACCAAAATGTCATCCATGTTAAAAATTAACTGATCCATGCATCTTATGGAATGATACCTTGTAGATTTTTGCCGAAGACCCTCTGGAAAGTCTACTGAATTACTAGGAAACCTAATATACTTATACTTTTCTTTGAGCACATGACAATTATAAGGAAGTCATTCCTGACTTTGGTAAACATTAAAGTATGCCACAACACAGAAGGAATGACATCATCTTTTTATTTTAAATTTAATGTAGTTGCTAGTGTGAATGCTCTTATAAACACATCAATATTACTTTCAATCTGACCATTATAGCATTATAGAAATTGCAGCTGTCACGTAAGTTAACACAGCTCATGTTATGACACCTTATCTATCATATCTTTCCCTTTCCTAACAGGAGGCATCAAGATACCAGGTTTTTTTATTAAACAATTATGAGAAGCTAAGAAAAGCTTCTACTAAATCACATGCCTCAAAAACATTTGTTCCAACCTATGGTAGCTGAGTAACATCACTGGGCTTGAGAAGAAGCAACATATTTGAAGAGTTTAAGCCCTTCACCTCGTAAGCTGCACCATGGTTATTATGTTAAAAAAAATAAATTAAAAAAAAAAGGTTCTTTAATAAGTGAATATATAATTAGTTAATTAATCTCACAGTTAATAACCAGGGAATATAGCATAAAACTACACGGTAGTAAAACCACAGGGGAGTTCCTGTTAGTCTTTGTTAGGAAACTGGGGTGACCTCTCATGATGGTGCAGGCAGTGCCCTTAAGCTGCTCTATTTCTTCCAAGGAGAACAAAGAAATACCACAGCTGTGCCTCTGACGGTCACAGAATACTGCAGTAAACTCCATATTGCTGTGGTTGCCTATAAAAGGCTTAAACTGTTACCAAAACTAGTTCCTTTATGCCTTTTCTCAGTTAGTGAGATGCATCAGGCAGCGTCACAGGCCCCCCATTTCCAGAGTGGTACAGACAGCACAGCCAGACACGGCTTAAGTGCCATACACCTGAGAAACATAGTACAGGTCTTTAGCAGAATACAGACTGGAGGCAAAAAATTATGCCAGGCTACCCTTACTTTGGTATAGGGAGAAATTCCAGGCTATAACTGTGCCAAACAAACACAGTAAGAAGTTAAAATTCTTTCATACACCCTGAAAAAATGTGGTCAATTTTACAGTTCAAAGGTTATTTATGTACTAGTACCATGACACCAAATGAAACAAATTTATGTCACTGAAGTTTTATTAGGAAGTATAGGAATATATATACACTTCTTGACTTTCCTTCTGTCATCCACACAAAGCTTCATTTGAGTCAGACCAGGAAATTTAAACAAAAGCCTAGGTGTAATTCAGAAAACAAAACCAAAACCAATGCAGATTTTCAATATGAACCAAAAACCAGAAGAAAAAGGATTTGTCTTTCCAGTTTAATATCCATACTTCCTGGGGTCAGTCCACCGTCAGTATTCCTCCGATTCAGAGAAATACTTCAACAAATCCATATCCTTGCTAAAGAAAGACCAGTTTATTTTCTTGAATTAGAATCATCCTGTGCACTTTCCACACAGCCATGTAAGAGATAAAACCGCCTTTAAAAATATGCCTGTAATAATATAGCACGTACATAGAGAAGTGAAACTCAGACATAGTTCTGAAGACCATTCTAAATCTTGGGTCAGAAATTAAGTGGTATTCTCTCTTTACAGTCTGTCCTTATTTTAAGGGCCTACAACGGATTTTCCTCAGGTCTTCACAATTCCAAAAAGCAGGATGCATCAAAACATCTTCGGACTCTGAAAGGAAATGTAGCTCTGTCTCTCAAAACATTAGTCAGCCAACTCACAGGCCTGTCAAGAAACTTCCCTGGTGGACCAACTATTTGCTACAGAGTTTCCTCACCTGCCTTCTCACGCATCCAATACAGACAACTTCCAGATGCAGAACACAGGACAAGACAGTACACGCACTAGACAAGTGATTTCATCCAGTAATAAAATCTTAAAGGTGGTATAAAATGTTTGGCAATCAATTTTAGGATCAAAAAATTCATATATAAAATGTTCATGTGTAATTCCCAAAGAAGTAATGGACTGCATGTCCTAGCTAAAACCCCTTCACTACAAACAAGCCATCCAGCTCAATTCCAAAATAGATTTTGAGATCATATTCAGTATCTGTACTGCAGTGCAGTGCCTTAGAGAGGAAGGTACAATTGCTGCAATCTCAGCCACACCACCCCTCACATGAGCTCTTAAACAGTGGTCTCTTGTGCCAGCCCCTGGTGTATCTTCAAAAGTCACATACTGACAAATATAAGAAACACTTTTTAAAATAAACAAAGGATATCCAAAGTGAGTGTTGGCATTCTTTCATTGTAAAATTGCTTCTAGTAGCCAAGACTGCTTTTGAGTATTTTCTTCAGTGCATTCTGGCAATCATATGTTTGATGACTGCAGCTACCAGAATCTCGTATATTTTGATAAACCCCTGTAAAGATAAGCAGCACATGAAAAGCTTTGAGGGATTTAAAGAAAAAAAATCCAGCTTTTTTTTCTATTCTGTTTCACTGAGAGATTCACATAATTCTTCTACTGTTTAGTTATTTATCTTACAATCATCTTCAGATCTTGTTTCTTCTGGTTCCTTTTGTGTCCTCTAATTCCACAGCATCTTCGTGTAGGATGGCACATAAGCATATGACTTTTAGTCAGATTTAAAGTGGCACTCATTGTTTAAATGCTGCCGTAATGAGGAATATCTGGAATAGAAGACTCTGAAATCACAGAACTGCTGTCCTTGAAAAGTAAACACATAACATTCTTCATTTTAAACTTCTCTGCCATAAACTTCATTCTTTTGTTATCTCACATATAAAAACCAAGCACTGAGTGAACAAACATGAATCCTAGGTAATGCTTAAATTTATTCCAAACTACTCTTCCACAGCTGCAAAGCACACTTACACTTTCCACTGGCAGTCACACTCAGAACTATTAAATCTATGAGGAAAATAAGGCAGTACACAATACATTCACACAAGCAAAACGTCCTGTTTTACTGAAAGCTAATTAGAAAATGAAAAAAAGGAGGCATTAGAAGAGAGTGCAACATGGAACATCAGCATTCCAACCTTAAAAAAAAAAAAAAAAAAAAAAAAAAAAGATGAAAAGAGATGACAACTCCATTGGTCCTGGGGAACATGTGCTGCTCATGCTGATTATGCTTCTGATTCCTGACAGGCATGGTAGTCTTCACTGTCTCAGAAGACAGTGAAAAAGACCATAACCCTGTCAGCACTACTTCAGTGTGTCCTGTTGGTGTCTCCTACCACAAACAGCTAAAAGCAGGCCTTTCTCTAATTTAAGAAACTCCACAACTCCAGAAAACCATACACACTGGCATCAGGAACATCAAAAGATCAAACAGCTAAATTACACATTTCTCATCACTTTTAGGTACATATTGCTCCTGAAAGTCAGGACACCTTTAACAAATATAAGGGACAAATATAGGCAGTATTTTTTGAAACCCTGCAATTGGTTTTAATCCTCTCACCAGCTTGCCACCCCACTTCTTGCAAAGGCTTTCCCTTATGGGGCTTCTGTGCCTCAAAAAACAGTCCTTGCATGTACGTATTATGGAAGGAGCCTATGCATTTAGGGGAAAGTCTTTTCTGTCTTCTCCTGGAACTTGGAATTATTTTCACTCTGGTCAAATTACACATCCTGAAAAACATAAAATAAAATAAAAACAAAAAAAAAGGTGATTTCCATATCAGCTATAAATGTTTTAGATTCTTGACTGTAAAGACTGAACAGTGAAAGTCTATTTTGCACATACCTTTGGTCTTCCTAGTATTTAAAAAAAAAAAAAAACAAATTCCTCTACAGGGTAGAGGTCCTCCCTGAACACACAGCTAATAAAAACACGGCAGGATACTTGTTCCACTTCACTTCTCCTGCACAGTATGTGTGCATTCCATGGGAGAAGTCAGGAGGATGTATGTCCAAGCCTAAAAAAGGCCATACATAATACAAGGTCATCTCCACCTAGAGCATTCAGCAAACTAATGAGGGAGATCCCAGAGAAGCATGTAATTCACAGGACGAGAGAAGAGTTCCTTGAGCAGAACTGAACAGCACAAAGCTGAGCTCCAGCCTGTCCAAAGTTATCTCAAACAACGTAAGCTCTGACGCTTCCAGAAGTACAGGGCATTAACAAGTTGCGTTCACCTCTCAGAAGTAATGTATCAAACTCAAATCATTCCCAAAGAAACAGAAATCCATCCTAGCTGCAGAATTTGCAGGAGGTAGTGCTTAACACCACTTTACCAAAACAAAACAAAAGAACCCACAAAAAAAAAGCTGCAAGTAAAGAAGAGAAACCATTAGACATAAGAATGTGTGAAGAGGAGGAGAAGGAAAATCGAAATTTCCAATCAAAAGGTAGCAAAAATACAAGTTCAGTTTAGTAGCTTAATGCAAATAAAGGGCATTTTTAATTGAGTAAAATCTCATGTGCATATTTAAATATTAAAAAATAGTGTTTACATTCCAGGGTAAACTCTAAAGATTTAAGGAAGTTTATCAGGTCCTACCAAAAGAAGAAAATACGAAGAGCACTGTTTACATGTAGTAGGCCTATAGATGTCATCCTGAAAGTATTCAAAGCACAGAATGCTTTTTGCTTGCATACGGTGTTCTTTAAAAAGTTCTAGTTTATCTACAAAACATTTATGAATCCATCTGTCCCTAATTGGTATTTTTAAAATACATAACCAAAAAGAAAAACTGCAGTAATTAACAGGGTAATATCAAATTTCCAGTGCTTTCTACCAATAGCATTCAGAAAGTTACACATATCTAATAGCTTTAGAGACCACTAATCCAAGCTTTCTAAGAATAGACAGATGGAAGACTACTACATCAAAAAATATGTCTGAAAGCAACTGACTTTTCCAAGTAATGCTCATAACTTGGAAAAAGTGGAAGAGTAAAAATCACTGCTAGCATACCACTACAGATTATAGACTCAAAACTTCACATGAAACACGTTTCTCAGGCCTTTTTGATTAAACTACACAATAAGCCTCCCCCAAGCGTCAGTTTACCACATTCAAGGTCATTTTACCACTGTACAACATTCTAAACATTTTTAAGTATTATCTAAGACTGGGTTTGCCAAATCTGTATTAAGCCTGACACACATTATCAGGAGTGCTGTTTTACGTAACATGCTGCTGCTGTCAGGTGCTGGAGTTTAACATTACTGTATATGTGCTGAGCTATATTAGCATGCTCACTGCTTCTCCTTCCCTATTAAGCATTCAGATAACATGAACTAAGCTTAACACTCAAGCCTGCAGTAAGGCTGCCATTGTACAAGTCTTCCAAAAATCTTTACCAGTGACAAGTACTAATAAAAAAACTCTCATAAATTGAGATGACAAATTATCTTTCACAGAAGTATTTTTCTGTTTTGTCTGTAGGTGTTAGGCAACACTACAATACAAGTCACATAATGCTGACAAGAAAAAAAAGTTGCCAATCTTCATGCCAATGTTGCGTAACAGCTGTATTTCCTGTAAAAGCAGATTGTCCAAGAATCTTCAAACAAAAAAACCTGAATATTAAGGTGTACATCTGCTATTGTACGGTTTCTGATAGAAATTTAAGATGACTGAGATCCAGGATTCACAATGCTGCAAACAGCATATGAATATGTTTCACATACACTATGTGGCTTTCTTTCCACTCCTCTTTAGATGTATTTCCTTACAAGACATTGAACGTGAACATTTTCTAAATCAGACTGTACGAAATAAAAAGGAAGTTAAGCTTTATCCTACAGTCCCAGTGTTTTTAGCGGTACTTAACAAATGTCTCAGCAATTTTTCCTCAAACTGTAACACGGTTTGTATATTTGTATTTGAAGATGCCCATCTGCAAAACTTGCTAGGATTGTGCATATTAACGGCACTTGGGAGATGGCCGAGAAGATAAATAAAAGCATTGCTTGAAGAAACATATTCCAGCAAAGCATTAGATGCAGCACTCCCGCTGTATTAATTAAACGGAAGGAAGAAATGCTCTAGCGCCTTAACATGCTCTGGACCGAAGTAACGAAAGGATGCGCACGCCAGAAAAAGCCGTTTTAGTCTGTGCCCGGCGAGGAGAACGCCTGCAAGTTAGTGAGAACCTCCGTGGAGAGGGGACAGGGTGAGAAAGGTGCTTTTTTTCCCCAAGCCTATTTTTGCAAAGGGAGTGTGATTGCAGCTTTCGCGCTGGGGACGGCTGCTCGGTGAGTATCTGCAGTACGCGAACACATCGGCGGCAGGGAAGGCAGCGCGGAGAGGTGCTGCTGGGGAGGCGCCGCTCGCCCCCGCCCGGCTGCCCGTCCCTCACCCTGCCCGGGGTACCCCCACCGGGGCAAGCACGGCCGCCTGTCCCTGCCGCTCATCCCGGCACGGCCAGCAGAGCGGGCGGCCGGCTCTCGCCCCCCGCCCGGGCACGGGGCCACACGCTGCCAGGTGGAGAGGGACGGGGCCGGGGCTCCGGAGCCCGCTCTGAGCGCAGCCCGGGGCGGCGAGGGCACCGCGCCCCGGCCCCCGCTGCCCCCGCCCGGCTCCCACCCTGCCGGTCCGGGCGTCGCCCCCGCAGCCCCCGGCCCGCCCGGCCCCGGCGCCTGCCCCGCCACGGCGCGGAGGTGAGGGAGGCAAGCGCGGCGCTTACAGTTCGCAGGAACTGGATCTCGTCCTCGCCCTCGCCCCCCTCGGCCATGGCTCCCCCTGTCTCTCCTTCTGCCGGGCGCTGCTCCCAGTGCCCGGGCGGGCGGCGGTCGCTCCCCGCGGCGGGGTGGCGGCGGCGGCAGGAGGTTCACGGCCGCGCCGCACCGGGCTGGGGCTGGGGCAAGTGCGAGGGCGGCGGAGCCGGCGGCCCCAGCCCGGCCCTGGCTGCGAGCGGGGTGCGGATGCCCGTGCGCCTGCAGCAGGTTGACAGCGCTGCCCGGCTGCCTGTGTCTGCTGCGGGGAGGGGGATGCGATTAACCGGGGGAGGAGGGGAGGCGGAGCTCCCGGCCCCCCCGCCGCTGCAGGTGATCCGCAGCCCGCTCCCTCCGCACTCCAAACGCGCCGCCCAGCGCCGCTTGCCGGCGCTCCGCGGAGAGGCGGCTGCTGCCCGGCGGGGGCTCGGCTCGGGGGCCCGCCCGGGGCGGCGGAGCCGGGGCTGGGGCCGGTGCTGGTGTTCACCTCGCACGGCCCGAGCATGGGGCTGCCTCAGCTCCTCCGGGAGTCACCGGGAAGGCCGGCCGGCGCCGTGCCTGCCTGGGCACGGCTGTCCCGCAGGAGTTAGGTGTGATGTGCTGCAATGAGAGACAGCTCAGGAGAGGGAGAATTAAACGGCTCTGCGCCAGTTGGTTTTTTCCAGCCGACTGTAGTATCGGGGAGAAGAGATGGAAGGTACAACATGGCTTCACCGGGTGTTGAGCCATCCGTGTGAGTGAGTTTAACCCAGCGTGAATGCAAGGCTTTAAAATACCATTTCCTTGAAGGATAGCTACCATGCTTTTTCCATAGGGTAAAGCCAAAGGTTGCCACGGAATAGCTCATCTTTCATGAGCATTCGTGCAGATCATACCTTACAAGGACACTTAAGTCCATCAGGGAGGATGCTTGGCCTTCAGAAAAAAAGTCTGGCAAGCCAGAAAGCCGCCAGACTTCTACCAGCGACAGCACTCTGAAACCAGTATATGACAGAGAGCCTCTGCTAGTGTGATGCAATGGTCATGTGGGGAGGACAACAGGGTATCTTAAAAAAGAGTAAAATTAACACTGGATCATTGACACAGTGAAATGTGTGAGGGGCATGTAGCTGCAGAAGGCTTCTGAAGGACCCAAACTGATAAACATAATGAAATCACAATTATTTTTTAAACAGACTGTGTGGCTACCATAACAAAATACGTGGAAAGTGTCTCTAGAGAAGCCATACCCATAATCTGTAGCTTTATGCTGTTCAAGGACATCATGAAAAAGTGTGGCACTATGAGATTTTATCATTACTTCCAGCAGTGGAAAACCTGTTCTTCTGACAGATTGGAAACTGCAAGAACAGTCATGACCCATAAGACCTCTACAGCAAGTAATGTACGAATGTTTAATATAGAGGTTCTGAAGATGAACTCCACAGTTATGACAGCTTAAGCATTTCCTCTATAATTTCCTGGTTTCAGTTACTACTAACATCAAGTGATTTTTACCTCTCAAGCTTACTACTGACTGAAAATATTTTTTTCTAAGAATGATAAAATAAAGACATTTTTTGACATTGTTCGTTCACATTTAATTCAAACCTCTTAAAGATCTCTTCTCCAAATTATTTAGACTGAGATATTTCTTGAAATAGACCCCAATTATGAAGAAAAGTCCTGATTTTGGATTAGTTTAAAAAATTAGGTTTCATTAAAATGCACTGAGAAAATATCTTTTATCCTACTACACTATCCCTTTCTCCTGCTTAGCGCACAAGTCAGTTCCAGCACAACTATTTGTGAATGTATTTCATATGGTTGTAAATCTCAATTCACATGGTCTAAAGTCTGGATCGTAGAACATCCAGGGTCCTTTCCATAAAGCTTTGAAGATTAGTATCAGATTAGATGCCTTTTTTATTTGCTGCATGCATGCAAAGCAAGGACATTATAGAGAAAGGAAAGAAAGAAAAAAAGATTATAAGTAGTCCATTATAATATCTGTGCCTCAAACATTTTGTACAGTTTTCGCACATTGTGACATCATGGAAGACTTTCCAAGATCTGTGGAACTGATCATACCTTGTTTCTTATAGATTTGGAGCTCATAGTTAGACACCTTGTTGTTTACAAAGATGAAAACTTCATCGGAAGCTTCTCCATGCTAGGGCAATAATATTTCTCTAACACACAGATTTGTTGATGTCTAATATGAGTAAAATATGTGCTGCAATTGTTCAGACAGCAGAGAGTGTTATCTGCTATCGTCTTTACCCATGCATCTGTTCTAAGGAAATGGCTAGGGGCATGTGTGATACTATTAAACTTCTGTTAAATTGTTGGCATTTTCCACTTAGTTCAAGAGATACTATGCAGTGGCAGAGATATATGCACCATGCCTGGCTACATTAGACAATTTGCTTGGGAAGCAAAGTTAAAAAGTAGTAAAGGTAAAAGATTCTTCCGGAAACTTTCTGAGCAGGATGGTAAAGGCCTAATGTAGATGTAAATACAGCTTCTTCTTAAATTATTCATTAAGGACAGTTATTCATATGTGCAGTACACATAGAATATTATACATACACATGTGCAAAATATATAATAAATATAGCTTAAGCATTTTAGCTGATGTGAGGGTTTAATCAGCAGTTATGCTTAATTGCATTGAATAATTTAAAAAAATGGAAATAACATCACAGTTTCTATCATAACAGGAAGTAAAGTTCAGAGAATTGTTTCTTAGATGAACTTCTGGGAAAAGCAAAAGAATAAACATCCTCTGTGGCTGATATTTACAGGTGGAATTCAGAAGAATTGAGTATTTTGTGGGGGTGTGGAAGAACAGGGCTCCCTGCTCCCGGACTGCCAGTTCCAAGGTTCAAGATGCCAGTCAACCCCATAGCAATTAACTTTGTGTTCCCCGCTGTTATTTGCTCATTTTCAATCTATATTACATCTCATTATGCCGACTGTCTTCCACAAGCCTGAAGATTTTTATCACCAGCAACTGTGCTTTCCATAGAAAAAAAGCAGAAAAGAACAGTTTCTATTTCTACCAAAACAATCCTGCACTGATTTGTGAATTTAAAGGTTCCAACACAACCTCTGAAGATTAACAAAAAGTTTTCACAAGAAAATTGTCATTCCCTTCCAGCTCTAGTTTATGTTTTGTTAGCCATTTAGTTGTCTTATGACATGCATGTAGTATGTCTACTTCTTTTTCACCCAATCTAGAATCAGCCTTTCAAATTTTCGGTCCAGTTCTCCCGGCTGATATGACCTGCTGCTTAATGTAGACCTTCTGTGGCCCAGTTCTTGTTATGTTCTTCTTAAAATCTCACTTGAAATCTGCCCATGTCTGTGCATGTTTGTGATTGTCACTATGACAGATACTTAGTGCATTTTGCCTTTGCACAGTAAGGGCTTCTTGCTCCTGCAAGCCTAGTTTATCAAGGCAGAAGCGTTGTGAAGATCCATAATATGCCCTTAGCAATTTCACAAAAAGAACAGGTTTCTTGGTGTGATGCAGAGGCAGTACAGCAGCACCAGTATGACAGTTCTTCTGAGGTATCACAGCAGGATTCTGAGCTGAACATAAATTGACACTGTTATGAGAATTTTAACACTTTAATTTCATAAATTTTAACCACCTAAATTAAATATTAGAAGAAAATGCATAGGGAAGTTTGTATGCACACACTCAAAGTAATAATCTATGTGAAACAAACAATGTTTGCTGTCTCTAATAACAACAACTGTTGTGAACATTCAGTGCTCAGTAACATGAAGGGAACTCCCAGGTGGTTGCTTGTTTTTTTCATAGCAGAATATACTACCATGCTATTTTTTTTCTTGGAAGCACAGAATAAGATAATGCCAGTAGGAATGAAATGGAGCAGATACTATCCCTTCTTCCTGGCACTGCTCTTTCTTACAGCATGTCAGACTTTTCAACCAAATATCAGCCTGCAAACATGTTATTCCAAATGGTGTAAAATTAGAAAGATTGCATCTCCTATCACATGTCATAAATGAACACCCTGTGGTCATTGAAACTGAGACAATGTAAAAGCTATGCCAGTTTAGGTCCCAAATGTGACTTGGAAAGAATAAAATTAGCAGACCCAATTCTGCACAGAATTTAAAAGAAGATTTTACTGCAGATTAGCAGAGTTTAAGTGAGAGTAATTATATCTAAGATCATGTAGTTATATGCTTGCCATGATCACCCTGGAGTTCAATAATACACTGCATTTTCTTCAATTACTGTTTATCCTGAGCCCATAAAATAGAGTAAAAATGTTAACTACATGTCTGTCATTAGGTACATGTTCTGTACTCTATATATAGCCTGTGTGCAAGAATTTACACAGGGATACAGTGTTACAATAAAATTTAGACAGTGAAGTTTTTCCTTTTATAAAACTTCTGTTCTGCAGCTACTGAGCTCATGTCTAAGTGTAGTCTGGAATCATGGCTGTGACAAAGTCTGGAAATCTACACTTCTCACCCAAGAACAAGAAACCACCACTGTCAGAAGCATCCTTCCTGGCAAAGCTCAAAGCTTTTAATTTCTCTTTTCATTACTTGATGGGGGGTGGGCAGGATTATTAACACTAAGGAGGAGCTATGGATCTTGTGACATATTTTGGGGAAAAATTGTTTGCTTGTGTTTTCATGTTCCTGTCTCCTTGGAGTTTTTATTGCTCTTCTAATCTTTTTCTAATGTACTCTCTGATAAATTCACTGGAAGCTGTGGGGAGGCACAAACCCAGAAGAAATAGTTTTTTGAAGGTGGGGTTTTTTCCCCTTTGGTTATTTTGGGGGGCAATAACATATTACGTTTCTAAATAATGTTGGTTTAATTAAAAGAGCACATTAAATAGCATCCTCAAAATATAATTTCCTGGTTTTCTCAGTCTTGTAATAGGTTATGTCATCGTGTAACTATTTACATGTACTATATGGCTATAATGTATTTAAGGATATATCCATCTCTCACACTTTTATGTACAAATGGAGATGTTTCTGGCGCCTTCTTCAGCTTGCATTCTTGCAACTGAAATACCATCAGTTTTAAGCCAACAAAAAGGAATCAATAGGAAGGTAATTCTAATTTTGTTAATAATTTATGTTAACCATATGTCAGTCTCAAAACTCAATGCTTGTTGCAAATAGTTGGAGAAAAGCAGCTCTTCAAGTTTTTTCAAAATCTTTCAAAGTAAAATTCTAGATATTCCATGTTCCTGATTTATTCCAAATGAGTTAATATCTGAGGGCTTAAATAACTCCCTGGAACAAAGACAGGGAAATCCTTCCTTCTTATTAAAATCCAGCAATTCAATACTTATAAAATCAGAAAAATTTCATCCCCTCTCCCTACCATGACAATCTTTTCTGTGAAGTTCAGTTCTGTGATATTTAATACCTCTGTTTCTAAAGCAACAGGCAGTTGTCTGGGAGAAATTTTAGTAGCCATAGCACTACTCTGAAACTTGAGTAAGGCAAATAATTGTTAAGAGATTTGTCTACCTCAAAAAAAACCCCAAACTTGGCATTATTTTCACATTTTCATTTTCAAAAAAAATGAAATTTCAGTGATACAGCAGACTTGCATTTTTTCTAAAGAGATAAAGAATATTTTTTCCTTGGCTGCTGAGGCAGCTAATTGTAGGTGGGGGAAGGATGAAGGTAGACAGCACGAACACTAGGAACAACATTAAATTTCTGCTAGGATGCATTACAGGTGTTAATCAGACACTGGCTATCAAAGGTCAAAGGTTTTGGCAGGTTCTGGAGAAGTAACTAATTCTTTTGTCTTTAGAAACAATAAAAATAATATTCTTCTATGGGGAAATATTTACATTACTTAAAATGCTTATAAATTAGTGATAAAAGAATTTGGCAATCACTGCAAAAATCAGTTGGATTTACCATTCTCCAAATGGATATCCTTTATGCCAGCAGGTGAAATGTATTTTTCTCATAAATATTATGTTAGGTGATGATGTAGTAGCCTGAAGAAGCTGCCAGAATAAAAGGCAGGGGAAAAGGAAACAAAGGAAGAGAAAGTGAAAACTTTCAAGGTCTTCCAATTATAAATATTGAACCTGTGTACCACAATATCGTTACAGTAGTATCTTAATTTTTACTTTCTGTCTGCCTTTCTAGTACACTTCTTCAAGTGTATCATAACATAAAGCCCAAGATGTGACTATTCACACAAGACACAAAACACCATCCAGCACTTAAAACTAAAGCTTAAGCTAATCATAATGGAAGCACCTTATTTGAATTGTGATTATGACAACACAAGTGCAGGACTACAACTGTTACTAGGCAAACTATTCACTATGAACAAATTATTAGAATCATAGTGTATGCTGAGTTGGAAGGATCATCCAAGTCCAACTCCTAGTCCTGCACAGGATGCCCCAAGAGTCACACCCTGTGCCTGAGAGTTTTGTCCAAACCCTGCTTGAGCTCATCAGGCTGGTGCTGTGACCACTTCCATAGGGAGCCTGTTCCAGTGTCCAATCACCCTCTGGGTGAAGAACCTAATTTAGCTTTTTTTGAGTCAAAAATTGTGTGCTAATTGGTTCACTAACATATTTTTTTATTCAGGATTTTTAACAAAAGATAGGGCAGTAGTTTTCAGACATATACACTTGGGTTTTGTCTCACAGCTTCTATGATGTCTGTGATGTCATGTAAGTGACAGAGTATTGTTTCTGCTGCCTCATTGGGTGACAGAGTCAGGAGGATGAGTACTACATACCGTATGTAAGCAGAAATAAATCTGTGCACATGCCAGTGCAGATAACTGAGATGCAGATGTTCCCCACGTACTCACAGGAGAAATCTGTAACAAGGCTACTTTTTCCTGCCATTATTTCACAGCCCAGCATAAACACGGGCCCCCAGATTTCACAGTTAATTATTCATTTCTTTAATATAGGATAACTACACAGGTTAAATAATTTGGTTTTCTTTATAATTATGATGAATTTATTCCAGGCTTCCTTTAAGTCATTCTAATGTCCTCTACATGAGCTATTCTGCCTGGAAAGGCATGCATGAACTATAATTTCCTTTTGACATTAAGAGCCACAAATCTAAACATGATTGCACTATTGCAGAGGAAAAAATGTTTGGCTCTTAACTCAAGATTAGTCTCTGTGGCCATTAAGAAATGAAAGCTCCATGGAGGTAACAGAACCAAAACCCCTGAGATTACATTCCAGTCACAACAAGCACTTAACTGTTGTTGATAAGGTATCTGGAAAATGATATATAGTAAATAACTGACATTCAGTTGTCCATTTCACTATTATGAAGGAAAATACTCATTAACACAGTCATAAAACAGAATCAAATAAATTAATTTATTGAAAAACAATAGTTATTATAAAGGAGTAGCAGAATTCCTGAATTGGAGTCTTGTATCGCACACCAGGAACAAATCAAGACATTAACAGTACTTACAGCGTTCTTGCTAGAGCACAAAACTTATATTTGCTATGGTTCAGTTGCTTCTATAATTAAAAAGAAAACTGTTTTCTGAAGCTCTGTGAGGAAACTATATTACATAAATATTTAGTTTAGGTACCTAGCCTCTCATGCCACAGCACAAATAAAATTCGTCACCCTTGGAAACTGGAAACAGCATCTGTTGGTGACTGTTCACTGAACAAAATAAGGACACATGCTGAAACTCATCTAAATCAAAATTTATAGAGTATAATATGCTGAATTTTTAAAAGGAAGGATCTGGGGGTTTATACAGACAGATATAGTTTGCAATGCTGAGCTGGACTTAAAGTCTGTGAGAGCTAGTTTCTAGTCAGCTAGTGTGGCAAGCAAAGAACTGATGCAAATGGAAACTGTCTAGTTGTCCCATCATTTTCGGTCACAAATTTTTGATCTTGGTTGAATATCTGTTTCACAATCTTTTGTACAGTTGATTTTTTAATGAGTTTTCCTATTGTGTACAAAATTCTAATTTAATATTGCTTAAAATGCAACTCTTTTTGGGTCCAACTACACAAATAATTCTAGATATTCCATGTTTCATCATTGTTTCAAAAATATTTTCCAGCTCTTGACTGGATCATTTTGTACCATGACTAAAATCTTAGATATGACTATTCAGTATTTGGTAGAACTGTTCACATAATTTTCAAGAATTCCTTCCAGAGCTTATTTTTCCTGTTCAGTTCTCCCTCCTAGTTCATGGATTCTGCTGTACTTCTTGTAGCTTGGACTTATTCCATAGGCAAAGTTCCTTTACATTTCCCAGAACATGCATTTTAAAAAACAACTCACCTGTGTCAGTTGCATGGGTATTTCACCAAGTGACCAGTGAAAATGAGCTGAACTGTTTCCTCTTTGCATCATCGCAAGTTCTCAGCTAAGGTGCTCCTGCTTTCCTGGCAGCAGAAACTAATTCTGTAGTCACTGAAAGAGACACACAGTATCAAGCAATATATCAGGTTATTTCCCACCTTCATTTGTGATTTTCTCTCTTTGATCTTAATAGTATATAATATTAATCAATATTATAATATCAATCATAGTATTGTAGTATCTTTGTTTTACTCCTTTTAGTGCACAGCTCTTTTTCTCAATAAACATTGGGCAGCCTGTTAAGTATGTTTATATGACACTGCATTGTGTGCCTTATGATACAGCAAAATAATGACACAAAAACTGTATCCATGAAGTAACAATTGAAAATTGGTGTTAGTGAGTCACTCCGAGCAGTATGATTTTACTTCATTAAAAGCAAGAAAATCACTCTTACTCCACTTAGATGATCCACTTAAGATGATCTTCTCTTTGAGGTTACCGAGGTCATTTCAATAGCTTTGGAGATTTTATAACTCTAATTCAGTTGGGCTAACCTGCTGGTAATCACAGTGTGAAAAGGGCAGCTCAGGGCAGGATGATTTGGTCAGAGTAGAGCGAGTGTTCTCACACCAGGGGATGACTGAAGCATCATCCACTTTCAACATTCTAACAGGCCAGCATACTCCTCAGCAAGGAAGGGGAAGTGCACTGCAGTGTCACCCACCTAGAAATTAGAGAAATCCATAAATGTACAGATATTTATAAACCATATATAAGTAAATTTCCACATGTCGTTTCAAGGCAGACATGGTTTCACTTGAAACACACAGCTTTACATTAAAGCAGAACCCCCAGGCTTTTCTGCGTATCGTAAATGGGGATTTTAATTCTCCAATTAACATCTGGGTTTTTTAGCAATACATCATGATTTCCAGCATTAACAGCAGCACTGCAGCTCAGATTTCTCTGACAACTCTGCCTAATCTGCTTATTAAACATTTTTAAAGTCTTGGTTCCATGCTTGCCTCTTAGCATGTATAGTCGCCAGCAAAAAAGTGGGTGTAAAGCTCTCCCACAGCAGACTGATAACATTTTTACACACCCATTATCCAGATGTATATCACTACTAAGCAGCAGAGAATAAGGATTTTGTGCTTTGGAACAATACTGGTAGATTTTGAGCTAACTGTTACAGGAAACTATCAAAAGGACCTCATAAACAATTAACAATGGGACACTGATGTTTCTGCTGATTTAGCAGAAGGCAACAATTTGTTGGTGATTCATTGCTTGTGTCCTAACAGAAACACATAGTTTGCTAATCCATTTCAGTCCCTGACTAGTGACCCTAAAGGATAATGTTAACATTCTTCCCCTGTCTTACCACACAGAATAGCTATAATGAGACTATACATAGACACATAGATATAGATATACACACCAGCATTAAGTGAGGATGGAGATCTTAGTGCAAATAGAGCAGCACCAGCTGCAACATCCACTCTGAATTAGACTTTAAGAATGACAGAACTAAGACTGCTTTTCTCCTGTTGCAGAAATGTGCTTTTATTACTGGTCAAGAAGATAGGCTTCCATTTAGGCCATGTAGCAGATCTTTCCTACTGACAGCTAAATTTCTTTTTAATTAAAGCCAAAAAAGACCATAAGAGAGTGAGTTGTTCTAACATTTTTTACCCAAATGAAGTAATACTAGCTTTAGGATCTCTATTTTCTGCAGTGATATTGCTACTGCTTATAGTCCCTCCACCCCAGCTTGTATGACCAGTGGTTTGTTGTTGGGTTGTTGGGTTCTTTGGCCGTATTTTGATGTCAGATGGCTACAGGGGAAGAACTGTGACTTCTGCATGCAGTACCCCCTGCACATTGGGTCTGCTCTCAGAATTCATAAATATAATTGTTCACAGGCAAGATAAAACATTCAAATGAAGCATTAGTCCTAGCCAAGGACAAAGGAGGTCATGTAATGAGTCTTGACATAAAGTTTTGTTATTCAAATAGTCACATTGGTAGTTCCTCTCCCATTAAGTGTGATTCTTCATTGTCCTTTCAATGTTATTTTTGCAAGACATTACGGTTCTGTTTCAGTGGCAGGTACCCACAGTCCCTGAAGCTCATTATCCTTCACTACTGGTGAAAGAAAGAAACAACCTAGGAGCCAAATATATAATGGATTTCAAGAAGGTAGCTATTTGTAGTGATATTTCCCTTCATTTATTTTCCTTTGTGGTGCATTCATAACCACCCCTTCTGAGCTCTGCCCATTCAAAGTGCAAGTGTAGCTGAAAAGTACTGTTTAGGCAACTTGAACTGGCACAGAAAACTGGCTTTATAAAATTAGCTGAGTTTATTTCTTTCATTGCATTTGGCAAGATGCACAACTTTATTTTTTTGCCAAACTAAAAACAAAATCCCTCAAATTTATGTAATATACTTATGTCCCATTCTCCAAATAGTGGAGAGCAAAGTCTTAGATCATGCCTTCTGTCTGCTGCATTTAAAAAATGAATGTTAGAGGAGATTCCTGCATATGGAAGACATCTTGGTCTCTGATTAGGGCTGGGAGAAATTTTCTATAAGTACATTTGACTTTTGTCTAAGATTATGTAACATTTTTTGGTATTGAATTCAATGGTTCTTGCTAGTCAGAGGTACAGTTTTATGAAGAATCCATGGTAGGACACCAACCAGGCAGATGTCCAAGTGGTTTGGTCATTCCCCAAACACTCAGTGGTTTTTTGTCTGTCAAATGGCCAGGAAAGTATATTAAGTTTGAAAGAAAAGGAGGGACAAAAGTCTTTATTTGAATATGACAGTCTATAACATCTGGATTAAGAGTTTCAAACTATTCACTTGGTTTCACAGTGAAAATTAAAATGCTTTGACTCTTATTAACTAGGAAAAAAGGAAAAACAATAAAACACATTAAGCAGACCAGTAAAGGATTTTCCATTGCCTTTCACTACAGTCTTTAGGTTTTTATAAGGGAAAAGTTCACTTTGTGTGAAGGAGAGCACCAAAGTTACAGTTAGTTGAAATCAGTACTATTAAATTGGTACCAATAATTCCTTGTAGCAAACCAGACCCACACAGCCAAGGGCAGAAAAGCATGGAAATTAGAAGGGAAACATAACTTCTATTCTATTTCAACTCGCTTGCACTTGGAAAAGGACAGACCCAGCACATGGTCTTATCAGCCACTCCAAAACCTGGCAAACTCCGAGCAGCCTCTGATGACTACAAAGCTGCTTTTAGCTGCCCTTTTAGTCATGGGTTCATAGCAGGGAAACAAGACATGCCACAGCCTTAATCAGCTAAGTCACACTTCCTGGGAAAATACCCACACACAAAGGTCAGAAAAAGACCTCTAAGAGGAGGGTAGAAAAGAAAATGAGATAGGAGGTGATGGTGAAACCCAACTGTTGTACATTATATAGATACCGTTTGGTGTCATGGGTTTAGCTTAACTCAGGGGAATGATAACACCCTTCAGTGTCTCCTCAGTGGAGGTGGACAGAAGATCTGTCAGGATTAGATGACAACTGTCCATCAGCCTCATCTGTCCCTTACCTTCACTTCAACATTTGTAGGCCCAAAGAACCAGTGACAGGGGGAAAGATGGTGGATTTACTTATGATGTTTAATTATTTTAGAAAGATCAGTCAGTGATGGATTTTGGTTTGTTTTTACACAATGGAGTATTTTGCATATTCTGCTTCCCTATTATTAGAAGAAGAAAAAAGTCAGTCTTAATCAGACATGGCAAAAGGAAGCAGATCATTTGAATTGTACTAAAGGAAACATTTCAGCCCAAGCTGAGATAACCATGTCATTTCCTTAAATCCTGCAACATTCAGTAACTGCATTTTTCAAAGTACAAAAAGCCTATTTTTCTCAGCTTTCTTAGATTATCGGGTTTGTCCTTGAGCATACAAAAGTCACTAGTTTAAAGTCCAATTCGATTTGCCTTTGATTTGTTCTTGATCCCACAGAATCTTGACATAATAAAGATTAGATCTAGAGATAATAAATATTTTCAGCCATCCCAGTATTATTGCCAGTTGCAGCTTCCTTAGTATTTTGCTGAGATTTATTTGTATCTATCAGCTTCCTTCAGGATATTACTTCATGTCAAAGAAACTGTATTGCAAATTTTAAAAACTAGTTATCAATCCAAAATTATCTTTATTCATTTTTTTTGCTATTAATTCTTCTTAGTATGCTAAAAGAATCCTTTTAAGCATGCGTAATTTAGGATATTATTACTCAAGATTCTGAAGAATGCATATTAGAATTTTGTTTGCATACAAAGGCCCTGCTCCTACAACTCTTGTTCTTCTGGGAGGCTTTGTTATGATTTGACTGCAAAAATGAGACTTTTTAAATGTGATAAATCAAAAATATTTGTGACAAGTTTTTGACTCATATGCAACTGAAAATATACAAGGATCAATTCATGTGCCGAAACAATGGCCCAGGAACTGAACATGTGTCAAGAATAGACAAGTCATTTGACTTTAAAAAAACTATAGAAAATACATGAGTCCCATCTTTTTGATCAGAATATGAATCACACAAACTACATACTCCTGAAAAAGCCCTCTCTCACTACATTTAGTGGAATATGTCCAACGTAGATTTCTCAGGGAGGCTGTGCTCCCATCTGTGCTGACATTAGCAGCAAAAAACTATCTCTTCATATGCTTGCTACCCATGTTCTAAAGTGAAACAGAAGTCGCTCCATGACGGGGAAAAGGCAATGCGACAGCCACAAGCAGGTATGGAGCAGCAGTTACATCTGTGGGATGAAGGGATGTGCTCTGTGGGGAAATGAAGCAATGGGCCACTTGGAACCACACTGGCCAGGAGCACCACACCTGCCAGGTCTGTGTCTCCTGGTGTGCTCAGCATGGCAGCAAGAAGTTCCTGCAAGTGCCTTCACAGAGGTCCTTTCCACGGAGAAACCTACAGGGACAAGGAAAGCAATTCTAGCCCTGGATACTCAGTACACCTGGGATTGTTTTCGCACGCCATCCCAAACAGACAGTGCTTGGACTGCAAAGTTTTGTTGCAGGTAATTTAATTACACTTCAGTGTAATTTGGAAGTACAGAGATCCACAGGACTGTAACAGAGCCATCAGCACCGAAGACAACCAATGCCAGAAGGGAAGCAGCTGGTATAGGAGCATCCATGAGAACACTGTTGCATAAACACACTTAATCCCATTATAACAAACAAAATTTTCAGAACAAGATGAGAATTTCAAATATTGCACTGTCATGGGAGGAAGACCAAGAGACCCAAGAGGGTATCAGCAGTGCATTACTGCCTTAAAAAAACCAGGGAGTTTATTAATTAAATGCTTACAGGACTAAAGAAAGTGAGATGCACTTCAGATTTTGAAGAACAGTAAAAAATAAAATCCACATTGCCTTGCCCATCAGGCCATCGGAAGCTGAGATGAGGTGAAGATTTCCTTTCTGATCCAAACTCTGGGGGCTTTATTTTCATTTTGATCCTGAACATTCATATAAAACTCACTGTCCAACTATCTGATGTTTCTTGATATCACTATGAGTAGCAATTCAGTCCTGGCTAGCTACATATCTCCCATTTACCTAACAATGCATTAGAAGAAGGGAATTATAGAATTTAAGTAGGGGAGTGAGAGGTAAATGTTTTGCTCATTATAAGAAAGACACTGGTGCAACATCCAGGAACATACATCAGAAATGCACCAATCCCCTAGGTCTGTACAGCACCACAGGCCTTTCCAGTGGGGAGCAAAAGTTCCAAGCAAGATCAGGCTGTGAAACCATTATGGGACAGTTCTGATCTAGTGTATGACTCCTGAAATGTTCCAGTGAGATATGTGCTCCCTGTGATAAGATAGCAACCCTTGCACTCTGACTATTATTTCATCTGGAGCAAACTGTTCATCTTGGCCAATGAACTGTCATCTTACCCCCTTCTGCTGTTAATTCTATATTTGCTTTTACTTAGAGCACAGAAAGACCATAACACCATCTATTATACTGTTTTGCAGAAAGACAAACAAAAACTTTTAAGAAAACCACACACACAAAAAAAGGGGCTTGTGTTCCATGAGTTGGCACCACAGATTTTATAGTGAGTAACAATTTGCTGTTCAACTTACGGTTTCCAGAGTGTATCCATTGACTGGAGTATAAACAGTAAATCCTCTTGGTGTCAGCCACCATGTTCTCTCATTCCTTGAGATGCCAGAGAGATAAAAATGTCCTGTAACAAGAAACCACGTACAAGAAAACATTGTAGGAAATCAGTTCGCCTTGTGCTTAAGATCTTCTGTATCAATGTCAATTGAAAGCAACATCAGTATTCTCAGATGGTCATATTTAATAATAGTAGATTGTGTTATAGAATCTAATGAACCAAGGCCTGATCCTAGGAAAATGCTGTTGCCTGGAAGAGTCAATTGCTGCCTTGCAAATTCTGCATAACCTCTCCTATTTTTTGTTTCCCCTCGACACTAGCATCCAAGCATCTCTGAGAGAAGCCATAAGCTTCTGACTAATATTTGTTATATTCAGCTCATTTGAGAGAATTGACTCTCCTCTTCTCTCCATGGGTCAAGTAGCACATGAAATTACTCTGAATGGTTTTGACACTTTTAAATACAAAGTTTTATTTAAGGGGTTGAGTGTGCCATGCACTTGGAGTGAGAAATTTTTCCTTGTACATCGGCCCCGGCCTTCTGGAAAATTCATGTCAGAGGATCAGATGTGAGACAAGAATATCAAAATATTTGAAAATAACACTAATCTCTTAAATCTGCAAATAAAAAAACATTTTATTAATTAGGAAAATTGTAGTCCTATTTGATCAAAGATCAACTTATAAAACAGTTTATATAGGTGATGTAATTATGTAATGCTTAATGACCAAGCCAGGAGGAAGTTCCTTGCCCTAACAAACTCTAATGATTGTTCTTAGTGTGTGCATCATAGGAAGCAACAGTAGAGCCTGATGCTTAAAGTAGTTTTTGAAGCAAAAGGTATTTGACAGCAGGAAAGTGTGAAACTGTGACTCGTTTGACCATGGAGCTGTACACCACGGGCCAGAGGAGAAGTAGGGCCAGAGAGACACCAAAACAGTGAGAGAGATAAAAGTGCATAAAAGAAGGTTTGATAATTTCAAAGGATGAGGAAATCACAGAAGCTTACATCTGAGCACATATTTTGCTTGCAGGATGAGTTTCATTGTACAGATGGTTACTATTTCATCTCAAAGATCATTACACTGTACATGTTGGCTTCTGCTCAACAAATACATTCTGTTTCTTTCCTATCCCCGTGAATTTCCCATTTTTCTTTAATATGAATTTTAAGACATTGGAGCTTACGTAGTCCCAGCCACAGATCCAAAATTACAGCTGAAATGTAGCTCCAAGTTGTTCTCTGGCCCTCCTCCACCCAGGGGGAGCTCTGGCTAAGTGCAGAGCTATAAAATTTCCTTTAGGTGACCAGAAGGCTGGCATAGTTGTGTGCCTCCTGACTGGAAATCTTCTCCAGACATTCATACATGTATTTAGGGATGGCAGTAGACATAAAACGGAAGAGCTGAACTCTAAAACTCTGCTCTGCAACTGACGGAATGTTTCCTTCTTGCTCTGGTCTTTTCTTTTCCTGTCAGTGTTACATAAAACAACCTTACAGGTTTGATTGCATTTGGTTGTCAGCTATAGTGGGTATTTTTAGCACAAATATTTCAGCACTATCTTGAAACAGTGTTAAGCTAAGGACAACCAGTGACATGAACAAGTGTAACTTGACCCTATTTTTCTAAAGAATATAGATACTGAAACAGTTAATCTCTCATGCGGTATCTATGTTTTCAAACTGAAACTGCCAAGAGGAAAGGAATGCAGTAAACATTTTGAGTATACAAATACTGTAGAGAAGATGGCAGATGACAAGTTTCTTAAAAAGTTTTAAGAAATCCAGACCTGGAAAATTATCATCTCCTAAATTATCTCCTTATCCATGACTACTTCTGTGTTTGTCTCAAGTAGCATTTGTCTTCTTCTCATATTCACATGAAATTTGCTGACTTTTGGTAAAAGAAAATATGTTATTTCACATTGACCCTATAAAAGAAGGACACACTTAAAAGAATCACAATAAATACAGTAATGCTATCTAGACTTCTGGCAAGCTTTACAAAGATGCTGGAACCCAGATAGGTACATCCTGTGTGACAGTGATGCCTACACAAACACTTGAATTTCGGATAAAATTTAAGCCATGTAAAAAAATAACTTTAGTTCTATGCTCCTCTTCACAGTCACCTGAGCCAAAGGAGCTCCCTGAAAACAAGCTGTAGGAATTAGAGTTCCTTTCTTTTTAAGAGCTCCCTACAATTGGGTAAATGACAACAGTTTTTGTTTCTAGCCTGAGAATGTATGAAGACTGACAGAGAAAATCTTCATCTCTAAGGAGATGTACTCTTTTCTTTTACTTTAATGGAAGAAAATTTAGTCCAGTTAAAAGAAACCTTTCCATGCAAAGCAGACTTACTTCCTTCAGTAATATTATTCAGTATTTAAATAGCCAGTTTAACAAGAATACAAAGACCTAATTTCAGAACTGGATATCAGGTGGATATGCAATTAACAGCCTGAAGGGAATTACTGTCTGAGCCTATTTAAATGACAGTTGTGATTAAGATGTTTGACTGTCCTGTTTCTTTCTTATTTGGACTTATTAATAGCCCCATATATCAGTGATTCTATCTAGGTAAAGGGACTATCAAATTGTTCCTTTCCATTTTCAAAATGTACTTTCCAGGGTTGACACTCTGAAGCTTCATATAACCATGTAAAATTTTTGCTTACGTATCTTTAGTATATTTATACCTATTGCTGTTTCAGATTGCCTGTTTTGTTCTCCCACGCAAAATAAATATTTATTCATTATCCAAGATTAAATTCTATCTGCAAAGGCCATCGATTTTTAGCTTTTATCACCTTCAGCTTTGTTTCTGAATTGTCAGTGGTACACATAAATATATATATCACCACATGATGAAAAACTGTTATACTCCGTTTATAGTAAGAATTGCATCTAGTTGAACAGGTATTTTTGGTGACTGGTTTCAAAATTATACTAGACATCACTTTGATTAGAACTAGCAACTTGTCACATACTGAAGCAAGAACCATGTTTCTCTTAAAGTGAGAAGGTGGCTGGCTATATATCTAGCTTTGATATTAAATCCTGTCTAGTTAGCCTTCAGAGTAATTTTCCTGAACTTGAAGGGCTGTATGAGAAGAGGAATGCCAAGCTTCCCAGGCAGAATATTCAGCACTTTTAGTCTATCATGTTTTGATTTTTACAAGATTTTTTTTTTTTTTTTTTTTCTAATAACTGGCCAAAGTGAGGGCTCTGTGTTTGATTTACTGTTAGCCAATTTAAATATATAGTGCTGTAGAGACAGACTTGAACAGCAAAGATGCCTAGTCTTCAAAATTTGTTAAAGACAACACGATTACGGCCATACATCACCATGACAGAACTTTAGATTTGTTTGGATTTTATGCCCTGTCTTTGACTTTCCAGCTACTGATGAATAATTACATAGTGGAAAGCCCCTGTAAATCCAAATTCTTAAGGAAAAATCTCATTGTTTTAGTTCTCAAAAGCTAACTTTAGCATATTAAGTTTTGCCTCCCAGTAAACTTGAGTGAAGCCTCCTTATAACTCTATGAGTCCAAGAGTTTCTCCTCTTGTATCTCTATAAATATTATTCAGAGGTCTCTGAGTGACCCTGAACAGATTCTGATGACTGAGAAAGTTAGGAAGAAATACCTCTACATGTTTACCCTGGTCTTGCCTTTCTATAAAAGCACAACTCAGCAAGAATATATGAAAGAATGGAATTGCAAAATTCAGGGAGGGGAAGACTGTAGCCAGAGGTTTTCAGCTGTGTCATTGTCCGCAAGCACATGAGA
The DNA here is from genome assembly GCF_965178545.1 of Coloeus monedula. Taxonomy (NCBI): domain Eukaryota; kingdom Metazoa; phylum Chordata; class Aves; order Passeriformes; family Corvidae; genus Coloeus; species Coloeus monedula. The sequence continues at coordinate 48,678,856 of NC_138782.1, read as the reverse complement.
AGAATCATACTATCTATAGATAATAGGTATTTCTGAAACAAAATCAAGCACCAGCTAAAGACAGATATTTTAATCCTACAGCCTACATGGCTTTCTAAGAAAGATGCAATTTAAATCAGAGGTAAAGGTATTATACAGAGTTAACTGATAAAGTTCTCTAATCTTCTTGTGTAAAAGAGATTAGAGTAAGTGATGATTTTAATAGTCTCTTCTGAGCTTAAAAACCATGAAAGCCTTGCTCTGCTTTTTTTTTTTTTTTTTCCAAAGTTGATCATCAAGAGTGCAGTGCCTCTTGACATTTTTGGACAAGTCCCAAAATAATACAGATACCACACAGATTTTCAAAACTTAGAACATTAGCTAAAGCTTTTGAGAAAAAGAAAATGTTGAAAAACTAGCCCCTCCGAAAGTGTAGGTAATTGGATGTGTGTATTAACAAGATTTTTCATGCACAGCATTTGTCTGTTCTTACTGCACTTGCTGTTTTGCTAACTCCTAGTGTGTCCATCATGCTGGCAATGCACGTATAAACTTGTTTTGCAGCAGCTCAGTTTTTATCTGGTCTTTGCAGCTTGGGGGGCTGGGAAGGCTTCTCTATTTACTTCTCTTCTACAAAACCAGAGCCTCTTCCAGCACATAGAAACTATTAGAGTGATGAATTATCCATTCCCTCTGCTCAGAGATGCAACCATCTCAGTTACTTGTACAACTAAATATTTGTTGTCATCTCACATTTGTAAGTATTCTACTGTGGCCAAAAGTAGCAAAGCAGCAACACATAAATCAAAAGTTTTAATTTTCCATTCCATATGCCACAGTCTGCTATAAGATCCAAAACAGACTGAAGTAGCTGTAAAGAAACACAGACCTTAAAGCTGTGTGTACAAGAGAGCAAATGTAGTCTTTTACCAGACCAGTTAACGTTGTGTAGAACTTTTATAACAATTATTTGCTTAGAGCTTTTAGCGTCTCATTTTTATTGTGCTGAATGGAAGAGCAGTTCAGCTGCTGTCCTGAATCTATCTCCAAATAAGTATTTTTCTTTCCATAGCCCATACAGGGAACCAAGCACAGCTACATTCCTAATCTAGGTGCCCGTGGGCAACGTGACTGCCCTGTGCTCAACATAGCTCACACTGCCATCCCCAGCCAAGGCAGCCTTTTGCCATTTGGAGCAGACAGCAAAGCACACTCTCCCAGCAGGCTTCTCTCATACCCTGGCAGAGTTTAGCACTCAGTAGAAACCTGTGCGAATAACACGGATCTTCCAGAAAGTTCTCTATGGCTTTTGCCTTACATGACTGGCTGGGATCCCAAGGAAACTTCATCTCTCAGGATAATACAAGGTCCAGGTGCTGCAGTAGGCTTAAGGAGCATCAAAGCAAGGAGCCTGCACTTACCTATTTATCCTAATACACACAGCTCCAGGAGAATGGAGAATGTCTGGGATAATGTTGCTGTGCTTTAAAACCACTCTTCTCCCAGCTCTCAGCTCTGCCACAATGACAATATGAGGGGAAGCCTCAGGCTGGAGGAGAAAGAGCCCAGATCAGACAGCAGCATGAAGAAGGTGAAAATACTGGAAAAGGGATAATAGGATTTAGGACCAAGGACTAATGTTTTACAAGGGATCTGTTGTGCTGGGCTGCACTTTCAGCAGTAGACCTGTGAGTAGTCCTAGAGCCCCACTCCAGGGTCTGTCTAAAATCCAATTTCATCCCCACAGCCTTCCCTTGGTACATTTCTGTGGCAAGGAAATCCCTAAGCAGGAGATACTCCATGCTTCAGGCAGCCCCATGAGCAGTGTAGGATGATAGGGTTTAGGGCACGGGGATCAGTCTGGATACAGCTCCTCTGTCACCTCTCTCTTCCCCTGAGCCTGCCTTCAGCCTGTCCTCAGTATCCCCGACGTGTCTTTGTGTATGACAAGGAGGGAACCCTGCTCTTTGCATGACCCAAGCTGTACAGACACAAACCCACTGAGAAACATCCTCCCAGCCCTCAAAAGTATCAGAAGAGCAGCAGATGCTGCCTGGGGAAGGGATTCCCCTAGCAGCAGCCCACACATTCTCCACTGTCCAGGAAAATTTAAGCCCAAGATGACCCCCCCTGACCTTTTAATCTCTGTCTCCTCCTCTAAGAATTTCCTTCCTTCCCACACAGTAAGTAAGACTGATGGACTCTTTTTGCCATTTGCAAAAAGGACTTTTTTTTTTAATGAACAAACTAAAATATCAGTGACCTGGACTTGAATTAGAGATTTAGTTATTTTGCCCTTTTATTTGGGTGTCATTTGTGCCTTTCTCCCTTTGCTACTTTTGGGGAGAGGGTCAGGGAAGCAGTGTGAAATGACTGGTTTTCTACTGTGCTCCAAAGTACACTGTCTAGGGTTCCTTCTAATTGTTTCTAGAAAGTTATTCTGCATCTCAAACTCATGTGGTTTGTCTCCATGGCTGGGAGTTTTGGATTGACCTTTGGTAAATGAGCAGAGAGATATTTTGGGGTAGTAGTCCTTTAGTCTGGCCACAAATAAGTACAATTAAGATAAAATAAGGGAAAAAAGGGGTAAACTTCTGCCTAAAATTAAATGTTGACAGAGCCACCACAACGTACCATCCCAGTTGCAAGTTTCAGATTTTGGCCGTATTATGTCACTTCTCTATAGCACAACAGAGGTTTCGCTCTGTGACTCTTGCAGAGCAATTGCAGATAAAAAGACTGATATCTTTCAGTAAATTATGTTAGAAAATCCTTAGTATGTCAGCACTTGGTGACTTGTTGATCAGGTAGCTACTGGAGTGTAAAATAATAAAAGTCCGTCTTTCTGTTTGATCTACAGGCTCCTGCAGGCCTAGTTCTGCAAGATGGGGAGAGGAAGCAGATTCCTCCTTGACACAGACTGGGAGACAGACCCCTGGCTGCAGCCATAGTTGCACCAGGAAAGCAGCACTGGTCTTGGCAAAGCTTCTTTGTGCCATACTGAGCAATTCTCTTATGCTGTTGTGTAAATCAGAGCCCCTCCACAGCTGGTGTTTGCTAGCTCACAAAAACATGATACAGCTATTTAAGACAAGGGTTACGGAGTCATGTGCTGAATGTGGGAAGGATGTAGCTGTCCCCATTGAAATATGGCTGCTGCTAACATTTCGGCTCTTGTGAAAATCACTGTGCTCCTGCACTCTTCCATGACCACATTTGGGCAGGACTTCGTTTTAGATCTTATCAAGAAGTCTTTCTTCCCACAAGAAAAGATTTTGCAAAACTGTCAAGACTTTTGTTTCTGCATTTACTCCTTCAAACAGTACAGAGATTCTGAAGGCTTTCATTTTCAGTGCTTAGAATAAGTACAGTGCAACAAAGTTTTGACAGTCCAAAATATTTATTTACACAGTGCTCCTTGCTGTTATAGTTTATAGCCCTGCATGAGTATTTTTACTATGCTTTTTAATTCATAGCAGTGCCATAACTTTAAACACGGTCCTTGGATGCCAGTGGTTCAATACTGAATAAACAAACTTAAGCAACAAGAATCTTAAGTCAATTACCATTTTAGTCAAAGAAAAGTGCATGTCTGAACTGTGGACTTTTCAGCCAGATCTCATTACCACACTTTTCAAGTAAGCATTTCTGAATAGTTTAAAAACCACCAGCAAAACAGGAACATGAACACTGGCAGGGTAAGCTAGGTGTCCTGTCAGTAGCATTATACCTTCCAGCTGAAGGCTTCCTTTGCCCTTTCTCCCACACTTGTAACCTGAGTTGCTGTGGAGTGAGGGCTGCCATTTAGCAAACTACTTGAGCTACACTTTAACATGTATTTAAGATGACATTCACTCCTACAAAATAAAAACAGTCCTCACACCTTGCCCACCTTTCTCTCTGCATCTCTCTTGGACATTCACAGTAAGTAGCTGGACAGTGAAACAAGCCAGCATTATTCAGGTGCTTTGGCTTCCCAGGCAGCATGGGGAGAGGATCAGAGTTGCAGCCACCAAGGTGGCGGAGGCACCTTCCTGCAGCCACAAGCACTGGAGCCAGCAGGGATGAGTGGGGAGGCTGGGGACGGGGCCAGGCAATGACAGCACCTGCTCCCAGGCACGAACACCACCAGCAGGTCACTGGCAGGCGTCCACTTTGAACAGCCCACTGTGCATTAGTGCAGTCTAAATAGGCATTTGGCAAGCCTCACATCACCTCATAGGAGAGCATCTCACTCCTTAATGTCATCATTAATTCTGTACTAAGCACATCCCATTTCAAGTAGGAAACAATAAAGAAAGGCAAAATTCTTGAGGCAACAGTGCAGAGAGTTGTGGTTCCCGTGGACAGACCTTGCTGACAACTCCAGTGCTTTCAATAGGATTACTACAATGAAGTAGTAAATAATATAAATCTGATAAGTAATAAAATAATATAAATCTGAACACAGTCTGATCCAACTCAGTACCATGTTAGGTATTAGAAGTAAATCAAGTAATCTTGAAAACCCTAGAAGTTTGTCTTCATTACTCAAGAATAAAACTTCAGGTCAATCTTTCACAGAATTCCATTGTAAGTCATGGTGTTGCAGCAGACATGTATATGCCCAATTTTAAGAAAGAGAAAATATAAGTGATTTTAAACTGTGTGCGAAGAACCTACTAAACTAATGACATGCATGGGAATTAAAATATGCCATCTCAAAACCAGAAGTTTTGGAAACAAAGGAACTGAAATTGCATTTCTCTGAAGTGACTACTAAAATAATATAAAAGGGTATAGATAACACCATTCAAAGGATATCTGTGTTAAAAAGGTGGTTCTCATCACAATTTGTCTATGGATATTTCAAACCCCTTATTTTTAGTCAGGTAGGAAGAGGTTCAAACTGTTTATCTGAATTCCATATGCACGGTACATGCATTTATTTTATTGCTTACTCTCTGATGTGCTGATATCCAGCAGCTTCTCGAATGTGTACCTGACAACATAATGCTTCCTATAAATTTGTAATACTTACTGCAACATCAAGAATGGTGAAAGAAAAGAAAAATACAGTTGCTGTCAGCACAAACCAAATCTATTTGGTTGATGGATGATAAGAATTCCTCAGTAAGAACCTTGATAAAAAGTTTATATTGTTCTTCCCATATGAACAGCATCTCTCAGTAATTATCCATTCCTATATGGCATTTGGATCCTTTACATAATCAAAAGTTGTAAGACTAAGTTCCCACTCCAATAGAAAAATTAATCACTCCACTTAACATTTCTGTTGCAGAAGAGGCTGGTATTCTCTATTTCACATGCAACAAAGAATACAATTCCCCACAAAGCATGTGAAGAACTGTGCTTAGCTATACTCAAAAGTATATTGTATAAAAGCTGTAAACTCTCAAGCTGAATATAGAATTTTCACTCTTTCTAAAGAATATTCATGCTGATCCACACAAGCATTGATGATTAACTACACTGTGCTTCTCCAGCTCCCCTTTATGGAGCATAAGGCTGTGCTTGTAGGATGGCACACCTGCTAAATACATATTTATGGAACAAAATCCAATCTGTGTGTTCACAGTCCTTACCTCATCTGCTTACATATATACTGTCCAGTTATCTCTCTGAAAGCATGAAGTATTATATACTTATACATAATTATTTTCCATCAAAAAGTTATTTCTTAAAATGATTGTGCCTTTGAAAATATAACAAGCTCAGCAATGTTTTTTGTCTAATAATCTGACATCCACTGCTCATGCATTCTAGAATTTAAAAAGGTATGCAGATTTCACATTTTGGGATCAGTAAGAATTTTGCTGGCTAATAAAGCACAACCTTGAGTACAGTATATTTGGCTTCTATGGGGTAACTGGGTAACTGCTTTTAACATTTCATTTTACTGGGAAAAGGCAGCATGGTTGTTCTCTTACCAACAGAATATATTTTAAAGTCAGGCAAACTGCATTCTAAAATGGATCAGGATTATATTACAAACTGGAGTTCAGCCAATCCTTGAGTCTTGACTGGAAGATCAAAAGATTACAGGGACTACATTATCTACAGTTTTTCATTAAGGAGTCATATCCATTGGTTTTAAAAAAACCTCCTTGGGGCTCAAATTGGAACACAAATTACAGGCTGCTAAGTCATATCTCAAATGCTTTGTCTCATGGTTATCCAGCTGTCAATCCCACAATCCTGTAAGTAGTGGTATCTTCCACACTGTGCTGCACTAGTTGCTTCTACAGGCAACCCTTTCACGCACTGTTGCAGCTACTGTGCCAGAACAGCTGGTCAAGAATCCCAAGAATTGAGAATAAAATTAACATGAACTATTAGAAGAAAGCAATCTGCTTTTTGTGCTGACAATTTTCCACAGCAGCTTCATAGTAAATCAAGAGGTGACATATGGGAACTGGATTTCACTGATCCCTAGCCATCAGACAGGATGAGTCTACATCATTCTCCAAGTGCACACTTGGCTCTCCTCCCTGCATACACTTGGGCATGGGGCCATGCTGAAGCTGAGTGCACCAGAAACTTGATGTGTCCTGCAGTCTACACTCAGCCCATCGCCCCTTGCAGCAGTGTTGCTGGGCAAATGCTGACCAATTTGCACTCACCAGGCTGAAGTAAAATCTTTTTTGTGGGTTCTTTTGTTTTTGAGGTTTTTTAATTGCCTGAAAACAGAAGTGCTGAAGGTGCAACCATGCTGGCTCCTGTTTGTACCTCTGCTGTCAGAGTGGTTCCAAAGAATGTCAATCAATATAGGCATAGGTGTTTTATATAGGTAAATACTGGCTCATCATTGCCAGTAGCAGCCTAGGAATGATTTATTTAAAATATTCCCTTGCAAAGACAACTATTTCAGTTCCATGTATATTACCTAAGTACAGGTGAAGAGTGTAACAGTCAATAGAAATACTAACTGGACTCAACTACCACAGACTAGCCTGGAGATTAGCATTTAAATTTATAGTTGTTTGCTGTTGGGTTCTTTGAGGGTTTTTTTGTTGTTTGGCTTGAGTTTTTTAGTCCAAGACATGCAACCATTTAAATATGTAGAAGTAGAAGCCCTAATGACTGCAGTCTTCAAAAAATTAATTAAAAATGTATCAGAAGTCCCCACCATATTGTGGAAAACTGAACCCACAAAGTGGTTATTGTTGCTATGAAAGATGGAAATGTCTCTCCCAGTCACAAAATCCAGTGACAGATTATGTTTCTTAATCCGAAACATTTCCCTACTTACATGGCTGTTTCCAGGGGCTGACAAAGCAGAATATGACTGGAGGACCAGTCAGCTGTACTGGGTAGAACTAGCAAACGACCAAAACAAGTATACTTAAATAAAGTGCCTAATAGTTCAATACCAGTTTTGGACAAATCTCACTTTTGGTAACATGGGATTTTCAGCCCTTGAACAGTAATCGGTGCAGGTACCTGCTATCCTTCAGTCATAGCTGAGAAAGAATCCTGAAAAGCTGCATGTCTCTCCTCAAACCTCAGCAGTTAGTCAGTGCTGCCAGAGGCTGCCTCAAGGCATATGCCTTTCAAATTTGCTTACACCAAAAGCAGGCAAAGGGGTAATGAAAATTCTCTGTCCTCAGCTCATACCAACCTCCAGCAAAGGCATGCTGCTTGCTCCAACAGGGAGTGAGACCCAACACAATGAGTAGGCAGCTGCAATTGTAATATTTACATAGAAATATCAAACATTACAGCATGAAGTTTGGTCAGGGGAGGTTTAGGTTTGAAATCAGGAAAAGGATCTTCATCCAGAGGATGGCTGGGCACTGGAACAAGTTCTCCAGGGAAGTGGTCACAGCATCAAGCCTAAGAGAGCTCAAGAAGTGTCTGGACAATATTCTCAGGCACATGGTGTGATCCTTGGGGTGTCCTGCACAGAGTCAGGAGTTGGACTTGAAGATCCTGATGGATCCCTTCCAACTCAGTATATTCAATGGTTCTATGATTCTATGATCAAACAATGGCTTTTTCCCAATGCTCATCAATGCAATAGGTGTACTCCTTTCAGCAAGGGAAAAATATCTTCCACCACAGATACTAAAAAGCTTGTAATGTTTGTGACATAGACTTATGAAGTGCCTCAGTTTCTGCTTCAGAGGAAATAGCCATGCAGCCGCACCCACAAAATGTCTTATGGAAAACTTATTTCAGAGACAAAACCACTCGTGTTTCTTCTTCAGCTAACTTAGGGCTTTTCAGTCATACTAATGTGAAGAACTATATTTAACTTTAGCAGCAGTCTCATGTTTAATTTCCTCAAATCCTGTAATTGTTATTAACTTTGTAGTAAATAAAGTGATTCTCACCTGGGAAAGAGACAGAAGCACAGTCCAGGTTTGTTTGGGTTTTTTTTTTAGCAATCAGCGAATACACTGTTACAAGCTTTGGAATATTAGGACTCCTTTTGTAGAAAAGAAATCCCTTTAACCCAACTGCACAGTCATAAACATTTACATCATTCACACACTTACTCGGTCTCCCTAATTTTCCAGCACCCTCAGCTCCTCAGTCAGCTCTGTGGGCAGTTGGCTTAGAAAGATTCCCAGCAACAAATAAAGCTGGGTGCAAGGCATGGACTCTTTGCGAATGGTGGCATTTCCTACAGAAGATACGAAAATATTAAGACATCCAAGATACTTGGCAAATACACGAGTGAAAGAGAATTGTAACGGTCTAGAAGCCAAGCGAAAACTCCAGTGGCAAGACTGGGAGCAGCAGCAGCAGCAGCAAAAATGATGAATAAAAAACAAAGTTCCACAGAAGTATAGAACCAATAAAAGTACCATAAGGAAATGAAAAATCCCTCTCAGTTTACTTATAATCAAGGCATATTTTACTGACAGATCAAGACACCACATGATAAGATCTCTTATATAACTAAGAATTTCACATCATTACAGGCTTCATTTGAGCTACAAAAGCAAGAGATTTTGTATACTTCATGCTGACAGTTCTGGAGAGAAACTGCAATAAAATTCTCAAATTTCTTCAGATTGATTAGCAATAACCATACTGCAGCAGCTGCCTTGCCCTTGCTCAGCACTTTGTGTGCATGAACAGCATGAAAGATGTGACAGTACTGTGATTTTCTGATATTTGTAGAATTATGCAACATGAAACATATATTTAAGGAGGAAGTTTAACTAAAAGGCAGTCCTTCTTTAAAAAATGGCCAAGTGAAACTCCAACAGTATGTAAGCTAGCACAATGTATATTCATGACTATCAAAGACTGTGAAGTTCAAACTCTCATTAAAGAATATTTGTTTACAAATCAGAGGCTTGAAAACACAAAAAACATTTTTGGAGCATTTGCGAATCTTTGCCTGCTGAACCAAGGCACCCTAACACCTTCCATCACTCAGAGTGCAGAACAGAATCAATGCCCACATTGCTGGTCCTGTTGGGCAATCTCCCTCAAGCATCCCTGAGATGGATAGTCATCATTAATCACACTGGACTGGAAAGTTCATTTATTCCCAGCTTGATAGGGTAGCACTTTCTCTCAGGTAAGTGCTTCAGAATGGGAAATTACTTTCATAGTCCCAGCCATCTATTTCAATGAAGCTCAGCACTGAAGGAGGTTTAACAGCACATCCTGTTAGTCCTCAAGTATTTTCGACAGGACTCAACACCAAATATTCTTTCCAGATTAATGCATTAGGACTGATCAAACTCATGCTTTGGAGAGGTAGTAATTTCTCCAAATACTTTAATAGCAGCTGGATCAGCACTAGAAAACCTGCTAAGAGGTGTTCTAGCTCACTTCAGCTCTTAAGCAATGAATATGACAGCAGACAGATAATGTTGATCAAGAACTCAGAACAAAACAGTACCACGAATAGTCCTTTCACTGATACTCGCTCCCTCCTCCAGCATACTTGGACCTTTGAGGAAATGCAGGCTATTTGATTCTGTTCACCAGGTGATAAAAAATGCATCAGTACCTCGGGACTTTTTGAGGAAAAACAAGTATTTTACGGTTCAAGAACATGAATCATTTATCTACAGTGTGGTGCTTTAAACTCTTTTGGAAAAATAATCCTGCAAATGCACATAAAAATCTTCAGCAAAATCCATGACAAACCCTTCTTGCGGAACAACCAGGAATTTGGATGCAGTAGCAGGTTCCAGTTGTGGGAGACGGTGACACAGAAAGAGGCAAAACGTGCAATATAATGCCTAATGAAATACTGCTCATCCAACACCTGAAAGTCTAAAATCTTATAGCCTTATACCTGTATACGCTTAGCTGACTGCTGACTCCTCTCTTACAGCATCTTCAGCTAATCCTTATCTTTAGAGACAAGATGATACCAGGTAAGTACCCTGTACACTCTTACATCACGTTAACTTTTGAACATCTTGCTTTAGTACATCTCACCATATGTGTGTATCTGATATTATAACAACTGAATCAAAACTTCTATTCCTTTAGCTGCCCTGACAGGTGAGGAACACTACTTGGAAGAAAGTAAAAGCAATAAACCCAAGGGCTTACATTTATTTCCTAAATAAAGCACAAACAAGGTAATGCTTTCGTAAGTTGCAAACCCTTGACCACATGACTAAAGTTGTTAGGTCAAGTGTTGACAGTAAAATCTTATCTTATGGGCCTTAGGGAAACAATGTGTTTGTTTGCTCTGTATTAGTATTCTGAAGAAAGCCATCTATCTGGTTACAGAAAGATTAAACAGGCCAAAACTGTAACAGCAGATAATTACTGCAAAGCCATCCATTACAAATGACCGATCACGCAAAGAGGGCCTCGTGCAGTGCTTAGCAAAGCAGGAAGATCTCATGAGTAGCAGCTTCCTGAAATAAAAGCAGCTGAGTTCAGACGAGCTTGAGGCAGCAGTTGAAAACACGCCCTGCCCAGGCAGGAGCACACGTTGTACTGATGCTTCTCCAAAGAACAGTTTGCTAAATAAGTCCTTTGGCTGTACAGTGCAGTGTTTTATCTCCCTTACTTGCCATCCCACCACTGCCCAAATCGACGGAGAGATACGAACACATTTGTTCTCACAAGGTCACAGCAGGAACACAAGTGCAGAAGGAGTCCACCAACCACAGAGAACTGGCACCTTTTTTAGACCTCATATTTGCACTCCACTTCTGAACCTCAACCTAGATTTCCAACTGATTGCCAGATTAAAAGGAATAAAGATGTCCATTTCCTGGGAAGAACCTCTTTGGCAAGAACCTTGATGAAATTCAACAAAACCCAAAAATAATACGTATTTTTAGTAAAAAAACAAACACGTGGTACTCACAGGCCATTAGAGAACTCTCAGTCACATCTCCACAGCTGTATTGTGAAGCTGGAGAAAGGGAAACAAGTACGGACCAAGTATATAAAAGAGTAAAGTAAGAACAAAGCATCCAGCAGAGGTTGCATGTTCCTCTCATAGAGAGGAAAAACTAATCTTTTCAGCACCTTGACTAAGGGAAAAATATCCATTACACCTACACACCCAGAGCTATTTTATCTGCTAGACTGAATGAATTCTTGGGTCAAAATTGCACTGACACCTATGAACAGATACAGAGCTGATGCAGAGTTTTAACACTTGAAAACTGTGGAAAAAAACTGGCTATTTTATTTTCATTTCTCACAATATTTTTCCAGAGCCAGGGAATGCCACTGTCACTGAAGATCCTTGCAGAAACAATCAAGTAATGAATCCAACAACTTCAAAATGGGGGTGAGGGTGTCATGCATGGGATATACTTTTTTTTCAACAGCTTCTTACTTAACCCTTGAACAAGATCACGACCTAATTATTATTTCCTCCTCCTTCTCCCACCTCTAACCGTGCAAATACAACTCATCAATCCCAAGTATGCATTAGATTTATGAAAGCTCCTTAAAAATTATTCTCAAATTGCATTTCTTATACTTTGATGTATACGTAAGGGAAACGTTTTTATCTTCATTTGCTGCAATTACTAACATTGTGAATATCTGGGTTTTAAGAGACTTATGTTTGCCATAACTCTTAATCTTCCAGCTCTTCCCTGAAGAACTGCCTGTTCTTCTGTAATTAAGCTACCCTCTGTGAATCCCACACTACTCTTTGTTACATGTAGTACATGCACAGAAATTTCTCCAGGCAGTGCAGCAGACTTACCAGTCTTGTAAATAATTTTTATCAGCTATTTCTAGAAAGCAGTGATAAAGCCTTTCAAATCAAATTATTAGCATTTTGTAACCTGAGTTTGTAGTCAAGATAAATTTTGCTTCATGAAATATTTATCAGCTACTTAAAGAATTTTAAAAGCATTTGTTGTAACAGCAAGGCACAGATAAATTCTTTACTTCTTAGTAGATCATACCACTAAAACACTTCAGTTGAAAATGACATTAGCTTTATTTAGTTTTATTATCAGCTTATTATTAATTGTGAGCTTAAAACAGCACACTGACAAAGGATGCAATTAATACCCATTTTGGTTTTGCTATCTAGATGAAAACCACAATGCAACTAAAGACGCAGTTAAAACACAGGGAATAGTTTAACACAACATGTAGCATTCTCCTTAGTTTTTTAGGAATGACTACCATACACAGTATAAGGCTCCTATAGGCAGAGCTCTGAGCACCATTTATTAATATTGCCAATGCTTGCCAGGTGAAAAATCTTCTCTTTCTGGAACAGTAACTTGTTCAGACATGTAAAACAAACTTCTGAAAAAGACTTCTAGTTTCATTTTGCCAGAACCCACAGAGAACCCTGACGTGCAGCTAAGGAGGAGGACTGCTGGAGAGAAAAGCAGGAAGAGAAGGCCAGTTTGACAGAGAGATGGGTAGGAAAGACCATGAGCTAAGGACCAATATGGGGTTCAGTTCGAGTTTCCACACTGCCTCCACTTGCTTCATGCTCTTTCTGTAGGAAGGAATGGCAGAGACCACCCACCCTGGCCTGGGATCACTCCCCTTTGCCTGATCAGGAGCTGGAGGCACAGGACACACTGGTGTCTTAGGGTGTGAGGAAGAAAACGAGGCCTTTCATTCCACAGTCAGGCAGCTTCAGACCAGCAAGGATAATTACCAGCTTGGTTTTGCCATGCTGGCTGAAGTTGAATCACAAACCCAAAACGCCAAGTTTGGTAATCTCAGCTGAGGTCCCCTTTGCACAGCTATTTATATCAGGCATGTGGCATGGTCAGAAACTCAGGATATTCAGCCACAGTGGTATTATTAGAACAAACATGGGGGCGAACTCCACTGGTTTTTCAGTTCTGCCTTTAGCTGGGCAGTTCAGAAATGCTGTGTGAAAGCAGGGTGGACATGTTTGCATTCTGTTCACAGTGCATCTTCATTTGAAAACTGGCACCTACAGAAGCCTGACAATCAAATGAAACAACTTTGTAGCAGGGCTGAACAAGCTTTGCTGTGACAAGGCCATGATAAATTGAGGGCACAGGAATCCATTTCTCCAGCGACTGAGAACATGTGCTGCTGTTTCTCTAAGGAAACCACCTCCTCTACTAATTAAAGAAGTTATTTCTTTTCTTGCTCTTCATTTGAAGACACTGAATCCACTTTTTCAAGGCATGCTCTGGTAAACCAGACAAAAGATTTAAAAAGGGAAACTTATGAAACCCAGTCACAGTTACTAGTAAACAAATCCTTTTCTAAAAAGCACGGCCCTCAAAGGCCTCTCACTATTCTCCCCTCATGTTCTGGATATGACTTATGTTTTAAGAAGCAGAAATTAACTGAAAGGGTGTATAACTTTCACATTGTGGAACAAGAAAGCAGAAGATTCACAGAAATGCACAAATACTTGCAGGGGGAAAAAAAAGTGCGTTTTAAGGGGGTTTTTAGAGAAATGACCTGACCTTGATAGCACCGTCATGACAAAATAAGCTGCACTAGATTCTTCCTAGAAGTAAAAGCAGCACTGAAACAGACCTGATAATGAAGGGGAGGTTTAAGGGTAGTATTCCCTCCTGGCAGTCGTAAAATATATGTGCCTCAAAACTTAATCTCCAGGCTGCTGGTCTGACTTACAAGAAAAAAAATCAGTATCCAAAGTAAATTACTCACAAGAACTAAACCAGAGTTGTTTACAAAGCATTCTAAATTTTTCACCATCTCTTACATCTAGAACCTTTGTTAACAGTACTTAGAAAAACACTGCAAAAAATATTTTATGCATTCTAAAGTCATTGGTCTTTCAAGTAAAATACCCTTACCCGCTACAATCATGAGACACTTTTGCTTTGCAATTTACCTTAGTTCTGGAGAGAAGAATGAAAATTTGTCTTATCCAAAGTATCAACTGACAATTTAAAATAACAAAGTTTTAAAGGAATTGTCCTTGATAAAAACATTTGCATAAAAACAAGGAGTAACTATTCCAAACAGATTCTCCCAATGACAAGCTCTGCAGGCAAACATGAAGATTCTTCTCAGAGTGTGATGCCATGTGTGAAGGGCTAAAGCAAGTGCACACCATTTGAAAGCCTCTGCTTGTACACCAGGTAACACCACCACTGTCAGACAGTGGGAACCTCCTGCTGTCAGTTGTACTCACTGAACTGGCTGCCACTGATCTCAGGAAAATAAATCAATAAACAAACCAAGCTGAGCAAGTCAAACTTTGTCTCCACTCACACAATCAAATTTTCAGACTAATAAGGCACTCTGCTTCCAAACGTAAGAATATGGAAGAGTGCCGGAGAGGAGAGATTCCAAGCATTAAATTAATTAGCAAAAGTGCAATTACCAAAAACAAAGCATAGAGGATTTCAATTTTCACAGGCTACATGTTTCAGAAACAAATAATCTTTTATATTAAGAATATTTTACTGTATTTTTGGCAGTATAAATGAGTGTTCTACTGAGAAACCATTCCCACTACAAGAATCAGCTACTCAGCAAGAACATGTCACAAGTCCCTGACACGGAGGGAGGCTGGGGGAGGGGAGGTCCATTTAGAAATTATTTTTGTAAGTCATTAAGGATGAGCCATTCTAAAAGATTCAGTTAAGAACACATGCAACTACTTTAAAAATCCCATAGCAGCTTTTGTAATTTCAGGTTCATGGTACAAGCACAAATTACTTTTGACATTATCTGTTCAGATTATTGCACACATTTTATTGTTGCCATTTGAAGGATTCTAATAGCATAACACCATCTTTATTAAACTGTTGATACAAGATGATTCTTTTAGCATAAAGTCAGATGAAGACATTACAAAAATTACATCGCTAATAATAGATTACAATAAACTATTAAAAGAACAACTTCCTTATTATATTGATATTTTGTTTACAATTAGAGACCAAAAAAATGAGGGGTTTCTGTCATAATATTTTACTAAATTAGTATTTAAATAATACTTGAGGCACTTTTCAAAAATTATTGAAAGCTATGAACAATTAGCACACTGAGTTAAATCTGAAGAATATGTCTACAATATTAACTGTTACATATGACAGCACTAGTTGCTTTTAAAATCCAGTTTTCTAGGAGGTTAAAAAGTTTGTAAAAGTCAGTTCCAAGCTTTCTGGCTGTCTATAGTAGCAAATATGCTGCTCTCATAATTTCAACATACAAATGATTGTTTATGTATGAATTAAGCCTCACAACATTACCTGTAAGGTAGGAAGTGCCAGTACCCTTTATACAGAATAGACAGATTGTGACTTGCTGAAACAAAGAGGAAGCATGAAGCAGACAACTCCATGGGCTCATCCCACTTCACAATACAGATCTCTGATACTTCTCCAGAAAACTCTATTATGCTGATAGTTCTACCATTGAGAACAACATGTGCTCCCAAGCACAAGACTAAACACAGAGCAGATGATTTTTAGAAAGGAGATCTGTTGTACTTCAGTTGTTCTTGATCACTCAGTACAAAACTTTCTGTGACTTTGCAGAAAAATCACATCATATTTCTGTCCCTGGACTTGCCAAAACACACTAAAATCACAGAAGTCAAACTGTGTTCTATGCATATCCACAGCCATGGGACAGAAATTCTTGCCCCCGATTTCAAAATCTTCCACAGAACAGGAAAGCTTTGCAGTTTCCCCATCTCACCCTACACCTAGCTTCTCTGCTAGTGTCTTTGTGCACAAAATAAAAATAAATAAAAGTATGCTGCTGTGACTGAGAAACAAACATTCATGGTCCCAAGCCAAGGGCACCAGGCATATCTGATTTGAAATACTAAGTTCCTTTAATTTAAGACGATCAGACAAGTTATTGGAGTGGATGGAAGAAAGCTGTTTCCAGTGGGAAGAATTTTCTTGATCCTTCTGGCAAATGGACCATCAAAAAAAAGAAGTTCACCCACAAATATCACAGTTGTTCACAGTCATATCCCAAAATGGGTTCTAGCCACTTCTCCACCTCTGCCACAGACAAATTTTTTCTCAGTGCATAATCTTCAATCTGCAAAGGGACCACAAAATGTGATGAAGATTTTGAAATTCCAGCTTTAAGTGTTTACAAAGTTTTTGAGACATCTGCTCATAAGATGATTTTGAATGTGCTAACACTATTAAAATGGATAGTATAAGTTACCTGATCTTTACATATCTTGCCAACAGCAAAATATTTGGAATTGGGACTGGAAAAGTAGAGGCCAGAAACTGCAGAAGCAGGAATCATTGCTAGTGATTCTGTTAGACCAATTCCTGGAAAAAAGAATGAGAATTTTCTTATTCTCTGAACTGAAAATAAGGACAAATTCAGAACCTTTTTTTTTGTTAGGCAGCTTCGAGCAAACCCAAAAAAATCTTGATGCTTTTGGATGAACTAAAAACAAACCCTTTTTTCACTTGTTAACCATTAAGAAAACCCACAGAGCTTTAAACACACTGCAGACTTTCATTACAATTACTGTAGAGTAACTGTGCAGTTTGAAGGAAAAAGCTTGGACATTTTGGCAAATGAGGTTTTGAAGCACGGGAAGGTGTTTTTGGAATTGTGGAAGTAGCAGTGAAACATCTGACATGTAAAATATCAGAGGAAAACAAATGGAATTAATCCCTTTTTAAGAATTACCATCTTAAGGTTCCTGTGGACCAGGAAATACACTGCTGAATAGTTTTTTATTCTGTTTCTATCTGGAATGTCTTCTTACAACCATAAGGATGCCAGACATTTTCTCTGTGCAGCAAAACCCTGTTGGCATGGAATCTGCTAATTAGGGACACAACTCCTCCACCATAAGCCCTGGCAGTGTTTTGCAAATTCTTCCTTGAATGAGGCAAAATAAAAATGGCAATAAAAAGGGGAAGATAGCAATTCCCAGAAGTACTTCAGTTCAGTATTTTATGTAGTTCTGCACCACCCGATTTGTTCTTTTGTTGGAGTTTTGACTTCACATAAAAACAGTTTAAGAAACTTAGTAAAGCAGAGTTACCTGTTGTCTCCTCAATGTTTGCAAGTTTCCACATGGTGAGTTTTTCTGTATGGTCAGGCTGGCTGGGATATCCAGGGGCAGGGCGAATTCCCTCATATTTAATTTTGCGTAGGCCAGAGAGATCCAGCTGCTCACTACTACTGTAAGCCCAGAATTCCCTTCGAACCCTTTCATGGAGCTCCTCAGCAAATGCCTTGGAATAGAGTGAAAAGATTTTTTTCTGTTTTACTGATGCAATAGCTCTTTGATTAAAACAAACAATGATAAACACCTTCTTGCATTCCCGTTTTCAAGAGAGCTCTTAACATAGGTGAGACACTTGAAAGAATTAAAATTCATATGCAACACTTATTTTGCTAATTCAAGTACCTTAGTTACTTCTCTTATTAACAGAGAGTGGTTTTTTGATTGTCCTGCTTTAAAGAGGTAAAGATGTGGACAAGTAGCCCAAAAAGACAAAGCTCATTAACCTATGGTAGTGACCCATCATTATAGCACCGAGGTCATGAGGTCTTGACTATCTGGGTGTCTCACCCAGGTCTAGCTATGGAAGGCCACATCATTCTTGCCTCCATGCTAGGCTCAGATACTAGGAGCATGTGCTGCTGCTCCTTTTAGCAGAGGGCCTTTCCTCTAGCTCAAAGTGAGCAACAGCTTTTCTGAACTGCTCCTGCAGCTTACATGATTTTGCCAGCACTAGTTGTCCTTCAGAAAAAATTCCCACTTCAGTAAATATCTTCAGATAATAACAATAATAATCATCATATAATAATAATAATTATTATTATTATTATTATTTCTGAAACCCTGCTATAGCTTGAAATCCACAGCTAGAGCTACCCCCACTTGCATTGCCTCAAAATGGCTCTACATTTGCTGAAAAGTTGCCAGGAAACACATGATAAAACCTCATACCTCTGCTAACCGATCACCGAGTGCCTTCACCATTATGATGTTGTATTCATCATCCTGTTTCCTAAATTCATTGCATAAATCATCTACACCAAAGCAGGCCACAGCAAACAGGCCTAAGTAGTCACGAATGCCAGAATCCAGTGGTGCTATGAAGTCAGAGAGGCAGTAATATGGATCTGTGCAGGCAGAGTCCTTTTCAGCCTAAAGTAATGAAATCAATGCAATAAATCAGAACATTTTAAAACACATTAGTATTAAGTGCACTATTAACCTAAAGACCAGTATTTTTAAGAGTAAAGGGCTTAGGGCACTTCTGACAAACACCTCAGTAGTCTTTGAGCCATGGTAGCTTTCCTATAGTTAAATTAGAAGAAAACCACCTCTCTTACTCTGAGGGTATTTGGACAACTAAACCCCAAAGAGGAGAGATGCAGCACTGAACATACATTTTGCTTCTATTTACAGTTACTGAGTTTTAACAACTTATATTGCAAACAAATTGCTACAAAGTAAGGAATACCCTTGTGCCAACCATTGGGTAAGAGGAGGAATATTTCATCTCTACCCCTAATAGATTCCACATTTGTAAACAAAACTGACGGCTGATGTGCAAACTGAACAATTCTTCAGCAACTCTCACGGTAGAATGGTTTGTGTTTATAAACACTCCGATGTTCTTATGCTACAAACTATGTGCTCAGTGAACCAGACAAAACAGTGCCCAGGATGCAGTTTTTACTAATCACACACCAACAAACCATTATCTATCACAACCGAAAAGCTGAATCCTAAACAAAGTTCAAGCAGGTTTATGCAAAGGGAAGTGGCCCAAAGGAAAAGGTCCTGGAGGCGCTGGTCAATACCCAGCTGAAGACGAACCAGCAGGGTGCCCAGGTGGCCAAGCAGGCCAATGGCACCTTGGCCTGTATCAGAAACAGTGTGGCCAACAGGACCAGGGAAGTGCTTCTTCCCCTGCACGCAGTACTGGTGAGGCTGCATTTCAAATACTGTGCTTAGTTTCAGGACCCCCAACTGAGGAAGAACACTGAGGTGCTGGAGCAAGTCCAGAGAAGGGCAATGAAGCTGGTGATGGGTCTGGAGCACTCATCCTATGAGAAGTGGCTGAGGGAGCTGGGGAAAATGAGGCTGACGCGAGACCTTATTGCTCTCTACAGCTACCTGAACAGAGGCTGTAGCCAGGTGGGGGTTGGTCATTTCTCCCAGATAAAAACTGACAGAACAAGAGGACAGAGTCTTAATCTGTGCTAGGGGAGGTTTAGGTTGGCTATTTGGAGGAATTCCTTCACAGAAAGTGTAATTACGTACTGGAATAGACTGCCCAAGGAGGTGCTGCAGTCACTATCCCTGGAGGTATTTGAGGAAAGACTGGACATGGCACTCAGTGCCACAGTCTAGTTGACATGGGGTTATTCAATCACACGTTGGACTCAATAATCTTAGAGGTCTTTTCCAAACTGATTCCATGATATAGGGAATTAAACTGCTCATTGGCTCCTTTTCCAAAATTGGAAAAAGGTAACAGAAAGAGGTGACTGAGCACCCAAAAAGAAATCTTGAATCATATCAGTATATTACTTGTGGAAGCATGATTGCTATTTAAGAGGTAGCACAGCTCTTGCAAATCAACTTACAGAGAGAGGAAAGTTATTTAATGGCTATCACTTAGCTAAAGATTCATTTTTTTAATCCTATGACAATATTTTAACAATGCTTTTCACCGATCCCCAACTGCATCTTAAAAGCAAATAAAACACTCCCACCCCTGAAAAACAAAGAAAAATTGTCTATTAACCTGCAAGGTTACAGAAAGTACCATAAAACTAAAGAAACATCCTTTATCCCCTCAGGTGAAATTTCTGTTAATTTTAAGGTTCTTTTGTAATTATTAGAGTTAAGGAAAATACTCCATGCATTTCTGACTTTTAGATTTATTTCACCTCCTTAATTAGTGTCAATGTCATGGAGAGAACTCTGTGTACTGAAAGGAATATTTTATATAAGAAAGAGAAGACAATTATTCTCTTCTACTTCGCTCTGCTGAAGAAGACTCTGCTGAGTTACTATATACACCAGGATGCAAGAGATGCAGCTAAAATACACAGAGTCTAGAAGAGCAGTATGCACAGATTTTCATGACCTTAACCTATGAGAGAAGCCTGAATAATTGGGATTTACAAGGTAAAAAAGACTAAGGAAAATAACAGTATTCCAATAATAAAAAGCATTACAAGAACAACATCAAATGAGGTATTTTCCTTGGGAGAATCCTGGCAAAAAGCCAGGAAAAGAAAGTAGTAAAGTTGATTTACATGGGGTATCAAAATGCTTAACTAAGCCATAAGTCTCTGAAACATCCGTGCCTGTGTGCTTGTTGAGAGCATCTTACATAAACATCTGCCATGGGTTGTCAAGATACACTAGATCCACCTCAGGAACTGCAACAGATATACTTAAGAGCCACATATTTCTTAGTGCAGTTCTGCAATGCTGGCACATGACTGTTCTCACAGAGTACTGTACTCCAGAAATTTAGGTAGTTATATTTTTTTTTTCTGCCCACATTTGACGACTCTCAATATGTGAGCTATGGAGAAGCCAAATCAGGACAGGGAAAAAAGAGAGGCAGAATATATTGAAAGTTCAATCTACCAAATTAAATGCAAATCTAGGTAAGTACGATGCTCTCCATCAAAATTAGCTGCCAACTAATTCTAAATGGCCCCTTCATACAGTGAATTTTACAAAAAAATTAAGACTATCAAAAACAATTATCTCCATTGAGCTTTATTTTCCAGGTTTTTTAAATTCTAACTGGGTTTAAGCATTAACATATTCAAGCAGAGTTTTTCATCTACAGTAGAATCCAGAGATATTAAGAGAACAAAGATTCATTGGGTTCTAATTTAGCAACACAAGATTCATGTGATTAATTTATACAGTGAATTGCTTTAGGACATCTTAAAATTGAGACAGAAAATGCACGTAATATCTCAAGATGTCAAACCTATAAAGCATTTTGTACAATTATTATAATGCAAAATACTACAAATACTACAATACAAAGACCTGGCTCATCACTAACAGGATCTTGTTATTACTGAAAGAAATGACAAGACAATGACTGCAGAAAGATTACAACAACCATTTTCTACAGATTTTAATAGGGCACTTCTATTACATTCCTGCTATTCAGGGGGAAAAACAGTCACTTAGGAAGTGTGCTGTCACTGTACCTGTTGCCTCAATCCATAAAATTTTGCTATTGGTTCTGAAGATCCCACTGCCTCTTCTACAGCATACAAGTGGATATCATCTTGAACACTTCGAGCTGGCCAGAACCCAACCACACCTCTGGCTTGTAATTTCTTTTCATTAATCAATGTTTTCAGTAGATCTTGAGCATCATTATAAACTCTCTTAGCTTCTTCACCTATTAAAAACAAAAGAAAAAAGAAATTGCCTTAGAAAAGGCATGTTTTCATAATTGGCTAAACAGGTTTAAGAATTGTTTGAAGATTGATTCATTTTCCACATAATTGTCCAATGACTGCAATGATCTGTTAGCTACAGCAAAGATAGCAGTGTGATCATAGGGCTGTAACAACACATACCTTAGAGAAAAAAAACCCCAAACAAAGTACAAAATGTTTCAGCCAGCACCATTCTAGTAGAGGCAGAGAACACAAAACAAAATAAGCAAGAGACCCGGTGTGTGCACCTACATTACCACAGTGCAGCAGACCTAGAGCACTGCTTTCAATGTCACCCTTGCATTTTCATCATGTATTTCAAAGCCTACTGAATAGCTTCAAAAGGGGACAGAGCTCTCCTGCCACCTTCACCAACAAGAGGAACACAGATATATTAAGCGCTCTGCTGCCATTTTCTGTCAATAAAATACCTCCCTGTGCTTTGGCAGGTGAATGCTAAATAAGATGACTGAGCATTTTTCTGCACTTATTTTTCAGCCTCACATGGCAACAGTTGGTTCACTAAGCATTGCTTTGAACAAATTATTTCAGTGACGTTCTTTGAATGTATTTGTACTAATCCTATGTATTTCAAAACATTTGGAATCTTACTGCAGCACACTGGGCCTGTTAGGGTTAGTTATATGAAGTAAATGCAATTTCAATACCCACCTACAGTTTTATCACTAAAGATCTTAGGGAAACTCCGGTTGGGATACTTTCCCCTAAGTTGCCAGACATCAAAGAAGGGCTTCCAGTCAATGTACTCTACCAGCCGCTTCAGGTCATAATCTTCAAAGACTTTTGTGCCGATGAATTTTGGTTTAACTGCAGGAATCAGAAGTACAGTCCGACATGACAAAAATAATTTAAAATTGCTTTAACATTTGCAACATAACTGACATTCAGCTGCCTCCACCCCTGCAAATGACCTCTTCCAAACTAATTTTCCTAGAATTCTCATTGTCACAGTGTTCCCAAGTCATACCATACTCCCCAGTTACAATGTAACAACAACAAAAAAGCATAAAAGGCATATAAAGTTTAAATAGAAAATTTTAAGGCCTTTTGTTCTTCCTCGTAAATCGACAGTTTTTAGCTGTTGGAACTTATTTCATTGGCCAGAATATTGGCCAAGACACAAGACCAAAAGAACGTACACAACTTACCAATACCTCACACACTTCATGGGCATATACATTTCATACTTACAAATTCCTTTCTATACACAGACGTGTTATGTCCTATGAGAGTGCAGAATGTTTCTGGAAATTTACATGCAATTTCTAAGAACTTTTTCAGCCACCCCACATGTTTAAATGCTCACACACAAGTGAGAAAGCAAGATGGATCTATCTGTGTAAAGCCACAAGCTTTGCGCTTGTTTTGGCTGGTCAATACTTTGTAACACATTAAGATAAGCTATTGAAAATTAGCATCTTATTGAGTCTTGTAAATGAAACAACAGAAAGCAGCGCTAGCATCATTGCAGGATGCAACTTCTTCTCAAATGCTGTTTATATTCTAGTCCAATTTAAAAGAAAAAAAAAACCAAACCAGTACAAAAACTGATGGCAGAAGGGTAGGAAAAAGTATAAGGAGGAATTTGCTAAAAATGCCATGTCACAGCATGTGTTCCCCAAATATGGTACAGTAAGGTGTGCAATGTAATGAGCCAGGCAGACATTATTTTGCAAAAGCCACCATTAGAGTTTTCTTTGATTATATGTTGTTATGGGTAACACATTGTTTTGGGATTTTTTTTTCAGTTGTTTTTATTAAATATTAATTTATTTTTTAAATGAGCTGTAAAAAAGCAGAAAGAGAACGTTAAAATTAATGCAAAAAAAATCTCTGTTGAGACAGATACCAATTTACTTAAGCTGTTACACTGCTATATTCTGAAGTTTAAAGCATAATTTAATTAAAAATGTATTACAATAAATACACAAAATAAAATACAGGCACAGCAACCACAAACATATAGCTGACCTGGTATATGGCCTGATAACCAGTTATTATGGAAACCTTTTCTTCTAGCTTGCTGAAGAGACAAGTATCTTCGTTCCTACATAGACATAAAGGTTAATTTCAGAATGCCATCTTTCAGATACGTAAACTCTAACTGTTGACTTCATGGTAAAGTTTTAGTCAAAATACCCTTCATGACAAATCTGACAACAGATAATTTCAGTCTCAACAACTCCCAGTTCCCAAGTGTAAAGTAAGATTACATCACAAGCAGATCATTAGTTTTGCCTGTATAATTCTAATAAAACTGGCCTACAAGATTTCTGGTTCCTCTGAACTACACTGGAACTTCCTTTATTACTTCAAAATATAGGTACAGAGAGATATTCTCCTACTGCTCTGATGCCTCACCTAAACAAGACTAAGACATTGGGAAAGCATGGTGGTTTAAAATTCTCAATAGAGAATGGCTCAGTAGCAGCAAAAGCAACCAGCACCCTTTTCATTGCCCCAGCGGAAGCAAATCCAGCTACTGCTCCAGGAGAGCACAGGTTGATTTAAGATGACATGACTGCCAGCTCCATGGAGGTCCTAGACACCACTGATTAGCCACTGCGGACAATCAAGAATTTGCCAAGCGTGTGTTAAGATTCATGAAGAAGGTCTAACAAGCTAGAAAATTTGATTTCATAAGCACTTCTGGAAGTTTTCAATCCATTTTACTGCAAGTTTAAAATCAAAACAAATATACCTGAAGGTCTTCATAAGGAGCTGAACAGCAAGAGTAACAAGGCAACTGCCAACCACTTCAAACAAAAAGGTAATTTGTACCTTGAGAGACTCATAGTGTTCTTGTCTAATTTCTTCATATTCCTCTAATATTTCTTCAAAGAAATCATCCTTTATACTATCGTCTAAGAGCTGGGAGCACTGAAAAACACAGGAAGAAGAAAGCACTAAGTACATACTGTAACACACTACAGTAAGGACAAAGCGAATTTCAGACTAGGCAACCTGTCTTTTGGCCTCTCTTGGAAACACTAAACTAAGCCTTACCAATAATCTTCAACTTACATTCAAACTATTCAAACTATCCGTGTTTAGATTACAATTATTACTGATATCTCAGCCTTACTACACAGGTAACATTGGCAGACCCAAGTCTGGCTCTGGAAAGACCTGAGCGAAGAATACTCCAAAACTTCAGAGATTAAATAGTCACAGAAGCAACACACAGCTTGGCCTACTCTTTACCACCAGGTATTTGCCAGCTAAGACCACCCATTTCTCTGAAAGAGAATCCATCCCAAAAAACTCCAGCCACACGTTTGAGTACTAATGTTGCTATCTATCTAACTTCAAAAATATATCCAACTTAGCCAGAATAGCAGTTCACATATAACTCCATCAGTCTTCACTACAAAACTACAGTCAAGGACTCAGTGAATGTCACCCTCACTACAGTAATGGGCATTTAAATGAAAGTACCCAGCGACCATAACTGTGACAAGCCAGATGAGAACCACGTGGCAGTACAAAACAGCTGAAGCAAGTGTAATTTACATACTTGTCTCTGATGCGTCCCTTTAATTTTCTGCCACAACATTAAGCCTTAGAGGAAAGGATGAAAGGCACAACAGAAAAACAGGGCATGTATCTTTGCATGGACAAGAAACTATAATTTAGAACTTACAACCACAACACTCTTCGATGCGTCCAGGACATGAACTACAGGTGCACTATATCGTGGGGCAATTTTAACAGCTGTGTGTGTTCTTCAATGAAAAAGAAAAAGAGTGAGCATTTCACAACTAAAACAAAAAACCAACAAAACCAAGAAAACCCAAACAACCCACCAACAAAAAAAAGCAGACAGTGAAATAAATCCTGACTTAATGCATAGACCAGAACTTCAAAAGAAGAAGTTCATTCATCCATCTGCTATGCATGAATCATTAAACACAGATTTTAATAACAGGTATATAAACACTTCTCTTCAAAGAGTATCAGAACACTTCATAAATAATGTGCCAACACACATTCCCTCAATGTCTTACCAGCTGAATGAAAATCAGCAACTCATTAGTTTCAAGTCTTAGAAAACTTCAGTAAGACTATTCCAAACTAAGCCTACCAAGAACTAACAATTTCTTTAATCCTTTTTGCTCATCTTACATTTTTCCCTCCCACATGCTAATTTTTAGGTCTGTGGATTAGTATTAACCTAATTCAGTGATGATTATTCCATTTCTCAAAATCAGAGGTACAAGTCCTCTCTACAGCTGAAGAAGGAATTCTGCCAGTGATCAATAAATATTGCAAACTTGCACCTTGAAAATGCAGTAAACTTTGCATTGTAACTACAGGTGCAATCAGGACAGATCCTTCTCTTCACAGTCTGTCAAATTATGAGACTAGCTGCTGAAGCCACAAAATATGGACTCTAATAGGTCTGCTATAATATGTGCTACTCTGACAAAGAAAGCAACACTGCTAACCATTTCCAGTGATGCAAGAATGAGCTCTGCTCAGAGTCCTACCAAAACTCTGCAAGCAAGTGTAGGAACAAAGATCTTATAGGCCTTATAGTTTGCTTTCTTCTATGCTAAGGTCAAACAACATTTCTAAAATTGAACTTAAATCAGAGCCTAGGAAGCAATCTTCCATAACAAAGGTAAGATCACCTTTTTCTTCAGGTTCTGCCAAATATTTAAAGCACTCGGACACGGAGGTTTACTCATGACTGTAAAACACAGCTGTGTAAACAACTGTCCAGCATCTCCTGAATTTGCTTCTAAGGAGTTGCATTTTTGATCTTGGCAGCTCTATTTTTTACAAAAAGGTATATTTTCTATTTTGATAGGAACAGACAAAGGAAACAAAAGAAGGCATGGTCTTAAAATGGCACTGTATCAACCACTACATGCTAATTTTTGTATTTCTTTAAATAAATTTTAGGACAGTGAGAATCTCACCATTATTTCTCAGCACCTGAATTTACCAAAGTAGCATAGTAAGAATGCAAAAATCATCATTACTGTAAATTATGAAAAAACTCTATTATGTGGATTCTGGAGACTAAATCCAGCCTCTCTCTCTTTCAAACTAACCTCACTATACACTCTTCCAAATACTCAGGGTCTCCTTATTCCAAATAACAATGGCAATTTATTACGGTGCAAAAAATGCAGATGGTTCTTCACTAGCAACCTCTGACATATACACGACCTTTAAGAATACCCACGGGAGGTTAAATTTAAGACTGGGAAAGTAATATTAAATATACATTAAGAATCCAATCTTCCATAAAGAGTACCTTGTGGACATATATTTTATAGACACTGTACTGTATCTGGGCATATGTAAAGTATATATTTATGTACAATTCACATGAATAAAATCATAATTTTTGTACTCAAAATTATACGTATAGTCTTCAGTAATTTCCATATTCACGGATAAAACTAGTGCTGCTTCCCTATTAGCTACATTCCTCTCTGTGAATAAATTCTGCAAAATTATTTTATGCTGGTTATTTGACATCAATTACTAGGCCACAATGCCCTGGGGGAAAACACTGAGATGTGAAGAAATGCTTTCCTAAGACTCCCACTTAGAATAAAGCCTTCCCTCCACTCCCCAGTTTTTTTTTTTAAATAAGAAAAATCCCTCTATGTTTGTTCTCTGTACCAAAGCAATAGGAAGAGGCTCATATGGAAAAGGAGAAAAGGGATACAGTGAACCCTGTATTATACTTGCAGGAATAATAATGACAGGTAGTGATCCTACTTTCCGCTGTCTGTCAAATTATGAGATGATTTGTTAAAGGCCAAATACAGAATATGATATATGTTGCTCTGATAAAGAAAGCAACACTGCTCACAGCTTCTAGTTACACAGAAAATGACCTCTGCAGTCTTCTGAGCTGTCACCTCCTCAAGTATATTGTACACAAACCAGTCAGCAAAGCTTTATCCACAACTCTTATACATGCCCAGAACACATCTGTGGTAATGCTAATACTAGCTGTCAGTGAGCTGTCAACATGGTCTTCAGGAAATCACAGCAGCTGTATTATTTCATTTGAATAGATCTGAGAGGACAAGATCTCAACAGCTCAGTCTATCAAAATCAACATGATGAGTACTTCAAGGCAAGCAGCAGGGCTTTATCCGCTACCAGCCTGCTTGAGCAGCACTGGAGGCTCAACACAGTGAACCATGATCCAGGAAAATACAGTAACTTCCTTAAAGATAACAGCTCCCTGATGTCAACATGGCCATTTCTAGTCTCAAAATCCTGCATTTTTAGAATGCTTTGGTGAATGAAAATAGATCATTCAACCCATTAGAAGAACAGAACTATATTCATACATATATGTGCATGAACTTTTAGAAAAAACCGTATTTCCACATATAATATACACTTGTACAAATTAAATGTTTAAGATGTCCATTATTTGTTATGTACTAACTACATTTTACTTCTATAATCTAGGACTTCTGAAACATGAAATAACACTAAATCTGAGGGTGAATATATATCAGTATGTGGGTAGAGGAAAAATGAGAGAAAGGGAGAAAGAAATAGCTATAAATTTTCTTTTTCACTAGTTAACACTGTTTGTGTATAAGCTGCCCATCTTCCCAACTGAGATATCTTACTTAGAAGTAGTTGCTCCTCCAATGAGCAAAGGAATCTTTATTGCCAATCTCTCCATTTCCTTGGCGACAAAAATCATCTCATCCAAAGATGGGGTGATGAGACCAGACAGGCCAATTATATCTATTGCAAATTTACAAACACACATGCACAAAACTTTTAGCCAATCCACTAGAAAGACACAGAAATCAGTACAGAAAAGTTTATTTCAAACATCAGATAGCTTCATGCATCAGATAGAAAAGAATGAGATAAAAAGCAGGGTAGTCACTAGTCTAGAAGGGAGGTTTGACCCAATTAGAAAGTGAAAGCTTTCCAAGAATGACAGTAATTCCAAATCCCCAGTTTAAGATATTTCTCGGTCTTCACAGTTGCTGAACACCTACTGCTCTAGTTTCAGCAATAAATAAACAGTACTTTTGATTAGCAAGCTCCAAGTCTCAGAAGTTCAGTACTGAGGAGGGAAATAAGACAAAATAATTATAAGTTGTGCTCTTAGAAATGCAAATGCTTTCATCACCTATGTTCCACACAATTCATCTTTTCCAAGATGCAGCAGACTGTTCCAAAGCAACTGTAATTTGTTTCAGAAAGTTCATTATTTATTAGAACAATTCATTCCTGATTTCACACTCACTGATCTGGCAGGCCAAATGCCAAGTTCTTTTACTGATTTAAGATCCAACAAGAAGTTACTTAGACTTTTCAAGGCTCCATTTATCCATCTGTAAAACAAATACTACAACATCTCTCTTCGAGTTCTCCTTTTAATATAGGGTTTCAGTTCCTCAGGCTAAGTTTCACAGAAGTGTCAAATGCTAAAAAATTAATATGGTTAAAGTAGAAGTTCTGACTTCTCTGAAGATAATCTGATCAAATCATAGACAGCATAGGAATGCAATAAGCAGCAATTAAAAAATATAAGTGTGATTTAAAAATCAAACAATTCAGAAGTACTAATGAAATCTCTATACCTGCTCTGTTCTCAACAGCAGCTCTTAATATCTTATCACATGGAGTCATGACTCCTAAATCAATAACTCTGTGGAAGGAAAGGAGATGACATAAGATCCTTTAAATAACAAATCAAATTTCTGCTACATGGCAAATACATTCCTCTTGCTGTAAATAACTGACCTAAAAATTGAAGTTAAGATTGAGATTTTTGTTTGTTTCTCTTAAGACTGCTTTTGGGAATTTTTATACAGGAAATACCTCTGGGTCTGGTAAAATTTTCAGTAAGAGTTCCAGATGGCATAATAATTAAGAAAATTCAAGTGTAAGAGGGGCTTCTATTTTTAAATAAATTTTTGGATTGTACTAAGTCTGGCTGAGATGAGTTAATTTTCTTCATGGCAGCCAGTATGGTGCTGTGGTTTAGATCTGTGGCCAAAACAACGCTGCTAAACTAAAGTTTAACTATTGATGAGCAATGCTTTCACAGCATCAAGGCCTTTTTTGTTTCTCACTCTAGTCCCCCAAGGAATAGATTGTGAGTAGACACAACCAGGCAGATGATCCATACTAACCAAAGAAATATTCCATGGCACATGAAGTCAAGCTCAGCAATAAAAGGGAAGAGTAAGGGGCTTAGAGGGGTTAGCCATATTTTGCTCAGGAACTGGCTAGGCACCAGTCTCATGGGAGGTGGCAAGGGGATTGCCTTTGTACCACTTGTTTTTTCTTTCTTTCTTTCCCTCTTCTTCCACTTCTCCTTCAGTTATTAAACACTTTTCTCCACCCACAATTTTTCTTGCTTTCTTTCTTCCTTTCATCTTTCCCCACCCCACTGAGGCTGGCTGGGTGGAAGTGAGTGGCTGTGTGGTGCTTAGCCGCCTACCAAGCTACCAACAGCAGTAGCATTTCTGAAGTTATCTGGATAACAAAAATGTTTTGTGGACATCATACCTTACATCAAGAATATAAGATGATTCACATCAAGCTTGTTTGCCTTATTAAAGCATACATTTTATGAAATGGGACACTGAACTTCCCTCATTATTCCTATTAACCCTAGCCATTGCCAGGGTTTTTATTTTTTCAAGTAAACCACCCCAGCCTGCTGATTTCACTCAGCCTCACTCATGGTGACAGAGAACATTATGGCTTCCTTTCAGTAAGTCTAAATAAAGCTCAAGAAAGCCTGAATCCAATCAACAGAATTTCAAGAGGAAATTAAATGAAATATATTGCATATACACAGCACTGCTACTGACTTCAACATTTTGTGCTTTAAAATAAAGGGATAATTTTGGCTCTTTTTAGAGCAAATGACAACCCAAAGTCAAAACTGAACTAAAGGAATGAACAGTAAGACACAGCTCCAAAACCAATTCAGCTTTGCACAATGTGTGACAGACCCTTGAAAAGGGCACTGA
This sequence comes from Coloeus monedula, assembly GCF_965178545.1. Lineage (NCBI taxonomy): Eukaryota > Metazoa > Chordata > Aves > Passeriformes > Corvidae > Coloeus > Coloeus monedula. The sequence continues at coordinate 48,648,041 of NC_138782.1, read as the reverse complement.
TGGAAACATGACCATTCATTCCAACACTGTTGCCAACCCTTCTGCATGTACACAGGCTATGAAGGACCTGGCTTTTCTTGAAGTTCTAACTTTTTCAGTTCAGAAACAGAATGTCAGTCTCATCTCTTATTTAACAAAGTACACCTCAGCAAGTTTTTAAAACCTCATAGTCAACAAACAATGTGAAAAACACACAGGATTCATTTGAATCTTACGAGACTTCATTTTTTCCCCAACAAAATCCACACATAGTATTGCCTACTGCAATTGTCATATCTGATTTCTTCAGACATTTTATGTTTAAAACATCATACTTAATATATTTAACTGATATAAAACAAATATAAAAATCAATATTCTCATCTATGTTCCAAGTGATGTTAAACTGCAGATTCACCTCAGACACCAATTTATCAGGAAAAACAATATTAAAGAGGGAGTTAATACTCCCTCTTGCCTCCCCATCAAGTAATAGCTGCTATGATCTGTGTTCCCAATCATAGCTTGGGGAACAGAGGATAATTCCTAAGAAATGCCCACCTGTTATCACCACAGCTGCAGTTAAGGAGAGGTACTAATAATTACCAACCCTTCTACAGCTGTGTTCCCAGCTACCTAATGTCAAGTCTCTTCACCTGAAATTGTTGCAGCCCAGAACAACTCCCACAATGTTCTTGCCGATATCATGTACATCTCCCTTCACAGTTGCCAATACTATTGTACCCTGGTAAGGATCCTAGAAGTTGAAGAAATAACAAGAGTTAAATTACTCATAAGCCTTGGTATGTTTGAACACATCCTTCAACAGTGCAATACCAATCCATGACCCAGACTTCTACTGTAGTACAAGTAACTGCAAAGAGTAGTACACATAATACAGTAAATATTAAAAATTATCTCAAAAGATCCAGGTAATAGAAACTTGAATTATTCCTATGCATGGATGTTATTCAAAAATCTGTGTGTGAAAAAATAAAACAGCAGTTAAAACAATTTCAGATCTGGATAGCATTTTTTGCAGTGCAATAACTGAACTCCTAAGGTACTTCTGCTCCAAATATACACCTCGCCAATGAAGAGATTAAATATTTAGAACAAAAGGGTATGAATACTTATAATTACATGTCTGTTTGTGCATCACGATCAATCTTTTGATGCAATGCTGAGAAGAACGGGAAATTAGCAAACTTAGAAGGAAAATCAGAAGAATTAGCAAAAGCAGAAGAGGCTCATTTTTATGCAACACAAATAACGGGAGTTTTCAGCGCAGTAATCAGGCAACTTCAGACCACCCTAGCTGAGCAAACAGGCTGAAGAAGGATCCCCTTGAAGAAAGGAAGCTGTTCTGTCACAAGCAGGTCCTAGGCTAGACAGCAGTCAGCTTGGCAAAGGTGCTGCCAGCAGCACAACAGTGGAACTTCCCACAGCAGCTCTCCACCAGGACACAGGACTTGGCAATACCTTTGTAGTTGTATAATCACTGCCGTCATTTGGAACAGCTCCAGGCTATAACAGTAGTATCTGAGTTGCTGCAGCATCAGATGCCAGTAAGCAACTACATGAACTGCACAGAATTTAAATAAAGTGGAAACCTGAGCATATTCTACACAAAACTATAAAATATTTTTCCAGACGGTATCTCATCTCCTTCACACATGGCAGAACTGGATGATTGAATCCTTCCTATGAAGCATGTAATATTTCTGGACATATAGAGTAGGTCTCTACTTCATGAACCTACACTGCTTCTGTAGTTGCAATATTATGGGTTAAAAAAACCTTTATATATTACCAAGAGTGATATTAGTATTTCCTGTGGTTCTAACACATTTGTTGAATAAAATCCCTGGATCCCCACCAATGCTGCTGTTTACTAAAATCTAATATCTCCCCAGTGCTTCTGTTTTACAGAAGGCCAGAAAACAGAGGAAGCAAAATGGAGGTCTGTAAGTCAGCCATCTCAGTACACCAACAGAAGAATTTGCAGCTGGAAATATACTGCTGGAATGCAAGAGAAAAGAGATTAATCAAGGACCGGGAGAAGAACAAAACATGCTGCCCCACATTAGGTATCATACCTACTCATACCTAATAATTACCGATGATTTAATGAGTGATTTATACCAAAAAAAATTTTAGATTTGCACATAAGAAGAAGAAAAATCTGTGCAGGGTAGCAAACAATATGGGCCATAGCACATACCACTTTAAACAAACTCTATTTAAGGCACACTTGTTTCAATTGTCTTAAGCAAGGAGGTCCTCAAGTTCTGGGCATACATCCAAAGGCCTTCTTTGTTTTTCATCTTGATACAGATCCACAGCCACAGCCATTTATCCTCAAATGTAACTATCACTGCTTTGCATTTCCTGGCAGTCTGTGACTAAAACTGTCCGGGAGGGTACAGTGGCCTGGGTAACATCAGACAGATCAGTTACCAGAGTTTGCAAATCATTTTCCTTCAAGTCAACGTACTTAGGGAATAGATGCCGCTGTTTTATCTCTTTCATTGATTCTCTATACAGTGACACATCTTTGTAATAGGAAGACACTACCTCCCTTGCCCAGCAGAAGGTAGAGAAAGCAGGATGACAGAAGCCCTGCCTTTTCCCTCCTGCTCTCCTCAGCCACACAGAACATCTCACTCACTCTCTCAGAATGTTTGTTATCTTTTTTAGAACCTCTCAAATCCCACTTCACTTCTTTTTAGCCAGAGAATGTGCCAGAGCATTCACAGAAGATCCTAATTCACCACTCATGGAATCGATGGGGTAGTGATTTTAAATGACTTCAAACAGTATCAGAACAAAACAGAGGGTGCCAAATACCAGCACTGTCATCTGAATTAAAAGAGTACAGCACAAACTGGAGAGAGATGACAAAGGGAAAGGTGATTCGTGACAGCCAGAAAACAGATTCGCTTGAGAAACGGGAGAGAAAACACCTTCACATCCAGAAAGAGCATGGGAGAAGAGACTAGGCATTCTCCTTCTTTCATTAAGATCAGTCAGGTTTAATTATCAGGCCATTTTTCCAAATTTTTTGCTGTATTTGTTACATTTATGCTGGATGATCACACAACAGATGCACAACAAATACAAAGATACAATGTAAGAAGATTTCAAGGAAAGTATTAGGAAGCATTAGAAAACCCACAGAAGGGAAGCCAAAGGAAATACACAATTATCACAGTTCAGAGAAATTCTGCTATTCTTTCTTTTATGTGTGTGTTAAATAACAGATTCTGATCATAGCTATTGTCTCTGAAAACTCATGAAGACAAGGTAAGATTCCATAGGACTAAAATGTAAAGACACATCAAACCTAAATTTGATAGTCAAAGACAACAGAAGATGAAAAATATTTAACAACCAAAACTGCAAGCACCTATCACATTATAAATGTAGTAGGAAACTGCAGAAAAGAACATTTTAAATGGGATTCTATCCAATTCATCTGAACCATCTTTTCTACTGAATACAATCTTGTCAGTTTGGAGAAACAAGGGACATATATCTTCATTTTCTAATGGTGCTATCACATAGACCATTTACCAAATTTGGAAGCAATTACTTCAAGTATATTCACAGGTAGTTGATAAAACTACCCCACCAGCTGTTGGCTGTGAATCAGAAAATGCTGTAAACAAGAGGCCCACAAGGATATGAATGTCATTGATTATCTTAAAATATATATATTTTATATATTAGATAAAAAGTAGTTTTCAGAAGCTGGAGGAAAAATACACATATGAGAGGACAACTATATTCAGACCCTATTGTCTTCTCCCCTGCATTTTGGTCATGGCTACACATGCAATGAACATAATATTTTATCATAACAAGAGGTCTTAAATCACAATCTATGAAGAAAAAGGAAGGAAGACATTGGTTTGTTTAGCTGGAAGAATGACCAGGTCTATGGAGAAGGGAAGAGTTAAATGAAGAGGAAATGGTGACAGGCTTTGAACATGAGAAAGAAAATTATAGAGTTCACCAAGGGCAGAAGAATTAGAAGCAAGTGGCAAAATCTGCCATAAAGTTAGAAATACCAGGAATAAGTAACACTAGAATTAAATGCCTGTAAAAATACAAGAAATGAGTAACATCAGTATAAAGCCCTACAAAGGCTTATTGGCATCATTCAGGAAACTTTGTGACAACAGCTTGGGCACACACCAAACAGTGTTCCACAAAATCTGCACTTTATGAATTTCAAACCTACTTCAAATTATCGTGAGATTGTCAGTTTCCATATGACTGCATCAAGTCTGCAGCATAAATGTAAATAGCAACAAATAATTCCTATATTTGTCATAGCATTCTACAAAAGAATTACAGCACAAAGGACTGTATCTTGCCTCTTCTTCTGTGCTGCCTTGCTTGGCTCTCCTTTCCTCTCTTTCTTTTTCCATATAGGGAATAAGGTGGCCAACTGCCTTCTTCATAACTCGAGCAGACTTTATCACCTGCATAGATAAAGGTGGCGGCAGAATAAACAATAAAGACAAGGTATAGGAAAACCTCAGTTTCATTTTAGCTTTCTCATTCAGGCAATAAATGAAACTTCATTTGCAGCCCCAGGTGGCAGCTTTCAGATCATCCTATGGCAGCAGGCTGCTGGCCTTACTGGGTTAAGGCTCTACACATGACACTTTCTTCCACAGTGCAGCCTCCCAGACCACTCACAACAGAACCTAAAGCTACAGATAAACTTGGAAGGTGCTAAACACAGCAAATTTTATTTGGGCCTTTTTTCTCTCTTGTGCTTTTTCATGGGCTAAGACTTAAAACTGCATTTCAAATAAAGCAAAAACACTCAGGAAGAACAGAAACAAACGTAATCATGCACAAAGGAAGTCAAGGTCCAAAGTAAAATAAGAAAATGGCTGCTTCTCAGCAGTACCTGAATTTTTACAATTCCTGTGCCATACCTGAAAACACAGCCAAGTATAGAATGTTTTGGCTACATTTTACAATGCTAGTTTTTGTGAAGTAGGAAAATACATGACATTATTTTCTCATTACCTGAGGCAGAAACATCTTTCCAGCACCAAAAAGATCACCAACAATTTTCATGCCATTCATCAAAGGCCCTTCAATTATATTTAGAGGTCTAGGATATTTTTCCTGATTTAATCTTGCTTCTTCTGTATCTGCAGTGACATACTTCTCAATGCCCTGAGAAAAAAAAATGAGAAGCTTCTATCTTGCTAGAAATACAACTTCCATTTAGTTGACTTCTCCCCAGAAAAAAATCCCACAATGAAAGTACAAATAGCTACTGTAGATATTGAGAGTCTTTAAAAATACCTCAAATGTGTATTGAAAATAGGCATTCTTAGGAACCAAAACACCACAATTCTTAGGCAGATGAAGTTATTCACAGCACGTCCCCAGTATTAACAGATTTGTCAATTTTTTTTTAACTATGTCATAAGAAAACCCCAACACTCAAAGGTTGCTTCCACAGTGCAAGTGCCACTCAGTGCAGTACTACTGAAGGACCAAAAAAAGCCGTAGGAAGTAAAAGGAGTACGTTCCAAAGCAAAAACAGTGTGTTTCTACCAACACTAGTGGAATAAAGTATTAAGGGTCAAAGACTTCAACGTCTGAAGTTTAAAGACACACTTTTACAGTTTTCTCTGTTATTGAAGTTAACTAGATCAGCTGCATTTATTATTCATTATTAATTAATAGCTTGTGAAAAAATGTCAGCTGAAGAACTTTTAAAGCCAAATACGTCCCTTGAAGTCTGAGCTGAGATCATGTCTCTGAGCACTGATGGGTACGACAGTTTTCTGCACACATTCACCTTTATGAGAGCATATTCCAGCCTTTCCTCCACAGAGCCTTTACGCCACTCATCAGTCTGTACAACTTTTTTTCCTCCTTGGGCATGATTCTGAAAAGAAAAGGCATCCATAGAAGACTGCAAGCATAAGGAGTACAATTATGGACTTCACTTTCAGGAAAACAAGGATATTTCCAAGTACTGGCTCATAAAATAATTTTAGACTATTCAAAAGGTTTATATACATGCACATCATGTTGCAAACACCTGTGATGTAATACAGGCAGGGAGTCTACATCCCAATAGGTACACGCCTCAGTGAAAATGTAAACAAAATAATTTAAAAAAAAAAAAGAGCAGTTTGATAATTTTTATGCTCATAAAAATGATTACATGACTAATCCTAAGGGTTTTACTTTGGGGAACATATTTTAAATTGATTCCTGGCCAACACACTACATTTAATTTTAAAATTCTAATTAATTTGGCACTAATTCAGTTTCTGCTGGAATAGGTTATGTTATTCCATATCACAGACATGTTTTCCATCAGTCAGCCTACAAAACTACTGTTTGTCACACACATAGACTGTCCCAAACTACCGCATAGCCTCTCTGTCTCACACTCGTACTCCCCTTGGCTATGAACACAGAGGCTAAAAGGGCTTCACAGTGCAAAAAAGTTCATAAGCACCCACCCCAGGAATTGCTTGTGGAAGAGCACCTTATCCATTAGTTCAGTCATCACACTTCAGGCAAGTAACTTCTTCTCCTCAGTTATTAGACATAATCTGACATCTTTCAGGCCTTATGAAGTTGCTATACTTTTGAGTGCTCATCAGCAAGTTTTTAAAGATAAAGTCATGGAAACAAGACCTCACTCATGGGAACAGAAAACAGAACAAGCTTTCATTCAAGTTTATACAAATACTAGCTAAACTTCACAGCTTCTTGTTGCCTCATCTTATTCCCCTCATATGTGCAGTTTGTAGAAAGGAATGAAAGAAGAAATAAAATGTTGCCTAGAGACAATGTAGAGTCATATTAATTATTAGCTATATTAAAAAACCTGACTGGACATGTCCCTAAGCAACCCGATCTTGGCTGGCCCCTGCTCTGAGCAGAGGGCTTGTAGTAGATGACCTCCAGAGGTCCCTTTCTACCTCAGGAGTCACTTTATGCGACTCATTGAAATAATACCAAGTGTTCCTCAACCTCTGGCCAGACAGTTTAACAAGGGAAACACTCCAGCCTAAAAATAACCCACGACACTGTAGGGTAGACATGCAGGAACAACAGTGTCAAACACTATATGAGATCTTTACAATCAGCATGGCTATACTGCATGTTGAGGATGAAAAAAACTGCCTCAGGAAGGACAACTCCCATTGCCCTAAATGCCACAGTTTCAGTTTAAGAATGTCTGCAGATATGTACTTCATGGAAAATGGTTTTTAATCTCAAACTTCAGATGAAGACTGATTTCCTAAATCTGCAAGGATTAAGTTCCCCCTTTTTGCCACTACACTACTTTACTCCCACAATAAAACTACCACCACAAATAAAAGCAGAAATTCCAACAATGGCTTCCCAAACTTATAGACCTAGGACTCATCATCCACTTTCATTTCTAGTTTTAATGCTCCATTTAAATTCCTCCCTTTATTTTTCTTCCTCTTTATGCAGTCTTGAATATCCCAATGGTGCAACTCGGCTTAAACAGACAAGATCACTCCCAGCTAAATTGCTTGGACACCAAGAGCACCATCTAAAATAGCCTAAGCACAAGGGATAAAGAGAGTCTTCCTGTACTAGTTTTCAACATGCTGCCACTGTTACTATAAAGCATGCACCACCACAGGGCAAAATATGAACCAAATGAAGCTCTGCACAGAAATATTACCTCCAGGAGCTACAAAACAGGCATACAAATCTTCTTGTGCACTTGAATCTAAGAGCCACCTAACCCAGAGAGACTTTTGCTGTATCTTCCATTCAGAACAGGATTTCACCAGTTGTCTTATGAACAACGTGTAACCTTTGTCCTTTATCACCACCATCATTACAACATCTCAAAAGACCTAAATAGCTGATCCTCACCCTTGACATGCTACATGAAGCGGAAGTCTATGGCACAGCCACAAGTCACAAGCAACTTCTTCACCTTTTACATATTCTCCAAGCAAAGCATTTCCACCAGAGAGAGAGGTTTACTCTTTGTCTCGCACAGCGCACTTGTCAATTAAGTTCCAGCACCAAGATTGGCTTGGTTGTGGGTTGGCCTTTTCTGGTTTTCGGTTGGGGTTTTTGGGGTTTTTTTCTTTTTTGGTTTGTGAGGGTTTTCTTTGTCTGAGGAAAGTCTGTTTGGGATTTTTGCTTCTTGTATTTTGGGGGGGGTTGTTTTTTTCCTTTGGAGAATGCCTATGCAGCTTGGTCTCCTGAAGCATATGAAGAACTCCGGTGCAGGCCCTTCCATGACATAAAACTGGAGAGGTTTGATCTATCACAGATTACCCATTCTATTCTGTGTTAATAACTGAACTTGTAGTATCATTAGTAAATTCTCACACCCACAGTTATACTGACACATGCAGTTTAAAGGCTGTTTTACCTATCACCTGCAGGAAGCTGGTGAGGCCCAGGTGCTAACTTAACTATGATTCAAAGCTTAAAACTGGAAGTTACCTGAGCATAATGTAAAAGTTTCTCTGTCGCATCAGGATCTTTGTTCCAGATTAGATTCTCACAGAGCTGTAGCAATTCCTTGTGGATATCATCATACACAGGCAGATTCCCAGCATTCACAATTCCCATGTCCATGCCATACTGAAAAAAACCATACAGAATCCCCCAGACAAGGCTGTCAGACATAGCACTGCACATCTGCCAAGTGCAAACATACGGAAGCCAAAAGCACATCATACCTTAATCGCGTGGTAAAGGAACACTCCATGCATTGCCTCTCGAATGGCATCCATTCCTCGAAAGGAGAAAGACAGATTGGAAAGACCTCCACTTATCCTGGCTCCTGGCAGTGTTTCCTATAGGAAGTGCACACAGATTTTTAGAAAAGTGCTTTCCAGAAGGGAAATCTAAGTAAAGCATTCATTTCATAAAACAGTTGGCCCCTGAGCTCAGTGCATTGGCTATGCACCCTTTCTCTTTTCCCTGTTCCAGATCCTTCTAGTTACTCAAATTTGTAACAAGCAATTCAAATCTGCACAAAAGGATACAAGCAAAGGAGAGATCCAGCAGCTACCGTGGTTTCCATCGTCACAGGTGCTATTCTGAACACATCAGTCCTCCCACTGCAGCATTCCATATTTTCTCCATGCAAACCTACTTTTGGCTCTTCCTGTCCCCGCTCCTCTGGAAACAGGAGCAGCCAGTCTGCATGCTTTCATGTCTCAGGAGCAGGCTACAGCTGAGCAGTTAAACTCAAGGGTACAGCCCCACTTCCAGGAGCCCTGTGGTGACAAAGCAGCCTGTGGGGTGTCCAGCCCCAGACTGCTACTGGCAGAGCATCTATCAAGGCGTCTTGTGAAACACAACAGTGCAGTTTCCTTAGCTGTATGCATGGGATGCTATTCACTGCTGTACTTCTTTACACACATTTTGGCTACATAAAAAGCCACATTGCTGAACAAATCCCTTCCACATAAGGGGTCTTCTGTTAAAAAAAGGCAGCTTTTTGCACACCTTCAAAGAGGTCCTTTTAGCTTGCATGTGAATGTGATTGTTACCTCACTTAACTAAGGTAGTATATTTACAGTACAGAAAATGGATTGAAATGTATTTATAAAACTATTTGAAGTTGTTCTACTGGAAATACAGCAATATTGGGGAATGTCTGGACTTCACAGGAGTAGTCCTCCTCACTAGGCTAAAATGTGTAACATTTTTCAGCAGCATTTTGTTGTTGTTGAAAGGGGGAGTGCTTTTCTGTTTTATGGGGGTTTAGGGTTTTAAAAAATTTCAGCAATAAGTTTCAAGTTAAAATAAGTTTACAACTCACTTTTATGGTTTTAGTAGCATTGATAAAATTTATGGCATAAAGGTTATGTTCTTCCATTCCAGTTCCTATGGTTAAAATATTAGGGTCAAATATTATATCATTTGGATTGAAGTGCACTTTTTCCACAAGGAGATGATAAGCTCTGGAGCAAATTGCAATCTTGGTTTCTGTTTCTGTTGCCTAGTGAAGAAAAAGAATTCTGACATAAAACTTATAGACCACACAAGAAATAAACTTTCCAGAAATCGTTTACAGCTCCAGTGACTCAAGACTGAGAACCTGAACATCACAAATATTAAAAAAGGATTATATATAAGAATATTGTATTAAAAATATCACCACCCCTAACCTGGACTTTCCACTCAGCTCATAAAAAGCAATCTCACTGCCCAGTGTTTCATCATCCTATGCAAAGTTTAATATGTGGATTCTGACATAACTGAATTAATTCATGAAGATTTCACTCTCATGAAACAGTTTCTGAACTAAAAATATCTTTTATGAAGGAAGGACAAGTTCAGCATGTCTGAATAGTAAGAGATGCTCTTGTACTAAGAGAGCTCCACTGAGATCAGTACAAGGATTCCTCAAACATTTGAGCAGCATAAGAAATGCTTACAAATCAGGGTTAAAACTACTGCTAAGATTATATAGTCCTTGTCTGAATCAACTGCGTCAATGAAACAAAACAACTCTGTCTTGAAAAAGAGTAAGAAAGCCTTGCACTTCAGAAGAAAATCACCTCTCCTTTTAAGTGACACTCACCTGTCCCACTTCATCAAAAGCCATAACAACCACAGCTGCTCCATATAATTTAATTTTCCTTGCTTTCTCCAAAAAGTCTTCCTCACCTTCCTTTAAACTGATGCTGTTTACAATGCATTTCCCTTGGCAACATTTCAAACCTGCTTCTATCACTGAAAAATTTGAGGAGTCGATGCATAATGGCACCTGTAAATAATAGAGAAGCCAGGAGAACACACAAAAGTTATAAATTACAGTTCTATGTGCTGCTTGCCTGTTTGGACATAAAAATGCACACAACACTAATCAGCATTTACGAATAAAAGCTTCTACATGATAGTCATAGATTCACTTTGCTTTAAAAGCAAAACTCAGAGCAAATTTAACTCAAGAGCTTCCATGGCAGCTCCATTATATATCATGTAGAGATCTCTACCTCTCCCTGTAATTTCTTGTGTGTCTGATTTAGATATTCATTTTTAGAGAATGCACATTAAGGAACTATCTTTTAAAGCCATCCTATATCCATAGCAACTTTAAGTTTTGTGGAAAGCAATACCATTATGCACTGCCAACATAAACATTATGGCTCATTAACTGCTGCAAAATGAACCTGCATTCGGCTTTGCTAGCCAGTGAAAAGGAATGGCATATATTTATGTGAAAACAGACAGAAAATGTCAAAGCTTCTGTTTCATCCAAAGGCCTTTCCTATTACAGCATCACTTCCTCTGGGGGGACAACTACATCTGCCTAAGCACATAAACTGGTTACTAAATGAAACAGTATCAACATCTTCTGAATGCAATTTACAAGTCAGTAACATGTTCTTTATTGTGACTCAATTACAACCTTTGCAATATCTGGTTCCGAAGAAATGAAGTTGCAAAATCTGCTCATTGCAGTGGGACCATCCAACATCCCATCATCCATATTTATGTCAAGAATCTGGGCCCCCATCTCAACTTGCAATTTGGCGACACTCAGGGCTTCCTAAAGAAGAAAGTCAAAAACCGAAACAACAGAGAAAAGAAAAAAGTCCTAGTTATTCTCAGGATAACATCTCACTTCTCCAAAATAAGCATGCAGTCAAAAATTTAAAAACTTGCAAGACATCCTGTAAGAAAATAAGGAAATGGTCTGTGATGTACAACAATACAAAACAACTGCTAATACGGAACAACCTATGATTAATTTGTTCACAGAACATGACATCAGATACCTGATGTGCTGGTAGCATCACCGACTGTAGAGAGTTGGCCATATGCTTAATTGAATAATTTAAGCTTTGCGTGGTAATGAGGACTTGTGACTGCACAAGATTACAGGAAAACACAGTCTCTGCAATGGTATGAAATAAGGGCCTTGCATCAGAAGCTCTGGCGTTTTGTAACCCAGGATACTTAATTTTTAAAGGCTGTTCAACATTTTTGCCAGCTGCAGAATCACAAGTGCTAAGAAGGAAAACTACAGCTTTTCCCCCAGCCTACATATAAATATCTATCATATATTTATCATATATAAATATATATATATAAATACCTATAAGTATCTATAGGCTATATAAATATCTGAACACCCATGTCTGTTCACTTTCTCTTTTCTGTCATTCTGCAGAGTCCCTAACAACCTGTGTTTAAAGTTCTCTTCATTTAATATACCTAACCTGCTTCACGACTTCTACGAGCCTAAGAGTCAGAATTCCAAAAATACAAACTAAGGCTTTAATTCTCATTTGGTTTAACATCAGAGCATACTCTGGGGCAGAGTCTCAGCTGTCAAGAAAAGTCACTCTACTATTTGTTTCAATGTTACATTATCAATTTACACCAGTAAAGAATGAGTCTTCCAGCATCTTTATGCAGTAGTTTGAAGAAAGCAATTACCTTCCAAGTATCTTTTTCTGTACCAACACTCATGTAGCATGCTGGAGTTAGCAATCAAAGTAGGTACCAACCAGAAGTAACCACAACGCTGACCAGAACTGGGGAAGTGAGGGAGGGCAGAGAGAGCGAGAGCTGCACAGTGCCACAGTCTATCCCAAGTCAGATATACCTGATACCTTGAAAGAGGGGATTACACCAGCCCTCTTTCCCCTCTTCTCTGTAAATCAACCCCTAGATGCAACACAGACCAGGACATTTTCTAAACCATCACCAACTGTATAACTAAATTAAAAATGAAAAGTTTCCTGTAACACTTGTCCAAAAAAAAAAAATCATTTCTCCACCTTTTCTTACTCTTATAACTGGTGCAGAATAGTGCTTTGTGCCAGCAAAACAAACAATAACAGTTTAATGGAACAATGGAAAATCAGAGCATCAGTTATAAAGATTATTGTTAATATGTATACTTCATAGTTGCCTGCCATGATGAGTTTAGCAAACTTCCGTGATCCTGCAACATTGCAGCGTTCACCAATATTAACGAAGTTGGTGTACGGCCCAATCCTGAATGGCTCCAGACCTTAAAAAGATATTTTTGAACGTATTTGTTAAAACAAAAAAGAAAAAAATGCATAAGAAAGACAAAACCTCTTTTCTAGACTGTAAAATAAAAGCCTCTCTCTCCAAGAATAGTGATTTCTCAGCACATCAGTGGTCTAATGAGTAACTAGCAGAGCAGTGCAATAAAAGAACTGCCAATACAAACACCGAATCTTTCTATTCTTCCTCAGTGACCATCAATAATTTACCTGACTCACAAAAAGTAACGGCCAACTTTTCCAATACAAAAGTGAAGCTACAATTCTTTGGACATCTGTGTCTGTGTTCTCTCAACTTTCAACTATGTTACCTCATGCATGACACCACGAGAGAAGCAGCAGCCCACTGAATTGACTGACCAACAAGGGTAGCTCTTAAGCACATACCCTTGTTCACAGAAACAAGGTCAGCTGGACCCTTGGGTAGCAGGCAGTGCAGAGGCAAAGAAACTCTACAGCAGAATCAAATAACCTACAGCATGACATCACAGGCCAACCATGCTAAACTGATTTGAACTGAGGTTAAAATTCCAGACCAAAAAGATGGTACTGTTTTACTCAGACACATGGCTCAAAGGCTTAAAAGAAGGCCCTGAGTGTGGAACATACAGATCTAGACTTTGTTAAAACAAAACATGTTCTAGAGCTGGATGTACTGCTGTATTGCATACAGTCCCAGTATGACTGAATCAGCATCTGAGGTGAGACAGGGCAGCCTTCTCACAGCAGGTGTACAAGGATTTCATCCCAGCTCTGCCAGTAACTGTAGTCAAATTACCTGGTCTCTCTCTGCTTGGCCCTCCCTGTTGTAAAGTGAAAATAAAGATACTCACTTCACCATAACATGTTTGAGACTTGCAAAGTAAATACACTGGCTTGATTATATTATACAAGATGGCAACAAAAATTTTCTACTTCTTTTTTAGCCAAAACAGTAAGACTTAGATCTGGTTACACATCCATAAGCTTGCTGGATTCAGGTAGAACCAGACATTCACAGCGTTGTTCTGATCAGCAGAAAACAGCCAACAAATTTATAAAGGAAACTAGCATTAGTTATGAAACTCAAACTGTTACACACTTTACCTGACAGCAGCATGTATCCTTGAGAGAGAGACTGTGGAACACGGGGCTTACAGAATTTCACAGCTTCAGCAATTTTTCTGAGTTACAGAAATGAGAAAGTAAAGTTTTCAATTAAAATTGAATACTCCAGACAAGACTCAAACAGAATGTACTAGACATATGCCTACATTTCCAATTTAACCCTGTAGAGATGAGACTAATTAGGTAGTTTCACTTTGTGAGGCCAAAGGCAAAAACATACTCCCAGAAGATCCTAACATAGCTACTTGCAGGAAATCTACCAGGCTGAAGGTTTTTCAAATACAGAATGAGATACAGTACCAATGGGACACTTGAAGAATTTCAGAATCAGTCCTCGACCACACTGACTCTTACCATATTCATGACTTGCTGAGCAACTGCTGATGATTGCAAAACCAAAACACAACAAAAAAAACCACAAAAAACCCAAACAAAACCAAAACAAAATCCCTCAAAACAAAAAGCAAACAAATAAACAAAAACCCAATCAAACAACCCCAAATGAACAAAAAAAAACCCCAAGGGACAAACATTGTTCCTTACTGAGACACATTTCTCAGATGCCAGAATGACTCATGCTGTTCACATCCACTTTCTCTTCATTCCAGTCAGGACTGACACACACTGTCCTCTACATGTTTACATGTCACCTCCTCCCAGTTTATATCAGGGTAAAAATTAATCACAACAGCCCTTTCTTCTTGGAGTTTAAGTGAAAAACAGAGGCTTTCTCACTGACCTACTTCCAGCAGGAAAGATTTCAAATGCTCCTTCTGACTAGCCAGGACCAGCACCAGCTGTACAGCATTCACAGAACTTATGTTTAGGCATTTCCCCAACATACATACACACACACGCACACACCCACCCCTTCCTTCCATCTACCATCAAAGGAAACCTTAAGTTTCACCTTATGGCTAAGATTGCCAAAAAGAGAAAGAACATACAGCACAATAAAGCAGAGACTGGGAAGTCTATTCTATCCACCAGTAAAGAGGGAGAAGTAATTCTGAAACAATTTTAGATGACAAAACCAAAGAGGTTTAATCCTTGTTTGAACCATGCCTCTACTCATTCTTCAATGTAAGCCAGGTTGTTCCCACTTCACATATTGCTGCTATTGGCATTCAAGTGATCCATCTTTTCAGGAAACTCTAAGACAAGCCATGGAATATTGCTCCACAGAAGCAGCACTTAAGTTTAGTTCACAGTCCACCAGAGCTGTAGCACATGAAGTACCTGATATGTGCTGGTGTGGTACCACAGCAACCACCAACTATGTTGACCAAACCATCCAAAGCAAAATTCTGTAAGAAGAAGGAATATTTTGTTCAAAGTTATTAAAGCTATGTTTTTAATATATACATATTTAATTCTTTTTCTCCATGTGTTAGGCAATTCAGGGAGATCACAAGAAAAACACTAAATTAAAAAAACCAATTAGCACTGTATCTTTAGGATTGTCTTTAGGATTTGTTTTGAGACATGGATTCCCAAGGCTAACCAGCAATTTCAACACCTAATTTCAAGAGACTACATTTGAAACTGGCCTATTTTATACTGAAGCCCTAGATGAAAACATAAATGAGTATCAAAGACTAGTCATACTGTATTATAAAAGGGCATTAACATGCAGCAAATACTGTGTTCTTGCTGATACACTGCAGCTTCAGACACACATCTTGGACAGACCCAGTGGCACATGGAAAGACACACTGCACTGGAACACCCCCACCATCAGCAGTTCCCATACACACAACTCTGTCAAATTGTGCCAAGTTCATAAACACCACTCAGCTTTTTGAACAACTCCCAAATACAACAGTAAGAACATAGGAGTGCAATGAGTAACACCCACAGATCAAGTGGCAGGAAACCTTAGCTTAGTACATAAAACTAATTAAGGTTTTCAGTTTCCTAAATAGTTCCTAGTGTGATACTTCAAATCACTATCATTCAGCAAATTGCCTATAAACAATCCAAATTACATATATAGCTACCCAAAGGAAAAAAAAAAAAAAGAATCCTACCCCAATATTGTAACGAATATACCCAGGATACAAGCAGAGTTCTTGTCTACTAGTACATCAGATGTGACATAATCAAAATAAGTATTTTATACCTTTATATGCTTGGCAGTCACTTCTGGAGTTTCATCATAACCACCAAAAGTATTGGGAAGACCTTAAAACACAGGATTTTTTAGTATTAGAATTTGTTTAAAGTCCAAAAGAACAAATTCCATAAAAGGCACATTTAAAGCAGCTACAATTGTATGAGGACTAAAATGCCTCATCACCCTTGCAATCACTACTCAGCAGATTATTAATTATGCAAGAAAGCATTCTAGATTCATTGTCACAGAACTAACAACAGTTACTTTCAGCAGTTAAAAATACTCTTCCTCTCTTTTTAATTGTAAAAGCAATCATCTTCTCAAGCTACTTCAATTCTATTACTGCTAATGAGACGGACAGGTTAGCTACATTTCATGTGCCTGTAAGCATAGGAACATGTGCACCAACACACCTGCGTTGGGGTAACAGATGATGTAGGCTGTTGTACATTTTCCAATTGTTTCAATGAATGGACGCATTTCAACTGCCCCTAAAGCACAATTTAAGCCAATACTGGAAAATAAATTTTCAAAAATTATGTTGAAGTAAAAACACCTTTTACACACAAAACAGATGAATGCTAGCGCTGGCAACTGCTAACTCCCACAATCATCTAAAATAAAACCAACCTGATCTCCAATTTCTTTAACCATCATCATCATCAATACAGCAAGACTGTGCAAAAGGAGAACCCTCAGGTGGAAGAAAATCACGAGAGGGAAGGGGGCTGGACTGAACTGAACTGGGAACAACAAATCAAGATTTCATTTCAAAATCCAGGAGGAAAGTGGCAGCATTTTGACAGCAACTGCAGCAACACGACGGCTCTGTATTTTCTAGGTAAGAGAGAGAACAAGTGGAATGAGAATGACAGACTGGAAAGGAGTCTTGTGCTATAGGAAAAAGTATGAAAAAAGGTTTAAAAGGCAGGACCTGCTTCAAGCTGCTAAATCCTCATTCTCTTTACAAATTATACATAAATTATGTCAACTTTGGAGGAGAGCAAGTGCCTCCCCCAAGAAGCCTCATGGCAGCACTAAGCTTGGGCAACTGAATCTGCTACATCTTAATAACCAAGACAGCACTACAGCAGAAGAATTTTTACATGAATAAGTTTCTAAACAATTTTACCAGTATATGAGATACAACCATATTTCCTTTCATTCAACAACAGATACGTAAATGAGACTTGCACTCAAAATATCTCCATTTGTATTAAATACAGAAATTTCTCTTGCAGAAATATATCTTTTACAGGTTTCTTGATCTTTCTGCACCATTCTAGAAACCACCTTGTGAGCACTGCAAAACTTAGAAGGTGTTCATAGAGGTGCTGGAAGAGGAAAATGTAAAAAAGCTTTCTCCTTTCCTGGAATAACAGTCTCAGAGAGGATGCAAGTGAACCCACTGAAACAGGAATGTGTAACAGCCACATCTCCCAACTAACTGAGCTACACAGGCAGCCAAGCTAATTAAGTGCCTGTATGCCCACTTAGTTTCACAGAGGTCAAAGAGCAAAAAAGCCCTGCACAGGACTGGGAGGATAAAGTGGTTTTTGACTTTTCTTCTGTTTCCAAGGAGTAGGCAGGGCCTTGGTAACTTCACAAGTAGCAGCAATAAATGCTCGCAGTCAGATTTACTTGTTGAACAGAAAAATGTTGAAATCTGAGGGGCTTACAGCAACATCCAAACCCAGGATCCTGAATATCACAGTCACAGACCAAGATCAAATAATACACAAACCCCTTCTTCCAATAACTTAGGCATGACACAGTTGGGGTTTTGGTTGTTTTTTTGGTTTGATTTTTTTTAGCGGGGGAGGGTATATATGTATGGTTTTTTTAAACAGCAAGCTCTACCTTCAAAGTGCTTTCTCTAATACATCTCATACTAGCCAGAAAAATTTGAAAATAACCTTTTTATTCTCATTTCAAGATTTGGTGTTTACATATCTTTAAATCCATCATACAGATCTCCTGGATACAAAGAGCAAGCCCAAGGAATACACAATTCATTTCAGCAATGAGGTTCTGGAATTTATTTCAAAGTGTGGGCCCATCTCTCAAGATTTTCAAAGCAAAGCAAGGTAAGAATGGTTAGCAAGACTGCCCTTATAAAATGCAGACAAATGCAATCTATTTCCTACTCTTAAGTCATTTGATTTACAAGCTTCCAGCTCATACATCCCACACTCTGAACTGCCTGAATTATTACCCATTACAGGGGTTGCTGACAAGTATACTTGTGAGCATGACACAATCCAAGCACTACCTGTCTCAAAACTGTAGCAAAGACATGCACATTCATTCAGAATAAAAAAGTAACTTCTGTGGCCAGCATCATCTCCTCACAGCACTCAACAGCATGCAAGAAAACATCTGAGAAAAGCAAACTGTTAATCATGCCTTAAAAGCCAGCAGCCTTGGACCAGATTGCTGATATTCTGTCACTGCTACCCTAGTGTAATAAGCATCACACACTCACCGTAAACATCATCTCCCTCCCTTGCTCATTTCTTCACAGCAGTCATACATAAATTTCTATGAAAGGTAAGACTGCAGAATGCCCTTGGGACCAGAGCAAAATCCACATTATGGCCCAAAACTCAGTGTATGTCTTCTCAATGCTACCACAGTAAAAACAATCACAGGATCTGAAACAACACATCTGAGCATCTTTCATGGCAAGCAGCTTGACACACATCTTTCAGCGCTTACTAAGCACAGCTCATGAGTTTCACAGCTACCACCTCCATCACCCAGACACAAAGCACACACTTTTAAGGGTGGGCTCCAAACCAAACTGAATTAAGGATGACACATCACCTTAATCAGGGCATACACAACCCAAACAGAAACACATGAACACGTCTAACATGATTCCTAGGATACTACTATTAATCAGCTTTTTCACAACCCTAAAGCCACTCTGCACCAATTTGGCCACAGAAACAACATTAAATGCAATCTGTTCCAACCTCTAAAACCCTTCTGCTACAGTGCTGTATAGTAGCCTTTTCACAAATGAGGAACAGGCCCTAAACATTGAGACCCATTAGACAGCTTTTATGAAATATGCTTTAATAAATTCTTGATTTCAGCTCCAGTGCCCTTCTCTCTTCTTCAGAAGCAAGAGAGTTAGAGCAAAATTATCTGAGACAGACTCATGCCAAATATGGATCACGAGGCCGTGATGCTGAGAGAAGAAGTCAACTACCACCCTGTTCCAAGAGGCTCCATATGTTACTTCTGGAACACCGTCTGGTCTGGGGAAGTGGAGCCTCAAGGGCAGTCAGGAAAACTGTGAATGCAGTCTTCTGCTTCTGCATCACTGAGATGACAGATTGCGTAGTTTAGCTGAAATTTTGTTGTAAAAACAAATAATGGCTCATCATAATGTGCATGGTGTGCACTGCTAACAGTGAATTAAATGCTTTCAGTTAGAATACTCTACGAAAAACCAATCTATTTCTGGTGTAAGCTTTTGTGTGAAGAAAACCAACCTGAGAATAAAAAAAGGCAAAGAGGGAAGAGGAGACAAGGAGGAGGCAGAACACAGAAGAAACACAGAAGAAACACAGAAGAACAGATAACCAGGGGAAGGTATTCAAATGAACATACAAAACCCTGCACAATGACCAAATCCACTGACATTATCCATTTGCACAGATCTTAACCTCATACTTATTTCAACTTTTCTGCCTAAATAGAAAAGAATTAAAGTAAATGGAGGCATCAGGAGCTCTCAAAACAGCCATGCACATCCTTAAGAAAAACACTCAGAGAACATTTTTCCAAGAGTTCAGTCAAAAGAACACTGCAATAGTATCTTATGATTTTCTCTTTCAAGACACCCCGAAATACTCTCAGCTGGCACTGCTTCCCTCTAAGAAAGAGATCTAAGTTCTGCCTGTACCAGGGATTGGCTCCTTGCACGGCCCAACACAGTAGGAGATGGCAAACTATAGTATCAGATTTTGACCTAATTGTGATTTCAGTGTACACAAAGCCCCAGATCATTTAAAGCAATGAATTAAAAATTCAGCTTTCTTTGGAAAAATAATTTCTGTTGAGGGAACAATAAAAAACAGGTTAGAAATGCATGTGATTACATATGATCACAGTTTGTATAGCTTCCATTTAGCTGCAAGCAAGGTTTAAAATAGAAAAGAATCTCAATCTACAAATAATTAACTAAGAGAATGAATGATATATTTCCTTACCAAAGTGGCTTACTGTGGGAAACACTAATGACAAATGCCTCTCCTGTCTGGCCAGAGAGGGTACGCCCACTCTTATCCACAATGGTTCCAGAAACCTAAATATCAGTTGAACACAGAGAAAGGAGAAAAATTAAATGCACAACAAAATGAAAAATTAAAATGGATGAACTGCTATAATTCAAAGTAGAGAGACCTGTGCTCCACTCAAAGTGATGAGGCACAACTCAAACAGAAAAATTAAACCCTTTTCACCATATAAATGTTTAAATACTTATCTAGAAGAAAGAAGACTGGTCAAAGGTTTTTGTCTTTCCTTCTCTCCCCCCTCCTCAGGGGGGAAAAAAGAAAACAAAAGAAAAAAAAAGAAAGAAAACTACTCTGAACCACCCAGCAGCCAGGTAGCATGAGTACCATGGTATCATTCTGATGAAAGCCTCTGAAAACAGTGGGTTTTTATTTAGGCAGCTATCAGCAGTCACCTTCTCCTCACCTCCCCGTTTAAGTTATTTCAGGTCTCAGGATTGTTATTAAGCAGTTTGGTGGTGGCGGTTGGTGGAAAGGTGGGAGAGGTGGGTCTGACCTTAAAAACAAGTTACTCCCTTTGCCACAAGGGAACATCAAATGTTGCAACTCGGTAGTGGAAGTATAAGTCTTAACCTGTATAATCACACTTCTTTAGCAGTACACAGAAAGAGATGTGCAAATAATAAATAACGTGTAGACCCCAACTAACAACTGCGAAGTCGAGAATTTGGGAGGCATCTGGATGAGCCAGGAAAGCCTCCTCACATGTCCTGTTTCTGGCCAGGACAAGGTTAATTCTTGCAATAGCCAGGAGGGGGCATGGCTACAACACAAAGGTTATACCACATCATCGCCAGGTGTGGGAGAAGGGAGTCTCTACCAGGGAGAACGGGTTCCTTCCAGTGGGATGGAGCGGTGGGGTAACACCAGTTCTGAGCCGGAGGGAGCAGTTTGGGAGACGCCAGTCCGAGCCACAGGAATTGGTCAGGGTGGCATGACTGCAGGGTCAAGCTCCATGGCGAGCATTTTTGCATGTGAATCACTCGCTCTTTTGTATACCTTTGTTAATAATATTATTGCTGTTACTGTTCCTTTTCTTATCTTACTGCTGTTTCCAGTCAGCAGTTCTTATCTCAATCCCTGATCTTTGCCTTTTGTGCTTCCAATTCTCCTCTCCTTCCTGCCGAAGGGAAGGAGAGAGGGGGAAAAAGTGGGGGAGTGAGAAAGCAGTGCATGTGATTTGGAGAACCTCAGTGAGGGCACTGATTTGGAGAGTACCATTCCTACACCACAACACCAGGTCTAAAAGTCTTTTTTTTCCAGAAGATGGAATGAGTTTAGAAGACTCCATGCAAAGTGAATCCACTATTTACTCCAAAGTATGCTTTAATATTGATGCCATTTCCCACCTTCAAAGTACTCAGTCAAGGGAGGTTATCAGTGGAATATTAGAGAGTTGTGCTAAGGGTTGTAACTTCTCAGCACAGCTGAAATGAAAAGGGAGCAAAGAACGAGGAACCAAGCTCAAGGACCACTGTTCAGGGCAATGAAGACAAAAAGTCAACTCAAAAACTCTCTGTGCTAATTGACCAAGTACAAAGTTGTGAACACAGGAGTTCTACACAATGACACCTCCAAACCCAGCTTTACTGTTCTAAAAACTAAACTAAGTAACAAAAGAGACTTTTATGAATGCAATTTCCAAGCTCACTAGCAGTGAAGCAAAACATCAGAAACTACAAAGAAAGAAATGGAAAAGGCAGAGAACATCACTAGGCTATCACACAATCCCTGACGTCTGCACTTTGAGTGCTGTATTCTATTGTCATTCCACTCTGACTTGAGGAAGTGGAAAACAAAAACAGGACAATAATGAATGAACCAAATGGGACAGCTAAATAGAAAAGAACTCTTCAGGCTGAAAAAAGATGACTAAAGGAGGCTCTCACAAAGGACTACAAATGCCATGACTATGCAGCAAAGGGAAGAACAGCTGCTCATTATCACTTTTAAGAGGCGAATGGCAAGACACAATAGAAGTTATCAGGTGAACTGCCCAAAAGTAAGCAAACTTCCAAACCAGCACAATCATTAGATTCGAAAGTTACAGACAGGTTATTTTGTATATGCCCAGGTGCCTAGGTTTAAACAAAGATGCAAGGAAGGAGTAAACACACTCAACAAAAGCCTACAAACAGATACAAACTGCAAATCAGAAAGCCTGGACTGCAAACTGTAGAAAACTGGAAGAATACAACAGAACTTTCAAAAAAAAGCTTACTCTTTTTCTATATTTCTTTCAATGCATTCATGATCAGCAACTATCAGAAAAAGACACATCAGAGAAAGAATATGGAGTAAGACAGATTTTTATGACTTGAAATGGCCACTCAGTCTACTTGAAAATATGTCAGAATTTGCTTAATTTCATCCTTGAAGCATTGGTTCCTATTACCCTCAAGACTGCAAGCCTGAAAAAAAAAAAATCATCATTAGACCTTTTCTTGTGGAAATACACAGAATGAATACACACTGGAATAAAGTCATTCCTTAGTCTATGGCTTGATCAGCTGAACAGAGCTATGCAAGGCTGATTTCACAAAGCTGTAAGAGTTTTTACTTTCACAATCATGTGGAAAAAGTACATTTCCAATAAACTCATTTCCTTCATTTCAAAGCACTTTAATCAACTGCCATCTCAGCTAGTTCACAAATGAAGCTTAAGCACATGTAAAATATTGAAATATACTTACAAATATGGGTCGGGAAGCATACTCTTCCTCAAACAACATCTGGAGTGCAAAAAGAGCTGCCTACAGAAGAATATGTTGCAAAACATTAATCATGTTTTCAGAGTTCTTCAGATTGTTCATTTTTTTTTTCTGTTTATATGGGTTTGATGCCCGTTTATATTTATTTATTTCATGGCTGTTTATGCAACTTGCTAGCTCATATGGCCTGGCAGAACTTATTACACTCAAGTAGTTTTATCCTTATCCCCAACATCTTCCAAATGCTCCAAAACACACTTTGGTACCAAGTAGAAAGGAAGTATCACAGGGAAACCAGATAAAACCAAGACTACTCTGAAACCCAAATCACACCAGCAAGTACTTCTCCCGCCTATCTGCAGCACAACCTCCATCCCAGATATGGTTGTATGTACTCTTCCCAGTACACATTCACTGCCCTTGAGTCTGTTTAGACAGACATGTAGTATCCAAAGGGTTCCAACCACCGCAAATTTTTACAGTAAGAACTGCAAGTGACTCCTTTGAAGGTCCTGAAAATGTCCTCCCTCTTCAGGGTAAGAAAGTTGCCCGTGGACATGCCCTTAGCATTATGTTAAGCCTACAGGCTCCTAGCCAAACCTCCACGATGACTGGTCAAATCTGCAAAGGGCATGTGATGTCACTGCGCATGTTATTCAGCCTGTGGCAAAAGCCTAAAGAAATGCTCTGTGCATAACCAGCCAGACTTTTCCACAAAAAATTGCAAGACAGTTTTAAGGACCCTAACAACTCCACCACCTGCACTTATTAGGGTGTTATTAGATAAAGAAGAAGGTGTTAAAATCCCATGAATTGTGGCATATTTCATCATTTTTTTCCTTCTAATCTTCAATTCCAAATTTTTCTTTCTTAAAACTGATGGCAGAGTTCCCCCGCAAAAAAACACCTTTTAATAGAACTGTCTTACAAGCCTTCCCATGCCTGCAACCAGATTCACTGGACATTCCCTCTCCAGTGTGCATCACAAGCATCCTTTGGACAGACAAGCTTACAGTGAAAAATACAATCAGAAGCATTTGGAGATGTTGAACAATACAGTAGAGCTTCTGGGAATAAGATGACAGCTGGCACGGACAGCCAGAAAGATACAAATGGCACATATTAAGAGGCAAAAGAAACATTCTGGAAAAGGCTGATTAAAAACCATCTCACATTCTACCCATTTGCTGTCAACTGAAGAGTTTTTTCATGTATTTAGTAAGCAGTAGCTGATACCTCAAAGAATATTATCCTGAATTTCCTTAGGTAGCACACCAAATACTTACATTAGAGTGGTGGGTATTTTCCCCTAGAAGTCTCACCTTAGCATTGGCGGTATCAAATATGGTTTCCACCAGCAAGATGTCAACTCCCCCATCCAAAAGTCCTTTGGCTTGTTCCGTATAGGCTTCAACCAGTTCATCAAAAGCTGTAAAACAGGAATGATGTTAATTTCATCTGGAGATACATCTTTCAAAACTACTGCCTATGTCAAATAACTTGATGGTTATAAATACTTACTTATGTTCCTGTAGTCTGGTCTCTCCACAGATGGTGACACAGAGAGTGTCCTGTTTGTTGGACCCATGGCTCCAGCAACATATCTCCTAATTCCTAGACCAAGACAGAGGAGGGGAAAAAACCCTATACTATTTCCCTCTGGCTTTACAGTGACAGTCAACAACCTCGTTTGAATATTCTGGCATGTGCCATAAAACCCCCACTTTTTTAAAGCATATTTCAAATCTTATGTTTTTATTGCATACTATGAATTACACCAGTAATGTGCTATCTGAACAGCAGCAGCACTGTTAGCTTGAAATACAGTTTGTTTGTAGAATACAAGCAGAAATGAGTCTTTGAAAGACAGCATTGTCTACAGCAGTGTAAAGGAGCTCTAAACCCTCTCCCATAATGCCTGGAAGGCATCTGTAGAAATGAAATGAAAATTTACAGATGACAGTCACATACTAAGACCGTTCCATTAGTTTCTGAATAAAGTTACACCATTAGACAAACACCAGGATTAACTGGTAATCCATGTTTACCTACAATCAGCTATCCTAGTTCTGCAGTACAAAGACTTGTGCCATACAAACCTAAGGAACTTTTAACAGTCCCTGCTGAATTTATTTTCTCTAAAATACATCTGAAGATGTGTATCACCTGCAGTCTAAACCAAGCAGGCACAGGACAGCTATGCTGAAGAACACCTTAAGGACCAGATCCTTCAAACATGATGAAATTAGTGTGATATGAATAGAGATGTGAAATTGCTGCTACTGTGCCTAACCTGCAAACATGCACGGTACCATTTTATGTCCCCAGAATGTAAAACATCACTAGTTAGCAACATTTCAAAGATTGCAGCATTGTCAAAACCACAAACAAATAAAAAGTTAAAATAATACTACTTACCTGTCTGAGCAGTTACAGTGTCTGCTGCTTTTCTGGCCACCTCTGCAGAGACTCTGTTTAATCGATATGCCTGGAACAATTACAAAAAATTACTGAGCAACCTTTAACTCAGTCCAGGGTAACTCATCCTCAAAGAAACACAACACTTCCA
This sequence comes from Coloeus monedula, assembly GCF_965178545.1. Classification (NCBI taxonomy): domain Eukaryota; kingdom Metazoa; phylum Chordata; class Aves; order Passeriformes; family Corvidae; genus Coloeus; species Coloeus monedula. The sequence continues at coordinate 48,622,194 of NC_138782.1, read as the reverse complement.
TCCAGTAGCTTGCTGTACACTCTGAAGGTTCCCCAAATCACACAAATATGTATCAGCACTATCACAATGCTCCAAAAGGAACAGCACAATACATCTCGGCAACAGAGGTACATGGCAGGTTCATCCTGTGCATGCCCCAGTCTGCAGCTGCGAATCAAAAAATTTCATTCTTTAAGGTAGTAAATAAATCCTGCTGAAATCAACAGAAGCTGAAGAACAGCACTTTGTTGACAAAACTAACCTACTCTTAAGTTAACTTTTTATTCAAGTAGCGTATTTCCAACTATTTACTTTTACATATTTCCTCAAATTCTCAAAATAATACATAACAAAGAATAGGCACAATAAATGCAAACAAGAAAGGACTTCTACATACACCAGCACAAACAACACATAAGCAATATCCTGGAAAAAAGCAGTTCCATTGTGGCATTTGCTAAGTTGGATGGACTGAAGCAAAACATCTCTGTTCACAGAACTGAGAGATTCTGTGACTGCTCAAGCAAAATCTAGGACTAATTATTATTGCCTGTACCTCTGTCAAGAAGAAGCACACTATGTCTTATGTCTGTGACACAGCAAGCACAACTGTCCACAGCAGCAGAAAGGAGCTACAATCTCATCACATGGCTCAAGAGGCAGCATGCAGCCAATAAGCACAACACCAATGAATCCTGGGACCAATCTTGGTTGCTAGGACATGATTAATATTTTAATGCATAAACAGTTTAGCATTCTTACCAAATGCTCAAGGCCGTAGTCAGCCTGTGCAATTCGGGTGCTGCTGAAAGTGTTAGTCTCAATGATGTCAGCGCCTGACAGCAAGTATTCCTGCAAGACATGAAAGAAAAAAAGCCTGAGATATGGAATGCAAGTAACCCAACTGCTTTGTCTCATCCAGTTGAGAAAATGTCACAAATCGTTTCCCAATTCAAAGCTGATCAAACTCTAAAGGCCTTATTTGAAAGCACAGGGCCAAAGCAATAGAAGTGTTCACGCAACCAATTTTCAGAATTTCAGCCACACTTTCTATTAACAAATGACATTTATAGAGTCACCTCTGCCACTGGAGATTTCTCTGTCACATTCTAGATTTCTGCACAGGGATATGGTCAGATGCAGTCCGATGGCCACCAGCAAGCAAAGACTGCTGTGGGCAGTCTCAGAAAAGGCCCAAATTAAACAACAAAAGAAAAGATTAGAAAATTTGAATGTTCTGAAGGGAACAGCACAAGAGCACACTGGGATAGAATACAAGCTTAGGAGAATTATGTAGAAAAATGCAGATGTCATTTAAAGTTTAACTAATGACCGAGATTCACAAAACATTTAAGCTTTCTGCTCTATTTTGGTTGTCCAATTCCCACTGAAGTAAACTGAAATCAATGCAAACTGAAACATTTTTACAGATTCTAGCCTGCATTTGTATAACCTCTATCAGTTGCCCTTCTCCCTAGCTCATCTTTTTGATCCCTTTGAACTATCACACGATCCCTGCATATTCAAGGAAATTAAAACACTTGAAGTGCTAGTAAATCAAAAATACTGATGCCACCATTGAACATAAACCACTCAGATTTTCCTACAAGAAGCAGATGAACTCATTAAGTTCAACAGTACAAATAAAGTCTTGATCCAAATGACAGCTAAAAAATAAATGTTTTAAAATGTGTTTTGCTGCAAACAAATATGCTTTCTCTCAAGTCCTGTTGAAAACATATTAAAATACCTACAAAAAGATATACAAAAATACACAAGCTCTTACATGTCAACCAGTAACATATTAGTTTTCTAAAAATTACCTAACATGTTAAATGTGTATAAGCCCTCCAACTTTACTGTCTACTACCACAGAAGGAAATAACATACTCAAAGCAGGAAGGTAATTTTTGCCTTTGAAAATACATCACATCTCTTACCTTTGAATCTGACTTTGCCAGGCAAGGTCAGCTAACATTTACTTTTTAAGCTACTGATATATGTGAGATCTAACTGACTGGGTCATTAACAAAAAAAAAAAAAAAAAACAAACCAAACCAAACCAAACCCAAAACAAAAAAACCCACCATACAGATAGTGGGATTATAGTTACTTTGTAGAAATATTTTTATCTATTATTGTAAATTCCTTCTGTCCAGTTATCAGAAGAAATAACAACCAGTAGCTGTAAAATACAAAGTCACCACCCATTGCTCAGAGCGCCTCTGACCAATAGTTGTTGCAGGGATGGGGACCACAAAAGACTGTTCTTTCTAAAGCACCTCTAACTGGCCATTAGAGAGATAACAGCAGGTTGCTTGGTTTGAGTCAATGCATACATTCTCAAGTTACATCACTACTGCTCTGCTAAACTTGCCAAATTCAACGCTTCAAGCAGCTTACCCTATTAAAACCACAAACTATTATGAATTCCAAGGTTCAGGAGCACTATCGCTCAGTTGAACTCAATTTACAGATACTTCCTTTTGAAATTTTTATGGGTCAAAGACTGATTCCTTCCAGCTCATCATTCTTAAAATCCAAAGAATGGCAGATAGAATGTAAATTAAAAATTACAGATTACCTTCCAAGTTTAACAAACATAAACCAAATATGATTCTCATCAATGAAATATACATCTTGTCAATAAATAATTGGAAAAACCCAGAACACATGTGGGGCTTCAAGTGAATAACAAACAGCTGCAGTGCTATTCAAGCATTCTAATTATTACCATAAAACCTATGAATACCTGCAGCTCAATAAATACAAGACTTAGGAAATTGTTTTTAAAGTCTAATTGAAGACAGGAAAACAATGAAATCTGTTTTCAAATTCCTAATCATCAGCAGATTAGACTGTTTTATTCTCTGGGCCACACATTAATATTCTAGGGAAAAAACAAGACAGCAGAAGCACATATACTGATAAGGAAGCTCATACGCTCATTAACTACAGAGGCCTGCTTCAGGCTGCCACATTTAACAGCCCTTTAATACACAATTATAGGAACACATCTAGAATTCAGATATGTCCTACTTACATGCATTTCAAGGGCTAGCTGAGAATAAGAAGAGGAAATAAAAATAAAATAAAACAGAATCTACAATTAATAGAAATACATCAGGGACTAAGTCAAAAAGAGATTTAAAAATAGCACTGCCTGGGTGACATCAGGAACCAAGACAAAAATGCTGTGCTCACACAACCAGAACAGTCAAATCTGCTCATTCTTTTTCACATGGTTACCTAGCATTCTCTTCCCTATCCCCAAAAGACACTGGAGTGCCAGGAGCCTGTGGTATGGAAAAGGGGAGTGCAGAGGCCAAGTTCTCCCTCCCACTCTTGTCGAAAGACAGAAACCAGAACCACCTACCTTGTGTATGTCACAGACTATGTCAGGCTGAGTTATACTGAGAAGGTCATTATTGCCTTTCAAAGGCCTGGAATGATCTTTAAATTCATGCCCTCGGAAATCCTCTTCTGTCAGCGCATGTTGCTGGATCATGGTCCCCATGCCCCCATCCAAAACCATTATCCGCTCCTGCAGAATAGATTCGATTTCATCTTCCACACTTTTCTGGGGAACTGCTGGAAAAAGATAAACCCAATATTTAAGTAGTTCTGAAGTTCCCTATCTATACACCTGGCCAACCTGAGCTCTTCCCATTCAAGAAACAGAAGAAAGTAACTAGTCCTCTACTGAAATCAGGCAGTAACTGGTTTACTTCACCTGCAATTCCAATCACCTGATGTCAGGTAATAGCTGCATCTATCTGAATACAATTAGGCTCAATTGGTCCTTTACCTAAAGACAGTCAACGACACACAGTCAACTACAGAAAAAATCAACAAAAGCTCACAAGAGCATACATGAAAATCTCTACATAAACTAGCTTCCAAAACTGAAAAGTGTGATAATTTCCACACCAGCAATGTTTGAACAGCAATGCAGAGCTGCCTTTTGGTACCAGACACCACACTGTAAGTGGTACCCAAGTACAAAACAGAAATTAGTAAACTTCATTTAAAAAACAAACAAACAAATACCCAAACCAACTTTAATTGCCTATATTGTAATGATAAAGAGAAATAAACTGAGCAAACAAAAACAATTTTTCAACTGAGTCCTAAATTCCCTTAGGATTACAGCAGTAAATGACAACTTGGCAAACACCAAGATATGCCAACAGAAAATAGCCAGGCTTTACTTTCTTTTGCACAAACATAACAAGACACTCTTTTCCTCTACAATAATGCCAGAATAAAATAAATCAGGCAAATCACACGCTAATTATAAGATATTGGGCAGGGTAAATCTAACCATGACAAACAAAATACCATAGAAATTTCAGCACTATCATTAGGAATGAAGAAGCAGTACTGCTTCAAGATCCCAAACAAAGCCCATCCCAAACATTAAGCAAAAAGCCAGAACTATAATCTGAGGCATTAAAAAACAAACAAAAAACCCAAACAAACAACAACAAAAAAACCACAAAACACCCAAGACCACAGCAAAAGAAATTCTACTTTTCCCCTTTAGAACATGGAATCATTTCAAAATGCAAACACATATACAGAATCACAGAGTGGGTCAGGTTGGAAGGGACCACAGGTCATCTGGTCCAACCTCCCTGCTCAAGCAGGGTCATCCTAGAGCACATGGCACAGGATTTTGTCTAGACAGTTCTGGAATATGTCCAGTGAGGGAGACTCCACAACCTCTCTGGACAACCTGCTCCAATGCTCGGTCACCCTCACAGTTAAGAAATTCTTCCTCATATTCAGGTGGAACTTCCTGTGCAACAGTTTTTGCCCACTGCCTCTTCTCCTGTTGGTGGCACCACTGAGAAGTGCCCGGATCCATGCTCTTCGCAGCCTCCCTTTAGATCCGTATAGGCACTGATAAGATTGTACATACAGCAAAATAATCGAACAGCCTCTTTACCAAAAATCCAAACTACAAGAGTAGGACTCCACTGATGTTTCACAAGCATGTAGATGAATGATGTGCTATTCTTCATCTGTTTCCTTCATTCAGCTTCATCTTACTTGTAATTAAAGACCCGTTTTGTGTTTTGGTTATGAACTATCATCAAAGCCCTTGTAAAAAATGAATTATTTCTGAGGTACAAAAATATCCTTATGTCTCATTACAGCTTAACTTACTACTACACACAATAGTACTTAAAAATCACTGGCAACTGCTAACTGAATTGACTTTTTTTTCCTTCTGCATTCATGCAATGCATCTTCTGTTTTGACATTGGTACTGTTAAAAAGCAATGTACTGGAGAGAAGCTGAGGCCATGAGGAAAGCATTGCAAGGTTACATTTATACCAACACTCTGGAAAAATAGCTCTACATCAGAAGTAGTCTCAGCATGAAGAGAAGCCAAAGCAAATTTGCTCTCTAACAAGTATGAAGCATTTGAAGGCAGATTAAAATACCAAAAAGTAAGCCACCCTTGCTTCAAGTTGAAAGTTTTAACACCACACAGGCAGGCTCAGCAGGTTCTTACATAAGAGTTTAAATCTACTCACGTTAAACCATCAAATTATTCATGAAAATAAAATCAATCCTTGAGCTAAAGGCTTTTAGAAGCAAGACACGAAAAACTGTATCTGAAAGTAGGCCAGCAGTGCAGACTCCCATGGAGCATAACTCATGTGCTTCACAAGAGCCACAGCCCAGTGAGACACACAGGCATTGGAGCCCACTGGTGCTTTAATGAGCCTCCGAAGCCAACTCCTTGGCCCTGAGAGCTGCAGCCCAGAGAGCTGAGATGGACTATCGGAGTCCTCACAGAACTAGTCCTGCTTTCTATAGGCTTCTATCCCTTTACCCTACGTGCTTCCCAACTATCTCCTCATACACACTGGGAAGTGAAGATTTACCCTTTGGTTGTAATCCTTAACCTCACGTGGTCCGTTTTGCTTTCTCTATTGCTTCCCTCACCGAACAGAAGCAATGAGCAGTGTACAATTTTCTTCTGATAGGAGGAGATCTCTGCCTCATCACTGCAAAAGCCTTATTCAGAAGTTTTCAAAACCTGTGCTTCCTCAGCAGCATCTCAAAAAGCTGCAGGAAACAGGGTGGGAATCATGAGGGTGTCCATCAGTGCCAGAGGTATGCAGACTCTGTTTTACATAGGGATGCAACAGCTCCAAGCCCACCAAAACGCAATTTACCTGTCCTTGCTATGGATAACACCTGACTCTTCTTCCAGTAGGAGCATGCACTACTTGAAGTCGTGTCCTGGCATACTGATGGTGTAATTTCAAGCTGGAAACAAAGTCTGCAGACAGGTCCAAAACCACTCCAGAAATAAAAGAAGATTGATGCAAAAAGCCATGCTAGGAAGTGCTGAACTCTGCCCTTGGAACAAAAGCAGGGAGGAAGCTGGGAGTCAGGTCTACTAACAAGTACCATCATCTTACTTCAGCATTCAACTCAGGTAATTCCCCTCTCCAGCACAAACAGGGTGCAAGAGCTAGTCAGAGAATAAAAGAAAAAAATGTTTGGAGAAATTCCTAAGCAGGGAAAAATCAGGTCAGTCTTTTCTTTTTTGTTGTTTTTGCTTACGAAGCCTGCTCCTACCTCTGCTCAGCCAGGAGCTGATTAAAATTTTGTTTAATAAAGGTCACTGGTGAGCTCTGGGAAATGGATATCCTTGTCCATTTAGAAGTGTCCAGGAAAATAAACTGCTTCTACAGCTATAACAGAATAGTAGCAAACCAGCAGTGGTAACAGGACCCAGGACCAATTACCTTGATTTTACACTCTGCTGAAACTTAAAACATAAAGCACGTTACCACATAGTGTTGTAGGGCTGGAACTAGTTTAGAAGACCATACCAAATTAACAAAAATAACAGCACTGGCCTAAAAGTCAATGGGAAGGCAAAATAAAAAAATCCTAATACCCTGCTTCACTTCCCCAAGGTAAACATTCTGTCTTGAAATCATGTGAACAAGGGAATTACTTGTCTGCAACAGAGAAATTACCTGAGTTACAAGAACTTTTACTCCTTGTAGAGTAGCTGTTCACCCCTACAGTCATTCACTAACAATTATAAACTTCACCCAACTGTAACCTTCCATTTTTCTCAATGGAAGCAACTAAACAACCAGGGAATAAGGCAAGACAATCTTCCTTCATCTCCTTATCCCAACCCAATCACACACAGGCCACATGTGCAGAATTGAAGGGATGTATGTTTTCCACAAGAAACAGGACTTCAAAGGTTGCAATTTTCTCTAAACCAAACTCTTCTGATGCCTGCAATGATTCTCAAAAGGTACTGGTTTTTTATTACTTATGCACTTCCACTAAAAATTTATTTTTAGTATAAAATAGCCTGGTATCCAAGTACTTGGAAGGGAATAAAGGATTACAAGTTGTTTCCAAAGCTTTTATAAAGGAGCCACCCAGCTGTGACAGCATTGAAGTATTTTCATCGCATTAATGTGCCAGAACACAAGCAGAACTACGTGGAAAGAGAGGCACTTACAGTACCTGCTGTTTCCTAGGCTGACCAGCTCCTCTCTTGACTGGAAACAGGACATCTCCATATTTGCACACCCGAATTAAACACACCAGCATTCCCCTGCACCAGCTCCAAGCACAAGTCTCCCCCATCATTCAAAAAATTATTGTACAGCATGAAGAATTTACATTATTTGTAGCTAGAAAGGATGCTCTTGCTATTAGCCTGCCACAGAGAGCTCATAACCTCAGCATTATTTGCTGTTCATTTAATTAAATCGTCTTTAACTGGATGCCCTCTGGCAATAGTAAGTTTCATGAACTGTAACAGCAGATGCTACACAGGTCCTCTGCAACAGCAGGCAGCAGCACTCCATTGCTATGTTACTTGTTGCCCAGCCTATCCAAAGAGAGAAGTACTGGATCACACCACTTCACCTTGGGCACCTATGTGCACCTTGCTAATATTTCCATGTCAGCACCTCTCTTTTGAACCATTCAGTTCTTACATAACAGACAGACAAGATATTTATGTACCCAATGCATTAAAAAAGTTAGCTTGAGAGGCAAACAACCACTACAAAAAGTCACTGAATTTTCAGAGTAAGTGTCCTGTTAGCTGTGCCCACTGTCTCTATCCCAGGTTTAGAAAGCTCCCTGTGTTATAACTACAACTGTCCATCTTCTAACATTAAACTGCTCACAAGAGATATTCATTACAGGCAGGATTCTCAGGGAAACAGACCGGCATGGCCTTGCTTTATGGGATGTCCTGCCCCTCAAGGGCTAGGGAGAAACACTGTGCTCAGCTTCTGCATAACCCTCTCCCGAACCCAGGTCCTTTCCTTTACTGCCAGATGGACACACCACCACCTACTGCCTCGTGCCTGCTCACTGGGGCTCCACAAATACCTCCGGCACGCAATTTTTGTTCCCATCTATGGAGAATTTCTCTCCCACTACTACCACCTTCTCAAGCTGCTGCTGCAACACCTTCGCACTTCCCATTTCAGCCAAACCCATTTGGTTTTGCAGCAGGGCAGTCGCTAGCCCATGGCTTAACCCCAAATAGCACGGGAGAAGGGGCACAGCAGGTCAGGTCAACATCATCTTTGCCAGAGGAACCTGGAGAAACCGCAGGCCACAGCAGCTGACTATGGTGCCCAGCAGAACTGCAGGCCTGTTTGCCATGCCGAGGGATGCAAGCCCGAGCTGAAGCACAGGCTCAGCAGCAAGCACTCCTTCACAAGTACTAAAAAGGGAGGTGCTTGGGATCTCTGCTGGCTGCAGCACCACTGAAAGCAGACACTGACAGACCAGTCCATTAAAACACCAACGCCAAATAGGAGCTCTAATTTTCCGTATCCTCCCCATCCAACAACTTCTGTTTAACCCGTGAAATAGCACTTTTGGCTGAGCCCCAAGCAGCTGGAGCACACCCAGTCCCTACCACCGAGCTGTAGTTTTTACTTTCCCGGCATAACTGTGTCGACGGACGGGTCGGTGCGGGTACCCTGGCGGTCCCTCCCGACCCCTCCCTAGCAGGGTGCAGCTGCTCCAAGGGGCCAGCGCCAAAAAGCGCCCTCACTCACTCCCTAACTCGCTCACTCCTGACACCGACACGCCACACGCGGCTTCTGCAAAAGTTACACGCGGTTCGTAAGTGACGCCCCCGCCTGCAGCGAGCCGCAGGCACCACCAGAATGCGAAGGGAGGGCGCGCCCGCCGCCCCTCAGCCCCCGCCCGGCCACCCCCGGCCCGGTCCCCCGCGGCCCCGGCGCTCGCGGCCGTTACCCGGCGGCCCCGTGGGCGCCATCGCTGCCGAGACGTCACCGCCCGCGGCCGGGGGCCCGCGCGCAGCCCGTGACGCGCGAGCTCCGCGCCGAGCGAGGGCAGGGAGCGCGTGCTGCTCTTGGCCTGAGGGGAGCGGGAGTGGCCTGTCCGTGACACACGGACACACGGACACACAGACACACAGACACACAGACAGACACAGACCCAGGCCACAGCTTGGTCTTCGAACTAACTCGCCTAACGTTGAATGCCTCGGGGAGATGACTTTGGAGCCCGGCAGAGCTCCGCAAAATTGAGTTGCCCCTCATCGCGGGGAAAAGCGGGGCGCGGATGTAGTGTAGGGGGATAATTCTTTCAAAGTCAAACGATGCGTGCTGCAATTAGAGGGAAAAAATGTAGTGTTGAGTGGAGGCATTTAAATATGCCTTAGAGAAGCTGGAAGTCGGACTTGCCAGTGATGTATGGATGTGTATTGCTTGTCATGTAAACCTGGAAGCAAATTATATTAAAGGAATCAAGTTACAGTTTGCTTGACAGTCTAACAAAACAAATAAAACGTGACACGAGTTTCACTTCCGGTGGTACATCCTTTCAACTGCTTATATGAGTACTCACCTTTTAAAAGAAAAATACCTGCAGAGCAGCCCTGCAGTCACCGCACTGTATATAGAATGTGCTGCCAAGAGTTGGAGTACCTCAAAGGAATTAACTGCCCCTCTGTTTTCGTGTTAGTAATTCAAGTGCCAATAATAAGCATGAAGAGCATTGTCATTTAAACTGGTTCAATGGTCAAAATATGAGAAGAAGGAAGTCTGTAAAATGGATTATTGACCAAGCTTTCCTGTTTTGCCTGTCTGTTGCAGTACATTAAACAAGCAAAACAAATGCTGCCGGTGAAGATGCAGGGACTGCTGGTTCTGTATTAACAGGAATTAACCTCCTTCAGATGCCTGGACCTCAGCTCTGTGCAGCAACATAAAGCCAGAGTATGGGATGCTGCTTAATAATGGCTTCTTCATTTCCCTGGAAAGTCTTTAAGGGACTCAAAATGAGTTAAAAGCCTCTACTGTAGCCTGTTCCTGGAAGCTAAATATTCACTCTTGAATTTTCTTTGGAGACACAGAAACAGAGGTCACACAGTCTTTTGAGTCCAGTGTGATCTAGGAACTTCTATAATCTACTGTCACTTTGGTCAATGGTGATTCAACTATATATATAAAAAAATTAGCCTTATGTTTAATAACATATGTCTAATTCATTTTCAGAAGAAGTACAGGCAGCCCACAAATCAACTAGGCAGTAGTACAACTTCAGTTGTAGAGGCCATGCTCCAGTTTGGAATGACAGGAGACCTTGCTGGAGAGCAGATCTTGCCTGTCAGCAAACCATTGCAGTGGTCAGCCTGAACTCCCACTGTGAAAATGTGTCCCAAAATTCCAGTGTAAGATGTGATTGTCGGGAAACCTATACTCGTTAAAAACCTAACTGATGTGGAATACACTGAACAGAAGCAGGTTAGGTACTCCTAGACAGTGCTTAGTTCGATCCCTATGACACACAATGTGCATCTATTACAGAGATGGGCAATACTTTGAGAACCGTTCATTAGGAGATTTTAGGGGGTGTATTTCCTTGCTGGACTTCTGGACAGCTTCCAACCTTTTTGTCATGTCACATAACACTGTGAAAATTTCCTCTGGCAGCAGTGCAGGTTAAAAAGCTCACTGTCTACACATTTGCTGTGTGGCGACAGATCTTTGTACCACAGCTCAGCACGTCCTTGCGTGTGCTGATGCAGTTGTTTGTGTAACTGCTGCAAAGTAGGTCAGTGGGGCAAAAAAAAAAAGCTTCAGATTTGAAGGTGCTTTTGAAAAGGATCATTTCACATACCCCCTTTCCTTTGCAGTTTCACAACCAGATTAAGCCAGTTCGATTGTGTGATGCTGTGAAAGGTCCGTCCCAAATTCCACCCTGTGCCATCTTCCTATTTCCATCCTTTCCTGGGTGCAGGAGCTAGCTCTCGAACACAGTTCTTCTGTAAAAGTCAGTTATCAGTGGTAACAGGTCTCTGATCCAATTCATCTGCAGCAGAATGGTCTCCAGAGCTGATGTAGGAGCTGCAGCAGGAAGAGAGGGCAGCAACCCCCCAGCCTCAGACTGTGTTTAATCCACTTGAGAAACTGGAGTTGTACAAACAACTGAATAAGCACAACTGAAGCACAACGATACACTTCAGAGGACAAAGGGAAGAGGAATGAGTGGTAAAGGTACCATTCATCCAACAAAGATGTAACAACACAAAACTTCAGCCTTAATGTGTTTTGCAATGTTAGAGAATCTCAGGTCCCTTTTCTTGGTTTAGTTTCAATGCTGACAGTACTGCACAGCGCTGGGAGTCCCGGTGCTTATCCCTATCCCACAGCTGACACACACCTGCAATTACCAAGATTTCTGAGCTGTTTCTTTGAGACTCTCTAACACATGCTATGTTTGGAGGGAACATTCAAGGATTTACAGTGAACATGCTCTTAAGCTTGAAAAGTCCTTTTTCTTTGTTTTACGGAGCATTGTTCTTATTTTGCTAAATTAGGTTGTCAAAATACTGTTCCCTTTAATACATTTAGAGCAATACCAGGAGCAGCTTAGAGTTGCAGAGCAGTGAGTAAAGCAGGGGAGAACACAAAGGTGGCAGCATTCCCACCTTGGTGTATGAGAAACCTGACACTGTTGGGAATTTGTCCTATTTAAGCATCAGGTTCAGACATGGTGTCACTCAAGCAAATATCATCATGGTGAGAATCCTGGTTTCTGAAGGTGGTTATAAGTGGTGGTTTAGTGAAGCTAGCATATTCCTAACTGCAACAAGACAAATCCAAATTAATATCCTTAGCAAAAGAAATCAAAAATCTCTAAATCAGACTGAGTTCTCGTATTCCAAGTATATTTGAAGGTATTTTCAAATCACTGTTTTCCCAGCTCCTCACACACACTCTTCATATTTTGATTATTTTTCCAGTGCTGAGGATCTGGTCTCCAGTTTGTTGCTCTACTTGCACACCCATGTGTTTAAGTAACATACTCACCTTACACATGTGTAAGATCAAACACAGGGCTTTAGCCCACTCTTAGCTTTTGGGGTTGTGTTTTAAATACCTCCATAATATTAATTACAAAGTACACCTCTCATTCCTATATTATCTGCCTTTATTTCTGGGGATGCAGTACCCAATGGGTTATTCACATAAATAATCCTTATTTAAACAAGAATAGTAGGATTGTTCATGTTCCTATAGAACAGTTGCATTTCAGAGAATTATATCCAAGCAAAGCATTCACAACTCCATGCAGAAGTCTGAAGGAGAAAACAGGTTAACCTGATTTAAGAGCACAGCCTTTGGCACTCTATTCTGTGAAGTTACCACTTGTACTGTTTTGCTGCAGCTGGATTCTTGCCCTATTTTGGATGACTAAGTTGCAGTACTTGTTTTTTATTTTCAGAATTTCCTCTGAGCTGAAGAATTACTACTTCTTTTTAATAATTTTTTAGACCCACAACTTAGAGGGTGCTTTTTTTTGTGATCCAAATACAAATTATCTGTTCTGTATAAGTCAAATTATGATCTTAACAATTTTCTTCCAGGATCAAAATACTACCTGAAAGCAAAAGAAATCTGAGTGCTTCAAGATCAATTCTAAGCACACTCCAAATGTCAGAGTGGCCTATTAAAGATGTGCAGTTCAGGGAAATACCAACAAATTTATTCTACTTATTTACTATAGATTTTGGACTTCACCAATTTAAATAAAGCCCAAAGTCTTCATGACAGTAAAATCAAACACTCTAGAGTGAACTGAATATAACCTTTTTCATCACTTTAGAGAATCTTTGTTGATGAAGAAGTGTATAAATGCCTGGAAGGACTGAGATGCAGGCATGAGAGGACTGGGAATTCAATAGGGGGTGTAGTCTTACAGCTTATTCATACTGCTGGCAAACTGTGTTAACTGATTTCAACTAGTTACAGGTTTGTGGCTGTAAATATTTTATATTTATTTCATTATGAAATTTTGCAGCATTTTTAAAACTTTCAGTATGCACTTTTCAGGCATCCACATTAAAATCATAGAAGAGACACTGATGGTGTTCTCAGGGCCATACCAGTGGATAGATGAGCTTGGAGATACAGCCTCCACAGCTGAAGGGGACTGTCAGAGCACAAGCCCTAGGCACACTTTTGCTGCCTGTGTGCTATAAATGGGATTACACTTTTCCTGGCAAGCATATTGGTTTGTGTTCGACACAGCTTGAGACCTATGAAAATGTGTCGAATGAGGAGGATCACAGAAAGGTTAGACCAGCTTGGAATGGTGGACAGTGAGAAGACAAAGCCAAGTAGCCCAACCATCTGCATCCTGGTAGTGCAAACACATCGCAACGAGGCAGAGAAAAGGGACCTGCACAGGTCATGTGATGTGTGAGTGGCACTGGAGAGCTTCCAGCCATGCATCCAGCTGTTAGGCATGGCTCCATCCCAGGAGAGAGCAGCCTCAATTCTATCGCTTGCTTTCATTAAACAGCAAACCTTTTAAGGTTTTTTTTTTGCAAGGGCAGAGGGAATTTTTCTGTGTAAAATGCCTTTAAAGACCAGTGCCCTACTTGGCTTTCTATAACTTATAGAAACAGTCCAGTATGTTATCAACAATCTCTTTAAAAAAACGTGGTTTATAGGCAGTTCTCTTCTCTTTAAAGGACTTTGAAACTGCATGGCTAATTCAGCTTGTTTTAAAGTATAACATGCTAGGTTTCAAAACTTTGTGGAAGCTGCTTATGATCACAGACATGACAGTGACATTTTCCCTACCCTTTCTATAGGCAGGCATCATCTCCCTTGTCTTGAGAGGGATCTGAGCAATGCTATTCCCTCCCATGCATTCAATTCATTCTAGAAGAGCAGAAACAGAGAGGGGAGAAGGAAGTTGAGGAAGTCAGGAACAAGGAGACAGCAGCATGAGTTTAAGTCCCAGACATGAGCTGGAAAACAAGTTTAAGGAACCTCTTCCAGAAATATAAACCCTTCTAGAGAACTTCTTTTGCTGGAGATATTAACTATGAATAAAGAAAATTGTTTTCAAAACAACATATTAAATGAAAGAAAAATGCAAGTGGTATAATTTAACATTATCAGACAAAAAATAACCTTAATACTGAAAGTCTTGTGTATGAATGTGACTGAAGAAATGACAAAACATGAAGAAATACTCAGAGGTGGTATTGGTTCTAAATCTTGCCTAAGCTTTGGAAATAAAATTGTGAGGAAGAAGCAGCCTCTTTCATCTGCAAGCAGTAGCAACAGCATGAGCAAGAGGGACTGACAGGGAACACTGCTCTAGGGCAGAGTCTTTCTTTAGTTATCAGTAATACACATTTTCATTAAAAAGAAAATGCCCAGAATGTACTTTGTCATCCTAAAGGCCCAATATTTCTACTGTGTTGGTTACTGATACCAGTCAGGTCTTACTCTTTGGCAAGTTTTCAACATAGTAGTGAAAAGTTTCTTTTGTTTACCTATGGTCTACAATAATTCCCTTTGAGGTTTTTTTTCTTCTTGACATCTCTTTTTTTATCTGGTTAAACTAAAGGACTTAACTGTGGGCCTTAACACTTGTTAGACCTAAAATGTATTAAGCAATCGAAGATCTGCTGACAAGTCCTCAGAAGTCTCTCTTAGCATTGCTACATCCTGTTAGCATTTTCAATGTGTATTTTCTAGCTTAGATCCGGAGCAGTCTTTATATAATGTACAACCTGTCATGTAATAGCGTCGCTGTCAATGACTTGAGCTTGGAGGTAACATTAGAGAGCTGCAAGAGAAGGTAGATCCGGGTCTCACTGTATATTCTGGCAAATGAAAATACTGTGTATTTTTCTTCTCTTCTGTCCTATTTGCACTCAGACATGCAGATAGGGCAGGTACATTGGGAGCTGGCAAAGCCTCCAGAAGGGTATGAAGAGGGTATAAGCTGGGGTGTAGGTTAATCACACTTAATCCTGTCCCCTCTTTATTGTGTAGAGGAAAACTCACTGCAAGCATGTGGCTTTTGATACCAGCAGGTGCTGGTGGAATAATCTGTGGTTTATATCCTAAATTTTCATGTGGTACACAAACATCTTTCCATACAGAGCTGGTGACTAGAGAGCATACTATCATTCCCGCCTGTTGAAGGGTCTAATAAGTACTTCAGGAGTAGCAGGTAAAGATAAAGATATTAAATGAAAACAAAGGAAAACACTTTATTTATTGCCTTAGTAGAAATGAAGAACAACTGCATTCTGATCAAGCAGAAATAAAGTGTCTCCCTTTAAAATCCAGTTCAAGGGAGCCTTGAGATCATTAAACTAGATTTGAGTCAACATCTCCAGTCGGAAACATTTAAGCTCTAAGGGACAGTTGTTAAAAGCGGGAAAAGGGCAGTGGCAGACAGAGGCTGGTGTCTGAGTTAGAAGGGAAAGTGATCTTCCAGGAGACAGTAATGCTGGCAGGAAGGGAGGTGCTTCCCCAGAAAAGGCAAATGAATGGGCACTGTGTTCCGGTTTGGTCAAATTTAGAAATACATCCTCTGAGAGAAGGCACAACCACCCCTCCCCCCACCAGGTTCGGGAAAAATAAATTTTCCCCAAAGGAAAGTGAAAGAGATAAAAACTATTTCTTTAACAAACACACAGGAAAAGGAAAATAATGCTAAATAATAAAATTTCACTATGGAGAAAAAACCTGGGAAAGTGTTAAGAGTCCTCCCTTTGCTCTCCTCAGAGCTGGGGCTTGGCCCAGGGCCAGGCCCTCTGTGCTCAGTGGAAAGTCCTCCCGATGTGCTCTGATATTGAAGCAGTCCAGCAGAAAAGAGAGAAAATCCGAAATTCCGGGGAAGGGGAAAAAAAAGGTGAACTCTCAGTCTCTCTCCAGAGGAAAAGAAACTGAAAACTGGCCAAAAGCTGACTGGAAAAAAAACCTGCAAGCCGGGTGCTTCCTCGCTCCCCCGCCACAGCTGGAAAAGAAAGTCGCTGTCTCTGTGTGACCTTGAACAAGCTGCAAACTGCTTTGAAGAAGTTTTGCTCAGTTTTTCCTTCCTCCTCTCAGGCTCAGTTTAGAGGCATAGAAAGGCACAAGAATTAATTTCTGGGCATAGGGCAGCAATATGGGATACACATCATAAAGTCACCCCAAGACACACTGCTAAAGGCAATCCTGCCTGCAGAGCAGCACTTCAGTTGAAGGCCACCACTACAAGAAGGGGTAGTGACCCTGACAAGGATGTTGCCATATGGAGCTATTCCAAAAGGCAGAATGTTCATTTCACTATAGCTATTCTGCTTGTCCCTTGCAAATAAGGCCAGCCAGGCCATCTGGGTTTAGAGTCTGGCTTGAAGAAACAGTGAGTCTTACAGAAAATCTGCTCAAGCTCCCAGGAGAGGGAAGAGTGTCGGGGCAGTCAGGTGGCGTAATAATTGAATGTTTTCAGTTTTTCATGCTGAAAGAAAATGAAAAAGCTAGTTATTCATTTTTGATGGATGAAAGGTGTTTGCACAACCATAATCAAAATATTTTGTTTGGAGTTCTTTTGGGGCCAGTCTTCTTAAGTTTAGGCAGCTGATAGAAATGTATTGTTTATTAAGGAGAAGAATGAAAAATGATTAAAAATGTATGGTCTTTTTTTTTATATAAAGTTTAAATTTGTGTTTTTACCACAAGTGTGATTTCCGCTTCTTTAAAGTGCATATGCAACTATATTAAAATGAAAAATGGGAAAAAAGTTAAATATAATTCAATGGCTAAAGAATGTAATGATACTTGTACATTTTTATTTACATATTAAAATACTGACATTTCAGCCCCTCAAGCCCACAAGTTGCTTCAGATAATGAGACAGTTATTATTTCCAAGTGGCAAAAGTGTTTGCTGGACAATAAGGGTGTTTGCCAGCGTGCTGTGGCAAATCAGGACTTGTCACCTTCCATTAGCAAATAACGAAGGTAAAAGTTAGAGCTGCCATGGAGTGTTGTCTCTAGACACTGCACAAATAACAGCAAGACGACCCAATGTTAATTTCAGCTGTTATTCAGCACACCACCCAATGTTAAAGTCTGTGCCTTTGGTTTAATGACAGCAGCAGTAGACAGGACCTTAGGGATGTGGTGCCCGACATGTCTGCCATACATGTTCACCACCTGGGCACCCACCAAACACTACCGGGTGTCTGATTTTCATTTCAATAGGTTTGCTGAAGAGTTTGTCAAAATTGTGACTGGGTTTTTTTTCCTGGGAGGTAGCATTTCCTTCCTCTCTCTTGGGTTACCTGCGTTTTGCAAACATCCTTCAGAAAGTTGGCATCATGTCCATATTAATTCTGGTAGGTTACCAGAAGATAAAGAGATAACCAGGGCAACCAAAAAGACTCCAGGGAACAGTTTGGAAAAGACAAAGGAATGAAAAGTAAATCTTTTTTTCCAGCATGTCCAATAGGCTAATGGAGAGTTTATAGATGCAGTAGGTCCTACTGAAAGGAACACAGAAAGAGCTCTCAAAGCAGATATATTACTTTGGCAGAAAAACAGACTAAATTTTTGGCATCAGTGTGCAGTGTTCCACAAGTTCATGATCCACAAATTACTGTCAGCTTGGAGACTCTTTTGGGCACACGTGGCCACATGCTGTCTCTTTTTTAGACTTTTCCATTATTCCTCCTCTTTGTAATGGTCGCAGCCAGGATACAAGTCTGAACAAGATGTTTGAAACAGCCATTCTTTGCTTTTCAGTGGTGCTTTTTTTTCTTTTTTAATTATATTAATTTGCTGTGCCTCTATTGACAGTTCCATTCAAATCAAGGCCAGACTTGCTGGCAACTTGTGCAAACATTTCTTCTCTTTCAGTCTTATCAGCAGACCAGCTAAAACCTGAAACAGGACCTTCAGTGTCCAAGCCAAAAGAGCTGTTCTATACCTGGATTTCTGCCACAAGTATCCCTTATGAAGCTGGAAGGCTCCAGCTCAGGAGAGCACATAGGATAACTACTCCTCTCAAGGATAGTGCTCAAGGTCATTTTTCAGTCAAACCATTAACAGGAATCCTGAAAGGAAGAATGTTTCCATGAGCTGGGGCCAAATAAAAGAGCCAGGTTTTGAAACAAAACAGCCAGGTGCAGGTAGACGAGGGATAGATGAGTGTTAAAATAGCCTCGGGACATTTATTGTCTCAGGATATTCATCCAATATATTTGATTTCCAACTAATTAAAGCAATATGCTGATTAACAAATTTTTGAAAAGCAGTTTAACAAATGCTAATGAAATTTCCCAAAACCTAGCAAATCAGCAGAGGAATTTTGTTTGAAGATTAGCATATGAAATCCTAGTCAAGCTCATATATGGAAAAGATTTGGCTTATTGTTTAATATAGCTGCCTTAATTAATGAGGGAAATGAGTGGCACCCCTAGTACTGGCTCAAGGTTTGTTGTCTGCACATAAATGTTCTTTTGTTAGGAATAATAAAGGACTTTCAGTGAAAGTGGGTGGCTGGGTCCCTAATTCCACAGTTACACAATCACTTTAAGGTAATGTAAATACAGGCTTCTGCTCCAGGGGATAATCTACAGTTCTAAGCACTCTAGATATGTATTCCCAGCCAGCATGGTAACCAGACCAGGGAATGGTTCTATTTATAAATAAATGGGATCATGGAAAAAGCAGAGATAGACTTGTCTTTGTGGTGGCAGCCCACACCTTGGGTTAAAATTAGAAAGGAATTACACATTTTAAAAAGAGACTAATGTGAAATAAAATCCAGCTTAGAACAGTCATTTTTCCTATATAAAAATATTTGATCTAAAACAAGTAGAATCTCACCAGAACATGCTAACAACTGTCTATAGTCCAGGCTTAACACTGCTGAAGTGGCTTCCCAAATAAAATACCCTCTGAACACGAGCAGAAGGTAGACTGATGCACAAGCAAATAAGTGCACAGGTTGTTAACCATGAAACTTGGGGAAGAGTGGCACAGATAAGGAATAGGTATTATTTTCTCATTAAATATTACTGGAACTATTGGTAGAAGCCCACCAGAAATATTGATACCATTACAGTGACGAAAGCATGCTCCAAAGACCTGTTCATTTACTAGCGATGATCAAACAATTACTTCCATACAGAGTTAGTCTCAACCACAAGCTATTTCAGTCAAGAAAGGAGACTGCTTACCATCCAAATCCAGCTGCTAATAGGAACTGTTTTCCTCCTTCAGCGAGACCACTTGTGTCTGGGATAACCTTTACAGACACCATGAACAACCTGAATAAAAGAACATGATCTCCTCCAGGAATTCAGAAACTGAACAACAGGATGTTCTGATGAAAATACAAGCCTCTAGGAGTGGCTCTGGCCCAAGACTTTTGTGGTCAGTGGATAAAGAAAACAGTGCTGGAAACTGTGTACAAAGAAGGGAGGTGTGAAGGTAGCATAGAGCTGACAGCAGATTTCTATCTGTATCAGCACCTTTTAAAAAATCACTGTCTGAAAATGATTACTATAAAATCAAAATTATCTTGGCAGAAGGTTTTTCAAAGAACTGTTGTATTCATGTAAAGTCACAGAAGACATCTGTATTACAGTCATTAAAGCAACTTAAACCTTACTGACTTTTGTGAATTGTAATTTATTCTACAACTTTCATTCACATGATCATCACAATAATGCTGTACCTCCAGCTACTGAACCTTGATTTGGCCCCTGTGATTGGCACATTCATTGCCCTTGACTCAGTTACTGTACTTTTTTTTATAGTAAAACTAGTTTGCTGCCAGAATTACATGGACAGAAAATGTTGCTGCATTGATTCCCAGCATGAAAAGCGATCCTGCAGAAATATATAAATGCCACCTACTAAAAACAGAGCCTTAGAGGAAAAGAAAATCTCTCTGTAAAACCCATAGCCCCTGAATGTGATCACAGACTATTTTAAAGGACCTTGAGGATTACCCTCTTTAGAGTAAAATAACACAGTTTACTTACATTGATGCTGGGAGAAATCATTTTATGATACCTCTTCATTTTACATGAAAGACATATTAAAGTAATAACTGTGGTATAACATTTTTAGGCAAGTGTGAATGGATAATTAATTCCTGCAGCTCTCAGCTACTGGTTCTGTTCATTCTACTTTAGAAATTAGAAACCTGATATAAGATTGGAAAAATTACTTTGCAGAAGTTTTTTTCTCTTGCTAATGATTATCTCTCACATCCTTTGATCAACAGAGCACAGCTAAAGGAGGAGTTTAGAATTCCCTTTCATACTATCAAAAACAGGAATAATATCACAAAATAAAAATTAGTGGATAGAGAACATGAACAACACCTGACAGAGGTGTCAGATATAAACTGTCTTTGTGCCATTTTTTTTGCATATTCCTGCCTATAGCACTGACATTTTGCTTTTGTGCCACATTCAGAAGTTCAATGTTTTATTCTTCCAGTTGCATTAAACTGTGACAATGAGAGATCTACAGATTTATTTTTTAATAGAATTCAGCCTGACCAGCAGTCATTTAGCTGGAAATGGTTTTGCTTTTAGGCAGAGCTTCCTGACTTAGCTTGTACAGGCACTGTCATCACAGAAGGAGATGGCACTGCACCATGTCATTATCAGCAGTGGCAGTAGCAGCTTCTGGCTGAGTGAAAGGCTGCACATGCACTGTAGGAGATGTGATCCTAGCCCTAGCAAGTCCTCTGCTGGCCTTTGTACACAAGGTGGAGAAGGGAGAGGTATTTCATCATTGCCGGTCTCCTCTGGGCTTGTTTTTAAATTGCTCCCACTCCATGCACCTTTACCTGCAGGGTACCTGCTTTAGGATTGAAATCACATACAGATTTTTAATGTTTGCCATCCATAAATTTCCAGACAAAGGCCAGCAAAAGCATCACTGCATACTTAACATCTGCTTTTTTACACATGAGGAAAAAGAAAGATACAGAAAAGTTAAGGCCAATGTCCTCAAAATCAGTAGTGCCTAAATCTCACTGAAATAAATCTAAGCTTGGAGTCTAACAAGCTATGGACATCTGTGCTCAGGTGACCTAAATGGAAACTCTTCAATTCAATTCTGAGCTCCATCTCTCTTCATGAAACCAGACCTGTCCCTCCAGCACACAGAGACTGTTGTTCATGCAAACACAATGTATTGAAATGTGTGACGTACTTTGAACTTTTGGCACCTGAAAACTCCTTTGATGTTCAGAAATGTTTCCAGTTCTTAGAGGGAGCCACTGGATTGCCAATGACACAGTCTCATAAGGTTTTGAAAAGCAGACTTTATTTAATAGGCACATCATTGCTTTAATAGCACTGGGCTGCACAGCTCGTTTCACCATTTGTAAATAGTTTTGTTTGATTACATTGCATTTCCTCAGTGTCGGTAGGATTCAAGTAAAAAAGTTACTGCTTGTATTCTCTTATCATTTCTCAAGATGGAAAAAAACAGTAAACGTCTAGTGCACAGGAGCAGGGTACAGACAGAACCGCCTGCGACACAGTAGAAGTCAAGACAAACTGAATTTTGAGCACTGAACAGTTAAAGCTGCAAGACAACCATACTGCATTTGCTCAGATGGGAGTTTGCTTTATGCAGGATAGAGGTGAATGTTGCCCACTAATACATACAATAATGCGTTCTTATACTGAGAAACAAAGACTGGCCAACGTAGACAAGAATGAGGCTTTCATAACAAAACAGTTCACATGAAATTAACTTCCTTATTATTTCTGATTATAAAAGTTGTATTCCCTCAGCTGTAAAAGTTAAAGGCCTAAAAGAAAAGAACTGCTTACAGAACTCTAAACCTGCACTTTAGTCAGCTTTCCCCCTTATATTACAACTCTTTGTGACAATAAGCATAGCATTCTGGATTATTTTTGTAATTAAGTCATTTATGTGGTTGTTACATTTCTTCCCTGAAAATCTGCGTTTTAGTATTTTATTAAATTCCACCAATAGAAGCATACAAAATCAGAAATCATGAGAGGAAATATTGCTCTATGAAAGAATAAAGCATGACTTCTAGCATAGTTTTATGAACATTGTAAAAGAAGCGCATATGGCATTGAAACATTTCAAAAATGGAGAAATATTTCACGAGTTTCAATGTTTTTAGGCTTTACATTCTATTTTCTGAATGTATATTTTCAAAGTTAGTATCTTGCAATTTTTTTAATAGATTTTCTAGCATTGCATAGGACAGACAACCTAAAACCAACAAGGCAGGTATCTAGCGTGCCGCACACTTTAATATACACCAGTTACTTCAGTTACTAGCACTTTACACTGACGGTACCTACTGTATTTGTAAAACTTGTTTTTAAATCAGCTTGTCAAAGCTTTTGAGAAGCAATCTGGGCAATAAGGTGGGTATTTTTAGTGTCTACCATGAATATGGCCAATTACAGAATCAGAGGTCACTCTCTCCATACAGTGCTGATGAAAAAGAGGTGTAATCCAGAGCCCCGGGAACAGACCCCGGGCCGGTGTACGGAGGCATTCTCTTGATGCAGTACTGAGCCTGCTCAGGAGGCAGCTCTCGACGCAACTCATCTGCCAGGATATAAGGCTGGGAGGGGGAAAAGGATTGACACATTCAGTATGTGTTCTTCAAAAACACAAAATATTTTCTGTAGCTGTGACTAATAAATCCAGACATCCTGCCTATTTTTCTGAGACCAAATATTTTCTTCAGTAAATTCTGTCACGAATTATGAGTTGAAGGGGACAATTCCACCAACAAACTGATTAGGTCAAAATGCAGTCTCCGGATATGTAACTGTGTATGTTAACTACCAAGCACTGTGCAGCCATAGGCACACTGCTACAGATACAGCTTATCTCTGGATAGTCAGTATCTCTGCAGTGCACTACTGCCCCTTCTGCAGTGACAGGACAGATGCAGGTAGTTCCTGTTAGTTTCAAGGTTCTAATATATGTGTAAAGAAAGATGCATTATTGTTCTTAATGGTTTGCATTTATGACATGAGGGATACCCTCTGTTAACAGACTTGACATTGCTTAAAATAGCAATCTAATGAAAACCATTTTTTCCTAAGACCATATTCCACATGAATTGCTACTGAGAACATGTCTGGAATTTAAAATGTGGACCACATTAACTGAGATCACAAAATCAATACAAGCAGCTGGAATGAGAAAATCCATAGAGCGATCTTGGGCAAATAGACCTGTACTGCTGTGATCTCTCTCCACAGCACAGGAGTGGTTTTGTGGCAGCACAGTTTATAGCCCTGACTCCTCCAGAAGCTCTTGTGTTGCCATTATACTGCCTTTCATCTTCATACACCACTCACTCACAAGTGCATCTGGCAGTGGGGGTGAAATTATGCCAAATCCAGGAGCTTCCTCTACAATCCCAGTAACTAGAGGAGGCCTCCTCCTGCTGCTCCTGCTAGGATAGGGGTACACCACATTGCATCGCCCTGTTGAGTGAGCTGTCCAGTCACAACATGGCTCACGACAAGGTGTAGTCTTGTGTACCTGACCTAGGCTATGTTCCAGAGGGCCAAACTTTGCATTGAAATATCCAGACAACAGCATGAAAGGTAGAATGAGTTCCCCACTAATCAAGGCTGTGGTGTGGAAATAACCTGATGTCCAATATATCCATTAAACAGACCAGCCATCTAAGTATTGTCTAAGATGTCTAACTTTATGTTGGCTTTCTGTGATAGGAGGATACACAGACCAAGCCTTGTATTCTGAACCCATTTCAGGTAAGAGTCTTGGTTCCAAACAAGAAGAAAAGGCAAACGCTTTCTCTGAAGTCTGACAAACTGCAAAGCTTCACTGTTAATAAAAGGCTTGTAATAAGAAGGGCTAAACAGGAGAGCGATTGAATCCTTCCAGCCAGCAGCGCGGCGACTGACCTTATCTGAAGCAAGGATTCTGAAGGAAGCTATCACTTGCTCAGCCGTGTCTGTGTCTGCCGTTTCTCTGGTCATGAAGTCAATGAAGGACTGGAAAGTGACGGTTCCTTGCCCATTGGGGTCAACCAGAGACATGATTCGGGCAAACTCAGCTTCACCCTTTCACAGAATCCAAAACAAAGAAAATGGTCACCGTAATACCAATCTCCAACTGCCCAAGCCTCTCATGAACCAGTCGGAACCACTGGTTACAGAGCTTTTAAAGCATCTTCCTGACTCAGGAACATCAACATCAGAGCCAATGAAATCTGCATCTGAAATGTCCACCCCACTTCCGTAAAAAGGACTGTGCTTTTCTAAAGTGTATCCTTTGTCCTAAATACATAATATGTACCTTTCAATTAACTGTCTCCATCTTCTCTCCCTCCCACCCTCCCACAACACCTGTTTAACTTGCTCTAATTTAACACTTCTTTTTCCATCTCATCCTAAAACCATTGTAATTTAAGCATTACGCAGGGAAGTGAAACAATAGCCCAACAAGCAGTGTAATTGCAGACTCACTGAACTAAGAAGGGAAACAATTTATGCCAAATACAGGACAGCTTAACTAAGGATAATCCCTTTCTTTTCCATTAAAAAGGTGAATTTTGGAGGAAATTTTTAGAATAAATAATTGAAGCAAGGAAAATGCAACCCCCAAAGCAAGTTTATGAAAATTAAACAGTATCAAACTAATTCTTCAATCATGCAGGTAGAAAAGGAGAAATTTAAAAAAACATTTATTTAATAATTGTTAATTTCAACTTTAAAGTTTCCTTAATTCAAAGAGCAATGCAGTGGACCATAGAATATGGTTTTCAAGTGTCTAGCTTTACTTTTAACTTCCCTTTTAATAATTTGAAATTATAGAAAAAGCAAAGTACTATCTCTAGTGTAAATGACATTAGTATTCTCTCTATTTAGATAAGCTTTAGCATTGCTGTGGTTAATGTTTTAGCTGTGAGCAGAATCAGTTGACATTGTTTCTTAAAGCTCATACCAGATCATAACCCATTGAAATTAAGCAAGCTCTGAAATCATCATGGTCCATCAATCCATTCTTCCTCTATTGAACAAAACAACGCAAGGAATACAGAAGGGAAGGTTTGAAGAATCCAAGGTAATTTCCAGAGAGATGACGAGTTTGGACCATTGGCATATTGGATTCAGTGCATGAACAGTATTCATTTGATGTTCCCCGATCAGGTCACCAGAATCATCATCAATTTTAAAAGAGGAAGAAGTAACTAACATATTACACACAGGAGAGAGACATTTTGACCACAAAAAGTAACATCAGGAAAGGTCAGGGGAGCGATAAGGGAGAAGAGGAGATGAATGGGACAAGAATACAGAGAACACGACCAGAGAAGACAAAGAGAAGAGCAAGGAGAAAAGTTTGTTACTAAACTAGTCAAATTCAGAAGATGCTCAAGCTGCCTCCCTGATATGAAATGTCTCTAAAACTTTCTGCATGGAATCTCTAGCAGCTAAAAGTACTGTGAAAAACAGCCAAATATTTCATTCCAAGGTCAAGGGAGATACATTATGAGAGCAGTCTGCTGAAATATGGGATATAAGTACAGGGATTTTCCTTTTGACTGCAGGCTGTCAAGACCCTGACTACAGTAGAGATGTGCATACTGACTTAAAGGATGAAACCTGCAAGACTTAGAAACAGATCAGTTGAAGACCTTGTATGAAATGAGGTTGGTCATTTTCCAGGCAATAATATATCTGCAATATTCTGGACTCAAAGCTGAGTAAACATTAAATTGCATGAAAGTAAGAAGGTGAATAAATGTTTCCTCTGTGCTGTGATACATTGCAGTGGCTTCGAGAGAATTGTGTCATCCTGTATTAGGAGAAAGCATAAGAGAACTTGTATTGAGTCTGAGGAAAGAAAAACTGACACAAGTCTAAGTGCAAGAAGCATAGGAGCTCTCCTAGGTATCTAGTAGTCTCCAAATAAAATATCTCAAACCAAGTAAAACAAACAAACTGAAACATCTTTGAAAAATGCAAAGAAAAGTACAGCTCAAAGGGATGCTGACAGTCCATCTAATCCAGTTGTCTTCCCAGAGGCAGGATCTTTTCAAAGCATTATGACCAACAGACTGGAGTTTAAACATGCAATCTTTTTGGCTATTGTTACATCTGAAAACAGAATTATTTCAGTTTCCTCTACCTGCAGGTCATTTCCAACCTGTCCTAGACTGATGAGGCAGGCTTTAAATTCATCAGACTGTAGATTGTCAGATTCGTCCTAACATCCCATCACAGGTCATGCATTTGGGAAGGGGAAAGGAAAGAAAGAAAAGTCACAGGTCAGGTTAGTTGGTTAGTAAAGAACATTCTACTCTCAAATTAATAATCATATTCTTACAGAATTTCATGGAAATGTAATGTCAACATATGCAATGAATTACCTAAAAAGTGTGCGGATTTTGCAGTTTCATGCTTTAGGCTTTTTCTTAGTCCTCCCTTCAACTACAGAGCTAAAACTCTGCTTCCTTCCATCTCTTTTTTTTTTTTTTAAACACCTTTGCTGACAAGGCAGATTTCATTCTATGAACTGCCACTTGCTTCCTTCTTTTTCTGTTGTCATGCAGTGTATGTGATGCAATAAAAATATCACTGAACCTGGGCAAAACATGTTTTCCCCACTCAATTACTGTTAATGCCATTCTTGATCTGGTAATATTACTTAACATAATAAGCATATCTCAAAAGAGGTAAGTACAAAATAAATTTGTAATAGACAACTTATTTTCAGTTATCTGTCTTTTTTAACAATATTTACAGTCAGGTTTTGCTTTGAAAACTGACTTTAAAAAAGTGCCATGGAATTCCAGGTTAAATGGTTCCTAGTAACACCACATCACACTGGAACATTGGGGTTTTTTCTATTTTGCAGGTGAAGAAGTTCACGCTAACTCTTAAAAACAGACTGGATTGTCTTCTTCTTCCTGTTCATAGAAAATGTGTCCTATCAGAGGGGTACTGTAGAGTGAGTTAACATAAATACAATTAAGGTAATATTCCAAGATGAAAAATTATTACCTGTATTGATTTTACAGACAGTTTGGAGAAGATCCAAGGTTTTCTGTCTGCTACATATTTGCCTGCTAGATGAATAATTTATTTTTGAAAATTTTTATATAGCTATGCATAGGTAAAATTATAGGAGTTTTAACAAATGCACTGGGCTTATTTAATATACTGATAGGATCAAGTAGTGCTTTAGTAAGTTAACAACACCATGCATTTTTAAAATATCATGCTGTTATTGACTCCGTGTGCATCAACATCCACTAGCCCCATACAGGAAAGATGAAAAATAACAGTGGGAAGCCAATGAAGAGTAAAAAAGCAAAGTTAAAAATCTGGAGCAGCATTTAGTTAAAAGCCATAATCACAGTAAAGTTTTTATCCTTTAATATTTCCATTTTATATGATAATTCCTGTTACAAAGCATTCAAAATGGCTTATTTTATCATTCTCAAAATGTTAATCTAGGCTGGTTTGAAACTTTCAAAAACCGTCCTGGAGACAGGCTATGGCAGATCCCACCAGGGGTGAAGTCAGTTCATTTCACCTTATTTCTAAAGGCAAAGATACTTCTGTGTGACTGCAAACGAAATGATATAAAAATGGGAGCTAAGAGCCAAATCCTGCCCCTCCATCTCCTCTAGCAGGTGTTGGTAGGGGATCATCAGCTACCACCCCACTACATGGGGGGTGAGTGGGCAGTGCGTGCAGGAGCTCCCCAGCCAGGCACACACAGCAGCAGGAGCTGAAGCAGTGAAGGGCAGACAGGAGTGAGAGGCTGGCACATCTTCCAAGAAACCACTTTCTATAGGAGAGAAGTGCAGTGGTTGTGCTGGAGCTCAGAACAGTCATATGGTTATGTGGGACTCCCTAGTGAGGGTCCAAGTAGTAGTGCCAAGTGCTATAGCAGGTTTTCACATTCTTGTAGTGAAATTTTCAAATCTTCATCATATGCTGCCTAAAAAGGCATCTTTGCCTTGCAGTATATCAGTTTCATGGAATTCAGTGGCATTTTGCAATTAAGGCATAGATCAAGCCCATGTGAAGGCTTTTGTAATTGGAAATGGTTCTTGATATTTATTTTTGTTGTTTGCAGACCAACATTAGGAGCTGAAATTAATCTTTTAACACATATAAATAACTTTGCCTTGTTCATGTTTTTCTGCCAATACAAAGCAAAACACTAAAATCCCCTTAATGTTTCATTATTAGTCCCCAGAAATCTTTTTCCTCGTCCTTGTGATTTATATGTGACCTTAAAAAACAAGTGAACTTCTGAGTCAAACTAATCCATTCTTAAATATGTCCTTAATTTTCCTGAATGCTAATTGACCTGCATAAGCCTGAACATATGATTCCTTTAATAGGGAGCTGTTGTTTTTCTGTTAGCAAAATATAGGGTGGCATGATGCTATTTTTCTGCATGCAGAGCTCCTACTTGAAATCTGTAGTTTGCAGAAAAATCAATAGTAGAATGTGTTAACAGCCATTAAGATAGTACAGGCAGAGCAGCTGCAGATATTTTATCACATACTTTGCAATCTTATTTAGAATTTACTAAAGATACTGAATCTGAAAAAGGAATCCCTGCATAAAAAGATGTCAAAACCAGTGACTGACAACCTATCTGTATGGTATCCTAATTTGGCTGCATACCATTATTCAGCTATGCACCATTTTGAACACTTCTAAACTGCTTCTGTGATTCAGACATTGTGTCCCACTTTCTCTTTTTTTCTCCATACAGTCACATTAAGGAAGGAAATATAGCAGCATTGCTAAAGATTTATATTTATCCCTACAAGTAGACTGTGGCTTCAGTCTCAGTCTCCAGCTAGAAGTAGGGCAGCAGTGGTAAGCAAGGGCAAGCAGCAGCACCCTCAGGAATAACCCCCGGGGGCACCAACACATGTACATGCCTGTTGGGAACACAGGAGCCAAGAAGGTTACCCTCATGACCCAAGGAAGAGAGCATGTTTGCCACTTGCCTTTTCAAGGATGATTTGTAAAGCTTTCTGTGCCAGCACATCTCTGCTGGGGGATGCACTGAAAGAAACACAACTCTTCCTGCCCTTGTAATTCTCACATGTACTGCAAGAATTTTTTAATATATTTTTCCCGGGGAGGAAGATAGGGGCTCCTTTCTCAGATTCATAAGCAAAGGAAGTTGTTTCTAGAAGCACTCTAAAAAGAGTTGTTAGATTTATGTATACCAAAATACATAGTTTAAAATCAGGAAGGGAGCTACTCTGCATATTAGTACTTTGCTGACCTCCTCAACACCCACCGTCAGACATTAAGAAATGTCTTAAATGGGAGAAATGCCACACAAATCAGAGCTATACCATGCATAAATTATTCTGTTGTGTATTTAAAGCCTCCTTGTCAGTAACAGTATTAATTTTTGGGATCCTTTCTGGCTATTCATCATTGTGAACAGCAGTCCAATCCTTCTAGTGTATTTTTAAACTACATCAGGCATTTAGAAATGCTGCTAAGTGCCACAAAATTTTTACATATACTGTTAATTCCATCTGACATGAAGAAGACAGTATTTTTCATGGTAGTGCTTATGTTCAGATAATCCAGTTTTATCTTCATTTCTATTTAAGGAAATCAAAACCATAGAAGAATCCATTACTGCCTTCTCTATCTAAAGATGAATAAATATAAAGTCTCCATTATTTTAGGTACACTGAAATAACTCTAAAGCACCCTGGGTTTCCTTTATTCACTAACACTAAATATTTGAGAGTGCAAGGATATAGGAAAGATAGAAAAATGAAAAGCAAGCCTGTCTTTCTCCAACATGTTTATTCAAAGTCTCCTTTTAGCCTGTGTAAATTGAGTTGCATCTATCTATTAAGTAACAGTGTAATTTAATCCTTATAAACTTCTCTTTTATCAGTGTTTTTACTAACTGTTCCCTGCATAAAACTTGGCTTGATGGTTGAGTGGGTTTAGATCTTACCACCTTCTTTTCTTTAACTTGCATTATGCTACAGAAAATATTTGTTACACTCTGTCAGTGCAAAACTCCTCCTAGATCAGTTTCCCATGTCTGATTCTGAGGGAAATATACTAAAGAGGGCATTTGCAAAATGGTCCTTCCCTTATGTGATCCTTCCAAACCTCTTTTTTTAAGCCATTGGATTGTATCTGTCATGGGGAAAGGCAAGGTCTACAACTAAACTTGCAGACCAGGCCCAAGTTGTTGAGGCCATAGAAGAAGATGAGGATATATGATAGATGAAGCATCTGTCTCCTTCTGCTTCTGACCTGGCCACTCAGGCTTCCTGCAACAGGAGCCAGGGCAGAAGGGACACAGCCTGAAGCCATGAACCATTATAGCCTGAGGAAAGGAGACAGTCAGGGATAGGTAAGAATCTAGGAGCTGGGACACAGTTTTGTGTTACACATTATTGTTGTAGCCCATCTCCAGTGTGCTGGCAGCTGTGTGACACAACCACCTTCTTCCAGGTCATACAACCTTTCCTACGGCCTTGTTCTGTTTTATGCCTTGGTATCTCAATGTTTTACTGCATCTGCAAAGCCTAAAATCCATAACAGTAAGGCTGGTTGGTGTAGGATTTAGCTTCTCCCTTCAGGCAGTCTGAGGCACCAGCGAGCATGCCAGAGAACTCACCTATGCACTACAAAGGTACAGGGATGCCAGAAATGGCCATCTTGTATAACATATACTTGGATTCAGTCACCTTGCTTCCTCATCTTTAGAGAGCTGTCAAATCTTTGGGCAAAGTCCCTGGTTTCCCTTAGAGAGATCTCTCAAATACAGGCATGTAATTTATCCAGGCCTGGTAGTCTGTCTGCTTTTAATAGCTTTAATTGCTCAATTATCTGCTCCAGTGCATTGGGAAAGCCATTTGGTGTGCTACTTCCTTCCATCCCAGGAAATATATCTCACTTTTGTGATGTTATCCTCTGCTTCCTTAGAAAATACAAAAAAGAATTATGCTATACTAAAATCACATTAGGATTTTTCCATAAAACACGTTCCTAGTTCCTGTGTAGCTAAACTTCCCTATGCTTGTGTGTTTCTTCAGAAAACAGAGGTTTGACAATTCTGTCTTCCTCCTAAACAGTAAGGGGTATTCTAAAGAAGATTTAGTAAACTGTGACTGTCAGCATCCAATCCACATCGAGTGCAAGTGCAACCAATTTGAGTATAGCTGGACAAACAGTGAAAAGAAAGTGGCATTTTGCTGTAGCCTGAAATGATTTGAAGGAGCTGACCCAACAGACTGGTGCTGCATTATGTTA
This sequence comes from Coloeus monedula, assembly GCF_965178545.1. Lineage (NCBI taxonomy): Eukaryota > Metazoa > Chordata > Aves > Passeriformes > Corvidae > Coloeus > Coloeus monedula. Next base: position 48,590,579 of record NC_138782.1, on the reverse strand, counting down.
AGCTTTTTCAGTATTTGAACTGTGAACTTGGTTTTAGAGGTGGGTCCGTGTGAGCACAGAGCCATCAGAACTAACTCATGTTCACATTGATCTCCAACTGCAAGTGTCAGATCTCCATCTGCATATATTTTGCTATTGTGTCTATAAATAGTTATCTTTGTAACACTCTGTCCATGAATACTGCGTAACTCACAGAAGTGAATGAAGTTTCTTCACAGTAGTGTTTTCCTTCCTACTTTTTTACTCATCCATATTTAGATAACTAAAAAATGTAACAGCCTCTTATTTCCCACATACAGCCAGCAAAACAAAGGATATTCCTGGACAGTAAATTCCCAACCATATTCCCTACAAATATATTTCTAGGGAGACAAGTTGTGATTCAAAGGGGAAAAAAGCCTCTGTAATACAGATTACAGCTGAATTTAATGACTTGGAAGCAACAGCAAGTACTTAGAACATGCTGTACTGTCTTAAAATAAAGGGCCATGTTATTTTCCAAAACACACAGATTTATGCAGTTCTGCTTATTATTTGAAAAAATACTAAACCATATTAGCAGAGCTATAATTCTGCATTACATTTAAAAAGCAAAAATTCATCTTTAATTTATGTGTACAATGCTACTAGACTAGGGCCCTGAGCAATGTGATCTAGTGGATGGCAACCCTGCCCAGGGTGGGGAGAGTGGAACTGGATGACCTTTAAAGTCCCTTACAACCCAAGCCATCCTATGACTTTATAAGGCTGTAAATTCTTCCTTAACTGATCTTTTTTTCTCTTTTAAAAAGAGTCCATTGCTACTGCATTTGCAGGTTTTTTAAAAGGCTTACGTTTGGAATGAGAAGAACCTTGCTTCTGGGAAGAATAAATATTGCTAGTTGAGAAAAAGCAGGAGTACTGTACCCTGTCAAAATGATTGAATGATGCTCTGAAGTCATTCATTTGTTCCTGGGTGATACCCTTGGCATCTCTTGTGAGGATCTGAGTCTCAACCTCATTGATAGTTCGAGCAATGGTGGTAAGTAGGAGCTCCCATCCAACACGGATGTGCTGTGAGAGAGAAAATACCGAGTTATTACAGAATCAAATGTATTCTTTTTTGAGTACAAAAAGTACAGTAAGAAAAAAATCAGCTCGAAATATTTATGTGATACTTTCTGCCATACCACTAACTCTGTATCATGACCAAGGATCACTAAAAATACAAATGGCCTTCAGAAAAATACGAAGCTGGTTTCTAAATGGGTACTTCTTCACTAAAAGTGAAAATAAATGAAAATTAAACAAGTCTTATGAGATTATCAGAAAGCTTGCCAAATTCCATCTTCTGTGGCGGTCTCTTTAAATCCAGGAAGGTACTGACACCGCACAAGAGGACAGAATAAACTAATAAATACAAAAGGGAGTAAATGGCTACCTCCATGGTATAGTTGGTGTGCTTATTGTCAAACACCAGGGCTTCTTGTATAAGCTGATGATCTCCTTCCAGTTTGTCAATATTGTGTTTATAATTAATGATATTTTGCTCATATTGCTTCAGCTGATTCATCTGGTCCTCCAAAGGCCCTGTCATTTCAATAGAACTGCGGGCGATTTCCTGTCAAAAGAAACAAAGACACCCCCCAGTCCCACAGAATTTAAGCTTCAGATGTGCTAATTGGACCAATGTTCACATAAATATGTTGTATTTTTATACTAAGAAGCAGTAGTAATAAAACCTTCATACAGTGGAGATGAGAAATTTTACTTTAGAAAACACATTTCAAAAGAAACGTGTCACATTTATATCTGGAATTAGTATTGAAACCCCAGTGAACCTGGTATCTTTTCTACAAAAAGCAGAAGTTAAACAGTAATTGTTTAGCGATTGATTTTTCAAAGCTGAATCTCCTAGTCACCATCAAGGTACCACTTGTACAAGGTCCCACAGTTTCAAGAACAATCTTAACAGGTGCTAAGTAGTTTAGGATCAAACAGCTGGTGAACTGTCATTGACTTTGCTGTTGCCCTGTATATAAAGTAGAGATAAAAAAATTATAAATCACTTTGTTCCTCAGCTTCTGCATGAGGAACATGCACACTCACCTCCATCTTGGTCTGGATCCATGGCCCAATGACATTGGCCTGAGCAGCAAACTGGCGGCGCAGGCGCTCGTTGGCGTGCTGGCGGGCTAATTCCTCCTGCAAGGATTGATCCCTCTGAGGCACCAGCTGCTTCACCTGTTACAGTGGGAAAGCACTAAAGGTGAGTAGGCACAACTGAATAGTTTAAAAACAAATGGAACAAATAAGTCTACAGCTGCTAATTTTCATTATTGGTCTGAAGGTCGATATCAGAAGGACAAGCCAGAATGATCACTATTTTAGTTACAACTTCCATGCTAACATAAGAAATTTGTAACATGGCCTTGGGCAGCCTGACCAGAGAGACTGACATGCAGAGAGAAGAAATTCTCACCTCTGTCTGGATTTGAGACAATTATTTCACTGTAACTGCTCTAAGAGCAGTTACTTTGTTTTCCTTTTGAAAAACAAAGGTGATTTTTCAATCTCTAAGTAATTGTTCTAAGAACAGTCAGTGCACAACATTTTATTTGAGCACATCCATACAATAGGATAACATGAGATATGTTCTGCCCATCATGCACATCTGAAGGTCTCTAATTCATTGCAAATGCTTTTGTTTGGCTTACCCTTCTGAATTGGCCAGGGAGATTCTAACCTGAGTCATTACTGCTTGGTTATTATAACCCATTGAGGGTGTGTTCTTGTCCATGTAAGTTTTTCTAATTCTACATTTTACACAATCATTTACCTGTAGCTTTATATCTGTCTTGGTTCCTAATGAAATGAAGTTGGTGTGATTGCTTTAGGAACCTCTCTTTAATCCCTTCCCAGTACTTTTCAGCTGCTAATGCCAATTTTTATCTAATTGGAAAGAAATATTAATGGCCCCAAAGATGCTGATTTTATACATTTTTGAAAAGCAGCATCTGGGTAGAAGAAACACAAAAAATTACTCTTTATACTGAGAGAAAGAATACAATCATTTTCTGTTCTTTTAACAGCACCTCTGGCCAGGCACCAGCTCTGCACTAGCCTCAACACATGCTTCTCTTGCCCTGGCAGAAAGCCAAAGAGGACACAGGTAATATTGCATGACGGGAGCAAAGGATATTTTGAAGCAGGCCTGGCAAACATATGGGAGATCATAAGGTACTGTAGAAATTCATTCTGCCATCTGATGATCTAGAATAATTTAGAGATTTATTGTAAAGTTCTCTGAATAGTCTCAGTATTTCTAAACTGGAATACTGTGTTACAGTGTCCTTTTCGTATTTAGCAATTTAGCAATACATTACCTTTTCCCACTTGCTACGAATCTCTTCGACTGTAACAGTGCTGTAAGGATTGGTTGCACTTATTCTCATGCTGTAACTCTGGATGACTTTTTCAACTTCATTCTGGATTGATAGGATGGCCTGTCGTTCACCATCTGCCTCTGGCAAAGTAGCTTTAAATTGATCATGCGCAGAGATTAAACTCTAAAATCAGAAACAGAGAGGGAAAGCATGAAAACTTTAACATTTCATCCAACATCTGGAAGATCTGCTGTAAATAAGCACAGCTCCTCTCTCAGGCTCTCAAACATCCTGGCTACTGGGTATAGATACAGGAAATAGTACATTTAGATACATTCATGTAACAGCCCTCATTGGTTTTATCAGGACCATCACTTTTCCATAATCTCTGGAATATGCTTTCATACCAACAAAGCAACCTAGTTGCAACAGAATAGACATGGCCTATCACAAAGCAAACATTAAGACAGATATTGGGGGGTTTCTTATATGTATTCTACTTTCCCAGAAGGAAAATCTTCCTTTCTTGTTTTCCCTATGACTTTAATCCAAAAAAACCCCAGATAACCATTTACCTGAATTTCCTCTATGCTATGAACAATAAACATGTCCTGTAGGTCTTCCATAGCACCTTCCATCCAGTTGTTGAAAGGAGCAGCTCTTTTGGCAAACTCCAGGTGAAGCTGATCAATTGTTTCGAGCAATTTCTCTGTCCTCTGTACAGGTTGGGAAAAGTGCATTCTTTTGTTATTAGGGCAAGATCTAGCTCCATGCACATACCCACCCATATACAAAGTCATGCCTCATCTTTTCAAAATCATTTGATTGCACTGATTGATTTCACCACCTGCTTTAAGGATTCTCACTCAAGGCATTTGGTCTAATTGCAGTAAAAGTACTCTCATATCCAACACATTAAAAGGGGTGGGTGTATGCCTTTGAAGTATAACTATTGATATTTTAAGTATTTTTGTTATTGGGACCTAACTGAAAGTGAATTAAAATCTGATAATTTTGATTTAGTAATTTCTTGTAAGTACAAAAAGGAAGAATTACACATATATTTCCCACCTTGGCATTTATGTGTGTGACTTCCTCTTTTCCTAAGGAACAAGGCTTTACAAAGTATCTCAGTGCTTTGGAATACTCACTACCAGAAATTAATCTACTGCTGGACAGAAAAGAATGCAAGACTGCAAATTCAGGCTAGTATGAAAAGGCAACTAACCAACAGCTTTTTTTAGCCTTGCTGGACACTGGATTCCCACAGAGAGGTGCTACAAACCACATGCCATTTGTTGCTGCTTTAGAACTATCCCTGGGAGCTCAGTACTGTCAAGTCTACTCTGAGCAATTCAGTCTGTTTGCAAAAGTAACCACACCAAAATGAAATGGAGGTCTGAGGAAAGGGTTTATTGCTATTTGGATTCCAAAGTGGATGCTCAATGGCAGCATTTCCAGATCTGAAATAAATGGTTCATTTCCCTCTCCCTGCCTCAGCTGAGCTGCTGATCCTTGTTACATGGTTTACCTCCAGTGCCTCTCTCCTTTTCTGAGTGAGTGTTCCCAGGCTGTCCCATTGGTCACATATCTTTTGACATCTATCATTGACACTTGCAGCATCATGGTAGTCCAGTTCACTAAGAAAGAGCAAAGACAAAAATCTGTGTGACTTTTTGAAAGACAGGAGCAGTTGCACTGTCCACACTTCCACTGGCCCTCAACAATTCTTCCCCTCTTTTTTGCAATATTTCTTCTAAGGTAAGCAAGTGTTGCAGTATGGACATTGTGTTTAGGCATTCAGCAGTTTGAGAAGCACAGCACAGGAATAGCATCAATCTCCTCTGCTCTGAGAAAAATCAACTGACATCCAGGTATTAAAGACAATTAAGGTGTCCAAGCATCTTTGTCTTAGCTATTCCTGTGACACAAGCAATTCAATCCCCTGATGGCCAGAATGCTTCAGTCTTGGTCTTTATCAAGTTTGCCAAGATTGGTTTTAAATTAATTGGCCTGAAATATCCATTTTGTTTTGAATAATCGAATGATCCTTTCCTTATATGCTTTGAAATTATGTAACTGAGAAAGATACATCAGGTTGGATTCAAAGCATAACCTCTCACAAGCCTGGCAATACTAATAGGGGCTGCCCAGATCTGGGGCTCAGAGAACAATTTTTGTCTTCCTCTCCAGGGGCTCCTCACAGATCTACGCCCAGAACTGGCTGGTTCAGACCCACATATGCCACATCTCAAGACCCACATATGCCACCAGCATGAATCAGTGCATTCACAAAGGATAGCAGTTACCATTGCTTTTTCACCTGCTTCATAGGCTGATATTATCCTGACAGGAAGCAATTTACTATTCTGCCTGAGATTGGAATAAAATTTTAAGGCTCTGTCCTGAGATTCTGCACGGAGTCTGCTTCAAACTGAACTTGCGATCTCAGTGGCAGATGATAGCCATCCATAGTACCTGTGCTTGACACTTTGGAAACTCACTTTTCTTGGTGTATTACCATCCACTGAGTTTAGCTCTTGGCTTCTCCTCGAGAACACTCTGCCCAGTACTAAACGTTGCAGAGACTGTAAATACATGACACGTGGCAATATGAATCTAAGATTTACTTTGAGGCTTGAACAAGACAGTAAATGCAGATAGAATTTATTCCCCTTTTTTTGAGCATTCTTCTCTAGGCAGTTGGCAAGAGGAAGGTATAGATCACACTGCCAGTAACACAGAGAATCAGAGAACAAAATGAGAAGAGGCAGCTTTCCTCTGTGAAGCCAGAGGCCGGAAGCCAGAAGCTCTGTAGGCCAGGGGCAGTATTCATGTTTCCTCTTCTAAGCCCAGTCAGAGCAATCTGGTTTGGGATAAACCTGAGAAGTATGAGAAGCATTCTGTTTAAAAGAAGCTTCAGATGTGCTGCAATCAATTGAAAGTGTTGAAAGTGAAGAATGGTAAAACAGGTGAAAAAAAAAAATACCATCACAGAATCACAGAGTAGGTCAGGTTGGAAGGGACCACAGGTCATCTGGTCCAACCTCCCTGCTCAAGCAGGGTCATCCTAGAGCACATGGCACAGGATTGAGGCCAGGCAGTTCTTAAATATCTCCAGTGAGCGAGACTCCACAACCTCTCCAGACAATCTGTTCCACTGCTCAGTCACTCTCACAGTAAAGAAGTTCTTCCTCATATTCAGATGGAATTTCCTGTGCATCAGTTTCTGCCCATTGCCTCTTGTCCTATTGCTCAGCCCCACTGAGAAGAGCCTGGCTCCATCCTCTTGGCACCCTCTCTTTAGTTACTGACAGACATTGATAAAGTCCCTTCTCAGTCATCTCTTCTTGAGGCTGAACAGGCCCAGCTCCCTCAGCCTCTCCTTATAAGAGAGATGTTCTAGTCCCCTCATCATCTCTGTATCCCTCTGCTGGACCTGCTGCAGGAGTTCCATGTCTCTCTTGTACTGAGGAGCCCAGGACTGCACACAGCACCCCAGATGTGACCTCACCAGGGCTGAGTAGAGGGGCAGGATCAGCTCCCTTGACCTGCTGGGAATGCTCTTCCTAACGCATCCCAGTCCTTCTTGGCCACGAGAGCACTGCCGGCTCTTGGACAGCTTGTTGTCCACCAGGATCCCCAGGTCCTTCTCCACAGAGCTGCTTTCCAGCAGCTCAGCCTGCAGCCTGGGGGGTGCTGGTGCAGGGGTTATTCCTCCCCAGGTGCAGGACCCTGCACATGCCTTTGTTGAATTTCAGCCAGTTCTTCTCTACCCATCTCTCCAACCTGTCAAGGTCATTCTGAAGGGCTGCACAGCCCCTCTGGGGTATTGGCCCCTCCTCCCTGCTTCGTGTTGTCAGTGAACCTGCTGAGGAGGCATCTACCCCTCCATCTGCGTCATTGATGAACAAGGTGAGCAACACTGGGCCCAGCACTGAACCTTGGGGGACACCACAAGTGACAGGCCTCCAACTTGACCATGTGCCACTGCGTACGATCCTCTGGGATCTGCCATTCAGCCAGTTCTGAATCCACCTCTCTGTCCACTCATCCAGCCCACGCTTCCTGACTTTGCCTGTGAAGATGCTGGGAGAGACAGTGTTGAAAGCCTAGCTGAAATGGAGGTAGACAATATCCTCTGCTCTTTCCTCATCTATACGGGTAGTCGACTCATTGTAGAAGGCAATTAGGTTGGTCAAGTGTGATTTACCTGACTACTCCTGATCACCTTCTTGTCTTCCCTGTGGCTTGAGATGGCCTCCAGAATCAGACACTCCATCACTTTTCCAGGGATTGAGATGATGCTGGAACTACTGGCTGGTAGTTCCCTGAGTTCTACTTCTTACACTTTGTGAAGACTGGGGTGACATTTGCTTTTTTCCAGTCCTCAGGCACCTCTCCTGACTGCCTTGGCCTTTCAAAGATGATTGTGAGCAGCCTCACTATGGTATCCTACAGTTCTTTTAGCACTCATGGATGCAGCACATCAGAGCCCATGGACTTGTAGATGTCAAGTTTGCCTAGGTATTCTCTAATCCAATTCTCCTAAACATTTTTAAAAATAACAAAAACAACCCAAAATTGTGAAAGTAAACTCTTGTATGTAAGGAGAAAGCTGCCAGCAAGTCATACTGTACAAGGGTTCCTTAACTCAAAAGTTAAGGAACTTCTTGGAAGCCCTTTCATTAGCCTTCAAGGGACGCAACAAAAGCCACCTATCTGCTAAGAAATTTTAAGTCAGGAGCATAGAGTCTTGGATGAAACAGGCTGAGATTTATTTTGCTGTCATGAGTTTTTGGCTGAAATATTAGTATTATAGCATATTAAGATTATTAGATTTTTTTCCTGAGTGAGCAAATTTTATTTTTGCTTCAATGGATCACTTATCTCCTTTTGTCAATTAGAGTAAGGGCAGGTGTCCTTCCATGAAAGTGAGGGACTGATTGTACCAGCTGTGGTCAAAGTGCTGGAAGGTGATATGCCACCCTCCTCCACAAGCTCTGCCAGGGAGATTCCATCATTCCCCTAAGATCTCTACTATCCTGTTCCTTCCAGGTATATATGCTGTGGACAAATACGTAGAAGAATAATATCAAAACAACTTTTTAAAAGGGCACCCATGGGTCAAAAATCCTAAGTTAGCTTACCAAGTGGCATTAAACAATGTAGCTCCACTACCTTTCTGGGCCTGCTGTTCTTTACTTCAAGTAAGTGTGTTGTAGGTATCAAAGAACATTTTTCTGCTCAAAGCAGGAGCAGAAGAAGTAATAACTCATCAAATATTAACTACTTGGAAATAGAGCACAGGCTTACATTCCCTGTCCTATTAATTTTTGTATCTTCCCCAACATTGAAGAGACTAGATTTACATTTTGTTAAAATTTGTGCTTTGCATTGCATGAAATACAGCTTCTCCTGTGTTACAGACCTTCTAAGAGAACAGTCTTTCTATTTGTTTGGCCATTTGAAACCTACAGCCTTTGGAATTTAAAATTACTAAGTTACCGCTATTGATCTTACAAGTAATTCAATCTTATCTGTCCAAAATTAAAAATTTACTGACATTTTGACCTGATCCAGAGAAGCACTTAAGTATGAGCTCACTTTAGGAACAGTGATAGTGCCACAGAAATAACCTGCTGAGCAACATGTTTTAGCAGTGCTTCAGAACAAGGTTCATGTTAACCATGCATGTAAGCACAGTTTGAGCCCAGGTCTCCAGAATCAAGATGACTCTCAAATCAGTGTTACAGATAATGGTCTCCTTGGCTGGAAATCAGGACATTAGAAGTGATGGATATACAAGAAATTACATTCCAAAAATTTTGCCTTGATGATTGGAAACATTGAAATGAGCACATAAGATCATAAATTAATATGGGTTTTCATAGTACAGCTCACTCAAGTTAGCATTTGTTATGTCATAAATGGCAAATCTGAATTTAGAAATGCCTGTCCCCCTTCAGCTTTGTATAAAGCCCTATCCAAGCCCTGTCATGCCTCTTTGCCAAGGAATATCTAAGCCTATACAGGCTGCGAACACAACAATCTTATAGCAGCATCCTGGCTGGAATCACCTGTTTGCATACCAACATAAATCCTCTATCTAAATAGCAACAATCAACAAGCTTGTAGCAACTTTAACCTTAAGCACAAAGTGGACTGAGCTGCTGCAGCAGAAAATACCAGATCAGACAGGAAACTGTAACTAGTAGAGTTCAAGGTCATACAGCAATAGTTCTCTTTTGAAATTTGCAACATTAGGCATCCAAGAGATCGACTAAAACAAAACATGGAGGTGGACTGACTTGGAATGTAGACACAGATGATGATGGTTTCTGTAAGGGCCTGCTCCAGTGATGAGAAAAAAACCAACCAACCCACCAACCAAACAAATAAGCAAAAATCAAGAAAGAAATACCCACATGGACTTCAACAGGTTTTGTATCAGGTGCACATTTCTTAGCATTCAGACATTGATCCTTCTTTAAAAATATGGATTAAGAAAGAAATTAGCATTTTCCTCCATAGTTTTATTGTGCGAGGAATTACATATAATTAAAATCAGTATTTAGACAGAAGGTGTCCATTTGCTTGCAGCCAGTGATAAAACCTGACCTTTATGACCTTTCATTCAGTATTCTCCATGGGCATTAAGCCTAACTGAGCTACAAAGTCACAGTGAAAAATCAGGCACTGATAGCCCCATTGTACGGAGAAGCAGAGAAGTCAAATTAGAGCATCTCTAAATGCAATCAGCTTTCAGCACCTTCGCAGCCCAGGCCACAAATAACTTGTTTAACTTCACACAGCAAATTACTGAAACAACTGAGAAGAGACAATCCCAAAATAGACAGGATACCGTGTTCATTGGCGTCACCAGAGGTAAAGGACAGAGGGTTCAAAACACTGGTAAGCAGATGCTGTGCTGTGTATACTACATTCCCAAACTTTCACATAATTCATAAAGCTGAATCTGAATTAGCAATGATTAGGTGTTACAGAAACTTTCTTTAGTATAAAGAGAAGCAAATCTCAGGGGTAATCCCAAGCAGAAATACAGGCTGGGTAGAGAATGGATTGAGAGCAGCCCTGGGGGGAAGGACTTGGGGATGTTGGTTAACAAGAAGCTAAATATGACGCAGCAATGTGCACTTGCAGCCCAAAAAGCCAAACGTGTCCTGGGCTGCATCCAAAGCAGCGTGGCCAGCAGGGCCAGGGAGGGGATTCTGCCCCTCTGCTCTGCTCTGGTGAGACCCCACCTGGAACACTGCAGCCAGCTCTGGGGCCTCCACAAAAGACATGGACCTGTTGGAGTCGGTCCAGAGAAGGGACACAAAGATGATCAGAGGGGTGGAGCATCTGTCCCAGGAAGACAGGCTGAGAGACTTGGGGCTGCCCAGCCTATAGAAGAGTTGGTTTTGGGGAGACCTTATAGCAGCCTTCCAGTGCCTAAAGGGGACTTAAAAGAGAGCTGGAGAGGGACTTTTAATGAGGACAAGGGGGAATGGCTTTAAACAGCAAGAGGGCAGATTTAGACTGGATATTAGGCAGAAATTCTTTACTGTGAGGGTGCTAAGGCACTGGAACAAGTTGCCCAGAGAAGCTGTGGATGCCCCATCCCTGGAGGTGTTCAAGGCGAGGTTGTATGGGGCTTTGAACGTTATCTAGTGGAAGATGTCCTTGTCCATGGTAGGGGTCTTGGAACTAAATGGTCATTAAGGTCCCTTTCAACTTGAGCCATTCTATGAAATAACTCCACAGAGATCAAGGCATGCTAGGAGGTGTTTCATAAGCTCACATATTCAGGGCAGTCTCCATTCTCTGTAATTTTTTCAGATTTCTTTCACATTAACCAAAACACAGTACTGCCCACTGTGATTTACTTTTCTTCCTTTAAATTATCTTGAAGATGGGCTTTTTCTTTTCAATCCATTTGAATTACACAATTCCTGTAAGTGCTGCTACTATCAGGTATGAACTACATTTTTAGACAAGTCCCTGATTTTTAAATCATTAATGAATATGGAGCTGTTTATGAGTCATGGTCCTTCACAAAGTGACAAAAGGGCATGTTTCTAAGACTTGATTTCTGAGCAGTAACTGTTCTGCCTGTTCAAGGTGAGAAACTGAAACTTGGAGAGCTGAAGCCAAGGGCAGGAATCTGAGAATTTTGATCTTGGCTGCTGTTTCAACCACTACTGCACATTTCCTCCTGTTGGCTTTACAGATTTATACAGTGAGTGCCAAACTGCCAAGACCAGGAGTGGCACCACTGATTTACAGTACAAAGCCTCTGCAATTAACTGCATAAGGTGATAAAATCAAATGTGCTTACCTTGGTGTTAACACCAAGATGGCTTTACCCAAACAGGTACATAATGCTACAGTCCTATCAGTGCAGGCAGAGCTCACAGAACTGTGCTTCACACAGGTGAATTAACAACCTTCCCACAAACAAAAGCAAGCTCCACCAACAGGGACAGAGTTTAGCCAGACTAACTTGAACAACACTCAGGACTTTGCTGCCATAAGGGGTCAGTCCAGAGCCTTGACTCTTCACACTGCTGACCTATGCAGCTGATGTCAACAACACAGATGTAGCCTAAATGAGCAGTTCTCAGCTTTGGCTGTGTTTTCTCTGGGCATAGTATGCTGGCTGAGCAAGCGTCAGTGGCTAAATTGATGGAACTGTGGATGAAAACTCTGCCTCTCCTATAGGAGAGCCTTGTGTGTGCTTGATTCCTTGTGCAACCCTGAGCAAGTTACTTAGTTTCCATATGCCCCACTGTCCCTTCTGTAAAATGAAGACAAGGGCACTTCCAAATATAATATCAAGAAGTTGTGAAAATAAGCATATTAGAGACAATTAAATCTGCAGGAAAGTCAGTGCATTACCCACTATTATGGAGATAATATAGGGATGTGAAGCCTTTCAAAAGGACCAATATACTTGTGAAGATACTTGATCTGTAATTTGTGTAAATGAAAATATTTTCTAAGTTAAACAACTCATAGGCAGTACCTCTCAGCAGACCATGAACTGAGAAATAAACACCTCCAGGATTCCCATCAACCCACAATGGGTAGAGCTAATGCTAAAAGATTACTGTGAAGTCAAGTTGAAAATGTTTGTTTTCAAATAATTTTGGTCAGTTGAATATCTATATTTGGTTGGGGGTAAGAGGGGGATGAGGGAAAGGTCTCAGTGACCAGCTCAGATAATATACTTATGAAGCTATGTCTGGAATTCCTACGTTGGTACCTATGACACTATCAAATTCATTGGAAAGAGTTTATCGCAAAGTTAAATGTCAGCAGCTGCAAGCCTTTAAATGGAACATACTTCAGCTCCTGGGCAATGGCAGCGATCTGTTCCACCCTGTCCTGGTGAGCAGCCAAATCGCTCTCAAAAGCTTCATGTTTCCTTAACATGGCACGGACTTCTGTCAGAGAGGCAGACTCATAATCCTTCTGAAGCAAGGTCTGCTCTTTGCCTGAAAGAGGAAATTAAAATATTACTCATTTTTTGCTAATTTATTTGTTAGGAAAATTGCAAATTTAATCAAATTTTTGGTTGAGGCGTGGTGAAAATCATATGTCTGGAATTAAATCCCACCCCCACTGAAATCAGCAGCAAATTGTCAGCACATGTTAATTAGAAACATATATTTTTAAAGCTCTCACAGTGATGTCTTGATTTTTGCATAGTCTGCTGATACAGGTCTAAAACAGCGACTATTACTTTGCTGGAGAAACTGGCATAAAAATGGTATATTAGCAAAAACTGTATTTCTAAACCACTGTGCTAAGTTTTTGTAGAATAGACTTACAAAACCAGAAATCACACTGCTATGCTCAGCTTCACTCTTACTAATGATCTGTTATTCTTTTTTGTTCTGCCTTCAATTCATTATTCATTTCAGCACTTAACAAAAAACCAGCCCTGAGATGTGTGACTGCCTTTTGTATCAAACACTGAATTTTAAGTGGAAAATCCCAACTTATCTACAAAAGGCTAGGGAAGCAAAGATTAAGTAGAAACTGAAATACTACTGCTGAGTAACTCCTATGTTGGACAACTGAGTCCACACAGACAGGCCCTGCAGCTACACTCACCACATGGCATTTACAGCTCTGTGAATCCTAGAGCCAGAAGCAACTATTGTTTGTGTACCAGCCTATGTGAAGTTTTCCCTACACAACAGCTGTAACTTGTCACCATGAGTAGTTTATGCTTAGAAATAGGCTCTCAGGGCTGATAAATGGTGTAGTTTCCCTTCTAGTATCTGCTTGGCAGCCGTTTACAGCCTTGCATGCTTCCAGCAACTGTTAGAGGATGGACTCTGATTCACTTTCACAGTGTCAAAAGAATCTTGCTGGAAAAAGCCAGAAGCATGGCAGAAACAGCAAGACAGTCGTCAGGATGATAGAGCAGACCTATGTTTAATAGTCCCCAACAAAACTGAATGCCACTGTATGGTCCTACAGGTGTCACAACTACAGGTAAGGTTAGGTTACCATTAAAAGCCAGAACTATAAATGGCGTGTAATCGAGGGTTTGGAGCAAAGCAGACACGAGTCTATTGTCATGTAGCTTATCTGGACTACCCAGAACATCATGATGACCAAATAATAATAAACTCAGAATACCTCCATTAATAATTTCACACTCAGCCAGTGGTATCATTGCATTCCTGGTTGGATTGCTGGTGTACAACTACATAGGAATACATCAGCAGTAATGGCCTCTATTCAAATGCAGAATATTCCCATTGACTCACTACCTCAAGTATGATTTTTACAGTTACATCTCATTAGCAACATGCCAACAAGTTAGGATCGTGACTACAGTCAACAAAACCTGACATTTTATCTGTTATTATTTTAGGTTGTCTGAAACTGTCCAAACTACTTATAAGTGAGTTCATGGCTGGCAAATACTCAGCACTGACAGTTCAACTTTGAACATTAAAATACTAAAAATGTTAAAAGGCATCTCTCCTCACCATATGCCCACTGTTCATGAGTGGAAGCCTTCTGCCTAAATTTCTCAGCCAAGTGTTCAAGTCTTTCCAGTCGTCGTATTTCATTCAGCAGCCACTCTTCATAGCCCTTCTCAGCTTGCTCAAGTCTCTGCCAAGCACCGGCAATATCCTGTGAAGAGAATACATGGGAGAGATGGATGAAACTATAACCTCTTTTTATCTAAATTTACAGATTTTTGATTCCTTCACAATTTGGCTTCAAAAAGAGAAGTTTTTATGTTCAGATTTTGTAAAATCACAGAATCAGAGAAAATGTTGTGAGGCAGTTGTCTTTTAGTGCAGACACCTGCTTCTCATAGTGTGTTGCATTCAGATGGGGTCACAAAATGAGCCCCTATAGAAATGGTTTTTGAGCATGGTTATGTGTCCAATGTCTTCACAATATATTGCTTTTACCTCCATTTTACAATGTGCGTGTTCTTTTATGATATACCTATCTGTTATCAAAATGAAAGTGCTTTGCTTTCACAAGTTGACAATAGCAAAGTAATTAGTATCAAGAGGATTTGGTGCGTATTTTACCTGGAACACAAATTCATTTCACCTTCTGTAGTACACAAAGTTTTGTGAGCTTCCTTGCAAACTCAAAGACATGAGTGGGAAGCTGAAGTAACAGGGCCCTTATTTCCTGCATACGGGGAGTGGACAATGGCCCTTTTCAGACGGAGCAATTTTTTTTTGTTTATGAAATCTGAGAAACCAAAACACAATGATAGAGTAGAGTACAGAAACAGGTTTGCTATATTCAACGGGAAATGTTTTGACCCACAGTCAAGTCACAGTACTTATCAGCAGATGAGGATTCTTGGTACTGACTATTCTTGTCTTCATAGACATAAGAAAAAAAGCAGAATTGAAAAATGCAGAAACATGTATTGAGCATTGTCTGTTTGTTTAAGTTTGATGACTAAAAGGTCAGTGAAACCACTGAGTTTTGCTTAAATAAACAATCATTGGCCTCACTGATACAGAAGTATTGATAACACTGCCAAAGGAAGCTCTGTATCGTCTTGCATCTCCAGATAACTTGCTTTTGTGAAAGCCTTCAAAGAGGCAGGAGCATGCTTATTAGAAAGCAAGATTCTAGAATGAAAGGGAATATGTAAAAAGCGTTTGGTGTTGAAAAAGTGCAGCAAACTGATGTTTCTGAAGATGACTTAGAATTTCCCTTCAATCCTTCATGTTGACATTTTTGGAAGATCATTGATGAAGCAAACAGAATATTGATGCCTCCTTTACTTACTGAAACCATTTTCCCCTCTGATGGCATGAAAGCTGGCCGATTGCTGATTCTCAGTTTTGTCTGCAGGGTGTTGAAATTGATCTCCAACTGACATTTCTCTTGGACTTTGGGAGGCTTGTGTTTGCGGCGGTAGTCCCGGAAATCCTCTAATTTCTTCTGCATAGCCTGCATTGTTTTTTCTGGGGTCCTGTTTTCCAGCCAAGGAATTGTCCGGCGAATCCATTCTAAAAGCTTTCAAACCAACATAAACAAGTCAAATCAAGACAATGGAAAAACAATGAAGAAAAGGCTATCTTGAACATACAAATCTTAGTTTTGTTCCATTTTAATATTATTCACTTCAGTTGGTACTGATGCCTTAATGGCAAGTAAACACAAGATATTCCAAGTTGAACAATACTTTTATAGCAAATTTGCACAGATATTCTAGGTATTTCTAGAAATACCCTGGTTTTCAGAAAGATTAAGACACATGTAAGGTGTCTCTAATTACTCAAAATCTGAGTTACCCAGTATCATCTACCCCTTTCAAAAGTATTGGTCTTGGTTTTTCAGGTAGTCATAGTTATGGGATCAGGTCAGAAACAGCCTCAAGTCATATAAAAATCTTCACTTGGAAGGCCATTAGTGCAAATTTAGATACAGAAAGTAGTGCTGTGACCTCAGTATGTTTTTGCAGGTTATGCATAAAAGATAACAAAGCTCTCACTTGTGCACTGTATATCTGTAGTCATGCTCAGCAGATTTGCCATTAAACAAGAAAGGACAGGAGGAATACCTTCATCTGTACATTCATCTGCTGTCTGTGCTCACAGATGAATTGTGAACAACCTGACAGACCCTCTCCAGGTGTGCTTTGCAGTACAAAAAGCCAATGGGCTTGCTTGGAGTGACAGGATCTGTATGTTCCGCATGTGGTCAAGGATGGCTGTCTTCCAAGATTAGAGAGACAGGAAGCTTGGTCTTGGGGCAGACAGATGACACTTTTGGGCACGTTAACAAGACTGACTGACTTGCTGAAGGTCACACAGGAAGTCTGTGGCAAAGGAATCACCTAAAACTTGATATCCTGGGCACCTGGGCTTTGTAACCTGCCACTGTGAGATTTACCCTTCCAGTGTCTCCACTTTCCTGTCTTGAAGAGAGTGCATGAATCTTTCATCTTTCAATATTTCACAGACATAATTGTCACCACATTACACATAGAGCATCCTTACCTCACTTGCTAGTCTCTCATACTCTTCCATCAACCTCTCATTTTCCTGATTCACAGCAAGCACCTTACAGATCCGGTTAGCTGCAGTCTCAGCCTGTAAGACACAGCAAATAAACAGGACATATTCATAAACACATTCTGAGAAAGGTATAGGCTTGGAGAAAGAGAGAGAATGTGGCTGCTGCAAATAAAAGATCACATTCTTTTATAGTTGTTGATTTATGCTCCTAGATTGCTTAGATACTCATTTTCCCTCCTTCTGCAGCCATAGATTCCAAAGGCCTGAATGAGGCATGGATCAGCACAGAGGTCCCTTTGTTGTACAATGAAGCCTTACTATATAGTTGTCTAATAAATCTTTTCTTTTTAAAGACAACTTAGGCAAGTCTTAAAGATATCCTATTAGGTTATTTTTTTAAATCACATCCAAAAAGTATTAGATTTGTTAGCCACACTGGAAAGACACCACATGTGATGCAGGAGTCTCAGACCACTCTATATCTGCATATCATATGTACATACACCCTTGAGAATAAGTGCAGCTCAACCACTGACAGCAAATCTTCTCATGCCTCCTGACAAATTTATATGCGAAGGCACTGTGTAGCTCTGCCATATTTAAAATTTACTAGTTTGGTATCACAGAGCAATACTTTCACACAAATATGACTCTGATGATCTAATCAAATAAATATCCATGTAGACTCCTGTGTTAAAGAGTATTTGGAATTCCCCTCTTGCACAGATAGCAAAACCGTCATACCCAGAAGTGAGAGAGTGCAACAGTGTAGTTGTGCTGTGGTAAGGTATAGGCGACCTAGCCAACAGGAAGGGAAATTCAGTCCTGAGGATGAAGGGAAAATATCAACTACTTTAAAGGTTCTTTATTTTTTTTAACAGAAGTTGGGTTATGTCCATTTGTAGGCTAGAAATGTATGAAGCAGAAGAGTAGGAAATGCCACATTTATAAGTGACAATCTCACCGAAAACAGCTCTGCTGCTGTTATTCATGCCTTTTATACTAGCACTTTCATCCACAAATAATTCTTATGGCTTCAGTGGGAACCAGGCACAAATACTGTGTTGGATGTCTTCTGTGCCCTTCTGTGTCTTTAGGCATCTTTGAAAATCTAGCCCTAAATTACTACTCAGCATAAGTAAGTCTCCGTCTCCAAAAGTCAAATATTCTATTATGCAGTAAACACATAAGATGTTGTAGCAACAAGCAACAACTCCACTTAACAATATCTTCAAACACATTTTTTCTGAAACAGTCCTTAAAATTTCCAAATAAAGACCCAAAATTAGAAGCAAAATCTCTATTTGAATTAAAGAAGTTAATTTGTTACACATTTAACTAAAACAGGTTTGAGAGTTGGTTAAAAACAAATATTAGTGCTCAAGTAATACTTGCAAATGTTAATTAAAACCACATAGTACTAAATTAGTTGTTTGGGTTTTTTTTAAATAAGCTAGTGGAAATGTGAAACAACCAATCAAAAACACAGCAACCTGAAGGGACAGTTGATTAATACCTGCTCTGCTCCAGCAAAAGCATGGTAGAAGCAGGACACATATGTCATGATAGCTCTCTCATCAGGTTTGGGAGTGTTCACAATATCTACAAGAGGGGGGAGAAGTTAAAATAAAACAAGAAAAAAAGGAATCGAGGAGTAGAAAATAGGAGGAATAAATAAATGCATAACTTCATGTCCTTCTTACTGTTTTCTTATCCATAGCTCTGTATTCTAGAGGCTCTACAAAGCTGTAATAAATTTAATGTTAGATTGAGGGGTGCTGACGGAATATAAAATACATTAAAAATCCAGTATAAGCTCATACAAAGAGGAGGATTTTTTTTAATAAGCTCGATCCTGCAGTATTGCCACAGGGGGAGTAACCTTAACAAGACTGTCTGCTTAAGAACTGACACATGTATGTCTGGTGACTTGGATTGTGGGGGTTTTGACTAAGACACAGGAAAGGCAGACTACATTTCGATCTGGGGAGATATTCATTGGAAGTTGCACCTGGATTAGTTACAACCTTAGCATTATATATCAGTATTCCTTATATTACCAGTACCTGAAGTATGCCCAACTCCAAACCGCCTTGCTTTTTAGAATTTTCCTTCTTTTCTTTATGACATGATTCCAGAGCTTGTCTGAGATGTCTACATATGTTTCTGTGTCTGTTTTGCATAGTAGCATCATTAGATGTTGCTGTTTGTACTTACCATTAAGCATTTAACATTTTAAAAACAATCCTGAAAACATAAGAGAAGGGTTTATTTTCTGAGCATGTTATGATGATTTTGACATCTGTAGCAGAAATAATATCCAGCAGAGAGAAGAAAGATGGCATTCTACTATTGAAATTTTTTTTCACTCTGCGTATTTTCATCTTGCATTTTTAATGGTGCTTCAAATGAATTCACACAATATCATTTAAAGGGAATATCATCCTCTATCCCATTCAGTAACCAGCCATCAAAAACCTACTGGATATTATTAGTAAATATGCAGAAAGATGAGACAGGAAGATTTGTTTCTATGGAACAAAAGGATGGACTACTACTGGCTCTACTAAAACAGTGGCTCACAGAGAAAAGAGGCAACAGGAAATGAGCTCAGCTCTAAGATGCTGTTCTAGTAACTAGTGAGGAAAAGATCAGAAAAGGAAAAATTGCTGAAAGAAACAAGACAGAAGGTGAAGGATGAGATCTGATCCATCTACAATCTCACCTTCTGAGCACCAGCAAATGCATGGTAGTAACAGGAAACATAAGTCATAATGGCTCTTTCATCAGGTCTGGCAGTGTTTACTACATCTGTGTGGAGAGAAGAGGGTTAACTGCTCAGAAATTCTCACAAGATACTTTCATCTGATTATGCTAATGGTGTCACCTCAGTGCTGTAAGGATTCCAAATAAATACACCATTATTCAGGTTGCATCTGTTTACTGATATGAGTGCAAAGCCACCTAAGCTTTAGGAATCAGCAAACAAAAAATACACAACTCTTCCTAAAATGGCAAAACATCTAAAGGCTGAGACTGTACAGAAGGGTATTGCTACCTTCTGGTTTGTGGAAACTTCCAAGCAGATGGCATGGCTGGCAGATCTACTGGGTTCAGCTTCGCTGCCACTCCAAAGCAACTTCATCTGAATCACTGCAATTATTGCAGAGCTAAACACAGCCACTGACAGTCACAGACTAGAACTGCACATAGTGCACATAGTATCAGCACAGGGTCCCTGTGGCTGACAGGGTACTGGCATATATTGGAAACCTGTACAACTCCTGCAGTCCAGAAATACATTTTGTGCTAAGAAAAGCTTGGATAGTAGCAGTTCTGCAATCCCAGTGCCAGCCCATCTTTTTAGTTAACAGCATACATCACAGGAGGGTTTTGCTTGGTTGGCTAAAAATAGCTTTGTCCCTGCCATGGCAGGAAAGAGTGAAGATATAAAGTGGGTGCAATCAAGGTATGCATCCATGGGTAAAAATGGACCTTTTCAATACTTAGCAGAGAAAGACAGAAAAAGGTGTTTTTACAGCAGTTGTGGCTGAGTAATGAATGACTATAGTGCAAGCTGCAAGGATTCCTGTCAATGTAGGGAATGAGAAGATACTAACTTGAAAAGACCCAGGAACGAGGGGACAATTTCTAACGTTAACAGTGAGATTTC
This sequence comes from Coloeus monedula, assembly GCF_965178545.1. Taxonomy (NCBI): domain Eukaryota; kingdom Metazoa; phylum Chordata; class Aves; order Passeriformes; family Corvidae; genus Coloeus; species Coloeus monedula. The sequence goes on along the minus strand of NC_138782.1, from coordinate 48,570,012 downwards.
TAAGTTCAGGACCAATATATTTACTGATTTTGCATCTACTTTATGTAGCTGTGAACGAAGCTTTGCAAAGTTTCCATGGAGAGCACAGTGGAAGTAAAGAAAGTAAAAAGTGACCATGAACACTTAAAAGGTATTAGAAGAAATATAATTTTATTACCTCCTCCCCTGCCAAGAGGAGAATAGTAAGATAAGGAATAGAATGTGCAGAAAATCTGGCAAGGAAAATAAAAGGTTTCTTACACTGAGGATGAAGAGAAGAGAAAAAAAAATGTAGAAAGCAGAATGATAGTAGAAGCTGCTCAATGGCAAAGAGACAGCACTTCTCTGTTTATTCCTTGCACAGTATTTCAGAGCAAAGTAATTAAGTGGTGCTTGAAAGGGGAATTGCAGTTCAAAAGATGAAAACAGTTTTAAAGCATGAAAGTGAAACTATTCTTCAATGAAGAGGTTACAACCTGGATTTTCCAAATTATCCTGTCTAACTTTCTGAATGAAGACTTCAACAGCAGCAGGTGTAGTCAGTTTGAGTGCTCTGGATAATTCTCATGTTATCACTGCTCTACTGACAAGCCACCAGAGCTGAGTCTCCATTCTTGGAGAAGAATGCTTTAAACTAATGTAGGAAAATTCCAGTAGTTTTGGTAGCATTTTTTGCCCAGAGTACAAAAATTTGGTTATCTTGAAGAAGTTCAGGAAACGCTCAAGACAACTTGAGACACAAAAATTACTTGTTGAAAGTATCACTACAAAGAGTTTAGAACTAAAATAAACAAAAAAAAAATGGTTCCCTCAACCAAGCTCTCTTTCAGAGGAGGCATGTGTTAGTATATTTTGAAAGTTTTGTACTTCTATTTCTATTTTTGACCCCTCACTTAAACATTTAAAAAACTGAATATGCTTTAAGCTGCTAACAGTTATATTTCCCGTATTAAATTTTACTTATTAAAGGCAAGGACTAACTTCCAATTCTTCATTTTACCTCAGTTAACACAGTGGGGCCATGTGCTGAGGTTAAGGTCCAAAGTACTATAATAAAGGCAAACATTAATGAACAATAAATAATGAAGCAAAAAGCAAGTGAAAATATCCAATGCATGGGGAAAAGAATGAAAATATTTTTTGAAAATGAAGCAGGTTGCTACATTATGATTTGTATGGAAGGAATACTGAAAATCTTCTAGGAAAAAAAAAAGAAATTTTACTGTGTCCTGCTTATGACCAACACAAACTTCAATAAGGTGTAACTCTCACCTTCTGCATCCAGCATCTTTGGGATATCCAAATGCTTTTCAGCAATTTCCATGGCAAGGTTGATGTTCCCTATGGGGTCATCCTGCATTAAAGAAAAGGAATATAATGAGTCAAAGATAGAAGTTTTTCCTTGAAGCAAGACTAGAGGAGGTACACTAAAATTTAGCTTCTGTTTTTCCAGACTGTAAACTGGAGCCATAACTATTGTTCTTCAAAAAACAGAGTCTAGGTAGATTAACTTTTGGTCCATCTGCTGCTATGTTTTCAAAAGAAAACCTTAATAAGCTATTATCTACCACTAGAACTCTGCTGGAAATACATTCTGGAGGTGAACACAAATGACATATGCAGTGTACGCTCAATTCTGAGCTCTGAATGAAGTACAGCAGCAATATAGACACTAAATGCCACTGGACCAGCAGGCTAAACAAGACTGCCTGTTTTATGCCCACTACACAGTACATCGCAGGGATATGACTTCTCCTGAGTTCCCTTCTGGTTAGGTGCATGCATGAGAAGAAGTAAGCACAGATAGAATTGTTCTCCAGAGGGAGCAAAACTTGCCAGGTTGGGCTTGGAAATAAAAGTCTGTAATGCCTCTATAAGCTGAATTTTAGGGTTACGGAAATTCAAGCACTTCCTCTGGTTTTGAGATTTTGGTTTTTGAAGGAAAGAGAAAGGAAGCAGTGAGAACAGTTCAGATAGAGAGCACACATTTTGTGTCTTACATTACAGGCAGCTGTTTCTGACAATGAAAGAGTGTGTCAGATTAGGGCAGCAATTAAGGCAGCCTTCCCATATCAGCTTGGAGGGAAACCATGCTATGTGAAATGGCAGTTCATGCCATTAATGCTGTTATTATTTTGACATAGTCACAAACTGCTAACTGGTCATAGCCACTCTGAACAATGCCCATGTCTATAGAGAGAGACTGGGAAAATAAGATGCAGAAAAGCAAAGTAAAAAAGACAGTAAATCTAACTGAGACCTATTGACTAGGTTAAAGCACTTTGCTTATGAATGAGTGATGAGCACCTCCTATTTGTGTGCTTGCTACTAAGTGCAGGAGTAAATAGTGCTCCACTGGTAAAGGATTGCTTTAAAATCATAGCAGCCTCTGAATAATTGGAGATTTCCATCACCCATCCTTTTAAACAAAACTACAAGCCACAGTAACTAAAAATATCTGCTACAGCTAAAGAAATACCTCATCTAACTTGGCATAGTCAAGGAGATCAGGCCTGTGTCTATGGATAAGGGCGTTGAAAGCAAGGCCATCTTTCCAGCTACAAGTTCACACAAAACACATTAGTGAGAAAAGGAAAGGACAGCATGCAGGAGATAAGAAACAAGACACCAAGACAGCTGTTAATGTAACCAAAATGAAGAGTCAATCAAACACAGCCAGAAAAGCAAGATCTATTTTAGGATTTTTTTTCTGCATGTGCTTTACGTGCAACAGCTCAGCCTCAATTTGAAACCTGACCTGTTGTTATTTTGGAAACCTCTAAGAGGGAAATAGTAACATTGAAGAGACCTGCTTATGTTCTGTTCCCTTTTCTCAGCACTCATCTATGGGATGGTTATACTGTGATGTTCTTTAGTACCACGTACCACTATTCAAAGCACAAATTCAATCAAACTCACTTCTGTTCCCGCCATGCATAATAAGCACATGTGCACAGAGACAGGTAGCTTAGTCATTCCATTACTCTGTTTATCTGTAGGAAAGGTTTTATATAGAATTGAAGAACAAGCTCGTATTGATGGCTAATATTTTGCCCATTGGTTCAGATCTGAAGTTATCTTAACAGCTGCCTAAATTAAAATCTTACATGTTCAATACCAAGTTTATTTAATTTTCATCACTGCACACTTCAGGGACCCTGGCATAAATTGAACATATATATAAAATGCAGACTAAGTTTTAAAATAGTTTCAGTTCATTCATTTATCTTTTCCTTCACCAAGGACTTTCTAATAACAGTTGATTCCACTAGTAAACTAATTTGCAATGAAAGGGCATGGAATGGAAAAATACAGCTGATGTTTTACCAGTCTCTCTCATCAGTGCAAAGTTGCACACAACAGATGAAAACTATGATTAAGATTTCTGTTGCACTGGTGTTTACATGAGATCTCAAGAAGCATTCATTCCAAAGAGGAGAAAACAGCATGTGTGTATTGAGACCTAACGTGAAACAACAACATTCTACTTCTTTCTAGATTTTTTTTCTTCAGTAACGGTACCAAGAAATTCTGACATTACTGCTCATTCCTCATTCCTCCCTCTCAAACCAAAGTATCATTTAGAAAACATGCATTTTGCCATAAGTAGCACATGGTAATAAAATAGTTTTGTAATCCCCATGAGGTACTACCTAAGGAAGTTAGATTATCGGTTTTGTTTCCACTTGTCTGAAGTATAGATAGAACTATAATCTGAGAATCACGGAATACTTTATGAATAGGTAAAACTAGTAACTTACTGTGTATTCCTAATTAGCAAGGGTAGTGTTTGTTCTAAGGAATTTTAGGATTAATTGTCATGTCATTGTTTACTGGTCTGCAATCTGCAGTCATTTACACCAGATAAAAACAGGATGGACATTACTATCAGCAGAAAATGGCTAATTCCAATGTATTTAACATCCATATTGGGCAGTGTAAAGACTTTATCAACTGCCAGCATCTGAGGACTAGATTATTTGCAACAAAATGCTCAAGTCATTAATGGGAAGGAGAGGACACAGGAGAGTCAGAAGGTCCTCTCCCTCGTGTCATTGAGATTTTTTTGGGAAGGACTTTAGAAAGTCAGTCAGAATTAGTATGCACTCCTCAGCCTGTCTTTTAGAAAACATGCTAAGCAAACCAGAAGCCAGCCAAATCACTGCAGGACAGCATGCTGTACCACCCAGACTGATGACCTTATTTAGCTTGGAGTAGTCAATAAGATCAGGTCGGTGTCTGTGGATAAGTGCACATAATCCAAGGCCATCTTTCCAGCTTTACAACAAAAAAATAAAATGGAAAAAAATTAGTTAACAAAGTCATGGCATTTTACAGTTTGATCCTTGCTCAAGGCTTAAAATAAAGCAGGAATTCTGTCAAATGCTGACATTTAGGTCCTGTCAGTGCTCTCTGAGCTGTTGTTACTCTACTCCTTTAACTATAGTACATATCTTACTCTACAGTCCATACACAATTAAGAACTCCATATACTTTCTAGGAAATGTACACTTCGTGCAACAGTCCCTGATTTCAATTGCTTAATTCATGCAGTGTTCTAGGACAGCTCAAGTACACATTCATCCAAGAAAGTGCATCATCTCCCATTACACTCACAGCGTATTTGAAAAAATCAAAGGAGAGCAAACCTGCAATTACTTGAATTTGATGAAGCAATTGGCTTTTCCTCTGTTATTTCTGAGAATTTTACTGGCACAACCATGTGCTTAGAGAAGTAAGAAATCATAAATCAGCTCAGTTTATTTAAAACACTTCACATATATGACACCTTTGATCTGAGCTCTTACTCTTCATCCTGACTTCAGTCCTCCTACCTTTTGTGGCCAGAACAGGAAATGAATGGAGCTACAAATAACATATTTTTGGAAAGATTATGAGAGGTTCCTTTCAGCCAGAAGCAGTTATTCTGAAAGATACTATATGTAAACCCTTTAAGCAATCACAGGGACTGAGGGTTTGAGGTCTTGTCCTGGGTAGTAATTGTGTGACCCTAACATGTTAAGACTGTCAAAATCCCTACTACTGAGATGTCTGGGTAGGTCCTTCAAATAACAGAACCATCTCCAAAAAAATGTAACACAACCAAGCAGAATATACCTACACTGCATAATATAAAATCATCTAGAATGTAAAACCGAATCAAACTGAGCACCAAACAAACAATTTATTTTTTTCCCAAAAGGTGTAAACTGAAATGATCTGGACAGCCCCCAGCAAAGTAGTACTATAAGAGCCAATCCACCCAAACATAAATCAAGATACTTCCATTCAAGATGTTTTCCCCATATCATGTATCAGACCAATATAGGTACATATATACACTAAGATTCTGACACTGTAACTTACAGTATACCATTGATCCATATAAAGTTCTACTAAATATACCTTTGCATATTCTAGGAAAGTAACACCAAATTTCAGATCTCTGAAAGACAATATAGAGACTATAAATCAAACAAATTTTTCTTATCTTGGAATGCATATATGACCTGTATCTTCTCTGTCACTAAATGTGCTTTAGGTGCTACCTTAAGAATTAATTCAAAACACTAATATAGAGCTCTTGTTTTAAATACTAGAAGGGTCTCAGGGAAGGGAAGATCACATGGTTAAACAGTGCAAATGGCAAATCATGTAGTTTAATGAGGTAGGCCAGTGGCACAGTTTCAGGAACTAGCCCAGTGAAAGCCCCAAACCAGGCAGTCTGTATATGGCTTGGAATTCCCATTCTAGCTCTTAATGAAAACACAGAAACACAAGGCTGGAGCTTCACTAAATTTTCCAACTTAGGTTATGATCCTGATTCTGTAAACAAATGTGTTTACAGTGCTGCTGTTGTGTATGTACTGAGTGCATTTTATGCTCCTTATAGTAATGTACATTGCAAAATAATAAAGACTGATTCATCATAATGAGATATTCACATGCTCAACACACTGGTCTTTTTGCCAGAAGAGTTTCTCTGTGGCTGTCATTTGAAAGCAGTTGTCTGCCACTATGCTGCAGTACTCGGGAATTCCCATATAATACAAAGGACCTCTAAAAATGTAATATGGTCATTCCATATATAGCAGGATCTTTTTCTTTTAAATAGTAACTCTGGAAGTCATAGCAAATAATGCTGAAGGCTAACCAAAATAACACTCTGAAGACAGAGCAGGAGAATTTGAAAAAAAAAAAAGTCTAGTTAACAGTGAAGGTTAAAATTCTCCTGTCAAATGTATACCTACACAACTGTGGGAAAAATTTGGCATAATATTTTTGAGAGTGCTTCTACCTCTTGAAATAATGGAAGTTTACCTAAGATGGAAGTTCTGAATGTTTACATTTCTGTAAGGAGCAGTTTTCCTTTGACACCACAGCAGCAGCCCTTCTTTGGCAGAGGTCTCTGTAAAAGACACAAGGGAGTAAAAAAAAGTAAAAATTCAAAAAGTGCTCAAGTAATTAATTTCTTGTCATTTTAAATGTGGTTGGCCACCTGAAACTGAATGGTATAAACCAAGTAATTAATTTCTTATCATTTTAAATGTGGTTGGCCACCTGAAACTGAATGGTATAAACCAACATTTAATCCTAAAAGATGGTCATATAAATGGACTACTGGGACTTTATTAAAATACAGAGGTCAGTTAAGATTCGAGTCTCAGCCTGCACAGAAGTTCTGGGATGTTAGAAGTTGAAGGAGTTATATTGGTTGGACAGCAGGCTGTATATTGGAGAAAAATACCCAATAAAAATATAATACAAGTAGACATAGAAGATTGTGTTGGTGCCTACATGAAGTTTAAGTGACCAAAAAAGACCTTTATTGTCTAAACCCTATGGGCATCTGAATGCATAAGTAAAGGTCAGAAATTATTAAATAAACCATTAGGTCCACATTTAATATCCCACAAATTATGTGGGCAGAACATTAGGAGCTTGAAATGATTCTACTTTTGTTGAAAATTGAGATTAGTTTCTAGAATTCTAGAATTTCAAAGTCTGGACTTGATTTAAAAAAATATTGTAACAACAAGCTTTTTGGAGGCAGTTACCAAGGGGAAGTTAAGAAAAAAAATTCTGAAACAGTGAGGGGAAAAAGTGATAGATAGAAAGAACTGGGATATAATCAGATAATATTTATTTGCAAAGAACATGACAAATGGACAGGACTACAAACATATGTTGGAAATAGGACCAAACACAAAGGGTACAGCTCAGAAGCTCAGAAATATAGTCATGTTTCTGTCTCTGTAGCTGAAAGACATGACCAGAACTTCTACACTTAGAAAGCTGGCTCAAGGTCTCTGTCAAAATAAGGAGAGTAAATAATTTTCCCTCCAGAAATTCATTTTGTCACCAGGTGGAGAACTTACAGTATCATTTGCTGTGAAAAAAATTATTTTTAAAACACTCCTCTCACTTGTACACGATTCATATAAAACTGTCTTTAAGGAAATTTCTTAGTTATTTAACATAATTGTATTACTCTTACCTTCCACTGAAATGTCCTGAATAGCGAAACGAAGGATGATAGTCCAGATCATACCCAGTGTCATTTTCACGTTGCCATCCACGATTTCTAAGGTGAAAAATGGATGTAGTAGTAGTATTTAAAAGGTTTTTTCAATTTCATCTTATTTTTATCATGTATTTCTATAAATAATACAATGTAACTAGTAAATTAATTATACTTCTACTATAATTCTTTATTCACACAGAGTTCACCTGGGTTCATTTTTCAACAAACTCATGCTTGTGCTACTCTGTCAGAAGGACTGAAAGTTACTGAGGTTAAGGTCACTTCAGTCCTTCCATGCTAAAAGGCTTCTCTCCAGGTAGTTGTAACAGTTTCAAATCTTTACCTTTAAGGATGATGTTTTAGAGAGAGCAGGAAGGGTAATACTGAAAGTTTGAACAGTATCAGTATTAACAGTTTTCAAACACAGAACTAAAAAACATACGGTCTTAACCCAACTTTTAAGAAACTACAGGACATTGACAGCACAGTTTTTTAATAAAATGGTACTCAGAATTTCCTCTACACTATTTAGATATGTTTCAGAATTTACCTATAGTGCCAGCATAGACAAGACATGAAGAACAGCTCAGGAGACACAGCACCTCCTGACACTGAGCTACGCAGCTTCCTGCCAAGCTGTTCAGAGCCACGGCCACGAGGTTGTAGTGCCTCACAGCTCTGAAGCATGCACACATTTGTGTATCTTTAATATAAATGGGGTTTTTTTACCTCTGGGGTTTCAATTTGTTCCAAGACTGCTTGAGACTACCTGTAACATAGTGAACATGGGAATCCCTGCCACAAGCCGGGTCAGAATCCACTGCTCCCACATTGTAATTAAGTGATACCACTTAAATTTCTCAACACCAAAAAATATACAGCCAGATCACTTAAATGTGGTGGTAATGTTAAATCATTCTGAAAAGTAAGTGAAGAGGCTCAGAAAAACATACTGAGACTATAAGGAGGGTACAGCATTGGGAAGGGAGGAGATGGGACAGTCAGAGATGGGAACTACAGACTGACTTTCCAGTCACCTCACACCAGAAGAGCAGTGGAGCAGGGAAGGCACCAGCTGCTCCCCTACTTAAAAGTCACCTCCAGCCTTTCTCAAAAAGTGGAGCAGCTGTGTCTGCCTGGGGGCCCACTGGTGTTCTGGGCAAACAGCAGGAAGAACTTGCAGCAGGAGGAATTTCCTCAATTTAACATCAAATGCCAACAGAAGTGCCAGCAGAAAATACAGTCACTCTGCTACTTAAAATTGCCTGAATCCAGGGGCAACTTTCACAGAACAAAGCAGCTGCCGTCTCTGAGACTTGAGACACATGTTAAATTGCAGTAGGACATGACACAAGTTGTCATTTGAACCTATGGAATTAACAAATGTGATAGGAAATATGTAACCCATCACTATCCTATACTTATTTTGTTAGTGTGATAATTCAAGTTTTTATATATGGCTAATTTTCCACTTTCCCCTTTGGATCCTGCACTAATTTTCCAGATTTCTTACACCACTCTTCCTACCTTCCATGCATCCTACATTATTGGCCCTGAAAGACCTCAAATCTCAAAACGAAACCCTTTCAGACAAAAAAAGACCAAATGGAAATGAGAGCATGTAGTTTTTCTCTTTCTTCCCTCCTCCTGGGCCAAGAACTTCACTATTTTGATCAGACGTCTGATATGTACATACAGTAAAGACAAATTTCTTCAAACGTAAAATAAATGTATTTAAATACTCAGGAGGTATTCCTGATTGCCAGGCAATCAATTCATAGATTTGCATAATCACTACATCGTTGTTTTGATTTACATATCCATATGTACACACATACAGAATGAAAGAGCAAGAGAGGGAAATTTCTGTGTTGTGCCTCAGGAGGATTTTCAAGTGATTTGCCAGCTTTGGTTTCTCATTATCTACTGCTAGCATAAAACAACAACAACAAAAAAGACTCCTATAAAGGACAAGGAAGAAAAACAAAAGTTGCTAAAATATTGAAAAGTATCAGTGACAAAAAGGTATTGATTCATTCCTATAATTTTCCTCTACAGGTCAATAGAAGACTTCATTAATTTTTTCACACTGCCTGTTTGCTCTGGCAGGAATATAGGTCCTACCCCTCACATACACAAAGCTACAGCTTTCTGGGGATGAGGGCAGAAAAGGAGAGAAGAGAAAATGAAGGAGAAACAATAAAAACTGTCTAGGGAAAAAGTTAAGCAAAGCAAGTCCTCAAAGGTTTTAGTCCCATTTTTTTAATTCTGCTTTGTTTTTTTTTTTGTTGGTTGTTTTTTTTTTTTTTTAATTCTAACCTTCTTGTAGCAGATTCACAGATCATTTGGTCTTTAACATTTTCCCCACTTCCCAGAAAAGCAATACAGAAGTGTTTCCAATTAACAGGATACTTGTCCTTTGTGGTTCTCAATATCTAGTTGATTTCATTCAAGATGCAAGTACCTTGCAAATGGAGTTACTGTACTTTTTTAAAACTTAAGGGAAAATGTCTAAGTCCTGGACTGTGAATGGCTCATAAGGACTACTTTCACAGTTTTTTTCTTTTAGCTTCTTGACTCTCTAGTCTCATTTCATGACCAGTGGAGAGATTCTTCAACAAGACAGATCAGAGTAGGTAAATTTGTCTCCTGCTCAGCATCACAATTAAAAGTGATCAGCTCTCTCCACTCCACAGACAGCCCAGAGAAGTCAGGCTCAGAACAATAATGATGACTTTAAAGAATATCCCTGGACCCTTAAAAATACTAATTTTATTTTTGTACTGATGTCCCACAGGAATCACCATTTTGAGGCCCCATTTTAAATGTCAGTTGTTCCCCTTGGGCCTACGTGCTGTTCACCATTCAGTATGTCAGATAATGGAACATGATCCTCTGCAGATTTAGATACAAAACTTATATGCTTTGGAAATTAAAAAGTATTCTAAGCATCCATGTAACTCAGAGAATGCCCAAACAGATGGGTGCAGGCAAACCCATACGCCCCATGCTCACACACAGGGGCAGAGTTAAGGGGCTGTGGGCTTTGATAACAAAACAAACTTAAGGAGACTGTGCTCTGCCTCCTTGCTGGCATTTACTCCAACCTACTATAATGACTGCCCAGTCAACAACCCTGAAAAATGCAACAAAAGAAAACAAAAGTGGAGCACGTTTTAAAAACAGATCAGATTGCTGATCCAGTCTCCAGCAGAGCTACAGCAACAGTTGTCAGCCCCAGTGAGAGGGCAGGGCTGTGAAGTGTGGGAGCAAGAATGCAGTTCCAGGGGGCACAGAGACTCTTTAAACACACACTGGTGCCAGAGGTCCCACACTGTGAAACCATACCCAGTCAGATGCGATACTGCACTACTGCATCAGCACCACCCTGTGCCTTAGATAACAAATTTAGAAGAGGGGATGCAGTAAACTAACAGGGCACTAAGCACATCTGTGCCAGAGCTGGCTTTGTGCTCAGCCTGTTTAGAGTGGGAGGGGAAGGCACATGAATCTATCTGCTCCTGCCCACATGGATGTAATCTAATGTGGGCATCAGGCCATACTCAACATAGTGTAATGGCTTACAATGACAGGTTCCTCTCTGCACCTAAGCTATGACAGGAGCTGTGAATTTTTCTCCCATGCTTCCATCCAAGAATTTAATTTTTTTAAAATGATAATTAATTCATTTTTGCTTTTAATACATCAATTTTACAGATTGAGAATTCCAGAAACAGGGAATAATAGCTAAAACTATCGCCTTCATCTCTTGGCTTACTAGGTATGGCCTGCTGCTACATGCAAGAATAAATACTGGATGCATGGACAGTCAACTTGCAGCAAGTGTCTGAAAAGCTGGAAGATATTACTGCCCTTTCTTCGTGACACCTTCCCAAAGGGAATTATCGCTGAGCACCTAAATCACAGAGCATCTGAACCCATGCCAGCTGCTGCCACGGGGAGCAGCAGGGTTAGTTTAAATGTTTTCAACTAATCAGGCTATCCCAGATGCTTTGCCTTCAGGTGCTACAGAAAGTGCTCAAATGGTGTTCCCCAGCCTGAGTGCCCTGCCAGTAGTGACCAGCAATAAATGGGATAAAATAAGGGAGGTGGGGGTGAGAGGGCTGGCTTGCTCCTTTCAGGAGCAGATATGAGCTGATGTATCTTGGTTTAAATACTCCAGCCTTGTGCAAACTGGGATCAGAGAGAATGACCACTCTGTCCCTCAAGATACTCCTTTTGCTACACTCTGTTTTTGGTTAGGAAGCCTCAGAATCTCCTGCACAACACGTCAGGAACTACCTTTCATTCACTCCATGCTTTGTAATTTCTTCAGCATTTCTTCACCAACAGGCATCTGTATGCTTAATTTTCATTCCCACATATAAATTGTCTCTTCAGTACCCTCTGCTGTCCATTCAATGCCATGTCACTCTCGGAAGAACCTTAACTGCAGAGGTTTAAGGTAGCAGAATATTTTTCCATCGCACTTCATTTAACTGAGCAAAGGGCCCAGGTGCCCCAGCAGCCTGCACAATTGATGGAGGGAGCCAGGCACCTCTGAAATGCAGTAGAGCTCGTACGAAATCTGAAGTGCCTGTGGGAATTACCCATTTCTCCCCACTGATGATATATTCCCCAAAAAAGTCTCTGTTATGTGCCTAAAGACACATAACATGCTATGTATTTGGACTCAGGTGATCCACCCAATTCAGTCTCAAATAAATAAAGAGTGTGTTCAAACAAACGCTTTGCCCATGGAGCACATGTCTTGGGATTTTTGAGTTCTAGATCTAGAAACTGAACACATTTGGTGAACAATATTTGAGGAACCAAGTGGACTAGGCCAAACCATAGTAAAACCAATGAATGCTGACAGATCTCTCCATTATCTCCACAGATCCCCTTATCCCACATAATGAATCTCCTGTTCCATCCACAATTACAGTAAGCTCCCTGGGATCAAGGCTTGGAAGCCAGAATAAGGATACATATAAGCCTGTAGAAATCTGGAAACAGGAAGAAGAGGATCATAAATCAATCTAAAAAGGCCTAAAAATGGCAGTGGAATGTAGGAGTGCTTATCATCATCATAGTAAGGTTACAGCCAAAATTTTGCTCTAAGGACACGTTGGAGTGGGGAAAAAGAAGCACATCACTGAGGCCATGGAATCAAAAATAGTTGGATATCATGCTAGCCACATCATTGTTGGTATGGTAATGGCTATGCAAACCATTATGCAAATATCTTTAAGGAGCAACAAGTTCTAAACATACCTTTGTCATTTTTAAACAATTAATTGAATCTCCTAGGGAAGCATAGGTTCACTTGCAGTGAGACCCTGCCTTCTTTAGCTCAGCTTACATCTATCAGAATGTAGCTAGACAACCACAGGTTTGTACTTAGCTACCTGAACAGCAGAACAATATAAAAGCAATTACTTTAGTAAATAGCATCCCACTCCATTTTCTTCATATGTTCAATCTCTCCCCAGCTACCACAGTTTCTTTTGATCACTCCCTTAAATCTACATCTGAATTTTAGAAACACAGCTGCAGAAAATCTCATAATAAAATAGGAATAGGTTCCAGCCATTCCATAGTGATGTCAGCCTTTGTCTTGTCTGAATAATACCTCCTAAAGATGCCAGATTGTATGAAGCACACCTTAGAATCCAACTCAGTTTCTAAAGGAGCTCCTTATTTTTAATATTGTGTAGGAAAAACACAATGTTCTGTAAGAAAAAAAATCATTATCTGAACACCCACTGAAACACAGGCAATTCAATTTAACCTTGGAGATAGACTAAGCTTAGTGCTTATTTATACCCCTATCCTTCTCCAGGTGTCCAGAAATTTCCACCTCTTGTCCTTTCACAGATACAGTGCAGCAATCAACATTAAGGGATTTTTGAGGCACCCATAAGGAGAGAACAATGCAAATAACGTGGCCAAGGGTCTCCATCAGACTGCTCTGTAATGTGACCTCAGTAAAGGGGACTGAAGCTCTGTCACATACCTTCTGCACCAATTGACACAAGTTTCACTCCTTTGCTGGCGATATAATCCAGAGCTTTGTTGACATTAGCAATTTTGTGGAAGCGCATCTTCCCTCTGTCTGGTTTTGGTAGCCTTTCCCCTGCAGAAGAACAAATTTAATGTGTTTATTGTTACATACACCTTGCTACAGACATACAAGTGATTAGAAATCAAGAGTGGATGTGGCCTAATGCTACCTAAATTTTAGCAATTATTTTAATTGGTATTTTTCTGAAAGAATGCCAAAGGGGTCTGAACAAAATCCTGTAAAGAAAATTCAAATGTTGAAGCATCTGACTTTGATCTTTCTGATATAGAAGTAATACCAGAGTAACATTTTTGTTTGTCCTAAACATCTGGAAGATATGTGTACTTCCTGCTACTCCACTTGTGGTTCATTGCTACTGTCTGTTACAATAGCTGAATATTAAGAAGGCAGAATGTTCTCAGAGCTCATCATCCTTATCTGCCCGACTGTAAAGAGAGGCTGGATTCTATCCAGCTGATCAGCCACGGTATCCTTGTACACCTGACCAAGAAGAATGGCTTTTAACAGCCTCATCCAGCACACCAGAGCAGCTCATTTCAGAGCATGAGGCTGATGTGTTTGAACAAACTTATCTTTTCAAATGATCACAAAGAACAGTCTTTTCTACAAAGATTCTCCATTTCATGAGGAATGATCATTTGAAGAATTTCTTACCACACTGAAATCTCCAGCAAAAATCTAAACTGTCTTGTATGTTTGTAGGAATGGCTTGAGCTATTCCCTTCCCATTAAGGGGCATTCTGATCTTACCTCGAGACTGCCCTCTGAATAATGCATAACAAAAGTGACACAGTGAGTTTACAACAGTTAGCAAAAGAAGTTTTTGGATGTTCCACTCTTTTGAAAAATGAGACCTTTTATTTGTGACTAAATATTGATGTAGGTTCACTTTAGGCACTCACTTTTGAAAGTGTTGGTCCATCCAATAAGGTCATTAAAAGCAAAGCAAAACATCTATGCTAAAAGCAGAACAAAATGAATTTGTAACCTAAATGTAAATATGTTTTAATTGTTAAGGGCTAAGACAAGGTCCTTGATGTTTTTTGGTTTATCCAACAACACTGTGATGTCAGTGACGCCCTGATACACTGTGATATCCTGAAACACAAGCACAAACCAGAAAATTTTGGAGACAAGGAAAAAGCAGAGCTTCTTTTCCCCTCCTTTTTGTTTTACAGTGTGTTTCATCTCTCAGTTTTCAGTCTACTTTGAATTTGTGTTCACTGTTTTAAATCATTAACAATTTCTTTTCCTTTAAGAATGTTTCAGTTAGTGTGCTGTAAATACCTAGAAAATTTTATTTTAGCTAACCTGAGATAACTTCCAAGAGGAGCATCAGTTTGAGGCCATTTCTGAAGTCCTCCTCGATGTTCTCAATCTGTGTGCCTGCTTTCCTGAGGTGGGAATTGCACCAGGCTGTAAACGTCTGTAATAGCATTTAAAAAAAGAAATTATCAACAACATCAAGGGTGTTTTCCAAACAACTGCTCAGCCATCTGAGTAAACACTGCATCTGAGATTTGGATGTCCAGCTCCCATTTATTCTATACATGTTGACAAGTACAAAATTCTTATCCCAGATGCTCATGAAGATGAAAAGAATTTCTTGAAGTAAAGCAATTTTGTGCTAGATTCTGCTTGCAAATGCATCTCCAGACAAGAATTCTACACATAAAGGCAAAACTTGGACACAAATGCATATCCTTAGGTTTGCGGGGAAAAAATTATCACAAAAGCAACCATGAATATTTTCCTGTCCATAGAGAATAACCAAGTCTGCTTTTACTTGCAGAGGAGAAAAGCAGAACTAATTCCATTGCAGATACAGGTCATATACATGTTACCTTCCGTATGAATGAAGTCAAAACATGGGCTACTATAAAACATAGTAGTTAAATTGGTCTGGTTTTAAATATTCATTACTTCCCTCAGCCTTCTGACAAACTGTCCTTGCTTTTCAGCATCTGTTAAGATATATAAAGCAAGATTGTATTTACTAGGTATTTTAGCAGGTGCTTAGTTATATTAAAAAAACATTGTTACTGAACATTTTTAGCAAGTTAGACTTCAGCTACTTAAAATTGTCAGATATTTGGAATTCCCCTTCTTTTACTATATCAAATTTCCAAATTTCCAAATTAAAAACATTTAATTCAAATAGTTTAAAAAAACAATATATCCCATTTGTAAATAAGAAATTCCCTTCAACCTTCTTTCTTCTTGCCTGTTTTTTTAGACCATTTCATTTCTGATCTCTCAGAAACAGAATAATGAAGGCCAGTAGATTAAGACAAAAATCTTCCCTGGAACTGAATTCTGTAAATTCTAGACAGATTTGATACCTTAAGAAAACATGGACTGAATTTTCCCAAATGGTCCAGTCTTCAAAAAGCAACTTTTTGTTAAAGAATAACATTTTGACTACTGTTGAGTTTGACTCAGTTTATGTCAAGAATTGATGGGCACCTTACTGGGCTCTTTTCTCAGTGCTCCTACACTGACAAGGAGCAGCTTCCTAAATTTTAGTTTTATCATCTTCTCCTATGGAATTGAAAGGAAGCAAGAAGTGCTATGGATATGGCAGACCTGTGCAGTGAAATCCCTGATTCGAGGCAGCCAGAAAAAGGAGCAGAGAGAAGAAAATACTGGAAGTGCTTCTAGGCAGGAGTCCTGCTGACCTGCAGAGGATGAATTGCAGGTAGAGACCTAAGTTCTTCTGTGTGCAGATGGGGATACATAAGGCTGCAGCTGAAGCATATCTGCAAATGCATCTATTTTAGATGTATTCGAGGGATCTTAGCTTGAAAAGCAGTCATTCAGGAAGGTTAAATGTTTCTCCTTTTAAGGTAACTAGCTTTTCTGAGTTCATGAAACCAGACCATGCCTATCCTCACAGCACAGACTCCAGGCACCTCCACCCTCAGGGCATGACATGATGGAGTGTTAGGATGGCATCTGGTTTGGATCACCATAAGGTTAGGATCTAGTTTATAAGAATAATTTGTCTGCCTCAAGCAGTGTCTTGTTCTGGTAGTATGTATCTAAAAAGGCTTAGCACCACATTAAGTCATTTGCAAACACTAAAAATTATTACAAGCATCTTGGAAGGAATAATACTATGCCAAAACAGGAAAAAAAGCTGAAAGCACTCAAGGGTAAATGCACAAGAACCTTGGATGGCAATTTGGCAATAAATATTAGAAATCTGAACCTGTAAATAAATGAGCCTTTCATGAATTAAGCTTAAGTGATGGACATGTGCTTATTTGCAGATGCTATTGCAGTTTATAGAACTGTTCCAAGCACACCATACTAAACTCAGAGATGAAGTTGGAAAAAATCTTCAGCCAATTCCATCTCTTCTTTTAAATATTTATGGTAAATGGTCACCTTGTACCACTCAAGTAAATGAGTTTTCCTCATTTTTCATTTAATTAAGTTTTCACCAGTTGAGAAGTCTTAAAATACAAATCTGATGCCTACTGTGAAGAAGGCTACTCCTCAGTTTCTTAAGAAGTTTTCTTAAGAAGAAATGGATCCTGGCACTTCTTAGCTCATATAAAAAAAAAAAAATATATATATATATATATAAATTAACTTACTTGTTGCTGCACTGATAGACACAAAACGTAAGTTTTATCCAAAGATCACAAAGTTGTCAAATAATTTAAATAGTTTCTCTTGAAAATGTATGTTTTTATGGCACTGAATTTGCTTGAGACATTCAAGCAAATGGTTTTCTCATCTCATTCATTTTGCAGACACTAAGCAGCCAATGTCCCTGTGATATATACAAGGAAAAGATGCTGCTACTGCTGAGTCAAGCTGCTTTCAATATATAGTTTGATGACAGACAGTGTTTTTTATTATCTGCTTTTTTGTATTTGTAGGTTATTTAAGATTCTTTCCAGTTGTATGACATTTGTAGCATTCTGAAGGATAAACTTGGACTACCACAGGGGCCTCCATTCATGAGATAAGTTCTGCTGAAGCACTCTAATGTGATTGGAGACTTTATTTAGATTATCTGTACCTAGATAGTTTCAATTATCCTCTATATCTAGAATAACAGAGTTACATCTTTTATTTAAACTCCAGTTGCTCAGTTTTCTGTTTTATCAGTGCCCCAGGCCATGCCATGGTGCTATCTGTCCCCTTCCAACAGTTGTCCTGTGCCTCATGCAAATGCCACTGCAGTACTTTGCAGCATGCAGCCCCATAGCCTGGGCCTTCCAAACTAGCTTACTTTTCCTAGGACTAGCAAGGTTATACAAATGATACTTGGGGAAGTGTTAACTATGTTTCAGTGATGCAATTCATTAGTGACTGCATGAAGGCTACTGCACAACTTAACTTGCAAATTTTAACAGTTTCCTCAATCCACATTTAATTTAGCCCTCATCCCTCTACTCTTACTGTAATACCCCTTGTTCTCGCTGCTTTGGCTTTAACTAACAATTCTATTCATAGTTATTGAGAAACAATTCAAAGCATGTTCAAGTCCTGGAGATCAAGATACAGCCAGCATATAGTACCCTGGAAATTTGTAATCCATTGGGATTTAAAAGCTATTAAATGACTTAGACAAAGCAAATTCCTTTTTCTGCTGAGCTGTACAGAACATTTCAGAGTATCAGATTGCCCAGAGAAACAAGGCAGGACTGAAGGCATCAAGCTGAATACTAGGAAGGATACAAAAAAGTGTCTACAAAGCTAGACATTTCTTTTTAGAATTTATTTACCCTATGTAACTCTACAAATTGAAAAGATAAATAAATAAAAATTCCTCCTTTCCAAGTTTGTTATTACAAAATAAAGTTTGCTAACATGCTTAGATGAGAGACCCCAGAAGAGGGGATGCAGGGCAGGAAGCCAAAGAATTTGCAGTGCCACAGGTGAATGTTCTCTTAATGCACCATTAATTGTCTATTGCTGTCACAGGTCTATTTTGGAAACACTAACTCCAGGAAAGAGAATGCAGTTTATGTGCTATGCCCACTTAGCCTCCTTGTGAAGACTGCCAAAAGCATCTTCTCCATAATTCCCAGATCTGTGATGGCAAAGTGTATATCTATGGGGAAAAAAATTCTTACCTGATAATTTACTCAGGCCACTTAATTTTACAAGCCTCTGACAAGTAGAATTGCAACCAAGGGGCAGAAAAAGGAGATACCCCTAATTAATTATCAATCAACTGCAGAAAATGCCAAAAAAAGAATAGGGTATGCCCACTTTGTACAAATATTTTTGACACAGGCACAATGAAGGACATGCTTTGTGGGAAAAATGGTGTCTTTGAGATCTGAGTTGTCCTACACTTCCAAGAAAGCCCACATGTTCTTTTTATGTGAGTGTAATGATAACTTACTTTTGATAGTGGTTCAAAGCCAGAAAACAAGATGCTATGATAACAAGTTTCACATGTGCATGTGATAATATGGATAAAGACAATTGAGGAAGTACCAGTCACCACACTCTTGAATACTGGTGAGTTAAGGCAACTTGTTCCACCTCCAGAAAATGCAAAGTAAATTTCTAGTTTGGCACTGAGAGTGAGTCCATAATGAACATCACTAAAGCAGTAGCATAACTTTTGCAGGGTGCAAAAGGGGATACACTCCACAAGTTCAGAAGGATTTATTTGCTTACACTCAGTATTGAAATTGAGAAGTGGATCCAGCCTAATGAAGCACTGGGAACCTGTATCCTATTTCGTACACATATCTCATATCAAGGTTAACTCTGTCTTTCACTCCCTCAAACTCAAATCAATTTTTGTCTGTTATAGTATCTCTATAGTATCTATAAGTGTTCAAAACTAATATTTATGTCAAAAGCCATGTCTGCTTGTCTGTGCCCCTAACAGTAGCCCAAGAAAGGCTACTTGCTCACAGGAGTAATTTGGTTTTACTTGAATTGGAAATTTAATCCATTCTGTGCCTGCTAAGGAAAACAGAAGCACAACTTGTTTTTCATGGACCTTAAATTCTAATAACCAGAGCAGGAGAAGACACTTGACTAAAATTAGCTTCAAATACACACATTCAACACATTTGTTTACATACATATGTATTATCCTGAATTATTTCAGTCTGATAGAGTTGTTTCTTGTAACTGCTTTACAGCCCTTCTTCTAAAGGGCTTTTCCTTTCTGTGTTAGCTGAGGGTCTTCATTACTTCTAGTCTAAATGGGATGCAGTGATTCACTCTGTAATTATACAGAACATTACTGGGCTCTGAGTGCATGGCAAGGGTGTTACAGAAGGAGCTCTGCCAGAACATTCCCAGTAGGCCAGACTGAGGTTTCCCCTTGAAGAATTTCCCATCTGACTGTTATCCACGTTTTAAAATATAAGTTGTGAACCTGCAACATGATCTCCTAGCTCCTGTGTCCACAGTGTGTTCTGATGGCTGTGGAATCAGGGGTTTTCTCTGGGCTTGGGATGCAGTCTGTGTTGGCCCTCGTTCTTTTAACTGTTTATTCTGTTCCCAAAAGAAGAGGCTGGAAGGTGAAACACAGCAGAAAATTGCATAGCATTTTTAAACCAGCTTGATATAAACCAATGACTACACATGGTATCTTTCAGCTGTTCCTAGAGCATCTAGAACAGCTATACTTGTATACATGCAGGAATATATTTTTATTAATTGAAAATAAATAAAATATTACATTTTAGTTGTTGGCTTGAATTATTATTAACTGTTCCCTTGCTCTTCTTTTCCCTTGCAGTGGAAACCTATATGCATTGGCACAAGTTAGTAAAATAACTAGAATAACTACAACAGGAGAGGTGCTTCACCAGTACAACTGGATCATGCCAGAACACCAGGAAGCAAAGTGGGATTTTAACACCAAATGTGCCAGAGCATAGCAACAACTCAAGTGAAGCAGAGGGAAAGGAGAGTGAATGATGGCATGAAGGTTAAGGTAGCGGAAAGGTTTAGCATATTCTAAAAGGTTATTAAAAGGAAACCCTCAAATCACAAGCACTATGTCAAAGCCAGATTCCTGGGAACAACAGAAAGGATAAGCACAGAACCATCTCACAATGGAAGTGAGTAGAAGCTCCATCACAAGAACCCCAAATCCAAAACTGGGGAAAGCCCTTCCTGCTCCAGCACATTTGTCTATATATCTTAACAGATGGTGTCAGAGATTATATGCAGGCATATTCTGCACTGTCAGCAGATCTGCTCTACTAACTAAGGGAACTTCCTCCCATCCCTTAGTTTTATCGCTCACAGGAGAAGACACCAAAGGGATGCATTCATCACACAGGACTTTGCACATGTCTTATTGGCACTCTGCATTTTGCTTGCATGGAAGAGCCTGGGGAGACCTCAGTCCTTGCAAAGCAGGTGGCCTAATCCCGTGTGAGTGTAGGGTTTCCTGTAAAACATGCAACTCCCTCCAGTACTGAATGACTGCACGTCTGTTTTACAGTGCTCACTATAACCAAAAAACCACCCAGAGCATGTAAATATCCCTTGAAGAATAATTTGGCAAGGCTGAACCCCAAGAAATTTTAGATTATTAAGCCTTCTGTTACAATGTGAATGACCTTAGTTCGTTCTTTCAGAGAAGACAACAGAGAAAGTTTATGTTGTCCCAGTGATCTAACTGGAAAAAACCTCAGGAGGTAGCAAGTTGCATGGAAAATTTAGTATGGGTCACTGCCTGCACTATCCTCACCTCAGCCTTTTTTTCTTAAGGAAAGAACAGGAAGGAAAGGAAGGAAGCAGAGAGGTTTCACAAGGTCTTTGAAGAGGCTAAAACAGTTAAAGTATTGCAAAATTTATTAGGAGCAGGCAGATATCTTTATGGGATCACCTGAGATAGCTGAAAAAGACAGAGAAGTTTTAGGCACATAAGCCCATCTTTACATGCAAGAGAGAAGCCTCAAGCTTAAGTGTGAAAATTTAGGTAAGTGTTCAGACAACTCAGGGCTTTGATGGACCATCGATATAACGCCCCAACAGCTCTATTCCCTGAAGGAAGCCCCTTCATTTTTCAGTACTGTTGATGACACCCATTTAAGAAAGCTTTACAAGTATCTGTACAACACAACTATGTGACTTCTCAAAATACATGCAGTATCATAGGGTTGTCTGTTCCAGTATCTTTTCAATTTAAAAGAATTCTGCCTATTCAAAATGTACTTTCAAACAAAACATTGATATTTTAGAACTAGGAACACGTGCAATATTTAAAATCCCATTTCAAACTAAAAGGTACTCAGGATCTGTAGGAAAATACTGGTCTAAATCTACTTTTAACTTTTGGAATTTCAAGCATCATGCAAGTAAGAGAAACCTGCTCAGAAAAATAACACAGAAATAAAAGAGGTAGGGATCCTATGAAAACCTGTAGTAAAAGCATGGGTATGGGTTTTATCTTGCATTATAAAAATAGTAAGATATCTCTACCCGTTCTTATCTTTACAACAACTGCAACCTACCTAATTTGTTAAGGTGAAGGAATTAGAAAGACAAAGGAACTGCCAGGGAAAAAAACCCTCTCCTGGCTGCTTCTGATGTGTTCTCTGAATTCTGAATGTTTTTTAACACACTCCTATCACTAAGCAGACCAGAACGGTCTGTGCCAAATTTACATGTGGCAATTTTAATAAAAAAGGGAAAAACACAGTCTTAGAGGCAATAAAAGGTTTGGCATATTTTGTTTACATGAAAGTGGGAAACGAGGTAAGTAAGCATCAACTTTTGCTAAATCCAATCTTATATTAGAAGTTAAACTTCCAAGGACAAGCAGGCAAAACCTACGTTGTACTACAGTTCTAAGCCTGCACTTAGATACACGCATGTCCTCTGCTCATGATTCTGTCTATCTAAACTCTAGCCATTAGTCCTAGTTCCGCTGGTTAAGCCTAAGTATTTTAAAGGTCCCCCATCCAGACTCTACAGAAGCAAGCTCTTTTATGTCATGTACCTAAGTTGATTGCAATAGCAGCCTATTTATCAGAGAAAAACTAAACACAAAACCATAGGGAAAAAAATGTGTATTTAGCAAGTCAGAGAGTTTATTCCTACTAATGGTGACTACTGGCCCACTCTAAGTGGAAGGGCTTATTAAGCAGACTTCTGTAGGAATCTGCCCTGAAGCATTTCCTATACTACCCTTTACTTACACACTTAGATGACAGAACAGGGTGCATGCTTATCACATTTGAGTAAGACAAAACGATGGGTCTGTAAGCATGTTTCATGACAGAACTACAATTCAAACTAATCTTAACGAATCAGTGAAATAACTTGAAGAAAGCCAGATTCAGATTAGCAAGAAGTCTCGATTCTCCCAATCATACTTTCTGTGATCTTCATGGAAGATTCCTATCCTAACTGACATCTACACTGCAGCCTTGAAAAGGGAGAATAGCAAGAAGACTGTTTTTCCTGCCAGATTATGTCTGAGAAGCCTTAAAATTTAGGTGTATAAGTGATTCAAAGACTACAAAATAAGAAGTCACTCAGCAGAAAACAACTCCCTGGTTGGAATCCAAGCATTTGGCAAGCAATGGATAGCTGTAAATTTTGTTTCTGTCAGGGTGCTCTTTCAGTGGTGATGCCCATTTCCCTCTTCTATTTTCATATGATCCTCTAATTTCCCTTAGCAAAAAGAAATCTAATATTGGAGATTTGTCAGCGATATTGGAGAAAAAGAAAGAAGATGGTGAAGACAGAATAATAATGAAACAAAGCTGAAGAAACAGAGGATAGAGGGAGAGTCAAAGTCAATAGGTAGAAGAGTGTTCATGGAAAGCTAAATAAACCAAAATAAAATGAAGTGGATTCCATGATGTGTTCCATGGGTATGCACATTTCCTGAGGTCTATATTATCATCCTTGAGAAGAGACCCCAACACTTGTGTTTTCTCCCCAGCTTTGCAACAGCCTTCAAGGCACTTAAGACAGGAATTTTAAGATGTTTTTACTGTCCTAAATGCTGAGCAAATTATGACCCCTGATCCCTCACAAGGGACTATAATCCTTTTAACAATGATAGGAGCAAATGTTAGCCATAGCTGAGTGCTTTTCAGCATCCCACTTCTGTATTCAAGGATAATAATAAACCCTCCATATTCCACAGCACTATTTTGGGGGGAAATTAACCATTGTTTTTGAGATGCTCACACACTACCCTGAAAAAAAGCCCAATAAAGAAACAGTAGCAAGAGAGATTAGAAAGTTGACAAAACTATAAATGTCTTGTAAATATAGAATTGTGAAAAAATGAATCAAAACCAGAACCTACTGTGAACAGATGGAAAACAACACATAACAACTACCAACATCTTCAGAATCTGTTCACTGTCATCCAATGTTAATTCTGCATTTAAAAACCAAATCAAGCTTTTTAGTATAAACCAGTTACCTACCACTGTAAATCTAGTTACATGCTAGTTATCCTTCCTTCCTTAAACTCTTAGTGAATGTGCCAGCCCCTTCAGTATGGAGAAAGAAGTGGCTCATGGAACTGTTAAGAATAGCAATGACTGTGAGTAACCCCACAGATGCAATCTGAGAAAGCATTTTCACATACAGAAATCTTTTTAGCTTTCACCTCTAGGATGAAAAGTCACTGTCCCTACCTCTCACTAATAAGGTCAGTTTTGGGCACCTCCAATGAAGCTGCCATTTCTGGTGGTTTAAGTGATGGGGACACCTGTCCTGCCGAGAGCTAAACTGAGCATACAAGTCACCTCACAGATATTACCAAACAGTCTGCATGTGTTAGCAACCCTGTCACTTACTCACCTGGCCTGGGTTCAAAACACTGACCTAAAAGTGAAAGGTTCCCGTCAGCCACACATTCCCAACCAATAAATTAAAAGTCCATCTTCAGCACAAGGTTATCTTTCATCATGAGCTGGGGTGTGGGAGCTATCAGAATATTCCACTCAGAAGGCTTTGCAATACTGAGACTTTTAATTAATAACGTCGCTGCCTTGCTAAGCAGTGCAAGTCAGCTTTCTCTTGTATGTGAATGACTATTTTTGTAGTATAGTTTGTTCATGCACATCCTATGCATGAATCCTTGGAAAAAGATGGTTCCTAACAGCATCCAGGCAATATTGCATGAGAATCCTTTGTCCGGATGCACAAGTAAAGCTGTATTACGGCAGCCCTGGATAATTCATACTAGCCAGATGGAGTAATGGGGAGCAACCCCTTGTTGTTTGTAATGATCTTAACTCTTCATTTTCCCTTCTACTTCAGTAACAATATGCATGACATCATTTACAGTTACACAAGAGTCTGCTCTCTTTGCCTTTTATGTAAAACAACAGGTATGTTAATACCTTGTCATAACAGAACTAATACCTCTGGATTTTGGATTACATACCATTATTCAATGCACATTCTCAACGTAGACAATTAGCACTAGAGAATAGTAAACAATGGTATAGTCTCTGAAGTAAACAAAGTTCTCAAGTTACTAACAAATTTCTAAGTTATAATAGCCCCCGTATTAAATTGCATTCTCCAATGAGAGTGAAAAGACAGACTGTGAGTAATGACTCAGTGTTTGAGTTCTTGCTCTTCCACAGCTTTCTGTATGACTTCTTCCACGTTATAAAACTTCTTTACATGTCCAAAACCTTTATGCCACAGTAGACGTGAAATATAAATACATTCCATGGACTGAGACCTTTAAATGCAGAATTAGACAGGCTCTACTAATCTTTACAATGGAATGTATTTCACAGTCTCATGTACATTTTGAAAATTTAAAATGCTGTAGCAAGTGAGAGAACGTGTATTTCATAATCCTCAAGAAACAAATATTGGTGAAAAAGTTATCTGTGAATCAAGTATATTCAGAACAGAGTTCTTAAATGGCAGTAAAGTTTTGAAAACAAACCAAACACAAACAAACAACAAAAAAAAAGGAATCACTGGAACAACACAAATGCAAAGTTTTGAATAACCTATTTTTGGTCAATGGCTTTTGTTCTCTTTTCTTTTCAGATGTTGATTTTGTATTTCCCTCAAAGGAAAATTTTATGAACATGCTGATCTCTTTAAATTGGTAATATTGTTTCTAGCATTTAATAATTCAACAATTAACAGATCATGGGAGACTTGTTCTTTGTTACATGCAGCACTGCTGAATTTTGCCCTTCAAAATGCCTCTTACTGAAATCTGCAGAAATAGAGATCATCACCCACAAGGACCAGCACCTTTCTGACAGAACCAGGGTACTCTTACATGGCATGGCAGGGAGTTCACAGCATCCAGCCCAAACCTCTGAGGACTGCCAGCTATTTGCATGGCACAACAGTATTTTCCTCTAACAGGGTAAGCTAACTCTAGAGCATCCTAAGCAAATATTCTCTGCTCCGATACACTGCACTTTGCAGAGCTTGCATGTACACTCTATAAACAAGTAAGCCTGACATTACAACCTGAGGTAGTATGGCTACACCTTACGCAGCATTCCCGATTACTTTACACCCCAGAACCTTACAGTGCATGCCTACAAATAAATTAGTTCTTGCCCAGTTGTCAGGGCATTAAAATAGATTTGCCACTACACTGCACAAAGTTGAGTGCAGCAAAGAAATGTACACATTTTTACAAGAGTTTTAATGGACTCTGTCACCCATGTAATAAAGACTGCATCTTTGCATTTATACAGAGGTACATATTCATATCTCATAAAGTGCTGTTCAAATACCCCTCCCCAACCAGGCAGGCTGGGCACTAGGGACCTAAGCGAAGAGCTTGCAGAGCATGAAGTGCATAGGTTCTGTTAGAAATTCCAAAGTACTGATGCACACTCCAAAATATCTCTTTTCCATGCACCGTCTCTCTTGCTCTCTACAAGACTTTTAGATACAGATCTCGGGTGAACAAAATTAAGACAACTCCCGATACTTTTGAAGGCATGCTCAATTAATGGAACAGAGACCTATATGCATTCTGGTGCTTTCTGCACCACTTTTGAGCAAAGAGACATTTGGGAGGTCTCACTCTAAGTGCTAGTTAGACAGAGGATCTAAGTATTGAAAAACCAAGGAAAAAAAGGATAGGGAAAGGTATTTCATATGTCATGGGACCAAAATATACAACAAGAAGTTAAAATGTGATAGGGTCAAAAGAAATTTGCCATTTCTAAGTGTCTTGGAATGAGTTAATTCTGGAGCACCACCTTTCCTGTGTTTCTGCTTCAGAAGAGTATCAACAACCTAGAAGGCCTCTTCAGAAAAAGACTTGCATTAAAAATGCCAACAGTTTTGGAGGGAACTGTTTCAGCAATGATAAAATATCTGAGACCAACCATTTTACTGTTTTCTCTCTCCCTCTATATGCTTTTCCAGTTTTCCACTTCTTCACTGTTACAGAAGAAAAGACTAATCTCTGTTTCATTTGCCTCTCCCAGTGGGAAGTTGAAAATGAAGTATAGGTAATCCCAAAGGGGATACTATGGTGGATCTGCAAGGGAGAAATCTGCAGGGGTGTTTTAAACAGAAAGTCAGTGCCCCTCATTCTGCCTGGGGCTTTCTCTCAAGTATATTAAACAAAGAACATGCATTACCACTACCCTGTCAGTGCCAAATGAACCTTCTTAATAAAGAGATAGGATCTCCTATTATTTCCAGTCTCGGGTCCTTCTTCCATCAGCTGTACCCTACAGTGTTCTTCCTAGTTTCCCAAGAGCTCATGAACTAGCACAGATGCTGTTGGCTAACAGTTTTGTTTGAGCAGATATATATTTACATGGCCAAACACTATTTAGGATGAGATGAAAGAAGCATTCACACATTACAGTATGGAAGGAACTAAAGGTATGCCCTCTGGAAATAGAAGGATTAATTAAAGTAGGCTAATCCAGGATTTAGTTGACTGGCTTTCCAAATGTCTTTCCCTTGTTTTCTCTGTTGATTTTCTTCACCTTGCTATCTTTATCCAGTAATTATATACTACACTGCCAGGTGAGTAAGTAAATCCATTATAAAATGGTCAATACAGAGTGGGATAAAACTGTGTTTCTATCCAATTTAGCAACATTCTTTAAAGCACTTCCATAATCATAAAAGCAGGTCTTCTGACAGATATTGAAAGGTTTTTCAATTTTAGCCTCACCAAAACACACAGCGTTAAGTCCCTGACACCAATAAATGATGGGAAAATATGTCAATAGTCAGATCCCAAAAATCAAATTTACACAGTAAATGTTGTCTTTGCACTCTGTTATGTAGTACATTTGGAGATAACCAAATCAAGTTTCGCTTGTAATCTAAACTAAGGTTTTTCAGTTGAGACTCTTATAGAGAAAGGAAAACCTCATGCGCTAATTCCCAATTATGCAACAAAAGGGTTTTTGTGGCATATATGTGTGGCATATATGCCATGTTACTCAGTGTAGTATTTCTCAATACACAAAGCATATAATCTGTCCATGTGAACTACTTCACTATTGTAACTGATGACTAAAAAAAAAAATCAATTTTTATTTCATGCTTGTTTTAAGAAACTGATTTTTAAAGAATTTAGTTATTTCTGTGATTAAAGATACCACTTAAACATACCTAGTTAATTTGTTTAAGCTTTAATTTTTTTTTAATGAGGTATTATCTATAGAATAACATTTTCTAAAACATTTAAAATATCCTGTAAGCCAGAAGACTTTCAGAAAAATTTAAGAGTTTCTAACTAATATTTAGTGAGGCTCAGGTTCCTAAATTACTTATCTTTTCTTTGAACCAGAATAAATAGCAAAACATTACTCAGGATCTTTGGATGACTTGATTATATATGAATAAGAAATTTAACTAAGTAACCTGTCCTCAAGCACTAAGAATAACTAAGAATAGATAGGTAAATAAACAACAATGACTGTAACTGTTGAAGGCATAAACAACAGTTTTAGACAGTAGAGAGTTTGTGATAAGCAAACTGCTTCATCAATTAAATAACCAGTTCTTTGTTTATAGCATATCTCTTCTCAACAGGAGCCATGCTGGGACCTGTGCTTGGTCATGGAAATGAAGGCCTTAGACAAAAGGGAAGAAAACCAACTTCAGCCTCATGTATGGTGTTTTGCTTGTCTTTTAATATTAATGCCAGATGGATGATAAGTGCATTATACATAATATGTGCATGCACAGATACAGCTGCTTGTGGGGCTGCACTGCAAATTCCATTACTGAAATTATTTAGGATTAAGAAGTATTAAGAGGGACAGTTGCCTCAGATTTCTTCCATGATCTGGTATATAGCAGATGATCATTGTCCCAGGAAATAAAGGGGACTGGAAGACTACGGATAGTAGTAGAGTCAAAGATGGTCAGCTACTCTGCCAAAGAAAACGTGGTGGAACTGCTCTCCAGAACAGAGCTGGAGATGAGCTTGGACTACAGAGGTTTTCATAGCCCAAAGGAACTCCTCTAGGTAAAATAATACCCCAGAGCTACACAATAATTTACAGTGGGGTGTTTAGAGTTTTTTGCTTTTTTAAAATTTGAATTTAAGGCAGCTGGGTACCAGTTTTCTTCGCATTAAAGAGTGCAATGTCTTAAGTCTTGCAGCAGTGAAAAGCTACACTGATGCCAAGATTAAATATAAAATGGAGTTTAAAAAAAAATCACTTAATGCTAGATAGTTAAGCCTTTCTATGACTGCCGAAATAGCAGGCTGATTTTCAAAGGTGCAAAATAGACAGAAGTTCCTCCTGACGTCAGTGGAAATGCCTGGGTGTTCAACACCTATAAAAAATATGAGTGTTTCCTTAGATGCTTAAGGAATAATCACAGATGCTAATTTTAGCCTGGGGTAGTCACTTTCCACAGACTCCTGCTATGGTAGTGGGGGTGAGCAAGGCTTTTCAGGGGGGCAGTTAAGATTAGAATCTGTCTGCTCTAAATTAGGTTCTGCAAGTTATCAAAGTAATGGATGGGTGGTCCTCTTTAATTAACAAGTTTTTTGAAGAGAAACAAAAACAAACATCAGATTTCAAGTTGAAGGAATTCTGGCAGTTAAGAGCAGTTGGGAGGAAGCATTTGAAGCAAATGGAAAATCTTAGTCTTATCAAGTACAGTAAACACTTAGCACTGCCATCTGCAAAGCCAGTACATAGGTATTACAACCACTGTTTTGGAGATGTAGACATGGACAAAGCAATGTGTCCTTATAATTCAAAAGTGGGGAAAAGCAGGACCAGACATAGGAGCAGCAGTGCCCCTTCTTGCACTTAGAACCGAAGTTTAGGATTTATTTTCTCTTCTCTGTGCACACTCAGAAATTTTAGGACCAATTATAGAAACTAACTAAAAATCAGCCAGACAGCTGTCACCTTCTGTTTCCCTCTGGACAGGCTTTCAAAAGTATGAAATGTATTTCTACAAGCTACCATTTCAAGTAGGAGACACTTTCATAAAAGGAGATCATTGCATTTCAAAGTCTTCTGCCTCTGTCTCTTCCTGCAAAGCAGTAACACCTGCCCTGTAAGCTTTCCACACCAGTAGTTTGAGGATTACTGAGACCACGTTGTCTTGATCTGTACTGAAGTGTTCCTTGTACTGCCAGCAGGAAGAGGTACTACAGGTTCTGTACAGAAACAGGCACAGAAGGTGATCATAACACTGTGTCTGCTGGTTAAACAGTGTGAAAAGAGGAACCTTCTATCTTTAAATACATGCCCAATTTTATCATGTAGAAATAGAGCATTGTATAGGACCTGCATAGTTATGATAACCTTTATGCATCAAGTCTCTCAACCTGAGGCACATTTCAAACCAACAAATCCAGTGATCTAAGAAAAAATGTCACACACTCTTATCACAGCATTTCATTAAATGGTGTTCCCAAACCACTGAAGATGTGAAAATCCCCCCAAACTACTAGGAATGAAATTTAATTTAGGAAGAAATGGAGTGCTCAGTGTGAATACACTCTTCTTCTGGAATCAGCTGACAGTAAAGAATGCATGGTCGTAAAAGAGATACTCACTCAGAGTCAGCAACTTCTCAGTGCTCACAGTGGAGGAATACCACATCAGATACACATTGTTTATCCCAGCAATTATGGCTCAGAAGAAATTATGCTTGGCAGGAAAGACATTCAAATCAACTCAACTTTGCCAACTGTGTAAGCACTTTCATATTTGTTTATTTGTAAGGCTATAAAATAACACATAGGAGGGACATTTTTTGACCACAAATCCCCATCTAATTCTGTTTCATTGAAATGTTTCTTCCTAGATCATGTCTACCTGAATTCCAGCTACAAATCCAATGCATTATTCTGTAAGCAGGTTCTGCAGTACAATTTCTAAAATAATATTAATATCTACATATCAATCACCATTTGCAATTAAAGAAAATCTTAATGCTCAGTCTTTTTGAAATGAATCAGTAGAACTGTACAGTGCAATTCAGAAATCACTACCTAAACTGAAAATCATTAAAGAGATCAGAATTTATGCAACAGTGATCAATTCATGTGAGGCATTTGTTGGCATCTGATTTTTCCATCATAATGATGTATTTCGTTTTGTGAGAGGACAGAAGGGCTTTAATGAAAGATTTGACCTGGCCCCATTGGCCAAAAGCAGTCAAAATTCATTTTGCAAAGCTGTTTTAGCTTTATTTGGAAATAGTTGATGGAATCATGATATTTTCTTACTGATATTCATTAGCTTACAGAATTTACCCCAGCCCTGCTTTTGCTTGCACAGGGCGAGAAATTGTATAAGCATGGATTCCTTTTTACTGCAGTCTCAGGGCTGAAAACCCTAAGAGGTCTTCCAAGCAAACACCTTCCATGCCCCTCTCTTCAGCTCTCCAGTGACCCAAACAGAGATTCAGGCAAGATGCAGACATCCCAGCCCCAAGAGATTATTACAAAGTCCATTGCTTAGCACACAGCTTTTCTCCAGCTCTTAAGCACATTGGTTGCACCTTATGGAAACCCACTTAGGTCTATACTTTCTTCCAATCCTTATTGTCTTATTAATTGGATCAGCGTATCTACAGACAGACATTTTACTATATGAATTTCAGGGAAGGCCATGGTGTGTATCTATGAGTGAAGGAAGCAGGTAGCCTTTGCTTCCCATTATAAAATGGTTCTTACAATTTATTTTCATAATCATACAGTTCTGTTGCTGGCAGATATTTGGGGGTGAATGGCATTTAACAGCTAAACTGAGACTGTGGGAATTATCAATTTGACAACACTCAAAAGCATACAGAGCCTGGAATGGGTCAACATTGAGAGGTTGATTTGAGTTTAAACAGAATACATAATATTGAGTAATGTATTGACTTCTCTCACTTAGTAGTGGTAAAGAAAACCTTCCCATTCAAACAAAGCACCTACATAATAATTTCTAGTAAAGTGAATATCATAATAGTTTTCTTTGATTTTTCCTTTATATACCAGTACCACAGTATTCCAGGCTGCACACCTTATTGACAGCTTCCAAGACAAAATATGATCGTTCCACTATCCTTTCAGCATGCTCCTCTCAAGCACCATTCCATGCAAGTAACATCAGCAAGAGGAATTTAACATGTTACTATTTTAACAAGCACTAATCTCTAAGAGGCCAATAGTACAGAACAAGCCATAAACATATCCCATATTTCTACAGAGACTCCTTCTGCCCTCAAGGCAACTCTTCACAGGATGAGAGAAATTGCCACTCCATGGCCTTCTGTTGCATCAGTGTCTAATACCTGGGACAGTTACAGTATATGCTGAAAAAATCAAGACATGCTGTTGTAGAAAAAAAAATATTACATTTCTCCATTGACTACCAAGTTCTCAGGCAGACCTTCTATGGGGCCATCTCCCACTGAGATTTAACACACATAGGATTTAAGAGAAAACAAGAGATGTTCTTTGTGTGTCCTTAATACTAGAGCTTTTGGCATCCATTGTTTGAAAATAAAATTCTTGATGCACCTGGGGGAGGAACATTTGGCCTTGGAATGCTGAAACTTATGTTTCATAAGGTGCACTCTGCCTCTACAGTAACACATTATCATTTGGCAAGACAATGCTATTCTATACAAGGCAGCTAAATACTTGATGAATACTAGAAAAAAGTCTAAAAAAGGTGAAATTTTTGGTACTTTTCAACTATTAATAATAACAGAAAATCCTGCATTTCAACCAACAGAATTCCCAAGACACCTATATCATCCTAATTATCTACATAAAAGGTAAAGGAGGGAGAGAACTGCAGTGTAGGACTCAGCATATGAAATAGTATATGCTACCATGGCACATGGTTTTTCCATTATCATTCTGCTTTTGATTCTGGATGATTCTCCTCCTGGCATATTAAATCCCCTCCTGAAACTAGTTCTAAAGCTACTCAACTCAGGACTCTCCTCTTTATGAGAAATGTGCAACTGTTAACAGGTTTGTACTAGGACTAAGTAATGAGAAGGTTCATACTCTCTCAGAAAGGAGAGGACCTTTTGTTTCCCTCACACCTCCTACATTCATGTCCAGACCCTGCTCATGTTGCTCACTCGCAGAGGGGAATCCGTGCCTTCTCAGCAATCCCACTGGTATTCCAAGTGGGTAAGAAGTGTTACTTCACTAAAAACCCTCTAGTGGTGGTTTTGTGTGTTCCATGGGAGCCTAACCCCAAGGCTCATTATTCAAGGAAAGAATTTTACATGATTTAAAACAAACAAACAAACAAACCAAAACCCAAACCAATTGTATTTCCAGCTAACCCCAGTGAAAGAGGAAGACCTAGGCTGGAATGCCCTCTACACATTGCAGATGCTGTTGTATTCTCCACAACAATTGTTTCAATCTGGAGCCTGTAAATCCATGAGAAGTGGTTCTGCAGTACTGAATTTTGCTGGTGGCATCCAGCCTCTCCTGCCAAAAGTTTTCTACCTTACATTTATTTTTCATTCATTCAGCCTTGCTTATTTTTCTCCTCCAGTGAAGAATGAAGCTGTTTCCTTCCACTACATCTGTCTTCTCACTCCCTAGTAGAATTCTTACAGGAAGAGGTTTCTGATAAGAAATCAACTTAGATTCCATCCATAGAAGACCAGGCAAACTTCAGAGTAAATCCGGGACACTGACTGTAACTCTATTTATAGACAGTGAAGTCAGACTGAACACAAGGTCAATTTCTCTTTCAGGCTGCAATGAACCTCTCAAATCTGCTGAACTTAATGAAGCTGCAGCAACGTAAGAAAAATAAGAATATTGTCCATAATCCATAGTTCATAATCATAGCTCCTTCCAAATAATTTGCCATACATGTGACTTCCAAATGCTTTTTTTTTTTTTTTTGCTTGCAAGCACAACAGGAGTTATATTACCAGCCAAAGGAGGTAATGCAGATAAATCCTTATAGGTCACACTGGAAATGTAATTTGATATGCACTGCTGAAGACTGAAAAGACACAGCTTCTTTCCTTAAGAATCTTTTCTGAAGTCCTCACTCATGTACAACGTTCAGTGTCTTCAAGATTTGCATTCAGAAAGAGGGCAATATTAAGGTAAATAATATCTTAACTCTTCTTGTTTATTTTATACCAGTATAAAAAACCCAACCAAAAGGCCATAATTTACATTGACACCTACATTAAAACCCTTCTGCATTAACAAAGAGGTGCTACCAGAGTTATACAGCAAGCTAGAATATGATCATTCATCTCTAACAATATCAGTAAGGCAAGGAACATGTTCCCAGTTCTTTCCTTATGTGTGTTAGGGCAATAGTGTCAGACATGTCTGAATGACTGCAGAAGGCACAGGTTAAATATGTGAGCTCCGTTGATGCCTTACAATACAACTGTCCACACTTGTAGAAGTGTGGAAGGGACAACAATTGCTTCACAACCTTCCTTGGAAATCTAACAAACCACATTTCATGTCAAAGTTTTTAAAAAGCACGCTCACTCTTATAATTATTCATAGCAAAGTTGCAAATACGCAAGAGGGCTGTTTAACTCATGGCTCACCAAGCTGTGTTGGCAGATCAAAAGCATTGCAAAAATACAGTGTGTGTGCATTTCGAGTAGCATTGCTGTGCTAGGTTTCCTAAGCTAAGGGACACTGCATTTCCTTGTGTTCCTTTTAGTTATACTGAGACACAGGGTAGTGAAAACTAAAAGGTTTGTGGAGTCTGTTGAACTTTTCTTGAAAATTTAAGAAATAAATTTATTATGAAGAAAACAGGAATTGTGTTTTAAGTCTTCCATTAGAAGCTAGTATGAATTCCACTTCCACTCCAGTCCAGCAGGGTAGGGACTGAAAGACAGCTCATCTCTAGTCTGACAGACCATAGAACAAACCACTTATACCAGCTCTTACAAATATAACTGCTGTCCTCTTTCTACCAGTGGGAAAACCAAGGTCAGAGGTGAGCTGACCTTGTCTAGGATTACAGAGCAGAATGAAGAAAATAATCCCACCCTCTCTGGCCAGACTTCCTAACTTCCAATACTTTTTTATTTCTGTGTAGTACTGAAGGAACAAGGGGCCACTTCCATAGATCTTTCAGCTGCTGTTTTAGTGCACGTGGGCAGTGGAAGTGTAGTGGGTCAAGGAGCAGACTTCAGAAGTCTCCCATCTCATGGTATACATCTATATATTCAAAAGACACTAAGGCCATAGTTCTCTAATTACTTTCTACTGTAGACAGCATGTCCATCCAAAATACAATTTTTTCTTTCAAGTTGCTGTCTAAAATGCCCAACCATATGATCCTGTTTAAGTTTTTGCCAATAGTGTCTAACGCAGAAATGGTCAAATTGCTGCATTTTCTCGATATGCTGAGTTGACACAGGCTAAATGTTACCTCAGTTAATTCATTTAAATTGTTGTTCACATTCAGAGAGACAGTGCTAAACTACAGCTCAGCTTTCTTTCCTACAGTGTTCTTCATATATTTTTGGACATCTGCAACCACCAAAGAGCCTGGATTACAGCAGACCATAATACTCTACGAACCACAGTTATAATTAGGCGTCACCTCCATTGTAATCCTACGGACGTCATCATGTGTTACCAGCATCTGTTGACAGATTTCATACCAGGCATATCACTGAAATGGCAAGTCTGGAGAGGGCAGCCCACAATAGAAACAATGGCGTTTATTTTTGGTTTGTTCCAAGACTGTCTAATAGAAAATATATGCTGCCAACTGCCAGGGCTCCAGCAAGATCACTTCTGAATATTGTATTACCAGTTAGAACAAAGATCTGTGCCCATGTACTTGCAATCTTCTCCTAATGAATAACAAAACTAAGAAAGCACTTTCTGCAACTGCCTTAGCGCAAATTAGGAGAAGATAGAAGCCTTGACATTCTACAAAGTTTATCAGGCCCTTTATCATGCAAGTACTTACTTTTCATGTAATAATAAATTCAGACTTCTTTCCAAGATGAGGAATAAGGATCTCCTCTTATAAATTTTATTTGAATACAGTATCACATTAATACTAAAACTAAACCCTGGGAACTGGCAACATAAAGTAGCAAAACCACGCTCTCTACTCTCTGGAAGCAAAGCAGAGCCTGCTTTAATTTGTCAGTTGTGGAAATCTGATTTTCTGCTGAAGTACTGCTTGTTCAGAGGAATGGAAACTTAAAATTTTCAATGCAGTATAATTGCTCCCTGCTTTCCTGTAAAAGTCAAGAGACTTACTGTAAACATAAGAATGTCTACCTATTCCAAATTCTCCTTACTTTTTAACATTTATCTGCATTGAAGGAAAACTGCATTAGAGTGCATTACTATCTAGTAACCTGTCTATTTTATTTTCGAAACAGCCTTCTCCGAAATACTGGACAATTGAATCCTAGTTAGATGTAACACAACCTCTTACAGATGAGCAGTTTCAAATCACTAAAGAACTTTAGCACTGTCATTCTTGTTATAAAACATAAAAGTATAGTTCACCATCTGAAGAGTGCCAAATGAAAACAAATGCCAGCGTTGACGAGTACAACTTAATTATTGCTCAGGAGCTGCAGCAGCTGCTAGATCAAGAAAAGTGAACTTCAGCTTAGAACAGAACTTCTTCCCCTATCCTCACACAGGAGGATCTGAATAGGTATGAATGTAAGAAAATGAACAAAACCAGCTAAAAGTCACAGAATGAGGGAGGCTATAAGATCAGTCTGAGAGGAAAATATTGGTTCTACAAATTTTAATGGAAAAGCAAGCCCACTGGCCCCAAAAATTCTAACAGCTCTTACTTTTATAATTATACTTTTATAGTACAGCTTTTATAGAAGCTGTAACAGTGGGACAGACTCTGTCATAAGATCTAAATTTGCACCTTCTACTTAAGTGGCTCACCAATGCAAAATGCATATTCAAACTCATTGTCCAGACCACTGTCTCTCTCTCCCTCTCTTTTTTTCATTCTTGTAACCAGCCGATAACCTTTTAATCCCAGATCTGTCAGCTGTGACTTCAACATCACCTTTTAAATTAGGAAGCAATAAATCCTTTGCATTATTTCATCTTTCCTTTCCGTATGCTACTTAAAATTTAATGTTATGAAATTAGATATTGCAAATATTACTAAAGTACCAAAGCATTGACATGACTGCTGTTGGGATTATAATTTCTGCCTATGTTCAGAAAAAGAACATGGACAGTACTTGGTGGCACAATAGTTTTCTTACACCTACAAGGCAAGAAGGATTTCTTCTAAAACTGTATCCTGAGGAGTTTACAGACCTCTTTTTTTTTTTTTCCAGACAGTGAACTGGCACATAGGAACATAATAATGACGTACAGTTTTCCAAATATAGCGTGGAAATATTTCTAGGCAATATTTTCCTTGTCAAGTCATTCAGTCAGAATGGAGATAAATTCTAGAAAGAGCTGACTTGCAAGATTACAATTTCAAAAGTGATTTTTCAGTCTGCTCTCAGAAATACTGCAACCTTTTTTGCACACTAATTTTGAACCATCTCATTCATCTCTGTTTATAATTGCAATTTACTCTTTTTGAAAATCAATAAGGTGCGTACATAAATTCAGAGTCTGCTTTCTGAAAGGAAGACCCAGGAACTGAAGTTGAAAGTTACTGAAATACGTATACGTAAATTTAGAAGTACTGACAGAATATTTGCAGTGCAATATAAAAATAAACTCCCGACTCATAAATCATTTTCATCTGACATAGGTTTCACTTAAGAATCAAAAAAGTGAATGCTTTATCCTCAAAATATGGCAAAGCTACTATACATTATATACATGGTTTATACAATGTAAAATATATTTTATTAGAACCCCTTGCTGTACAACCCCAACAATTCCGGACACGGCACGGCAATAAGATAGGGCATCATTCCACACAGAAGCACACAGACAGATACACATTATTTCCAGACCTTCCTTTGCTGTTTCTCCCATGCTGGGTCCAGGAGCAGGTCCCTGTCCCATTCTTCTTCTTGGGTCATGTACTCATCTTCTTCATAGTTGTAGGTGTACTGCATGTTTGTTTCTATCTGATTCATGCTATTCATGCTACCCAGGGATCAGCTTCAGCTGCTGCAGCTTCTACTACGATTTAAGTTTAGTTTACTTGCTGAGGGGTTGTAAGTAGCAGTGTCTTTTTTCTTTCTTTCTTTTTTTTTTTTTTTCTTTTTCCAAGGTGACAGGGAATGAATATTGACGAATCTCTTTGAGAGCAGAGGCTGAAACTGCCAGGTAGGTGCTGACCTGTGGTGACCTTCCTTCCCTGTATCCCCTGTGCCTCTGCCCCTCGCTGCTGCTGCCGCTGCCGCTGCCGCTGCCGCTGCCGCTGCTGCCGCTGCCGCTGCCGCTGCCGCCGCTGCTGCCGGTCCCTGTGGCTGACCCTGCGGAGGAGCCCGGGGCGGCTCTCTGCCGCGGGTTATTATCCCCGCCGGGCCGTCACGTGGCTCGGGCGGCGGCCCCGGCCCCGCCGCGGGCACCCGGGCGGGCAGGGCTGCCGAGGTCAGCGAGGAGCGGCGGCTGCTCCCCTCAGCGCTCCGGCCCAAAACGACTGACCGTCGTGCCCGCCTGTCTGCTCTTCCAATCTGATACATGCCCGTCCTTTCGTTTTCGTTCTTTCTCTCTTACTGACATGTAATCCCACTCCCCAAAACCCGCCTGCGAGCTGCTAATGCAGTTCGACATCGCTTATCGTTAGTCTGAAGCCCGTGTCCCGCCTTGAGTCACTTGGCGTTTTCAGATTAAGGATTACACGAGCCAGCGCAGACAAGGACACCCAAGAGATGAAACGTTTTCCAGTGAAAATAGGTCTGGAGTTAACCATACAGCATGGAAGCACAATTAAAAGGCAACACGTATCTTTTTGTCCCGGAAACACACTCAGTAAATCCAAAAGCAGGCACCAAGAAGCACATACAAAGCTCTGTGGAACCTAGTAACTTTACACGTGTGACAGGAACCATTTGCCGGTGCTTTCCACAGGGCAAAATCTCAAAGGATAGCGCTGAGATCAAGCATCCTGGCAAGCATGTCCGGTATCTCCCGTGCCGTATCATTTCAGTTGCTTTGGCAACAATGTTTCTTCTGGGAACTGGCAAGTTTACTACGTTCTTCATGCAGCTTGTCATTAATGCCTGCACCTATCATCAGCCAAGGTCATCTTCTCTAGCGGTGCTCACACTGGATACAATTCGAACCTCACTTAGAAAAAGAAAATGCTCACCAAAGCTGTGCTTTTGGAAGCCCTAAATTACAAAACCAGGTGTAAGGGAAAACTATGTTCAGTAAAGGCTCGGTAGGTCTCTAAACCATTGGGAATGAATAACCAGAATAATTTACACCTAGACAGCATATGCCCTCCATTTCATATTGCTAACTAAAGCTCTGCTTTCTTCCAAGTCACCTTCTATCCCATAACTCCAAGCAATATAGAAGAACACGCACACATGCACAGAAAATACCTACTCCTCAGTTCAAAAAAACTTCGTAAATGCAGCACTAAGGTTGCAAATTGGAATTCAGAAGAGGATTGCAACAACTCATGCAATAAAAGCAAGCTCAACTTCTGAAAGACTGATGTGCATATTGTGAGAGAAACAGTCTAAAACTGAAATTCCAAATCTAAGCAGCCAGACAACCACATGCTTTTCCCCTGCTCAGTGCAAATATTCTCAAGGTTGCTATACTTCCACCTATGTAACAAAGTAAATGCTATGCTTAGACTTTTTTGCTCAAACACAGGTGAGCATTCTCTTTAGGATCCTCTGAGACAATATCAAATAGCAATTACAAAACAACATAACTCATGTACATATACATTATATGTGTGCTGGTGTACTTTGTGTGGTTTATTTTTATAGCCTGGTAGTCACCTTTGGTTTGCAATACAAGTCTACCTGCCATCACGTAAATGATAATTCAAGCCTTCGAAGTCAGTTAAACCTTTTCTTCTTTTTCGCTATATAGAGCACAGGAAAGTATCTTAAGGAAATGCAGGAAGAAGTCAGAGGAGTCCCAGAAGTACACACATAAATTGTAATGCTGTGACCCAGAGCTGTCCCCCATGCAAAGAGCTCTCCTGCACTGATGAAACCTGTGACCTTCCATGCACTCCCTCATTAGAGGTGAGCCACTGCAACCAGCTTTGTGCCTTTCCTTGGCACTGCCTTGTCTGGGGATCTACATGGGTGAAAATGGTTCTGCACCAGTCCCCACTGTGCACTACAGGTGAACCTTAAAGGTACTGATGGCTTCATACAGGGAGGTATTAGCTACAACCCATATTTCATTTGTTGGTCCTCACCCTCTAACACGGGCCAGGCTGCCTGTGTCATGAAATATCCAATCACACTGTGGATTAGGACTGGAATCAGACCCAGGCCTAGATTTCTAGAAGTCAAAGGACATTCTACCCAAATTTTCCAGAATTCTGAAAGAAGGCTATTAAGTTTTTTCATGAAATAACTGAATATTCTCAAAACATAGCTAGCCGCTGCAGCAAAGGTACTGCTCATTTTCCCATGTTTACTTGGTACATAGGTAAACAGTAGTTGATAACAAAGCAAATAAAACCAAAATGTCTTCATTGTTCCAAGGAACCAACAGCCAGGACCATAGCATCTCTCAGCTAGTCTGAGAGATTAAAAAAAATGAGTATTTCAAGACCCACTTTGGCTATATTAGCCAGGTTAGGTTGTATTAGTCCATTTTGGATCAAAAAATATTTCAGAATGAAAAATCTTTTTCATTCTGAAAATGTCAAAACAGGAGGCTTCAACATTGTCAGAGGGCATTTGGAGAACACTGGGGATTTTACCCATGAAACAGGATGCTAAATGGAATAGCGTCACTAAAAAAAAAAAAAAATTCCTGCCTATCTTGATAGAATCTGACCTGCTTTAGGTTCTCTAACTAACTGCTTACTGCCTCTTAATCAGACAGCATGAGTAGGCAGCAGAGATATTTATAGATGGAGCTTTAGAAGGAGTATCTGGTATTTTGTTTACTACTTTAATTTAATTTTATAAACTAACTGTGTGGATGGTAATGAGAAGCATATGAATGGAGGTCCACAGTGGAAAGAGCCAAACCTGAAGTGGAAAGAGAGCTGCCTCTTTCAGCTCAACAAGAGAATAGGAAAGCTGTGCCCAGTACAGCAGTATGAATAAGTTTGCTTCACTAAGGATCTTCTCACCTCAGAGGTAGGTTAGGACTATCCCAAATAAAGCTGTCAAACAGCCATGAACTATGTGTGCCTAAGGAGAAAGAAAATAAAACCAAAACAGAAATTAGCAACCTGAGTAGGAAAGAAAGGACAAAAGCCTCAATAGAGAAAGAAACACAATGAACCATATGAATAGGGAATTTTAAGTTGACACGGCAAGACACCTGAGAGCCAGCAAGTATATTTAAGGTAGAAATGACACAGGTTATTTACAATGTGACAAGACAAAAGAATACTCATGACTGCCAAACAGATTAGAAGAAGTAAGGTGGCAGGGAGAGATCAGAAATGGAGATGGCAGAGC
The DNA here is from genome assembly GCF_965178545.1 of Coloeus monedula. Classification (NCBI taxonomy): domain Eukaryota; kingdom Metazoa; phylum Chordata; class Aves; order Passeriformes; family Corvidae; genus Coloeus; species Coloeus monedula. Next base: position 48,528,451 of record NC_138782.1, on the reverse strand, counting down.
TGAATTATCAATTATCTTTTATTCAGCAAAAGGTGTGCAGTTGTAGTTCATGCTAACATATACACTAGTAAGGGCCTATCCAGGAGAATGATGCCTTGAACCCAGGAGAACACTCTGGCAACCAGGCATCACTTCCCATGCATGAGGAGCACCAAAAAGGCCAGACCTTTCCTAGCAAGAGAAGGTGGTTTGTGAGTTCACACAAGTGAATACCACCCAAGTGAAAGCCTTCTGGTATGCTTTGCATGAAGTTCCTTGAGAATCAAAGGGCTTTTCTGGCTATAGGACATCAATCTTCATCATTCTTCTTAATGAAATTGAAAGTTTTTCACAGAGTTTATATTTAACATTCATTTACTTGTTAAAAGCCATCATATCATTCTTTCAAGAATTCTCTCCTTTGCATTTTTACTGTTTCTCAGACTTTCAATCCTTCAACATGTTTCTTATGCTTCCCTCTCAAAAAATTGTAGAATAAACTGACAACTTTTATTAAAACTTAAAAAATGCTGAACACTGCAAACAATGTTTCACCAGATCATTCTTCTATTTGAACTTAATGAGATCTAGAATAAGAAATGAGCCAGATTTCTCTACTTAAATAATAGCCTGTGAAACAATCAACTGACATGGAAATGGTCACCATTAGTTTTCAGCTGTAACCCTTCTGTGTAGGAACACAATAGTTCGTATCTGCCAAAACTGTCTCAGAAAGGCCACAGGAAGATAAAGAACCTTATGAGAACTCAATCAGTCATTAAGTAATCATCTTGTCGTAGTCACAGCCTGTTTCTTTGTGAAAAAAAAACCAGTAGGATGCTTTCTCAAGAAAGAAGTCAATGAAAGGTAAAAAAAAATAAATTCAAAGTGACTATTTTTTGTGTAAACTGTTAATAGAATCTTAAAACAGGGATCAAAAAGCCCTTTTCTTTTCAAAGCACACCGTAACTGTCACTGTACATAAAATATACTTTTGCTTGTAGCAAATATCCACTAGTTTAAAGCTTAACCAACAAAAATCTGAATTATTTAAGAAAATTATAATTTAGATTGGGCCAAAATGTTGGATTCTGTTAAAAAATTATGCATAAATTTCCCTAACAAAGCTAACCAGAAAGGTAAGGCGTGTTATAAAATGTATTCATCATTTATTAGAGGTGTTTTGGGGTTTGGTTTTTTTGCAATACAATAAATATAACCTGCCTTCTTCAATGTAAGAAACACAATACATTGTAAGTTCACTAAAAGAAGAAAACCAAGGAACTAAATTCATTATGTAAAGGTAGCATGAATAAACTTTAAACTCACTTCCTATTTCTGAAATTAACACATACATAAGGAAAATAGAAAGAGAGCAGAGAACAGGGCCATACATCCAGGAACCAAAACCGTGATTTTGTCTGAGCTAAGGAAAAGCACTGTGGGCACTGAGCATATTTAGCCCTCCCACATTTAGCACCAAGAGGCACAAACTTTGACTCTGAAAAATCTCCATGCTACTTACACATGGTGATATTATCTATGCAGTAGCTAAATCCTTTTTTAAAAGTATATTATTTCAAGTGATAGGTTTGGAAATAAAAATTAAGAAAGAACAGAAAAAATTCACTTGCTGGCTTCATAGTAACAACTGTCATTGTCAGAAGATCCCAAAGTGTTTCATCATCTATATATAGAGTCGACTTACTCTGTCCCTGGAATTCAGCCATGGATGAAGTGTAGCAAGAAACATTTATGGGACCAACAAATACTACCAAAGCATAGCTTGGGCTTCAGGGGTATGGAGAAAATGCTGACTGCACTGACATCACTGGATTTTGCCAACCCTTTGTGCGGAAGGAAAATCACGGGGCTGAGACGTGGTGTGATAATGCCAGCTTAAGATGCCCTTATGTGACCTTGAGCAAGTCAAGTCAGATAAAATTTTCCCAAAAATCTGCGTGTTAGCTCATCAGACTATTCTTCACTGAGAGAAACAAGCTTATCATGCTGCACTCTGCCATCTCTGAAACAGTGTCAGCAATGCTTCCTTTGGTCCTTAATGTCCACCTAGAAAAGAATTCTCAGGAACAGAGGCTTTGTCTGTTTAAAAGCCCCAAGGAATCGACACCAAAATGATGATTACGGTGTGCTTTACCTATCATACACCCTTCACCTCCATGTTCGCCGCTCCAGACTGGGTGTGGCCTGCACCCAAACACACCTAGCATTATTCTAGGACGTCAGGCTTGCTCAGGCATTTAGGGTCCCTTACACCCTGGAGGCAGTGTTCCTACTGTTTGTAGGGCCCTGCTTAGAGCTCTGCATCCTGCACAGCAGATGGTCCTGGTTCTCAACGAGGGTTCAGGGCAGGTAGCAGTAGGAATCAATCAACATCTGGTCTCTGCCACAAAGTCACTCGGCAGTACTGTGATACGTACTAACAATCACAAACTGCAACGTGAGTGCTGAAAGATGTAACATAGCTAGGCAAAGCCTCTGGCGATGGCACTGCCAGGCAGCACAGCACAAGACCATACCTTTCATGAATGAGAAGAGCCCTCAAACTTCACATACTGACACATTTGTATTCATAAGGAACCACGATATCTGAAGCCCCTTATCCCTTGAGCTAGCCTCTTTGAGGATGTCTTTTTGGTTTAAGCGTTCTTGTCAGGGTAGGTGCAACTCACAAAGACCGATAATGAACTAAATAATATCAGAAGCTTTGATAGATGCTTTGCACAAATTAGAAGTGGATAAAGGAAAAACTGGGAAAAGTATATTGTAACTTATATACCACACTGCAGTCAGTCTGTTGGCACACTGAAGTCGTGGAGCAACATGCAGTCAGCTACAACGCAATACACACAGTAACAGGTGGGGAAACTACAAATAGGCCTGGCGTAAGAGTGGAAAAAATGGTGAGACAGATCCAGGATTTTAAAAATGGTTCAGTGACGAGAATGCAAGGGGCAGGACTAGGGGTATAGCATGGCCTATTACAAACCTTTTGAAGAAACCTTCTCACATAGTGTGTTCCCAAAACCCTGTCTGTGTTCCTATTTTATGTTGGCTTAGCCTTACCACACAGAGATACTAAGCAAGGAAGAAACTGTGTGACTAGGGCAATATGAAAGCTGCAACTGATGATACAATTTGTACTTCATTAATAGAATCAGTTAAAAAAACCCCTTTGTAGGCCAGCCTGTGACCCTTAATGATTTACCTGAGACTATCATCTAAAATGGCACCACATCGTTCAGCAATAGTTTCGGTCACAATGAGAGAGGAGAGCGTGTGAGAGACAAGGAATGCAAAGACAATATGCCTCTACTTATCTAGAAACAAACACCGTCAACTAAGTCAGAGTTTCCAGACAACAGTTATCTGAGGGGCACAGGTTTTAAATCACTGAGGTATGAGGTAGAGATTATGGGCACAGGATATCAGACACTGCTGTGTTCTAAACTCAGCATTTGTACAGATTGACTGACTGACCTTTGACAAGTTGCAGTCTCAATGCCCTCATTTCTCTTTCCAGATACACAAGTGTAATATCACTGACATCAATGATATTCAAGTTACACACTCAAGAAGGCAATGTGATTGAACAAATTGCCAGTTTGTAAAAATGAATACTATGTACTTATTATTCATTCCACAGGAGAGATACAAAGATCAATAAAAGCAGTAAATTCATCCCTATACACAGCAGTGTTAGGCAGAACCTGAATTACTGCCAAACAGGGATAACATGTTCTTTATGTATAGCACAAATTTCCCTTTTCAGGAGCTGTTGTCTTTGCAGGCTGTCCAACAAAGCTTTACTCTGACACTCAGCTGCATAAAGAACTGGCACTGAGAAAATGAGCAATGCTCCTGCCGTGCCTGATGTGAAAAACAGCAAGGCCTGAATTTTCCAATTCCAATTCTAAAGGCAATTGTTTCCTCCCAGCTATGATCCCTCTCACCAACTTCAGACATATTCTTATGTCAGGAGAAATGAGTATCAGTTTTGCACACTTTCCAGTATCAGACTGGTTGCTCTTGAGATCTACCAGCAATAACCCACTCATGGTGAAGGCTCTTGTCTGTTCTCAACCCCCCTGAATGTGGAGAAGTCCTTTGTTTCTTAACTAGATCACCTCTCTCTCTGCCTAAATTCAGTTAAGCATAAGCAAAGGAGGACAGGGAAGCATTTAAATGTTTCTTCACTTTGAAACTAGTTAGTCTATAGGATAAATGCAGTGGACCTGTGCTAAAGGGCAGTCTAGATTTCTGTTGTGTCCCATAGTTAAATTTGGAATAGCTGTAATCTTCCAGAATTTCACAAGTGAACCAAATTCAACATGTGGGGGCGGTTTTTTTCTAAGCCAGAAGCTGTTCTAGGTAATTTTCCAGTTCATATAAACAGTTACTGGAGGTGGAGTCAGCAACAAAGGTGAAATTACCCCTATAGCCTGTAAGGTTCCACATATATTTCTACAAACCCCCACATTAATTTTTCAGTAGATACAATCTGAACACATCTTCCCTGATAAAAATATTCTGCAGAAAGCTCATTGTGCAGTTCCAATTAATGGACTCAAATATATTTTAGATTTCTCTAGGGGAATTAATTTTGTCATGAATGTGCTTCTAGAACAGCATGACACTTTTTCATTTGTTCCCCACAGATCAGTAATCCCTCTTGTACCACTTTCATATGTAACCTCGGCACAGAGATGATCTATTGAAGATCAGGCTGTTCAGGCCCTAAATTTGTAGGGCCTGACTTTTTACTGTGAACGTACCAGTGGTGGGAGTCAGGAGAGTCACTGCACTTCCAATCACAGGAGAGAATGTTTAAAGCAATGCATGATGGAATTACCAAGAAAATAGAGGATTCTGCTGGGCCTAAAGGTTCAAACCATCAGGCTTACTCAGTGGGGAAAAGTGCAGTATGTAACTGTACTCAAGGGAAAAGACAAATTCCACACTAACAGCATTCATTACCCTAAAACTATCCAGTGTATGGGGAAATGGAAGTATATACAATTTGGAGCATGTGCCTCAGTTTTCTTTCTATAGACCAGGAATAACACTAATACTATGAAGTACAAGGAAGTGTGTGAAAATCAAATCCCAGATAAATTTTGAATACTTGAAGACGAGTACAAATAACGTGATGACCAGAGCAGAAAACCATAAATTATGTATTTTGGAACATGCTTCAACTGAGTGCAACAGCCGTTCACCGAATAAAGAAGAGGAATCACAATGCTGTTGAGCACTGCTTATGCAGGACACAGAACAAAGCACAATTTCTGGGAAGAAAGGTTTGTGACTATGCAAATAAAGTCTGCATTCTGACACATACAAAACAGCTTTGGCATAGTCCACTATGAATTAAATTGTGATCTTGATGTTTTTTTAAGATAACTGCCCTACAACTAATTATAAATAAATTATAAATTAAGTAATTATAAATAGGTTCTGAATAGGAAGACAATTCATACACAGTGTTAAGAAAAGCACTAAAGCCTTCCAATGCAACCCAGCAGTTGCATAACCCCTACAGCTTCTGCTCAAGAAATAGCATCGTGTTTTGCATTTCAGATCTGTCTGTTGCAGTTCACACACAAGAGTCATTAAATGTGTTACAGTGACACAGACTAGACACATTTTTTGGATTGAATTAGTCCTAAATTGTTCAAAGTGTTTTGTTGCCCCCCTGAAAATTAAAATGAGGCACATACATCACCATACTGTTAAGAATCAGCAGGTAATACAAACCAAAGGGATCACACCATAAGTAAAGTGAGAAAGGTTCTGAAGTGTAACCTCTCCCATGCAGTACTTGAGAGTATGACAGCAGGAGTGTTTTGCCACCAGGCTTATTTAAAAGAAATATATCAGCATACTGATGCCAGAAGCACCTGATTCTTAGTGCTCCACTCTCCTGTTCCCTACATGTTCAAGTCCAGGCTGCCTTCCTAGCCCTATACTAGGTGCCTGTCAAGCCTTTCTGTCAAGCACAGAAATAGTACCCTTGTCTCTGTGTATCCAAGGAATTGCCTCTGATGTCACGGGGTCTCTAAGTCTCTCTCAAGCAGTTTCTCCGTAGAGAACTCCCTTAAGTCCCCAGTATGGACAGTGCAGGCAGAGTGTCAGAGAGTAAGAAACACAGTGGAGAAAGCACTGACATACACTTGTCAGTAAGAGCTGTTAGCAGTTATCTAGAACATTTCCAGTTGTCAAGACTACTTTATGCAAGGCTGCAAGGCACAGAGACAGCAGGGCCACTATTTTAAGTCTGAAAACATGACGCTTCTAGTAATCAGCAAATCTGGAGATGTAGGCTTATTAGTAAAACCCAGATGCATACCCTCATCTAACACAATATTTCTTCTAATAACAGGGATATTTTTCCCCCAAAAATCCCCACAATACATAAGAGCATGAACAGTTTCCAGTTCACAATGAAAACAAACACAAAAGCCGAACATTTTTTTAAATGGCACTGAAGTGCAGAGAAGATTGGGGGATTTATGTGACTGCAGATACTGTGTGACTCACTACCATGAAAATGCACTTTCTGACTCTTTAATACTTTTAAAATATAACAGTATTAATATCTCTCATATATGTATGTGCATATATCTATATACACACATTAAAAAATGTCCAGTTTTTCACAGTGTTTACAGTGCCACTGTGCTAGGCATTACATAACTCATTCCTACACAAAAAAATATGCAAAATAATTAAACTTTAGAAAGCAAATAAACAAAATACATAACTGAATATAACTGAACAGCAAAACTGGCAGATAAATATTCTCCTCTCTGCTACGGAATGTGGATCACACCTGTTTTCAGGGATTATCATATAAAGTTTTGAGTTTATTGTCGTTCATATCATGTATTCACCAGTTATAGAAAAGGCCCATGGACTAGAAGTGACTGGGACAAATAAAGAAATGTAAGCAGCACAGGCTTCAGTGGCCAGCCTGGGAAAAAGGCTGAAATTTGTATTTAGTGCATTCAGATAGGAACGACACCATTTCTTCTTCAGGGAAAGAGCTGTGATTCAGCCTAACTTTTTTTTTTAAAAAGACCCAGAAAGTGGCTGGCTGACAAGCAAATAGAGGTTTGAACAGCTGCAGGTCAGGAACAGGTGAGTGAGCTCTGCTGCTGTTCCAACACCTGCCAATTGCTTGATTAACAGGCAATTGAAGGAGGTGATAGCAAGACTGTACATGCAGTAAGAAAAGTGTGTTAAGCATGTTCCCTATTGATCACTTCTTCCTCCTTCCCATCCTTCAGTTTATTGTCTCTTTTACTGTTTACAGCCCTGCTATGAGCGATGAGACATGTCTAGTACACAACATTTTCTTTATTGTTTATTACATCCAAGTCCCCAATGGCCACATTGCTACGCTCCAATGCATTAAACAGTGTGACTCACAACTACCCCACAGTAGATCTATGACACCTACTCTCTCAGTAGATTGTCTGGCACAGGTACCTTTTCACAATAATAAACAGTTAATTTATAGATGCAATATTGTATTCCCCAGCCTAAGAAATAGCAAAGCATGACAAAGGACTATACATTCACGGCAATCATGAGAGACATTTTCCTACTTTTCATTGCAACTGTTATGCAGTCTCTATAATCCAACTTTCTAGCTGACTTTTTACACAAACAAAAAAGTCACAATCCATCAAGCAGCTCAGCACTGAAAGGACAGCTTTTTTTTCCCATTGTTTACCATCTCCATTTGTCTTCCTTCCTCTCCCTGATGCTCCTAGGATAAACTAGACCTTCCTCAAATGGATACAAATGGATTTACAAAGATGACTATTGCCTACCTTTTTCAAGACAATGCTCTCTCTGCATGTGTCTAGCTGAAGCTAGTTGGCTTATTTTGGGTTTATTTCTCCTTATGCAGAATATATATTTAAAAGCTTCCTTTACAGCAATTTTGATTCAAAAGCCTTTAGTCTCTTACCATATCAGAAGGCCTTTAATACAGTGAAATCCCCAAAACAGCTTTCCGCCACCACATCTAGAGGGTTTCTATTCATTATTAGATCTGGAATGCAGCTAAACATGAGAATTTATGGCTGGGGGAAGCTACAAAAGTTTTTCAAGGACATCCAGGAAAACATTGCTGCCTGCCAGAGTGGTCAGTTAGTCAATGATGTTCTGGATGCACTGCCTAGCAGGGAAGCTTCTTCCAGACATTCAGTTCAATTCAAGTATTTTTTTCCCTTCAGACCTAATCCAGCAGTGAGAAGTGCAATTCTCTGTAACTTCAACCACCACTGAGTGGTGATGGTGTAGGAAAAACTCAACACAACCCAGCAATGTGTCCTCACAGCCCAGACAGCCAACCATGTCCTGGGCTGCACCCAAAGCAGCATGGCCAGCAGGGCAAAGAAGGGGATTCTACCCCTCGACTCTGCACTTGTGAGACCCCCACCTGGAGTGTAGCATCCAGCTCTGGTGTTCCCAACATAAGAAGGACGTGGAACTGTTGGAGCAAGTCCAGAGGAGACCACAAAGCTGGTAACAGGACAGGAGCACCTCTCCTATGAACACAGGCTGTTCAGCCTGGAGAAGGTTGTATGAAGACCTAACAGCAACCTTCCAGTATCTGAAGGAGGATACAGGGAATCCGGAGAGGGACTCTTTGTCAAGAACTGTAGTGATAGAAAACAGGGAAGGGCTTCAAACTGAAAGAAAGTAGGTTTATATTGGATGTTAGGAAGAAATTCTTTAATGTGAGGGTGGTAAGGCACTGGAACAGGTTCCCCAGAGAAGTGGTGGATGTCTCAACCTTGACAGTGTTCAAGGTGAGGGTGGATGGGGCTCTGAGTAACCTGGTCTAGTGAAAGGTGTCCCTGCCCATGGTGGGGAGGTTGGAACTAAATGATCTATAAGCTCCCTTCCAACTCAAACCATTCTGTGATTCTATGAATTATGCTTGATTGTGCCTGCCTCCAGTTACATCAGCTGTGCACTCATACAGCTTCACTGACCTCATCAGAATTACTCCTGAGTTTCACTGATGCATGCATAAAAAGATCAAGCCCTTATGGGAGAAAGAGCAGACAGGAAAAACAAATCTTACCTCCCTCATTTTAGATAGGTGCATTACTATACGACAAAACAGCTCCCATCTCCTTGCTTCTAGCAAAAGCTTAGCCAAGGAAATAGGAGCCTCAAGGCCTTATCAATGTGTACCCTGCAGAAAGGTACTGCCTCATCATTTCACAATGCCCACTGGTGAGCAGTGACAGCTGCAGCGTCACAGGGTACAGAAAGAACTGAAAAGAGAGAAAAATAGATTAATGCAGCCTAAAGAACACAATAAAGCACTGATCTTCCTGATAACTACAGTAACTCTATAAATTCAGAGACCACAGGTGTATTCTTATAAATTATAATCTTCTAATAGGGAGAAGATATGTACATGAATTAAGAACAAAGGACATGGATTAGCTCAGAGTAGCAGATTAAACTGCACAGCCTCCCAAACTATAAAACTTCAGCATGCCTCCTAAAACCAACAGCAAAACACAATATATATTCCTTGACAATGAGATTACTTTGGGTGAACAAGATGTTTAAGCCACTGCTCTGAAACACAGATTGATTTACAGTTTAGTTAGCAGCCACATACCCACATTAAACACATGGATCTGTTAACACCTACTTTTGCTTAAAACATTAAAGAACATCATACACTCTAAGAAAGTAACAATCTCCTTTGCATATCCTAGAAAGGTTTTACTATTACTTCATCATGCTGCAATCACATTATATTTTAGATGCCAGGCACTGTCACATTTCCAGTCAGAAATGGCATGGGGAAATGTCAGGGAACACACCAAGATCATTAGCAAGTGATGGGGAAGCACAGGGAAGGTGGCTTTCTTCTGTCTCCTTCAGAACTGTTTATCATGGTGGTTCACTCGATTACAGAAGGTAGTGCAAGAAGGAAAAAAGAAGCACCATACTAGTAAATAAATTAATAACAATTTGAGAATGCTTAAGAGGATTTAATACAAACACTGTAACTTGGTATGTAAACAGTAAATTGCATAGGTAGTACTCAGTTCCTTCACATTCATTCTGATGTATTACAATCAAATGCTACTGAACACTCCCTTTTTTTTTTTCTATCAGAAGGGATTCCCTTTTCCTCTCTAAATGAAATTCCTCCCCATCTCTTGCTTACAAATGAAACCAAACCAGAAAGATGCATTCCAGGAACACAACACACAGGAGTCTGATCAGAAAGAACAAGATCTGGTCTCCATAAAACCTCTGAAATGCACACAGTATCATGAGGGTTCCTCAGCACCACTTCATTCTACAAATCTTTTCCTGCTGTATTACGTCACTTACCAAGGCAGATGAAGCTCTGCTCAATGCACAGCTGGTGAGGTGAGTTGGAAGAAAAGGAAAATAAACACTAGACCTCTAGCTATATAAAGATATCCATTGTATTTGCTCCAGCAGTACCACAAACTCGCCCAAATACAAAGAACATTAAAAGTTTAATGTGTGTTGCCTTTCTCAACCAAACCATTTCAAACACACCAATGCTTACAAGTGAATAACCTACAGAAAATGCTTGAAACAGATCACCTTTTTCCCAATTAAAAGTTAGCACATGACAACTTATATTCTAAGACTCTATGAATTTTAACAGACAATATATTAGTTCAAGTGCAGTTTCATAGTATCCATCAGCAGAGGTGATCTCAGCTGCAGTGTGGCTATGAGAATTTCACCTACACAGACCATCTGTGTGATGAGAAAATAAAGGGACTCCTTGAAACAGGTTTGGATTTCAGTTCCAAAAAGCACCTCTTTGGAGTCCAACATGGACCAAATCTCCACGAGGCTCAAGTTAAACACTGGATAATTACAAAGCCAACTAAGCATATTTCCTAATAGACTTTCTGAGCTTATACTTTTCCACAAAATATTTCTTTATAATCAAATCAAGAAAAAACATTTTTCCCTCTGCATAAGGCGTCTCTTCCACCAATTAACTTCCAAAGGGATCCAGCTTTACTTTGGAACCAAACAAGGATGGAATAGAAAGCACAAAGGTATAAAACCTTTGTTTTGCAGCTCTCCGTGGGAAAGAATAGAGTGGGATAGGAGTACTGGAAAACCTGAACACATTTCAGCATTTACAGCTTCCAGTTTATCTTTCTGGCTAGAGTATTTAAATAATGAACCGCCCTGCTAAAAAAAAGCAAGCAAACAAACAAACAAGACTGGTTTTCTTGTTTTAGAACCAACTTTCTGCCCCTTGCGTATTTTCTAGATATTTTAATGTTTGGTATTTTTAGGCATGGAAACATGCATATTTCTGCAGGTTTTAAATTATGCTAGCAGTAAGGTCACATGAAAGTTTCTTGGAAGAAAAGGATGCACAGAAGTCACAGGGAACATGAAAAAGTGCAATAAAACTGGCCTTTTGGTTTGCACCACCCCCAGCCAGCTCCTTTGCTAGATGATCAGTATCTCAAGTGTTAGAACAATCAGAAAAATAGTATCAATCCCTGTTAAATCAGTTATATCCTCCAAACACTTTAACACTGTTATAACTGCAGTGGTAGCAACTCTTACCAGCTCAGCAACTGCTGATATTACATCCAGATCATACCATGTCAGAGGGAACATGACACAGAGTTAACACACACACTCTAACAAATCACTGGTAAATATCATCAGGCACAGAGTCGGACATCCAGCTGCATTTCTTCCCTCTGCTCCCACTCCTACAATGGTTTAACCTAACACAAGCAAAATAAATCAGAGAGAAATAACAAAATATTGAAATCAGTGGACACTCCCAATGGATAAAATTAAGCATTTAAATAATTATCTGCAGTACCAAACTTCTATCAGCATTTTGTATTTGTACTGCATGTTAAATGATTGCCAAATAAGCAGCCTTACAAACAAATCTGTTACTTCTGTCATAGCTATGAAGCTATGCATATATTGCATATATTGTTGAGAACAACAATATATGGAAATAGTTTTACAGAACTGGTGCTGGAATTGTTATCTTTGGTATCATTTTGTCCATCTGCTGACATCAGTTGGAATACGTTTTATTTCTGATTTTTTGCCAGGCTTCTCCTGGCTTGTCACAAGCCATGTTCCCTTTCTGGTTTTGTGCACCCTCTTCCAGGTGCAGAACCCTACAACGTTGAATGCAAACTGATGGGAGATACCATGGGTTTTAACATTAGAAATTTCTTTTTAATCTGAGGGTGAGCAAATCTCGCATGAGAGGCTCAGTGAAGCCATGGAATTTCCACCCTTGGAGATATTCCAAACACAACCAGGCAAAACTGTGAGCAAACTGCTCTAAGCTGGCCCTGCTCTGGGGCTGGATCAGATGGCTTTCAGAGGACTCTTCCAGTCTAGATCATTCTGTGGTTCTGCAGCTGGGATCTAGCCCACACACATTACTGCAGCTTTCAATACCTTCTGCTCATGGGAATCCTGCACTTTCCCTAACATCACTCACTCCAGATATGGAAAAAACCTAAGGTGGAACAACTCTAGTTGTTCCATCTCTTCTCTGAAGAGATGTTTTGTGGATCCCCACTCCCAGCCTGGGCTGTTGCCTTGCTGAGCTCAGCACAAAGCCTGCAGCAGCCCTGCCACAGACACCTCACTGAGGTTTGTCCATCTCTCCACTGCTGCTGCCTTCACACTCTGGCTGGTGCCTGGACTGGTTGCTGCCTCAGTGCAGGCAGGCTGGCCCACACCTGCATGATGCCTCCACAGGGACACTGCCCTCCGAGACATCTGCCTGGATGGATGAAACAATCCACAATGGCCACAACAGCTGCTTCCCTCACGGAGACCAGCTACATGCCAGCATGGCCGTTCCTGGACGTGGCACATACTTAGCTGAATCATAGAATCATTTGGGCTGGAAGAGACCTCTAAGATCATTGTGTCCAACCACTAACCCAGCACTGCCAAGTCCACCCCTAAACCATGTCCCTAAATGACACATATCTAAAAGTACATGTCTTCTAACTACCTCCAGGGATGGTGACTCCTTTACTTCCCTAGGTCTGACCATCCTTACAGTGAAACAGTTTTTCTTAATATCCTATCTAAACTGGCACAACTTGAGGCCATTTCCTTTTGTCCTGTCCCTTGTTGCCCGGAGGAAGGACCAACTCCCACCTGGCTACAATCTCCTTCCAGGCAGTTGTAAAGAGTGAGAAGGTCCCCCTGAGCCTCCTTTTCCCCAGGCTAAACACCTCCAGCTCTCTCAGCTGCTCCTCACAGGACTTGTGCTCCAGATCCTTCACCAGCTTTGCTGCCCTTCTCTGGACTCACTCCAGCATCTCAGTGTCTTCCTTGTACTTAAGGGCACAGAAGCGGACACAGGACCTGGAGATCCCTTCCCTGGTCCTTCTGGCCACACCATTCTGCCACAGGCCAGGGTGCCCTGGCTCCCGGACACGCCGCTGGCGCTCTCCCCCAGCACCTCCAGCTCCTTTCCCGCTCCCCGGGGCGGAGCGAGGGCAGGGCCGGGGCCGGGCCCGGCTCCCGCCGGCGGGGCGGGAACTTCCCGAGCCTCCGGAGCAGCCGCTTCCGGGTGAGCGGCGCGCGCAGCCCACGTGGGGCCCGGCGGGCAGCGGCGGGAGCCAGGTCGGTGGCGGGGACCGGGACAGGGACAGGGACAGGGACCGGGACAGGGACCGGGACAGGCGTCACCGCCGGGCGCTGGCCTCCTTCCTCCCCGGCTGGGCCCGGCCTGGCTGCACGTGCGCGCCCCGAGCGGCAGCGGGGCCGGGAAGGGGCCGGGAGAGGCGGCTGCTCTGCGTGCGGCCGCTTCATCCGCGGGCCCGCTGTGCTTTTCTGTCCCCAGTTTTCTCCGGAGGCTCCTTTCCCCGAAGCGCGAAGCCATGACGTCCCTGGCGGAGCAGTTGAAGCGGCTGGCGCTTCCCCAGAACGATCCCAGCCTCCTGGACCGCAGCGAGGTGGCATCGCTGCTCTTTAACTGCAGGGAAGCCGCGACTATTGACAGGGACACTTTTTTTGCCATCGGTGAGTTTGGCTGCTTAGATGCCACTGTTTTTAAAAACAATCTCTGCAAAAAAAAAAAAAATCTGGAGCAAGATAAATAGGAAAAGCAAACCCGTATTCAAAAAAGGCCAAAAGAATAATTCAAAAAGCTGCAGGCTAGTCAGCATCACTCCAGTCCTTGAGAAAACCATGGAGCAATCGCTCTAGGAGCACTTTTCTGGGCACGTAAGGATAAGGTGATGGAGAAGAGCCAGGGATCCCCAAGATGCTCAAGGACTAGAGAATTTGCCAAATAAGAGAATGTTCGTGGGAGGAATGTCTCTGGTCTCATTCAGTCTGGAGAAGAGAAGGCTTTGGATGGGTCTCATAGGAGCTTGCCACTGCCTTTGAGGAGCTTCCCAGGAGATGCACCAGGCTGTCCACAGGAATGTATGGCTGGAGGACAGGAGACAGTGGGCATACGTTGAAAGAACAGGAGTTCAAACTGGATAGAAGGAAAGGATTTTTCAGTGTGAGGACAGTCAAGCAGTTAACAAGATTGTCCAGGGTGATTGTGCCTGGAAAAAAAAACCCTGGCAGGATAATGCCCTGAGCAACCTGGTCCAATTTTGGGGACCCTTTTAACCCTGCTTTTAGCAGAGCCTGGGACTGGAAATCTCCCAAGGTCCCTTCTGACCTGAATTCTGTGTTTCATGAAAACATGCTGATGCCCTGCTCTTGGGTAACATTATGGTCACAAATAATGTGAAGTGGCAGTAGCCTTTGAAGTTGAAGTGTTGGCACACTTCAAATTCTTCATGCTTTATCCCCTTCCATTTTTGTATAAAATTTTATCCAGGAATGTGATACTCTTGAATAAGAAAGGTGTTTTGTTATTGATAGGCAGATTGATATCATGTACTGATTTTAAGTAACGGGACTGTAGATATATATTTGATGCAACACAGAGTATATTTTTAGTTTCTTAAATAGTTCCTCTAGAACTGCGTGGCTGAGTTTGAGGATGGAGTTTCTATGGTCCCTGATCCAATATTGGACCTGTGATCCAATGTTTGATCACTCCACTGTTAGAAAAAGTAGAACCTATACATTGGCTTTGAGTTTCCTACGTTCCAGCTTGCAACTGTTGCCCTCCCATCCTGCCACTGTGCATCTGTGAGAAGAGTCTGGCTCCATCTTCTTGGTAACCCACACTATATCCTGCTAAGTAGTTGCAGACAGCAGGAAGATTTCCTTTTGACTCTCTCTTCTCCACGCCAAACAAGCCCAGTTACTTCTTTTCCTTGTATGTTGTTTTCCAGTCCCCAGACCATCTCAGCATTCCTCTGCTGAACTCACGTCCATACGGAAATGTTTTTCTTCCACTGATGATCTCAAAATTGCACACACTGCTGCAGCTGCAGCTCACAAATGAAAAGGGCAGTTCCCCCCTCCTCAGCCTGCTGGCTGTGCTCTCAGGGACAGCACAACCCAGGATGCTGCTGGCCTTCAGTGCTGCGAGAGCACTCTGCTGATAGTTGCTAATGTTGTTTTTCTTTGTTGGTTAAGAAATACTTCAAGTATATTAAGTTTTGGTCTTAGGTGTCTTTACTGTATGTTTTGGTTTGCTTGGTGAGGATGACATATACCAGTATAGCAAAAAAGTTGGATATGCCAGTGAGGAGGTTGGAAGGTAGGACTGGGGAACCAAACTGTTGGGTTTTAAGCATCCCTCCCATTTTTATTTTTTTCCCCACAGGATGCACTGGCTTAGAAGAGCTAATGGGGATTGATCCTTCATTTGAAGAGTTCCAGTCCAGTTTGTTTAGTTCCACATCCAAAGGCCTTGAACGCAGTGTTCAGACTAAAGCAGTAAATCAGCAGCTGAATAAGAATATTTCATTGTTCCTCATTCATCTGTCCCCTTACTTTATGCTTAAGCCAGCCCAGAAGTGCCTTGAATGGCTGATTCACAGGTAATCCACTGAATATCCTACCTGTCAATAGATAAGGCTAGAAATGCAAGATTTATTTTTCTCCAATGACAAAAACTTCAAATAATTTTACTTTAGCTGTCTGAAAATACAGGTCAAAATGTTAATAATGTGCATTTGGGCTTAGTATTTATGGGGCCAGGTGCTCTTCTTTGCCAATTAGATTTTTGTCTTTTGGTGAATTTCTGTGAAAATTTTAACCTGTCATGGTACTCTGTATAAAAGCAATTACTTCCTTGCCTAGCTTTCACCAAAGTTGCCCAGCCCTAGGCATCTTACAGAAGACATAGAGAGGCACTTAGGGTATTGTGCTTTTAGAAGTGGACTTTGTAAAATAGCAAGTTTTCAATATTAACTGTGAACCATAAGCCCTAACTATTCTTATTTCAAGATTTTGTTAGAAGGTGTGAAGAAAAAAGCACCCAAGTATTTTGTGATGTTGTATTTATTTATATAAATTAACCTATCCAAATCCAGAAAGTGTAGTACTTACCATGAAAGAATGGGTCATTTTCTTGATACAGCCTTTGAATCACAATTTTTTAAACATGTTATACTGAGATTCATACTAGATTATTGTAACATCTGGTTTAATATTGAAATTATGCAGAAGAAATTAAGGTAGTTTTTAGTCATACAGGGACCTAAAATGGTTGATAGTGAGGGAAAAGAAGGACTTAGCACTGTTCCTTTCTTCTAGCACGTACAAGCTGGTGGCCACCTTGAGTTTCTGGACTGTAGGTGGACCATATTTCTGAGTCAGTATGACAACCATGTCAGGTCTTGCTTAAAAGCAAGTAAACAAGGTATTTGGAGAAGAATGTGGATGGGGTTTTTTTTCCCTTTTTGACTTCTAGATACTTTTTAACTCCATATGTATGTTCTTTTCCTTAGATTTCACATTCATCTCTACAATCAAGACAGTTTGATTGGTTGTGTTCTGCCATATCATGAGACTAATCTATTTGTGAGAGTTATTCAACTTTTAGATATAAAAAGCCCAACTCATAAGTGGCATTGGATGGATCCAATAAGGGTAAAGTATTTAACAGATGCAAAATGGGAGGAGCTTGAGGGATTTTATTTAATAATATCTTGACTCTTACTCTGCTTATGAATATGGTCCACCAACTTATGTGGTTAGTTGTGGAACTGTACTGAAAGATCTAATTACAGGAATGGAGCCTGGATGCCCACGTGTTGTTTCTGTTATCTTTCTTTAGAGATGAAGTTGATATTAAAAAGCTTTGACTTTTTACTCTCTGTTTTGTCTAAGTTAGAGCATGCTTTTAAGGTGTAAGTATTTGCTACTGCTGGGAAGATACATCAATTACTAAGATGTATGTTTATTTGCATGTAGGTTAAATGTGATTCTCTTCATCATCTGTCTTAATTTAGACGCAAAACATTGTAGAGCCATGTGTGGATATCCAGTACTTATTTCAATTTAAATGGTGTTAACTGATCAGTAGGATTAATCTAGAGATAATAGTAATTTTTACTTTCTGTGCTTTGCTTTACTCTGAGTGTTCTAATTTTACTTTTTTTCACTGTGTAAAGAAACCTGGAGTCCCACTGGCAAGGGGTACTGTCATTACACACTGCTACAAAGACCTGGATTTCATGGATTTCATCTGCAGGCTGGTGGCAAAATCTGTGAAGGTTGTTCATTTGTTCTAGAATGTTGTTCTTTGTCACTTTGTCTTCCCCATGTTTGTATAGTAGTGTGCTATTTCTTAGTATTTTGAACTACATATCAAAGAGTAAAATGACTCATTTATCAGTAAACAATATGAAGATTTCTTTTATTATAATTTGTGAAGATGACCGTCTGTCAGAACTTCGTATAAGGAAACAGCTGAGTACCAATCAGCCATGACAAAAGAATTTGGCAATACTGTATTATGTACTGTGTTGCCTCAGAGTACTTAATTGTCTTAATTTCTTTCGTAAACTCATGGTACTAGTTTGTAACTGTGCTCTGAATTTCCTTGTCTCTCCTGCGGGTTCTCATGGGTGTTTTAAATATACGTCTTCAAATATAATTGAGAACTTAAAATTGAGAATGTTAGAAGGTGGGCAAATTTATTTGGTTTTTTTCAGCTGATGTCAAATAGAGGGCTAGTTCTATAGTCTCAGAAGGGTAAGATGTATGACAGTTCCAGTTATTTAGGGAACTGGGATGTATCTGCTGTCAAACTAAGCAAAGCACACACAATAACAGAATTTATTCATAGGTGTAGAAGGAGGTGTTAAACATACCAGTTTGCTCCTTGGCTGTCCAGCTCTGAGTCTTGAGCAGTACACCAAGATCACGAGGGATTTTGGCTTCTTTATTCTGATTAACTACACTGACACCCATTTCCATATGCTGTATCTGTGAGGAGGAGCAGTAACCTCTGGTGAGGGTTACTGCTGCAAGAGGTGATGACTTAAGTTGTGCCAGCAGGAGCTGGTGGAGCTTACAGGCTGGAGTTCTCAGATTCTGATGATTGGAGGGAAGCCATATATGCATTTCCACTTGCCCTGATGTCTGAACAACTGATACTTTTCTGTGATCCAGGTCTTTTCAGAGTGTCCCAGCAATTCAGCTCAACTGAGAGTTCTCCTTGTATTTTATGCTTCCACCATTGTGTCAGCTCTTGGAGCTGCAGAGAAGATAACAGACACTATGGTCTCTCTGCTGCTCCCTTACATCCAAAAGGTAGGTGAAGCTCTGTTTCCTTCCTGTGTGATGAAGTGTACAGTGTTCTGCAGGCGTGCATCTGCAGGTATCTGAGAGAGACATCCTGTATGATACATATTGCACCACTCAGCCTGATTTGAAGCCTCAGGCAGGTGAGGGTCCATGGGAAATAATGTTTCTTCACACCTCAGATGAGCACTTTAAGAACTGTTTTCTACTCTGCATGAGGAATGGAGCTGTGAGAAATGGATACACAGTTTGAAGAATGTCTTTGCTGTACGATTTATCATGCTAAATCATGAGGAAATGGAGTCAGGGTAGACAGGTCCTCCAGGACTGTTGGCTTTGTTAACAAACAGAGCAGTAGTTAATAAATGTGTCTTCTTTATCTGAGCACCCTGCATGACAGCTTTTTCTTCTTGGAAGTGGAATTTATAAATACCTTGAACATTAACACATGCAAAAGAACGTAGTGTGATTCTCTGGATGTCAGAATAAAAATTGGTTTTATGTTAATGTACTCTTTCATGTTATTCTGTGTTAAAAATTCACCTTTATCTCCTTTTCTAGGGCTTGAAATCCTCTGTACAGGATTACAGAGCTGCAACATATATGATAATCTGCCAGATGACAGTAAAAGTGACAGTGGAGACTTCCTTGGTGCATTCCTTGATGGTCCAGATAAGCAAGACATTATTTAAAGTGCCCTCATTAATCAGGGATGGGCTGGCTTGCTTGAACCTACTTCTACAAACTCAGAAAGGAGATAAGCTTGGGAAAAAGTAAGTCTACATGAATCAAATTTTCCCACTTTGTAAAATTCCAAACTGCACTTCGATAATTTGAAATTTTTATATCCTCATCATTAATGGGATACTTCCCTATGAGAAGTTTTGGTAGTTGACATTTCAAAGGACTCGGAAGTTCCTTTGGCTTACTTTGAAAATTTACTTTGAAAATTTGTATGCTCACTATAGCAAAGGAGTCTCAGTGGTGCGAGTTGGTCATCTCTTGGTCCTTCTCCTGCTACTTCTCTTAGTAAGGTCATTGATGTCAATATGCAAAACTGAACCCTGTCAAGTAAGAGGTTTTCTGGAAAGTGCAAAAAAGTTCTGCCCCTTTAGTGGAAGGGCTTTGAGTTTGTGTAGTTTATTGCCTGAAGCATAAGTGCTTCTATACCACCACTTCTTTGGTCTCACTTCAGGTGAGGTGTTCTCCTGGAGGAACATGTGGTAGGTGCATTCCCATCTGTCTGCCCTGCCCTGGAACAGTTGGCTTGTGCTGTTAACATGCATTTGAACATAGTTCCACATGCTACATGGAATTTGCTTGCTGGTAGAGAGGGGTATTCCAATAGGAAAAATCTTACGAGTGATATACAGAGTGATTACCTTCCAGATACTTGAACACTGTCATAGGTTAAAAAGCACAGGTGTGAGGACCTAAGGAGAGGCATGCTTGATGCATGTAGCATCCAGCCAGGTGGGTGTAAAAGGAGACAAGATGAAGCTTTGTGTTAGCAGAAAGGGAAATGGCTTCTACTCAGAGGATCTGTCATTGCACAATTACTTCCCATCCCTTTTGCTACCACCGGGGGCTGGATATGCTCCTTGCAGTGTGAGGATATCTCTTCCTGCAATTCATAGAAGTATGTTTTCTTGTACTACCAACTTTGCAAAAAGCTTAGGTAAGTTCACTGTGCCATTGCAGCAGCTGTGTTCAACATGACTGGCAGTACTCTCTTTTCTTCTTGGATATTAAAAAACCTCTGGCATTAAGGAAGTGGAGCCCCTTGAATCATTTCAGTGTTTGCTTACAGTGGGGCTGTTACCTGATGCTGAAAATTGAATCCTCGTGAAGTCTGCGTGGTTTTGAAAGTGTTTGTAACCCGGATGAGTATACATACTTTTCTTTTTTCCCCCTTTCCATTGTGCAGGCCATTTAATTATCTGTGCAAAACTCCAGAACTAGTAACGCTTTTGCAAGGCCTGTCAGCAGGTTATGATGTCTCTCCTCTTCTCCACTACCTGTTGCCTCACCTTGTTCACACCATTGTGAAAAGTGATATTGGTAAGTTAACACAGGTTCTTTTTAAAACTTGGGCTAGCCTTAAGGACAGATATCTGTGGTAAATGTCACAGCTGTGTAATTGCTTCTTCCATTGAAACTGCACCAATACATGTGAGGACCTGATTGAGCTTTTGTGTGTTCGCTTTTTGTTTTTCCAGTTGTTTTTTTTGGTTTTTTCTCTTTTCTGACTCTTAGAGGTTTATTGTAGTACTGTGAAATCATTCTTGGGTAGACTGCATGTACTCCATATGTGGTTTAATTAGGGGACAGCTGTGCTTACCCAGTGAATTAAATGTGCCTGGGAACAGTTTGGGGCAGTGAGGCTGACTGGCATGCAGTTGCAGCCTGTGTCTGCACTAGTGAGTCTGTTTGCACTGTGGCCTTGTTGCTGAATCGTGACTGGGAAAGCTCTTTTGTTAAAAAGGTCCAGATTCACACCAAGGAATGCTGTAGGGAAGTTGCTGGCACAGCTTTTAGCAGCAGGTCTGGAACATTCCAAAGCGTGCTTGAATTTATTGGCAGCAGTCCAGGCTTTGGCATGTTAACGACATTGGCATAAAGCATTGCTAATGGATCACAGAGAGTTAGTGCTAGTAATCAAGGAGCACTGTGGTCTTCAAGCTGTGTGCTTGGTTCACCGGAGGATGATGCCTGTACAAGCTGTTTGCTTTAATCAGTATGCAGGGGCTGTTCTCTAACTATTGTTCCTCTTTCATGATTGTCCTTAGAGGAGCAAGAAGAATCCGGGGAGACAGAAAATGACATTTACATCAAGCATCTTCAAGTTATTCTTGAGAGTATACCACTGGAAAAGGATTTAGATTGCCTGTTGGCTTCGTGAGTTGATTCAGTTCTTTTTCTTACACAGTGCTGCAGTCACTTCTGGTTTAATAATAAATAATTCCTGACAATGGCATTAGGATTGTATGAGCATGCTTTTCTGAGTTCATAAGTTAAATCCGCTTGTGGATTTTGAAATTTAAACATTCAGTAACCCAGAAGAACTGTTCTTTTGGCATTTGTGGGAGTAATTGTGGGACAGAGTGAAACTTCAGGCCAGGAGCAAATCTGTACTTGCAGTAAATAATGTATATTAATTCCAACCTGTTAAGCACTGTGCTTTATAATAGTAATGAGAACAGTACCATGCAAAACATAGTGGCTTTTCCTTCTGTTTGTAATTTTAGCAAGTTCCTTGAAGAGTTTATCTCCCATGGTACAGAGATTGAATCCAATCCCACCAAAATGGCTGCACTCAATCAAAAGATCCTTCCTCTTATCAGACTTCTTGAGAGAAAGTAAGTTCCATTTCTCTATGACAGACCCACAGTCTGTAGAGTTTTGTTTTACTGATCTGTCCTTACATATTTTGTTATCACTGTAATACATGGACACAGACCTACTGGCTTTGTACAGCTCTTTACTTTGTAGCATGACCTTCTCTGCTGGTTATGTATCCTAGTGGTCTGCATATCATTCATCTGTGTTAAGACAAAATGGTTGATTGCTTAAAATTGAGCCACTTAAAATATCTGGTTCAGATGAATGCATGTGCATTCAGTTTCCTTGGTTTTCCCTGCATTTCTCTTGTAAATACACGTTTTTCTATAAGCCTCTGCAGAAAATATTGATGGTTTTGTCTTTTGGCAGGTATCCTAAAGCCTTAGACTCTGTGTTGGAGAAGCACCTGGAAGATTGCACAGATGAGGCTGACCAAAATCTTTTTCATCAATTTATTTCACTTTCATTAAGCTGTGGCAAGTACAAGGTAGGTAGGATTGTGGTCCCAGCTCTTACATGGTTATACTGTCAGAAGGCTGATTTTTGACAGAGTTCTGCTCTCTATTCCTTCTTATAAATAAAATGTCTACCATTCTCACAAAAAAAGAAAAAAAAAAAACAGATTAAAAAAAAAATAACCCAACTTGATTAAATATTTTGGGGAGGAGCTTGGTCAAAACTGTGGTAAAATAAAAGCTGTCAGATCTTTTAAGTTTTTGTTTATCATAAGGACTTGTGAGTGTGAGCTTTTTTCCCTGGTTTAAATTTATACATTTTCACCAGCTCCAATTGCTGCCAATAATTTTTTTTCCTTAGAAACATGGCCACTGCATATACCGTAGTGGTCAATAGTGACAACACAGTGGTGCCCAGCAAGGCCTCATCTTACTTAAGGATGTTGTCAGTGTCAAAAGTGTCTGTTTTGGGAAAGCTGACAAACAACTTTATCACTGTTGAGAGAAGATGGCTTGGTCCTTTTTCTTGAACTGATTTTATGAATGTTTACAGTCGGTAGCATGGAAGAATAGAGTGACCACAGAGTTCTTCCTGTGCCATTTCTGAAGAGCAATTGAAACTCAGCCTAACACAGAATAACCATTACTGCAACAGATCTGGCCAAGGAATTTATTATAAGAGATGGTTAGTATTATGGCTGTTGTTTGCAATGATTGAAAGACTGAAAGCACTTAGGAAAATATGACAAACTACATAAAGAAGCGCTTCCTGTATTTTTGTACTGATTTAACAAAGGCGCAGATTCTGTGGCTGAGTAACAAGTGGATTAACAGAAAAACAAAGCATGCAGAACAAAGGCATATGATTCTCTTCCAGCTTTTAAGGTTCCTGAGATAAGTGCACGCAATTGGACTAGCAGGGATGCCTTTTTAACAGTTTCTATCTGTGCTCTGTCACACTGACATTGTCACTAGAGCTTTCTCAGAATCCTTAGATAAGTGTAATGCTTTTCTAGGACATAATGGTGTCCATGGCTTACTGTACTTTTCAAGCTATCTTCCAAAAACTGTCTGCATTAGTGAAGAAGACAAATTTAAAACAGTTATACAACATCATTGTACCGTAGTTTAACTTTCTAGGTCGAGATTATGCAGGTTTTCTTCTGGTACAAAAAATTGCTATAACAATGTCTCCCATTATCCTTGTGTGTATTTAAAGTATTTTTAACATGCAGTGGGGTCACTGTGAAATCTGTATTTCAGTTTCTAGAAGACTCTGATACCTCTCTTCTGCTGAGTTTGAATCATCCTCAGCCCGCTGTGCGGGTCTTGGCTCTTCAGCATTTGAAAGATGTTATTGAAACTTCAAAGGTTTGTGTCTGAATCTCTCACTTACAAAACTGACTTAATGTAAAATGTCTTCAAAAAGCTGCTTTACCAGACTTACCAGTTGAAGATGAGTGGTATGTGAAACTGTGCTTTTGTCATCCTTACTGCTTTTCATGGTGTTTTCAGTAGGCTTCTGTCACCATTTTCCCATGTTCTAGAGTCTGAATAGAGTTCTTGTTTATTAAGCTGCTTGCATGCTAAGATAAAATCCAAGCTAATGAATATTTCTAGTTTTCTTTCTTTTGAAAGAAAGTCGAAAAGTTGTTGAAAGTTAGTCTGCCTGTGAGGTTTCATTTAGATGATATTACACTTCTCTTCCACTAGAATTCAGATACTTCATTAAAAGCCTGTAAACTGTTCTACCTACAAATGATTTTTTTTTTCCCTTTGACTCTGTTTTCCTTTATTTTTTCAGGAAGGCTTTGATCAGGCTTTCATAGAAGAAGCAATTTTTGGTCGGCTCAAGGATGACAACAGAGATGTTGTGATGTCTGCTCTCAGTTCTTTGGAGGTAGGTGTGTGTCTTTTGGCATCCGAGATTTTACCTGGTCTTGAATGTGTGACTGGAATGTATTCTGTGTACTTGTCCTTCTTGTCCTTGTGTCATTAGCTTATGACTTTTATCCTTTAACAGGATAAAGCAGCACAAATTTAGGAGACTTGTGTTGTTTGCTATCTCACAATTACCTCCCAAATCTCTGCTACCTGATCCTTCCCAAAGTGTTGGCAATTAAACTGAATTTATCAATTTTGCTTTTCTTTTTCTTTCAGTGGCTCCTGAAGCATACTTAAATCTTTGATTATTATTTGAGGTGTTCTTTCTGCTTATTCTGTACATTTTTCTATAAAAAGGCAAGCCACGCTATCTGTCTTTTGGATGGAAAGCGGTGCAGTCACAAGATGTTACTCTAGTGAGAGGTGCTCGGTTGAGTTTTTCCATGTGCGAGTCATTTGGTCAGTTGATAGTGGCAAAGTCCTGAGCTCCAGCTCAGGTTTACTGGGTAGGACTCTGGTATGCATTGTACTGATTGTTTCCAGCTAGAGTAACAGTCTGTCTTTATGGCTTCTGCTAGTAGTAGTGGAGAATATTATTAGCAGTAGTGGAATTGGTCTTGTGTGTTCATTCATTCTCAATCGCTAATAAATAGGAATAGAAGCACATGAGTGCTCCTTTGAACTTTAGTATCTTTTGTTAATGTGCCTTCTACTTTTGGGATCCACATGGAATGCAAAGTAAAAGCAATTCTTATTTAATTATAAAGTGGTTTGCATATCGTTTATCAATTTTACCAAACATTTCCACAATCAGTGAATTCTCCATACTTTAGCATATCAACAGGGCATACTGGGCAGCCTATTACTTCTTTCTACCTGATAATATTTTCATTACATGAACATCAGTAGGAATGCAGTTAGTGATGTTTGATCTCTGATTTCACTTGGTATAGCAGATGCATTTTCCATTATGATGTGGTAAATTGTTTTGTATATTATTGTACTTTCATTCATTTTTCTTGATTATGGTTCAGTCTTTCAGGAAACAAGTCAATCCAGAAGTAATAGTATCAAGTCTTTTGAACATTTTCCAGAAAGCTGATCTTTCAAAGGATGGAAAGTGGTATGTTTGTGATTTTTTTTTGGTCTACATTCTTTCTGTATAAATTAATTCTTTTAAAAGTAACTATAAAGAATACTTAAAAAGCTGTGTTTCTCTGCAAATGCTTTTTGTTACACTATTTTTATGCTGAGTTACAGGAGAGATTTTCAATTATTTGCATACCATTTCCCATTAATTCCTTATTTGTTCTTGGTCTTATTTAGATACAGAAAACCAGCATGGAGAATAGAGAACTGATCGAAGAAATGTTGCCGGCATGTTTGAATAATGTATTTTCAACATGATTTGTGCTCTTTTAGGTACAAGGTTTTGGAGCAAGCAGTAAAAATTTTAGTCAAAGAGGAGATTTTAAAAGAGAAGAAAGAACTGCTAGATGAAGCAGTAATGCAGTTGTTACCTTTTATGATAATCACTAATGCAAATTCAAAATCTTCAGATTGGAAAATGGCTGTTTGTCTGTCAGAGTCTGATCTCTGCTCCTTACATCCTTTACTGAAAGGCTGGCCAGAAGGTAAAGCATTTCTTGTAACTAATTTGATAAGAGAAAAATTGTGGCAAGTTAGGACCTCATCCTTATTGAACCTAAGCAAATTGAAGGAGACTGGCTGTCATTAACAGGCTGTCATGCTGTAACTGTGAATGCATTTCATAAAAATACTCTTTGAAAAGAGGTAGAAATTGTTTAGTGTGTTTCTGACTGATTCTAAATATTATTGAGCCACCAGTGTGTTAATATGTGATTTTTTTTTTACCTAGATTATCTGACTTTTCTTTTTTCCCTTGGAGTAGCTCTTGAAGAGGCAGTTAAATCTACCAAGTCTGCAGAGTTGGTTGGAGTGGCCAATGAGAAAATTATTCTTCTACTTTCTGGAAACTTGACTTCAGGGGACCCTTCCTTCCTATTGCAAATGGTACGTGTGCCATGGTACCCTGACCTTAAGAAGTTTTACTTTTCAGGTGGTGACTGTAATCGAACAAATGTGATATAGAAGAACTTTTCATGGCTGCTCTAGGCACTAGTATGCAATTATCAAGCTGCTAGGCAAACATATGTATATATATGTGTGTGTGTGTATATATTAATTTTTTTATATAGATATGTATGTAAGTATTTATATACAATTTTTGTACATATATATAAAATAGTAAACCACAATACCATCCAGATAAAGCCAATTTCTTCCTTAACATAAGGAAAAGAAGTGAAGTTATTACCTTTTTAGACAAATGATTAGTGTATCTAAATTCAAGGAATTTTTAGTTTCCCGAAAAAAAATTCTCTAGAGAATAAGCAAGTATACCTGTGGGTTGTTCATAGAAACTGATGGTTGTGCATTGCCAGGTTTCAAAGAGTACCATTACAGCAGACAGTAACTTGTTACCTATGATAGAAGGTAAACATTATTACACCATTTTTCATTTACATGTTCAGTTTAAAGTCATAATGAAGTGCCACCGTTGTACTGATTTTTGTCATCCTCCACTCCTTTTTCTAAGGTTGATGACCTGATACTCGTTGCTGAAACAGAATCTGACAGTGTGAGACAGAAAGTAACTACTCATATAATTGGTTCAGTGCTTGTTCAGTGCTGCTGCAATACACAGATGAAGGAAAATTATTTTCCAGTGGCTATCAGAGTCTTCCGCTTCTTGGATAAAAAAATTAAAAATCTCAGAACTTGTGAACCTGCAGAGGTAAGATGTAAACAGTGTGGAGAGGACATTTTCTTGGTATTGGAAAACAATACAAAGAAGTCTTTTTGAATTTTACTTTTTAATTGCTTTATTGAAGGCCAGGTTCAGAAGCTTTGAGAAGGAGTGAAAAATCTCGCTTTCATTTCTTCTCAGAGCAAAACCACACACTTGGCAATAGTGCCATTAAGAATTACTCTAATGTTTTACCACTCCTGTGAGTCTACATTAACAAATTAAGAACTCCAGAGCTTTAGGCTAGCATCCCACCAACTGATTCATTGTTTTGGTGCTGTGGGCTTGGCACAAGGTTTGTTGTGTTTCCGCCAGTTGCCCTGTGGTGTCATATGATGTCATTGTTAGCCTTAGGAATATTGGGGGGTTTAGTCCTTGAGTCAAGGTTTGTTGGTTCATTCAGTAGGGGAAAGAAGGAAATACTAAGATAAGTTCTGGAGGAGGGCCATGAAAATGGTCTGAGAGCTGAAACTGTGAATTGCAACCTCAGGCACATCCTTACAGCAATATTAAAAGGGTTGTTCCTGAATTTGCTGGGTTTTGATTTATTGTCCAGCTCCATGAGTAGATGTACTGGCACTTGTTGTGGGGTAACATGGAGACACAAGGAAGAGCCATCACAGGGCTAGGAACAATGTTCAGAAAGAGCACTTTTGTATCTTTTTCTGCTACCTTTTTTTCTTAATTTTATGTGTGTTTCCATTGGAATTTTCTTGACTTACTTTGTTGAGAAACAGTGCTAGGTTTTTTCTGTGTGCAAGAAACCCGTGTGAGCAGAGCTGTGTTTCTGTGTGTATATCCCCTCACACACATACACACACACATAGTGACACACGGTAATTATTTATTCTGATCTGAGGTTAATCCATTAATGATTTTCTGAATATGCAATATATATATATATATATATCTGAAAGATATGGATTATTTTTCTGTAACAGAGCTAGATTAAAGCGTTAAGCTGAATGTTGAAAAATGCTGCAATTCCCAATCTCTTTGAAGAGATAGTTTAGAGAGATTGATATTTTACTCTTCTGTTACCTCATTCATGTACACTGTAATTATGGTAGAAAGAGCTGGCATAGGTTTTAAAACTGCAGATGCAAGTTTCAATGTAAAATCAGGAATGTAATTCATTCCATAAGGATACCTCTTTGGAGGTTGGAAATTAAATGTTGCTGAATTTTAGTGCTAAATTTCTGTTTTCTGTTGCAGAAATTGTGACAGAATACATTTAAATCAAATTTCATTCACAGGAAACACCCCTGAATTGGTCTGTTGAAACAGTAGAGGAAACTTTGGTGCCTAAGGACTTGTTAAGTGCATATATAGAAAAGCTCAATAGTGATGAGACTGCTCAGGCGGAGGAGTCAGCTATGGTCCTGTTCTTATTGAAAAACTTCATTAATGGCCTAAAACCTCCCCTGTCCTTTTCAAAAGGTAGGTGTTAAGATTTTGCCTGTCCCTTACATCAGTGAAGAAGGAAAGTTAATTTTTTTTTTCCTTCAGAAGTTGTTGGAATCGAGGAAATGTTACTTCCCTAACCTTCTCCTTTGTTATTGACATCTGTAAAGATTACTTACTTGTGAACATGAAATCAACCAAATGTCTTCTTTTAACTAGAGATGTCTGTTTTCTCCTGGTTTCTGAGGGTGTTCCTGTGGACCCACTGTGTCTTAACTGTAACCTGTATTTTTTAGAGGAATCATGGTGGAATCCCGAATCTCTGAATCAAGATAGCCAAGACTACCTGCACCTCCTTTTGGGGCTGTTTGACCTGCTTGTCAGTGGAGCTAGTGAGGGAAGCAATGCTCTTCAGTACAGAGCATTGATGAATCTCTTATTCAAGGTATTATTTTTGCATTTGTTACTCTGAATTATGAGCTATCAACTATTACACAGTTACATTAATTTTGAGGAAAACTGAGAAAAATATTCAGCAGGTCATGCAATACTGCTTGTGGCATTCAAGTACTGTGAGGAGCTGGAAGTGTAAGCTTCAGCTGGGTTACTTAACCCTAATTAAATGTAATAATGGAAAACTAAAGCTACAAAAATCCCCCCCAAAACACAAATGTACCAGTTGAGGCAAAGGTGAAAACATAACGCTGATTTGCAGGACAAGATCGAGAGCCTAAATTTTGAACCAAAAGTTTTGGTTCTGTGGTAGCAAGACAAAGGGTTGCTTTGTAAAATTTGTTAGTGTTTAAATACAGAAACTGAAAAGAAAACTTCTAGGAGAAATTTTGTGTTTCCTTATTACGTCGTCTCATGGTTTTTCGTATGCATATTTAAGTTACGTCTGGACTCGCACGTACATGCAGCATTTACTCAATGACTTTTTCTTCCCTAAAGACACTGTTTCTCTGTTTTTCTGAGACAAAAGTTCTCTTTCAGTGTACTCCTTTGAAGTGGGTGGGGTGGTTTATCAGATGTTTTCAGTAGTAGTTTGCCAAATAAATAAAACAAGTGCTTCTCTCTTTTTTCTGTTTTTTTTCATTGTGTTAAATTTAAGGTACATCTAAAAGATTCAGAGGTTCTCTTCAAATTCCTTTCCATTTTATGGACTTACAATTACAACCTTTCAAATCATCTGAACTATGAAGTCAGTGCAATGCTACAGACTCAGGCTCTGTATATTGGCTATGCACTGCTTGAATCACAAACAAATCAGAAAAAAAAACAACTCCTATCACCATCATCTCCAGGTAAAGTAAAACAATATCTGTCTGTCTTTCTATCTGTCTGTATGTCTGTCTATCTATCTCTCATCTTAGAATTCAATCACAGTACTTTATAATTTTGTGCAATTTTACTATATTTTATACCATGAAAGGTATCTGTAGTTATTTATGTTTGGCTGCACTGGGCCAAGACAGCTCTCTCGCTGATTCACTGCTGCAGTTATCAGTCCAAGCTTGAAGTAAGTGAAGCCACTTTTTTTTTTAATTTTGAAAGTGTTAAAGGAGCACAGTGCTGTGCTGAAGAAGTTTTTGTTACAGGACGTTACTGTCTGGGCAGTGTCAGGGTGTGACAGGCTGTAGCAATATATGAGCTCTGAGCTTAAACATGAATATAAGGACTGTGATGAAGTTCAGAGTCATGGATCTGTGAGACTCATGTTGGTTTTGTGTACCCTAGAGGTTTACAGTGAAAAGAGAAGACTTCTTAATTCCAAAGTAATGTTGATGCCTCTTCAGGGACAGCTACAGTAAAATTTTCACCACTCATTTTACTCTGTTCTTTTCCTCCTTCCTTCCTTCATTCTTTTTGCAGTGATGATATCTTTGCTAATTAACTTGGGTAGTCCTGTGAGTGAAGTTCGAAGGGCTGCTCTCAACTGCCTCCATTCCTTGAGAGGAATAAAGGAGTCTCTATTTCATCCTGTCCTTCAGCATTTGGAGCAAAAGACAGAAGAGATTATATCTGACCCTACATATGTAGCACAGGTATTTTTCTTATTAAGGTGTACATTAATGCAAGTTTTGTCTGCTGCTGTGAGCTTCTAACTTACAGAAAAGAAATCAAGTTAAGCAGGAAAGTTAATTGTCTTTATATTCTATAGTAGACTGATGTATAATTATTTTAGGAACTATAAAAACATTCAAGTGATTTATTACATGCAGAGGGCTAAGAACCAAAGGGGCATTAACGGTGGTTTATCTCCAGATGAAGAGCTCTGCTTATATCTAGATTGCATTGTTATGAAAGCATCAAATAAATGTTGTTTTAAGGCATTTTTATTGCAGGAAAAAACTTAATTTTCACTTTGTTAATGAACTAGATTATGGAAACTCTATTTGAGGAGCTTGAGACACAACCAAAACAGAAATCCCAGAAGAAAAAATTGTTGGAAGCTTTGGAAAACATACTTGATTGTGTACAGAACCCTGTTTTCCCATCATATATTGCAAGAAACATAATGAAAATTCTTCATGAAATCCATGGTGAAGTAAGTGCTGCCTTTTGAGTTGTTTTATGGGTTCTGCATTGAGTGAAATGCTGAAATCAAATTTCATTTAGTAATAATGCTGTTAAGTAACTCCATAATGTATTAGATTATTAGGTATTAAGTTGACACCTCCAGTAATAAGCAGTAAAACTGCAAAGTACAATTTAATGAAACATAAAACATTTGCATGCTTCTTCCAGGAGTGTAATGGCTGCAGAATTTTGCATTGGAATTTTTAAGGAAACTCCCTTTATATTACTAAAAAAGATCTGTTTCAGAAGAAATTGTTACAGAAGAAAAGTATTATCTTGATTAAGTATCAATGAACATAAGAGTTCTGTAAAGAATTGCAAGGTATTAAGTAGTACTGTGAATTTCTTTTGTATATATTAACCTACTCTCATCTAGCATATTCAGAATTCTCCAAGTGCTGGAAAATATATGGCTTCAAAGTTCAAAAAATGAATTAAATTAGAATTTTTATGCTCTGTTCAGTTGTATGTGTCTTGAAAAGGTTGTGAACTGCATAGAGGGGATAAGTGGTTTTGCCTCACATTTGAGTTTTGTGGAAAACAGCAGTCATAAATTGGTGGGAAAATTACCTTGTTTCTGTACTTTGAAAATGTGAAATACTGCTCTGCAAAGGAGAATAGCTGAGGAGCAGATGAGCAAGTACTTGGGGTAATCTCACATTATGTCTTGTATTTTTCCAGTTGAACAGCTGTTGCCTAAAATACTGTATGCAATGTGTTATGAGAGAGGGGATGCTGCAGTAAAATGAAGCTGTGCTACTGGAAAGGTCTTAAATTGAGAATGGATAAAACTTCTGTTACACATTTTCTCTGTTTGCAGATGGTTCTCTCTCACCTCTTGCCTGCACTAGACCGTTTGCTAGAGAAGGTCTTTAACAAACCCGAAGCAATGTTGAAAGATGAAGTTATTCTCCTGCATCTAATCCTTGGAAAGTTTAATGAATATTCAGCAACGCTACTGTGCAAGAATCAGCAGAGTCTGGATTTGTTCATCAAAAGTCTGCATGCTGCCAAGAAAATATATGAAGAAATTCCACCATTTCAGATCACAGCACTTGGGCAGGTATGGCTTTATGAAAGACTTTTCATTTATTTTTATCCTTAAAGCAGCTAGCAGTGTTTAGGATTGGATTTATAAGGGCTCTTTCTATGTGAAGGAGTCCATAGCTTTCAACCTGTCTTTCTTTTAGTACAAGTTTTCAGTGTCTCCATAGTGTCTTTGAAATGTCTAAACAGCCTGCAAAACTTGAACTCCTAAAGCTATCATGAGGAGAAATTGCTGCTTGCTCTAATTTTTGCATTTTGACAAGCACAGAATGGAAATACTGTATTTACACACAGATGAATTCCTGTATCATTACAGATACTACTGTTATCCAGGTTTTAGGTTTTTGTCAGTCAGGCAAGAGCTTTACCTAATGTTTTTCTTCTGAGGAAAAATTGTCAACAAAATACAGTAGGTGAGAAATAGTTTCATTTGAAGGAGGCTACAAATGCAGGCCTGTATTAGCCAGATGTTGGCATGTATTTCCCAAAGGCTGGCAGCAGCAAGTTTGTTCCACACACCAGTCGTGTGAAAAATTTCAGGAATCAGTTTGTCTGTTGGATATTTCACATGTATGTGATTTACATCTCTTAAGATTCCTGGATATATACAAATACATAGTTAATGTGCAAATTGATGGGGTGTGCCATACAGAATCCAGTGTGTATTAATTCCACACTTCTTGATTTTGTTACCTTCTTAAAGTAAACCTCTCTGCATCCTTTTTTTCCACTTTTGTAGATTACTAAGCCATTCTTTGCAGCTGTGTCAGATGGGATGGTGCAACAGAAGCTGCTAAATGTATTGTTTGACTTACTCTTAGACTGTAAGAACCCGCTTTGTGCCCAGACAATCAGCAGTGTGTTCAAAGGGGTAAGTGGCAACCTCCAGAGCACAGAAGTACGTTCAAACCTACTGCAGTGTGATTTTGTGTCACCTACATTCAGTAATACTCACTGTTTGTATCATTTATAGCAGGAAAGGAATGGGAAGCTTTTTGTCAAATAATAGAGTAGCATTAATAGCACGAAAAGTTTGTTAAGTGACTGCTTTTAGAAGGTGTTTTTTTAAAAGCCACCTATCTGTCATTTACAACACTAAGTGAATGAATTCACCAGAAGTCACTTCTTTCTGCTGCACTGATTTTCATTTTCTGGGATATGAAAGGACTATGTGGATTATATACCCATATGTGCAGGAAAGGGACGTGTTTTTAAAAAAAGGCAGGGCACAGGTATATGATGTGACAAATTGTTCACTGGTGCTTGCATTGTTACTATTCTGTTTCAGATTACAGTGTGTGCTGAGCAGATTGTCAGAGAACTGGAACTTCCTGAGAAAACCAAAAGTCTGGCCACTGTTCAACAAACTAGAAGGCAGAAAATGCAGCAACAGAGGTAAAATAACTAGAAATACACAAGTATTATCCGTGCAGTTTGAAAACACCACTTGTCTTAAAACATCACATCGTTTGTATTGAAAGCACAAGCAACTATTTCTTTTCCTCTGCACAGTAAAGATAACTGCAAGTTACTTCTAGCATGAGAAAACCAACTCATGTTGCTATTTGAGAACCGATGGAAGTACAGTCAGAATTTAAAAAAAAAAATCTAGCATTTTTAATGGTGACATTTGATTTTATAGAGTCTGGCTTGATGCAGTTGTCCAAGATCCATTTTTGTTAATAATAAGTTAGTTTTAAGTATAGATGTATGGACAAATTACATAAACTTGGCTGAAACCTACAGAGGTACATCAAAATATTTCTGTTGGTTGACTGAAAGACAGTATTTTGTTTCCATCTTTTGATCTTTGTCCTGTTTCTTCTCTCCATTCTCATAAGGAACTGTTTTGTTCACTGTATTTACTCTCTTTAAACATTCTTTCAGCCATATTGAAACAGGATATTGAGTTAATTTTCCTGGTTTGACCTAGAATAGCTTTTCTAGTTTTCCTTCACTTGACTGTTTTGAATAATCATCACCTATTAGATTGGTCCATCTGTAAACTGTACCTGTCACAGTTTACAAACACACAGGCTCACACACACCCCCATTGCCTGCATAGTCAGTGTGTTAACCACTAGTAGTTCCAGAGAAGCAAGTTTCCTGGATGGCAAGCAGATCATCATGTGGACAGTTACCTGGTAACAAATTTTTTTTTCCCCGCTTCCAGAAGTGTTTCCAAGAAACACTTGTTTTTTCAAGTTTGGTCTGATTTTTTTGTTGTTGTTGTTTGTTTAAAATGTGTTGCTGCTTCGGTCAAAAGCCCACACATTGCCACCTCTCCAGGGAGCAACAGTAAAGGACATACATTACTATGTGAAAGAAAAATGGTCTTTTTTCACTTGAGGGGGTGTGTGTGTTTCCTGAAGCACTGTAGCATTTCCTTTGCAAATCCCTGATTGTTTGTCTTGTCTTTTTAGAAAGCCTCAAGATGCAGAATTGGCACCAGAAACAAGCCACTTCAGCTGGCAGAGGGTGATGCTTATTCTGGAGTTACTGCAGCATAAGAAGAAGCTTCGGCGCCCACAGGCGTTGGTGCCTGCACTTTTCAACCTTCTGAGCAGGTAACTGCGCCCACAGCAGAGCCCTGGAGCCTTCTCTTCTGCAGCCAGCACCTTAAAGCATGGACATATGGGCTGCTGTGTCTCTGCTTTGTTGCCATGTCTTGTAGCTTAGCTTGCCTCTTTCAACTGAACTTCTTTTAGGCAAATCAGAGGGGAGGAATGGGAAGTTATGATGATTCTTTTCCCTTTGAAACAAAAAAGTTTTCACACAAGAGAAGCTATTGCATTAGGTAAAAACCATCGGGCAGAGGGCTTGGGATTGCCAACAAGGACACCACCTGTCCTCAAACTAGAATAATTGGCAGGACTCGTGTCTTCAGCAGAGCTATTATAATTCTCTAAGCTTTGAAATTCCTCCCAACACATTATGGAACAGTCTTAGTCCAGTGCAACCTAAGGAAACGATTGTTTTTCCTGCCAGCCCTATCTCCAAGCATTTAAGAAAGTTTACATGTAGATTGGGTGTTTGTCTTCCTTTCCATATGACTTGCTTGTATGTAGACTGACAAATACAGTTCAGGTTAGACTTATGTTTTTGACAGTGCTTTGATAAATGCCTTTTATTAGACCAGTTGATGCATTTGAAAACACAAAGAGACACTTTTTTGGCAAAGACTTTTTGGAAGCTTCAATTTAGAATGTATGTGGAATTAAAATCACAGTTTCTTATTTGTACCTTAATATGCAGTTTGGTCACTTATTTTTCCATCTCTGTTTTTTTTCCTGAATGTATAGATGTCTGGAACCCATGGCATCAGAAGAAGAAAATATGGAATATACAAAGCAGCTGATCCTCAGCTGCCTGCTGAACATTTGTCAGAAATTGTCATCAGATGGTAGCAAGGTCCCAGCAGGTAAAAATCGCCAGACTCATTTCTTGGTAATTCTCTCACCAGGACAGCACAAAAACAATTGTATCTATCTTTTTTCTTCCTCAATCTACACTGTATTGTTGAGGAGAGAGAGATTCCTCTATAAAGGTGTACAGGTTTGCCTTCCTAATAATTTTTTGTAGATCCATTAGGTATGCTTTGCAAATTGAAACCACTGCTTGAGTGTACTGTTTATTCCTACAGTGTTAATCAGTGAATATTTTTACCTGCAGATATCCTGGACAAAGAAAAATTCAACGTGGAACTGATAGTTCAGTGCATCAGGATTTCTAAAATGCCCCAGACACACCACCATGCTCTGCTGCTCCTTGGTGCTGTTGCTGGAATGTTTCCTGTAAGTAACACCTGGAATTTATGCTTCGGCTCTTCTCTTTGGTTTCCAAATATTGGGTAGGGTGAAGAACATACAGTTCTGTGGGGAAAAACTTCCTGAAAGGAGCAGAGGCAAAATGGGCAGGTTCCCTGCTCCTTTAGGGCTTTCTATTCCATTTTAGTTGAAAACAAACCTCTGTCTTGATGCTTTGGTCACCAGCCATTTATGGCTTGCAGTGGAGCGCAGTAGAAATGGAAGCAGCTTTCTGACACCAGCCCTGCCTCACCTTCCCACTGCTCTCATGCTTGTCACAGCTCTCATGCCTTGTTTCTTCTTTCTCCTGCTTTTTTATATAAAGAGGGAAAGCACCTGGCCTGGTAGCACATGCATTCTTACACGTTTCTATCTTGTAAAACACTGAAAAATGTGGTTGTAGTTGATGATAAAACTGGGTTGTTCTGATTTTAATTGGCCAAGAAACAGGCCTTTTCTTGTATGCATTGAAATTTGACTGTACACTAAGTAAGGTTCTTTTGCTTTGAAACTCTAAGCCAGCAAAATGTATCCAGGTGTATCAAACTCAGTTTGCATCTTTATATTCACCTCAATATTTTCTCCACACATTTGGAAAGGTAGCATTCTTTCCAAAAGACAAAATGGTAATGTTTTTGGTAAATTTTTGGAGGATTTTGTGGTTAAATTGTATGGGGTTTTTTGCCTCTCATTTTACTGCCATCACCTGCTATAGAACTAGGTGTTTATTTTACATTAATATTGGCTCTTACAAGATTTTCGAGGTCAGAATACAAGGAAACATTTTGTATCCATCTTATCTCATCTCATCTCATCTCATTTTTAATATCTAATACTTCTTCCAGTCACTGAACTAAGTGAAAAATGTGCCCATAATTTATTGCTCTAAGTTCTGGCAAAACCTAGGAAATCAGCTTTTGAGCTAGGTGACACCTCTAATTCAGCCTTCTTAGAATGGGTTACTGTGATTACAGTCTAGGCCACCAAAAAGCCAAAAATTAAATTAAGCATGGTTGGTTTACACTGTATGATTGTGGATATTGCAGATGTTTTACAGATACAAAAAGGGTGGGTGGGAAAATCACTGGAATCCATGGCACAATCACATTTGTGCTTCTGCAAGTCTCCTCATAGCTGGTTTTACTTGTTGTATTCACATGGTGCTGAGTGCAAGGATACAAGGTGTCTCATCACACTAAACTCTCGATTTCCACTCTTTAGTTACTTGCTTAGGTGTGTGTCTTGGTTTCTAAGTCATATTTAGAACTCTACCAATCACACTGTAAGTAACATTAAGGGACAACATACATTCAAAATTCATTCAGGGAGATTTTGAAAGATACTCAAGATTATCTTTCGGTTCTTTGGGCTTTTTAATAGGAATCTAGTGTCATTTGTGGGAATGAGAAATGCCTTAAGGTATAGTAGGCACAGCAGCATGAACTAATTGGATCTGTTCTTTTCCAGGATAAAGTTCTTCACAACATTATGCCCATTTTTACATTCATGGGAGCAAATGTCTTGCGTCTGGATGATACCTACACTTTCCAAGTAATTAACAAGACAGTGCAGATGGTTATTCCTGCTCTTATACAGGTAAAGTTGTCTACTTAATGAAAGATTATTAATCAAGTAAATTATTTAGAATATTGGTGGTAGAATAAGTTGTCACCTACTCTAGGATTATTTTTGGATAGACATTAAATTACGTGTAGCACAGTGTAATTCAGATGCCTCTGTCTCTGACTGACTGAGTTCATCAGGCAGCTGCTTCTTTGCAGTCTTTTGGGTTCCTGCACTTTATAAATGGTTTAGCCAAAATTATCACAACTATACATTGAGAGGACCTGAAACATACTTCAAGTTTTTGTCATAAAAAAACCAGACAAGTTCAGTAGAGGAACCGTGGGAAGTAACCAGGTGGTTATTAGTCCTATCATATGTCATGGTCACAGGCATAGTAGACATGGTCTGAAGGAAGTGGAAAGGTATGATATTTGACAGATGCTTTTATTCTTCCAGCTGGTGTTTGTGGGGCTTTTCTTGGTTTTGCCTGGACCTTTTAGATAAATGGCTATAAACCAAAACAAAAATAGATGCTTGTTTTTCAAAGCAACATTTTCTTCATTCAGATTTCACTTACGCCTAAGAAATCTTAATTCTTGATCATTACTAGATTTAAACATGAAAAATGTTGTATAAATGTCATGTAAATGTGAATTGGGGAAAAAAAAGTTGTCTTCAATAATGGGCTGAGGATTCCCCGGACTATTTTTAATTATACATGTACACATTTTTCATCCTCTTGCAGTTCTCTGTTATATAAAAAGAAAGACAACTTGATTTCTTAAGTTTTTTTATGGAAAGCCTTTCATAGCAGCCCACACGAGTTTCTGTGACAAATTATTTGTGGCACACGATTATTATGTGGGAAGAGCCTACTGTTATTTACTTGACACCATGTAGCCCATGTTTATTATTTTTCCTGAGCCCTTGAATCCAAGTCCCTAACTCAGGCAAAGTTTTCTGAAGGATGTGGCTTTGCTTTCTCTTGAAAATGTCCTCTTTGTTTCAGCTGATGCCAAGTAGCAGTTTGTCTCCTTTTTCTTTTTTTTTTTTCTTTCTTTTCCTTTTTTTTCTTTTATTTTAAACATCTTCCTTTAAAACTGACAAGGAGCTGTGTGGTAGAAAACTTCAGAACACTTGCATTACCCTTGAGGTTATACATTTGGCAATGCCGTTATCTGGCACGTAGTCCTTTCTCCTGTTTTCTGAGATTGCCAGAAAGACCTTGTACCCATCTGCAGTAACCTGTCTGAACTGCTGTACCCGTGTTTGTGCACAGGCTGAAGACAGTGACTTGTCAGAGTCCTCGGGAAGTGTGGAAGAGGTGGTGATCAAGATCATTCGTGTGTTTGTTGATGCCCTGCCCCACGTGCCGGAGCACCGGCGCCTGCCCATCCTGTCCCAGCTGATCACCACGGTGGGAGGAGACAAATTCCTCTGGGTTCTCCTGGTGCTGCTCTTTGAGCAGTATGTGACCAAAACTGTGACGGCGACATCAAGCACAGACAAGGTTAGCAGGCTGAGGGGGTCAGCTTTTTCCTTGATAGCCTGATCTCCCTCTTCTGCTCATGGTCTTGCCTTTAAGAAGGTTCTCAGTAAGCCCCAGATGATGCTGGAAAAGGTAGTGAGCTCTGGGTTTGTGCTACAGCAGAACCTGATGGTGATGTTGACTATGACTTGTATTGCACATTCAATAGTGTTAGGTCCTGGAGCCTGAACAATAAATCAGATCATATTGTACAGCAATCCGTGATCTGAAGAGCTGATAATCTAATTAGGTAGTGCTTCAGTATTAATGAAGTTGGGGGTTTTTCTTCAATTGTGTTTGTGAAACATGATACTGGTCTTTCCCTACGGACTAAGATGAAAAGCCTGTTATGTTTTTGTGTAGTCAGGCCCTGAGATCAGGTGAAAGCGTAATTTATGGGGAAAACTGAAAGAATTGTTAAAGGAACATTGGTGAGAAGAAAGTCTTTGCTGCAGAGTAGTTGAAGCTCTCTCTACACCCTCTGGAGCTATGTTCTCTCCAAGAGCTTGCTGCTTTTACCACTAGTGTTAATCCTGGCAGTGTCCAGCCCAGTATGGCATTTTCACAAGCTCACTGAGGAGTTTTTGAGTATTTTTATTATTATGATGATGCCATGATGATTTTTGCCTTTTCGTTTATACCCCTTTTATATACCTTTTTATAGCTTTTTGTATTAGTGTTTTTTAGCTCACATTTTTAGACTTATTTTGTTAAGCTAGGAGACTAAACATCTTAGAAGCCTCTTAGTTAGGGGTTAGTGTGCCCCAGACCCCAAAGTCCTCTCCAGAACACATTCTGTAAACTAAGATAGAGCCATCCAGGGGAAGGCTCCTTGGGGAGGGGGGGCTCACTCAAGCCTCTCATGGGGAATCTTTGATAGATATGATAATTAGTAAGACCTATACAGTTATACCCCATTGATTGTGTGCGGGCATTGCAGTGGGTATTTCAGCCCATTCCACCTGGACGTGGTGCACCTAAGGATCCTTGAAACAAATGCTGAGGTAAAACCCCTTCTTCCCTTCTAATTGTGTTTGATTCTTGATTTTAAGACCAGGAAAAGGCATCAATTATTAGAAATACTCTTTCTTAATCCTTGAAATATTTCTTTTTTTTTTTCTGAACTGTTAACAGGATGCTGTTCTGGAAGCAGACACTGAATTTTGGATTTCCATCTGCTGCGAATTTAATGTACGTTCACAGTTCCAGAGTGTGATGAAAATAATCCAGTACCTGACAGAGCTGCCAGAGAACAAAGAAGGTAACCACAAAACAGAGCCAGCAAATGCATGTAAACCTTCCTGTTATAAGAGGCAAGGGGTAATGGTTTTAAACTAAAAGAGGGTAGATTCAGACTGGATATAAGGGAGAAACTAAACTGTGGGAGTGGTGAAGCACTGGAACAGGTGTCCCAGAGAGGTGGTGGATGCCCCATCCCTGGCAGTGTTCAAGGCCAGGCTGGATGGGGGTTTGAACAACGGTAATTTTGTTTCTGTGATCAGAAGTGAAGCAACATTTTCTCTTGGATGCAAATTTTTCTTGTCAACATCTTCAACAGATGATCCTGGAACAAAAAAGCCAAGAACGTGTAAGACGAAGCCGAAAAATGAGGATGGGCAGCTCTTTAATGTGGAGTCTCACTCCGACAAACAACTCCGGCACTTCAAATTCTTGTCCGTCTCCTTCATGTCACAACTTCTGTCCTCTCAGAGTTTTGTGAAAAAGGTAATAACTGCAGATTGCTTCTGAACTGGTCACAGTAAGTGACTGCCATACAGTAACAGATGAGGTGTAATTTACCTTTTGGTATGACTTCATTTTTCAAAGGGGCGGCACTGTCCGGTGTATCTTGCTGACACCTTGTGGTGGTTTTAGCAGTTTAGAAACGCAGTTTTGTATTGACACAGTTTTGAAACCTCTCAATAATGTTATTTATTTTTTAATAATGCTTTTCCAGACAGACTCCACTTAACATGACTGATGAATAGGTAACCAAGTGAAATTCTGGTCCCAGTGTATTCCCACTGGCTTCATGGAGGTTGGGATTTCACTCACAGCCTGTGTAACTCCAAGTTCAGTGTGGGATTCATGCTGTAAACTGAAAAGACAAAATCTTACGAATTTCAGGCTCTGGCTCTAGCTGGTAGTCCCAGTTTTTCAGCTGAATCATCCACAGCATGAAATGTATTTGCTAATGTGACTGCCTTGCCCAGGGTTCTCAGATTTCCTTCTAGAATGATGGCTTAAGTACAAATGTAGGGACT
This sequence comes from Coloeus monedula, assembly GCF_965178545.1. NCBI lineage: Eukaryota > Metazoa > Chordata > Aves > Passeriformes > Corvidae > Coloeus > Coloeus monedula. The sequence goes on along the minus strand of NC_138782.1, from coordinate 48,487,019 downwards.
CGTAATTACCACATCAGTGGACGTTTGATTCAAAACAAACAAATTTGTGTATTCTGGCATTTCAGTTTAATGAGGGGAGGTAAGTTTCATATTTTCATTCTTGCTTTTTAAACCAGATAGTTGAATATGAAGAAACAGAAGAGCTGCAGGAGATGGAACAGAGGTATGCTTTAAATCTGCCCTATTCCTATTTTTAGCTTTTACTGCAGCCCAGGAATACCTTTAAGTGTAGTGCCATTAGAATATCTTTTACACTAATGATACTTTTCTAATGTCCTCTGCAACAAGCAGTATTTATTATGCGCAAGTTACTTGTGTTTGGTTTTGGTTTGGTTTGGTTTTTTCTTTTAATAGAATGTAGAGCTTTTTATTTCTGAAAGATTGCTCTACCTAATATACACTCCTCTTCTGTATTTTTGAAAGAGGTTATTTACGTGCTTGGCCATAACTGTCATGCTATTCATGTCTGAATCAATGAAAGAATTCCACATTTTTAGCAAAATATATTGCTTAATTAGTAGGAAAAAAAGAACTAATCATTGTTCACAGGTGCCTCTGTATTGGTGTAAGTACCAGTAATCAAAGATAACAGTTGTAGCCATTGTGCTGTAAAAGCCAGTGATACAAAATTGAGGGTTTCTTTTGCAGAGGCCTAACTTGTATGTTTGTTCCAAGAGAAAAAGGGTGTAAGATTTATTTTAAATGCTGTGTTCCACGAATGCTCACTTTAAAATTTTTCTGTTTCATTTTCTTGTGTTTTTGTTGTCTTGTGAAATTTTATGCTTTCTCGTAATAAAAATGGACTTCTTTAGTCTCCCTGTTGCTTACTAAAAGTTACTTCCTTTCTCTCTAGGCTGTTAGAAGAAGTTCTTCACTATATAAACACTGTGGCATCTTCTGTGGAAGGAAACGTGGACAAGCCAACGGCCAAATTTTGGAGGGTTCTGCTTAGCAAGTGCTATGATATGCTGGATAAAGTATGTCTCACTAGCCCCATGGTAGCACTGAGACATTGCTGCTTTTGCTCGTTAATATGATTATAAACTTTGTAGGATTTCTTGTTGCATTAGTACTGTATTTCATTGGATGGTCTGCAGCCTGGTGCATCAATGTTTAAACTCAGCTAACAGCTACACTAACAGCTAACTACAGCTAACAGCTTCTTAGAACAAGCAGAACAAAAATCACCAATGCTTGTTTCCTTTAGTTTAGTATTCTGCTGGCTGTAAACAGTCATTTCACTATGTCTGGTCGAGAAGAATGGCTCTTGGCAGCATTTCTCACTGTTAACTCATAAAATGACTTAACTAATGCTGTTGCGTATTTCTACATGAAGTTAAATCCTTACACTTTTCACCTCACTTTTTTCTGATTAGAAGTTTATTTGTAGAATTTGAGTGGCTGTCCTTTTGCATAAGTCAGAACATACATCTTTTTACAGCTTGGAATTTGTTTTTTTCACTGGTAAAGCATATTCCAGTTTTCATGATGTACATGCAGAGGGCATTGGCAGAATTATTTTGGGTAAAGAGGGATAGCTCACCAGAGCAGACAAAAGGACTTGCTGAGGAAATGTCAGAGCTAGTGGATAATGGCTGGTTAGCAGCTAGTGAACACAGACTAGCTGGAACCTGTTTTGATTTTTTGCTTGCCTCAGATACAGCACTGCTGGCTTGTCCTCCCTCCTCTGATCCTGAAACCCATAAGGGAAGTTGAAGAGAGTCGTATCAGGAGGCTGCCATGTCACAGTGCATGCAAAAGGATTTATGGTATTGTTTTGTAGGTCAATGCCTTACTACCAACAGAAACCTTCATCCCTGTAATTGGGGGACTGATGATGAATCAGCTGCCATCGGTGAGACGCAAGGCCATGGACCTTCTGAACAACAAGGTGCAGCAGCGCACCAAGTGGCAGAAGAGCCAGGTGAGACAAAGGGGTTAAGCCCAGTTCCTTTAGCAGAAGTACCCAGAGAGAGACTGATGTGCAAGTGCTTGACCCAGTGTAAAGGTGCCCAGTACCAGTGCCAAGCCTGGCAAGGACTCCTGAGCAGTGACACGTAGGCTACCTGCCCCGAGTTGCCCTTGCAGGCCCTGAGTTTGTAACTACGTCTGATGTGGGTGTTTTCTTGTCCTCTCAGATCCTGCAGCTCTTAGAGCTGGTTCCTGAGCTCATTGCCATTGTCAAGTGTAGAAGAAAGGAGGAAGAGGAGGAGCAAGCCATCAACAGGCAGACTGCTTTGTTCAGCCTCAAGCTGCTCTGCAAAGGTTTTGGCACAGAAAATCCGGCGCCATTTGTGCCTGTTCTGAAAACTGCCATTGATCTCATTTCTTCAGAGAAGGAGGAAAAAAATGTGATGGGAAGTGCTTTGCTCTGTATAGCTGAGGTCACCTGTACCCTGAAAGCCCAAGCCATACCTCAGCTTCCAAGGTACTGTTGGGTTCTTTTAAACGGAACCAACTGCAACAGGAGTTAGTTATACTAAAATGCATTAGTGAAGGAATGCTGATGAAAGCCAAATGGCAGTCTGCCCCCTCGTGTGTTTTGTGTAGACAAGATTTAAAGTATTTCTAGTGCTTGAAGGAGCTTTGTCATCATAGAACTGAGAAACTAGTGGGGAAAATGGCAAGACTTTTATAATGCACAGTAGAGTTCCTTATGGAATCTGCTGCTGTCACTAGAGGCAACCTTTATGGCTTTAGAAAAATCAGACCACAGTCTGTGTTTTTTCTGTAGAACAGATTGCATTTAAAAACATTAGAACAAGTACATTTGAAAACCCTTCAAGTTGCATTATTTTATTCTCCCTATTCAAGAAGAATCCAAGCATCTAACTTGTTGCTTGTAAGACTATTTTATCTCTTTACAAATATAAGTCTCTTATTGTCGTTAAATCTTTAAAGACAGGGTTTGGAGTAACCTGATAGAGTGAAAGGTGTTGATCTAGATGATCTTTAAAGATTTCTTCTGACCAAACCATTTTGTGATTCTAAATCTAATATCCTTCATTAGCTTGAAAATACGGCAGTAAGCCCAGAATACTGAGTTTTCTCAAATATGCATGTAAAAACTCATGTGAAAATTGTCCCTGCAGGCTTAACAGATGGATTTATTTGATTGGAAATGTACCTCCAAATGGTCAGTTATTTCACCTTTCTCTGTTTGTGTTTGGTTATTCACAGGCTGATGCCAGCACTCTTGAAGACTTTAAAAAGTAAGAAGGAGCTGGTCTCAAATGAGATTTACCTGCTGAGTGCTGTCACTGCTCTGCTTAAGGTTGCAGAAACACTACCACACTTCCTTAGTCCTTACCTTTTGGAGTGCTTGTTGCAGGTGAGCTGTGTGACTCCCCCAGGTGTGTAAAGGGGGGAGGGGATGTGCCCAAATCCCAGCAGAAGCTGTAGAGATTACTTCTTTCTCTGAAACTGAAGTAGGAGTGTGTGCCAACTATGTGAAAGTTTGTAACACACGACTCTTGTACTCAGTTTCTTGTGCAGGTAACTCAGATACAGAACCTAAGAGCATCTCCTTCTCCTCCCTCACATAGGTTGTATTTTGCCTCTTTGGAAAGGGAGATATATCCCGAAAGATCATTCTGTAATATCCACAGTCTCCTCAAATGTGTATCTAACACTCTTGTTAGAGTCATTCTGGCCCTCTGCTGTTGGCATGGCCATTTTTTCAGTGTCTTCTGAAGAGAGTGAAGCTTTGTACAGACAGCTTAATCTAAGGTGCTTCAAGTGGTGCAAACAGCAAAATTCCTGTCTGACATTTGCAGCAGACAGCTACTGTAGAATAAGTTCTTTAGTTGCTAAGTAGGCCTAACTCTTGTTGGAATTCCTCATAGGTTGTTCGCTTGGAAAAGATTGTGGCCGAGTTTGGTCCTTCTTCTCAGATAAGCATTCGTGTAGCATCACTAAAAACCATCCTAGCAACAAGGCTGGCTCCCCGAATACTCCTGCCTGCAGTTACTAAGTGTTACAGTGAGGTGGTGCATACCCGCAAGGTAAGGGGTTTTTTCATCCTTTAGCACTGAGATAAAGAAGGACAAGAAAAAAAAAGAAACAAGCAGTGAAAAATTTGGTTCAGCTGTGTCCCCTCCCAGTGCCTTGGCCACCACCAGCCTGCTCACTGTGGCAGCAGAATGAGAAACAAAGAAAGTCTTACAAGCACTGTTCAGCAACAGCTAAAACACCACTGTGTAATCAGAGTTGTTTTGGTCACAGATCAAATACACAGCACCATGTGAGCTGCTATGAAGGAAATTAACTCCATCCCAGCCAAACCTACCATAGTCTCTATATTATAATCTCTGGGGTTTTTTGTACTGCTGTGGTGATTCGGGAAAGGTAGATCTGGGAGAGATCCAGCAGTTTAATGTCCTTTGCGTCTTAGATGATGAATGCTTGGGAGATCATCCCATTCATAAGGGACTTCATTTATGTGCTAGGAACATGTCAGAATTCTCTCCAGTATGGCAGAGGGTAGACAAAATACTTTTCAGGAATTCTACTAACTTAAGCTCCCAAAAGTACAGGGAAGAAGCTTATTTATTTTATCAACAGTATTCTAATGAGCAAATGCATGAAGTGCATAAATCCAATTTCCTAGTTACGTTTCTCAGTTACTGTCAATATCACAGTTTCCTTTGCATTGTTTTGCTTTTGTTTTGGTAGAACTGCCTGGGTCCCCTTATGAATATTTTGAAGGAGCACATTGCTGGTATGGAGAAGGAGCACCTGGTCTCCCATCAGCCTGAACTGACAGCATTTTTCATGAAAGTCCTGGACTTCCGAACAGAGCATGCCGAGGTAGCTTGATTGGGAGGATGAGCAGCAGCTGCACCTCTCTACGTGCTAATTCTCTCACTTGTTTAAAAAAAGAGTAGTAGATTGTATATGTGCTGTTACGGATTGTATGTGTGCTCTGAAATTCTGGGCATGAAACACTCTGTTCCGAATTGTTCTTACAGTAGAAAACGTGATAGTTAAGTATTTAATCTGAAATAGACAAAATTAAAATGTGCTTTGAAAGCTCAAATTCTTACATTTCAAACACAGAATTATGTTTTCTGATTTTTCTAGGATGATTTAGAGGAAGTTGGTAAGATAGAGGCTTATATTATTGACTGTCTAATCAGTATGGTTATGAAACTTTCCGAGGCTTCTTTCAGGCCCCTCTTCTTCAAGGTAAGAAGTCTAAATGTGATTCATCTGCATCAGCATGTTTGTGCTTTCCAGTGCACAGACACAGGGAACAGCTAATCTGCCTTTCACTTTCAGCTCTTTGATTGGTCCAAAACAGAGGCTACCCTAAAAGACAGGCTGCTGACATTCCACCGAATAGCAGACTGCATTGCAGACAAGCTCAAGGGTCTCTTCACCCTCTTTGCTGGTCATTTAGTGAAGCCATTTGCTGAGACATTGAACCAGGTCAACATTTCTAAAACTGGTAAGTTGTCAGTTACTGGCTACAGAGCAGCTTAGTCTTGATTGCTGAGAAGTTAATTTTAATTGCTGAAATTTTAGTCTTAGAGGATTTATTTCACAGCACACATAATTCTTTACTCTTTTTTTTCTTTCTCTGGTAAATGAGAAATCTTCCTCTGATGGAACCAAAGGACATTTTTTATCCTTGGGCACTATGCTTTCAAAGTTGAGACCACATGAAAATTTTCAGTGTCAGTCCCAGGGAGTTTTCTGAGTATGAAATTGTGTAGAAAGAGGGAGACTTGTTTCTCTTTTTGCTTTTTTCTTTTTCATTCACTGACTTCTCTTACACGCTACCTGGTGTATTCAGAGTCCTCTGCTTTCTGGGCAAAAACAGGTGTTACTGTTTTCTATGGGAAACTATTTGCCCATCCCAGTTGTAGTGACCTGAAAAAACTCTCCATATCCACAGGTATGGCCAAGCACTTTTCCTGTAGCCTGTGGCTGTTCTCTTTTATTTCCATCAGTAGCAGACCTGCTGGGGCAGTAGCTTAAAGCCAGATACCCTATCACATCCATTCTGTTGTTCTGAGTGATGAGTACATAATTGCTAGGTAATCCATCCCTTTGCTACATTCACAGACTACCAATGTTTCTGTCCTGCAGGGGGAACTTTTGTGTTTCCATTCTGTTGACGATTTTTTTATTCTTCTCCTTGGCTGGTGTGTAGATGAAGCTTTCTTTGACTCTGACAATAACACAGAAAAGAGCTGTCTACTGTTGCAGTTCACCATGGACTGTCTGCACAAGCTCTTCCTGTTTGACACCCAGAAGTTCCTGAGTAAAGAAAGAGCAGAAACCTTGATGCAGCCTCTGGTCGATCAGGTATTGACAAACCCCTAAAAACAATTCATAGCTGGCTTTTTTTTCCCTTTGATAGTTAAAAAAAGGAGATCAGGTGTCAATCCTCCCCCTTAACAAAAAGGGAGGGATTAGGTCATTGTCTTTGGGCTACAGACAATATTGACTGGTTTGCCTAAGACTCTGGATTACTGATTAATTTTTTATCCTTTTCTAAATGTCTTTGTTCTGTAAGGTCCATGCATGCTGTTGAGCTCTTGCAGACCAGTGCACTCCCACTGATGACCTTTGACTCTAATTCTTGAGTACCTGAAAGCCAAAGCTAGAAGTGTTTTTGGCTGGGTTTATCTGAGTCTGGATCTGTTTTACTTCCACAGCTAGAAAATGTGCTTGGAGGAGATGAGAAGTTCCAGGAAAGAGTGACAGCACACCTGATACCCTGCATAGCTCAGTTTTCAGTGGCAACAGCAGACGATTCTCTTTGGAAACCTCTGAACTACCAGATCCTGCTGAAGACAAGGCACAATTCTCCTAAGGTTGGGAGCTATCAGAATTTGAACTGGTTTTCTTTGTTATGCTAGAAAATGGGAACAGTGGCCCCAAAATCAAAGTGAGTTAACCAAGTCACTGCTGAAATACTAGACTAAATTAAAATACTGGTGCTGTACCACAATACTCCCAAGTTGTAGAGATGGGTGCAACATGCTCTTCTGCTCTCACTGTAAGCAATATCGCTGTCAATATTCCACATGCCTTTTATACTGTGTGGTTTGGGTTTTTTGAAGATTGAGTATCTGTTGGAATAAAGAGATAATTATTTGTCTATGAAGACAGGGGCACTTTAGAGGGGTACCTGGAAGACAGTTACCAGCTTTCAGACCTGTTTATTATATAGACTTTTGTCAAGACTCTTCTATTGACAGGTTATAGACATTAAGGGAGTGTACTTGGTTTTTCATAGTGCTGAGCTAAGCCCTGATACAGTGGGAGTGGCATTGTGACAGGAAGTTAAAGTCCATTATATCAAGTAACTTGCAGCAACATTACCTGCTTCTTCCAACCTGTTTTTTTATTTGCCGTTATGTTAACCCAGATCTTAATATTTAAATTAGCTTAAAACTAGTTCCCTTCAGTAATGGAAGATTTTAACCTTATAATGAATGGAAAGAAGGCAGGGGTGGGGGAAAACAGGGAACTATATTGTAATGTTTGTTTCCATACATAATTGTTTTGGTTTAGGTCCGGTTTGCTGCCCTGCTTGCTTTGATAGAAGTTGCACAAAAACTGAAGGAGAACTACCTGGTCCTGCTACCAGAATCTATTCCTTTCTTAGCTGAGCTTATGGAAGGTAATGTTCTAAACTGGAATTAGTGAAGGGTCGCTTACTTCAAAGATTCAGACAGGCTCATTGTTATAACTGCTGTAAACCTTACAAATTGGTATATGGTAGCTTATACTGTGAAAAATGCAAACTGAAATGGATTATATCAAACACACTCATGAAGTTCAGTTAAATTACGGTAATTTCTTCAGTGTTGTAGCCTGTACACATCTCCCCATTTGCAAATTTTAGATCAGTGTCACAGTAGTTTACCTAGTTCAGTGACAAAGTATTTCTGAATAATAATTTCATACATGGTGTTTGAGGATGGTTCTAGCCTTCATGAGTGATGAAGCCTTCCTAGGGTAGCCTTGTAATCACTGCTCTACTTAATTCCTGCTTAATTTCTTTTTCTAGATGAATGTGAAGAAGTTGAACAGCAGTGTCAGAAGACAATTCAACAACTGGAAGTCATTTTGGGAGAACCACTCCAAAGCTACTTCTAAGTTGTTTTCAAATTTGTCTGAATTGTGTAAGCTTTACACATTCAGGTGTTACAGGCAAACTGTCGTAACTGTTTTTATCAGAGACAAGATTTTAACTTTTTAATAAAATATTTTAAGAATCTGGCTTTATCATTTCTGGATGGACTGGGTACTTTTCTTATGACTTTTCCGTAACTGCTCTTAACAGTGGGAAACTGGAGCAGGCTATAAAGAAATCCTGAGTGACAACATGTGAGACTTACTGAATTCCACTGTGCTTGGGGTATACAGTTACTGTGGAGGGGCTGTCGTGCTCCAAGCATGGTACTCACTGGACCAATGCACTGCAATCCTGAGAATCTGGTTTTTCCTGTCATCTATAGGGAAGTAAAAAGAGTACCCACATAAGATACTGAAAAAGAAGTTCCAAGAAACTATGATTCATGTAGGAACTAAATCTGTTTTACAGTCTTTAAAGACTGCTACTGATTAGCTGAAGTTCAAGAATAAATTGCTTGCTATGATAATGAATTTGCCCAAAAACTTACTACTTGTTTTGCACCACGAGGTGCTGGTTCATTCCACTGGTACTAAGAAAAGCAGACTCTGTAAAATAGGGTTTAAAATGCAACTGGGTAGAACTGACACTATACAGTGTCTTACATCCCATTGGGTGCTGGGAACAAGCCTCTGTCGAGGGTGCATCATGCCATGTAGATCCCATATGTGGAAAGATTACCACATCAAGCTCTTACAGGATTTTCTTAAAACTGTTAATTGTGTCTGCTGTCAAACAAAAAGGACATTCCCATGAGAATGTCTGCTGAACTCTTAGATAAAGGCAAGGACACACAAGTGGCATTAGTGCCATGAGGAGCTGCCTACCAGCTCCTCTGTTCCAGTGAGTTTATCCTGCAGCCAAGGGGTACACACAGCACAGCACTGCACTGTCTTGAAGGCCACCCCAGCACGGCCACGGCCCAGCCCCAATGCCTGCTCAGGTTAACTGGTCTGTGGATCACCAATTCCTTGATGGGGAAATGGTTCTCCAGTCAGGGTTGCTTTGCCAACTTGGAGATACTGGTAAGACAGTAAGCAAAACAAGATAATAGACCAAAAAGGGATCATAGCTACTTAACTACACTTGGAGAAAAGCAGAGTTCACATATATTTTTATTGGTACTTTTTATACATTAAATCTGGTCATTTAAAGTCTTTCAGTGTACATCTTATTCTTGAAATTGCTTCAGTTGAGCAGTCTTAAGATATACAGGGACATCTTTCAGGCGTGTATTGATAAACAGTAGTAACTTATTTTTAAAAAGAATATAAAAAGACTGACATTTGTATGGAAAACTGAACAGGAACAGCTTATTTCACATATATAGTATTTTAATACAAGACTGAAAAAGGATTCATTCTCTAGTCCACTGCTGAGTAGTCAAGTGCCCTCTCAGCTGAAACCGTACCTGGACTATCTGGATTCACACATATTTTAAAAATGAAACCCACAAACATCTATTTCAGACCCTAAGGATTCTTAACCCAGTCAGGTGCCACTTCAGATCAAACAAGCTTTCAAAAGTTCACATAATTGAAACCAGCTGAATCACTTTCCCCGTGTTTCACTTTGGAAAACTAAAAAGTAGAAATCTTGGGCCCTTGTAAGCAGAGGTAACACAACCATAGGTGTCAGAGAATGTGCTATTGCAGCAGCAGGCTAAGAAGTAAGATCAAACTCCTTGCCTTTTGCCAGAAGTTACAGGTCAACTGTTTGCCTAATCCAGCCTCACTGTAGAGGTTATAGGTGCTAACATAAATTAGGACATAGAAAATTACAATCCATAGCTCTATCTTAAATAAATAATGAACATCCCTTTTGAGGTGGATAACTGTATCTTTGGATCCTATTTCAGTCTCATTTCTACTTCACAAGATCGAATGTATGGTATTGAGGAATGCCAAAAAGTAGTTTAACTTAAACATACAGAGTGCAATTGTTACACACAGTATGATGCAGCATTTTCATATTGCTAGGTTCAATAATACAGGAGATTTAGCTGAGCAAAACTTACTTAGCTTGCCAGGAAACCGTAAACTAGAGAAGGATTTAATCTTGCAGTTAGCATTTCTGGTACTTGCCTAATTCAGAGAGGCAAATGCAAAAGCCTAGATAGATTAAAGGCAGGCTCAGCACAAGTCAGCACCTGTTTGTACTTGACAAGGAGGCACTGTCATTAGAAGAGGTTAATTTCTTTTAGTACTCATTGAAAAGAACTACCAGCTCCTCACATCTAACAAATTAACATCTCCCGTGACTTCCACTATGTTGATCTTTTCAAGTTGTTTAAAACGATGCTTGTACTCCAGAGTGTGAACACCATTAACAGCAACTTTGAACTGGTAGGCATCACAGAAAATAATTAGCTGGAAAGCAAGAAGAGAAATAGTTAACATTTAAGCTCAGGTAAGATGTGAAAAACAATCTGATGACCTAGCCTAGACTTGGGTAAGACCTGTTTCTGTTACAGAGAATGCTTCATGCAAAAGCAACATTTAAAAACAAAAATGGAGCATCAATAAAATTCATAGAAGCATACAATAACTTAAGTTGCAAGGGACCTGTAAGAATCATCAAGTCCAACTCAATTTAATTTAAATTTCCTCTGAGCGCAGGTTGAATTTTTGCAACTACTTCAAAAGAAAACTGTTATTAAATAAAGACAAATCTCTGCTCTCTACAGTCCCATTTAATCCTGAGTATTTTCAAGACATGAAATGCAGGACTAGCAGTTTTATTTAAATCTGTGTTAGTAACAGGACATTTAAGCACCAATGCTAATCTGTTTGGCAGATTTTCCCGTTTGATGCTATGTTTCAGTTCATCTTACCTCAAAGTACATCCCTCGACTGAAAGGGAAGTTAGCAATTTCCTTTTCTTCTTCTCCCCAGCTGTCATGAAGGTAGGAGTTTCTTACAAAAACTTTATTTTTCATTCGGGGATTCAGATGTAAAGCAATGTCCTTTGAGTCACTTGGTCTCAGATTTATTGCAAAGCTGGAAGATATTTTTTTAAAGTTTACTGCACCAAGGGTTTACAGACATGACACAGCAGTCCATGCCATTTACCAAGTCCTTAGCCAATACTCGGGCTGCTTGGGAGCCAGGGCTGTGATTCACCTGAAGAACCGAGCAAGCAGCCAGCCAGCATGCACTGGTCTCCTTTGCACAGAAACCTTTGCTGGAGGCAACAAATGTAGGATATGACCCTGCTAGATCCACTTCATCACTCACAGCTTTCTGTTCCTGACTCTGCAACAAGCTATGGAGCCAAGAGCTGCTCCCCTACTGCACTAGGAAGCAGCATTCTCACAGGAACATACGGAGCTGCCTGCTCCCACATCTCCTTCACTCAGGGAATGGAGACTGAGAGGCTTTGTTTTACCTAAGGACATTGTATTCCTTCTGCCAACAAACTGGTTGAACTCTAAAGCAAAGTTCAAGGATTCTCTTCATATATTTAAGACTGGTGGGACACCATGCATACAAAATGCTATTCTGTAGGCAGCAAAGCTCTGCCCAGGCTGAGTGAATACTCTGCCATCTCAGACATGTCCACAAAACAGGGCTCCTAAAGGGGAGGGAGCTCTGCAGAAGGGTGATCAAAGGGAACAGTCATTCAAATTCAAATGAATGCTTCAACCTGTCACAAAAACCTTACTGCATTTGAAGAAAAAAATATTCTCTCCCCACTCAAATTAGCTCCAGCTGTTAGACTGTCACCCTCTTTTGAGAATTGTTCAGTCCAGATAGGAAATATAGCAACACTTCCAAGCTGTGAAGTTCTTTTTTTCACCAAGAAAAAGAAACATCTACAACTGTGTGAGCTGAGTGAAATACATGAAATAACTTATAAACTCTATATAAATACTTAGGTTTAAAAGCACAAACATAAAAAGCAGACAATCTGCAGTGCTTTAACAGCCAAAAGCCTCTTCATGCTTATAAGCATTTGAGCACATTCAGCACTTGAGCACATTCAGCACTTGAAAAGTGCTAATAAACTTTTCAAGCCAAAAGAAGGAAAATAAATGCTACTCTCTAAGTATTTATTATCCTATTCAATCTGAAGTCCATCCAAACTTTGTGGATAAGGATTCCAGACCTTGGATTCCAGTATGAACTCCAAATGGTGTTCAGGGAAGAAATGTGCCCTGAGGAAGTATGAGTGCAATACACACACACGCACAATGTGAAAAGTATGTTCTCATTTGCTTCATTTTAAGGCATGTTTTTGCAGAGCCAAAACCACCCTTCAAGTAAAGGGCATGCTGAAGCACAGACACTTGCTCAGCTCCATTTTGACTGTGTTGTGCTCCCCTCCTCCCTGACCTTTATTTCATGCTTAGAAAATGTCTTCTTTGCAAGCCATTGTTGCCTATTTGCTATCAAAATTATTGCTCATATTTCCCTATCAGTTTTCATGGAATCACAGAATGGCCTGGGTTGGCAGGGACCTTAAAGATCATTTTGTTCCAACCCTCTGCTGTGAGCAGGGACACCTTTCACCAGACCTGGTTGCTCAGGGCCCGATCCAACCTGGCCCTAAACATGGCCACAGATGGGGCATCCACAATTTCTTTGGCACCCTGTTCCAATGTTGCACCACCCTCACAGTGGATTTCGTCTTCATATCTAACCTAAACCTACACCTATTCTCTTATAGGTGGAAGCCATTCCCCCTTGTCTGTCACTACATGCTCTTGCAAATAGTCTCTCTCCATTTTTCTTATAGGCTCCCTTCATGTACTGGAAAGCCATAATTAGGTCTCCTCAAAGTACTTTTTTTCACAGGCTGAAAAATCCCAATTTTCTTAGCTTTTTTCCTTAGGAGAGGTGCTCCATCCTTCTAATCACTCAGTTCATCACTCAGTTATTTTTAGTTAGGCACCATCATGCTTATACCAAGGAGGATTTTCAGAGAAATATTGTAACACACAGCATTTGAGCACACCAGCAACTCACCTCACTTCTGTATCACCTATTTGTGCCAGCTCCTTTACTCTTGGGTCTCTTTAGAATAAAAGCTGTCTCTGTACAGTACATTTGCTCACACTTCCTGCACAATAGAAAGCCCTGAACAAACACACAAATTTGTGAATGACACAGATTTAGTAGGTAAGACACTCAGGTTTTACCTTCACTTTTCACAATGGAGCTGCTCTTTTAAGTCCTCTCTAAAGCGGTATCCTGCTGGTTCCTGAGGAAACTGCATTGAAGTTTCAGATGATACCAGATGCAAAGTTGCAAGTGAGTAAGGATATATAGAGGCAATGGAAAAGCCTACTCGTTCTCAAGAATACCTCAGTTAAATAACAGAAAAAACCCATCAGTAACACATACCTCTTTGGGTTTTTACCGATTTCTCCTTTGATGGCAATTGTGCATCCTGGACGAAGTGCAGTATCAAGCTTCCCAACATAAGGAACACCCTGGAAATACATCCCCAGTAAAAATTTTGACTGTGACTTACTTTTTTCAACATACAAGCTGGGCTTTACTATGGCAGGAAGAAATCTGGCATACAATTGCAAATCTGCACTTACAGCTGAATTTATTCCTACCAGCATATTGAGGGATCCTAACACTATAGTGGAAAACTTACACTGAGATAAATACATCAGTGTATTGAGCTTTAATTTAGACTACCTCCTTGGGTTCAAAACATTATTTACAACTACTTCTGACACCATTAACAGTGGAAGGAGGGGAAGAAGGGGAAAGAAAAAAAAGAAAAAAAGTAAGCATGAAACTCCCTGTAGTAGTTTAAATTCCTATCACATAATTATTCGGGTTATACCTGACTTCTCATCTCTAAAAGTATCAGTTTTGCTTTCAAGAGTAAGGCTCATGCTAAGGTGTGTTGTTGTCCCATGGTTGCATAAGTACTAGAAGTAGGGTCACTAAGTGTTCTGTCCTGGCAGCAGTTCATAATGATAGTACAAGTATTTTATTCATCTTATTTTTTCATTGTATTAGAAGTTATTTTTATCAGGGAAAAGAAGGGAATAGAGAAGCACTTCGCTTTCATGTTTTTGCTGAAATCCACCACTTGCAAGTTACAATACTGCATGTTATTTGGTTTTGAAGAAAAGACTGAAGAAGGCAGGCTGTCAAGGGACAAATCATCTAAAATTATGGCACTCGCTGCAACTTCACCTTCTCCACAAATTCTATTTGTATATATTCCTGGATTTCAACCCCTTCTCAGTTTGAGTGTGGTCCTTACTCCAGTGTGGATACAGTCCACCTGCACACATTTTTGCGAAAAGATGAGCACTCACTCCACCTATACCACATTATATGCTATATGCATGTTAGCTGGGTGCAAGTTTCCACCCCTAAGGTTAAGGTTAATCCAGCTACCTAAAGTGTACACTGGGATCTGTTAGCAAGAAGAAGATGTAGCACACAGGTTCCAAGACACACATGTTACCATAATACGACTACAGAATACTTTTGCTTTGCAGGTACTCCCTAAGGCAGAGAAAACAAAGCATGCTTATCTGAAAAAAAAGTTTTGAATGTGACTTGGTCCTTTAAAACTTCAGGTGCTTCACTCTTTATTTCTTTATGGTTGTGGATGCTGTGTTTATCTTTTGGGTTTTCTAAATGATTTAACAACACTCTCATTTGTACTACCAGCAGAGAAGAGGATTACCCTTTACAAAATCTCACTGATGATCTTTCTCCATTTGACTCTCAATTCCTTTTTTCTTGTCTTCTGTGCATGTCTTTTTATGAATAACTGAGGTACTTTTTGATTTTTTTTACTCCACATTTGCCACAAATCTACAGGAGACACTTACCAATTGCGAACCATTTGGCATTTCCCCCTACAAAAGAAGAACATTATCTAGCTTATCAGACAACAGGGAGATTCATTCGACCTTTTACAAACATACGTACATTTTCTGTGCTTATCTTTGTTACTCCTAGAGACGATGGCTGAGAGCCTTGTAAAGACTGCAGAGAGAGAGATATTTAGGTGTCATTGTTAACATCATCTTTAACATATTGGTTTAGAACAATGTAAGGATCATCATGTTGAATCGTGAACTGTTAAGATGATAATCTAGGGCTATGTTAATGAAAAAGATAGCCTACAAACCCCTACAAACTACAGAAAAGTTCTGAAGATCAATTGCTGAAGCCAAATCTCTGGAGATTTCTGAAGATCACCTCATTACAGTTTGAACCTTTATTTAACAGTTCAGACTACTGTCAAGCCCTCAGCATCTGAGGGTACCCACAGAGTTTTCCTTGCTGGGATAGAAATACCAGTATGGCAGGTCCACACAGGGATTCTTGGGATTCTAAGCAGCCCCCTACATCCTTGTCCCTTTCTATGGGAAGGACAGATGAGCAACATGGCCATGCAGAGACAGTTCCAGCTAGCCCTACCAGACTGTGTCCTCAGGTTGTTTATTTCAATATAAACCTCAAATCTCCTCCTCAGAAAAGTGTATCGAAGCAAAGACTAAGAGGAAAGAATCACCTTTCTCCATTCCTTTCTTCCACAAAGGATAGAGCATCAGCAGCCACATATTAAACCAAGTGTACGTTTTGTGCCTGGGTCAGAAACCAACCTAGAGCACCTGCTTGCCCTCAAGCACTTCTTGGAGTCAGTCCTCCAAGATCAGGATGCAGACAGCTTTTGCAGGAATATTATTCTGGCAACATGCTCAAGGCCAAGTTATGGGACCCATGAAAGTCTGTTTACAGGCTTTGCAAATGATCTTTAAACATAGCAGACCTATGTTTAAAGCTTAGACTTCATTATGTTCAGCTTTGCCTCCTACCAAAACAATTATTAGTCTGCTGACCTGAGTTAGACCTGATATTTGGCAGCAAGAGCCAAAAGCTTTGCCCACAATGTAGTGAAGATGGAGCAGAACAGACACAGAATATTCAACAGGAGTAGAGAGGCTACCTTAGTGAGAGGCAGAAAAGGGAAAAGGCATTCACGTTCTGTATCTCCCTGGAATTTATCGCCTCCAGTTTCTGGTCTAAAAGTCTAATTCTTCAGAACAAAAGGATCTCTCCTTCTGCCCAGGGAAAAACTCCCTGTTGGTTTACTATCAGTAGCAGAGCTGGCAGATGAAAGGAGGCACAGCACAGCCTTCACTTCAAATTCACTGCGGTTTGGTCCATGTACAAGTCAAGCTACAAAGTCTGAGAAAGAATACCTCTTCTTATCCCCATAAATGTACACTTCTGACTTCAATCAACAAAACAGTCAGTTTAGCAGGAAAAACAGGTCTATGTGCACAAGGAGTTCCAGCTGTCATTGATCTCGGCATTTCAATGCCAAGCAACAAGCTATAGCCATGGCTAAACTTGTCACTTAGAAGCACTGAATACTCAAGAGTTCATTCTGGAGCCTCTGCAATATTTGAAAAGTCTAATCCACTCCTAGACTAAGTATCCAATCAATTCTTATACCATCTGTTCTGCTAACTTTGTAAGCTGTAAACTTTAGTCACTTTCCTGCCCCTAGCTGCAAGACTGAAACAGGAAGACAGAAATCCTCATGAGACTCACATGCTGAAATGTGGGGAAACCAAAATCTCCTTACTAAAATTAGACTGTTTTGCTGCTTCTTCTTCCTTCCTTTTCACCACAAATCCTACTATGCAGTTTAGCAGGACAGAGAAAAGGAATCAAACAAGTCAGCTCTCTATACAACTTACCTTAGAAACAAACTCTATGGCTTTGATCTGCACCTTGCCATATATTCCAAGAGTATCTATTTTTTCAAGGCTAATTCTGTGGTTGTAGAGCACCGAGTGCATTTTGTTTACCATCACCTAAAGAGACAAGAAACAAAACAGAAAAACTGTATTAAACATACACTACATCAGCCAGGTATCAAACTGGATGCACACGTCTCGGGTTTACACTGGCTTGGTACAGAAGCAACTCCATGAGTGTCCTAGAAATATCAGATCAACTAAGTTCAGCTCATCCGTGATTCAGTCTCTCTTTCCATCACTGTGAGGGAGATTTATTTGCCTACACTAAAATTTTTGTTTCACACCTTTGTTTCTAGCACCTGGTCATTTACCAGTGTGGTATTACCAATGTAATAGAATCCGTTATTGCAGTCTAAGAGCAAGACAAATATACCTCACATGTCCCCTCCAAGAGGACTGTCCTACACTAGTCACAGAAGAGGTTTAGCCCAACATTAGCCCTTTGCACCTACAGAGGGAAGGGTGGAGCGGCCATTAGTCATGGCAGGAAGCTACTTGCCTACTCATCCAATTTAGAGGGAAGCAATACAAAATTAAAGGTCTGATTTAATTACCACCTCTTTAAAGAAAAGCTCTAAACTTTTCTGTAGTGAGACTATACCTAGGTAACAGAGACACCTAGACCTCCCATATTTATTTCAATTATACAAAATACCTTTATTTTATTGGCCTGACAACCGGATGCAGATGAAGAACCGACCCACCTGGAATTTATCCTTTAAAATCATGATGACAATCTCAAATGACTTTCCTTTTTCAAAGGGCATCTCATAAGTGATCTCCTCCCAGCCCCACTTCTCCCTCTCCAGTGTGTTGCAAACAATGCAGCCAGACCTTTTGAAGCGGGGGTTGAAATGGAATGCTACGTCAGCTCGAGGCTTTATGCTGCTGCCACACTGTAAATCCACCTGGAACCTAATCATAAAAATCAGACAAACCACATTCAGCTCAGTCTCTCAAGAACTCACCTAAAAGCTCGGTACATTTGTGTTTTACTATGGAGCCTCAGAACAGGCAGATACAGTGAATGTCATTGGATAAGAAAAAATCCCCAAACAAACATTTGTCCTCCTCTCTTCCTACCTATTTGTGAAAGGTTCTCCCATGATTTAGTGCAGTGAATATAAATGTTTAAGTATTTATTTAATGGTCATCATTCATATCATGTAAACTCTTCACTGTGTTCACTACCTTCCCTCCCATCACCTTCAGCAGAATATATCAAATGATCCTCAGATAAAGTCAGGGAACAGAACCCCCTCATTGGGTACAAGCACTAGTCCATACCTCCTTAGCCCAGTTTAAGTTAATTCCTACACACTACACATTCAGTTATCAATTTTTTTAGTCTCAGATAACCCTTTAAGCCTGCATTCAATCTGATGCTATCACAAGGCTTTAGATCAAGCCTTTGTGCACCATCCTAAGGAGAACCCCTGGAAACATTTTATCCATTACATTCTTGCTCACATGGTGACACTGCAAAACATGACACCATAGCCACTACCTGTCTGCATCATCAGGAACAGTCCCATGTATCACAATCAGCTCTCCAGGAACAAGGCCACCATGTATCGTCCCAACATATGGAATGGCCTAGAAAAGGGAAGAACAAAAAAAAGGAGAAAAATTTATTTCAATACCATTTTGTGATGGAGGCGAAAAAACCCAAATTAGTTTAAAAATTAGTATTCTAATCCTTAATTATACGATAATCTAGAACATTAAAAGAAACACAACTAGCTTTTAATATAAAAGAAACCACAACAGGAAGGGGAAATCTGGCATATATTCCCCTATGAAAACCAAGCTTTTCAGATAAAATTAAAATTTCCATCCTCCATTCCCAGCTCTCAAATCAAGAGTTGTAATATGTTATTGCCTCACTATTCACAGAGCATAAAGAGGATTCACATCAAATTAGGTCATTCCCAAGGGCTGGCTATTATCAGCCCCTTCCTGGTACCAGGAGGCAACTTCCACAACCCTCCTGACCCCAGACTATAGGAGCTGCCTTTTTGCTTGTTCTTGCTCCATTATGGAAAACAGTAATTAGGAAGACTATGTCACAGAATGTCTTCTTAGAAAAACTTACAGAAACACGACAAAATACCTCATCTTAATCAGCTAAGAACTGCAAAGTGCACTGAAATAGCCCCGTTCAGGAGTCTGGGACTGTATGTTGTCTACAGTATGCAGTCTGGCTCAAAGCCTCACTATCTTTTCTTCCTTATCAATAGCTAGAGAAGGTAGCATATGGATGTTACACTGAACTGAAATGGCAGCATGGTGAGAGTTGTTAAGCCATTGGGAGGGATATGCCAGTTAAGACCCTGGCACAGCTCACTGGCAAAGACTCAGACGTGCTGACAGAAGCCCTACTCTGGTCATCCAGCATTTCAGGAAATGGAAAGGGATGGGAAGCGTTTTAACATTAAACTGTGGAAGTTCCCAGGTGTCTGGCCCAAAAGCAAAGCAGTAAGTCTGCATCTCATCACATGTGCTTCAGATTGAAAAAGGAAGTAAATGGTAGAAAATGTTGCATTTGCTCTGGTTAACAGACAGGAAATTTTGCCAAGGTTGGTTTTGGTAGTTTGTAAGATTTTAGGATACCTTTGAAATGAAACAGCAATTGCAAACAAGAGTTCCAGTAATTTAACAACAAAAATAATGAAGACATTGGAAATACTACTCTTGAATGGAATATTGGACTATAAAATGACAAGTTGAGATTATTTTTAAAATATATAGATCATTGCATGAAACAGGCAGATATGAAAAGGATATGTGTTTGCTGACACATACTCTTGGTAATCTGTGAGGAAAAGGGAAAGACAGCAAAAATTGTCTAAATCCAGAGTGTTGATCATTTCTACCAGTAGATACACATCCTTTTCTGCCCGCTCTCCACTTCCCTTCTCAGCTACCCACGCACTGCATAAAACCTAATTCAGAGTCATCTTCTACATCAGGAAAAAAAAATAGAACTTGCTTCTCAAGAAAATTGTCAGGTTGTTTTAATTCTCATCATTTTTACTGGCTTTAGCAGGTGCAGTAGAAGAGGACCAAAATGTGAAATTGAGTGTTAAAAGTGAAAGAAAAATGAAATACCTTTGCTTACTGGTAGTGGTTTGGTTCCTTAAAACACAAGCTGCACACCCAGAAGATAATTTTTATTCAAATAAGAACAATAATAATAAAAAAGAAAAAGTGTATCTTGATTGTTCTCATTTTTACACTCTGCTCCTGAGGGGCAGTAGCTCTATTGCAATAAAGTAGTAAGTTACTGGTTCAGTCTCCAAAGACAAATCAAAGAAACGCACACAGGTCAGGGATACCGGGACTCAACCACTTTAGTGAAGCAAAGTTCTTTCTATATTCCTGAAAAGGAACTGTGGCAAAAGCACTTCTTTATATTCAAAAGGATGCATTTATTTAAAAGAAAAGGTGGCACATCAACTCTTCAGAAGCTCAGATGTGGAATCTACAAGACCATATTAGAGCATTTTCTGGGTGGAATACTATAGACTTAATGAGACTTTGTCATCACAGAATGTGCCTGTAATTTCCTCATGTCTCAAGATGCTCTTCTACTTTTTCCTCCATTATTAAGAATAATGTTTGTCACACGACATGATCTACTATCATCCTGTCTTTCTTCCAGATCGCCAAAACTTAGCTCTAAAGCCAACTGGTCAATGTCAACTGAGTTTGAGAGGTCTCAAAAATTATGTTCTTCCTAAAAGAAAATGCCAATTTTCATAAAACAAGAGGGCAGTTTATAGTCTTACAGAGGAAAGGACTGTGATAACAGCTTTTATCCAGCATGCTGGGCATCAGACAGCTACCCCACCAGATGGGACATTACATCATTTCTTGTCAGATGGGTGACGTAAAGGGCATAAAGAGGAAAGCAGATTTTCTGGATGCTTGAGAACAGTAGAGTAATGAAGAAATACATCTCAGTCTCAAACCTGTAATAAAGCTCTGAAGTTTTCCTGCTAATGGAACAATGTACTGAAACAATGACATTTTCATAGCCTCCCCTGCTACAGAAGGGCTGAGGTTCTGGTCTCTCTAGCCCAATGCCTTGCTCAGAGCAAAGTCAGATAGAGCAGGTTGCTCACTGCCTTGTCTGGAGACTGCCCTGAGGTCATCAGCACAATGCCTCCATATTACAATCCCAAATACTCATTCTTTTTCCCCACAACAGGCTCTTGATCCCTAAGCTCTAGTTGAATTCTCCTGCTAAGTCTTTTAACTCATCATACTCCTCAATCCCCTTGCAGCCACCCAATTTTGCTGGACTCTTAGTCTCTCTCTTACACTACTCATTTGTCCTAAACATCTCCTGATCCTTCTTTTCACATCTCCTCTCCCACCAAGATCTCCATCTACCAACTTCCATCCTCTCTTTCCTTTCACACTTCAGTCCTTCCACCTTCTGGTTAATCATACAGCCTTCCTTCCTCTTCCAGCTGGGTTCTTGTGAAGGAGGTTGAAACTATTCCCCCATCATCCCTAACTCTATCCACTTTGCAAGCAGTGACCATATACTGGGAATAAACAATCAGATTCACTGAGGGCCCAAGAGTGTGATAGTGCAAAGCTGCAACAGATAAGAAGTCCTGTGCATGTCTGTGTTACTGTACATTCCCCATGAATACTTTACATATTTTAGTATTTTTAAAGGGGTCTAGCACAGAATGATAAAAATGCTACGTCCTGCAGGTTCAAATGAACTACTTTTTTTAAGACACAACAAAAAACACAGCTCCAGGTCACCCCTTTAGGGCAAGCCAAAGTCAGGCTGCTGTTACAGATCATGAGAATACTAGAACTTTTCAGAGAAAGTTTCCAGACTCTGAGCTAGGCAAACAACATTCTGTCCAATGAAGTCTTTGCAATTGCTGAACCATGTCAGCTCAAGTCTTCCACAGAAAACAGAATTTATTAAAAATTAAGATATGAACTATGAAAAAAGATTCCATTTGCTTATAGCACAACTTCTAAACACCATCAGCTCTTCGTGTCACCTGTGACATTCTCCCTCAAACACCTGAGCAATGAAGAGCTCTCAGTAGCATCCCTCACTGTGCAAAACAGTACTATTAACATAAAAGAGCAAAGGCCCATTTCCCAAGGGAGGCATTGTTAACAGGAGGAGGAGTTACCGGGTTACTGATTGTCTTCTGTGATGTATCCAAAGGCAGTTTACAGATTTCTTTCTGTGGTGTATCCAAGGTCAGTTTACGCATTTCGTGCTGTGCTGCACCCAAGGATGTCATCTTCCCTCCTCCTGCTGAAGTCTGTCAGTTCTGCGTGGCCACTGCTGGAGTGTATTTAAAGAACTCACTGATCAGGCAACACCAAAGGAGGGATCCCTTCGAAAAAAACCCAAAAATTTTAATTAAAGAGAAACATGGTGACACAACATGAAGTGAAACCCTCCAAGGTACAACTATAAATACCACAAGAAATGATGCAAACATCTTTCCAGTAAATCTGCTGGAGTTTTGAAATACGAAATTAAAAGGCTTGCTTAAAGCACTAAGATGCCACACTGGTAAACAATGTAATCAGCAGCATGCTATCCCCAGATTTCCCATGGCAGACAAGCCTCAATGGCTGACCTTGCCGTTTCCACCTTTGTCTTACATAAAGTTAAGAAATACTAGGCAAAGAGAAACAGAGGGTGTTTCACATTTCTTCTTCCAACACATAAAATCCCTGAACACCACAAGTAATTACAGGAGTTTGTAAAACTTGAATTAAATGCACAACATTAATAAGAAATAAAGCTTGTGAGTATACTCAGCTATACTGCAACTTTTTTAGCAAATCCTTTAACAAAGTGACCAAAATTCAGGGCCCAATAGAAACTACTAAGTATAATTTCTGGCTTATTCTGGAGAAACGAGGTAGCATGTAAGCTGTGTGGTGATGACAGGCAAACAGGGAAAAAGTCAAAGGTGAGGGCTCTAGCAGCATTACTGTGTGACAACCGCAGGCAATGTCAGAAAGAAGAAAAAAAACCAGAAAAAACTCCGAAACAACACAAAACCAAAACCCCAAAGGTCTGTGGCCTGTTCCACAGGGGTTAATCTTCTGCAGTGATTAAACAACAGTGGTCCATTTTGCAATATCTGGCTTATCTTGTTGGAGATTTGGACCAGATGGGTATTAACTCACCCACTTAAGACCAGTATCTAGAATACAATTCAGAGAACATAAGGTGCCAACACTTTACAACTATTTTGTCCTTTGATCTTCTCATGGGACATTACCATTAATTCACTTTTGCCTGTGCACGCAAATTTTATTGATTTCATTTTTTTAAGGAGAAAATAAAGACCAAAGCAAACAATAATTTTGCCTTTACACTGTGAAGTCCAACAGCAGACCCCAAGAAAATGAAACCTACAACCCAGCAGCCTGCTATCTGAACTTTCTGTGTGTGCAAGAGCAATCTAGATCCTGCTAAGAGAGGATCCTGGCACAGGATCTTGGCAAGCCAGGTGGCACTGTGACAAAGTGATGAGTTAAGGGTTTTCTTGTTTGCCTATTAGTATTTTATTGACAAGGTCACAATAATGAAGGAAAGCTGCAAGTCAGGCTCTGTTTGTCAAAAGCAGGACAGGGAACTCCTGTATTCTTCTGTCAGAGGAACCACTAACTACACTGTCAGAGTGTAGGTGTTACACCAAATCTGCAACACGGCAAGTTAAGGTTCCCTGAGTGTGCTTTGAGAACTGAGATACGTAGGCTGCCCTGTTATCTCACACATTGCAGGGGCTGGAAATATCTTCCACAGACACAGAGGAAACTGTAGAGGCCAAAAAGCAGCTATTATGCTTCCCACTGGGACACAGAGAAAATGTGTCCTTCATGAGCTACCTCCATGAGGGTAACTCCGGCCAGTCCTTACAATCAAAGCGAGATTTTGCACCAATGAGAACAAGGCTTCTGCAAAGAGAATTACCGAGATGCCTTCTGGATATCTGCAAGTAATTAAAGTACAAAACACCGGCGGTGTCCCCCCATCCCCCGCTATAACCCCAACACTCCCAAACACTGGAAGGACACAGGATCACTTTCACCGAGCAACCTCGGCCATTTCAGTTTTACAATGACCCGAGGCATTCTCGGCTCCCCAGAGCCCCGTCGGGAGCAGCCCCTCTCCCCGACACGCACCGGGCCGGGAAGGGGGCGCGTCCCTGCATTCTCCGCTCCCTCTCTTACCTGCAGGAAGCACCGCAGCGATCAGCAGCGCCCGCACAGCCGCGGGACGCACCCGCCCGGCGCCGCCATCGCCTCCGCTCCTGGCCCGGCCCCAGCCCGCCCCTCACGGCGGCTTCCGGCGCACGGTGACCTCACCGCGGCCCCGCCGCGCGGGGGCTGTGGCGCGTGCGCGGCGCAGCGCGCTCCCGGCGCCTCCTCCTGCAGCGGGCGGGGTGGGACTGACTCGGGAGGGCCCGGGCGCCGCCTGCCCTTGGGGCTGGGATTGCGCCTTGGGAAGTAAATGCGGCTCTTTCCCCTGCGAGCCCTTCCCTTCCTCTGTGTCGTGCTTCCTCTGAAGGTCCCTTGTTGCAAGCCCAGCCCCATCTCGTGACAACACACAACTCACACAGAATCACAGAATTGTTACGTTCTTTCCAACCTTCTGGTGATCATCAAGTCCAACCCCTCTGCCAAGGCAGGGTCACCTCGAGCAGGTGACACAGGAGTGCATCCAGGTGGGTTTTGAATGTCTCCAGACAGGGCATGACCTCCCTGGACAGCCTGTTCCAATGCTGTGCCACCGTCAACGTAAAGAAGCTCTCCCTCATGTTCTTGTGTTTCAGTTTATGGCCATTGCTCCATGCCCTGTCACTGGGCATCACTGAAGGGAGTCTGGCACCATCCTCTTGAAACCCACCTTTCAGATATGTTTGTGCATTAATGAGCTTCCCTCTCAGCCTCCTCCAGACTAAACAGGCCCAGCTCCCACAGTCTCTCCTCATAAGAGACACTCCAGACCCCAAATCATCTTTGTGACCTCTGCTGGACCTTCTCCAGGAGCTCCTTGTCTTTGTTGTACTGAGGCGCCCAGAACTGCACCCAGCACTGCAAATGTGGCCTCTCTAGGGTGGAGTAGAGGGTAAGGATCACCTCCCTCGACCTGCTGGCCAGTCTTCCCAATGTACCCCTCTGCAAGCTGCTCCCTAGTAGGTCACCCCTCAGCCTGTGCTGGTACTTGGGATTATTCCTCCCCAGGAATAATGCCAAGGCACTTGCCCTGGTTGTACCTCCTTAGGTTTCTCTCCACTCAATTCTCCAGGCTCTCCAGTGACCCGTGATGACCATGATCATTTCTGTGACCAGACCCAACACAGTTTCAAAGTTCACACTGAGTAATGTGCTGCCCCAGGACCTTTGTGTTTCTGAAACCTGGAAATCTTACACCCAACTCAATCTTAAAATCGCCACCACAAGGCTGTGCTTCCATCCTTCTCTTCCCTCGTGGGCCCCACTAAGAGTGATTTTGGCAGTTTTGGTCCAGTAAGCAGGAAGGGCAACGAAGTCCCTTGAGGTTTTAGAGGTCATGATGTATAGCAACAGTCTGCTTCAAATTCCTCCTGTTAATATGCTGGATGGGGAAAACATGAGCACAAAAATAAAGAATGCAGTATAAAAGGCTCACAAGCTTAAATCGCCATGTCCTATTCGATTAAAGGCATTCAGTATTTCTTTGCCATGCAAAAAGCAGTGTAGGTGGCTATAACCAAGTTAGAATGGCATTCAGCCCCTTGTCACAAAGACCACTACAGTATCTTAGCTAGATAATATCCAGTCTTCTATTCTACAATTAACCAACACAAAAGCCCCATCTTAAATCATATCTACTTGCTTGAGTTCTGCTGATAATTGTAGGATTGCTGC
Organism: Coloeus monedula; assembly: GCF_965178545.1. Lineage (NCBI taxonomy): Eukaryota > Metazoa > Chordata > Aves > Passeriformes > Corvidae > Coloeus > Coloeus monedula. Next base: position 48,461,187 of record NC_138782.1, on the reverse strand, counting down.
TTTAAAGGGTACATCAGCTTAGCTTATGAGATTTGAAGGATTAATTCACAGAAAGGTATGATAACACTTCTTTTGAGGAGAACTGCAGAAATGAGGTACTCAGATAAAAGAGCAGCAAAGCAGATTGCCTGGGGAAAGATACTGTAGAATCATGCATGGTTGTGAGGACTGACAATTATTGTGTGTAGTCAGGTGCTAGCAAAAAACCTGCTATTCAACTGTTCTGCACAATTCCACTGCACTACTTAAAAAGAGAACAGATAAAAGATCCTGAGCCTGAACTACCACTTAATTTTTCTTTGAAGCTATTTTTCCAGGCACTCTAGTTGAAAGAGTAGAACACTTTGATAAAACCAGACTGACAAAAGTAAATGAAATACACTCAATTGTCAATATTAGGCTGCAACCTCAAAGCATGTTTGAAAGTTCCGTTCAAACAGCAAAGACAGAAAAGATGCTGAAAGCTTGGAATAAAAAATATGATGCTGAAAGGAGGAATAATAAGTGGAAGTGGTTCTAGAACCACAGAAAATAAAGTTTTACTACTTTACTAATTCTTGGCTCAGGGCTCTTTTACTTTTGGGAAGAAATAATCCAAAGGAAACACTGTGATTTGAATTATGCACCAGTTCTTTACTGAAGCAGAACAGCTGTTTTATTAACATGATTTTAGGCTGAGTCATAGGCAGTTTACGAAATTTGCAGGAAAGTCCCTATTTCAGCTCCCAGACCTGATGCAGCATTGACAATGAGTCGGTTGGGTTACAGCTTCAGCAGCTTTGCACCACACTGCTGTTGCTGTGTTCACAGACTGTCACTCACCTGCTGATTTCTTGTAACTGCTATTTTAGCACCATTTACTAATGGCAGTCCTGACAGCAAAGTCTTCCCTTATTTCCACACTCCAAGTCCTAATTCAGGCTTTTTCTTTTAAAGCTACAATTTAATGTGCACTCAACCATTGCTGGGACTATGTGTAATCCTGTCAGCAGAGACTTCTCATGTTCCAGCAGAATTTTGCTTGCTGGAAAAATAGAAATGCTTTGTCAAGACAGATGCAGCCAATTTCAGCTGAAGCAAATATAGTAGCTATTCTTGGCCATAAGGTAGCATTTCAGCAAGGACCCTGTTACCACTAAGAAATTTTACCTGCCTCTCCTGCCCCCACTACAAGAATTGGTAGAGGAATATAATCACAAAACACCAGCAGTGCAGGAGCTGCTACTGCACATCAGCTGCTGCCATACTCAACCACCACTCAACCTGAAGTACAGCTTTTATTAACTTCCTGCTTATTTTCAGCAATAATAAGTGATGTCCAAATCTTAAATATTCCCTTTTTGTACCAAGAATTGTTTTGATTCATTTCATTGAAAACTGAACTGTGGTCTTTTACAGATTTAGCTTTCCATTCTGTTTTCTCTTTCCACTTTGGAGAAGAGAAATACTGGTCCCCTGATGCAGCAGTATCAGACCACAACCCAATAAATAGGACAGACTGAAAGTGTCTAGCACCATTTTACACAGAGCTGTTGGAGCTATGTTACTGAGTCTAATAGTAACAGTGAATTTAGTTTAGATGAATATAGTGCTTGCTGAGTGTTGTCAACACAACTGTATTTGATATAGTTTGTAATAATCACTTCTATAATTGTACTATGCCTCAGTGTAAGCTTCTAACAGCAACATAGGCCATGCTAATAACATGGTCGCTCAGAAATCTGGGAAAATTGAACTAAACTGATGCCCAGACACTTTTTAAACTCTTTTCCACATACTCAGCGAGGTAGCTTAACAAATACCACTTCATTGGATAAAAACAAAGGGTACAACCACAGACTATTTTGAGTCCCCCTGTAATTTCTTTGTAAAGGAGCTGCTACGTTTGCTCCTTTTTATTGCCATAAACATCTCATCTCACATCTGCACTTCTCCAAAGCAGAGGGCCACAGGGTTGCATCCAACCTGCAACAGACATAGCAGCATTACAAGCTGCTCTGTGCTTTGTGACTCACTCACCCCAGCAGTGCTCTGGCTCTGCTAGATGCCTTAGCTCTGCTCCCGCTCTCCTGTCCCTCTCACTTTTCAGCACAGCACCATAAAGTATATGGCTACATGCTATCCTACTTCTTCAAAGGAGACTTCTCAAGCAGATCTCCTGTCCTTGATGCCAAGCCTGTAACCTGTGCCTCTCAGGGTAGCAAGCCTTGGTCCAAGGTCAAGGAGAAAACATACATAGTCACACTTACTTAGCCCAGTATTTTATGCACAGTTCCAATTATAAAATTTCCATCAATAATGGAATTCCCTAGACTTGACACAAATAAACACTAGTCTCCATTAAGAAACCTGCCCAGGGGAGCTACTCTCAGCTAATTTTTTTATGTTGTTGTGTGGTACCAGAATAACTGTAATTTTTCCCTAGTGAATACAGTACTACAGGCCACAGGGGTAAAGCCTCTAGCACACTGGACTGTTCAGCAGTGCTTTTGTGCTCAAGGACTACATATGATCTCAAAAGACTGACATTGTTGTGTCTTCCATAGTTTTAGTGGAGCTGTTTGTGCATTACTGATGGAAATTATTGCCTTGGCTTCTTTGAAAGGCTTTAGATTCAAAGAGGACATGAGTCACCACCTCTTGGTACACCAACATTAACACTTCAGTTGACAGCCCAGCTGGCTCAGCTTTTACTTAGCTACAAGTTAATCAGTGGCCTTCCATAACTCTTCCTTGATATGTCACTATTTAGTTCCAGTGATCATTCAGATCTTCCAGTTTTCAGTTTAAAGCTTACAAATCACAGGGAACAAAACAAAAAGTCGTGTTTTTTTTAATGGGCTTACGGATTCAAGAGTTTAAAATGCTACTGCTACTGCAGGAACTAACAAGTATTCTATTTTTTTTGTTGCAACGCCTGATTTTTAAAGGAAAATGTGGAAGACAAGCGTAAGAGCAAACAAGATACAGAATAGACATGAGGGCCAAAGGACAAACAAGATATCAAGAAGTCACTAGACTGTTTGAAAACCAATTATAGGCCACATAAGCCTTAAAACATACTCACCCCTTCTTTTTTAGATTGGTGACACAACTCTAGGTTTCTTGAAGTAGTCAGGATCACTCCTTCATTTGCACTGCAATAGATAAGAGAGCAAACCTGTGCCTGTGGTTGCCCTGTCTGCACACCCTGCCATACCTCCACCCCCAGGCGCCTGTGCCACAATCTGCGCAGTGATTCAGTCCCTGCCTAACTAGGGAGATAAAAACCAGGAAACATCACGCATCTGTGCAAAAGGAAAAACTGTGATGTTCTCCAAACTGGGGACTGTGACCAAACCTAAGATCCCTAGAACTCCACCTTCATCATCCTCATGCAGTTGCCCTTGGATCTCCCTGGTGGGTCTCTGAAGTTACAGATGAGCTCACTTGCCCTCAGCTCTCCTGCATTTTCAAGGGAGATGTGCGAGGGCTGTAGTATCACCTCTCACCACGAGATGGTACGTGTTTCCTGATACTAGAGAGGATCAGGCTTTTAATAGACCTTTGAGCTAGTGAACTTCTCAGCTTCAGAGAAAGCAGAGGCAAAAATAAATTAGGACAAAATGAAATTTCTTAATGGGACTGTGAATGAACTGAAGTAAGGAAACCTTAGAGAGAGAGAGAGAGAGAGATAGTGCAAAGACAAAAATAAATTCTCAGTTTAGGCTCAAGATATTTTTACTACTCTAAGGATTTGGGTGCCCCTTTCTTATCCTGGCTCTTTCTGTTAAGGAACTTTTCATCGACAACATGAAACTTTGGTTATTTTTGGAGACAAAAAACATTCCCAAATTAAATATTGGGTAATCTTGAAGCAAGCTCATAAAAAAAAGAAAAAAGCACTTTCATGTGGACATATAAAGTTGTGTATCCATCCCATGCTGTACACAGATACAAAAAGTAGAAAGATGTAATTAACTAAGATTTTCTTGCAAGGAAACTACTCTATATACATCAGAAGGAAGAGTAAGTTAACACCATAGACAATTATTTCTCGCCAATTATTTCTAACAGAAAGAAGCTACTTCCTCATCTCTTCTATAATCCACTTAAGGCCAACTGACCATAGCCATGGAATCAAGACTAGATGAATGCAGGGACTAAGAAAAGCACTTTTCTGTCAAAATAGGCAACAATCTCAAGTCCTCTGCCCTTCTGTCCAAAACCAAGCCAAAATTTAAAATGTACAAGATATATTGAAAGTAGTTTGGAATAACTAATTCCTTGGCCTTCATGGATGGAAGAATATGATCTGCTGCAAAAATTACACAAGTAGTCTGCTCTTTAATTTATTATAAATGCCATGCACTTTCTTTGACCTTGTTTAAATACTTCTGCTATCTGACAAACAATTTCCAACTATGTCTGGCCACAGGTCAATGGTGTTACCCTAGCTTAAAGAACCGTAAGGCAGAATTTACATTTCTTTCCTCTTGCTAACAGCTTGACTTGGAACTGTGGGACGCCTTTTGAGACAGTGAAAAATATGCAGTCTCTTTCACAAAGCACTGTCCAGGCCAAGCTGCAGCTCTCCAGTTTTCAGTAGTGGTTCAGGAAGAACCTTTGGTTTACAGTTTCTGTACAAGTTATTTCGAAGCAAGCATCTGGGACCATGCTGACTACCCCTATCCATTACATTAGGTTCCAAAGGACAGTCCCAAATCTATCCTGCATTCCTCTCCACAAATCCAAGGGAATTCATCCAAGGGAAGTGCATTCAGAGAGTAAGGCAACTGGGCCCTGTCACCATTTTACTGGGGATACGCCACAGTTGTCCTCCCAGGAAAACTAGGTTCTCCTGGAGCACAGCACCGTAACTTTGCCATTGAAGAACAGTTATTAAGCGCCTTATGTCTTAGATAAGGTTGCAGAAATGAAATAATACAGTGGTTTGGGCAGCTTCATAGAAGCTAAAATGGGTGGCAAAGGCCACTGATCATCCTGCAGGCAGAGAGACAGCAGGCAAAAACCTGGAAATTCCTGAAGGGAGAGCAGGTATTATACAGGAATAGGAGAAAGATATAATGGAACAAAAGTGATAGCCTAGTAGAGGTTTTTAGTGTCCAGTATCAGATCGGTTATTAATTCAGGAAAAGTTCACCCCTACAGGTGTCATACCTCTCTTAATCAGTAACTCAGCTACAAGTTTCTAAATTAACATCTTTGTTCATCATCTTATCAAAATCAACTCATTTTTCATACGGAAAAGATTTAGAAATGCATCTTCCTTTCTTGAACAGCAGTATCTGTTGCAAACATAAGTGCTTTAAGGTGCCATGAATTTCATCTAGAAGGTATTTTTTGTACAGCACAACTAATTGATAGTTCAGTAATTTCAAGGTGACTGGTGAGAAGCAAAACAGCTGTTTTCCTAGCTGTAATAAAAACAAATACAATAAAGTCAAACACTGACAATCTATATTTCTTCTAAAAATAGTACACATTATAACAGAAAATATAAGAATAAATTGAACACTCAGAACCAATATCTTGTAAACAAATATAAAACTAAAAAAAGAGTGTGTACCTCTCCATTTCTGCCACACAAAGAGGGAAAAAAAGTATTTCAAGTATAGTAATGAGTAATCCAGTGTGTGGTGAAGTTTAAGGCTAACATTTTCAACCTTCAGAGCTGAATTTATACAGAATCCACCTATGAACTCTCAGAAGCAGCTTTATTTCCATCAGATGTGAACTCTTGCAGCTGACATTGACTTTTGAAGAGCTTCAAGGGATCAAACTCATCTTCACAAGACAACAGAGTTTCTTCAAAATTTTACAAGTTTTAGCCAGAAGTCAGGAAAAGGAGTCGATTTCAGTTGATCCAGGAATGCTACTGCATCATTTCATATTCCCATTCTGATTCTTATGTGATTCTTCTCCTAGCTGGTCTGGATCTACCAAAGCAGAGCATATTATAATACCACACAGATATACCTGTGGTATGTTATGGGAGAGAAAAGCTGTGGGCATATATGCCAGCACTCATCACTCAGAAGAACAAGTTAACATACAGACATATGATCCTAAATCATGCATGCAGTCAGCCCAAGGTATGGGAATTATGTTGGACAAGCTGCAATATGAGCTCTTTGCACGTAGGCAGTGGATGCCTCTGCAGGAACTGAAAATAGCAGGAAGTCCAGCCACAGCAGTAGTCCCCAAAGCTGAATCTAGAGCATCTAACTCAATACAGAAGATTATTTGCAAAAGTAACAAGCTGACAGACATCTATTGGGAAACCCCAGTTCCTAGGAGAGAATCATGAAACACTTGAGCTGCAGCCCCAACAAGACAGAGCAGTAAAATTTCCTCCTTAAAATACAGCTAGAAAACAAGAGTTCTAAAGAGTAGCAGCTTTTTTTGAGGAATGGTTAAAAAAATTCATTACAAATGTCAGTCTTTTATAAAAAAATAAAAAATTCAAACCTCAAATTTAGGTCAATCTCTTTACCCTGAAACAAGACTTTCAGCTTCTTGAAGTCACTAAAATAATTTTATGTCAGCCCAGAACAGGTGCCTGACAGTGAAAATGTTAGTCTTTACTTCTAGCTCCTCTGTAACCATATCTCTCAGTATCTTCAGTAAAGTGTTACTAGAGGTTCCTTTTCAATCTCTTACAGTAAGAAACTCAGCATACAGCATTAGAGTTCCCTCAGCCTTGCTACTAATTCTTACTATTTCTACTCGAGAAAAGTAAACAGTGTATTAACCTGCACCCCATTCTAGTTTTGCCCCACATCTTGACCACTGCTTTGGTATATACACCTATGTACATACTATATTGTCTGACACGTCAGAAGAATGGTAGGAAAAAGGCCAATTTCTGAAACATTTAAAATGTAAACAGTGTAATTCAGAGCATCAAAATCCTTTTAAAAAAATCAGTCTAAATCACTGTAAGTGCTTTAATAACCATCCACCTGGGCTGTAGGTGAATTCAACTGTTAATTTTTCATCAGAGTGGCTTTAATCAAAATATAGTGCTAATTTCACACAAGAGTGCAACTACCTTGGTGTGGAACAGAATGTAGGCCAACCCACAGGACTGTAAAGAAAACCACAGCCAGTGAAAAGGGAAGTTACAGTCAATAATAACGATACCCTGTGGTGCCATCACCTCGCACTGCAAAGTGAGAGGCATTTGATACGTGCACTCAAGAGCGTGCACTGTCTTTAAACCTTTGGAAAGTAATTTCAAGCATAGAGCCTTTAAATTGGTTCTTTTGGCCCCTAAATGTTATGGGCTGAAAAGTCTCTCTGAATTGCATGATTTCTTCTTAGGGTAAAGATATGCCCTATTATGTAGTAGCATATGAGTAATTATTTTGTTTAACATCTGTTATTGTTTAATGCCTACTCTTGTTCATAAAAGAGACTTAATTTGCTCAAATGTGATGTTGAATATTCAGTTAATTGTAACATGCAGATCCAAATTACTGCCTGGAACATTGAGGTGTTCCTGTGCCAAAAACAGTGTCACAAAGCTTAAAAAACAACAAAAAAGGAAGAAAAAGATTCCACCTCATCTTGTACTAGGTAGAACATACAAAATTGTGGAATGGCTACCAATAAGGCCAAGAGACTTGCCTTCTAACAGTGGCTTTCCCCAAAAGCAACAGTACACAACTGATACGGTTCACAACTGCTGCAGTAAAAACACTGGTCTGGCCTTTTGATTCCTTTTCGGTTCAGGAAGGTTGTGAACAGCAGCAAAGAAACTGATGGTATGTGCAGACTCAAGAACACAATCTGGATGATTCCATCCACTTCTGGAAGGTTATCTTTGCAACCCTGAGGGCATAAAACATGCATTTGTGTATACAGTAGATAAAGCTTACACAGTATACAAACCCTCAGTACAGGCTTTCTCTCTCTTGCAAGGGAAACTTCCAATGTATTAGTGGTAGCTAGTCCCAGCATTTAACACATACAGACTAACAACTTTCTTTGACCTAGAAGTCATTCTGGTAAGTTCTGTTCCCTCTCTTGGGCCATTCCTCCTCCACCCATTTCAGCAGCACTTTCACAACATCAATTCTCTTATAAAATTTACAGAGATCAATCAGCTGCTCCACAGTCCGGTCACTATTCCGTAGCAAGAACTCCAAGGTGGGACTTTGGGGCTTTTGTTCAAGGAAACACAATTCATCATAAGTCATCCCCCACTTGCTTGCTAAATTTCTCCAGTTTTTCACTGTTGGATGGCAGGGATCCAGCTTTAGCCTCACTGTGTACAACAAGTCCTCATCATTGAGCATGTCACTGATGGTCGGTGCACGGAATAAGCACAGGGAGCAGGTGACATTTTCCTTGCAGGTTTTCTTGAGATCTGCAGTGAAAACCATTACATGGGAAGAAATTAGGATGTATTGCTGTGGCATCATCAGGAACAAAAAGTTAAAAGCATAAAGGATTGAGGAGTATTATGTTGCTTTGAATTGCTTCTGAAAAAGTCAGAGTAGTGATATGCAATGCCCTTCCTTATGAAGAACTCATGAAATTAACTTTCTAAAACTTCTCTCTTCATTACGTTCAGTGGCTTCAATCAAAAGGACAGTAATCTTGAAAGTACCATATTTATACTTTTATAGAAAAGACATAGGATTCAATGCAGTGTGTGAGCTAGGATAGTCCCCTTTTTTGTTTTTGGAACCATGTAGCTTCCTTGAATCTGCTATAACCCCCACTTAAATCACCAACGGGATTATGTGTACATTCTATGCATCTTGTATTTGTGTGTTGTAGAATGAAGGAAACATTTCTGAGCTGCTGCCTTCGTAACAACATGAAATATGTGCACCAGGAGAATCTCTTCTGACAGATCCAAACATAACTAACATCTAGTACTTTAACACAATGAAAAAGTAGAAATGTTCCTCTGCTTTGTAAGGGCTCTTACAATAAAAACTATCCCTGTTTAACCAACAAAGCCTATTTTAAATGTATATCATGAAAAGGAATACAGTGCATACTCCTCTATGTGTGAGAAAAATAAAAATACCAGGTTGCTGGAAAGTGGTGGTGATGTGTTCTTAAATCTGCATCAGATATCGAAAATTGCCATTTAGAAATCTCCTATACACCATAGTCAGTATCTCCCCAAAACTGGGAACAATGTGGTACTATCAGACTATATTATATAAAAATAAGCCATAAAGGCATGCAGAAACCAGTTCAAGTCATACCTCTAGTGAAACTCTAATACCAAGACCTTTAACACTGCAGCAGTGTAGGACACAGTCTGAGCATTTGACTGCAGACCTTAACTCTCCCTGCTCCTTTTTGAAAGCAGGGAGAATCTGGTATTTCCAAATAGTAGATAATGGACACAGCCTAGAAGCATTTTCTAAAGTTTCTGTGCTCCAGCCTCATTGTACAGCTTGAAATAGGGAAGTAGCTAGTCCTATTTCAGACAAAACTCTTTGAAAAATGGGCTGATAATAATCCAAAGATTGATTAAAAACAACAGAAAACAGTGACACAGAATTTACAAGTGCTGGATCAGAGGCCTGAACTGTATCTCTGGCAAAGAGCAAATCTTAGAGCCACCTACTCATAAGGACCACAGCATCTGTTAAGGCTGTTTGTTTGTGGGGTTTTGTGGCTCTTTTTTTTTTTTTTAAATCATGAATTTATTTTCAGTAATTATTGTCAGATTGTGTGAAAATTCCAGAATATAATGCCTGCATGCACTTTGTATTCTATTTTTAAAGAAAGGACAGGCTATTGTTATTTTTGTAACATTGTTCATAAGATTGCTTTTTTAGCAGGCCAAGGACAACTTCTGAAGTTTTCAACGAGTTAGGACGTGCAGCAACAACAGTGCTGCAGACACATAACTCCGTACAAACGCTTAGATTCCCTGTTAAAGGGAAACATGTTCTGGTGACATCTTGCTCACCGGTATTCCACAGGCCTTGCAGCTGTTCTCTACAGGAATATGTATGTTAACTCTTCTGTTCTTCTTGTGCACCCTAAACTCTTGACAAAGTGAGACAAAACTTGCTTGCTTCATTCATACCAGCTTTACTTACACAAACAAGGCAAAATGAATATAATCCAATCAATTTTCTGACTGAGCTTAGAGGGCAGGAGAGCACCCTATCTGAATTTCATCTTATTTACTCTGGCAGGGTTGCCAGCGTGAGTTTCATCCTCCAATAGAAACAGCGAAGAGAAAGGGTAAAGAAAACACCCGTCTAAAAGGGCGCAGATAGAAGTAAACAAAACTAAACCAACCTGCTCCTTGTGCTACATCATCTGCAAGACTATCAAAAGCATCATAAAGAATCCTGCTTTTCTAAGATGCCCCGTGTTAGACACTGACAAGCAAATGATGACCTACCCAACTAATTGCATGATCCTAATGCTACCTGATAGGCAAGCTTCTTTACTAATAAGAAACTCTCCATTTCTTACTGTTAGACTAAGAGAACTGTATATCATACACACACACACCCCCCCCCCCCCAGCAGCAGAACTCACACAATTATGGGATAAGCCCTCACAGCCTACTGCCAGCTTCTGCTCCCTCCTGACAGCTATGTACACATCACTTCTGAAGGCAGATGTACTAAATGTATTTGGAAAGCCCAACTTACATATTTTGTATGGTCTGCATTATTGACCACCATCCTCTTAGAACAAAGGGGAAGCTGTAAATTACACTGGTAATGAAATGAGCTCCATAAGCAGTAATTATCCAGGCAGTAATTTGTTACGACAAACAGCAGTTTTTAGAAGAGCACTTTCAAATAAAACCTAGGGATAAAATATGTAGCACAATAAAGCTGACATATTACCTGAAAGTGATTCGTCAGTATGGTTTTGTGTGTCTTTGTCCTCTGGCTACAAAGCAGAAAACAAATATAAAGTCAAAGTAAAACAATATAATTGAACACCAGAATAAGTATTTGACTAATTTACAACTGGCAGGAGATTACTTAAAATCTACCAAGCTACTTGTAAAGTCAGACAGGGAATATACATACAGTTTCAGGAATTACTAACAATCTGCAGTCTTTGCAGTCTTTTCAGGCAGCATTTCCATGCTGCAGCTCATAAAACTGCCCTGTTGGTTGTATGCACTGAACAATAGCATTTTTATTAATGATATGCTATAGCATTGCATCTTTTGACTAACTCTCTCTTGAGCCCTCAACAGCTATTTAACAATTCATATGGTTTGATTAAAAAGATTTTTTAAATGTTTTGCAGTATAAAAACCAGTAATTTTGCATGTAACAAGCAGCAGTAAGGGATTGTTTCGTTGATCTAGGCAAAGTGGAGAATTTTTTTTTACAGACTTCTTTACATACATAGGAAGCTTTTATAGACAACAGGTGGACATGAACATTCCTGCGGCTCATATCTAACCCTCCTCCTGTTTGAAGTTAACATTCCCTCAATGGTGTTTTGTCTGCTAATTAAACATACTGAAATTACTTAGCAGCCTGAGACTGTAATACACATTATAACATTTCAATTCTACTACTTAGCAACATCAAAAAGCTGGAAGGACAGCCCCTTGATTGTAGAACTGTGGGGAAACTGCAGCTGCCCTTACTTTAACTATGCAGGTGTGGAGCCAGGTGAAATAGCTTTCTTCTGCTGAGGATTTAAAGATGAAAGTAGAAGGGGATTTTCCCCTTAGATAGCTGCAATGAGGTATTGTTGATCTTTTTGTATTGCGTCAATTCTTCCGAAACTATAACAGCAGGCTTCTTAATTTTGCAGGTTGTGCATACAAACACAAGCCAACGTATGGGTAACAATACAGTGTAATAAGATACTCTAGTCCTACCTGCTACACCTTCTTTACTAAGAAATCCACTAAAAATAGAATACAGGCAGTTTCAGTTGCTGTGCTGAACTTGCATACATTCACAATCTAATTATAAAGAAGGTGAACGCTCTCCAAAATATTTACAGACTTTGTTAAGAAAGGAAAAATTTGCATACTGTTTTCAGCATTTCTTTACTCCCTGAAAACTGCAAGACCACACATGCAATATCAAAATGCCTGGTCTCTGCTCAAGAGAGATCTAACACTGCGCATGCCAATTGCAACTGAATAAACCCTGCCATTATCTTCTTACTTTTCTACCATGACAGCTTTATCTGGATAGTGCTTTTTAAACACAAACTTGGCCTTCATGGCAACATGTGAGCACCTGAAGTTTAAGAAAAATTAAATCTGAAGTGCCTGATTACAGTAATTGTCTCCACTCCCACAAATTCCTTAAAAAGGCAGAATGTTATTACTGAGCCTCAAGGAGCAAATTCCCAGAAGGGTAACTCTTTGGGGAGAATGAGGAAGTACCCAGCACAGTTCAGCCTCCCCAAAGATCTACTTCAAAAGAAACAAACAAGCAAATTAAAAAAAAAAAAAAAGATACTGTTCACTTAACTGCCATCCTGACCTTCATTTCCCAGACTTTATCAAATCACTGAAGTTCAAACCTTATTGTGAAAGCCAATGCCTTAGTGTCCTTACGTCATTATACATGCCTTGTGAGGCATAAAAAATAAGAAAGGGTAGTACTGCAAAAAGTACAAAGAAAAGCAGCAATACTTACCTGTGCCATACATCTGTTTTCAAAATTCATATTTTCACTGATCAGTCATTATCCACTTTTATCAAGTCAGATGCACTCAGGTTTATTCAAGATAATTTTCTTGTAATGTAATTGCAATAAGACATTGTAGTGTTACTGTGTTACTGCCCAGGAAATGAAGGCATTAAGCAAGAATATTTTTTGCCCACGATGAAGATCCAATCATCCTCCACAGGTCTAATCAAAGCCATAAACTTATGCACAGTCTGAAGGTAAGCAGAAAGTTTTCCAGCTCTGTGGAACCATTAACACCCTAATACACCGAATTATTTTTACAGTGATTCTAAGCTGCCAGTAAATGCTCTCTCCTTGATGATGGGAATGAACAGTTACCTCCATCATCTGTGAAATGCATACCAAACCCATGTTTGTTTCTAAAGGAATTCAGCTGGGACTCTGGCATTAGGAACTCCTTTTAATTCTTCATCTTGCTGGAAAATGCTCATTCATTTCTCTTCTCCAAGTTTTCTGCTCAACCCAAAGTGAATCAATTTGAAATTCAGCAAATAACATTCACTTGAAAGATGGTAACCATGGAGCATGGGAGTCACTCAGCATTGCCCTTCCTATGGCAATGCAAGATTTCACAAAAAGTGGACAGTGTTTCAACTATGGGAAGAGCAGCGTCCCAAAATCAAAGCAAAACAGTCAAATGCCTCCCTAAGGGCAAAATCTAGGATTCCTTACTTCACTTCTTCTCTGCCTGGCTTTATTTTCACCGGAAGGAGGGACAGCATGTATGACAAAGCCTTAACTGTTTGCCAGCTCTTCTTCGGAACATCTATACATTGATCAAAACCTATTTAAACTAAAATGTACAGGTTAATGAATAAATAATCTTTTTTTTGCCCTTCTCCACAAAAGCTCCCTTCATTAAACTCTTGAAAAGAAAGCAAATTTCTGGTCTGTTTTACTGAATAATTTTGTGCTCTCCAGATATCGTCTGAAAATACATTTATTTGTTAACATACTTACTTCATTAACAGCAGTAACTTAGTTCACATTCAAATATCATTTTTCTTACCTGTTGGATTAGGCCAGAATCTGACGTAAGGGTCTTGATGTTCACAGATGCAATTTCCAAAGTAACTTGATCTGTTAGGTATTCCTCATCTAAGGCAAAGAGTGTGAAACACTGGTCTTCCACTCAAACACAAATTTAAATAGTAAGACTATCAAACATAAATTATAGTATAGGTGTCTAACATACAAAATTCAACTCCATATCATGATCAAACACTGGGAATTGCTAGATTAAAAGCCCAAAATATTAAATCAGCAGAGCCTGTAACAATCATGCAGAGCATGACTGTGAGAAGAAATATAATCCTTGCAGAGATTAGATACTAGAGTAGCAGTTGTTTCCTAAACAAACACCACACTATTTTTAAAGCAAGAGTCATGTTCTTCTTTCAGAAAGCTGACTACAGAATATTAACTGAACCAATACATCCAAGTAGGCTGAAGATGACTGTCAAAGTCACTCTAATTTTTGTTTTGCTTTTCTCATCACACTTAAAATGACAGTTAAAACATGTACTGCATAAATATTTTCCTTTTATTCTGCCCCTTGGTGAACTGGACTCATCCTACTGATTTCTACTACACAGGAATTTGCTGAAGCACTGAAATAATCCATTTCAAAGCATGTTTATCAACTGCCCTGGGAGTCCACTGAAAAGCACAGCATTCCCTAGTACAGCACAAACTCTGTTAACCTTTCAAGCATCACTTCAGCCCTCAAAATGGGATACAAAGGATACATAAACCCTTTGTGAACCTTGTGCAAAAATGGACAAATTTCACTCTGCATGATTAGTAAGGTCCTCCTCTTTAAACCATATGCATAATTCCCCTAAGTCAGGTGCTGACCAACCATTAACACAGGCTTAAAAAAGGTTATATTCTACGTGTTTTTACATACAAGAACGCTCCATGGGGGTGACTACATTTGTAGTGCTGGTATGTTTCCATTTGCTGTTTGTTTAATGGTAAGATCTCATTGAAGAACTTCTATTATCTTCATGAATCATCACAAAACAGAAAGAAGCAATATTTTCTTATCTCACTCAAGAAATTGATCTGAATCAAAGAATTCATCCTTACACTTGAAAGAAAAAGAAAATTGAAAATCATTATTTTCCTCTTTTTCTGGTTTCATAAGACTGTTGAAAGATATTTCATCCCCAGTAATGTCAACGTTTAGTAGAGGATCATCATTATTCTTTATGACAGTACGTCAGAGACAACAACAAAAAAGCCCAAAACAAAACAAAGTCTGTCTAAAAATGCAGAGCATGAGCACCAAAATTGTGGAAATAATATGTGTGAAATTTGTTCTGTATTTGAGTGGAAGTAGAATTATCAAATCATGATAAACACTAAGGCAACCCCTACAAGACAAAAAGTTCCCTCAACTCCATTTTATTTCATATTCAGTAAAGGGTGCCAAGAACTGTAATAAGTTATGGCTCCAAAATGGCCCATTAATTAATTGGCCAATAAAAGCAACAGACAGCCACTCTCACCAGTGTACTGTCTGTTCAGTCATTAACTCTGAATCAAACATAATTGCGTGTTACAAAGAATCAGACCCGCACTTCTGTTACAATTTTTAGTTCACAGACTCATACTTCTAAGTTTCTATTTTTAATAGAAATAGCTATGAAAAGCCATTCTCAGGGAAAAAATTAAATTCACAGAAATGAACAGAATACTAAGAGGTATTTGTATCACATTCAACTTCAAAGGGGAAATGTCAAGCTATATTAGTAGTTACATCTTCTTACACTTAGTAAGAGGAAGCAAAAATGAAAATTAAATATAAACCAAGTGCACTTCCTTTTTACAGGAAGTGCTGACCTTTCTACTTATGTCTTAGCTTTCCTTTTTAAAATAGATGCATTTAGAATATGCAATTTTGGATTTCAAACAACCTTGACAAATTTGAAATTTAGGAATTTATCTAATTAATTTTGAGGAGGATGTAATGTCACAGGTGAAATAAAAAACAGGACATGGAAAAGAATGTTCCAGTGTAATTGCTGTAGTGCTAATAAACAATTTTGAAGGACCAAACCACCTGACAGCAAATAAACAGAAACTAGTTTATGATTTCGTATAGTCTTCATCCCACATTATCCTTCCCTGCTGAGCAGCAGTTCTGAAGAGTGCTCATTTCCTCTGTCTGGTTTTCTCAAGCCCCAGAATAATCTCCACCCTTTCTTCAACCCCCAGTGGTATACTGCTCACACTCCTCAGCAGAAGTTTCCAGTGTGACTAGCTGGTTTCCTGTGTCTGTCCCACTGCAGACCTGCTGTGCAACACAGGACAGAGAACACACTACCTGCAGAGTGCTTTTCAACCAAGCCCCTGCCAGTGCATTCCCTGGACAAAGGTCAATGGTGAAGCGTGGGATGACAAGAAAAAACCCACCCCACATGTCAAGGAAACATAAAGAGGATATTCACACTGTGTAATCCATGTATTTGACTTCAGAACCTGCACTCCCTCACTCCATTTTCAGCAAGGAGAGGCAGGGACTTGTGTAGAGTGGGCCTAATAGTAGGTTCCCCAGCAGATGGTATTAACACCTGCTGAAGGTAAAAGATGGCACGAAGAGTTGACTGGTTATAAGGCTGGGAATGCAGTCAGAGGCAAAAGACCTGGAAGGTATTTCTTGATTGTGTTTCTAACAACATGAAGGCAGTGGTAATCCCTTCAAAGTCACCATTATGATGTCTACCATCTGTTGTCTGAACCCTGTCTTTCAATGGCACCACTTTTTTTCCTTCCAGACTGAGAACCCAGGTCTTCTGATGATAGTTTTAGACTGACTTACAGATCAAAACTAAGCTTTGAAGGAAATTTCAAAAGTTAGATATACACACCAAACTGACCTTAAAAATAAAGAGGGCATTGCATTTAAAACATAAATATCTCGCCAAAAGTTTGAGCATTTCAATCTGTTGGGTAACACCACTGGTTTTTTTGCAGATAACAACACAGATCAACGATATCTGAATAGACAGAATTCAAAATACTTACCCTTAGGTACTCCTGTGTCTTGGACAGGATATTTTTCAGTCTGTCACAAAAAGGCAAGAAACACAGATGTTCGCTATTTTGAGTGTAATTATGCTGAGGAAGGAGTATATATATACACTTTCTTTATGCAGTCTTCTAAGTGCATAATTATAGTTGTATCTCTTAAGTTGCTACTAGTTGATCTGTTCACCATCAGATACAGTAACACTTGTGGGAACTGAGATGCTACTAACACTACTGATTAGTACATGAACGAGTAATAGAGATTGCTGCTTTGCTACAGTACTTTTAAAGCTATTTTTAGTGAAAAAGCAGAGTTTAGGAAAGAAATTTTCTACTGAATTAGTAAGATAATCTTGAAAATGTAATGCATGCCAGGAGGAACAAAGATGACTTCAAATTCTCTTTTAGCATATTAGGCTTTTAATAAAATGTTACTGCATTGAAAAAAATATATATTTTCCTCTTCTGCTCTAAACTTACATAGCTGATTAAGATGCAATAGGAAACTTATTACTGAGTTTAAGGAAACAGCTACTGATTCCCAGGCATGACATAACTTACTATTGTACCTGAAGTTTACCGCCTTCCCTATGGCCCCCACCCTTATGTGAAAGTAGGTTTGGCTTTTATGGAAAGCCACATTTTTAAAAAGTGTTCATAGAATTTCGTACTATTTCTAGTCCCACCTCGGCACGGGACTGGGATGTTTGAGATCCCGACACAAGCGGTGCTCGTGCGCCAGCGAACACCAGAGGGCGCGGTTTGGTCCCTCCCGAGGCGCAGCCGTGCCTGCCTAAGGCACCGCTCTCGGATCCGACCTTTCCATGACTTCCAATCAGCTACAGAAATAAGAACAGCTTAGTACTACTGAACTTTTAAGCCCTGTGTGGGTCTTTTTATCCCTCCAAACTGTATAGACAGAAGAACATCAACACCAATTTGTCTCAGTTGGGGCTTTTTTAAATTAAAGAGATGGCACTGCCACAGCCTCTGGAAGTTATCCCATGGACAGCTCCACTGATACCATCCAGTTCACCTGATGCACCTGTTGGTATGTTTACTTACACTTTAACTGCACAGGTTAGTAAATTAAAGTTTGTTTGTGCAGTCAAACAGATAAGCAAAATCTTGTATATACACTCACAGTTTGAGTTAGTATCCTTGAATGTTTTTTCTCACTGCTGCATTACATAACCATAGAGAGCTGTAATGACTTCAACCACACTAGACCAGAAACACATACCATTGTTAAGGAAAGAGTGCTTGGATCCGTATCCTCCACTGGCTCTTTTGCTGCATGATCTGCTGGAGATAAGAAAGCTTTATCCTTGCATAATCATCAAAGTCTTTCTGCCAATTCATATTTTGCCTCTTTGTCTGACCAAGATAAAATGTAACAATGCAGCCATTACATACATTATGTCATATTTCCACGAGAAAACATGACAAACTGGAAAATGTCAGAACTACTAGCACAGAGATGAGAGACTACATGCAACAAGGAAACCCAACTCTACCCTAACAAAAGATAGACTTAAATTAAAATCCTGAATTATTTTTGTGAAAAAAATCACAAAACGTTTCAGCAATAAATAACAAAATACAGTAAATTTCTTAATGCTAAGTTCTGTTTTCCTATTGACAGCATTCAATTTTTTCCTCAAAGAAATAATTCAAACAGGAAACAAACATACCCACTACAACAAAAATTAATACTATAACAAACACCAGATTACAATAGAAAATTTAAGATACTAATTAAAAAACAGTTGAGGAAAATATTAATTATTTGTATACAATAGAACTATAAACTTCAACTATATTAATATCAAAAGAAAAACAAAATAAATCTTCAAAGTACCTGCAGGTGAATCATGAAATGTTAACCCCCCTAGCTAAATTGACAAATACTAGTGGGGTATTGACCACAAGTGCACAGAGAATCTGAAACAAATCTCATACAGAAGTCAGGATTCACAAAACTACGCCTGTAATTTAACATCATCCTGCCATATTTTTGAGAAGTCTCTTCTGTTGATAAGTATAAATGTTTACAAAAATAGAAAAACATTTTAAATTATGTGGTAAGATCTTCACTCTTGTCACTCTTACTCTAAAAGTCACTTACTGGAAGTACACACTAAGTTTTCAGCTGCAACCAGTAAGACATGATTGTAATCAGTATTTGGTGATTACCTTCTTTGGAATATTAAAACCAGTGGATTTAGAGTCACAGAAATTAACTACAAAGCACACAGTACAAACAGTGAGCCCCAAAACAGAACAGAAGTTACACAGACACTATTCTAACCAGCTCATATTCAGCATAATTGCTTATTTGGTGACCAGCTCCTACAAATCCACTCAATACAACAGAACAAGCTGAAGTGCTAACCAGTGCAAGACAGCACAATAAACTGAAAATAAAAAAGGTGGCAGCAGTGGGACAGAGTTGTTCCCCCTCTTGCTTCTGTGAGGCAGCCACACCAGCAGCAGTTCCTGGGTGTCCCTGAGATTCCAGGTAAAGCCTTTCTCAGTGCTAGAGCCCCCAGGAAATCCACAGGCATTGTCCAGGCAGGTGGCACATGATCAGAGGGGTCAGATGAGAAGGGCTGAGCACAGTCTTTGCACACTGAATGTTTTTAAAAGGCAGGGGCCTATGAAATTGCAGATGAGCATTGTTCACACTGCAAATTAGGAAGCCATATGCAGAAGAGGAAAAAAACTCAAAACCAATCTAAAACCCCATGTTGTCATGTGTACTTTTTGGTAAATATGAAATCCCTGCGCCAGAAACATGGTATTAACAAAAATGTTCTGGATAAAGCCTGTCCTGATAGCAAGAGTCAGCACAAACTCTCAGATGCAGAGAGGTTGAGAGTCACCAGGATATGGGAAAATAAAATAAGCTGGCATAAGACATTGATTGAGAGTAGGGCCAAAAATAGAGGCTCCCTAGTGGGAACTGTAGTGGAAAGCTGCAGAGGAACCAGAAATGAAGCTGGGGCAAAGAGAAGCCCACCTGGTAAAGGAAAACTGAAAAACAAGGAGGCACTGGGAGCCAAAGAAAGGTTCTAGGGAAGAAGGCCAGCCCAGGCATCCCTAGTTTCACTGTTTTACCAACCCAGTGGCAAAGCATGCACTTTATTGTTGGTTTATTCTGGAGGCCTTTCAGCTCCTCTTTACAGATTCTTAGATGAATTACAAAAAAAAAAAAAAAAAAACCAAAACAAAAAAAACCCCAGCCAAACAAACAAAAAAACCCCCCGGAACTTCCTTTTTCCCATGTCAGAGGAGCCTTGAGGCAGATGAAAGCAGACCCCACAGAATGTCCATGCCCTGGTGAATCTCACTGGCTACTGTAGCTATGGCAAGGGCTCTGTCCCCTATCCTCTGTTACATCTCCAAGACAGCAAGGTATATTTTGACACTGGTAATTTAGTTTCCACAATCCAGAGGGAAGCACTGAAAAAATTGGAGAAGCTCAGAGAATGCAGGCATTTGAAATAAGGACTTCACAGACCCAAGGGTATCTCTACAAGAGGTGATGGGGTACAGGGTGGTACCTCTGACTCCTGCTTTCTAGGTCTCACACATAAACACAGTCATGGGAATCTGTGACTCTGCATGTTTCTTGCTTAGCATCCATCCTGAAAAGTATTTTAAAATTGTATTTCATTTTCTATACCTCAATTGCTTCCCTTTATTTAATAGTTCTTTATGAAGAATAGTAATTTCCATTGTTTTGTTTAGGTTGCAGAGCACTACCAAGTCCCAAATTTTTTTAAAGTGCTGTGTATGTATATTTGCACCTAAGATTAAAGGCTCTACGTATTGGGTTGCAGATGATTCACCATGGTCCTGTTGACCACTCATAGTAGGCAAATAATCTTAAAACCACAGACCTAGTATTTTATTATGAATAAGGCAATTAGAATGTCCCTTCCCTCTTCCCCAATATTCCACAGCTCGTGTGATAGAGCTGGACACAGGTGCACAAAGCAGTAGGGAGGAAAGTTCTGTTTATCTCAGTTGTAAACCATCCACAGTTCTGCATGCTGAAAGGCCAACAGGAAATGAGGGTATCATCTGACTGACTGTCTGATTTCATGGTTACTTTGACAGACAGCTTCATAACAATACTACCTGGGACCCCTCACAAAATCACTACCACTGTACTTGCCACTGACACAGCACAAACACTAGACAACATTTAACAGACATTAAGTCAGGTTCAGTGGCTGCTCCTGAAGTTCATTTCTGCCACACAGCTCAGCGGCTGCCACAGCTCTGCCAGGGCCCATCCAGTATAACCAGTCTGTAAGAAGAGTGGCAGACTCGTACCAATCCCCACCTTTTCTCTCTGTTCAGTACTGCTACTTTAATGGGGATGCAATGCTCTGCACTTACCAGTGCAAACAGTTTTTCTGCTTTTCACCCTTGCATTAGAAGGAAGTCTGAAAGTGAGTTTTACAGACCTCAGCATTCTGACCTTTAAGCAGGAGGGGGTTCACAAAGCATCAATTAGCTGAGATAATATTCCCCTCTGTTACAGTTTTTCTCTGCAACACAGTCTTGACACCACCAGTAGTGAGTGAAGCACCTCAGGTCGGTTGTAGTTACATACTTCAACCATGCTCGTAAGACCTTTTTCACACCAAGGCTGGGCACACACATTAAGAGTTTTCACTTACCACAACTTAAACAAGTGATCACTCTAATACTAATGTTGCTCATAGAGATGAACCCTCTGATTAAACCCAAATGAAAAATGTTGACTAGAAGCAATAGATTAATTTCAGATGTGAATAGGAGGAGAAGATATGGCAAATTATACTAGAATATTCAGTATCCTGAAAAGTTTAAGTCCATCAGCACTTGTGCATTTTTGTTTACTTTTAACTACTCAAAACTTTGTCCCTATGTGAGCAGATAGGTATGGAAAAATCTGTAATGCTGGCACCCGACAGGTGAGGTACTTAGAAGTCATTTGCACCATTACCATTACTATATAAGTTAATGCGTGTGGACTTTGTAGCCACCCGAGCTCTGGGATTCTAAGTTAATGTCTTTGGAAAAGGTCTTTTTAACACGCTATTAACTAGCGCAAACTACTTACACGCTAAATGCTGGAGCAGGCTTCGACATGACAAGTTGCACTAAATCACACCAGCAGAGCACATGATAAATTATACCATACTTAATTAGCGTGTGCGGAGGGGGAAGGGAGCAACTAACAACCCGCTCCTCACCTGGCTCCCAGGAGCCGCGGCCCCGGGTCTGCCTGGCCCGGGATGGGCGCCGCGGGCCGCACCCCGTGCATCGCCGGCCCCGGACCCCTGGGGACCCCGGCAGCGGCCGCCGCCCCTCGGGGCACCCCCGCCCGCCCGCCCGGCTCCCCGCGGCGCCGGCCTCACCTGGGGGCAGCGGGTCCTGCGGAGCGGCCATGGGGCGCGGCGGGTCCCGGGGCGAGGAACGCGACGTGCCCGGAACCGCCGCCCCGCCGCGCCGCCCCCTTCCTGCGCCGCCCCGCCGCAGGTAGGGCGCTCCCGGGAGGGACTGAGCGGGGCAGGTCGGTCCCACACACGGCCGTCCCGGGCGCGACGGCCGCCGGGAGCCCGCACTTCCCAGCGGGAAATACCGCGCTCCCGCGGACACGTCGGGGTAAATCCTCCGTGCGGGAGGTGCTCCCCTGTGTGAAAACGCCGTGTTTCGCTAAGACCTCAGACATGGGGTGTATGTACGGCTCGTCACTAGTTTGGATCTAAAAGTGAGCTGCTTCAGCAGCATGAAATCAAGTGCTCGCTCTCCTGTTCTTGAGGACATTTACGCGCGTAAATCACTGCCTTCCGACAGAGAAAGGCAGTCTCCATTAGGGCTTAAGGTGCATCTGCGGGAGGCTCAACGTGCACGGACAGAGTTTACAAACGCAAGTAGTGCAAAACAACAATCAAAAACTGCACTGGTTCCTCACAGACATTCAAAATTCTTCTTATGCTACAGGCACATCCAATACCATGACAATGTTAAATCTTTGGGTGTAATTGCTTTGGAACCCCACTGTCATCTCTGGCAAATTCTCTCACTTATGGTTTCGATGTAAAGTAAAACAGGCTTCCTAAATGGGGTCTGTGCGTGAAATCACTCTCTAAATAAGAAATATTATGTATTTCTATTTATTGTACAATACAGCAAAAGAAGCCGGGACAACTGAATTTGCCATTATAAAGATCACATTTCTGAGCCACCTGGCTCATTTATTAAAG
Source organism: Coloeus monedula (assembly GCF_965178545.1). Taxonomy (NCBI): domain Eukaryota; kingdom Metazoa; phylum Chordata; class Aves; order Passeriformes; family Corvidae; genus Coloeus; species Coloeus monedula. The sequence continues at coordinate 48,438,209 of NC_138782.1, read as the reverse complement.
AGATAAATTTACAGACATTTACATTTACAGTTTTGTTCCACTGGGAGAGCTCCAATTCAGCCAACTGGCTTGCACTGGCATAACTAAAAGTAGTCTTTGGTCCATAAAGCATTAAAATGGAGTGCTTTTCCACGGATTATTTTCCATCTCTCATGCATGTTACAAATAATAGTCTAAAAAAAGTGATAAAGATTAAATTGTTCTTATTTTCAGAATTTAAATTGATGAGAGTAGCTGTCATCCTCTTGTCACAAACAAGTATTTCTCAGATCACACTGCAGCCTGGAAAGCGGCGGGGGAGGGGGTGGGGAATGCACCACCACACCTGTTATTTGGTTTTTCGCTAACATCAGTAATATTGATGTTTTTCAATTATTCTCTTACTGAATTTCATCTGAGATGAAACTCATTTCATCTAAGATAAATGGAGGCTTGGCCACTGGGTTATACACACAAACACATATACATATCTCTGCATATCTTAATCTCCAAGGTACAGCTAACAGATCACTAAGATTTCTGCAATTCATGATGTGTAAAAAACAAATAATTTTTTTTTTAGGCATATCATTGGAGTCCAGCTCTTCAAGGGGTCGGTTGACTATCATTTCTTCCACATTTATATTCATTCTCAGAGAATAGGGGCTTACTTTAAAAAGGTAACACCAAATCTAATTAGAAATAAAGCTACTCGTTCTGTGTGTTTCCCTAGATTTCTTTAGTGGCACAATGGTTTTGGTGATGGATAATTAGGCTGACAGCAGAAGAAGTGTATTCTTATCTATACAGATCTGCACAAATGCTAGACTAATAATTGGAGTCTCTTTTATAACTGTGATGAATGACATAACCACAGTAAAGCTAAAAATGTTCTAGATTTTAAACCTGTCAAATTTATGCTTCAATCAAATGAATGCCATGTCTATCCTGAGGACCTCCATGTAGGTATTATCTCTGTCTGCGGTTCAAAAACTACTGGTCTTAACCCCAAAAGTAGACATAGTGACTGCAAAACCTTCGGGGAAATATATTTACAACCTACATAAAAATGTATCCATTGATTTCCTTCCAAATATCCCTAGTGTACTATTGTTACACAGATGGCTGTAAACAGCAGAAGGCTACAAAACATTGGTGTTGGGGGCTAAGTCAGGTTTTACAATCAACGTGGCATTTACTCTTCTCATAACTTACAACCTGGAATCTTCCTACATTAGGATTAAAAAGTTAGTTCAGTAACCAGTAACAAAGTATTTTTAGTGGAACAACACTTGTGCCGGCAGCCAAAACTGGTTAATGTTGTTCAAAATAATGTATTTAAGAAGTATACCTATACATTAGATTGGCTTTTCAATTTGAAGCAGATCAAAAAAAATATTTACAAATAGTCTTTAAAATAATGAAATGTAATAATGGAAATGAATAGTCTAGATAATATTACTGCTTTAAAACTTAGGTTAGTCATCATCATTTAACAATTTTTCCATAGTACTGAAGGAAGAGACTGCAATTACTTACAAGTATCTCTAGAGCACTGTTAACAGTACAGATGAATTTGGCTGTTGCATGCCTGTTCTTGTATCATTCTTTAATGGGTGTTGTAGAAATCTTTGTTACTTAGCTAACTGACCAGTGCAGAAAGCCAGCAATTATTTTGGCAAAATTAAATACAACTGTATCATAAAAGTTAAGTCCAGAATGAGATAACTTTAAGCAACGGCATCCCATAGAATGCTGGATTAATTTTCTCATCAAATTTCTAAACCTAAGTACTATCTGTATCTTATCTTGCTGTGACCCTATAAGCTACTAAATTCAGCATAATTAATCATAATGGGAAGAGTTCAGAATTTTGTAAATTTCCACTCAAATGCAGAATTAATAATTTCAAATAGTTTTCACAAATCAAGTCTACGCAAATCTCTTCTCACTCCTTTCCTCTTGGCCCCGTCAAAAAACCCAGCCATGTTTGATGAGGACAGAGGCTTTTCTCAAAGATCCACAAACTATCTGGTAATATATAGCTGGAGAATTTATTGTCTGAAATAGCAAATAATACACAGTCTCAAGAGGCTTCCCACCTTCTAAGCACAAGACTGCAGACAAAACCATGGACAATATATTCCTCTCCAGAAAAATATTACTTTTATATCCCCACAAAAAAAAAAAAAAACAAACCTCAAAAAACCAACAACAACCACCAAAAAAAAAAAACCAAAAAAACCCACCACACAAAAACCCAACGAAAACAAAATATTTTTTTCCAGTTGATCCTCTGTAGCTTTTCCACATTGAAATAGAGAGCTTTTGTTCCAGATCACAAATGCTACTAAAACACAGTGGATCAGTAACATTCCCCGTGCCTCGACACGGGTTGCCAATAGTCATGGTACATGTGGGCCTGCCAGAATCGCATGGCAACCTTGTTTATTCTTCCTCATCTGTTTGCTTTCTACATTTCAAATATCTTCACTTAAGGAAGTTCATCTTGAGTAAGATACTTCTGTGTCAACATAAACTCTTCATCCCTCCTGTATTTCAGTAGATTTAGGAAAAACCTCTCTGCATTTTCTCTCCCAATATCCTATAGATAGTTTTTAACTGTCAGCAGCTTCAGAGTGGTGCTAGAAAATTTCTTTCAAATTCTGAGACTACTTTGGAGTAGGAATAATTAATCAGCAGCTTAAAAGTTAAAACTACTTTCTCTGCCAATAATGATACTGGTTTGCTCTTTTACAGTTATTTTACAGGAACATCACGATTTTGACATTTAATTGACAGAAACAGCACTATATGGAGAAAATGTAAGAAATGACACACACCTAGACCATCTTATATAAGCCTGTGGATAATTTGTTTGCCTGCCAAGACTGCATGATATGGAAATGTTCCCACCACTGTGGGAGCTGTGCTGTGTCCAAGTCAAACACACGCCACAGAAACAGTGAAACCTTGCTTTCTCTAGGTTGACGTGTTGAAACTGAGCCTAATACGATTGATTTCAGGCTGTAGCTTATGCCTCTGCAGGGACATTAGCACAGTCCCCCTGGCTGGCTTCTTGTTTCCATAAGTGTACAATTTAGATGAGATCTATACCTCATGGTCAGATTTGCTGACAGATAAGCACGCACACAGAAAGAGCAAGTGCACAAATCTTAGGTGTTCTTTTAAACAAGATTATGTATTTTCATCACACCCACTATACTCAGAAGTTTGACAGAGTGAGTAGACTCACTCCTATATTAGCATTCCTTCTTAGAAATTATAGGTACTACAGGAATCAATAATACTCCATAGAATACTTCTACTTTTCATTCAGATCGTGCTCTTATAGACTACACAATGCACTTTGTTAACATCCAGCTGTAACACACACACGAAACATGGAAATGACACAAGTGTATAGCTAAAATTTGCAGTTAGTTTTTCACTGCCTACAAAAACTTCCTAAAAAATGTACTTCCTCCCTGTAGCCTGCTATTCTTTATTTTTTACTGTGTTCTATCTTGCTTTTTTCCTCATAGTCATTGTGAAAATATTGCTGTATTTTCTTATTAAAAATTATCTTTTTCCCCACTATACTGAATTTGACGTATTGTTTTGCCATTTACAGACCACACCCCTGCGATAACCCTAGACATCCCCAGGTACTTTACAAAAGTTATTTGCACCCAGTGCCACAGACATGAGCATATGTTGTGGCTTTCAGGCAGACATCAGTAGGTGGGAACAAGATGTCAATGAGGCATGACTTGCAAGGAAACATAACTTGTATCAGACCTAAAAACAACAGGACAGAACAGGGGTGAGGGTGTACAAGCTCTTCATGGTAGGAGGCCTGACAGACCACAGAACTCATGTGCCCTGGTGCTTGACTGCTTTCTGTACTTACATCAGGTGGCTTACTGAAAGTTCTTACCCACAGCTGTGCCTTGCTGTATCATTAAATCTAGACGACCACAAGATGTTCCATGGCTCAACAGGCACTGCCCTCCCACTGCTGCTGTTTGCCAGACTTAAACAGAAGTTTGTGACATATTGATTCCTCTGGTTTACTCTCTTAAGTTTAGGAAGGACTCATTCAAAAGTTAATTTGGAAAAATAAATAAAGGCAAAAGTTTCAAGGGCAAAAAGCTTCAAAATAAAAATCCACATTTCAGGTTACTGAAATCTAGTTCATGAACTTGACAAAGCCGTTGGGATTTATCAAGTTTCACCTAATGTGAAATGTGAAGGATACTGCAACATGAAGCCACCCTGTTTTACCATGTATGCTCACTTAAATCAGTCCATAGTAATCTTTAAGATCCATTTTTACACTGTTGATGCCCATAGGTCATTATTTCTGTCTACAACCAGAGTCCATAAACTCAATTCTGGCAAATAAGAGCTGGCTAAAAAGCACCAATGGAGGTAATACAATAAAACTTGGCAAGACTTGATCAGTTTCAGGCCAGAGGCAAGTTTGGTAATTGCAGATCTGCTACATCCACTAAAAGACGGTCTCTCTCTGGTGCACCCAGATCTCTGCCCACTCTAGAGAACATCACAGAGTCATGCAGCAGAAGTGACTCTGATGTGCTTTACTTAATTCTTGTTTAAGAATACAGAATAATGTTGTTAGTTCCTGTGTTCAAGGCTTTCTTTGCTTGCACATACAAAGAAAATGTTAGTGCTTGTAAATAAAACTGTCAACATGTGTAACAGCAGCGCATATTATGAAATCACAGAAGATGTTTGTTCTTATGACAACCACACTGAAAAATTATATATATAGTCCAGACTCTTCATTACCCCAGCAACCTGTAAACTGTGATTATCCCTCTCCCTACTAAAGGCTTGTCCTCAGCCCTTGCTAAAATTTTATAACATCGTGGCAAATTTCTTTAAAAGAAAGAGGCTTAGTAGGCACTACAGCTTTGTAATATGCTGTTGGGTTTTGATTGCAATTGTAAGACTGCTTTTTCTGCAGATGTTTCCTGAAACTGATTTCACAAAGAAATCCTATATTAGGATTTTTATGTTCGGGGGTTTTTAAACACTTTTATACCACTAGCAAAGTAGCATTCATAGATTTAAATTGACACTAAAACATAAGATTGAAAATACCCTAGTGTTTAGAAAATTGTGTTAAGCTACATTCAGCTCTGTTATAGTAGATAATATTTATGTATACAAGGAATAGGTTTTTTTATTGCCTTTTAAAATTATCCATTATATACTTCTGACAGCCAATTCCTTATCCTTCTAATATGGCAGTAAAAAGCTAAACTACAACTGATTTCGGAGACAAGCATTTCAGAGATGAAGAAATAAAGTACCCTCTGTAACTAACATAAAGTGTTCTGAACTGAAAACAGAGTGAACACTATGACTTAAAAATATGATCGTTTATTTCTAATTTGCATAGTCCTTTATGTAGCCCAAGAGTGTGACAGTGCTTGATTCTTCCAAGGTTTTAGGGCTTTTCTAACTAAATACAAGTGATGGAAACTTTTTTCCAGAATCAAAGGTACAAAATGTAAACAAATACAATGAATTCAACTTAATCTGTTGAACAGAAACAGTTCCTTTGTGAAAAGTACAAACCTCTTGTGATAAAGTATGGAGTACTGATACTGAGAGCAAACTATGGCAATGTAAACATTAACATTAGCTGTTCTGACATTTCTTCTCAAAATGTCTAGCAAACATATTGCTCCACTGATGCTGGAAGTAGGAATAGGTTCTTATTTAGTCATCTGTTCCCAAATTATGGTTGTACTGCCTGTACTCCAGAGAGGAAAGAAAGGAGCAATTACATCATCTCTCTGGAACCAGACTAACAAACTACTGCCTACTTCATCTCATGGTCTCTGTGATTCCTAGACACCATCCCTTCGAGGCATTTTCAGCAATGCAAAACTCTGGCCCCTTAAGGACAAATGTAATGGAAAGCTAATTTGAATTAATTTGTAAGTAAATAATAAAGGTCAATCTTAAAACTTTTAAGCTCTCTGAAGTAGTTATCCCAAACTTAAAGCTTGTCTCCACACTCTGGTAAAGGAGTATTCTCCAACTGAAAGGGTGTAAGAAGAACCTGAGTTAGCATCTGAATTGAAAATAAAATCCTAATTTCAACAACCCTGCACATTAAATCAGTGCAAGACTCATGTTTTTCACAGGAATATGACTTTTTGCAATTCTTGAAATGAATCACAGATAAACATTTAACTGTTGGGAGCAAAAGATTGGTTCTGAGCTGCCCCAACAGTGGGAGCAGGGGGTCCTGCGGCCCTGCCCAACTCACCCACATAGTGCCAGTGCAGCATGGCCCCAGCCCACAGAGTTATACTGGGATATAGTGGGCCAAACTGGTTTATACAGGTCTGGACTGGGTTGTATGGATTGGACCAGATTTAGACTGGGGTTATAGGGGGATGTTCTGGGACATACTTGATTTGTTGAGTCTAGAAAAGAGGAGAGTGAGGGGAGACCTCATTGTGATCTCCAGTATCCTCACAAGGGGAAGTGGAGGGGCAGGTATCGATCCCTTCACTCTGGTGTCTGTGACAGGACTCAAGGAAAAGGCCTGAAGCTGAGTCAGGGGAGGTTTAGGCTGGTATCAGGAAAAGGTTCTTCACTCAGAGGGTGGATGGGCACTGGAAGAAGTTTGGACAACAAGAGTTTGGACAACACTGTTGGGTGTCACTCCTGGGGATGGTGCTGTGCATGGCTGGGAGTTAGACTTTGATGATCTTCGTGGGTCCCTTCCAGCTCAGGATATGACTCTATGATACCGAGCTTAACTGGCTGATACTGGCTTGGCCTGGGTTATACTGGGATGGACTGCGATATACTGGCCTGGACTCAGTTTAGGCTGGGTTAGACTGGTTTATACGGGTCTGGACTGGGACAAACTGGTTTCACAGCGCGCCTCCGCCGCTGCTCCTCGCGCGCCCCTCCTCACGCGGCCCCGCCGGCGCCGCGCGCACGCGCCCGGCCGCCCCCTCGCGCGCCGCCGCCACTTGTTTTGGAGGCGCGCGTGGTCCTCTCCGATTGGGCGCCGCCGCCCCGCCCCGCCCCGCCCCGGGCAAGGGAACTACATCTCCCGGCGTGCCGCGCGGCGGCGGCCCGGGAGCGGCGGGCGCTGGAGCAGGGTGGCGGCGGCGGTGCCGCTACTTCGCGAGAGGAGCCCGGGCGCGCGCGGCGCTGCCGCGGACAGGTCGCGGTGAGCGCGGCGCCCCCGCCCGACGGGTCCCGCCGCCCGGAGGAGCGGCCGCGCCGGGAGGAGACGCTGCCGCCGCCGACCCGCGGCGCGTCCCTTTCCTTCCTGTGCCGGCGGCGGCGGAGCGAGGGCTGCCCCCTCCTCCGTCAGTCGCGGCGGCGGCGGCAGCAGCAGTAGCAGCATGAGCGGCGGCGGTGCCGGCCGGAGCGCGGCGGCGAGGGCACGGCTGGCAGCGCGGCTTCTGGTGGTGCTTGGCTGCGTCCTGACACCGGAGGCCCAGGTAGGAACCGGCGGCTGGCGGGGACGGTGCGGCGGGGTGGGACGGCAGGGAGCAGGAGGGACCGTGGCTGGGCAGGGATGCCCGCCGGCTGTGGGTAGGGCTGCGGAGCCCTTCCGGAGGGACCGGAGGGCAGAGGCGGAAGGTGAAGTCGCTTCGGGGGATCGTGGGCAGAGGGCAGCTCTGGGCCGTGTCTTCCGCAGGCTCCCCGCGGAGAAGTCGAGAAATCTGTTGCTGGTGTCTGTAGCACACGTCCTTCCCCTTCCGTGCCTTGTGGCTGGCACTTGCCGGGATCCAGCCCGGGGCCGGTGCCGCCGGTCTGTGGGGAGAAGTTGGTTGACCTGGGAACCTCAGGTAGCACCAGTTAGTGGGCTGTGTTGAGAAGCTCTGGGTTGGCTCACGCCCGTGGCTTCAGGCAGAAGCTTCGGTGCTCTGATGAAGTCTGTGAGAAGCCATATGTTCAATGGTGATGCCAGTGCCCGGGCTTGGCTTGTGCTTAGGTCGTTTGTCCACATTTCAGGCAAGAATGAGAACGCTCCTTCCTTCTGTAAACTGCCTTCACAGCTTTAGGACAAGTGTCTGTAGCTAGGAGCTCACTATGCATCCACCGTGTGACTGTGACTGAAATGATAGTTGGTGTCAAGTAGGAGAGGCTTTCAGCTGGGCCAAAGACGTTGGAGTGAGTTTATAGAGGAATACACAGACCACGTGGAGCAAAGCTTGTCCTCCGGATTATTATTTTTCTTATATTTTCTAAATTTCTGCGTTGTATAACATGCTATACTGTAAGTAGCCATCCAAGGTGGTGATGACAGTAGCATAGATAACTTTAATTGCAGCTTTTTTGGTTGTAAGTTGAGGTTGTCTCCAGTTTAAAAATCTAGTGTTTTAGTAACTATTTTAGCATAACTAAATGCTAATTGAAATAAAGTTCTTAAAGAAGCACTTAGTAAAATGGCATGGGTTTCTTTGCACTGCTTGGCAGAGAGATTGGTTGTTGCTATTTCATAAAATTGTTAGCATGTTGTGTCCAGAGTTTGGCTTGTGCAGAGAAAGGTAAGCTAGCCATTAGTTCTCGGAGTCATGTTACCTAGGGCTGTTCTCTCATTCTGCAGCTATGGCAAAGTAGAACATCTAAGGAACAAAACAAGGTGTCCCAGGTGATCTTCTAATTGTTAAAGCAATTAAAGTACAACAACCTGATAACACTAATAAGGTTGTTTATATGAATAGGTTGCTTATTATTATATATATTCATTCAGGTTTTTCTTAAAGTACTGACTGTGTTTCTCTTTCCAGATTTCATAAGGAGAAATTGATGCAGGTTGGACATTGACCTTTTCTTCTGAAAGGTTGATTTATCTTGGAGAAGATAAGTTAAAAGTTTCACTTCTCCAGTATAGCTCTAATACCTGTTTAAGAGCTAAACTAGATTTGACAGTACTTTGATAAGCATATTGGAAATGTAGAAAAAATAGCAGCTTTGCAATCTCAGGTGACTTCTTGAACACAAATTATAGTAGGCTAATACTTTTAGAGTTTATTGTAGAGTTCAAAGTAATTAATAGACGGAAAGAAATCGTGATACTTGTCCATTGTAATAAAAGTGTGATAACTTACAGTACAGTTTGACTTTATATTTGTGGACTAAGTTAACTAGTATAGTTTAATTTAAAAAGGCAAAGTACAAATTGTGTGAATAACAAAGTAGGTCTTGCAATACATAGTTTTAACCATGTAGTGCAATGTTCTTATTTTGATGTCTTCAGTTTGAAAAAAAGAAATCATTAGAAGATCCAGGTGTTGACAAAAATGGAATAATTTTCTGCATGTTCTTGGAGTGTTCCATTGTTACAAGAGAGAGCGCTGAAGCCTGCACTTAGGCTAATTAAAAAAACCCTCTAACTGGAGTACTCGAAGCCAGTGTTGCTGTTGCATTACTGTGCTGTGAACTGACTCCACTGCTGTGCAGTATTACTGTTTTATATATGCTGTTAAAGTATTTTATAAATTGTGGTTTGGTACAGATATAGCTTAGTTTAATTTTAGAGCATGCTTTCCAAGGAAGCATTGATTTTGCTATTTTATGTATACAGGGAGCTAACTGTTCCAGTTCTGAAAATGTTGTGAGAAAAAGAAATGGAGAAGTTAGTTTGCTTGCTTACTCTGAATTATTTTTTCTCTTTATAATTTCCTAGATAATTTCTAGTTTTTGAGGAGGATTCATTTCTGAAACTTCATTGATCTAGGTAAACTGTTCTGAGTTTTCAAAGATGTTCTTAGAATTGAGATCTTAGTTAAATAAAAAGGCTGAAGCTTTTTATTGTTCCATGAGGATTTGACACTGAGTGTAACTATTGCATTTCTCTGGGACATTTTTTCCCTGAAAAAGCATTTTCCATTTTGCATAGATGGTAAAATTATTTTTGTAAGCAGTGGATAGTCTTATATACTGGTCATCAAAATAGTTTCTTACTCTTTATCTTCTCAGTTCAAAAAAACTTTATCTTATCATCCTATTAATACAGTTCAGTAATATTTGAGCAAAACGTTCAGAGTTATCTTTTTGCCTTTTTATATTACAATGAAATGTTATGCTGTTTGCTTTGTGGTATGGTGTTACCTGTAAGGGCTGCACCTTTACAGATTCCTGCCTCTGTGTGATCAATAAGAAAATTGGGAATTTTTAATTGAATTATTATAGATTAAAATGCATGGGGGTTTTATTTCTGGAATAACAAGTTTTTTCTTCTGGCTTTGAAGTTGGCAGTTATGTGGGCTGTGAAAAACCTGTAATTACACATTGGCTCTTTGTTAGTTCTTTTCCCAGGTTTGAAGTCAGATAACATTAACAAGGCAAGCATAACAGCAGGAAAAAATTTTGGTTAAAGTAACTTTCCTGAAATTAGTTTTACTTCATTGCCATATCTGCTCTACAGAATTGTGACAGCCTGTTTAGTGTCTCAAGAAAAGTAGGATGTACGTAAGGTGAATTTTCCATTTAAGTGCTTTATTGCCATATCCTCACCTCTTTATTCTCAGAGAGAGTTGGGGGAAATCCATTTCCCAGGCCTCCTTTATGCTTCATAAAGAAACAGAAGCCTACAATTTGATTTCTAGTGGCTTTTGTACATCAAGCTTGGTTATATAAGGGTATCTGTTTTGTAAAGTACAGGAGTGATTTATCATGCATAAAACAGATTAGATGATTTCATAATCTCATCTGTGTGAAGTCTGTGGAGGAAAAAAAGCCCGAAAATCTTTTTTGTCTCCTTTTGCACATAACATTTTAATAGTTAGAAGTTCTTCTAATCCCATGCAAGATATAAGATGTGTGGGCATCTCTATTTTAAATACATTCTAGGCCATCATGGATGTCATTGAATTTCCTGTCTGGCTGAAGAATAGAAGCAGTAAACACCAGTGTTTGGTTCCATTGCCTTAATGTGGTCTGAAGCCTTCAGAAATGTCTGTAGCAGTTTAAGAAGCTATGCCTAAAAGAGTTCATTTAGATTTATTGAAATTTATCATTCATAGAATCACACTTTCAGTGTTTCCACCTTTCCATCAGACACTGCCAGGGTCTGAGCAAGAGTGTTGCCGTAGCCTAGTCTACGGCGTTAGTTGGAGCTGTCCTCTCTGCTACACGCACAGTCCTGCCTTCCATTTCTGTGTTGGCAGTAGAACTTCTGCACTTGTAGTGTGCTGCCTTTCATAGAGGTGGTCTTAACCTAGTGCAGTAGCAGTACAGCTTGCTGTCCTAGCACAGAAAGAGGGATGAGACCTGGAAAAGACATACTCAGTTTCATGATAGATTCACAGCATTACAATATAGATCCCTGCACTTGGTTTTCCTAGTATTTTTTTGTTGAATTTATTTGTGAAATTACAAACTTCTTGGGCACAGAAGAACCTAAACTCCTTTTCCTTATGCCTCTAAGGAAACTGGATGGAGTGTTTTCACACTTTGAGAAGAAATATGAAAATAAGATGACAGTGTGTGATTGTAGGGTTTTTTTAGGCAATTCGACTCATGAGCATTTGGTAGGAGAATACTTGATATGCAACTCTGCTAATATACCACATGTTTGTAATTTGGAAAAATCTTGTTGCTCATTCTGCAGAAAGTTCTATATGCTGAAAGTGTCAACAAATTTCAGGGATGAAATTGTTCATCTTGCTAACATTGATTCAGCATTGCATTTAGAGGTGGGCTTAAGCTCAAAAAAGTTCTGCAGTCTTACTTTGAGTTTGAGGTATATTACAAAGTATTTTAGTGATGAGAAATATTTGCTATGGAACTATATTTCGCTAGTATTTCTTTCAACTACCATCTTTTTCCCTTTAAAGGATTTTTCTGCAGTTAATATTCTATTTCTATATTAAAAATAAATGTTTATGTATTTTTCAATAGCTCACAGGAGTCCTAGATGATTGTTTATGTGACATAGAAAGCATCGATGACTTCAATACTTTCAAGATCTTTCCCAAAATCCAGAAACTGCAAGAACGTGATTACTTCAGATATTACAAGGTACACTTAGAATGGTGTTTTCCTGAATAATTTAAATAAAATGCAGAAAATATATGAAGGATTGCATATTAAGTCAACTTGCTAGTGTTAGGCTGTCTATTAGAAGCCCACAGCTCTTTAATTTGGTTGAAGCTGGTTTTCAGTCCCTGGCAGTTGTGTTGGTAATAAGTCTTGTTTGCTGTGTTAATCCTGGAGTCAGTGACAATAGATCATGACCACTTCCATTCAATTGATAAGCGGTAATTTTAAAGATAGTGCCTTTGTACTCCTGCATCTAGGAAAGGATCATATATTAGCGATTTTCTGACAGCATGCAGTGCTTATCTTCTAAGAAATGTGTATAATTTGAAATGGAAATATTACAATGACTTACTTTTCTTGTAAGTTGCTGTCTTATTTCTGATTTAGTGTTTCCTATCTAGACAACTGTTATTCCTTTGAAAAATAGGTAAAATTTTCCTTTTTCAAGTAATATATAATATCACTTTTTATTACTTGAAGCATTTTTTTCTCTGTTATTACTATCTGATGCGCAAATGAAGATCTGAAGCCTGATACTCCTGTTCTCAGATATGCTTAACTTAAAAGTGAAGTTGCATTTTGGCTGAGCTGATCAGATGACTGCCTGCCACTGGAGAAATGTGGTTACACTCCTCTAGGGCAGCATCCTGCCCCTTTGCTACTTTTAGCTCTCGGTTAGGCCAATGCATCTCTTTAACCTGGTGGATATTTAGTTTGGGTGTTTCAGTTTGTCATTTGGTAGGGGATTTTGTTGGTAGGGTTTTGTTGATTTTGTTGGGGGTTTTTTGTTGGTTTTGGGGTTTTTTTCTCCTCAGGATGTAGAAAGTCATCTAGCCGACCTGGAATTGGACAAATATTAAACTTATGCAAGATGGGGTTATGAGTGTGCAGAAGGAGAAAAGAGCACTAGACTCCTCACTTTCTAGCCTGAGCAAGCAGTAATGTGTAACTGCAGCCTGAATCTCCTGCTACATGATAAAGTTCTAAATTCGCTTTTCAGGAGAAACAGGATATGTGTGACTTCAGTACTAATACATCACATAGCAGTGGTAATGAGATTCTCCAGAGGCAATAGAAAAATACAAAACAAAGTATGCGAAGATGAGGAGCAACAGGTATATGAGACTTCACACAACAGTAATTTTATTCTGCAAATTTAGAGCTTATGTGCATTTCAACAGCAGTTCTGCAGATCATACTCTAAAGGTGTATCATAATCCTGCCTCATCTTTTATACTGATCTTGCTAATAGATGGGCAGATCCAAGGGCCTGTGTGCAGTGCACCCAGCACCACACTTCACTTAGTACTTCCAGTGGTGCCAGGGAAGAATTTGTGTTGAACAAGTGAACTGAGTAAATCAGTCAGAATGTTCTTCACCCTTTCCTGTTTGAATAAGCAACAGCTTTTTTGATATCCCTGTGCAGAATGTTGGAAGTGCTTTTAAGCACATAAATGAATGTGAGAATTGTGAAGGTAGGTGTCATGGTTTAGGAGTGGTACTCCCCAAATCAGTGCCCCCACTGAACCATGCACCACTCACTCTTGTTCCCCTGTTTTCCTCTCCCTCTCCATGCTATGTCAGGATGGAGATGAGAATTGGAGGCACAAAAGGTAAAGATCATGGGTTCATATAAGAACAATTTTCTGGAAAGAGCAATGAAATAAGAAAATGAACAGTAACAGCAACAGTACTAATGAGAGAGGGCATAAGAAAAGAAATTATTCACATAGAGGGGAAAAAAATAATAGACAATATCAGGTGACTCTCTCTGCTATGTTTTCTTGACTGGAAGGAACTCCTTCTCCCTGGAAGACAGTCCCTTTCCCCTGCCCCTGGCAATGATGTGAGGTGTTACGCAAAAACCTTCAGGTCCTAGCCATGCCCTGTCTCGGTTACTGCAAGTACGAACCCTGACCTGGCCAGAACCAGGACATAATTCAATGATCATCTAGGTCAGCTACAGCATAGGGGGAATATACTTGTTCTTGGAGTGAAAACACTCCTACTCTGAAGTAATTGAATTTGTAATAGGAACTTGGATTGTGAACTTTTGTAATTTCTGTCACAGTATTCCTATTGTGCTGCTAGTTCAACAGCCATAAAATAACTCAAACCTTAATGTATAATACAGAATGGATGAGGTAGTTTTTACACAAAGGCCAGAGAAAACTTCATAAAGTCTTGAAGAAATTGTGCTAGGTGGTTTCTAAATAGTACAACAGTTCTCAATGAAAGAAATAAAAATTTTTGTCTCTTTAGTTTTATACATCAAAACACACAAACTGTGGAAACCTCGTGATCAAGAATCTGTCTTTTGATTTGTGAAAGGACTGAATAATACTCTGAGTGATAATGATGAAATCCAATACCTCATAGCCTGAAGAAGATAGGATGGTCTATGTAGACAGTACCTGATTGGTATTGATTAAAGTGCAGGTGCTATACAACCTCATTTTGTGTGTGTACTGGTTTTTGGTGCTCTTCAGTCATTCTGGGACTAGTATATCTTGATTTGTATCTGTTCTTTCTGAATTAATTTGCTGTTTAGGCAGTGGTATTTTATTTATATAGTTTATATTAGTTTATTTAGTTTAATGCAGTTTATATTATTTATTTATATTTTACACTAAATAGTATATATTTATATTATATAGTGTAAAAGCAGTGGCTGCCTAGTTAGTTACATCTTCCTCAGTGTGTAAGCATTTTTTATTGTGGGAGTTTACTTTGAAGAAGGTTATGATTTAACTATGTTAGCTGGTCTTTTTTTGGTAGAAATTGGTAGGAGGCGAAAGTTTTATATAATAGGTCTTATTGTGAAGGTGAAGTGGAATGTAAAACTATTTTGTGCTTTATTTAAAAAAATTTGAGGGGATGAGTACAAAAAATAATTGTACTTTTTTTTTCTAGGAAGGATATTTGTGCATTGAATAGAGGAAATGGGGGGGAAGCAACCTAAAATCTCTGCTTTTATTGTATCTGTGCTAGCAAGGTTTGAGCTGTAAAGAGAAGATGTTTGTGATCACTTCTAAGAAGTTGTACCATCTGCTAAATGTCTTGTCAGGGGTTTTTTGACTAAGGAATCTCTTTAACATTTTAAAATAATAATCTGTTTTTAGTCTAATTTTGAAATCCAAAATCATCCAAGCACTTACTTGAATTAGTAAATTTTACTAGTGAGAGATTTAATTTTTGCTTTAACATACTATGTGCTTGTGTTCACTTACTGGAGACCATTATCATTAACAGTTTTATTGCACAAAGCTTTAGCTTATGTAGTTAGAGAGAGTAATTAGAAGAAACCAAATGACAGACCAAACCCCTCCAAAACCCCCTAAACTTAAAGTACTTAATATAACACTTTTTCCTTGTATCCTCTCCTTTAATTTAAAGGATTTCCTGATACTGAGAGCTTTCTTCTACAGATGTCTTATGTAAGTGTTGATTGTAAATGTCTGGTTTTGTGTGTTTAGGTCAACCTGAAGAGACCATGCCCATTTTGGGCTGACGATGGCCATTGTTCTATAAAAGATTGTCATGTAGAGCCTTGTCCTGAGGTATGGATCAAATAATATATTTATTATGATATATGATAATATCAAATAATATCAAAAGGGGTTTTTGGCTAAAAATTTGCCAATTTGCAGTGGCTAGTACTATAGTAACAATGATTACTAATGAGAACTTAAATTTAAATAAAAGTGACAAAATTCTTTTCCATCCCAAAAGTAGAAATACAACCAAAATATTTTAAGGTCTTACTCATTTTATGAACAAAGCAGGTAGCTTCAAGAATAAGTCTCTTCTAAGCTCTAGCACTGTTTTGGATATAACATGTTGAGAAGCTAAAGGAGCAAATTAATTTTTCAAAAAACAAGTTTGCTTTGACCTCTATAGCAATGTTAGGTAATTGGTAGGTTTTTATCAAGCATAAACATTTCTATGAACAGTGTAAAAGCTGTGTGATTTATTTTTTGTTTTTAGAGCAAAATACCTGTCGGAATTAAGGCTGGGAGCGCTAATAAAGTAAGTACCCCTTTATTTTCTAAGTTCTTTCTATTTTTTAAAAATATTAATTTTATAACAGCTGTGTGACTTTTAAGTACAAACCTTCAGTGTTTGCATACTGATGAAATAGTTAAGATACCTGATTGATGTGGCTTTACCTTTTTACCTTTATGTATAGTAGTGTTTCTGACATAGCTGGTACCGTCATGTCATTTTGAGTCTGTCATTGCTGGAGAGATGATGCAGACTGAATCAATGGATGATGGGGGACTGCTCTGCATAGCCGCAGAATGACTGGTGCAAAATTGTTGCTTCAGTTCTGAGTACAGGCCACCTTCTAGAAAGCTGTGGGCTAAGGTGCACAGAGGCAGTAGCAGTGCAGTCTTTTTTAAGAATCATAAGTAATCACAACATCTAATATTAAGAGAACTGAAATGATTACATGTAGTTCTGCTAGGTCTTATTTTCAAGGGGTCATTAGTCCAGGGATTATTTGGTCATTAGTCTAAAGACAGTTTAGGCTGAAGTGGCCAGTGCAAACTTAAGTAGTCAGTCTGTGCTGTTGGCTTTTGCTTGCTTCTCTCCGAGTCATCCTTCCTAGATCACCAAGTGATCTTAGTAAAGTAAAAAAAAGTAGAGAGGCTATATATGCCTAGGAAAGAGGTCAGAGCAGAAAGACTAATAACCACCCACCCACACATCCCAAACACAGTCCCCAAGAATGAGGATTTTAGCAGCTGATGTGATAATGGTGCCCAAATGAGAGATCTTCCTGAGTGCCTCGACTGTGTTGTAGATACTTACACTTGATTAACATATCATATCTCCATCCCCCCCCCCCCAGTGCTTTCTACCTCACTTGGCAGACTAAGTGTAGTCCACCATATCATAAAGGACTTATGAAAAGGACTTTTGGCATTAGGTTTAGACCTCATGCCAAGAAACATTATCAGAGATAGCTGAAATGAATACTTCATTGTGAATTGATGACTTGTGTCCTGCTGTCTTGAGCAGTACAGGCAAGTCTGTCCAAGCTTTAGCTCAAGAGGAAGTCGTGTTTCCTTTATACATACATTGTTAACTCACTCTGAAGTAAAGACTGCCTCTTCATTTAAAGGTTCCTGGTTATCAGAGAA
Organism: Coloeus monedula; assembly: GCF_965178545.1. Lineage (NCBI taxonomy): Eukaryota > Metazoa > Chordata > Aves > Passeriformes > Corvidae > Coloeus > Coloeus monedula. The sequence goes on along the minus strand of NC_138782.1, from coordinate 48,421,023 downwards.
GAAATATCTTTCTCACTGACATAACTTAACTGTCAGTCAATTCACCATTCCAGCACAAGCAGCAATAGTTGTTCTGAAAAGCTGACACTATCTCTGGGCAGCAGATCTTGTGTTTTAGCTGAATAATCTGTTGCCAGTTCTCTTTTTCACTGACTCTTTTATCTTCCAAGCTTGATTGTAGAGAAGATGACTCTTGGAATAGCATAATGCCTCCTAGAGAGAGGGACTGCAAGACTTTTAACTGTTTTAGAAAGGATTCTTGTAGCAGGCATTTGAGCTTCCTGATTGATTAATCTTGAAAGCCACAAATAAGCTGTTAAATAGTAAGCAAGGGTATGCTGTTCTTTAGATACTTCACATAAGCATATCAAATTGGATTTAGGAAGTGAAAAAACAGATGCCTTTTTCTGTAACCACAATAAATTGGGATAGCTTCTTTGGGAAGCTGCCATTTGCTGTGTGTTTGCTACAGTGGTTTCCTTTGAGTTGACTTGTAGGTTGTTGAAACCAGCTACAGTACTCAAAGTTAGGCAATTCTGTACCTTTAATCTGCAGTAGAAGACACTAATGCGTGCTGCTTTTCTGTTAGAGAAGCAAATATTTCTGGGGGAAAATTGTCATCAGAACAGACATAAATCTTACCTGTGCCATTTTCTTATTTCTTATGGTTCAGTTAAAAGGTCTTTCTTGGAGCCAATTAAAAATCTACAATCTCATTTAATATCCTTTTAAGGAAATATAAAATTTGTTTTAGTATGAATGTTTTGTTTCAAGGACTGGGCAAGTACAGTGCTATTAGCCTGTGCTAATTTCCCATTTGGGGGAGTCTTGCACCTTATGGCTAATCTGCAAAGTACTGGGTTAACAAAAAAAGGGGTTTTTTCCCCAAGGACATACATGTCCAGTTTCTCTCTTTTGTCCTTATAGTGTTTATCTTGGAAAGCTGAAAATAACCAAAGGTGTTGTTAACAGTGAGAATTATAATCTCTTGAATAGATATACTCTTGGTAGAATCCTGCAGAGAAGTTTTCTGTGGCTTCTGTCCAGTTTCCCTTTGCCTTTCTCTTCTTGTGTAGAGGAGCTTGTAAACTTCCAGCTTTATTTAGGCTTTTGTGGGGGATTTTTTTTTTGTTTGTTTGCTGAACAATGAAGAGAACGGTTCTTTTGAAAGCTCATCTAGCTGCAAAGACCAAGGTTACACTTGTACAACTTCCCTATAGGAGTGCAGTTAGCAATAGAAGATGTCTTTTAAATTCTTGACACCACCATAAGCCTTTTGAAATAGTGCTGTAGAGGCAAACAGTAATTTCCTTTTCTATAGTTCTGTTTCATTTGAGTGGTGAATGCATATTTTGGGGCTAGACATTAAAGCTGTATTAGTCTTCGAAGCACGGGACAGGATGCAGTAACTCAAGGTTACAACATGTAACTTTGTAATTTGCTTCCTGCCCTTCTCTTTTCTGTTTTTTTTTTTCCAGTAACTGGTCTTAGGAGATCCTGGTTGTCACGAACAGATATTTTGTCCTGATCTTGTCAATGGTCACGGAGCACTGATCCAATAACTGTTCCTGTTAAACACTAAGGAATAGGGAAAGCCGGAAACACATTTTGAGACTTGAATGTTCATTTTGTTGGAAATTTAGGATTATAATCTTGGCAGTAACCTTTTTTCACTTCAGGGTAGGGATTGGTTTGCAACTCTAGACATGCAGAATGTTTACTTCAGCATCTCAGTATGTTATTTCATCAGCAGTATCTATTTCAGTCTAGGTTAAAGCCATTCCTTGTTCCCATTTTTACGTTTAACATCATACCATACTGAAGAGTGAGGTCCCATGCCTGTCAAATCCAAGAAAATTGAGTGAGAAGTTCATTCTAGAGTAAATATTTATGGACACGGCCCCTAACAAGATTTAAATTTTTTGGTTTTTTTAAATCTCCTTCACTTCTTTGGTCTTCAGTAGGTTCTGCTGGTTTTCTTTGTGTTGATTCAGGCAAATACATTTTTAAAAAGCAACTCATTTTGCTTACTCATCTGAACAGTTTTAATTAAATACTATCTTTTTAAAATTTATCATTTATTTATTTTATTAATTGACTTAAGGCTTAGTCTGGAAAAAACACATATTCTTGCCCCCCCCCCCCCCCCCCCCCCCCCCAATCCAAAAACCCCAAAGAGGAGGAAATTTAGTTTATCTTTTAAGAGAGCACTGTTAGTACCTTTTATGTTCCAAAACTTAGAAGAACATTTTGAGCTTTAAGCTGACAGACTTAAATTCCCTGCTGATATAACCATATTATTATAGAATAGTGGAATTTAATCTTTAATTCTTCAAACGTTTTCCTTAGAAATGATCCAGAGGTAAGTATTTTAGTGGATTACTTTTTAAAAAATACTTCAAAGTTCATCTTACATATTTCTATTCTATCTTTAAAATAAGTAAAATTTGAGTCTTCCAGACCTGTGAACATCTGAAGCAAGAAGTGAATTGGATTAAATGAAACATGAGGGGGAAATGGCCAAAACGAATAAATATACCTACTGAAATAACCAAGGAAACTTGGGATATGATTATACTTGCAAAAACAAAGTGTGTTTATAGGTATAGTGCTGCATGTCTTTCAAGGTCCTTTTATGAGACTGTAAATAAGTATCTGAAACACTTGTGGGTGTTTCATAACAAAGGAACTCCATTTAATTTAAACAAAAGGCAAAACAAAATGTTGACATCTTTAGCTGAATTCCCTGTAGTAGTTAAATTCACAGAATGAAATCAGCTTGATGAACTTAAGTGGAAAAAAAAATCAAAGTAAGAAATGTTCCAGAATCATATACTGCTTCTAGAATAAGAGGGGTTCCCTTAATATGAGGGTGTTCACTGCTAAACTTAGAAATCCTTTCACAACACCTGTTCTTAGAGGATTTAAGTAATTCATTTGCATGTTAAATATGACCTTTCTTACAGTATTCAAAAGCAGCAAATAATTCCAAAGAATTGGAAGACTGTGAGCAAGCTAACAAGCTGGGAGCAGTTAACAGTACCTTAAGGTATGCTGTTATTTACATCAACAGTACCAAAATAGTAAGAAAGGAACATTTTAATTTGTCTGTCTGGTTTTGGCAATGTGCTGGTTTTTGTTCTTCATTCTTTCCATAACCCATTAGAAAGTAAATGTGAAATGATGGAAGAACATCTGAAGGCTAAGGTGTTAAATGATAAGTAGACCTTCTTTGTTGTCGTTTAAAGTACAATTTTATATTTTAAAGATGTATCTTAAAGCATCAAGAGTCAGAAGAAACTTGCAAATAAAAGCACTGCTTTTCTCTACTCTTTGTTCTTGACGACTGTGATGGATTAAGGGGTTTTGTCCTGCTTTGTCCCACTGTTGCACTGATGTGCCTGTTTGTGATCATTCAGTGAACCAGATCAGGGAGTTGAGTTACTTTTGTTGTTGGCAAAGTTATTTTTAGCTTGGATCAATTGTCTCATCTTGCTTATTGCATGGCACTGTCAAGGTTGGGTGGGAGGAATTCTGCAGGATGGTGTTGCCCCTGGGTACAAAAGTGTGTGGAACAGCATCTAGAAAACATAGCACTCTGCTGGATTCCCCACTTTTGAAAAACAGAAATAGAAAAATCAATTCTTCGCTGTTGATGGAGGGATGTGGTGTCTTTGCCCACAATTTTCAGCAGTTCTCCCTGGTAAAGATGTTGAAACTCTTTCTTGTGCCACAAAAAACTGACTGTTTCTGCCTGGTGTGTGGTGTTTTAGGGGAAATAAGAAACTATGGATTCTGTTCCATTTCTGTAAGGCAAAAGAATGTGAGATTGGAAATGGACAGCTAGAGATAATGCCTTTATGAGAGTAGGATAGATGATTAAAGTTTGGAGAGGACAGGTAATGGATCCTTTATGTGGAGGAGGAGTTTGTGCTTTGCAGGAAAATCTCTATGTTTTCAACCTAGCAGTGCATCATCCTCTTGGTTTTGGGTCATTTTCCTTTATAAGTTGTATTTTTTGTGGTTATCAAATCTTGTCTGTTGGTAATTACCACAGAATTTCCTCACCTAATGCCTAGTATAAAGTCTCCTTCTGTGATTTGGCAGAAGTTTAGAAATGTATCTTGTTGTTGAATTGCCTCTGTTTGTAGAATTGAGATGGTACTAATTTGATCAAACAGAATAGGTTGTTTTTGTTGTTTCAAGGTGCCTCACTGCACCCTGGAGCAGAGTTCCCAATCTTAACTTTGCTTACATTTTTCTGTCAGGAGTGTGGCATCAGTAGTTCTGTACTGCACGCGGTCATAGAAGAAAGGTTTTGGCACTGTTTGTGTTTCATAGTGTGGGAACTTCAAAGTACTTGTCTCTCTAGTACCTTTGAAAATGCTAGAGTGAGTGTAATACCATTATTAAAATGGCTTAGGACAAATCATATTCACAGAGTTTTTAGCTTAAAGAGGGATTTAGACATTTATTCTCCCAGTAAAAAGTAAGGCACTAACTGTTGTAGGTTTCATTGAAAGTACAGGTTATGAAAACAGGGTGATGCCTCCCTCCCCTACCCTCAAAGTGACAGCTGCTAAAGTAATTCTTTGAAATGTGTTAAAAATATATTCTGTGAACATATTTTCCCAAGTTCTTACTGGAGGAAGAGAAGCCACTGCACAGTTTGTTCAAATAATGGTGAAATCTTTGCCTCAACATTAAGGTGACTTTTGAAAGTATTGCAGTTGATGCTTGTTTGAATTTTTGTGCAATTAACAAGGGGTAACTCCATATATCCTCAATTTTCAGATATACTAACTCAGAATCAACTTCCAAGCTGTATGTGGGTTGTATTTCTTTCAGAAGCTCTTATTGATGTTGTTTATTTAAAAGTTTAAAATCAAATGTATTTTTTTTTCCCCTCAGTAACCAAAGTAAGGAGGCTTTCATTGACTGGGCAAGATACGATGATTCACAGGATCATTTTTGTGAACTTGATGGTAAAATGTTTAAGCTTTTTCAGAGTGCTTGTTTTATTTGCTGTCTCATAAAAATGCAGAAGATCATGGTTTCTCTACAAATAACCATTTTTAAAGTTTTAATTTTGCCTTAATCGACAGAAATGTGACAGTTCGTATCATGCACACAAAGTGCAAATTTTTTGCAATTTTACAAGAAGTATTTGGTAGCCTACACAGTGCACATTCACTGTTACCTCCTTTTAGTATATTGAGAGATATTTATGTAAATAAAAAAGACAACAAATGGGAGGGGGCTAACATATTTTTTAAAAAGCTTCTTACAAAAAAATTGCATCTAGCACAAATATAAGACAAAGGCTTGCAGCTGATTGTTTCTTACTACTCTATTGTTTTGTTGCTATTCTTCTGTGCTTGGACTGAGTTTATTCCCCTTCTGCTCTTGCAGTTTCCAAATGATCTCCGTACCCATGTTTGTAAGGACTTTCTTATTGTTAAAACATTAGGGTACTGGATTGTGTCTTTACACCACGTATGTGAGTCTTTTTATTTGCTTGTAGGGTTCAAAGCTCAAAGGAATGTTTTCCAGACAAATGTGAGAATTGCCAGCTTCAGGATTGACTATTAAAGTCCTTTTTAATAAACACCTTAGGAAGCTTTCTATATTAGGAATATTTAGGGCATAATGCTAGATATTTTGATCTACCTTTAGACTTATGTTTGGTGTCACATGAGAAAGTAGCAGCTGCAGTGGACTTAGCAGCTGCAGTTCTCTTTCAGCACTTCTGCTGCATCTGATCTGACCACTTTCTATATGAGCTGTTTCTGTAATAGCTGATGAGCATTACTGTAGATCTGAACTGTTATATGAAATTATCTGCTGTCTCTACTATGTTCAAGTTGTCTACATACATTTTTTAGTAGTACTGAGCTGTGAAAGATATAGTTGAGGAGCATTTCTTTGAGAAGTAATACTAACTTAGTAGTTCCTGATTCTAACTCCATCTCTCCTTATATCATGCCCTGCTGAAGGAGGATGTCCCCAGCTGTGCTCTTGCAGTGTGGTGGGTTTTTTTGTACTGTCTCTGGTGTGCATCTTTCTGCATGGTCAGCCGATTAGGCTTACCTAGTAGCGGGAAAGTAAGTTGCCATCTCCCAGCCACCGCCCACACTGTTGTGATGAACTGGCTTGTCAAGTGAGTTTGTGATCTGGAGCAGGGAGAGTGAGAGAGAGTAACTACTGGGAGTCATGGGGAGGAAGTAGAAACCCTTGCTCTCTTCTTCTCCTCTCTTCCTGTTGGGCTTAATGATAAACTAGATAAGGGAATTGATCTAGCTGAAAAAACTTAGTAACCTGGGTCAGCTTTCTGCCTTTCTGTTGTATGGCTCCACAGTACACATAGACTCAGTTGTATGTGGATAACAAGAAGAAAAATGGACCCCGAAGTAATCAGGGAGTGTAAGAGCTGCTTAGGTTAGCCACACTGTCAAATAAATAAATAAAGCTGTAATTTGACTTTCTCTCATCTGGCAGTCATTGTTATGTGTCTTGTATCAGCTCCTTTCTTTGTTTTTGCTACTGCTGCTGAAGTGATGCTTAACTGCTCATGCAGAATCACCTTTTTCAGAGCAGTTTCACTGTCTGTTTCTATGGCTTTTTTTGTTATCTGAGGGAAGTACTACGTGGCACTTATTGGCCATTCGTATGTGGGGTTTGTTTAAGCATGAGTTGGTCTTGACCTAGAATTTCAAAGAGGGGCAAATTCCTCCTGCTTTTTACTGGTTGTAGCTTGAAACTATTTCTGTTTCTACAGTGTTTTTAAGCAGAGAGAGTCCTGTTTCACAATTTTCTTTGGATAAGTTGCCTGAAATTTGTAGCAAACTTCAGAGATGAGGGTATAGCTTGTTGAAAGGTTGCTTGAGTAACATGCTGCTTGTTGTAACCAAGAGATTTGTTCTGCAATATGCTGAAAGGTTTGTTCAGTTAAGCAATATGATTCAGACTTTTCTGCCAGTATACAAGGGTATTCAGAGGAAAAATGGATTTAGCTAATAAATTTACAGTATGTACCAACTACAAGATGTACTACTTTGATCTTGTTATTATTAAGAACCTACTGTATGCAGTATACCCATTTCAAAAAAGCAACTCCTTCAACCAAATACTGCCAGACAAACCCTAAATTTGAAGGCCATTTAAAACATAGCACTGTTTATATCTTAGCCTAGAGTCAGGGAATACAGTGCATGTCAACTGTTCATGGTAAACTTAAAGAAGCCACCTAGATGGTCATCAAACATTATAGAAATGAGAGGTACACAGGAAACTTTGGAATAGGTTATATACTTTTGGGCTTTGTATTTAGCATTTATATTGCTGCATTTTTACATACAGGGCACTTACAATCCAACTGGAAGGTAGAATAGTATTATATGAGACCTTGTTTATATTTAGTTCTGTGTGACTGGTTAAATTAAATCTTTTTCAAATGATCAGTTAGCATATGTAACAAAACTTTTCCTATTTAGATGAGAGATCTCCAGATGCACAGTATGTGGATTTGCTGCTGAATCCAGAGCGTTACACTGGATATAAGGGACCTTCTGCTTGGAGAGTATGGAACAGCATTTACGAAGAAAACTGCTTCAAGTAATTGGGAGGGAGAGGAAGCCTGTTTCTTATACTTGTACCTCAATTTGGCTAAAAACTGATCTTTGTGTTTTCTAACTTATTTTTTAGGCCTCGATCTGTCTATCGTCCTTTAAATCCACTGGCGCCTAGTAGGGGTGGGTCTTGCCTGTTTTATTTTCCAATGTACTTCTTTTAACATAGTGACTGTTGCAGTAAAAGTGATACAAATATCAATTTCCAGTCTGTAGGTGTGCTTTCTGCTTATTTGATTTCCTCTGTAGAAGTAGCTGTACATATTCAATATTTAGACTAAGGCTTGTGGTACTTTATTACATACCTACCTAATCTTATCCCTATTAATAGTCTTATTAATGTCAGGTAAGCTGATATGAAAACTAAATTGTAGGTCTCAAACTGTTTACTAAGTTTCACACTAATTTTCCAACTTTGAAATTTGTATTCTTGTTTATTTTTTCAAAAAGCATTTAATTTAGTCATTTTGGTTCATACTTATACTGGTGTAATGTAGTTGTACATTTTTCATCCATAATGTGTAGTGTAATTACATTACTTGAAGGAGTTGATACTTAGGAACGATCAATTATCTGCAAGAATGTTTTAAAAAAGTATGCTATTGACCTGGGGTTTGTTTTCAGTTTTAAGTTGAAAGCTATAACCTGGTGTTTCAAGTGAATCAGCTTTCCCCTGCCAGTGTGTCTCATTTCCCTTAAAAATTAACTATTAGGCAATAGATTAAATTTTTTAAAAAATCACCATCCGTTAGAAAAATCAAGGTATCTCAATATTTATAATGACTAAAAGCTGATATATTGCTGATGCACACAAATAAAAATAATTGTAACAATGGTTTAATGCAGGGATCAGAATTTCAGGAAGGAACTCTGGCCTGATCTTTGACCAATGCAAACTAAAGACTATGACTTCCTAACCACCTTTCTGAAGCTAAAATACAGCTTTCAAGAACATGTGAATCAGCTGCTAATAAGATTTCAAGTTCTTGGTGACTTTCATTATTACAGTGCGTTAAGTATTGTGTGGTCTTGAGGAACAAGAATGGAGGGATGGAAAGTAGCCTATTCTTTATAAATTCAATAAGGGTTCTTGCACTTTGAGTGTTTGTAGTAAAGTCTGTTTCATTACTATGTTGCTGTGGAAATTATCTTTTTAATGCTTATGCATTTCTTTTTTTTTTTTTTTTTCCCCTCTAAGGAGGAGATGATGGTAAGTCATTTTCCTTGACCTGCAGTAATGAAGTAAGCATTAGAGATTTTTGGATTTTGGATTTATTCACTTTACTGTTATTGAATTAGAGAGCAGGAAAGTTATGTTTTTGTGCAGATTATTGATCAGAAAATGTTTTTAATGGAATCATACTTCCATTTGGAGTAAGGGGATGATAAGAGCAAACCACAATTCTCAGTTCTTATTCTTGTAACAGAATATACGCTGTGATAATGTTATTGGTTCTTCCAGAACCCCACTGATACTGATGTCAGATCCCTTAAAAGAAGAGGGACTATTTGTTGTGTACCTTCTAGAATGTCCTTGCTTTTGGGAAGATGGAGAGAGAGTGGGAAGAAAATACTTGATCTGCCTACAGGGAGGCAGACTTTAAGATTTTTCAGTAAACTGAAAGCTCTCAGGCATAAGATCTAAGTCTTAGGGAAATCTTTGGGCAGGTCAAGGTGAAGGCTGCCAGAATTGCACTCTGCCATCCTGTCTTTCACCAGTAGGGCATATAATCAGACTTGTGCTTCCGTACACCGCTGAATGCCCTGACCTGTAGCTTAGGCATGGTCATTCTTGTATTTCTCCTATTCGGACCCCAATAGCTTTAAACTAACCTCAAAGTTAGCTGCTTCTGTGCCTGTTCTCATTTTAATAGCTAAATTACTTAACTTCACATCCAGATGGCAGCTAATGTTGTATGCATAGTAATATAAAAATACTGTAATGTTGGAAATTAATACTCTTCATTTAACAATGTACTTTGTATTTACAGGAGAATCTTTCTACACATGGCTAGAAGGTGAGGACTCTTGGATGAGTTAATACAGTGTTAAATTCACTAGAAGAAACACTGTAGCACTTTTTTCATCTCCTCAAATATTTTTCATAGCGTAGGCTTTTTAGTAAATTGTGCAGTACTTCAGAGTGTTGTTCAAGTATTTCTTAACTTGAGGGTCTTTGGAAATCTTCTCATTTACTTAGATGGTATACTCCTTAACCTTTTAGGTGTTTTATCTTTTATAAAGGGAGAGTTCACTTTGTGCCAGTTACTTTGAATTTTTTGGTTATTTTACACATTTAAGCAGGGGCATTATTAGTAGTAATATTGGTAAGCATTATTATTTGGAAACTGCTTTAAAGAACATTAAAGACTTCGATGGCTCTATTCCCAGTTTATAATCTAAGTATGTGTGTTCAGAAGGCAAAGCAATTTTGTTTTTATTCATGTCGAAATGGAAATTTTTATTCCAGTGGTAGCAATCAAAATCACATTTTGGAGGTGTGCAGAAAATTAAGTGAGTTAAATGTACTTAATTTTAAAATTAGTTTGTTCTGCCTTTCCTAAGCCTTTACTTGTGTGGTGGTATTGTAGGAAAGCATACAAATTTGCATGCCTTTAAAAATGTGATGTCTGTAAATGAGGACACATGTCAGCCTCACAGGTAGGCTTCACTGTCAGCTCTTCCTGCTTCCATTTGTAGAGATTGGAGTGGCAGGAAAGTTGCAAAAAACATATCTTTGAGAGGAACAAACTCTCTAAATTTCAAGTGTAGTCTCTATCTTTGGTTCTAGTTGGAACTATAAGTAATTTCTGCATATAAATTATATTTTGACCACTCAATGCCACTGTATTTCCATTTATGCTGTAGAAGTATGACGTATTTTTAATATTAATCAAGTCATATTTTCCAAGGTTTTGTCCTGTGCATTTAAATCTTCAGTGAATTTACAGTACAGCTATGAAGAAGTGTTTTTGCTGTTTTCCAGTGCTGTAAGGTTTTCTAGGGCTTTTGATGTTTTTCTGTAGGGCCACTCCTCTAATTCAGTGGTAGCTCTAATTGTAATTAAGATGGGTCACAGTATATTTCTGATTTCCAGACCATCAAAATTCAAGATTATTACAAATTTATTGCTCAAACACTGTAAGCATCTTATTTTTGTGTAGCAATTTATCTGTGCCAATTGAACAGATCCTTATTTGACTGTTTACTAGAACACTAAAATACCAAGCAAGAAATGTCAAATGTCATTCTTAGTATTGCTTTATATAAAAAATAGGAGGTAAACTTTCCCTATTATGCCTATAAGGGCTTATCAACAACAAGTGCTGTAATTGTAATTCTTGAAAGTTAACAATGCAGATTTGCACCACTAAAATGTCAGGGTATATTCATTCTGTTATTTCCAGTATATAGTTTGGCATCTGTTTGTCTTTTTTCTTGGGCAGGTCTGTGCCTTGAGAAAAGAGTGTTTTATAAACTGATTTCTGGACTTCATGCTAGCATCAACTTGCATTTGTGTGCAAATTATCTTCTTGAAGGTATGTCTGGGTAAAATTGCTGAATGGAATTCTACAGTATATGTAATACACATTTTGGTTTTTCTGAAAATTCTTGGTGTATACTTAGTTGCTTTTATTTTCTAAACGTGTCTCTTTTACTGCTTCTGCCCTTTTTTTTTTCTCTGTGTAGAAACGTGGGGGAAGCCTCGCTGGGGACCAAATGTGAAAGAGTTCACTCGCCGCTTTGACCCTGCTGAAACGAAAGGAGAAGGCCCAAGGAGGCTCAAGAACTTGTATTTCTTATATTTGATAGAGCTGCGTGCTTTGTCAAAGGTTGCCCCTTACTTTGAGCGTGCAGTTGTCGACCTTTACACTGGCAATGGCCACGAGGATGCTGAATCTAAAGCTCTCTTACTAGATATCTTCAAGGATACCAAGTAAGGCATAGGGGTTTTCTTATCAGTGGTTTGAAATTTTCAGTTGTATTTGGAAGTGAGAATAGGTGACTCCTTGATAGGATAGGACAAGGAGAGTGGAATGAAGAAATAAAGTTTAAGTAATGGGAGAGATCAAGGGAAATTTGTATGTTTGATAGGAGAGACTAATAGTTTTGAGGTTTGAATATACCAATCTTTAAAAACAAACAAACAAGAGCACTCAACCCCAATACCCTGGGCTACTCCCTCTGTGTTGTTTTTTCTGATTCTTCAGTATAAAATGCACGTGATTTATTTTGAAAAGGAAATTAGTATATACAGTTTTTTAATGGTCCACTGAGGAATCTGGTTTTTATCACAGACTTAGCCTCTGGTGGTTTGGCCATCCATTCTTCCTTCTATTTATTCCATAATGTCCTTAAGTTTAGTTCCTTTGCTCTTTTTTGCTAGTTTTTGTGATTCGTAACATGTTGTGTGGTTTCATTGCTGTCCCTAATCAGTCTTGCTAGGTAATTGAGATGTAGTCAGACAATGATCAATTGGAAGGCAAACATTAAGCCAATTTCAGTATTAGCTGGAACAAAACTGTGAATAACAGATTTCAAGTTACAGTGATTGAATAGTAAAACTGATATTACTGAGTAATTCTTTAAGGCCTGATCTGCAAAGACTAGGAACTCTGAAAAATGTTACACTGATGGCATCAGCTGCTTACCAAGCTTAATTGAGCACTGTAGTTTATGCCAGCATTTGTTTTGATTGCATTTTGTCTTTATTAGGTCCTTCCATATGCACTTTGATGAAAAGTCCATGTTTGCTGGAGATAAAAAAGGAGCCAAGTCACTAAAGGTAAAGCTAGTTTTCTGAATGACATCCAAAATACCCATTTTTAAATTAAGCTGTTTTATTTTGGAAAACCCTTCTGCCAACCACAAACATACTGCTGAGAGTAAGGTTTTATCCCTGCCTTTTCTAGAGTTGTATCTGAGGCCTTTTAATCAACTTTATAGTAAGGTGCTGTCCTGATCCAAGCAGACTGAAATCTCTGGCTTTGTGCCTTGAGTCTGGCATCAGGACTGTGGTGGGGCAAATGAATTAGTATTACCAGTAAATGCAGTGGTGCTTATTTTTAAGTAGAGTATCTGTTTCATAATTATCTGGAGAAAAAGAACCAACCCAGTCATGTTTGCTTTAAAAAATGATGCCTTATATAGCATAATATAACATAATATACAGTATAGTACCATGTAATATAATGATAAACATTAGAAAAACATAGTTCCTAGACATGGGAATCCAATGTGAAAGCTGTGCCTAACTAGCAACTTCCAGTGTTAGCATGCAGGTGTTCAGGTTGGTATGCATTACAAGTCCACAGCTGGAGTGGGGCTTAGTAACAAAGGCCTGTTTTAATATTTATTAATGCTTCTAATACCTATTTCAGTAGCAGTATGGAATGTCATCAGCATTACAAAAAATGCTATTAGAAAAGTGACAGTGTTTTATCAGCCCAGCTAGTGGTTTTTTTGGACTTCAAAAAATTAATTGAGATCAGCTTAATTAGTTCTGCACTGTGCTTGGTCCCACTCTGCCTGAAGTTGCAAGGCAAAAATCTACCCATAGTTTTGAACAGGAAATATCTTTTGTGAATTGTAACCTGTTTGTCAGAAAGGTGGCTCGTTCAAAAGGGAGTTAAATAATGGAAGAAAAAATGGGCAGGGAAACAGATACAGTACTTATAGCTTAGAAAATTTTGAGGAAGTTGGTAGAAAGTGTACAGAATCAAAGTGTTCTGTGTTTTGGGGGAGATTTTTTTGTGGAATTAGCTGTTAGAAGCAGCTTGGAAACAAGATTCTGGGTTTACATGGATCTTTGTTATGGCCTGACCGCATAAGGCAATGGTTTTGTTCAGTTTTGCTTAGAAAATTGATATTCTAATGGTACTAGATTTTTATTGGTACTAAGTTCATTAACCTTCTGTTTTTGTAAAGCTAAGATGTACATTAACCAAAGCTTTTTAATTTTGTTTTTAACTGATAGGAAGAATTCAGATTGCATTTCAAGAACATCTCCCGCATAATGGATTGTGTTGGATGTGACAAATGCAGGCTGTGGGGCAAGCTGCAGGTACAGGTTATTTTGTGTAGGTGTGTGTGTTTGGCAGGGGCAGCTTCCAAGATAAGCATCTCTTTCATTTTGTAAGGACTCTTTTACCTTAGCATTCAGACTTTCTGCACGTGGTTGGTCCTTGATATCCTTACCTATATAATAGAAATAGATATATATTAATTACTGTTGAACATTTCTAAACTTTTTTTCGAGGTGTGTTTTTCATTTAGTCAACAGCTGTTCAGTTTACTAAAAGGTAGAGTTTGTGTTCTAAAAAAGATACTTTTAAAGCAGATGCCTCATGGTGAGATATTACTAGCAGTCAATATCTTACCTGTATTCAGTGATCAGATGAGCCTTGCAGAATCACTTATGGAAAATCTTCCTTTAAATACAGCACTAACTTGTTAGGGAATCCAGTGTGATATTTAACTCCACAAACTGGGGTGTAAGGAAAAGAAGTAATTCAGATTTTCAGTTTATGTAGAGGGCACCAAATGAACACAAAGGTGCTCAGTAAAGCTGAAAGTTGAAAACCAGTTTCATTTTCTTGGCAGTTACTATTTTTATTTTACTGAGAACAATATTTTAAACCTCAAGACTAATGTCAAATCCAGACTGAGAATAGTTATTTTGGAGTGCCTGCTGTATGATACCACTGTATTGCATTGAACTTACCAGAGTGCAGTTTTCAAGAGTTTGTAGCATCAAAAATTTGGTGGTCTCTGCTGAATTTGTGGAGTTCTGCTTACCCTGTCCTAGTTAATACTTCTGATCTTATTGTTTTTTCCTCCTCACTCAGGATTAAAAAAAGCCAGATTTCCTGACCTATAAAGTTCTCTTGCAGCCAGCTTCAACCACTTTTTGTTAAAATTCAGTGGTTGCTTATGTAGCCCAATTAAAAGTGAAAATAAGAAAAGCTGCTTCTGTTCTATTCCAGCATAGAAAATAGGGGTTGAAATTGAAACTGCAATGTTTACCACTAGGATTGAAGGTGGGAAAAGAACATCTGTTGTGATACCTCATAAGAAAACTTATTTTGACTTCAAAGGGGAAGGGGAGAGGGAAAGGGGAGATGTGCTCCTGCAGGAGTGGGGCATCTGTAAGGTAAGGGGTGGGAGGGAGCTGGAATTGTTGTAATGGGCATATTTTCATATGCGTGGCCAAGAAGAAAAGAGATGGGAAAAGAAGAGATATAAAAGACAAGGATGAAGAGTAAGTATACCTGAGGAAACAAATGTTCTTAAATAAATAACTGAACCTGGTACACATTAGTGCCCTGATTTTTGTGCAGTTTTTTGGGTTGAGGGTCAGTATGTAAGAATTGGTACTAAAGTTTGCCTGGATTAGTATGTTTTTATCTTTTTTTGTGGTTTATGACTATTTAAAGGAATGATCTTATTGATGTTAAAACATTGGACTTCTTTTATAGACTCAAGGCTTAGGAACTGCTCTGAAGATCTTGTTTTCTGAGAAAGAAATACAGAGCCTTCCTGAGAACAGCCCATCAAAAGGTTTTCAGCTCACACGGCAAGAAATAGTTGCTCTTGTAAATGCCTTTGGAAGGTAAAATGTTGCAATTTTAATAGTAGAAAAATATGAAACTTCAGTATCAATACTCAGGCTCTGTAGAAAGATGGTATTGTACATTTAGCTGTAGGTTTTTAAAGGCTGAATCGGTGATATTGATTAACTTAATGCCTTCAAACTGAGCATGTGGATTATTAACCTTGGTCATCATTCTGTGTTTGGAACGAATTCATCCCCTCTATCTCAAGTCTCATAAATCCACCTTCCACAAGATGAAATTTAAGTCTCTTAAATTTGATTAATTTTTAAAAAATATATCCCCTTTGAATGATGAAACATTGTAACAGCTTTAAAAGAAGTGTACATAGAGCATGCTTTGCTCATCGTGTTAGTTCTTCAGATCTTAAATATAACAATCTGTTCCTGTTTAAACAATCTATTTAAACAATCTGATAAAAGAATGTAATAAACTTTATTACCTGTGGTTAGGGATTTTTAGATGTTTAATGAAGCTGGGACAATTAAACATTATATATAAACTTTAATCCCTGTCATATATTATGTAAATATAAAATGGAGAGTCAGATACTTTTTGAGAGAAAGTGTATTTTAAGTGTGTTACTCTTTGGAACAGAATAGTGTTTGAGAAAAAATCTAAAGGAAAATGAATGTCATAATTTGTAGTTCTCTTTTGCTGACTTGGTAACACTTGGGTGGTTTTTGTTTTACAGGCTTTCCACGAGTATAAAAGAGTTGCAGAATTTTAAAGTTTTATTACAACAAACTAGGTAATGAAGGTCTTTGCACAACCTGTTAGTGAAGATCATTTACATGACTGCGTTGAGCAGAAGGAACTGATCCTTACAGGACTCACATGAACTGATAAAAAGTAAAATCAAATACCAACTTGAATATTTATGTTTCAACTAGGAATGGTTATTAATTAGAAAATATATTTATGAATGAAATATATAGTTTTTAAATGTGTAAATTATGCTGATCTGTTTATTTTTTAAGTTTTCTGCTCACAGTCCTGTTGTACTTAAACTTCATAAATTTTCTTATCTCCTTGTCTTTCTGAGACAGCTGTTTTATATGAAAACATTATGTACCTCCACCCTGACTTGGCCTGTCTGGAGAGAGGGGAACACTTCTTGTCTCTCCCCATTTACTGAACTTCAGTGTATTCTGAGGATTTGGAATGTTAGTTCTGACTGTCAAAAGGAAGGGGGGGGGAAAAAACCTCCAAACAAACAACAAACAAAGAAAAAAAAATCACAGTAAAAAAACCTCCCAAACACAAAAAAATGAACTACAGAAAGAAAATAAGGCTCTTGCTGAGTTTTATCTTCTTACTGTAATAATGAAACTTACTTAAAAATAGCAAATTTACTGAGCAGAAATTTTTTTCATGCTGAGCTTTGCATCATGGTGATACCAACATTTTTTACCCTTCTCTTGTGCTTTTCACATTTCCTTTTTTTTTTCGTTTTTAAATTACTACCTTGTCTCTGCTCTGATGCAGCCGAGTTGAAAAGTGACTTTTCTGCAGCCCCTTACCTGCACATATGTGGAGGTTGGGGTCAGGGCAGGGGGAGATGGTTAGTGGAGCGCTGCTAGCTGAAAAACTTCAGTCAATCAAATTTCTGTTTACTCCATATTATTTTCTAGATTGTAATCACAAGTTTGGTTTCCAAAAGTTGTCTTTTTAATGTCTAAAATGTTAAAATAGCACACATTGGTCTTTGAGCCATGGAAATAAATTTGTTCTTTGAGTCATGTTTGAGTGCTATGTTAAAAGGTCAGTGTAAAAATAACTTGCTTTTGTAGTCACTTTTAAAAAAAGATGCTTTTTAAAATTCATAATCATACTGACATTCAATACCACATACTCTTATCTATGCAAACCCTTACTGTATCTTCTTTACAAGGATATTCAGCATAAAGAAACGGGTATGTTA
The DNA here is from genome assembly GCF_965178545.1 of Coloeus monedula. Lineage (NCBI taxonomy): Eukaryota > Metazoa > Chordata > Aves > Passeriformes > Corvidae > Coloeus > Coloeus monedula. The sequence goes on along the minus strand of NC_138782.1, from coordinate 48,403,858 downwards.
ATAACATTACTTTCATAAAATAAGAAATTACTCATGTATCATTGTCCACAGATGTCAGTGATAACTTACCAGTGTCAAAACAGAATTTAAAAACAGCATTACCAATTAGTAGCAACCAAATATTGGTTTAAATTTAAAATGAAGTAATTTCTTTTAAACCAGCATGTTTAAAAATGAAGTTAGGAGTTTTGAATGTAGGAAGTGCTGGTACAGTGTAGATACATCTCTTGTTTTAAAAACAAGTCTTCACAAAATTAAGTGCTCTTAAACATTTTTCACCCTATTAGATACTGAGTGACCTATTTATATAATTGATTGTAACTGTATTGGCTTCCTTAATGTGTTCCTTTACAACTGAGGTTTTCTGAAGGCTGGAATATGCTCTGTCCTTTGTTTCCAGACTAGCCTCAAATTTCTACCTGACTGGAAATGAAATAGACTATTCTGCTGACACTTGCTTTTATAAAAAATACTGTTGCTTCAGAAAGTTAACCCCCTTGTGTCAAACTGGGATATGCTAAATGAAGTGAAAACAAAAATAGGGAAAAACAAAACCCAAACAAAAAAAATCCAAGCCGCCCTTACGAAGTTTTGGCGATAGTTGCACAAATTGGCGATGAGCTGGCATCCTGGTGGAAGCTCCTGTTTAAGCTGGTAGGTGCTTGGACATGGTGTTAGGGGAAGCTGATGCCAGTTTGGGGATGTTATGTTTTTACCTAGTAGCCTCTCTGGCCTGTGGGCACCCGTGGCTGAGCAAGTTATCACAGGCTTTCTTTTTCTAGTTAATGCAGAAGAGCTGGAAGTTTCTGGGTGGATTCATGTGGCCTCTTCCAAGCTCTTTATTTGCACCCTTAGAGTTTATTTTTCTCTCTTAAATTGGAGTGGGAATCTAGATAAGTAGCTCAGATGTGAACAGCTGTGTTTGGTAAATGAGTTACACACTGAGTATCCAAATCTTCTGAGTAATTATATTATGTTGAAAGAGTGTAATTTTTAATTGGCTATTAATTCTTTGCCTTTTGGCTAGACCTGCAAGGGCTAGAACTGTAGGCTCACTTGTGTGAGGAGTGCTGTATAACTGGGATTTATCTGTATTGTTATATATTATAGTGCCTAAAGCTTTAGGCAGGATTTTCTAGTTTAAAAAAACTAACGAAACTGTATTGACTGCGCTGCCCCAGGAAGGACCTAAGTCTCAGAAATGTTTCTTCCTCTCTTCCCCTTCTTCCCCTTGCTTTGTGGGGAAGGTGAATTGCTTCCAACCTCCTCCTGGGGATGCAACTTGCTTTTTTTTTTTTTCTTTTTCCACCTGTGCCTGGCAGAAATCGACAGACACTGAAGCAGAATCATGCACTTGCTCATGGGACAGGTGACAGATTCAGGCATGCAGATCCTGGACACACCTGGTCCTTGCAGCCCTTGTTGGCACAAGGTTAATACTGTTGGGTAAGGATGTAAAGAGATGTGAAGCTTTTCTTCGTGTCCTTTGTCTCATGGGAACACAGGAACACAACTGAACAGCAAATTGTGTGTAAGTTCTGTTGCACCTGAAGGTACATCTCGCTTGATGATCAAATATGGAAGGCATTTCACTTCACTGCCATTGTAGAGATAGGACATAAGATTTTTCCTGTAACAAATCTAGTTGAAACAATTTTCCTGTCACCATCTTTTCTACTGTATTTGATGTACATTCTGTGGCTGCTGCCTATGAAGTTTTGCTGTGTGAGTTGGATGACTTAGTTCTTTATATGTTAAATTCACTTTTAAAAATTTACAGCTCTGTTTTTATACTAAAGAATAAGGTTAATTACACCGTCCATGACCTGTAAACTATTTTAAATTCCAGCTCCCTGTTGGAGATCAGCTTGTCAACAGTCTGCCATTCATTTCAGAGTAACAGTACATTTTCTTGTACAAATGACACAATGATTGTAATCCCAGAGAGGTAGTGAGAAGACAAAGACAAAAATGTTTAATTGTTCCCAAGTCATGAAGACTTGTGTGAAATGGTGAGAAAAGACTTGGTGCAAACTGCATAGGTAAAAAGTAGGGCACTGTTGCTGAATAACTTGCTCTTCAGTGCCTGGGGAGGCAGGTCAGAATATAAATTTAAAACAATGAAATATAGAGACTCATGTAAGCTGGAATAATAAGTGTTTTCCTAGTTTTCAGCTGATGATCTGTACTGTCTGTCATTGTATGTGCATGAAATACACTGTGCCACACTTTGAGTTGTGTTTGATGGTTGGGTTGCCTTTATCTGACCTTGCTTTGTGCTTTTCTGGGAAATGACCTGTAATATGTTGTAAATAATCTTGATGCTCATGTTTATAAAGTAGCAATCAGCAATTCATCACTTTACAATTTCTCCATATAGCTACCCTATTGAAATGTAATATTTATTAAAATCAAAATCAATGTTGGAACTGCTTATTGAGATCTAAACACTTCTGAATCTTTGCTATGTTTGAATCTACAAAATGCAAATTAAAGTATTTTCTGCTACAACTTTTTTGTGGATGTGATTTTTGGGGTTTCATTTGAAAATACATTTTTTACTTTGCATTTACCTTTCAATGACACTTGGTAGCTATTATATAAATTACTTTTGTGATAGTCATGCAAGATTAAAATAATGAGCAGATTTTCACTCTCACTTAAATTTCATTCAAAAGCTGAAGGTAACCTGTGTATTTCTTGCTGTTTGCAGTGCACTGTAGTGTGTCTGCACATCAGGAATCCATTGTAGAATTACAGTAGGTTTCTGTATGAATATGGCTGAATTTAGCCTCTGCTTGGGTCCAGTTGTTTTAAGAGATAAAAAGGCTTATTTAGAAATTCTGTTCTGTCCCTTTCTAAGAATAGCTTATAAAATCAATTCTGTAAATATTTGTTTGTTCACCCAGTGGGGATCTTCACATTGAAATTATTTCCCTGAAAGAGTCTCTCTTTCCTTCCACGTATGCATTCTTAACAAATTACCTTACTGAAAATTTGATACATATATTTCATCCTCAGCTTAGGTGGGTAAGTGCCTGTTACAGAGGTGATGATAAATTAAATTTAGGATCTTACCTCTCACATTGTTGTTTAAATCTCCTGTGTTTTAGAGTATTTAACTCATTACTATGGTTGGTTACAGTCATTTGCCATTCTACTTTTTTACATGCATACTGTGGCACAGGGATGAAGTTTGTTCTAAGTGTGGAATTCTCTTAAGTTTTTGCTGTGCAGCTGTAACTACTGTAAACAAAATGAAATTCTCTTGCACTGGGATTTCAGGCAGTTTTGTATAAACATGATTGTAGAACTCCAAAGGGTTTGATAAGATTTCAGTTCTTCTCCCAACCCTGTGGCCCTTCTTTTAATCTGACTGACAGTTTAATTGGCTTTTTTTCTTCAGTGAATGTAGGTGAAGAAGGCAATGTAAGCTTTGGGAGGGCAGATAGTTTACTTCTGCTGGAGGCAAGGCTCATGCTCACAAAGACCCCAAAACCCAAAGACCCTGTGAAAGACTCAGTGTGGGAGTATGGCATGGCTCTGCCTTTGGCTTTCATGCAGATCTGATCACATCTACTCCCCATCCCTTCTTTTCTTACCCTGTATATTCTCTGTGAAATAAACACAAGAATTCTTGACTACTTGTACTTCCTGAAGTCGAGCCTGAGGAAAACATGAAGCCTGTCCACCACCCAGGGATGCTATAGTACAGCACAAAACAGAATACATTTATAGAAGTAAAGATTACTGAAAGTAGTATGTTTTTCTCCTAGGGAAATGTGGATTGAGTTACAGTATTTGTTTCACATAGGTAAGGAGAAAGATGCCGAGTTCTTCACTGTTGAGCACTGGGCATAATAAAAAGACCTGAAGTAGAGTCAGGGTTCCTGTTTGCCTTAATTAGTAATAATTACTTTTAGGCTTGCTCTCTCCAATGTCACATCCTGGAATAGTATTTATCCACTATTTTCCCCCACAACTCACTACATTTATCCCTGAAGATACAAGGCTGAAGCACAGCTTTGCTGGCTTTCTTGTAATGCAGAAAGGCACATTTGAGGTTTTTCTGCTTTTTGCACTCCTGGCTCTTGTTTTATTCCCACACTGCAATTCCCAGGTTCTCAATAAATAAATAAACAAGTCTGTACTGTTCTCTGTATCCCTGTCCCTGGTGAGGTATTTGACTTATTCTATATAATATATATGGATCTGATTGGTGGACATGATTGCAGAACTTTAATATTTCAAGCATACAAATTTTCAGCTTGTTTTGCAGTTCACAATGCTCCAGCTGGAGGAGATGCCCATCTCCACTCTTCTGAGAGTGTCCCTAAAGCTGAGAAGACACAATTTTCTTACTTTCTTAGAAGAATACAGGGTACAGATAGCTTCCAGCCTCCAACTATTACTGAGTAAGCAGTGATATCCAAAGAGTAAATTGTGCTCTGAGAACATAGCAATAACTTGACAGTATTTAATTGGGTTGGTATTTTTTTCCTTACAGGCTTTTATGTGCATGTAAAAATTGCAACTGTCATGCATTTGAAAAATCTATTCATGTGTTTACAGTATATTGATCATAATAATGTATTTCTAACTTTATACACAGTGTAAAAATAAAAATACTTAGAAAATAATTATGCCATTTCACTTCATGAAATTTGCTCTTTTAAAATGAGCATAAAAATGATTAAATTATACCTTCTAACAACTCTATTCAAAGCCAAAATACCATGACTTAGAACAAGGTATTAATTGGAACAGTCTTCAAAGTTTAAATCATTAGCTTATACTTCTCCTTGAACTATGAAAAGCTCATGGCAAGGTTCTTCATTTATGTGTGCATAGGAAAATTTCTAAAAACCAAAAGGTGAAGAAAAGTTGCTAAGCTTTGTTTTTCAGAACCTTGGTTTTAATGTTGGAATGTCCTAGAATGCTGTAGAGTTGATTGAAGTTAAATAGGGCTTGGCCGGTCTGTGTCCGGTGCTGGCTCTTGTTGGAGGGATCCTATGTAAGCCATGAAGCTGTTGTTCTGGTGGCTCCAGTCGTAGTAGTCTGGAGAGAAACTTAGAAAGAAAATAGAAGAATTAGTGACTGGCAGATTGGTTCTATAGATGCCTGGTTAGAGAACATGGGGAAAAGGCAATCATGCAGAGGTAGTTCTCATGCTGAAGTGCAAAAATAAAATAACGCCCCCAAACAGGTGCTCAGGCAGCTATTTATTTTTCTGATCTGTCAATTATTTTGGCCCAAGTGTTCATTATCTCTTTCCTGATTCTCTTGGTTCGCTAAAGACCCTGCCCTTTCTGATTTGCTGTTACAGAAGGTGTTTGAAAATCCCGGAAGTGGTGCTGCTCATCCCTGCGAAGTCCTGGCACTGCAAGGGCCTGTCAGAGATCTTCCTCTGTCTGTGTCCCAGAGGCCAGGACATGGTTTGCAGCTCTGGCATGCTGTCTTTTCTCCCATGAGCAGTGTGACACATGCATGTGGCTGGTTTAGTTTCCACTGGGAGCTCTGTGTGTGTTACTAGTGTGGCTGGTTCCCTGATGGCTCAGTGTGGCAGGGAGGGTGCCTCTGGCTCTAGGATGGATACCAGGCTGGCACAAACCACCTCCAGCATCCTCCGTGGGCTTAGTTACTATGTGAAAAATTAATTAATGTAGGAATAGGATGACTGATAACCGTAAATAGTGAGTGTGCAACTTTGTGAGCCCAGACCACGGCTCAGTAGACAGTAAGTATGCAGTCTCACCTGAGTGAGTGACAAGAGCTAGATCTGGGTCTGTTAACTATGGTTGGCGATTTAGCCAGCATTTTAAGATGAGTGGTTACACAAATCTATTCGTGCCATAGTGTAGCTGCAGGAGCAGCAAAGGAATAACACAACTGAGACTCCTTTCAGGGCAGGATAGAGTCCTGTCAGTGCTTTTCCTGCTCTGAATTGGGTGCTATTGTTTTTTGTGTGAACTGCTCCTTCCTGCACAGGAATCCTTACCTAAACCTCACAGCTGTGCAGAGAAAACAGTATTTTTGTGCCAGTTCTGGGTTGTGTTTCAGCAGTTCAGTGGATTTTCCTAAGGTTTCACCAGCTGGGAAAGCAGATGCTCCTTTTCATTTCACCTTCAAGGCATTTAGCCATGTTACAGGGCAACCTGAGAGGCTTCTCACTACAGCCATCACACCCTGCTGCCTGTGCTGTCCAGCTTTTCCCTTCTCTCCCTGAACAGCAAGACTGCTCTTGCTCTAGGCAGCCTTGCTCACACACTTGAATGAGTAAGTGGCACTTCTGAAGCCACTCTTGGAAGAAGCAGAGGGTGATACATGCAACCCAAGTTCTGACCTGAGTTTTTCAAAGAGCAGCACGTTGTTACAGTTCTTAAATTATGTACCCATTTTCAATTTTGTGTCTTTGTAGTCTCTGTGGGGCCCTCAGATCCCCACAGTCACTCAGTGCTGCCTTCCCACTTCCACTTCCCCTCATCCTGCTGGGATTTATGCAGCAATTGCAGCTAGACAATTCACATCCGTCTTTTGTGGTGTGTCAGAGTTCCTCCTCCAGTTTCTGTTTGGGAAGCAAGTGGTTCACTCTTGTATCTCACCTGCCCTGTGCCCCCTGTGGTGCAATATTCCAGGCTAGATCATCATCACTGTCGTATCTGCGGGGGTTGTCAAAGAAGTAAGATCTGGGGCTGAAGCCATGGCTTGGGACCATTCCTGCATTGGCCTGGGGGAAGGGAAACCTCAGTCAGTATTTGCAACAGATATCAAAAGCTGTTTATCAACTGCTTGGTGCCTGACTTCTAGGAGTTGCTGCCAACTTACCTCATGGTTTCCAAAATAAAACATACAATTTTGCATTTGCTGAAGACAACTGAAATAATTTTACATTTACTGTTCATCTCTACCAGCACAGTGATAGTCTACTGGTCTCAACAGCTTTTCCTTATCCTTATTTCTTAGCTAAGACATGACCCATTCCTGAAACCACCTTCCCAGTCTACATTCAACCATTCTGCTGAATTCCTGTCCATCCAGGAGGCTTCATGCTTTTAGCCAGCTGACTTGAAGTGAGCACTAGGAAGCAGCCAAGGAGCTGAAAGGAACATGAAATGCCTGAAGAGATTCGATTTTTACGTCCCACATTAGTAATGCTCCCTCCTGGTGCCTTACCTCCCTTCCCACAGGAACTGATCATGTTGAAGCTTGGCACCCTGCTTAGTGAAACACATCTGAAAAGTCCCTTAGGCCCTCACTGAGCAATTTCAGTATCTACCCTGTAGTGCTGTGAGGGTCAAATTCTGAGGTCAAGTCCTTTGATAGAACAGGGAAAGGGGTGTACATGTAAATCTTTCATTTAGAGAGTGTTTTCACTTTATTTCCCTGTGAATCATACAAGAAAACATACAAGATTCAAGAAGTCAGTTTGATTCCAGAAACAGTGCAGAGAGACATCTAAGACACTGCTGAGCCTCATGCACTGATCCACTGCTCCCATCCCCAGGGAACAGGGGTTCTCTGTGCCTGTGGATAAGCTAGAATGACATCTTCTCTCTGGCCTTAAGTAGGAGAGCAGTTTAATCTCCACCTTTATATTACATGTTAAATGACTTTGACAAAGATGAAATGAAGATTAAGTGCATCTCTGTCATGCCCACATTTCCAACATTTTTCTGGTTAAAGGCATGGCAAGGCAAAGGGCCATATGCTGCAGTAACCCTCTGTCAGCACCAGAGCCAACTGACAGCTCGTTCCAGCTCATCTGTGGAAAGGAGATTCATATTTGAGCAATGCTGAATGCAGGGCTCCCTCTACTCAAACTTTTTGTTTCTGAAGTCCCAAATGAAGCAAGTAACCAAAGCATTGTTTCTCAGGATTGTTTATAAAAAATAATAAATAAAGAATATTTTTGACTTTTACTTTACCAGACTTGTTGTTAAGATTTTTTTTACCTAAAGGAGGGTTTGCTTTAATTCTAACCCCATGCTTTCTGGCCAAGTAGCAGCCTACAGAATGCATTCGCCCAAAATCATGCGGCCCTTGGTCTCCCTCTTGTGGCAACCTCACACTGAAGTTCAGTGTTCTCTTGCTACAGTCTCTTCATTTTTTGTTCGGTTCTACTTATTTCCGGTCTTCCTCTTAATATTTGTCCTATGTTAGAAAAGAAATCTATATATGACCTAACCCATGTGACAGAAAATGTTTACCCTAAAAAAGGTATCCATAAAAGAAGTGATATCACTGATTGCCTCTTCTGAACTGTGTCATTATGTATATTTAGGGCTTTCTGCAAATCACAATGCAAAAACATTGTTTTACTGCACTGCTCTTGTGAGAGAATACTGCCTGTCTGACTCCATTTGAGCTCTTGCTTGATTAGGATTCCAAGTCGTCATGGGATCAGCTTTTTGAAAGACTACTTCCCTTATTTTCATTCTCTGTGAATCTCTCACACACTATCCAAACTTGGCCACCAGGTCTAGCCTTACTAAACTCACTTTAAATGGAATGAGATCTTTCTGTGCTCACTTTTTAGAAGAGCAGGACCTCTGGCCTGTATTTAAAAACATTTCTTCCCTTTGCAGTTGTCCATGTTAACTCCTAGGCAGGAGTGAGGTTGAGATATTTTTGATCACAGACACTGGGATCCATGGGGTGCAACATCAGGTATTACTTCCTTGTTCATCTGGGCTTTATCATTGTCTCTGAAATGTGCATATGAGGATAAAACCCATCACCTTGTCTAGAAAGTTATTCTATTATTTGCTTCTCTTACTTGTGCATTTACCATTCACATCCCTTTTGGGGAATATTAGCTTTGGTTTCATTTGGCCTACAGAAACAGAGACATTACCTCAGTAATCCTAGTGAGAGCTGGTATTCTCTGTGTGCCTGTCAACCAGCTAACCTGGAGATATTGCCTACAGCTATAAAAAGATGCTTGTCCATCTATTAACTATCTAGATATTAAGGACACTTACAGGGAATTATTCTTACAACTCACACCTTAATCTCTGGTCTTCTGAAATAGCAAACAAGTCAGCAAGTGCTTATTACGGCCACTGGTCTTTGTCCTGGAAAAATTCAGTGGGTACAGGGCTGAAAGAATTCAATCTATTATTTCATAATCCCATGGAACATTTAGCACACCACCATTTTCACTGCTCTGTGATGAAAGGTACCAAGTTTGGATAACAAATACGTTTTCCTCTGACTCCAATAAAGTGCTATATTGTCTCAAAGGGAAGTAGTCCCTACATTTAGGAAAGTTCCTGATTTTTAAGGTAAACTGCCTGAGAAACACCTGGCCTTCCTTCTGAATAAACCTGATGAGTTTCTTTCATGAGGAGTTAGCATAAAGAAGTGGGAAGTTTCGGTTGCTTCTATTCTGCCAAGGACACATGGAAAAAGAGAAGTCAGAATATAAAGAAGCAAAAGATCCCTCAGCAGCTGAGCCCTTCAGACCTGCCTGGATGTTACACTAACAAATTCCACTTACTAGATCTTTTGTGGGGTTTCGGACACGGAAGAAATACACAACCAAGGAAGTAGGCAAGAGCTCCCAGATGAAAAGGATCACTCCAAACACTATGTAACCTGCATCTCCCAGCTGACATTTCAGATCTGCCTGTTGAAAAGTAAAAGAGAAAAGTGTTTAAAAATAAAGATGGCAGTTCATTTAAAGGTGCAGGAGATAATGCCAGAAATTCCATTCAGTAGAGCCAGATAAACATGGCTAATGATTAAAGGCCTACTAAAAAATCATTATGCTGTCTTGGGTACACGACTTCCCTTTCCTCCTCTGCTATCTTTCCTTCAGCAATATCAGTTTAATGCAACAGTCTTCCCAACTTAAAAGCCTGGCAAGCAATTACTTGATGAAATGATCAAATTCAGACAATGAGAAACTAGTTTTCAGTCCTTTTCCTGCTGGGACTAATTGTAAAGGAACAATCAATGGTCAAGGTCATTGCTTTTTTTACAGATCTGTTCAAATCGGTGCACAATCTAAGGTTGAATAATCCCACTGTCACTGCAGCATTAGCTGTGATCTTCTCTCTAGATTTCCACCATTTCCCATAGCTACAGAGGGCAAATCCTGTCCTTTCCTGTGTTTTGTACAGAAGAGAAAAGGGTGTTTCTGACCGGTGACCTGAGGCAATACATGAGTACATTTATTGGGCTGTAATTTAAAAAGTGACTTTTGATTCTGGTACCAAATTGAGTACCCACTCCTTAGTTCTAGGTCCTTTACATATCGTTCAAATAACTTACCCCAAAACCCGTGCAACCCTAATGTCACAAGCCAGAATAGATGTACAAAATATGTAGTAGTAACCCAAGGTCTAAAAAGCATTCCAGTGAACTCCCAGTGAACAACCTCTGCCTCCAGAGGGCAAACAGGAGCAAGCAGTCTGGCCATACCGGCCCCTGTTAGTCCAGACTGTAGGAGTCAGAACAAGAATTGTCCCCTGCAAGGGGTCAGCAGAAGCACCAGCAGCTCTTCGGGGCTTAACAAGAGGGAAAATGTTTGATTCAGGAGGCAAGTCAGAGCCTAATGCCCTTCTGCCTAAACCTGTGTGTTCTAATTCCACTGGCAACACCTGCGCTCCTCTTCTGTGCACTGCAGTAGGGTTGATTAGAGGTCCCTTGACAGACCCTACTCAACTCACTCATAACAAGGTCCTCTGGACAATCCTATCCTACTCTTTACCTACTTCTTAATTACAGTTTTACTTACTGCTCAAAGGAAATTTGTTAACAGCTGCAGGTTTGCTTGGCCACCCTGGCAATGCAAGGTCCTTGCATGGCTGGGAACACTGCTTCGGGTCTGCAGGTGCTTGCTGATTGCAGGGGAGACATGGGATTTTAAGGCTGAACAAAAGATACTCGTGATCCAGACCCAGGCCTGCCATTTTGCCTAGCCTTGAAAGAGCTGGAAAAATACTGGGACCTAACCACATTTTTCAAAGAAGAGAAAGGAACTGAGTGCTGAAATCCAATAAAATTCAACAAAGAATCCCCTGCTATTTCCTTTAGTGTTTTATTACTGTTATTTTTCAATGTAAATTGTCACTTGCACTTACAGGTTGGGAAGAGTTGTAGCCTTATCCTCAAACTACAGAGATTATCATGCTAATGCCAGAATCAAAGTAAATAACCTCACAGCTCTAGATGGCAGTGGAAGATGTTATGATGTCTTAGAGCTGAGCATTTCAGTGGAATCAAGTACTGGTTTTCTGCTTGTCTAAGTACAATACATTCTTTATAATGGACAAAACACCTGTCTGTTTTAATAAAAGGTGCTCTTTCTTTTGACAATAAAACCGAGGTAAAAAAAAGATCAATTTTTTAAAAATTATTTGTCTAGTGGTTACTTCTTTCTTTTAGCACAGAACTGGGGTCTGTATCCTCACACCAAAACTATCACAAATTTGTATTCCTGGAGCAAAACAATCTTAGTGCATTGAATAAAAAAAAATAATAAGGTTTGAATATATTTATTCCTCTTGTGATAGCATTTAGGAAGTCAATCATCAGGTAGAGAATGAGGTTTTCTCATTAACCAGTATTTTCATACTTGCCTGATCTGACACGTTGTACCAATCATAATCAAAAGAGTTGACTTTCTTGGTTTGAGAAAACGATAAGATGAACAAGTTGTAGCAGGCTCGTGAGGTATAAAGCAGTATAACAGTCACTCCTATACTTGTCACCTGACAGACAGATGAGCCCTGGAAGAGATTTAAGCACAGGTTGTTATTCATAAGGGAAGTTGAGAACAACATTTCTTTGCATGGACTTTGAGAGTTGTCATGCTACTCTGTCTCATGCGATTGACTTTTTGTCTTTCCTTCTTTGGCCAATATATCTGATTCTCTGTATAATCCTGCATTTTATTAGTACAGTGGTTTCCAGGCAACAGTAGCAGTTCCAGCCCTTACCAAGATGGGCTGTGACTAATTTTTGCATTTTATTGAACAAGTGCTATTTTCAGAGCAATGAAAACACATAAGACCCACACTCAGTATGAGGTGGCATGACAGGATGCAGCCTTCAGCTCTGCATTAGCTACAGAGCATCCTGTGTCAGGTGCTGGCTAGCATGATGCAACCTTGCATCTTTTTACAACTGCTTGCTCTGCACCAATTTCATAAGTACAGAGCAGGTCATAGCAGTCAGCAGTTACACACAGCACAGAAAGGAACAGAACATCCTGCCTTAGCTAATGTCAACACAGAACAGACAAAGTGGAAGCACAGCCTATGGGCAGAGCGACCATGGCAGGGCAGTCTGAGTGGCAGTTTGGGCACAAGGGCAGGAATGGGACTACAAGTGTGAAATTGCAACAGTTCCTGAGCCCTAGAGAGAAAACTGGACAGAGCCAGGGAAAGAGCCTGATCCAGTGAGAGGAGTAAGTGCCTGACCACTGTGTCAAGTGGGGAGGGTCACTGTCAGGGGCTGAGACACCAGCACAGGAGTCGCAGCAGGAAGGAAGGAAGGATCCAGGAGCCACGGCTACAGGGATCTGTGTGAGTCTGATCACAGAGGAAGGCAGACGTACAAAAATGGGACTGGCTTTGAAAGAAGCTCAAAGTAAATTCTTTGTAGTTGGCTCTGAAGTAATGCTTTGACAGCCAAAGGAGGAAAGATGAGTTAAAGTGCTGTGTGCATTTAGAGGAAGTTGCCTTGCAGTCATTTGCTTCTCTAGCCCTGCCCTCTGCCTCTCCTGGCAGAGACCCACACCAGGATGATGGATTCCTTTCATCTATGTGAGAGAGGGAGGCCAAGATAGAATTTGCTCCTCCCTGTCACAGGATCTTTTAAACCGGTGGAGGAGACTGGAAAGTTTGCATCCTATTCCCTCTGCTCACACACTCTGCTTCCAGGTTTGCAGCCGAGGGGCAGAGGTTCAAAGCACTGTGGCAGGCAGAGCAGACATAGCAGAAGGGCTAAAGGAGTATCAGGGGAAGTCACCAAGCCACCATGTCCTGAGTTCCTGGACTTCAGGGAGACTACCAGGGCTCCAGTGCTGCTCACCCACGCTGTTGGCTATTGACCCTGCAGCTTTGTTGACCCAGCTCCTCTGCACTCCCCGGTGAGCATAAGTTAAGAGCAGCTCAGGGAGTGTTTAAAAAAGCCTGCGCAAAATGAGCTTGCCTGTTTTCCCAGCAAAATAACATTGGTTCAGTGAACAGCCAGACTCCAAAAATACCCAGTGCAGTCAAAGTCTCTGAATTCCAGCTTACAACAGCCTGGAAACACCACCATTCCCCAGGCCATAACCTGCAGCCATGTCAGGAGTGAGCCAAGAGACTGCAGATACTCAGGAATTGAAGCCATAGCAGGCAGTGGCAAAAGCTGTGGCAATACCAGCAAGCAGGAAATGCTTTAAAGAGGAAATGTTTGCTAGGCACTTCTCTGTTCTCCTTCGATACTAACAAGTCAGTGATGCTGTCATGGAAACCAAGGGAGAGAGAGCAGAGAGAAGCTGCTGACTGGCACATACCATATCCCAGCTCAGTGGCATTTACAGATTGCAGATAGCAGAAGCAGAGAGCAGAACGGGGTTGGTATTTCCCTGTCTAGATTTCCTTACATAGCTGTCATTCTTTAATAGTTAATAGTTAAATGTGTTGAGATTTAACAGACTTCCATTCCACCAAAAACAAAAAAGGGGATAAAACTCTCCTGGTTTACTTCCAGTCTAATATACTTAGTGACTCAGTGAAGGGAGAGGGCAGCAGTGAAAGTAAATCCAGAGGAATCATTTCTCAGTCACAGGCCCCTGCAGGAAAGAAGAGGAGCCCCAAGCTAGTTGTGTGTCCCACCACATGATGCATTTAGCCAGCACAGAACTGGCCCAAGTCAGCACCTAAGGGCAGGGCTGTGCACTTCCTTGGTGCTGGCACAGCCCTGGCACAGAGTACCAGGATGGTTCCCCATGCCAGGTCATAGAGATGAATGTTTTCACATGTGGTCACAAGACGTGTGCCAGCAAGTGGGAGATGCAAATAAAAGGCTGCCAGTACTGATGCCTACCTACATGCACTACAGAGCATGCATTATGTCCAACACTATTTCTGTCATATCACTGCAGAGAATGGATTTTTCTTCTCTAGCTAGTTTTTTGGCATAAGAGTAGCAGACAAAACCAGGATGTTTTATTCACTGCCAATTTCAGTCATCTGAATCCCTAAAGTATGTGCAGTCAAACCCTACTGGAAGTCCTCAGAGAAACTCCCATTTCAGGTCAGCAGAAAGGAGGAGCAAAGTGCTCTTTAACTCTCACTTCCACACCCAAACTTTCATCAGCTGAGTGTTCTGTCCTTCCCTGTCTGCAGTAATGTTAGAGATTCTTTGGGTTTTGTGAAATAGCTTGAAGTAAAGAAGACTGAGTTTCCTGCAGGAGGAACAAACAGAACAAAACCAAAACCAAACAAAAACAGAACCAAAGCCTCCCTTAGGTTAATACTGCTTTGTTACAGAGATTTATGCTCCTGTGATTTACATCACAAGAAAAACTTTTCCTACTAATAAAAATAATCCATTGCCAGTGCCCTTTGGTCAGCAAATGACAGGCTTTGAAAGAAACAAAACTAATCTGTGTTTTTAAATCTTCTATTCAGCCCTGAACTTTTAGCTGTTGCACAGTGTGGCCAGATTTGATTAAACAGGAAGTGTACTTATTTCATCTGATTAAGTAAATGGAATTTTATGATAAGGTTTTCTAAATAGCAGCTGAACCTCAGATTTTTAAAGGATTTGTTGTGGTAATGGCAATGGGTTATTGGTTAAACTGATAATTTAAGATTTAACTGTCTTCTGCAAATGCAAGGACTTTTGAAAGCCTTGTTTCATTATTTATAGATACAAAACATCTTCACTGATTTTATAATAAACACTGCATGCTTATGTGATGCCACCCAGCTCCTTGACCACTGAATGTGTCCAAAGCTGTAAAGCTAACAATATTTCTTTAAAGAACATCCTGTAGAGTAATAGGAAAAACTTTTCACCCCTTTTCCCCCAGCTGACTAAGTTATAATGTATTCTTTTAAAACACATTCTCATTATCTGTAGGAATATATATAAGAATATGCAAATTTTAAAAGGGAGATTCATATTTCTCTGTCTGGCTCACCTTCAGTATACTGCTACCTTAAACAGTTAACTTAGTCAATGATTTGACAAGCTGAAGGATTTTGAAGTGTTGGCCACTTCTATGTAGCAGTACTGAAACGATCTTCAGACAAGGGACCCAGAAAAAGCAGTGTCTGCTTGAAAAAGAGCTGTGAGAAACCCCAGCCAAAAAGTTCGGCAAAATCTGCCTCAAAAATACATATTTGGGATCACTGGTTTTAACCAAAAGCTCCCTTGCTACCATTTAGTATTTAATTCATGTATTGAACAGGATTGCCAGCCAAGTGCAGGCTGTGAGGTTTAAGGCCTCCAGCTCCCAGGCTTTGTGGTTTTGCCTTGCACTGCCCTTGTATCTCAGAAGGTACTTGAAAAGAACTGAAAATGTACCTTACCTTGGACTCCAAGTAAATGTTGGCTAAAGACATCTTGGAGATCTTATACAGGCAGATGGAGAGTGAAACAGCACACAGCACAAACAATGTGTCATTAATTGCCACCCGGACAGAGACAATGATTTTTCTCTCTGAGTTCTGTGTCCTCACCAATACTGCACATGTTAAATTCACCAAGAGGAAGAGGAGACTTATGAAAAGAGAAGCCAGGTAGAGGGGCAACCTGGGAGAGTGAGAAGAAAACAGTTTTAGCAACATTGTTCAGCAAGTGTCACTCATGAGATGGAAGTTGCACTCTGAGAAATGCAATCCGCCCGTGCTGGGCTGCCACAGCTGACAGAGTAACCAGCTGCCTGAGCCAAAATCAAAGTGCTCCAGATTGCTGGAGAGATTAAAGTAGCTCATTTCAAACCTGTTTTTACAGTTACACAACAAGCTGTAAGTAAAGAAACTAATATCAAGCAGCAAACATGGAAGACTGCAGCAGAAATACAACAGCACAGTTCTTGAACACTATTTAAAATATACATGTACCTTCTTAGACCATGCACTTCATATACAGCAAAAACCCTCTGCCTACTCACTGCCAGAGGAAACCTCTCCAAAGGCTGAATTGCCTGGAATGGACTGGTTTTGACCCTGGTTTTACTACACTGAGTGCTAATGTTTGCCGTCAGATTTCATATCAAATTAGGGAAGTGTCTAACAGCAGGAAAAATCTCCAGGTTACTGGTTCCCTAACATCCATCTCTGTCTCTTTTCCTAAACAATTTGGTCATGGTCAACCTCTTGAAAAAACATCAAGAAATTTAACGATGCATGTTGATTCTGGGTTGGCATCTTGCCATCTAGGCCAGGAAAAAGGTTTGTTTACACAACCACAGCAGAAGACCTGGAGCCAAAATGTGACAGACAGAAGCCCAGGAACTGGACTGGTTTTATCCATCTGGTTTTTTTCCAACCTACCCATCACTGATGCCTGCAATATAAGCATACCACATAATCAAGGAAAACACCTTCTAGTTCCTCTTTATGCCTACGCAGAACTCTGGGGCTTTCCATTTAAAAAAACCCCAAAAAGCACGTTTCCATTTCAGGTATTTGCTTAGTTCATCATCATTGTTGACCAAGGCAATGATCATGAACTTACTGATAAGACTCATAATCTGCAGTCACTGAACAAGAGAATTTGGCCACAGCTTTTCATGCCTGTTGGGAACTTTGAATTTAGCTGACAACAAACACACAGACTGTCCCCGAGGAATCCAGTTCTCATTGTTTAATAATACTTTACCCAGTGGGGATCTTTTCCTTTCACACATTCATATTCTTTTGCGTTAGCATCAATGCAGCTACAAAGCTGAAGCACAGCTGGCTTCTTTTCAGAGGGCAAGAAAGGAGGAGATATATCTTTGAGATACTTTAGTGTGTTACAGGGAGAACTGAAAGCCTAAAAGCTTGTGAATCAATGCCCTTCTTTCCAGCTATATCTGGCAGTGAGCAAGGATGCTGTTTTTTCCTTGCCAGGCACGGAAATTCCCTCTCAGCAGGAAGATTGTGCTCATTCTTAACTTTCCAGGGCAGGGCTCTGTTTTTAGGATAAGCAGCCGGAGGTAGTTCCCTTAAACATCATAGTCTAATGCTGGAAGCATTGCAGTCCTGAAGCTCCTCTCTCACATGGTTTCCTCTGTAGTGGTGGTACATTTAGAGCTTTTATTAGTATCTCAAAAATCTTTAAATAGTGGTCACATGTCTTCCTTTCCTTCCCCTTCCAAAGTCCCATCTCTGGTCCCCTTGTGGGGGCTTATGAGGAAAGGCACACTCTTACATGTGGGACAGTAAGTGCATGCTCAACTTTTGCCCACCTCAGCCCGAAGGACCTCCTGCTGCAGCACAGCCTGCATGCTGGCATGCAGCATCAAGCTGGCTTGCAAGCAGCAAGGCTGAGAGGCTTCCAGGCGAGGCTCCTCCTTTGCAGACTTTAGCAAAAAAAAAAGAAAAGCGCTGTCACGCTCTCGTGCCCACACACTCCCATATGTGCCAGGGTGAGCTGTTGTGGCCAGTCAGTTGTGCAGCTCTTCACATAATGATCTTCCAGCCCCCTTATTAACATGACGTGGCCACGGAAATGGCTACCTGATTTGACAAAAGATGCATTGTTGCTGAGCTTATGGATGAGCATTGATGGACAAGCAGGCTGTCTCTCTAGGGGAAGTTTTAGGGTGTCAGCAGATAAAAGGCAGAAAGTATCTTTACAACTCAACTACAAGGGCACCTGCAAGGCATGAAGAAGCATATGGAGTTTTATAGAAAGCAGAAAAGCTGGGCAGGAGTGGTGCTTCCAGATTGCACCAGTGAAAGTGCAAGTGAAAGTTCAAAAGCCTATTGTGCCTAATCCCTACTTTAGGACTAGGCTTTAAAGGAGCTGCGTGTAATCTGGTTTGGCTGGGGAAGACACATGCCAGGGTATTCTGTTCTTTTTGTGTCACGCTGAATGCACCCATAAGTTTTTCTTTGAGCTGAAAATAAAACCTCAGATAAATGCAGTGAACTTTGCCTTGTTTAACAAGAAAATCTATTTGAAACTACTGCATTTTGTATGTGGTTTCCTCTAAAACCATGCAGTGTCTGAGACTTGTGGGTAACAAGACATGCACACATAGCACACCAAGCGTCATCCAAACCTGGTGACAGTAAGAAATCCCCAAGCCCAGGGATACAGGCAGAAGGATGGTTTAAATATGAAATTCAGCTTGCACAGGCTTCCCCTTGACCTCTTTTACTAATATGGTGAAGGCTGTGCTGAGTAGTTTGCTTAAGAATCTGGATCCCTGATAGAATTTTATCAACTTTTTTTTTTTTTTGGTGTCTGAAATGATTCTGATTTCTGAGACTGTGTCAATGCATAGACCTCAGTCCTACCTCTCAGTTGCCCCATTTATGTTGCCATTATCTACTGCAAAAATGACAATACCAGCTAATAAGGTCTGACACTTATTAAAGAAAATGGGGGGAAAAATAAAAAAGTGGACATTCAGTAATGAAGAAAAATCAGATTCAGTAAGTGCAGATTACAGATCCATCCATAGACCTTGCATCTTTCCATCATCCATCTCTCCTTCAGGATCTGAGCCACTTGATCTAATGAAAGATGTCCCTCCCTGCCCATGGGATGTGGGTTGGACTAGATGATCTTTAAAGGTCCTTTCAAACACAAACCGCTCTGTGAGTCTCTGTTCTCCCACTAGCTTGTTACAATTAAGATTCAGAACTTCATCTGTGGGTGTGCACATATTACACCACTTCAATTGCCCTGTGTAAGATATGAAATGAGGTCAGCTTTATTAATATAGCTCTTTTAGACAGACTAACCACACTCATGCCGAGATCTAGATGTGAAAACAAAATACAACTGAACACCCTTACCAACAGAGCTGAACAAGAAAGAAAATGCTAGGCCAGATCCAAGAGTGATTTGTATTAGAAATCCAGTAGGGAAGAGTCAGGGCAGACATGTAGCTGTTGTGAGGAGAGCAGTCTGTGCATGAGTAATTCTAGCCACAGTACATTAGTACTTAGGAACACAAATGCCCCAAGAGCTATGTGCAGGCTGTGACTTCATAGGCATTGACTAAATATCACAAGTTCCCTACGCTTCAACAAAGACATTTTCAAGCAGTTCTCAGGAATAAAGCCTTGCCACAAACATCAGTAACAGCTGAGGTTCAAAGCTTCTACCTCTCACCTCTAAAGCCATGCAGGAACCAGTCCACAGACAGTCCTACGCCACCCCGACCTGCAGCCCAAGCTCCGTGCAAAGCGATGCTCTTTGTTTCTCTTGCCCACGTGCCCCATCAGGGGCAGGCACGCCCGCACTGGGGGGACCTGCCTGGGGTGTGCTCTGCTTGTCTGCCAGCCCAGACTCTGGGATTTTCTGCCCACAGGAACCAGAGTGCAAAAGGTGGGTTCAAAGCTGCAGTTCAGCCTGGAGTCCACATTCCTGAGTCAGCCATCACACCCCACATTTCCCATGCCCTCACCAGCCCAAGCACAGCCCACCTCAAGCCTGCTCTCACTGTTCTGCCATTATACCAAACAAGGTTCCCAAAGCACTTGGTCCAGATGATTGCTCCACAAGCTGTGTGAAAACCCAGAAGTCTAACAAATTTCCTAGGGCAAGGACAGTGATAACATTTGCCCTGTTGATACAGTACTATGCTCTCCTAGCAGCCAGCAAGTAACAAGTCAGGTTTCAGTTTAAAATTATTCTGTTTTCCTATCCGGAATTCATGTTGTAAATTCTTTCTTTAGAATGGAGACAACCTCTCTCTCTCTCTCTCCCCCCTCCTTCTAAACAGAATTGCCCAACTGAGGCTTTTAAGTGTTGCCACAACAAACATTAATTTATTGAGCCCTTCCTGAGCTTTCTGGACATTACTGCCCTTTGGGGTTCTTTCAAGTACATCCTGACAGCTTCTTCTCCTCAACAAAATGCCAAATGAATCTCTCCACCTAAATGCAAATCTACCATAACCTCAACTCTATGGAGTCAGGGGAGATTACCTATAAACTCCCAAATGCATCATCAAATTGAATCCATCCTCCCTAGCTCTTTCCCTTCACAACTCGTCTGTCATCTTCCCAAAACTTTTAAGACTTTAATTACTCTGACTTCACAGGTTAAAACATACCCACTCCCACTCATTCCTGTCAAAAAACCCAAAACATCACTCTGCTTCTTCAGCACTGGATCTGAATTTACCTAGTGATACAAGTACACTTGTACCAGTAAACAAATCCCCAGAGTGGGTATTTTCTGCTTGCGTTTGAAATATTTGCCTTTGAAATATGTGACTGTCTAAAAATTAACCTTGTGTTGGGAAAGGACACAGTCTCCTCCTAAAAGTCATGGGAAGAAGGTGGCTTCAGAACCATCATCCTAAAACATTGGTATACAAATATGAACAGCTGAGGCATGAGTGCCACAAATCAGAAAAGATGTTTCTCAAACAACAGGGCTGCTCTTCTTTACCACATTGAATATTTGCATAGTTCTTACCTGTATTTCAGTAGCTCTGGGGAATATTTTGACTTAGCTTTGAAAATCACCTGCAAAACAAAAAATATTGCATCAAGTATAGAATACACGTCAGCAAAGAAAGACACTGTGATTTACAGCAGTTCTGTCTCACAGGTCACAAGAAACGTCATGACAGGTTTCATTACATGACGAATTTGCATGGATTGCTTACCCACAGCAGGCAAGCTCTTAACAAAGTAGAACCCCTCAGCAGGTGATCAGATGCACTTGCATACAAATTTCTACACTATTATATTCACATACTCTGGTTTAGGAGTAAGGTCCTTTAAACCAGTATTAACAAGAGGATCAATGTCAGCATAATCATAGAGGGAAATTATTATAAGGCTCTTACATGACCTAACAGTACATGTCTCTTACATAGACCAGCTCACATCAGGCCCAATGTTCCCATGAAGAGCCCATCATAGCACCCTGGCCTGAAATTAGATATATACATTTACATTCATGATACATTGCCAAAAAATGTCATTGAGAGCCAAAATCATTGTTTTACTCTGAGGTATTATTTTGCTTCTGCTGTCTCTTCACTATACAACAATATGTGCTTTTACAGAGAGACAGCTCAGGCCCAGAAGTTAGTTTGCTGTAACAGAAAAGATAAAACACTGACAAGTTTTCTGTAATGTATCTAGGTGCCATCAGTCACAGGTGTTTAACCACCATCAGAAATTATACAAAAATACATTGCCATAATTTATATCTTATTTATTTAAAAATTACATGACAGTATCACTGCTTTTTTATAAGCTAGCATGGTTTCCAAACAAACTCAGTTTACAAATGTTCATTTAAACCAACACCTAAGCACACTGGTTACTAGTATCATAAAAACCCCATGACATATGACTTATTCTGGGTTGTTTCCTAATCATTTTCTCCTCAAATTGTGCTATCTTATCCATTTAACTTGGTTTTGCATGCCCTTTAGTAAAGTTTGCATAATATTTGCTATGATTATTATGCTTTCCCAGGGAAACGGGACTTACATGATCACAATGTGTCTGTAGACGTGTCTGCCTCTCAATCTCTTTATCTGTCCTCTAGTAATCTTAAAATACTTCAGAAAATTGATGGGAAAATGCTTGAAGTATCAAAGACATGATCCTTTATCACCCTTCTAAAAGTCAATGACTCAAAAGAAACAAGGAACTCTATAAATGTATCTAATATATGTCCTCTGTGAGGAGAAGCCTACACAGTGATTCTACACGTCACCTGATATTAGAGAGTCTGCACAGCAAAATATTGTAAGAAATTCTGCAGTTATGGGAACAACTGAGAGTCAATCATGAGACACAGATCTGGAGAAAATCAGGCTCTACTTGTTCCAGAGCTCCTGGAACAACTTGTCATTTAACTCCTATTCACCATAAACAGCTGCCTTGACATGGAAATTATTTTTGTGATGCATCAGTCTGCTTACCACTAGCTGAAGCAGCAGAGAACACTGAGTTTTTAAGCAAACTGAGAACAAAATTGAAAACTTGGGTGGAAAAACTCTCTAAAAATACTCTGCAATCATTGATACTGTTTTCAAATAGATAACAAATTTTTTCAAATATATCCCTGGTAGTATCCCTTATTGAAGAGTTTTGTGATTCATTCTCCAAATTCCCGGATCATGAAATCTCACAGGAGTTCAGGAAGAAGTTTTAGGCTGATTTACTTGCTTGTTTTTGAAAGGAAAGGTACAAGGGGCTTGCAAATGTTCTGCATTTCTGCTGTGCATAAAGAGTAGCTGTCACTTTCAGAGAAGGGATGAGGTTCAAGACACTTCCCAGATGCTTTTTGCACAAGATTTATTGCCTACCCTGCTTATTCTGGAAGGGAGAGAGGGAACAGATTCCTGACCTCAATGAAACTAAACAAGTAATCCTTGTCTCTAGGGCCATTCCACAGTCCTCACCTATTGTGAGTAGCACTTACACATATTGTACTGTTAATTTTGACACCTCTCAGGAGTTGCACTGAACAGAAGAGTTCAGAGCCTCTGCAAAGAACTCCAAAAGACAAGCAATTTCCAGTGGGCAATGAGTTTTTCTGGGTTCACAAAACCTAGAAAATGTCAGGTTCCTGAATACCATCTCCAGTGGTTCCCCAGAAACAATCTACTCATTCCTATTAAGTCACGAAACAGTCCTGTCACATAAACCAACCCAAGACCACTACCCAGCAAAATCTCCATGGATAACTTAGGTAAAACCAAATGTGATGCTCCTGCTGCAGATCCAACAGCATCTCAAGATTCAAGATCACCAAAACAGCTGTTACTGCGATTCTACATTTGGTGAACCTGTCCCAGGTGATACACATTCTGAAATTTTCAGAGCAAAATGACCATTAAGAAAGAAAAGAAATATTGTACCAAAAAAAAAAAAAAAAAAAAAAAAAAGGATGCTTTATAGAATGAAAGCTACAGTATAAGGCATGGAGAATTCTTACCAATTCACTACTAGGCAGGAGCACAGGCAGCCAGATTCTGCCACCTTTGCTTAAACACTGATGGGGCTTAGTTCATGAGTAGCCCTGCTGGAAGCAATGGGATTGTCATAGAATAAAGGGTTATTTAGCGGGAGTAAGGACGTCAGAAGCTGATCTCAATATACCTTACATGTGTGGGTGCAGCTTTTTGCTTTTAGCAGACACTTAGCTCAAGAGACTGGTTGCTCAATGGCCCCTCCTCACAGCAGTGTTGAGAAAGCTTCCAGTCAATATCTGAGTCATCTAAGCAAGTCTTCCAGCAAACCAGAGCAAACCAGACTATTCCTAAGAATAGACTAAACAGCAAACAGAGAGCAGGCTCTTTTAAAAAGATCTTTCAGAGAGGCCCAAGATGAACATGGAAAACGTGGTGAAGGTCCTAGCTAATTTTCTTATGTCTAAAGGGTTACCTTTTAGTCTTAAAAGTATTTCCACTTCTGCTTGTTCTTTGAAGGAGAAATATCCTGTTTTGACTCTCTGTTTCTGCCAAAGGATTGGAAACCTCAAATGAGATTCTCACACCCCCTCCTCCGCTCCCCTGAGGTATATGTCTGGCATATAAAACTGCAGCAGTTCAAAAGGACTCCAAAAATCTCTTCATACAGCCAGTGAAAATTCCCATTGCAGGAGCTGATGTAAACAGTTGACCTTAGAGACATTTTACCAGGCCCCAGGAGTGGGGATGGCATGGGACCCATCAGCAGCTTGCCTGCAGAGAGCTCTGGAGAGCTGCTGGGCAGCAGAGCAGGCACAGGGCCAGGCTGTTGCAGCTGATGGGGGTTCCAGCTAATTAGCAGCCACTTTGGCTCCATAAGTATCAATTAAACAGCTGTCAAAGCCAAGTCAGATATTCCCAAAGCAAAAGAAAAAGAAAATCTCCATGGAACAATTTTCATGTCCACGCTCTGATTTAGCTGAACTGATGTGATGACTGGCACAACCCTCTGTTGTACTCCAGTGCTAGCTGATCAATTCACTTTTACAGGAGCTACAGATCAGCTTACCTAAAAGCCCTAGATATGTGGTGAATGCTTGCATATGTCTCAAGCTGATCCTCTGCACAGGAATGAAGTTCAGCTTTATTTACCACTTCTCATTTCAAAAACCCCGTAAGAAACAGAGCATGCACTTTTTCTTCCCAGTTCCTTTCACCACAGTCCCTCTCTTCCTCTGTCACACTCCATGCAAACTTCCCTTTGAAACCTGAAAATATGCCACGACCTCATCATCAGCACATTTACCTTTCTTCTGCTGTGTATCTTTCAGTCCCAGGCCCACCTTCCCCTTTCTCTCTTTCTTCCATGTTCATTCTTTTATTTGGATCAGATTTCCCAAAATAGGAAAGTTTTCCCTCTACTCTCTAAATTCTATGCAGTTTGTAAGGTCTACAGACATGGGCAACATGACTCACTACCATACTCAGTCTTCCACGAATTGGTAAAAATAGTCCTAAAAGAATGGGGATGATTTTGGGGCTGACAGCCACAGTAAACTTTCAAGTCTAGCTTTCCTATCAAATTATTTTCTAAGTCAAATGACCTCATTCTTCATGTCAGATGCTGACAGCCAGCCAATCTGCAACTGCAATCTGTCTTCTGTAGATACAATACTAAGGGCAACATTTTACAACAAACGTGTTTGCTGATGCTTTACCGTATGTAGTTAGACTCCCGTGTAGCTCTAGATACATCTAAAACTTGTTTTGAATTAATAATAACCTTTACAATATATGCTTTATTAATTTCTGCTAAAAAAATTCTCCTAAATAAAAAACCTTCTCTGTTCTCTCACTGGTGAGAACTTTTGAAATGCTATCCTCAGTAATTAGAAAATGAGAAATTTTCTTAATTCTCCTCCTAGAGCTAACATGTACCCTGGTTCCACTGAAATACACATAAACTTTCTGAAAGCCTTGTGCTGTTTTTACCCCACCCTGTCAGGCATGGCCAGCTCCCCTCTGAACTGTCTTACTCTGCGCAACTTCTCTTCATTTGAAAGTCCCTGATTTTATCAGCACTACCTGGGAGGCAGGGTAAGCTTCTCATCCTGATGCCAAAGAAAAGGGAAGATGGTTAGGGAGGAGGAAGGAGAGGTAAAATCTGCCTATCAGCCTTCTCCACCCATACTGTTTCACAGCTCTTTAGCTCAGCACTACTTTCCCTCGATCCTGGAGAAGTTCCCAACCTGATGACAAAACCTAGAGCCCACCCAACTGTTTTCTGTGCCAGGCCACAAGGGAGGCCTGGGATTTTCAGTGAAATTTATAGCTCACGGTCTTTGGCCCTGACCTTGTTCTTTGAGTCTGTAACCCTCCATCCTAGCCTCCCTCCTGCTTCATTTGTATTCTGTTCCCCAGGGAACTGCAAAGTCTGAGCAAACAGGACAAAGTGAAGCAAGTCCTTCTCTGCCCACCCTTCACATGCACTGAAAAAGGCAACTTGTTTTATTTCCCAGAGCCTCTTTACTCTTTTGCCCACAGCACTAACTGTAAAGCCTGAGGATTCATCTCAGTGTCCCCTTGCTAGGGACAGGGAAGATTTGGGTAAGCAGGACATAAATAAAAGAGTACCCAAATCCTGGAATCCTCACTGTCTCATTATCCTGGGATCCCTCACTGTGGGATCCTCCAATTCTTTCACTTTAAAGTGGAAAATATGTTATTAAGCAGCAAAATAAACCCTTGGAAGCTGCATGTGTGAGGCAAATATCTCCATGGGATTTTTTTGTTCTCTGGAGGTGGAAATGCATTTTGGCTCCCTACGTGGGGGATCAGGATCAGGGAGCTGCTCCGGCTTGGTACAGTGCATTTACTTGCTGGTGTTGTGCTACTGTTTTTAAAAAGTTCTATTAATCTCATCTTCACTTGAGATTTATTTTCATGATTTCCAAGTAGGTAGAGGGCCTACTCTCTTGAGAGGGTAGGTCACACTATTATTTTTCTTTAGAAGGGAATGAATACAGACACAGGCTTAATAAATTCTAATACACTTACTTATTCCGTTAGAGATCACATTAATTTTCTCCAGTATGGGATCTCTGAGAGGAACTAATATTCTATAAACCTTATCTGCAGCACCCTTTCTATTCTGCCCTAAGTAGGGCATTAAAACTGTATCAAAAGACCCTGAACTTGGCTCTTAATCCAAAGATCCCTTGTTTTGAGTCAAAACTATTTTGATTATAACTTCCCTTTTGTTCATAGGTCCCCTGCTTTAGCAACCTGCCCCAACACACTAGAGCTTCTGCTGCTGCAGCTGCTGATACTCAAGTCTGGGAACAAAACTCTGCTGTGCTGACATCATCAGGGCTTATTTGTCTTGCTACACATAAAACACAGCTGAAATTCCCTATTGCTTTGGGATACCTATTAAAAAAGAGAACAGTTGTGGCTAACTTTCCATCAAGTTCAAAGGTGCTTCTTATTCCGAAAAATGCCCCCAGGCACTTGCCAAATGAGTTTTTTGTTTGGCCAGGAGGATTTGCAGTATTTTTTAAATCACTTTTTTCTTCTCACATCTACATTTAAAAATTTTCCTAGCAGTGACACATTTAGAAATGGTGGGTGCTGTACAGCAGATAATAAAAACCTATGAATTCCAGAGACCCATAGGGTCTCTTCCAGTGCTCTGTCCCTATGCTATATGCAAATCACTTCTTCCCCTCTAGCTAAGCACCAGTGAAATAGCAGGGGTTTGGTGCAATGAGACACAGCTGCAGACCCTTCTTGCCTGCCTTCTAGAAAATAAAAGGGTAAAAGTTGTTTCTAAACAGGTCTGTGAAGTTTTAAGCCATTACTGGAAACAAAATTTTATCTCTCCACCCCTTTCACACTAGTTCTTGCTTGCCTCCTGTGGAAAGCTAGATGCAAGTTGAATACAAGATGCTGAATTTCAAGCCAAACCACCTTTTAATGGTTAGAAGTAAAGAATTAATAACAGTGAATTAAAAACATGTGCACTTATTCTGTCATATATTTGTACAATGGCTATGCTGGTATTTCTTTAACTTTCATTTTGGCTGGGGAGATATTTGAGATTAAATTTCACTGACAGCAACTAGCTCCAGAGCAAACACCAATACTAATCTTATGTCTGTCTACAGCAACCCAAGATATTTAAAGATTATGACACATATCACAAGCCTCTGAAAGTCCCTTGCAAATACTGTTTCAAAAGTCTCACAGCAGCTCTTCAAGACAGGTAACTATTCCACTCTCTTTCAGAGGGGCTCAGAGGAAGATCATGAGGACTCAGGATGACAAAGCAGGAATTCTGTCTCAAAGGCAGAACCAACAGCCTTAGCATTTTCTCTGTTTCCAACCACTGACTTGTACTTCCTGAACACTATCAGACAACAATGCTAAAAATAAGTTAAAAGGACAGATGTGTGCATTCTGTGTGCTGTCTTTTCAGATCTTCCTTAAACAAAAGGAATGTTACCTGCAGCACTAAGCCTCCTGAGTGCTGACACTCTACTGCACAGACTGCTGTGCTCCCTGAGTCTGGGCTTCTCTTGGCCAAGAGCCAGGATGCTGCATTCTGCCTCCAGACTTCCACAGCAGCCCTCCATGTGTGTCTGAGGGAAGAGTCTGACCTAAGGCTATGACTTAGTCCCAAAACTGTGATGGGATGGACTATGTACTGATGGGCATTTGGCCCTGGGAAACTGCACAGTTATCAAATGACTCTCACAATAGCTATGGGATAAAGCATGGGTCACCACATGCCTGAGCTGGATTTGAGTAGTATGCAGATGAAAGGTTCCTGTAATCCCTTAATATATCTCAAGTACCGGGGAGTGGAGCGGGGTGAGTTAGCAGGCATTTCAGACATTGAATCCATAAAAGCAAACCTAAGCACAAAACTGGGTATGTGGTTCTAAGTATTTAATACCCTCTACAACTCAAGTGATCTTCTTACAGCTGTCATGCTTACCATTGCTGCTTTTCCAGCTCTGGGATAGCAGCCCTTGCATGCAGCCTGATGTCTCCAGCCAGGCTGTTCAGAATTGATAAGGCCTATAATCACTACAGAGCACTGTTAAACACTGTGGGGACTACAGAAGCACCAGCCCCAGGCACCGAGCTGGTTCCAAGTGGGGCACACAACAACACCCAAAGCATCCGGAGCACTGCCTGGTGTGCTCCAGGGCTGGCTGATGCTCTCCTGATCAACTGCTCCTGCACTGGGAAAGCGGACTTTGATCAGGGCCACATGAGTGCAGGCTTGGCATCCTGCTCCAGGCACTACAGTGGGATTGAGGAGATAAAGAATCCAGTCTCTGCCCTCCTGCAAGCTTCATGTGAGATCTTAGGCAAGCCCAGCAGCCTTTCTTTGTCTCAGCATGCCAATATCCCATCCTTCAGCCGAGTGCAAGACACCCATGGTCACCATAAATATTTCCAAGAAATTCTAGCTTCAGCAACCTGGAGCACTGTGCAGCTTAACTCATCTGGCTTCTTAGCTGTCCGTGGCACAGATACACTCTCAAGACCTCTTCCTGAAATGGAGATACTATTTCCTTTAAGCCACTATACAGCTAATTTACCTTTACATCAGAGAGTCCTTGAAACAGAGGGTATATCTCTGCGCAGCACTCAGATTTATTGGGGTCCAGAGTCAAAGCTGTTTGTAATACAGATCGTTACAGGAATTTGGGCCCACAGTAGGACTCTATCAACAGTTTCAATTGTTATACACTTAATAGAAATCTCACTCAGAAACACATTAGCCAGCTTATGAAAAACTGGGACCAGGGAGCTGTTGCTGGCAAAATCAGACATTACAATTCTGACTGCACACAGAGATCAAGGCTGGTAAGCCAGGAGGTTTTTAAAGTCTAATAACAATAATAAGGTATAATAATAGAATGACATTTTGGGTGTCCAAATTCCAAGCTCTCCTATACATTTTTTCTCCAACCTTTGAATTAAGTGACACACGTTTTATAGACAGTAGACATATTAATTGATATTCTCGCAGTGATCACTTCAGGCTCCGGTTTCATTGTAACACTGATCACTTGCATATAGACCAAAAGTTAAAATACCCAACTAGCCAATTGAAATTTGCTTTTTGCATTGCCAAGGTACATTTGTAAATTACATTTTTCTCATGATGCTTACATAATAAGGCTTTACCATTCAGTAAGATTTAATCAACTAAATATCTGTTGCTTACCTGTGTGAAGTAAAGATTCATCAGGGTCAGGGTGAAAAACTGGAGGCAGACTGGGAAGCAATAGAGAAGCCAGAAGATGAAGGGGCTGAGAGAATTTGCTGTGACAAAGTCTTTGAAGTAAAATGAAAAGAGCACTGTCCTAAGAGAGGCCCAAAACAGGCACAGAAACAGAAAGACAGTTTGGTAACTGAACCTCTTGTGCCTGTAGTGAAGGACCAGCCAGAGCTGGACGTAGATGAACACAAAAAGCAGTGAATAAAAAACAGTATATACAATGGTCAGGCCCAGCTTCACATACGGAGGGACAGCTGGCGTCAGGGTCGGCGGAAGGGTGTCATTTTTCAGTGGGTCCCACTCAGGGGCCTCCATTTGATATCGGGAATCGTCAGAATTATTTAAGTTTGGCTGCCGCTGTTGCCTCCTCCTCCTTCTCCTTTCATCTTCCTACAGCATAGGAATCAAGAAAATGAAAGAAAACAAGCTGCACTTCCTCTTTGGCAGCTCACTGTGGGCTGGTAGCACATGATCACAATTCAGAATGATTCATTAGGACTGCCTTTGTCAGCAATTGGCAGGGAACAGCTCAGAAAGCTGCTCTTTGCTGATGTCTCTGCACAAATCTTTACCATCCTTAAGAAACAAAGAAATCCACCAGCCCCTGAACGGTTTACTGCAATTTTTTTTCCTAAGGAAAATTTTCTGGATTTTAAATGAGTTAAGTAATGTTCTATATTCTACAAGAAGCAGGTACCTGACATTCTCCCAGTGGCAGCCACATCATGTCTTTGTAGCTTTTTTTTTTTGTCTTGTTTCCTGTTTAACAAGTACTTCATTTAGCTGCATTTTGTTAGAAATCATTTTAAGCACCTTCGAGTACTCATGAAATGCAAACTGCTGTAACAGCTCAGCTTGGCATTGCATAGACCTTTGTGTTTACAAAGAAATACAGAATTTGCACAGCAAATCTAATACATTCAGTTTCTTCTTTTTCTTATAAGATGCTTCATTAGCATGGGAGAAAAGGCACATCAGGACTTCCAAACCTAGCATATAGAGGAACAAAATAAAACCTCCTAAAGATCTAAATTCACCAAAGCATACATGCAGCTACAGGTTCTTTCTTCTCAGTTGCTTTTGTGCCATCACTGTGGAAACAGCTGACCAGACACGCCTTCTCACAAGTGTGCAGATGTGCCCTTGGGATGAAATTTATAAATTAATAGGTGCTATGGCAGGCTGATGGGTTTGACTCATGGGGGTGAGAAGTGGGAACTGAAACTGAGTGGTTTAGACATTTGTAGTGTGGTCGAAATTCTTCATATATCTCTACGTCATGTATAGCATCATGTACCATAAAACAACAAGGTTTTTAATAGATCCCTTGGTTATGGCTGAAGCACTGCCATGTTTTTCTCTGTCATTTATAGTAAGCTGATTACAAGAAGTGCTTATTACCCAGACCAATCCCCAGGGAGGACCCCACATGTCTGGTGAGCAGTGAAAAAAGATTCCTGTGGTGGAAGAGTCCATGCAATGAACTAACACAGTGTACATGGTATGCAGAAACTGACAGTATCAAAATAATGATTTCCATTGTTAATGCCTTGCACTAAGAGGAGTTCAAAACTACTGTTTTGGTGAAAAAGACAATTATTATAATTGTGCTTAATAATATAAATACAATATATATACATTTGGATATCTACTTAAAAATATCTCAAAGCGAACCCCATTCTGCCCTAAAAACACCCACACTGAACCCTTATAGCTGTGTTCCAAAGTCAAGGCTAGGTACCAAAACTAAAGCAGTTTGATTTTCAAGGTGCTAAGTAAACTCAGGTCCCATTGACTGCAAAAGGATTTGTGGGTTTTCAGTGCTTCTGTAAATCTGGCCATTGGTTAAGGTTTCTAGATATGATTTTAAGGCTCTTACCAGGAGCAGTCAGGCTTGGAAATCCCAGATAAACAGCTTACAGAAGCAGGGTGATACACAGCACTGGGTGACAGTCAATTTGACTATGTATAGAAATGTACAGAACACAGAATGAGTATGGCAAAGATGAGAGAGGATAAGAAATATCTAAGCACTAAAAATCACGTACATGTGCAGAGATATGTTAATAGCTTGCAGAAAAAGAATTCTATGGCTTCAGCACAAATAAACTTGGACTTAGTTTTGAATGAGCACATGATCCTAGATCCTGCTTAATTCCTGGAAAAAAAGAAAAGAAAAGAAAAGAAAAGAAAAGAAAAGAAAAGAAAAGAAAAGAAAAGAAAAGAAAAGAAAAGAAAAGAAAAGAAAAGAAAAGAAAAGAAAAGAAAAGAAAAGAAAAGAAAAGAAAAGAAAAGAAAAGAAAAGAAAAGAAAAGAAAAGAAAAGAAAAGAAAAGAAAAGAAAAGAAAAGAAAAGAAAAGAAAAGAAAAGAATTTACTTGATACCAGGGTAGGACATGAAAAGCTAAGCAGTTGCTAAAGCAAGTTTTTCAGAGAAACTGTCTGTACTCAGGCTGTAATGTTCATTAGGTAAGGATGGGAAACATGGCCTGAACAGGAGTTTAGAAAATATATACAACAAATAGGATATAATAAATTATATTTCAATACATACTACAGAAAGCTCCATCTCCCAGATCAGGAAAACATTTTCCCTATATTGATACATACTTCCTTCTAGCAGACAAGGAAAACATCTTCCTAGCCTTCCTCAGTTCCACCAGTAGGCCAGCCTTGTGCATCTGTCAGTCTCCACAACCCCAGTGCACACATACACTATCTAGAGGGCAAAGGAGAGCATTAATGAATTCACTGGGTTACACACCACCACTCTGCTCTCAGCACAAACTTTCTGATTATGCTTGTGGCTATCATTAACCCACAGTGGCCATAAGCACTCTATTGCTTTTTATCAGTGACCTATAACAACTCTTCACAGCTTGTGCTATCAGACTTTAACCTGCTACATGGGGTAAAGGCGTCCACTGCATTCCTTCAGCAAGGGGCACCAGGATTTTAACACTGCCACATGCCTGAAGTATTCTGTAAAATGTACAGGGGAGCAGGAATTCATTTCCACTCAACAAACTGTTGGTTTTGTGCCCTTGTGGATGTGATTGCCCACCCATGCTTTGCAGGAACGTGTAAACAGCTAAAGAAAACTGCTGCTGCCTCGGTCAGATGTTGCCATGGAACAGCAAAAACAGTGGTCGCACAGACTGTGCCCCAGACAAGTGTCCTTGACATAGGTGAGCAAAGCTTAGTTGTGAAATTCTGCATTGCAGCATTATAAGAAACTTCTTAATAGACCAAATTTCCAGTGCTTAGGAAGTTCAGCCTCTTCTTGGTCTTCAGCACAGTCCTGCTGCTGTCTATGGATGTTGGGCAATTCCAAACGATCTGTTTCTGTTACTGTTTTCTTTCTAAGGGTCATTGGTCAAAGAAAGAAACTTCACTGAACCTCCAGTGTTCAAAAAGTTGCTTATCTAGGCTGTCCCACTGCTATTTGACTTGAAATGAACAAAAGTAGGTAACATAAAGTGTCCGGATTCTGCAAGTTGAACTGCTGCCCCTGCTCCTGTGCAACGAGGTCTGAGTTCTCGTTTTTTGATGACACTTGCAGTTAATGAATTTGCTGGCAAGACTGTTAGCACTCAGCAACTCAGGACTCTTACCAGTGTGTAGTTCTAAAAGTCTTTTAGAAAGGGCTTTGCAGAAAAATGCACTTCCGGGAAGGGAAGATCATAAAGTAACTTAAGATTTTGTTAGATACTGAACCATCTTCATATTTGATTTTATACTACGGCAGTCCAAAAAATTTGTCCTCAGTTGCATGGGCAGGTTTTTCATTCTTTGGAGGCTTCAGGACTTCTTGGATTGTGTTTCTTATAACTACCAGGCTGTCATGGTTTAAACCTGAAGTACTAAATAAAGTATCATAGTTGGACTTTAAAGTCTGTCCTTCTTCAAAAGTTGCTTTCCCCTAAAGTTATCTGCAAAATTGTGAGGCCATTCCATCCAGTTCCAACCCAGCTGAGACATACCAGGAGAGGCTGTCAGATAGACAGCCCTCTTGCCAAAACAAACAAAAATAAACTGGTATTCCGGTTCAACATTTTCTTTTGCTCTGCACCCCATGAGGCCTATGATTACAAAACTCAACAACATTCTGAAGTAAATAGTTCTTCCTATTTCTACTCAAAAAAACAAGTGGGACAGAAATCTGATGTTGAACAAGATCTGCCAAGTATCTGGTAGAGAGTGGGAGTATTAATACTCTGAATTAGGCAAAGGGTAGAGATACCATGGAATTCGTCATTATTTAATTCACCCAGGTTTGTCACAACACTTACACCTCATCCTATTTCATTTTGTGTCCCACAAAAGTATGAGCTCAATTCTGTGCACTCTGCTCATTTCAATTTAAATAATCTTTTGAAAAGACAAATTCCTCTGAATCCCTTTGTAATGTGACTATTAGAATAGAGAAATTTAACTACGTGGTGTGAGCACACACCTTCTGCATTTAATACTTAGGCCAGTGCAATTTGGTACATTACATGACAAGATGTCACATTGCTTGATGAGACATGGTGGCCAGGATGCTGAAAAAAATGGACATTTCCTTTGAACAGATGCAGCAATCTGATTTAACTACAGGGCAAGCACCTAAACTAGTGCCTGCTCAATATGACAGATAAATTAGCCAATAAACCCTGAGCCTATAATTTCTCGTTTGTCTATGGATTCTGAGAACCTTGTTTGAAGATTTTTTTTTTTTAATGTTACTTCATTGCAGAGCATAAATACTCAGCCTTGGAAAATACTGCTGATGGCATACTTCTGTCCTTGATTCGGAATGGGCTCATTTCCAAGTTGTGGTCTACGTCATGATCTCTGGGATCCAGCATCTCTCTGCCATTCAACATTTAGCAACTCTGTTAAAAGCCAAACAGAGGGCTGGGAACCAGTTTTCTCAAGGGAAAAAATGTCCTTTCATTGTTGGGCTTTCTCTGTGCCTGGGCATGTTAGATTTCACTATTAATCCTGACACAGACCTCATACTCAAAACATGTCTAAATAAAACCCTCATAATAAATCAGGATTTATTATTCTAATCTCATTTAGGTCATACAGTGGCGTAAAACAGTACAAATGTAGGGCCTTAACCCATAATCCTTAAGGAAGCCAAAGCTTCCATTGGCTTCACATAAAGTAATGCCTATGCTTCGAGGTCAGGAGCTCACCACACAAACTAACCAGAGCAATGCAAATACCTTTAAAGCAAGAAAAGTGTGGTTTCATAATTTCAGCCCATATTTGACCAGAGGAAAATTTTCCAAAATACATTACTCAGTGTATGGAAGATTAAAAGAGACAAAGTCTGGAAACAGAAGCATCTGAACATGAGTGCCTTTGTTTCACTTTCAAACGTGTCTGTCAGGGTGGTTGAACGTAGATTTCAGGCTCTCCTGCAGATTTTTCCATTGCACAAACTGCAGTAGGAGCAGTCTGAAGCTTGGAGTTGCAGTTTGGATTCCAGACTGGTAAGAAAGTCTTGGACACCCTGAATTTTCTGTCTGCGTTGCACGTTCCTTGGGGTTTAAAATAAGACTCAACAAACTGAGATCTAAGATTAAAAAGAATTGAAAACAATTTGTTGCTTTTCACTGTTTAAATGATTCTTTGCAGCTTTCACTTTCCTGGATGCCTCCATAACCCAGAAAGACACTTTGAATCCTTGATAGCTCAAGCAGAATATATCCTCTCCTTTGCCAGCCTTCTCTGCTTTCTTTGCCTTAGGGTTTACCACCGTCTTTACATCCATCCCCAACCCCCACTGGAAAAACCCATCAAAAGGGAACTAAAGCAGTTGGGCATTTCCCTTCAGTGGTGATTCCCTTAGATAGATTGGTCAGCTGTGTATGAGCTGACTGGAAAAGAGAGGTGGATTAGATGTGTACTGATAACAGAGGGAGGTGAATTTGAGTGCTAAAGGTTACTTGGCCCAGTGTCTGGGCATTTCATATTATCTGTGACACTTCCTGGCAGGGAACATGTCTTCTCTTCACAAGAATCTTGAGGGGTAAATAACAAAAGTCCATTTGTAAAAGGATTATTTTAGCCACATCCAGGAAAGCAAGTTAATTAATTTTCTTCCCTTGGCTTCTGATACTTAGACAATATGAAGCCTCTGGCTCACAGCTAAAAAACCCTTTCCATGTTAGAATCACCTGATTCAGCTCTAATTATCTGTTCATTCAAGCAGCTGAGAATACAGCTGTGGAAGCAAAAAGTCCAGAATCTTGCTTAAACCTTCTCAGGTTGATGTCTTGAGAGGGTTTTTAACACCAGTGTCCTAAATCTATGCCAGTTAGTGCCAACAGGCCAGCTCAGATGAAGATGAGAGTTTATGTTAGGAAGTGGGCTCACAGACAGGCCTAAGCAGCTTGGTGCTCGCTCAGTTTCTGAAACTGTGTTGCCACAGCTGTCCTCCGAATGTGGCCACTGCAGAAACTTGTTGGCTGCAGGGCTGTCCTTGGAGTATTGATGAAGACAGTTTTGTTGGTGAGGGACTCCGGTCTAGCCTTTCTGGGATATAAAACAGGGTGGAGAGGGACAGCCCCTGTAGCTGGAAGCAAAGGATCTCGTCTTGGACTGCAAGGTGATATAACTGGGCAGAGGAACAGAATTCCTGAGATACGTGTCAATTTCACAGCTCAGCAATGCATTCCTACAAGATGAGCTTTCTTTGATCATTAGTGAATCTGTACTTAACCACATCTAAAAAGCCCTGAGATACATTTGTATTTCCTGCGCTAAAATCAAGTAGTAAACAAACCTTTCTTGCAAATTTGCATTCAACATTTGACAAGTCAGATTGAGCCAACAAGTGCCCTTCCTTGCCCTACACATGCATCCTTTGGATGTCGTATCCCATGTTCACACACGCATGTTTGTGCTGGTACCTTCCCGCTGCCAGGGGTCTTGTTCAAGCTGTCAGTCCACACCTGAGGGCAGAGCACTCCGGTAGCACCTCCAGGTTCCGTGAAAGGAACGGGACAGAGCTGGCACCTTATCTGCCAGCAAGGTGCCATCTGCTGCCCCCAGATCGTGCTGCGTCCCCACCCGCTCCGAGGCGCCTCTCTGTCAGCAGAGAGGAGCTGAAGGCAGCACGGAGCTCCTCGCCTCAAGCCACCGTCTGCCAATAGGAAGGGACAGGGAGGGCTGGCTCAGAGTCCCCCCGCTCCGGGAGCCGGCCCGTGTGGCCCGTGGGCGCGGGGACACGGGCGGAGGTGGCGGCCCGAGGGCAGTCCCGGCGCCAGGAGCGGGACAGGGACTGCGGGGAGCGGCGGGGCGGGCCCTGCGCGGCCCTTCCCTCACAGCGGGGCGGGCAGAGCCACCGCCACCGCGGGCTGTCCCTCCGGCGCCACCGCGACCCCTCGTGGGAAATGAGAAACGGGAATGGCTTTATCAGCTGCTCGTTTGTTAGGGTGGGGTTTTTTGGTTTGGCTTTGGGGTTTTGTTTGGGATTTTTTTGTTTCTCTTTCTCTTTTTGCTTCTCTTTCTTCTGCTCACCTGAGATGGACACAGAGATTGCGGCTGCTTGCTTTCCCCTCCAGCTCTGTGTATCCTGAGGGTATCTGCTTTTCCGCAGTGCCTGCCTGTGAAGATGCCTGTTTTCTCTATAAAGCTCCCCTGGAAGAGAAACAGAGGCTGTTGCGTAGATTCATGTCCCTCAGCCAGCTGCATTTAGCCAGGAGGTTTCCTGTCCCGACCAGCAGCTTTTCCTTTATCCCTGTTGCAAAGCAGTAACCAGCATTGTCCTGATTTATTCTGCAGGGTTTTACTTGTTTGTGAACTGTGCCTCAGTGGCAGAAACCGATTGAGCTTTATCTCCTCCTCCTTAACGTCATTAAAATACATTTATGTGAAAAATAATAGTATCTGGCTTAACAAAATGTTGGTTTTATTGGGGGGAAAGTGCCAAGGTTATATTGTATGTTCATAAATGGAACTGCTTTTGCTTTTAACACAGTAAAATAAAAGATGATCTTTTCACTAATGCAATAATCATGCCAGCTGTTTATGTTTGTTTTATCGTGCAGAACATTAAGTGCATTACTCTTCAAATGGCCCAGCTGAATAAATTGTCCTAGTGGAGCAGAGAACTGTAAAAGTGTAAAAAAATAAAATAATGAAAAGGGAAAAAAAAGCAAAAGAGAAAGTTCGAAGAAACAGAGTTGCAGATGTTTTTACAGGAATGACATTAAAGAGAAAATCTGCTTGGAGACAGTAAGTGCCATTTTGTAACCTTTGGAGGATTTTTGTAAAATTCTCACAAGCAAGTTGTTTGATGACACCATCATATGGATAGCAAAAACTCTGGGGTTTTTTTCATTTCTTTCCATAAACCCGTGTCTATGTAAGTTTATTATATTAAATAAGCATCTTAGCCACTGTTGTGGCTTAACCCCAGCAAGCAAATAATCAACATTATTATACTAAATCCAAAACACAGCACTGTATCAGCTAAGAAGAAAATTTACTCTATCCCAGCCAAAACCAGAAAAATTACAATTATAATTTCTTAATAATAATATTTGACAATAAATTTATAATAAATCATAATTATAAAAGAAAAACACATTATATAGCTATATAAATATTGTCCCTTAATATGTTGCTAAATATAATTTAAGTTATAATTAGGTAATAATTTATAATGTCTAAGCACCAAGTAACAAGGTATTAACTATTTAAATATTAGGACATGATGGAATTAAGATTGTCACTGCAAGTTTTATTTGGACACCTTTGCAAGTGCTTGGTAGTTTTACCTCCAGTGATTGTTTTTCCTCCAGGATCCTTACTTCAGAGGACAAAATAGTAATGCAACAAGTGTTGCAGGAGGAACCAGAGTTGCTAAAACGTATGGTTGGTTGTAAGGTTTAACATATATGTGAGCTGAGTTTTGGTAAAATAAGGGTTTGCATCAAATTATATCAGCTCTTTTTAAATACAGGGTGAGGAGAGCTGAGGAACTCTGCAGAGAGGAGAGGTTAGAAACTATCCAGTGGTACATGCTGTGAAAGGAAAAGGAATAGAAAGATTTAACAGCTGGGATGGAGGGCAGGGAAGAATTTAGCTTGGACATACTTCTATCACCTCCAGCTGTGCTGACTGTAGTTTATTTTGGAGTAAACTCCAGTATAGTACAATGGCAGGTCTCCAATCCTCTTAAAGAATGGATAACTTTTCAGTAAAATTACTTCAATCGTTTTTGCTATTAAAATGTTTTAAGAGGTGTATTCCTGTGTGCAGCTGTATTTGCTCCATCTTAACTATGTCATTGCAGAGAACGTTTCATCAGAAACTGCTGGGTTCTGGGCTATTTTTCACATTTTGTTATCCCATTTTTTTTAAGAAGTAATGACAATCTCAGCTAGGCAAAGCTGGTACAGCCGCTTGAATAATGAATAGAAAAAATATACAGAATTTCAAACTACCTTAATGAAAGAAACTGAGCAGCTGAATTTAAGTCTTATTAATTGGTATGAAATGTTTTCAGATTTGCATAACCTAATTTATAGTTTTAAATGCAAGAGATGTACTAAAGAGGCCTCAGTCAACAGAACCAATGACAGCTAAAATCAAAAGTGATTTTAAGCAATTGGCAGTCCTTCTTGGGACTGCTTGTCCCAACATATATCCTGCTAAGTATTGGGGCTTTTGAGAAGCACAAGTATAAAATTGTAGTCCTACAAGCTATATGGCACTTGATCATTTATTGCACAGTGCTGTGTGTCCTGTGTTTGAAAAGTTTAAAGACATGAAGGAGATGAAGGAAGGAAGCAAGGAAGGAAGGAAGGAAGGAAGGGAGGAAGGAAGGAAAAGAGAGAGAGAAAGAAAGAAAAAGAGAGAGAGAGAGAGAAAGAAAGACAGAAAGAAAGAAAGAAAGAAAGAAAGAAAGAAAGAAAGAAAGAAAGAAAGAAAGAAAGAAAGAAAGAAAGAAAGAAAGAAAGAAAGAAAGAAAGAAAGAAAGAAAGAAAGAAAGAAAGAAAGAAAGAAAGAAAGAAAGAAAGAAAGAAAGAAAGAGAAAGAAAGAAAGAAAGAAAAAAAAAAAAAGAAATTTGGTAACAACTGTATAAAATCTGTTCTATCTACCTACCTATTTTATTGTGTGTATCAATAATTTTTAAGAAGGGGAAGCAAAATAGTAATGTCAGAGAATGTTTGCATTAAAAAAAGAGTGTGATTTGGTAGTCAAAAGACAGTAGGGAGGAGGCATGATCAGTTTCCCCCATGGAGCTCAGTGAATAACACAAGAAAAATTCTGTCTTCCAAGTATTTTCAGAATACACATTAAATCTAAATTATTTTTATTTTTTAAGTTTAAAGAACTTTGTAAAAGGAAGTGATTTCTATTTAAAAAAAAAAATGAAAACATGAAGCCAGTTATTTTGCACAGAGCCTTTTTCATAAAGGCTTTTTATGAAAGCCTTACAGCAGTATATAAAAAATTAATTTAATGTTAGAAGGAATGAGATATATTTTGGAAAAAAAACCAAAATGTGCTTTCTGTGCTTTCGCCTGCAAGATAGAGCCCACGGAAAATTATCAGCCATTTTAAATTCACCATAAAACACTGAGATTACTGAGGAGATATAAATTCTATCAAATTTTGAGATAGATAGCTAGATATGCAAAGCAGGTGAAAATCCTGAACACTCGGTAGTAACAAATTCTATCTTTTCAGGGGGATTTCACTGATACAAACTTAGCAGTCTGAGTGAGTGTGTTAGCTTTCATTATACATTCTTTGCTTTTATTAGTGTCAACATTGTTTTTAATCTTTTTTACATTCAAGAAATTTATGAGGATTTGTTAAAAAATTTGCCTTGCTAATACTAAATCAGTGCATTTTTTAACTCCTAGGAACCCACACACTGCCAAATTGTTAGAAAGAAGTTGAGCACTACCAGAAGTGGAGTAAGTAACTTTACTAACAGTGCCACCACTTGTTTTTTTCCAGCAGAGACACATAATGTTGATTTTATCCCCTCACTTAGGGACATATTTCTGTCTATTAAATATGATTCCTTTCTTTGTTGAAGTCACTTTATATATTGATTTCACTCATGTTTCTATGATATATTGGCCAAAGATCTAATCCAATGAGAATCCTTACACATGGTTAGTGAGTCCA
The DNA here is from genome assembly GCF_965178545.1 of Coloeus monedula. Lineage (NCBI taxonomy): Eukaryota > Metazoa > Chordata > Aves > Passeriformes > Corvidae > Coloeus > Coloeus monedula. Next base: position 48,363,356 of record NC_138782.1, on the reverse strand, counting down.
GGAATTTGAATTACTCTAGTCACTGCATATGTATTCAGTGTCTAGCTACTCACATGAACTTGGAGAGGATATTTCAAATGCTGTCTATCCATTTAAATTCCATATAAATACCCAAATCCATGTAGTTACAGTAAGATATTATGAATGACCTTTCCCAGTTTCAGTCTAGGTGGTTTTGGTTATGCAACTGGTAAGAGTAAGCAGAATCAAATATCCATATCAGCCAGCTCTTGGAATTACTGCTACTCTGCATGAATGCTAAACAGAAAGCAAATATCCCTCCCACACCCCCAAATAAATATGTCACCAGTTTATGAACTGACTTAGGTAGACCATTATTTTCAACACGGACCTTTATGGTTTTACTACTATTGGACACCTCAATAAAAAGAAAGAGTTTCTGTAACTACACAGAATAATAGTTTTTAAATCATTAATGTACAGGTGATCTTCAAAGAAAACAAAACCAAGTTAAAATACGTTGAATATGCTTAATCAGTCACTACTTCTAAAAGACTTTTTTCTGCAAGCTACCATGCACTCAGACACTCTCTCTCAGGTGCACTGGCTTAGGTTGTGCCCTTTTTTGGGTTTTTTGTTTCAATTGCACACATACCTACCGTCCAGAAATCTTGGAGGAAAAAACATGGCGATAATTTATGATAATTTAAATAATTAAATAAAACAAATAAAATTTAAATAGTTTAACTTTTAATTACAAGCTCCAAAATAAGATTGGTAATTTAACTGAAGTTCTAATTAAGATCAGTCTGTTTGGAGAATACATATGTTCATATATTACAACATTGTTTATGAGTCTTGTAATTAACACTAAAACTAAGTGCTCTTTCTGTGCATAAGCTTTAAAGTCCCCGCTATTGCTTTTATGCCGTGTGTGTGTGTAGTGGCTGGAGGCAGCTGGGGGCCGCTTACAGAGGGCATGACCTATTAATAGCTTTAGTAAAAAGGTGTGTTTCTCTAGATTTAACATAACAGGTCTATCTGCAGCTCCGATCAGCCCCTTCCCTGCAGGTGTCTTCACGGCAGGGGCCAGCGGAGGGTGCTGGTGTTACTGTTATGCGCCCGAGCACCGTGGGGGAAAAAAAAAGCCAACTAGCCGAGGGCAACACTGTGCTGGGAGTGCCGTGTGCCAGCGTGGGGTCCTGCGCCTCCCCTCCCAGCACGGCCTGTGCGAGCTCCCGCCGCTCACAGCCTCGAGAATCTGTGAAATGGTTAATAATGATTGATAGTGAGCACCGTCTCCGACGGACGGAGGTGGGGGAGTGTGAGGGGAACAGCCTCCTTTGAGAGGGAGCCTGCCGCGGAGCACTCCAAACATCTGGGTGGTAGGAGACTGTGGTTCGTCTCATTTTCAAAGTGTGAGGCTTGACACATTGGCAGACACAGCCACTGGACTCAGTCTGTCATGGCAGGGGGTTCAGTTTGTCGGTTTCTATTTTGAAATATCTTTGTGGAACTGCACAACAGAGGTTCACATCCTTTAGCATAAAGCCATAGAACATGCTGAGTTTAAAAGGACCCATCAAGATCATCGAGTCCAGTTCCTGGCCCTGCACAGGAAATCCCACTAATCACATCATGTGCTTGAGAGCATTGTTCAAACACTTCTTTGACTCTGTCAGGCTTGGTGCTGTGACCACTCCCGTGGGGAGCCTGTTCCAGTGCCCAACCACCCTCCGGGTGAAAAAGTTTTTCCTGATATGCAACTTCAACCTTCCCTGACTCAGCTTCATCCTGTTTCCTTGCATGCTGTCACTGATCACCAGAGTGAAGAGATTGGTACCTGCTCCTCTGCTTTCCCTCATGAGGATGTTGATGGAAATCACAATGAGATTTCCACTCAGTCTCCTCCAGATTTTGGCTGCATAGTGCATCCTTTGTGGTGAACTTTTATTTCCCCTGTGATATTGTAGATTCTTGGCTGTTCACAAGCTATCCTGATGCCAACTTTGAAAAGTCACCTTTTAGAGGCTGCAAAGCATGCAGTATTAAAAGTGTCCTGTATGGTATTCCATTCATGTTGAATACCTTATGCTTGAATCTTTACTGGTTGGCTTCACAGGTAAGAGACCTCTGCCAGGGAAAAACCTGCTGGAGCCCTCAGTGTCTGCTTTGCTATAGCTGCAGTTTGCCAACTGTCCTAAAGTGACAGCTTGCAATACCAAAAAGTCTTTAACACTCACTGAATAAAGTCTGAAGACAGAAATAAACTGTTAGACATAGGAAGCAGGAGTCAAGCTCAACAAGGGATAACTTCTAAATACAGTGTTTAATCCTCTTAGTGTCTCTTGTGTGCTGGTGTCTTTTTGGTTGGAACTAACTTCATCCAGTTTTTGCTCCTTGCACCAGTACCAGTGCCCTTCTTGTGCTTAGCAAGACAGGCCTGCCCATTCATTTCCTTTCTTCAAGCATCCTTCCTTATTACTGAGTGGCAGCATTTCTCTTTTATTCAAAACTAGCAGATGCTCATTTAGAGAACTGACTTGTCTTAGCTGAGCACTGCTGGAGATAAGAGAGGTCTTCTGTTAAAAAGGAGATCCATTTTATCCTGCAGGGTGCCAAGGCCGGCAGAATCAGCAGACCCTGGGATTCATTTGGTATGGCTGAGAGTGCACACATGGTGCAGGCTGCAGTTCACCTCTTGCTTCTTTGCCTGCAGGACTGGATAGCCCAAGTTGTGCTCTTCTTCGTTACCAGCTCCCTTCTTGAAGTCATCAGGGAAAGTTGTACAAGCAGATGCTGATTGTGACAGGGCTCATATTTGTATCTCACTCAAAAGACTCGAGTTCTCCTTTGCTTTCCCACCATCCTTCTCTCATCTGACTCCTTTTTGAAATTCAGGATTTTCTCCCCCTGGTTATTCCTTCTCAACTGAAAAAAGACACCCTGAAAATATGGATTACTGAGGCCAGTGGAAGTCCAACGGGCTTCCTCTTAGTCCTGGGTCTGGCTCTGCCACAGCAGGAGCAGCTGAGAGCAGCTGGTTCAGATACTGGAACAGTAACTGAGTTGTTACTCTGCTGAAGCAGCACATGCAACAAATATTTATGTCTGGTACCAAGAGGGGAAAAACATGTTCAGAGAAGATAGGCTATTTGGAAATTACAAATGTCTTGACCCTAGGCAAGGCTGAGCAGTCTGGGGGGGATTTCTGTTTAAGTCAGTCTGAAAACTATAGTACACTGTAGGGAATGTTCAGAAATCATAGAAACTAGAAAAATTATTACCATTAGTGCCAGTGAAATAATAAGGCTAATGTACTTCTAAGTTCTTCCGTATATATAACATATATGCTATTGAATATAAGTCCCAAGATTGCAAATACTCAGGCAGAAATGTTCCCAAGTTTCAGAGAACACTTAGATGCATGAAACATGCAGGGCATGTTGATGAATATCTGGAAAGGAGCATCAGCAAGGAAGAAAATTAAGTTAGTCCTGGTCATAGTTTGCCACGTAAAATGGACACAATGCTCTGGAAATTTTAAAGGTAAGGTTTTATTCAGGCAAGAATCATACCAAATAGAATTTCCTCTCTACTTGTCCTACCTTTGTATTTTGCCGTCTTTGCATAAGAACTTTTTGAACAATACTGCACTGTCAGGGGTGATTTTATGCTGTTGTGTTAGGCCAATCTGTTTGTTTTACTTTACTCTGAAGCATACATCCTGTTTTCAAAGTAATGGCACAATTTATGGAGAACAGAAACAGCTTGCAGATACTTAAGACCAACCTTTTAATTCCTTCACCACACAGAATGAAAGTTGTTGCATAAGTGTTTGTATCTTTTTCTGCTTACTGAGCTGTAATTTGTCAGTCATATCCTCCCCAATGGGGCTGAATTTGGCAGCCAGCAGCAGAATCCTTTGTTACATATTCGCTCTCAAAATCTAACTCCTAATTTTTCTTTGGGATGTTTTTTTACTTAATTTCTGCCATGTGGTAGCCTCCAGAGTATCTCAAGTTGGTGAGCTTTTCCTGAGGCTTGTGAGCTTTAGGAATAACTACACAATTTCACACTCTTCACCCATAGAGACGGTAATTAGTTGAAATTTGATTTTTTTGAGAAGAAACATGATCTGCTCCACTTTAGAAAGCTGCTTCTGGTTGCTAGGAAATCTCCACTGAGTTTCTATGGGTCTTCTGATTTGCAGGTGGACAAGCTGTATTTCTTTAGTGCCTTAACTTTTCTCTTTGGGAAGTGGAATAACAATACATGTTTCTTAAATCATCAGGAAAGGTTTTGAAATTTGACAGAGCAGAAATCTGACAAATGGAAAGTGCTGTTGAAATTACCAGAGCAGAAATCTGACAAATGGAAAGTGCTGTTGAAACTAACACATCATGATTTTTGCTAATATTGTACCATGATTGCTATATGAAAAGCTGCTTTATGTTTTAGCACTGTTGCAGGGAATAAGCCACAGAAAAAAAATACATTTTAGGTAAGACAAAGTCCTGTTCTGAGTACTTAAATAATTGAATTTTATTTACTAAAATGGAAGAAGCAAAGGACAGCAGACTTCCCTCAGGAAGAACACAATCCTCTTGTTTGTTCAAGTGCTACGGATCATTCTTCAGGAGTTAGACTCTCTCCTCAGATGATAAAAAGGCTAATATCGGCCAAAAAATCAATAATTTTGTTAAAACTTGGGTCCAACATAATACATATTTTTCCCCCATTATTTGTTTTCAATAATTTAATCTCCAATTTTTTTTCAGACTGTACAAGCTGTGTACACACGGTAAATAGGGGTGTCTAAATAACAACTTCATGTTGTATTTAATGGCTCTAAAGATGGATGTGTAGCTGGATAGGATAAGTGTTTTGAGGGTCAAATGCATTAAATACATAAAATCCATAAATAACAATTATTATATATTTCAAGAAAAAATAGAGAAATAAGGACCAGATATAGATAGTTTTGTTTTGGATAATACCTTTTCTTTCCTAAGTTATTCCCTCAAGTTTAGAGGCCTCACTTGTAAATAAGTATAACCCATGCTGGCAGAACTGTGCAACTGTGTAACTTTGAAAGATCTGTGCTGCTGGAAAACATTCAAACGTTTTTCATGCAGGAAGTTTGAGGGAATAATAAAAGATTTGCAATTAAAGGGAAACAGACGTGAGTTTCTCTGGGAAAGAACTCAAGGAATGAGAACTGGTCAATGAGCCATAAAGAAGGTCAGCCCTAAGATCCCAAAAGGTTAATAAAAAGACTCTTTTGAAAAAAGATAAAGAAGGAAACTAGGATGCAGACCAGTATGGTGTTAAAGGCGCTTGTGGGGGAAAAGGTAAAGGAGAAGGATGTTTACAGTGGGTTCAGAGAGCTCAAGGGAGAGAAGGCAGGACAAGTGAGGTCATTTAGTTAGAGGTCCAATAGTGATTGGAGAGTAAGAACAAGTAATTACCTGGAAAGGCTTTGGTAACCTTTCATTTGCAAGTGTAGCTTTTAAAGTTGTAAAACTTGTTGCCTCTCCCCCTTGACAAGCTTAGAAACCTGCCTCTGACTTCAGGTACGCAGGTACATTCGTATTCCTAAGTGAGAGAGGGCCAAGGATGTCCCTCATGCACGGAACGCCTGAATATCCGAGCTGCCCGAGTGTTAGCTGATCTCTTGCCTGCTCCAAAAGGCTCTTTCCATGACAAAACACAGGAGCGGTCTGGTGACAGTTTGCTCCAAGGACCACGCTCAAAAAGCAGTCACAAGCCACGACCAGACTTTGTTTTAGCCCTTTCTGATCTTCCAGAGCTGGCTTAAAGGCTTTGCGACTTCAAATACCTGCACATACCCTCATGTCACAGGCTTTGGTATGTGACATGTACCCTTAGCTTTGTGCTTTAACTAAACCACTGCTGGTCTCTGTAATGGCTCATTTTATTTCAGACACTCAGAACAGGGATGGGGAAAGAGGGGGAAGAATGAAAAAAAGTGTCCTAGGGCTACAGTAGCCAAGCAGAGATTGTGGGTTAAATGCTTTGCAGTGTGGACACTCTGATGAGGTCTAGAGTCAGTAGTTTGGACACAATCCAGTCCTTGCTACTTGGCTTCAGGGATCACCCTCTGTCCCTCTCTCAACTGCAAGTGTAGACTACACAAGGCATTTGTTTCCAGCAACCTCTTGTAGAAGAGACTTTTCTTGCTCTTACCCTGTCACTTATCCAGTGAGTAAGTTATTGCCTCAATCCTAGTGTTTGCAAATCCTGCCTCTTTTTTCTCAGGGGCAATGTGTTTGTTTCTGTGCCGAGTCATTTCAGTGCAGATCCCTGTGTTTTATTGTTGCTCTGTGACAAAACTAGTGTTACATCCTAGGGTAAAACACTAAACTTGTTTAAAGTTTAAATTTGGGAAGAAATGAGTGGGGCATTGTAGGTACAAAAATGCTGTTAGTGAGGATTTTTTGTTATTTTCTAAGTCCGTGAGAGACTTTTCTCTCTCACAGAAGAGGTAGTAGGGAATGTAAACAACCAAGCCACCTACAACCTTGAAAAGTCTAGTTTATGGTATAGTAGAAAAATATTTTTGATAAAGGATGTTTTAGGATTTTGGCCAATCACCCCCAAGGGGTGGCTGATCCATTGTCCAATTGGACTATGAAGAAAAAAGTCTATAAAAGGTTTGTAAAATAATTAAATAAATCAATCTTTCTGCACAATTCCTGCCTGCTGGATCTTCTCTCCTCCTCCTCCCTATGGCTGCAGGACACGGTGATATACCATAGGAACAGGCCTGCGGTAATAGGGCATTGTTTTTATTACTCTGCAGATTCCAAGTGAAGTGAACAGCAATGTAAGTCCTTGGGTCAGAAAGAATAAATAGCTGTAATTCATGGAATTACTCCTGGGGTTTTTTTGAATCTGGACTGTTTCAAGTCAGGGTAAAGTTCACTGGTTTTACTCAGTTAAAAAAAAAGGAGCAAAAAATCTTCTTTCAGCATTAAAACATATGGTGTGTTACAGCCAGCTACACACATTATGTCCAACATTTTAAACATAACTTGCCTCAAGCACACAAATTAGGTCCTCAGATTGAAAATGTACATCAGTTCTTGAACTTACATCTGTCTAATCTAAGAATAAATTATTACATTTATAGCACCTCATAGCTAAAGTTTCAATCCAAGATACTGGAAAACTTATGAAGAAGAAAAAAAAGAAGAAAAATAAATTAAAAAATTAACCATGAAACCACTGAATTGATATCCACCAGTTTTTACTACCATTTTGTGTGATCAGCAGAATTGTCACTCCAAAATTTTGCCTGTTGACAATGTTCTTGGAATTTAAAGTTATGATTCAGCCATCCTCAGGCAAATTTTGCCTTTAAGCACACATATCCACCCCCTCTCAGAAACTTTGGGGTGTGCTGAGTAGATTCCTGAAGGCAAAAATCATTTGGCGTAGCCAACTTTGAACAGGAGACATCAGGAAATGTTTGCATCCTCTTTTTTGGATGGAGAAATTTTCTTTCCTAGTAGACCTTGTCCAAAAATGAAAATATTTACAAGTAACCTCACTGAAGGAGATATTAATACCTATTGTTCAATCTAGCCAAGCATGGACTTACAGGGAAGTTTATCCTTCCTCTCTGCAGGGCTTTCACAAATATATATACATGTAAAGATAAAGCACAACCTAATTTTGAGACCATACAGTCTATGAGAATAGATGTTATATTTATTAAATATTTCTTCCCTTATCTGGTCCTTTTGTAAAAATAGTAATTGAAATTGTTGGTCTTCGCTGCACCACTGCATGCCCTATCCCAAGTGAAAATCCTTTTCTCTGTTTTACTCACAGTCACTCAAGGTAATGATAGATTCTCCTGAGTGAATTTCACTAATTTAGGCAATGGATTCCACTCCAGGAAAATCAGTCTCATGCATAAGACTTTTTCCTTGTAAAAGATATCATTCAATAATCATGGGGGAAAATGGGTTAAGTGTCTTCTCTGAACTGTTGTGATCATTTAGACTTATCTGAGAAACCATATACTCTTTCTAAATGACAATTGTTGCAAGATATATTATTCTAGCAGGCAGAGAATCCCAGCAGAGCCAGCCTCTGTGAGGGTGGCTGGGTGCTCTGCAGACACAAGGGGCTGATGTGAGAGAGTAGCTTGGCTGTCACAGGAAAGACTGTGTCAGCATTTCAGACTTTGTTAGCCCTTTTGAATATTTGTAGAGAAGTTGAGAATATAACCATTGTTAGCGAATTTCTAGCCACCACAAGCATCAGATCAGTGCTTGGCCTCTCTTTTCTTTCTGATTGTCATCTGCTTTGCTGTTGAGACTCAATGTGACATCTTTTTGTGTGTCTTACATCTACACCTGAAATTCACAGTCAAAATCTGGATGCCACATAAAAGAGAATACAACGTTTATCATTGCTTTTGGTTTGGGTGCACATTCAATCTGAAGTGATGGTTTAACTTGAGATGCATTAAATACCATCTCTTCACCAGACTACTAGGATATGTATTTTTCCATTGTGTAATATCTTTGTTCTGAAATCTGACACAATTATCAGTGGGTCACAGTAATTATTTCTTTAGTCTTGGAGAAGATAAGAGGTAAATGATACCTTTTCCACAGCTGTCTTCCTGTCCCATTCAAATTGGTTTTCCACATCCCATTCCCATTGTTTAAAAAACAATGCTCCTTCATATTGTAACTGGTTTTTGTGTGTATGAGAAAATGATTATACATTTTGTCTCTCTGTCTTCACTGTGTTTTTTAAAACTCTGAAATAATTTTTTTATTGTCTGTTTGGAGACTTTTATGGCACAAAGCTAAAACTTTTAGATAATAACAAAACAGCAAGAGTTGGCATAGATGCAGTAGGTAGTGCTGAAATGAATATTTAAATAGAAGACTAATTATATATCCTCTTGCCCTGTTACAGCTCTCTCTTACTACAGAGAAGCTCTAGAATTCTTACTGAATTAGAGAATCTGTTCTTAAAAGAGAACAAGCATTAGGATGTAAGAAGGATATTTTGAATATATATATATAAAGTGTAATATTTTTCATGTGGCTACATGGCAGATGGAAGGATTATTTTTAATCTAGCCATTTTACATGATGCTTATATTCTTCTGTTCTCCATCTAATTTTTCCTAAATTTTAAACTGGGATGAAAAGAAACGTTCATGACTCTGTATAAGCATAACTTTCTCTGTGAGGTTTTTTTTGGTCCCCTGTTAATATAGTTACCAGCTCTAATAATGAGAGATAGCAATAAATTAAGACAACCCCAGAAATATAAAGTGTCTCCTAGCACCAGACCTAGGAAGGGTCTGAGAGCTTCTGTTTTTCCCATGCTTCTTGCCCTGCTCCAGGGCAGTAATCTGCTGCTGCTGTGTACTATTATATCACAGCAGCAATCTGTCCTGTACTGACCAGGTCACTGGCCAAGCGTTGACACATCCTCTTTCTTGCTCAGCTGTTCTCCAGAATGGGATATGAGTTTCTAAGGAGGTCGTCCTGCAATATTGCTGCCCTGTTGTTGCCCTGCAATATCTCTGCATCTTCTATATCTCTGCAATATCTCTGTATCCTCTATACTCTGCACTAATGCAGAGGCCAACATAGAATATCACCATTCATGTGCATCTCTTCTCAAAAGAATCTAAGAATTCCTCAGAATTAGTTCTTTTCTGTAGAGAGCTCTGCTGCAAAATACATATTTTGTTTGAAGTTGCTCCAGAGTTATGTGTCCTCCACAGTGATACTAGCTCATGTAGAGTTACAGAAGGGATCTCATCCTGTCCCACTCTAGTGAACAATGAACATTCAATTCTAGGAGAGAGTGATTTAAATTTATGATGTGCACTCCATGATCCTCCTGTGAGCCTTGCCTTTGCTTGTGACTGCCTGATTCCCATGACCTTGTCTCTCTAAAAAATGCCCCTTCTCAGCAGACCTCAGTCCTATTCTTTCCTGCCAGTATCCCAAATACTTCAGTTTATTACCACATGGTTACTCCATCCTTTGATCCACCCGCTAAAATGCTTTTTTTGTCATTGGACAGCACAACATCATCATGAGAGGCTGAGTGCTTTACTTTCCTTACTCCAGTCATGCCAGCAAAGGGAACAGTAGCTCCGTTTTCTCTGTTAATGAAACCTGGGGAGGGGCTTGAGAAGGTCAGGCTTCTCCATATCTGTACCCCCTTTTCCAAATCTCCTCACATTTACGCAGTGAAATTTTCAAATATATGTGTGTGAGAGCTATTTTAGCACTCTATGTGCATAGAAACTCAAGTCAAATATGTTGGACTGTCTCAATTCATTGTTAAATGCAGAATTATTCATTAAGGTCTATTGTTTAGTAATCTGATCAACCCATTGTTGACTTCTCAAAGCTTTCTATAATTCTGCTTCCACTATGCCTAATCCATGATTTATCTGAAAATAGACCCCACAGTAAGGAAGCATTTTCTGACATATGACTTATTTCTTTGTCAATGTCCTAATTACCTGTGATCCTCAAACTCACCCATTTAATTCCTCCATCTGTTTGGTAGCAGTCTTCAGATACTTGTGTTGAAGATGCTCCATATCTTTGATGCATGATCTTAATCAAATCTCCCCATTATCATTTAATCAAGTAGGCATGTTCAGTTCTTTAGCAATTTCTTGTACGTCACTTCCTTTTGTTCCCTGACCTTTTTGATGGTTTCAGTCTGAATTCTCTGCAGTGGTGAATTTTCTGTGACACCTCCCATGATCTCACAAGCAGTTTCTGGAAAAGCAGCGTCATTACATGCCTTTAGAAAATGTTACTTCCTTGTAACAAAATAAACCCAGCTCATTTGTTGTACAGGATCTCAGTGGCTGCTCAGGGGATACTATTGCTTTGTAAACTGCTGTCCTATCTGATTTAATATCCAATGAAAATGTGGAGTTCTTGATATTTACCAGCTATGAAAGAACTTCTGGAAGGTCTTTCTCAATTGTGACATTCCAGTTTGCATCTAAACACTTTCCTTCCCTTCTTAAATCTTGCTGAAGTCTTTTTCATTCTCCATTCTGGTTGGAGTTTGCAATTAATATCTCCCAGTTAATTACAACATAAGTAAACATGCTTTTCCATCCCCTTTTTAGGTCGTTATTGAAGATGCTAGAAAGAGCAACGGGAAACTTATTTTCTTGTCTTAGAACTGAAAATTCTTAATACTCCTCACAGTGGGAGCTACATACAAGGTAAACTTGTTTAGCTACAACAGAAACATTGCAATCCTCTTAAGGTAGATACAGACTAAACAATAACAATCTCAATATCCTGACTAATGGACAACATGGCTACTACCCCGTGTTTTAAGCATGCTGACGAAGATATTTAACTCTTGAGCCGTCAGATCTATTTCAAATTTACTACACTATGTTTCTAGCTTCCCAGTGGTCCTTGTCCTCCAAATTCTGGACATAATACTAGGAAATCATGTGAATCTACAGGAAAAATTTACCCCCTCAGAGTTTTCTTCTTGTTTTGCTCATATCTTCATTTTGTTGAGCCTGTCTGTTGTAGTAAATGTGGCTGTGGAAAACATCAAGCCTAACAGAAATTATGCTCTTGTTGTGAATGTGTCTATGAGGTCCTTGAGGTATATGAATTTAGGCTTTCTCTCTGCTACGGAGCTGCATTGCCCAAGCACAAGAAGCTTTAGGTTCTGCACATTTGGAAATGGGCTTATGCTGGGGCAGGGGGCAGGTTTGTAACAGGATGATTTTGTGATGAACGCAGCTGGTGGTATGCCAGTGTGCACATTTAACGTGGGTAAGAAGTTACAGTTGGCTTGTGGTTAAGTACTGGTTTGTCAAATGAGGAGAAAGATACCTTGGCTGGATATTGAGTCATCTTTGTTGGTATATCTGTGCTCAGATATGGTGGTGATCCAGCCAAGAGGCTGCTCTTCTAGCAGTTGTTAGCCACATATTCCTGGATATATATAAAGCCACAGATTCCACAAATCCACCAGTTACTGTCTTATAGGGTCTGAAAATATGGAGGGAAGTTGCAGGTGAAAGGACAGCAAGAACTCAAGGAGAGCAGACTTGTCTTCCTCCCAGACCTCCACGCTGCTTTGTCTCAGTGGCTCTTTTCACTGACATATAGAACCCAACAGTAAATAGTTGCTAGCGCTAATGGTGATTAGATGTGTTTCTCTTTTAGGCTGGCATGGTTATAGCTCTACCCAGGAATGTCTTGTGCTCTTGCAATTTGACAAATGCAAAATTATGTTTTCTTACAAGGGAAAAAAACCCCAGAACAGGCATTTAAAGAAAAGTAAAAAGCCATGCAAAAAGTATGTGGGTAGCATTTCGGCTGCCTTTCCTTGGGTGATTTTCTGCTGTAAACATTCTGTGGAAATATCACAGCATACACTTTACTGGCCAAGATTTAATCCTTAAACACCGCTGTCCTCGCTTGGAAGCTTTAGGAAAAATATATGAAATATAACCATACTTCAGTTGTTTCTGAGTGTTCTGAGAGAGCAAGACTACACTACAAAACAAGAAGACACAGTCAGAAGTAATATATTTATATGTTCCGTATTTCTTTTCTCTGTATTTCATATCATCAGTAATCTTTCATTTGCAAATTTATTTATTTTTTAGTTTTATTTTACAACCAAGTGCAATTGTGATGTGGATGGTGTTAACTTATGGAACACATTCCAATGTATTTATCCATTTCCCCCGACAATAAGAACCTGGTATCAAAATTATTTCAGAAGACAGCTTAGGGATTCATATTTCTGTTTCATGTTGATTTTGGTATTTGGTCTTGGTGTGCTGTCTGTTGGGAGGTAGCAGCTGCTGGAGTGACTTTGAGCACACATTTTTCCAAACTAACGCAGAAACCCCACTGGCCCTGGCAGAGAGCCGTGGTGCTTTGAAAGTATTTGCCGGATGCCTACGACCCCGCACCGATTTATCTTCGCGAGTTTCGCGTCCCACAAGCGGCTGAGCGTCCCCGTCCCAGCGCTGCCAGAGCGCTGCCGAGAGTCGATGCCCCGGCGCTGCGCGGACGCCGCTTTGCCCCCGCGGGCGCAGCCCCGGCCCGGGAGCGACCCCCCTGGCTGAGCCCCGCTGGCTGAGCCCCCCTGGCTGAGCCCCGCTGGCTGAGCCCCGCTGGCTGAGCCCCGCTCGGGGCTGTGGGAGCGGCCGCAGGGGGTCCCGGGGCCGCTGTTCCCGCCCGCCCCGCGCAGCCATTGGCCGCGGCCCCCCCGCCCGCCGGCCCCGCTGCCCGCGCTTATAGCGGCGGGACGGCGCTGCCGCTGGCGCCGGGAGCCGTCGGGATGCGCGCCCCGCCGAGCTGTCCGCGCTGGGCGCTGCTGACCCTGGCGCTGCCCGTCCTGGCGCTGCCCGCAGAGCGGCTGGCGCTGCTGCCGCACGGCGAGGACCGCGGCGATGCCGCGCTGGAGCCCGGGGACGACGTGCACTCGGCGGCGCTGGAGCTGAGCACAGCGCTGCGCTTCTACGGCGAGGCCGTCCGCTCCCTCTATGTGAGTGTGGGGCCCCTTTTGGCTGCCGGAGGGTCGGAACTGCTCCTGGGAACTCCCCGGGGAGCTTTGAGTGGGTGCGTGCTGGTGCTTGTGGGTTCCGTGTGGGTTGTGTGAGCGCCGAGGCCAGAGGTCGGTCCAAAGATCTTAATTGTTCCAGTCCTGTTCAGGTCAGGTATCGGGGCCGTGTTAATTCCCTTCTCACACTGTGACCGGTGCAGATTCTTCGAAGTGCGCAGCCTCTGCTGGGAGACAATACAACAGATAGTAGGAGCGTAAAGAAAATGCAGTCAATTAGCCAGAGTGAATGCCATCTCCAGGCGTTTTCTGCATTCATACACAGAATGTGTTCAGCTCAGAAACATCCTCGTTGCGATCTGTTTTGTGTGTTTCGGCATGCCAGAGTCACAAAACTGAAACGGGGTGTCTAACCAGCAGCCTGACATGTCTAAGGCTTGCACCTCTGAGAGCTGGGAGAGCTTTCTGTTTCTTGATGTCTTGGGCACTTCCAGGTGTTCATTGCTTTAAGAGTCCCTTGGGCAGAGGAAGTCCATATCCATAGGAATTGCAGGCTTTGGGTTGCAGGCACATCTCAGCCATCTGTGCGTGTCTCAGCTGAATCTGCTGAGAGTTGTGCGTGCATTTTTATGGCTGATGGAGGGTGTTTAGTGTTTGAAGGTGGGATTGAAAACAGACTGACTGGAGCAGAGCTGCTCAAAAGCATCCATAAGAAAAACTGTTTAAAATGGCAGCTTGTCTTCAGATCACTGCAAGAGTACTGCACGCTTTACCACTGCCTCTTTTCCCCTGAAGCCCCGTCCAGGCTGGCAATTGAAAATGCTGAGTAGCACGTTTAGAAAGCTCTTGGTAGGGAAGGCACAGTGTGTTTAGGGCATTAATCTGGTAGACTAAATCTCACCTCCCTGTCCAGATAAAGCAGTGTGGTTTGGTATCGTGGATCTAAGATGCAACTCAGTGGATTAACCTACCTGGAGACGCTTGGGAAACTAGAGCTCCATGTGACCGCAGTGATTCAAAATTTGACGTAGTTCCCATGCACTTGAGTCTGTTTTATGGGTATTTACTGAAGACATAACTTGCTTGTGCTACACTGAGTTGTATTAGTGCTGACACTTAAGTTACGCTCCTTTTCATTGTCCATACTGCCACTACCTAGACAAATCCTGAAATCCAAAATTTTGAGGGATTCAGGTTATGCTTGTGTGGAAAATGGACGTTGTTCACTGAGGCTGATGGAGATGAAGTATTAAGTAGAATTCAGACTTCAGTTTGACCCTTAGTTCATTGTCTTGCCTTCTGTACTCTAATTTGGTCACTGATTAGTCAACCCAAGTAAAAAATACACTTTTTAAAGCACAAACATATTCTTGAAAGATAGTGGGCTGTAGCCACTGAGAAGCAAAGATAACAAGGAGCATGTCAGGTAAGTGACAGAGAAGGGACAGAGTTTTCAAAGAGCAGTAAATTGATTAACCAGTCTGGGTTTCTTTAGTTTAATGATCCTGTTACTTGCTCACGCTCTCAATCAGGAACAGTTCTAATTAGTTTTTGCCTGAACGAATACCCATATAGAGTCTATTTCTGAATCACATCCAGGGCTCTGCCAGCATTACTCAGTACTAAGGATGAGCAGTTTTAATGAATGGCATTTCAGTATCAGTCTGTGCAGAGGCTTTTTCTTGCACTGAATCTGGTGCAAGTATTGCAGAACAGAAGCACAGTACAAACTGCATGGGGGTAGAGAAAGGAGAAGTATACCTGTTAAGGAAAGGTACTGAGCAGTTTTAAATGCACCTTCACATTACACATTTTTATTGCATATTTGCAATGAGTATTTATGAAGCTCTACGATCTTGCTTGGCAAGCTGGAGTTACCAAAGTATTGCTAGTTGGTAGTAAATATTATCAAGCTGATACAATTAACATTTAGTACACATTATAATTTTATGTAGCAATTTTATGTGGGTTCTCTTTCTATCTTTTTTAACAGCTGAGAAGCTGATTTGTTTGAGTTAGCTGTACACATGAATAGAAAGGCGAGGAGTTCTGTGATGCGATTGTTTAGTATCAACTTGTCATAAAATCCCTGGCAACAAAACCTATTTTCATAGACAGAAGAGAGCATTTTATTTCATATAAGTGGAAACAGACTTTCACATATTGTAATCTTCAATATGGTACTTTAGTATGTAAGATTTATAACATTGAACTCTATCACTAACCCATACTATTCTATTCGTTTTAATAGCACAGTTTTATTAAAGCTTTTTTGTTTACGCTAATGCTCACTGGTGTGGAAAAATGGAAGGATTAGGGGTTACCTCCATTTAGGAAAGAAGTGAGAATCCTTTAATGCAAGCTTGGTTCAATTTTTTTAATCCTTACTTTTTTTAAGTTCTTAAATTAATGGTTGGTCATGTTTGTATTGGGAAGCTTTGCTGCTTTAAGACAACCGTCACTTCATTATAAAGGTAAATTCAAATTTTCTAAACTCTTTTACGCAGAAATATTCAAGCCTGTAAAATGCCTAATCATTGAACAGGGAAAAAGTACCACATTTGTTAGAAACTTTCATTTTTTGTTGTACACAAGAGATACACTTTTTCTTTTAATAGAAGTACTTCCTTACTTTGCATTCCTCTTCTCACATGGTTTTCAAGGTGGACCTATAATTGTGTGTGTGTGTATGTAATTTGTTCTGCTACAAACCACAAATGTATGTTAACTATGTGTGTAATCCAGAAGTTTAACATGCTAAAAATACATCTATGTTAGTTCCTGTCAATTTAAATAGTGTTATACCCTAAAAGGAAAGATGTACTGTAAAGCTGGTCTTCAGACAACGCCCACCTGAGGCCTCTTTTACCCCCTTTCCGTTTTGACAGGAATGATGCTTTGATGAAACCCAGTACTTACCCTGAATTACTTCTCTTTATTTTGGGATTCACACTTAACCTATGTCTATGACCTTGAAAGAAACAAGGTGAAGTTAAATGAGTATTCACTGTCCTTGCCAATATAAATGCATTGTTAAATCTCAAAGCTAAAAACATATTTTCATTATTGGTGAGTTTCTCCTCTTGCCCTAAAAATCACTGCACAAAGTGAGCAGCTTATTTATTTATTTTCATGTAATGGCTTGCAAATGTTTTCTGGGTTCTAGAAACATTCCCTTAACATTTAAAACAGAACCGTCTCACTTTAAAACTATTTTAAAAAATGGGGTTGGCATTTTGTATCTCCTTAATAAAATTACTTCTTACATAAAAGTTTTTAACAAAGAGGAAAGGAATAGCCAGATGCATGTCACTAAGACGTGAAAAGAGGAGGGCCATTTCTTCTGGCTTCTGCTTTATTCTGCAGTAAAAGCTAGTCCTGATTGTATTTTCTCTTAATGTTTAGTCTCTGCCATAAATAGGGGATCACGAAGCCACAAAGTCTACACACACCAAATCTGATGAAGAGCATGGAATTTGTTTAAAATACTTCAAACACCACTCATCGCTCACAAGAAGATTTAGGTGGGAGTAGGGCTGCTTATGTGCAAAAAGTTTAAGAAAGCAGAAGGAAGAGAAAAATTTTAATATGCTCTAAATTTATTACTTTAAAGAGGGAGTGCCTCTCTTTACTAAAAGGCCTTAGCAAACAGACTGTAATGTCCACCATCCTCCATCCAGTCTTCCAGTGGTATAGTATAATTGGTGGGTTTTAATTTTCAGGTCATGTTTTAGCTTTGCTTTAGAGGGATATGAGGCATTTTCTAGTGTTCCAATGTTGTAGGAGTTCTGGGAACCTTTCTGGACTAGATTTCTCTTGCATGTCTGACTCCAGTTGTAGGGTCTGTACTGAGGTAACCCCTGCTGTCTTTTTAGTTCTTACTCCTCAGATTCATAGTTCACCTTAGGATCTGTGGCCACTGTTAAGTCATGAATGATTAGAGTAAAAATCATCACAACATTCAGCTTCTTCTCCCCCTTTCTAAAATCACCTGCTTTCCCATCGTGTTTGCACAGGTTATTTACTGCTTGTTTGTCTTAGATATACTATTTGTGCATAAAGCCAACTTGCCTTTTTTTTAACACAACCTTAATTTTTTTAGTATTTTACACGCTAGCTGCTAATGAATTTATACAACTGCAGACAATACAATCAGCGTATGTCAAGCCACTTTTAAAATAAATTCTGATATAGGAACTATTTGCTAAGTTTAGCTAATTGTTCATGCTAAGCATTATCCAGTTATACACCAAGCTGACAGACCACTGGCCTGTGGCAGGGAACATGCTCTGACCCTCTGCCATAGGAGAATTCAAGGTATAGGTGTTTCTTCTGTATGGAGGAGTGAATTGTGTCATGAGTTCTCATACTACACTTTTTCTGATTTACTGTATGTAGCAGCAGTGGTGGTCCAGATTTTAAAGATGTTGCCAAGGCACATGTAGCCAGCATCCTTGATGGGCTTGCACAGACCACAGTTTCTCTGTGAAGAATATGTGTGGCCTCCTACTGGCCTCCTTTATTACAAATTTATATAGTGGAAAAGGGTAAAGAAATATTCAAAGACAATGAGAGTGATCAAAGACAGAGAACAGCTCTTAGGCAGTGCATGGGTAGGCTGGGGCTCTTAATTCTGAAGGAGAAATTATATAGTGGGAGAGACTGGGTAGGATTTTTGTAGGTCCCAATACAAAATATTTTATTGGGACAGAATATGAAAATTAGGGCCATCAAATGAAGCTGGAAGCCAGACTGAAAGCAAACAAAAGTAGGAGAGACCTGAGGGTATGAGTCACAAATCCATGGAGTTCCTTTTTAAGGGATTTTGTGGATGCAGAGAGTTTATATGTGTTAAGGGAAGACTTAAAAAATATGCAAAAGAGATCCGCTGAGGATGAAAAACAGTCAAAGCACAGGGAACCCCTTGAGGTGGATGCAGCTGGAGGCTCGTTGGAGAAGTAGGTGCATGTCCTCTTGTTTTGCTGACTCTCTAAGCTAGCAGGTACAGCTGGGGACAGGCCATTGGGCTAGATGGCCTTGCAGTCTGTGTCAGTGGCCATTCTGACCCACTTCTAGGCATTTGTAAAGATTTTATCACGTTGATAATATCTTGACTGTGTAAAAAGATGCAGCAGCAGTTTGTTCTTCTTGGACTCACAAGAATCCCTGTGAGTGAGATAAATCTGTGGGAGATTGCAGTTTCAGTTTCATAGTTTATAGTGACAGTTCTGGGACCTCTGTCCCATTTTGAGTCTCCTGTGTATGTGGCAGCAGCTCTAGAGTGAGTGCCTGGCTGCCTGCAGGTAGTCAGATGTGTCCTGGTATCAGGTAGTCCAAGACTCGGAGGTGGATTTGTATGTGGCTGACTCACACAGTGCCAAACACAGCTGGCGGAAGGGCCCAGGACAAAAAGCTGTGTGTGAGCACTTTGTGCACTGCTTCAAGGCCTGACACCTGCAGTCTTGCTCACTGCTTGTGTCCATGAGAGCCAGCTCTGGTTTGGCAGTGGAGTTTGGCTGTCACACTTGGGTGTGCCCTAGCACCTACCTGTATGTATGTATTTATCTCAGTTTTAGTCAGAGGTGGCTGACAGTGAATCACCATCTCGCTGATGGGTTAAATCTCCCTGAGCCAGTACAATGCATTTTCAAATCAAGAGTTTCACTTATTTATGCAAATGCCTTCTCCCACCCCCCTTCAAGTATTAGAGCCATTTTTCTATCAGTCTGGGCACTCAGCTGTAAAGGAATTTATAGGGTAGCCTATATTTGCCATGGAAATTCTGTTTCCTAGCCTCTATAGCCTCTGGTGTAAGAGCTGTGCTCACAGCATGTCTTAAGAATGAGCAGCAGCTTGTTGTTGTTAGCCTTGCACAGTAGCAGAGGACTTCCTAGGAGGGTGGCTGTAGTGAAGTGAAAACTGAAGGCAAAGAGAAATCTGTATGACTTCCCGAAAGACTTTCACCCAGGCTATTACCATATTCAAGCATGGAGCAGTTTTTTGGGGTTGGTGTCTATATGTAAATTAGTTCTTTGTTCAGAAGTTCTGTCAGCTTCTGAAGCAGTGGTGGGAAGGTTATGTATATCCTTGTCAGAAGAGACAATAGGTGTCTGAAATTTAAATAGCTAAAATCATGATCTAGGAGAAAAAGGCTATTCTATCCATGAAGTCAACCTTTGGTTTTGGGCAACTGAAATCTCAGGACTCCCGACATTGGATTCTAAACAAAAGCTTAAAAAAACACGGTTACTTTTCAGTTACAAACCTGACTTTTTATTGCATTTCTTTTGGATTTGAAATTAAAATATTGTGATCTGGAGCATATGTGTGGGACACAGTTGTATGAACAGTATTTGTGTTACAATTCTCATCTTTTTATTAGGTTACCACTAATGGGATTATTGCAGTGAATGAACCCTCAAGTGAAGAAAAATATCTTGGTCAATTCCCAGTGAGTTTTGGGGCTATTGCTCCTTTTATGTCTGACCTGGACACAACAGATGGACGTGGAAATGTGTATTACAGAGAAGATTCATCCTCTGATGTCTTGCAACTTGCATCAGACTATGTCAAAAGAGGTTTTCCTGAGAGTGCTTTTGATCCCAGCAGTGTTGTTATTGTTACCTGGAAGCTTGTGGCTCCTTTCCAGGCACCAGGGGAAGATCACGCTTTGGAAGAAAAGGTGAATGTTAATCAGAGGTTTGAGTCGTGTTGGACACACGCTCAGCTGAAGTGTAGCACTGCAACCTGTGCTTTGTGTTTAAATGAATTCTGCAGAGCTAAGAATGTATATTATTGTTGAAAAGGCTGTAGCAAAATAGGAGTTTCCAGAATTTTTATGAGTTTTATTTTAATAATACTTTATTAAATCAAAAGATAATGCTTGAAACTACGTAGCCGATTTCTTTGTGTTTCCTAATGGCTCTTACTTTGAATGTTAAATGTGTTGTGATAATAACTGAACTAGAATATCCTGACCTCCCTCCATTCAATATAATCCTGCTGGCTTGCATTTTTCAACAGACTAAAGTAATTTTGACATCAAACTATGTAAAATCAGATAACTCTATGGACTAGTAGGATCTTAAGACCATTTTGAACAGATGATATTGCATTCACAAAAACTAATGTTTTGTAGCTAGTGTTGAATTAAGAAATTAGAGGTTATTTTTTTATTATTCACAAATCATTTTCCCCTTTTAAACCATTCAGGTACTATCCTGCAAGGATATGTAACTTAGTATGCCATAATTATCAAAGCTGATGAGAACATTACCACCACTTAGCAAATCTTTTTATGTCAACAACTAATTTATTTTGCTGAACTCGACACAAGCATTGCGTTCGTAGTAACACCTCTGCACTCTGGTAGCAATGAACAGCTGATGTCTGAGGTGGTGTCCCAGTGGTTCCTACAGTAGGCAGAAGTGTTCCTATGGGAAAAGACTTGAGCAACATGAAACTTGAACTTTACTTTAAACATTCTGTTTACAGAATTTTTTATTTAGTCTAGCACATCACTTCAGTTATTTTAAGGAAATGAAATAGCATCCTACAGCATTACAGAACTTAAAATTGTTATATTTTGGGCAACCTCTCTATTTCCTACAGATTTAATTTACTTTTGATAATGTTTTTCTTCTCAATGAGAATTCTGATTTTCATTTTGTGTTTGAAAAGAAAATAATTACTCTTTCTTGACTATTTTTATGTGAGTAAATATGTATTAATTTTTTTCCCACAGAGAAACACTTTCCAGGCTGTCTTAGCCTCTTCTGGTTCCAGTTCGTATGCTATTTTCCTTTATCCAGAAGATAGCTTGCAGTTCTATAGCACATACTCCAAGAATGGTGATGAAAATATTCCTGCTGTGGTTGGCTTTAGTCAAGCCTCTACAAACTACTACTTTTGGGAAAAACCAGGATCCTACAATGTCATTGCTGATGATGAAGACGCCATTAGAAACCTGTACAAGTATGCTTTTTTCTTTGTTTAAACACCTCAAGAAAACACCAGAGTTCCATGATTTTCTTAATTTTTGCATGAATCAATGAGAACTAATAAGATCCCATTAGCCATCGCATGAGAAATCACAAGATCGAGTACTGATAAATATCCACTCTTTTGAGGACTTTGAGGACTTTATTGTAATTTGACAAAAGTCCTTAGTTCCATTGTCACTGGTAGGATTCCTTTTTATTTAGTTCTTCTATAAACAGCACCATTTAGACTTCAATTCTTCATAGTCGGTCCTAGGCAGGTTGTTTCTGTGTGTTTGTTTGTGGTTTTGAAAGAAAGGGTGAACAAGCAGGAAAGGGAATGAGTTAGAAAGTTTTAGTAAGTGGTAGCAAGATCTTTGTGGCCCTAAAATCTCCCTCTGTTCCCACTGCTTTGGAGACAAGAAAGCTAGAAATTCTCAACAGAGCTGTGGGTGAGGAGAAAAAAAATGTTACCCAAACTGTCAAGGGTGTTTTACAGCTGAATAAACTGTACCTGTAGGTAAGTGTGTAATGTAGATAAGACAATTAGGCAGTTTTGTCGTGGTGCTTCTCAGTGAAGGGTAACATTGTGTGTAGGCTGGAAATACCACACAACTTGCTTTATTTGGCATGTGCTTCTCTTTGACAGAAGCAGCAATGCTGGGAAGCAGGGTGTCTGGGTGTTTGAGATTGGTAGCTCATCTGACAGTATTGTGCCTGCCAAGATCAGCAATGTTTTGGAGAGCCTAGAGTCCAATGAAGAGGACCAGGAGATGACTTCTAAGCCCTTTATGTCCGACTATGGCTCCACTGAAATAACTCAGCAGTACGTCACAAGTAGTACGGACAGCACTGAAGAGGATCAGCACCTTGTCACGTACGGTGTTCCTCGGCTAGCTGCAGAAGACTTTCTGACTCCATACCAAGATGTAACAGGAACACCTTCAACTGAGTCTTTTTACAGTCCTCAAAATTTCCCAACAGCAAAAGCTCCACCTCGCCAGTTTCGGATCCAGCAGTTCCCCCCACAGCCACCTCAAGTCATAGATGTGGAAGAATTTGATGAAACTGGAATAGGTAAGGTCTTTTGTACAGTTTAGCTGCTTCCAACATGGATACGCTGCAAAAAAAGACGTGTGAAAGGAATTGAATTACAAAAGAAATAATGTTTCCTTCTCATTAGCTTCATATCTTCATATCTTCATTCACGTTATAAGTTTGTGTTATTCATTGAGGTAGTTAACTTGGATGTCACCTCAGATTCAGATCTTGTCAGTCTAGTAAACTACCCTAGTCAAGCTCACAGGCCTTTCTCAGATGTGTTTCTGAATACAGGTGATTTAATAAAGGTTGGGAATAGAAGCTGTCATAAAATTTTTTGGCTAGGGTTTCATGGCCTCAGGTCTTAGAAAGGTGGAATTAGCAATTCTAAGTTCTGATAAAGCATTTCTAGAAATTTCGGAGTAGTGTGTCTGACTGCCCAGATGTTAATTGTTTCTTGAAGCAGATGTCAGAATTGCTATCTCCATTAAGTAACAGGATAAAACAATTAGGATTGCAGGGTGCATCAGTTGCTGCATGGTGCTGGGTACTGTGCTGATTGTTTTGTTTCTAAAGTTGGAAAGTGTCCTGTTTGTTTTGATTTGGAAACAAGGACAAGATAAAATTACTGTGTGTTTAGTTTTGACAAGAATTTCAACTGATCTGTATTAATATAGATCTGCTGAAGTCAATAGAACTAAACTATTTTCTAACTAAATAATTAAACAGCAGAAGCCCTGATATTTTCTGTGAAATAGTAGACAGTTGTATATTGCAAGGTTAGCCAATATCAATCGCAATAGTTTGTTTCCCTTGAAGAGAAAATGAAAATCTGATCAAGTGAGTCCAGAGACACTTTTAAACTAGTCCAGGGATATGTGAATACCACAGTAATGACATGAAGTGTAAATGTCTGGTCTCGTTTTCTGCAGTGTTTCGTTACCACACAGATGTCCAACAGACCTGTGCTAACAACCGTCACCAGTGCTCTGTTCATGCTATTTGCAAGGATTATCCCAACGGATTTTGTTGCAGTTGTATTGCTGGTTACAAAGGAAATGGCAGACAATGTGTAGCAGAAGGTAAGTGGCTTGAAATTTAGATACATAAGCAACAATTATGTACAGCATTCTTGAATGAGGTGACCTGCATTCAACTCCAAAAAAGTCCTGCTAAAGACTTTTTGAAAGACTTATCACTAAGATATAGTGAAAGGTATTTTAATCAGTGAGCTCTGTTTTTTAAAATGCTGTGGTTTTTTGAGTGAAGCAAATTATTTTGAGTGGTCAATTACATGCTTTATTCATTTCAATGTTACTTTCTAGAAAAAATAAACTCTTCTGTAACTGACATCATTTAAAAGAAAGCATAACATCCAGTGGTATTTCCTAGAATTAGTCATGAAGTTCCAACGTGTTATAATCTGATATGGTCCTCACTCTAGAATGGACAGTTCAAAGTGATGAACAAATTAACTTTGATCGTCGAACCAAAGAGCATGGCTCCTCTTTGTCTGACTCTAAAGCTGCTTTTCTAATGGGCTGATCTGCCAGATTTTTGTTAAATACCCATTTAAACTTTGTTCCCATGTAAAATCCATAAAGGAATTTCTTATGTATACACTTGTAATCCTCATAGTGATTTGCCTCAGAGTACAGATGCATTTCAACAACTCAAATAGTTTACTGCAAGACTATGCTTTTATAAACCAGGAAAGCAAAACCTAATACTTAGTTTTCAGTTCATAAAATTGGATTTTCCATAGAAAGGAAAGAAGGATCTGATGATAATCAAATTTAAACTTCCATGTAGGAAATTATATACAGAAAACTAGCAATCCAAAATAGCTACTTCTGTGTAACACTGATGGTCTTCAACATGGCCAATGGTTCAGGGCCAAGAAATGTAATAGGTTAGAATAATAGGTCAATTATTCTAATGACTAATGGTGTTAGTCTTATAATAGGGAATGAGCAAATTTGCATTCAGTGTGTATCGATATGAAGTGTGATCTTAAAAAGAAGTTTCTGTCTGCCACTTACTGTCAGGTATACTGTAACAGTGTTACGGAGTTATCTTTTCGGACAGAACTTTTAATGAGGATAAAGGGCATCTCTTCAGGCAAATTTGGCCATTTAACCATCCACATAAGACAACACACATGCATGCACCTACATAAGCAAGTGAACACATGGCAGTTTCTTGGTTGAATTCTGAGTATTTGTTTGCCATTTATTTAAACACTGAGCATTGTGAACACTCTGAACATGTTCCCTGGAGAGTATGAGAGAACTGTTATTTTGTTCTGATGCATTGTATTGATTTGCCAGGTTCTCCTCAGAGAGTCAACGGGAAGGTCAGAGGAAGAATCTTTGTAGGAAATAACCCTGTTCCGGTTGTATTTGAGAACACTGATCTCCACTCATATGTTGTGATGAACCAAGGGCGTGCCTACACTGCTATCAGCACAATCCCGGAGACTGTGGGGTATTCTCTACTGCCTCTTGCCTCTATTGGAGGTATCATAGGATGGATGTTTGCTGTGGAACAGCAAGGATATAAAAATGGATTCAGCATTACTGGTAACTTCTAAATTAAAATAATGTTCAAAATTGCTATGCTTTCCTCTGTCTTGATAGAAAATAGATGCATATTTAGAAGCAATATAGGGTAAAAGCACACATCTATTCTGAGCTGCAAATTGGTTTTTTGTAATCAAATTTCTCACCATTTTTCTTGTTTACAATATATAGGCAATGGACCTTTTAATTTACTGTCAGTGTACAAGAGCTAAGTGTGTTAGAGAGAAGATTGGCTTGGCCAGTTTCTGTTCAAGAAAGAGATTATTAAAAAGATCTGTTTGGGGGGGGAGTTGTTACTAGAGTGTACATAGTTGTTAAGAAAGTCTTTTCCTACATCTTCAAGAGGTCTAACATGTTAATTGCCTGATTGTACCAACAGAGCAAAAGAGAAATGAGAATCTGACCTCACGAGGGTCTGAAACCTTTTACAGAAACAGCTGCTGCATGACATGCAAATGACTCCGTTAGCTTGTTTGAGGGAAACCCCTGTTCACAATCCGAGCTTTTCATAAGAGATTGAGGCCAAATCTGGTTGGTTGTGCAAATGAAGTCAAGCTGTGAATTCAATCTGTTTTGTTCGTGTGTTTCTTTTTAAAATTTGATCCTTTATGGACATGTAATATGAGTTTAGTTGAAGACTACTTTTTGGTTTGGGATTTTCTTGGATTTGGTATGTTTGAAGTTTGTTCTGGAATTTACAACATACACTTCACTTGTTTTTGATTTGGAAACAGATGTACTGGATTTTGAATTCTTTTTTAACTCCCTGTACTCCTAATGGAAATTTTCTCTAAATTGTCCTTTTAAATGGTAGGATAAGGCCTACTACTATTAGCTTAGCCAGAACTTCTTTTTAAATTTAATTTAACCCTGCTCCCTCAGGTTTATTTGTTATTTATCATGTTCACTGCTTAAAAAAATTTTCTTGCAATATCCAAGTATATTATCAGTATATCTCTGAAAATTATTTCATTAGAAACTCAAGACATTAGCAATTGCACTAAATCAAAACTTGCCAACAATGGTAATTTATATTTTATCTACTAGAATCAATATTTGGAATAGAAGGAATCAGAAACCTCTATTTAGTTTAGTAATTAGAATTAGAATTAACTAATTCTTTTTCTTTAGGTGGTGAGTTTACACGGCAAACAGAAGTAACTTTTCTCCGCAACAATGAGAAGCTGGTTGTAAAGCAGAAATTTAGTGGCATTGATGAGCATGGTCACCTTACTATCAGCACAGAAATGGAGGGCAGAATACCTGAGATCCCATCTGGTTCCTCAGTCCATATAGAGCCATACACCGAGCTCTACCACACGTCCAGTTCTGGTAAGGTTTCATAAGAATTAAATTATAAGAAAGTGCACAAAGCAGAGACTAAGACAATATGAAAAACATTATTTTATTCCTTTTTTAGCAAGTGTATTTAGACCCTTTGACTTATAGAAAGTTGCTTTTTGCCTCTTGGGAAAAGATTTCAAAAGAAGGCAGATTTTGAGTGGGACAATGAAAGTATTTCTAATCTTTTCATTGAAAAAATACAAGTTTAACTTTCTCTGAACTGATGTTTGAAAAACACTCTCAATTCCCCTTTTTGTTGGCCTCGTTTTCATGCTGTTGATGGCAGTGTTCAAGTTGCTACGTTTTTTTCTGTAGGTCCACAACCCTTTAGTAGGAGCTGTACTGTGTATATAATTTTGTGGTAATGTCATTAAGTGAGCTTTGATCTTGTCTCAGACTAAACCAATTATTTACCACTATGTCTCATGTAAACTGCATTACAATGACTCTGCAAGCGTTTATCAGTATTATTTGAGCTGGATTTGAACAACTGACTGGAAAATTAGGAACCTCTTAATTCCCTTATCAGTTTCCTACATTGTCTCTTCAATACTTCTCTCTCCTCTCTCTCAATTCCTTTATCACAGATCCTAGGTTTCCTGAGAGAAATTCTCCTGAGAGAATTCTTCATTCACTATTTACAGGGCAATCTTGTTTTGCTTACTTATTTTGCTTTCCTCTTCCTGGATGAAATTATGGGTGTTTCAAAACAGAAAGAAAAGAAGTGAGGTTGGAGTGTTGCTGCTGGCCAGCCAGCCCAGGTGTCAAAGAGCAGTACAGAGGAAGCAGCCTTTGGTGCACATGAATACTGGAGAGACTGCGCTTTGCTCCAAGGGTGCACTTTTGGTTGCTAGAGATAACTGAAAATGGTGTAGTGGCATCATCATGGCCTTGTATTCACTAATGTCTGGGTTTGGTAGCCAGTGATGAACCCCCTCGTGCTTTGCCTGTTGTTAAGGACTGGGAGGAGGAGGAAGTGGAAGCAGCAGGAAGCTTCTGCTTTGTGCTGAACAACTTCAGAGTTTGGGCAGCATCTGCTCTATAGAACAGTTGCCTACGTGGCAGAAATGCTGTTCCCATGCAGGTAAAGTCAGGCTGGAGGGAGGTGTCGTTCAGGCCCGATTTGATTTACCAGGACTCAAACAGCTGCTATTCTACTGCCCCATGGCATATCTAATGGATTCCTACTTAGCAGAAATCCAGATTTTGACAGCTGTTGCAAGTGGAGTGATACAGGTGTGTTCTGGTATCCAAACAAAGAATAGTGGTGTTCTGAGGACCTCTCTGTTGGTGGGAGGATCCACAAGCCCAGATACTTTTCTTGAAGAGTTTTGTTCACAATTTTTCCCAATATAGAAAACTGTTGTGGAGCATACAGGAGCTCTCAGACATGCAGCTTCTTCAGGGCTCTGTTAAAATCCAAGGCTAATAGCCTACAATGAACTAAAAGTGGGTGTAGTTTAGGCTGGTGAGGTGGCTCTTGTTCTTATCTTGGAGATGTGTTATATAAATCCACCTAAAGGAACCTCTGAGTTTGCTGAGTTGAATTTTCCTTTCATTACTTGGAAACCCACAAAGTTAAATTTTTAAAACATGTCAAAATAAATGAAATTACTCATTTCTCAAAGCTGTAATACCTGAGAACAGAGTAAGTGTGCTCAAGTGCTTATTCCTTTGCATGGAAATACATCCATTTTTATAGCATCTTGCCTTTGACATTCCTATTTGCACTACACAGACTGCATCCCAAGTCTACAGATAGCATTTGACAGAGAGCTTTTGATCTCTGCTCTGATCAGTCTGTTTGCTGTCATGTTGCAGTGATCACTTCATCCTCCTCGAGGGAGTACACAGTGACAGAACCAGAAAGGGATGGAGTTGCTTCCACGTACACGGGTGCCTATCAGTGGCGCCAGACCATCTCCTTTGATGAGTGCATCCATGATGACTCCCACTATTCCACTCCTGCCACTCAACAGCTCTCAGTGGACAGTGTGTTTGTCCTGTACAACAGAGACGAGCAGATCCTGCGATACGCCATGAGCAATTCCATCGGCCCCATCAGTGGTATGTATCCATTGCAAATTTTGCTTTTTCTCTTTTGTGAGTAATTAAGAACAGTCAGCCATTTTTTATAGCCTGTCCTAGCTGGTTGTTAAGAAGATTAATTAATTTCATAAGGTAGCAGCAGTCCGGATCCACCAGTGAAGAAGAGAAATGGAACTGTTGAGAATTTGTATTTTTACTTGAGAAAGAGTATTTAAGTGATGCTCTGTTCTTGAAATTCACTGGGGTTTTTGTCTAATTCCTTGAAATACTCTCAATATACCACCTTGAATCTATTCCCACTTGTATGCGTGGAGTATGGTGTTTACCTAATTTGTAGTTCCTCTATTAATTTTTTTTTTGGCATCGTCAGAGAAGAGAGCAAAAGAGTGGAATACGATTTACTATGGATGAGTTTCTATAATTTATCTTGAAACATGGCATTTTATCTTTGAATTGTGGGCTGCTTATGAAAGGTGTTTTTTTGGATGAGCTATCCAAGCTTGCACTAACGTCAGAAAGAAAGCAAAGAGACAATTTGAAAATGCACACCAGATGAGTATAAAAACAGACTGTGCTCACTTTTGTTTGTTACAGAATAAAGTTCTGCTAATTAAAATGAATAAACCAAGCTGTTAAGAATCATGTTTTGAGTCTAGTGTCATTGACTGGAAGATGAATTTTCTTTGTCTTGCTCTTCAGAGAGGTTTTTGGGGTTCTTTTTGAACCCAGTACTCCTTTGTACAAGTAACAAGGAATACTGGTGCTATTAAATACATATCTAAGATTGGTGTCCTGCTTATCCATCTGCAAGTCCCTTTCTTCCTGATGCAAAAGTATGTTTCCTTGTTTAATGTGCATTACAAGCAACCTCCTTCTGGACCTTAACTGGGGGCTATTACTTGGACAGAGTCATCAAGGCTAAATATGGTCTCTCTTGCCAGATGGTTCTGCAGATATTAACCGGAATCCTTGCTACACTGGTACTCATAACTGTGACACCAACGCCGTGTGCCGTCCAGGAACTGGAAATCGTTTCTTCTGTGAATGTTCGATTGGCTTCCGTGGAGATGGAAATGTTTGCTATGGTATCAGAAGGCTTCCATTTGTTGTGAAATGAAAGCTCATGTAGAACTTATTTTCCTTGTGGTATATTGACCTTCAGGATTAGCCATTCCAGCAAAATGAACTGCCCTGAGAGGCTGGTTTTAAGGTTAGAGGGTTGCTGGGCTACCTGATGTATCTCAATAATCAAAGTAAGCAAGTTTGACTGTCTGGAAAGAGTATGTTTTCCTAGCTTGCAAAACATCTTTCCCACCCAGTTTGTCTTTTTATAAAACATGTGGGAACTTAGTTGTGAGAAACCTACTATAATGCAAGTTCTGGTTAAAATGAGTCAACTAGTTTAAAGGTTCTCAGGGGAGATGAGAAATAGGAAATGCACATGCGGACAGAGTCATTGTGCAAGTCATTGAAATCATCTTTTTCATGATCTGCTTTGAAAACCCTTTTCTGTTCAAGAAGACTTGTATTTCCCCGTTCTGTCTAGCTCTGTATTCTTAGGGTATTTGGGTTTTGCCTTGTAATCAAATCACAGGTCTAATACTTGTTTTAAAGCAGTGAAAGTGGGTGTTAATGAAATATGTCATCCCTATTACCTAACCAAGTTTTGGGGTTTTTTTAAACCCAAAGCACAACTCTTTTTCCACTCCAACCCTTTAATCAACTTGCAAATGAAAACAACAGGATCACACTGTCCCTTCCAGTCCTCTAGTGCTGTGAGTTGTGCAGCAGTGGATTAGAGATGTATATGGATAATGAAATGGGAAGCCTTTCCTGGAGTTCATGCTCCCCCAGTAGTTATCATTGCTTCTGATCACCTAAGGCAGCGATTTTTTTGGTTCCTCTTTCTTCTCCAATTTTCTGTGCCTTCCCGTTATTATTCCATGATAGAGCTTCTTCTGGTTTGTTTTCTTCTTTTTGGTGCGGATTAGCTGAGGGCACAGTTACCTCAAACTTATTTTCAGGTTACTAATATCTCTTAAGAGGTATGGTCTGTCCAAGCTATGTCCTAAGTGCAGAAGACTGCTATTAGTCAGGAGTTCCCCAGTTTCTGTTTTTCTGGCATGCATATCAAATGCATCTTTGTAATAACCATAATCCTTTTAATATCCTAGATATTGATGAGTGCTCAGAGCAGCCAGGGCTGTGTGGCACCAATGCAGACTGCAACAACCAGCCGGGAACCTACCGCTGCGAGTGTGTCGAGGGATACCAGTTTGCAGCAGATGGGCGGACTTGTGTTGGTGAGTTTCATGTTTCTTAAAAGCATTGCCCGCCAGCCTTTGGGGTCTGATGTGTCTAGCAGAGACAGAAATCAATGCTTCCCGATCTGTGCTGACTTCTAATGTGAGTGGAATTCAGGAGTTTGTGCTGCAGCTTGTGATTACTGGCTTTTTCTGTGTTTTCTAAGTGCTGTGCTTTTGGCTTTTTGAGGGTTTGTGTTTTGTTTCTTATGTCTAATCTAGAGTTCAACTTAACAGATGAGATTTTAGTTACAGATTCATCCCTTGGACAAGATAGTGCACAGTTCTAAATCAGTGTGTCTTGGCCATTGCAGACTTATTCTGAAGTGATAATTTATCATGATGAAAAGGAATTGTAGCTGCAGATCATTTGACTGTTAAAATCTTTGCGATTTGGCTCTTTAGTTGATTTTAAATGAACCATTACATATCAAATTCAGAAATTGTCACTGAACTAGTTTATTTTTCTGTAATTTAAAAACTTTTTACTGGAGGAAGCTTGAGTTAATCTGTATTTGCTAGACGACGGTTGTCCTAACAAGGACTATCTTTTTCCTGTTTGCCCCGTTTCTCACTCAAGTTGTAGAAATTCCTTTTGGAAAAAGGAATCCACAAATGGTAGATAGAAGAGGGATAATGACAAATACCAGATAAGAGGAGTAATGACTCTACTTCTAGAGCTGCAGCTGTCAGGATAGGATAGAGATTGGATTTTTTTTGTTAGAATTTTTATCTTTGCAACCTGACAGTAATTCTGTACCAACAAAACGTATACACACTCTTCCAGTATGGCTGGAAGCCATACACTTGCAGTATGGCTGGAAGTTCCTCTTTTTTTTGGAAATAAGCAGTAACAGTTGAGGATTTTTTGCTTCTGTTGTTACT
Source organism: Coloeus monedula (assembly GCF_965178545.1). Taxonomy (NCBI): domain Eukaryota; kingdom Metazoa; phylum Chordata; class Aves; order Passeriformes; family Corvidae; genus Coloeus; species Coloeus monedula. The sequence goes on along the minus strand of NC_138782.1, from coordinate 48,331,625 downwards.
ACAACTGTTGTTGTGGTGGAAGCTTAGTTATGCTTTGATCAGCTAATGCATCCAGGTTGTTGCTCATTATAGCCAAGACTGTTCTTCAGCTAAGACTGAGGAGCCTTCATCTTACAGCAGAGTTGCATTACTTTCTCTGAATTTGTGGCTTTGCATGCTGTGTATTACACTCCATCACAAGCCAAATTTGTCTGCTCCAGTAGGAATTACAATTCATGTCTGTTCCCTAAGTCACAGTGAACCCTAAGTCTCCCTTTGTTGCAGAACAGGCAGAAAAAGCAGCTTCTTCTACCCAGGCCACTGGAAGGGATAGGGTGAGATGTGGAAGAGCAGCTTTATGTTCCTTCTGTTGTGTCCAACACTGCACTTCTGTGACTTGGACCTGAAAGAGAACATTCTTCCCTCCAGCCATGACCTCACCAGCTTCACTCTACCAGTTTCCCATGAAGCTGATGTTCTCCTTTTAGCAAGTGCTAAGTAATTCCTTGCCCAGCTTGAAGGGATTCAGTTTGATCCCTTCCTTCAACCAAAACCAAATTGCATTTTTAAGGCTGAAGAGAGGGAAGATAGACCCTAGTTTCCCAACAGATTGAAAATAAATATCATGGTAATCTTTTCACAGTAGAAGGTTTTATAACCTACAGACAATTTGAACCCCAGAAGGGGCAATAGCAACTCTCTGTGCTTTTGCAAGTTGCTCAGGGATAACAGCTCTGACTCAGCTTTTATGGAACTGCCTTTTTTTTTCATACCAGCTGTGTGATTCACTGGGTAGCTTTAGTAGAGGGTTGTAAATAAATCCTGTTCTCCTATTTGTTGGATGAGAAACCGGAGGACCTGGGGACTTCCTTTGAGCTCCAACTCTTACCTTACGCATTTATAATGCTGTTCTTAATGAATTATTTTTTCATCTAAAACTTACTCCATCAAACAAAAGTATTAATGATTCTAACAATGATGTCATTTCCTCCAGAGAAACAGAAAAAATGAGTGTTTTCAGATATGGCTCTGATAGAAGATTTTTGTTATTTCCCTGCTGACACTGTGGTAGTTTCTGTCTGTACTGTGATGAAAGGAAGGTTGTAGAGTCTTGTCTTGGCCCTCTGTCAACTCCTTATAAAAACTGTGTAAAGAGAGCCTCAGTGTTACAGCAGCCTCTGTTACAGCAGCTGGAAGTCTGTTCCTAGTTGTACACACTGGACACCCTATTTTTGTGGCCCAAAATTTTTGTAGTATTTTACCACTTACTATTTCAAGTACCATGGCTTCCTTTCCTGTTCTCTGACATAACAGGTAAGCATAGTCAGAGCTCCAGCAGCTTCCTGAAACAATTTGTGTGCAAAGTAGTGCAGTGCCTTCAGAGTCACTGCTGTCAGCATGAGAGAGTTATGAAAAGCTGCAGGGTCTGGTTCCAGATCTCTCCAGTAGTTGACAAATGTGTTTATCTCCCACTGAGTGAGTCACAGCTCCTATTTACTGCCAAGTGACAGCAGCCCTGGGTCAGTGCTAGGTTAGTGTAGCAGGTCATCTAAATAATTCCCAGTGCAGTGAACTGGCCGCTTAGCTAACATGTGAGGTAGCTCTGTGAGATGCCTTACATTTCTTCATTCAGGACTCCTTTTCATAAACAAAGCTGGTATGGATATTTGGATCTGTCACTATGGTAGCCTTTCTGCCCCATTCTATATTAACAAGCACCTGTGAGGTGCTGAGGACAATCAATTCATTGTAAAACACTAATAAGATCTAACACCAGTGAGAGGAGAGATTTTAGGGAAAAAAAAAATCCCAACCCCCAGAGCAAAAAACCCTCAGTTCCTTGTTTCCTTTCTCTTCTGTAATCTTTCACAGATGTTGTTCTCTCATATGAACTTACTCTGAGGCTTAGACTTTGTCAAGGAAAGTTCAGATTTTCATCTCCTCTCTTGCACATTTAACCTGCAGCTGTCGAGTATGTGGTAAACCACTGCCAGACGGGCACACACAACTGTGACATTCCTCAGCGTGCTCAGTGTGTGTACACCGGAGGGTCTGCCTACATCTGCACCTGCCTCCCTGGCTTCTCTGGAGATGGGCATGCCTGTGAGGGTGGGTAGCAACATTTATTGTGGGGCTTTTATACTCTTCACTGCACAGCTGGGCTGGTCTTTGCTGTCTCCTTGTCATGACTTAGTTGTCATTTCAAGTAGGAAATTTCATAGTTTAAATCCCTCAGGCAGGATTTTTAATTAAGCATTCCTCTTTTCCTCCCCTCACTTTTGAATTCACGCTTTAATATTTGGTCTGTAGAAGGTCCAAGATGAGATAAATGCACAAATTGCAGTAGTTGCAGCTGCAGACCTTTGTCTGCTGCGACTGTCTGCACTGTATTGATTTAGATTACTAAGGTGGTGACACAAAATGCTCAGACTACGTAAAAAAATTTACGTTCTGTTTCATGTCAGTCTGAGTGCAGTGGGAGAGCAGCTTTACCTAACTACATGTTGTAAACATGGCTAGCCAAATCCTACTTCTCTCGCTATGTTAAGCACTTTCTTTGGGAAATATGGATATATATGTCTAAAATACTGTGCGAGTTAATAATGTCTATTACCCTTTGGAACAGGAGAATGCTGAGATACAGAACCTAAAATACAGGCATGCTTCCCCCCCCCCCCAGCCCCTTTTTTTTCTCCTTTGCATTTCTGTACTAGACATACTTCCAAAGAGCTGTCTGTATGTCTAATCAGATACCCTAAAATAGGAGCCTGAAAATGCGGCAGGTTTGTACTTTATTTCATCACTCTGATTTGTCCATCAGTCACCTGAGATTGATCTTTTCTTTTACAGATGTAGATGAATGTCAACAGGGCCACTGTCATCCAGATGCTTTCTGCTACAACACTCCTGGGTCCTTCAGCTGCCACTGTAAGGCAGGTTATCGTGGGGATGGTTTCCGATGTGTGTTAGGAGGTAAAATTCTATAGTTCTTGAAAGTTGGACCAGAAATATAATTTGGGATTTGGAGGATATATATCTTAATTTGGTTCCCTTCTGAAACAAAGTGTCTACTGACACACTGGTGTCTCTATTCTTCTTGAGTCTTTCAAGTTTAGGACTTTACCAAGCTTTTGTCAAAACTTGTATCTTGACTGCTATCACATTTTCATGATGTCCTGTTCAATGTTCCATTTTACGTTTTGGTTGTTCTGTCCTCAGCAGTTTTCAGTCCCAAGCTGATACTATCTTTTGAAGTTGCCTTGTGTAAAGGTTTGACCGTGGGGGTGATTTGGTTTGCATACCTGGTAATTACATACCATAAAACATCAGGAATTGTTGGCAATTCAAATGAATGCAATACTTACAGGAGAAAAGTGAAAAATGAGACCCAAGTCATGAGGCTGTTGTCTGCAGTGTGATCTAGATGCCTACATGCCACATACAGCCTGTGGTCTAGAAAGACTACAGTTTCTAGCTGGCACTTACTTGTTTCTGTATTTATCCTGTTATTCTCTATTCAGGAGAAAGTTCTTTACCCTCACACTTCTGCTTCTCTATTGTACTTTGAGGCTTGAAGTATAAAACTCATCTTGAAGATATGCTTTAAAAAAAAAAAAAAAAAAAGAAAGAAAGGAACATTGGAGCTCAAAGTAGCGTTTTTGTTTTACTTTAATTCCACAGCATGGCAAACCTATGGGTCAGCACTCAGGTTTTGTAGAATGGTGAATGCTTTCATCCAGGAAATAAAGCCTACCTTCTCAGTCTATTCAAACCCAATTCTTCTTCCCCCTAGGATTCTTGCTGTTGGGCATTTCTCAACAGACTGAAACTTAAACTGTGCAGACAAGAGTAACAAGAATATTCTAGGGCCAAAAGGAAAGAAAGGGTTTGGAGGTTTTGGTTGGGTTGTTTTTGGTTTTTTTAATAATGGACGTACTTGCATAAAAGTGCTTGTCTGTGTGGCATGATATTACTACCTGAAACTTAAATATTTTTATCTTGCCTCTATATTTCCTAATTCTGAATTTCTAACTTTTTTTCCCCCCCACAATTGGATGCTCAGTTTTTAAAACCAAAAGGCAAAGGATTGTACAGAGGAAAGAAAAAAAATCACAAAGTTGTTTCTATTTTTAGATCATATTTACATGGCACTTCACCATGTGCACAGTAACACGTCATGTGAAATCACCCAGTGCTTGTAGATTTTTATATCATAGGGAAATTGTAGGAAGTTTTGAAGTGTTTAATTTTGAGGCCTAGCTTCTGCCTCTTTGTCAGTCTTTTAATATAATTTTTAACTAACATTTCATGCATGATCACCCCTGTGTATTTTCATTTTAGTGCCAGAAGAATGAAGAACTACCTGGTGTTTATGACTTTTGTCAAAATATTTAGCTAACTATCCAGCTGCTAAAAACAGAATTATTTTTCCTAGAGGAGAAAATTGATGTGAATAATTTGAAGCAAATCAAACCTTAAAGTTTCCAGTTCTTCAGGCAGAATTATAGAGGCAAAAACATTGCTTTCATGTTTTCCACATGCCCTTTGTAGATGAAACAGGTGGTTTGGTAGACTGATATTTGAAATCAACCAATTAGCTTTATTACAAGGACACAATTTCTTTTGAGTATATGTGATGATTTACTTAATTGGGGTTTTTTTTGTGTTATTCTTAACACCTTTTCTTATGCAGTGGTTAGTGTGTCTCCTAAACTGATAAGCAGATGGTATTATTTGGTAGTAACTTTATTTCCTACTTATCCTGTACACTTCTTCACTTTCTGTACTCAACACAATTTTGTCTTGAACGGGGATTTTTCCGTGTCACAATTTTAACAGTAGTAACAAAATATTTTTAAGATATTTTTAAGAGTTTTGTATCTACTGTTTTAGTGGGTAGAGATCTGCCAGGTTTTGTTAGTCTTCATATATGCCTCACTGATTTTTTTTTAATACTGTTTTGTATTAGCAGTAAAAGACAGGCTTTTAGAAACACTTGTACCAATTATCTCTGCTCATTAAATGTTCTGAGCAGAAAAACAATCTGTATAGATAAGAAGTCTCACTTTTGCTGAATTGTGACTGAAATGCAAAGTATCTGTTGCTCAGCCAGTCTGCAGCAATGGCAATGTTTACAATTTAGTTAATAGAACAATAACTGCCCTTGGGGTGTCATCTGTTGCTACAGCTTTAGTGCCTCTAGAATGGATAGATCCATCAGTTAATCATTGCCAGGAGACAGAAATACACTATACTTTCTGAAACCTCACAAAAGTAATTTAGTTTACTCTAGCACCCGATTTGTAAAGTGAGTTGCTTTGGAATGGAGATTGCAGAGGAGTCTGTATTGTATTCAGCTGTAATTAGAGACCCTTTCTTCCCCTTTTTACCCACTGAGGTTTTGATCTAATAAGCTTCAGTGTAGTAACTGAAGTTCTTCCTGGTTGTTAACAGCATGGAAAGTTTCATTCACCCAAATACTCAGTTCTTTTTCCTGTTCTCTGTTCCAACCCATGTGTTAAATTACTTGCTTGTTTGGTGTCTTTATTATTATGTGAAACCTACTGTTAAATCTCAAAGGCAACTCTTGAAACAAGCAGACTCACAAGAAAAATGGATTTGAGTCACACACAGGGAATGTCTGTAGGAGTGGGCCAGCAGGATAATGAAAGAGTTAATGATGTTGGAATGTCCTGCTGCTCCCAGCTATTAAGAAAGTCTGTACTTCATTATTTCCTCACGCTTCATTTTTCCATTTCAAAAAAACCAGATGTCTGAGTGTTTCTACCCCTACAGACCCCAGACACTGTTTACTAAACAGAAACAAGCCTAGATTCTTGGAGCTAGGAACTGTTAAGAGCTATTCTCTGATCATCTGTGTGCAACTGGTTTCACATGAGAAACACACTTACCAGGACTAAACTGTAAGTGAGGAGTTACAAAGGAAAATGAAGGAAAAAAGGGAAGCGTTTTCATTTGGGTTTTTAATTTTTTTTTTCTCCAGCATCTGAGGACAGAAATTAAAAATGTCAGTATAAGTCTTTGAAGAAGAGAAGTCCGTACATCTCAGCTTCTCATCCTTTTACTCGGCTTCCATCATTTTTAAGAGAAGTCCATAAATGCAGTGTTGCTACAAGAGCATTCCTCTTTGACTAAAAATACCTTGAATATTTGTATATGGCTTTAGTTTGGTTTTTTCTCCATTCTGTTTCTTTCTTCACATATGTGAGAAACGTGTTACATGTATGGTTTTCATCTCATATTTCTATATTCATGCTACTTCCATTTTCATTTTTACAAATTCCATAATATATTTCAGTGACTTTTAAATTCCAAATTGCTACTGGTAATTCATGAATCAACTGGGGGGAAAAAAAAGTTTAAAACACATCAAATATGAATTGATTCTTCTGAAGGAGGACATATATTTTGCTGAAGTTCAGGATGCACCATTCTGTGTATCTAGTCTGACTTGTACTCTGTTCCACAGGACACAAATTCTTCATCGCACCTTTGATCTTTGTTCTGCTCTACAGCTTCTATCTTAGGAGCATTTTTTTGTAAACTCATTCAATTTTTCACTGTTCTTTTGAACTGTGGTTGCCAGAGCTGGACACAGTACTTCTTGAATCATCTGTCCAGCCTCATATTCTTCTCAATGCCTGTATATTCCCTGTGTATATGCTGAATTCTTATTTATATCCTCTCACAACCCCTACAGAACTGAGCTGTGATCTGCTGATAGCTTTTTTGGGTTGTAGTTTCAAAGATAGACTTATCTTTAGAGGCTTGTCTACACAGGGTATTCGAAGAAGTGTAACTTTACATTTACATCCTGTCCTTCTCATGTTTTGTGGTCTGTTTCACTTCCACAAATGATGCAACCTATAGTTGTGTATCTTCCTCTGGAATCCAAATGACGGAATTAAATTTCTTAATAAGGAAATTTAAAATCAAGACTAAGGTAATATGGGAATTTACTAAAGATACCACTACTTCATGACATTTGACTACTGACTCAGATTATTTCTTTCAGTTTTTAATCGTTTGCCAAATTAAGTGCTTAGTTTCAAAAATGATACTGCCCTGTGGGCATAAGTAGAGCACCCTAGGAAAACACAAAGCTATTAGGTCAGAGTATTACCTTCAGCAGTTAAGCATCAACTGCACCAAAACCCAGTGAAGAGGGGTTTTACTTAATTTTACGGCAAGTGCTGGTCAGTAACGTTTAAATGCATACACTGAAAAATACTGTGACTTGATCCTGCTCTTAAAGGCTGATGTCACCTCTGCTTTCTTTCACCACCAAAGATTACCTAGATCTTGCTTTACTGGTTGTTTCATCTCTGGCAGAATGAACTAATCCTGGTGTATATAATTTTTATCATCATTGACATGATCATTTACCTTGGCTTTCAAATGTGGTTTTCAAGAATGGTAAGAACCTCCTGAAAATCAGGGCTAGTTATCCCTGGATATGGAGACTTGAAATAGGCACGGCTTGTTTTCCATTTGATACAATCAGGTGCAGTAGTAGATGTAACGGCACTGTTACAGCAGGTAGGTGTTATTTGCTCTTGGCACTACCAGTTATATTTAATGGACTTTTGCTTCATGCCAATCATGAGATCAGAGGACTCTCATAATGTTAATTGTTCTGTATCTTTGAAGAGTCTTGACTGGATGAAATATTACAGTATTTATGTTGAAGGCAGGATCACTAAGAAACCACATTTAGGCTGCTGTAATGAAGAAAATTTACTGGCTCTTAGGTTTGTGTCTGGATGCTGGCTTACAAAGTAGCCCTTGTACTACCTAAATAAGTGCCATTTCTTGTTACCCTTTTCATCTAAATTGTGCTGTTAGCTCATCAAGGCAAGAAATGTGCTTTATTTGTTGTGTCAATCTCATCTTTCAATCTCATTGTCATAGCTAGACTAATTTCAGAGAGTTAATTAATGCAATTTAAAACTTGAAAAATCAGAGCATCTTCTCTTAATCTCAGTGAGTAAAAGGTATGGCAGTATAAGCAGTGTAAGCAGACTATTTATCCCAACCCACTGTCATCTGTATCCAGAATTATTGTGCCTTCATTGTTGCATAGGCTACAACACTGTACTGGGTTTCAGCTCACGGTTCTTCAGGTGCCTCTAAACTGTAAGCATAGTAATCCTGGTCATGATTCAGAGATAAGGAGAAAAAAATGGAGAATGGATTCCAAGTGCTTGGTTGAACTGTCTTTTAGTTTAGTGACTTGTTTGGTTTATAAGCTTTAATATTGGTTAAATTCATATTAGGGAGTCAAAACAAAATGTTGAAAGACAGGTTAAAGTGATTGAGTCAGCACAGATGAACATGGCAACACTGGATTTATTTCTTTTCAGAATGTCTGTTTAACATAGATTACTTATTGTACTTGATACTGTTAATAAAGTGATCAGTAATATAAGGGATTTTCATGAGCAAAGAAGTAGTAAAATACACAATTATTCCTAAAAATGAGTGACAATAGGGTATTTGCAAATACTTTTATGCAGGTAAAATTTCAGCATTGATGGGTTTTTATAAAGAACCAATCATATGCTCTGCCTTCTAGAAATTATACTAATTTTGAAAATTTTGTTTGACAAGTCTCTTGACTTTAGTGTTGCTGACTGCATAAGCAGACCATTTGTGAGATTGGTCTTGATCATTGCGAGATAAGTTCTCTTCAAAAATACAATCAGAATTCCTGTATAAAATCTGAAGATATTAATGTGAACATTGTCTTGAAATTAGAACAGATACTGTTATTTCAAGTTACCAATAACACTAATATATTTTATGTGTAATCACTGGGTCCTATCTGGGAGTGTATACACCCTCTTTTCCATAATTCATATAGAATATTGATTGAAAAATTGTAACCTGTTGGTATATACCCTAATTTTATGAGTTGGGAAGAAGAACAGGATCAGCTTCTAGCTTTGTTTTTTATATCGTACTGAGGAGTTAATAGTGTCTCTCAAAGCTGATAGGAATACAATTATGAATTTTTTTCTCCACTGGACAAAAATGGGGGGGCAGGGGTAGTTTACCAATACTCTGTGTTCCCCCTGCTTTCTCCCGTGAGCAGTGCACACAATGAGAGTTTAGAAATCAAAAAAAAATCTGTGGCGAAACCATCTGTTTCCTGGAACCAACATTTCTTTTACCTGCATACTGCACAGTACACTGAATACATGAAAAAAAATTTGACACAGATAATGGAAGCTTTCCCACAGGGCCTGATTTTGTAGGTTGATTCAAGGCTCTCCACCACCCACATTAAAACTGATGCCAAGTATTCCAGTTGTTCATAGAGCTGTTCTCCAGTCATTTATATTCCTCTAATTATGTCCAGGTGCAGGAAACTTGTCCAAAGCTTTTGCTTGCATAACTAGTTTAGATAATAATAAAATTATTTATTTTTTGATTTTGTGTGATTTACACCACAACAGTCTGTAGATGCATGGGATTATCTTTTTGCTTGGCTGGGGTTGGTCTAGTCTGAGCCACACAAAACTAATGCTGTCCACCAGGCAATGTAAAAACAAGGAAAGGACTAAATGGAAGTGTAATGTTAAAGACTCTTCAGCAGACAGTTTGTGCTAAATATTTCTAAATGTCTGTAGAAATCATTGACAGGGAAAACATACTCTCCTATAATTACAGCTTTCTCTCCCAGGGATCTCAAGTGTATGGTAAAACCAAGCCAGATTTCTTTGTCTGGAGAAGGAAATACATTATTTTTATTGTATTCTTTCAATTTCATAATGTTGTTTGGCTTCTAGAAGATATATTGGTCCAGATGACTTTCCCTACTGCATAATAGATAATATAGTAAGAAGGTGTATATTTGTAAAATTGAAACATAAAGAGACAGATCCCTGAATATCCTGATAATCTGAAAAGTTTCTTTCTTCTGTAGGAAAGAATATATATATATTACTGTTCCTACAGTAGTATATATGCATGTGGTGTAGCCAATGTGCACGTTGTGTTTCTCTGTGCTTCACCAGGGAGTAGACAACTTGTCCCTGCAATTCCTTTCTTAGATAGACAAGAATCAAATGAGTGCTCAAACTTCATAACTGAACTTTAAAAACCTAATATACATCATAGCAATGAGCTGCTTCACTTCCTAAGATCTGTAGGAAATTTGGCCTCTGCCTCATGTTGTGGTATTCTCTTGTGGCTTTGAAGGGAATCTCGATTTTTTAGCATTACAAAAAAACCTTCAGCCACTGTAGGGTCTGTCTAATTTGTCACATTTTAAGGCCCATGGATAATTGCCAATGAGTAGACATCAGGTTCAAAAGTCAGACAGAATGTTCTTGTTCATCTGCCTCAAGGAGAACAACTGTGTTTTCCAGCTTCTGTTTATGACCCTTCAATGAAGGAAGATGCAGAGGACCTGTTTGTTCTCTTTTAAACTAGACAGTGAAAGATAAAATAAGTTTAAGGCAAATGCATCACACTTACATTGGGCAGACTCATTGCAGCTGTTCTGAAGTCATATGCCTTCAAGGTTTGTAACAGTGTCATGTTCCACTAGAGGTAAGAATTCTTGTGTGTAGGTGGTCAGCATATGTTAACTGTTAATGGACTGTAGTTATTAGCTAAGACAGAAATATTCACTGGGGTTTGTTTTGTTCTCTTGGTTTTTTTCCCCAGAAGTAGAAAAGACCAAATGCCAGCATGAACGAGAAGTAGCTCTTGGCAGTGGAGGTGCTTTCTTCCCAAGGGATGTGAGAGTTGGTCACTTCATTCCCCAGTGTGATGAGCATGGGAATTACCTACCCACTCAGTGCCATTCTAGCAATGGATATTGTTGGTGTGTGGATAGGGATGGAAATGAGATTGATGGCACCAGAAGCGGTCCAGGAGTTCAACCACCATGTAAGTGGCTGAAGCAGATATTTCTTGTGGGTATCTCTCTACCCGAGTGCACTGTCTCCCAAATATGGGGCTTAGTCCTTCCCTAAGATACAGCACTGACTTGGAGCAGTGAAGATTTCTGCTGTCCCAGTGGCAGTATGTCTCATGCCCTTCAGTGACTCCAACACACACTTTTCCTTCAGCCAGGGCATCTGGACAGCTGTGGTAAGCTTCTGAATAAGGAGAATGTCTTCTAGTTTCTTCCTTGCCTTGAAACAGTGAGAAGCCCAGATAGTCTCTCCCTCTGGGAGCTGTAATAGCTGACTTGCCTCAGGAAATGAAGGATGTTCCTTCCTACATCTTCCTCACTTCAGCTGCAAAATAAGACAGATTTTTCTAAACATTGAAGGAAAGAGCAATTACAGAGCCAAACATGAAAAGACCTATTATGTCAATTGCTCCTTCTCTGTCAGACAAGGGGAAAATTTCAGAAGCTTTCTGCATCTGATTATAGTTATTAGTGTCTGCTTATAGGGCTGTTTCCTTCTAAGAAGTCTGACTGTAATTGTCTCTGCAAATAATAAAGAGCCTTGTTGTGCTGTAATAGCTAATTTTTTCCCCATCTGTTTCCTTCTCCGTTAACCAGGTCTGAGCACAGCTGCTCCTCCTGTTGTTATTGGGCCCTCTGTTCGACCAGATACGGTACCTCTGCCGCCAGGAACGCACTTGCTCTTTGCCCAAAGTGGTAAAATCGAACATGTTCCACTAGAGGGAAACAATATGAAGAAAAACGGTGCAAAAGCACTCTTGCATATCCCAGTAAGTAACTTAGTATACTCAGTCCTTATTTTTTAGAAGATTCCTGACAAAAGTGAACACCACTGTTTGTCTACACACGTTGATAATTTAAGTTGAAAACTCAATTTTTACTCTTCATTAAAATTTCAGTATGCCATCAATTTGTCACTGGAAATTCCTGACCTGACTAGTCAAAAATCTTAAACCTAACCTGTAGAAAAAATAATTATTTCCCTTTAGAGAATGGCTCACAATAGCTCGCAACACAAAATCTAATCTCACATGCCTCCAGCAGCTCTTAATATAAACTCCTCTCTATTCACACTTCTACTGACTTTCTGACTCTGGTATAAAATTTTAGGAGACCTACAATAGCAGTATTCCGAGAGGCCATTTTTTCCATTCCTGGTCCCTCAAAGTTTTTTCCTAAATCTTAATCTATTCATGGTTTTTTTCAGTCAGTTGTCTGCATTTCTTGGCTACACATATATTTTTCTTTCTTTTTTTTTTTGCTTCTTTCCCCGTGTGTAGGCCCGGTGGGTGGTAGATCTTTTTCCCATGCTTCTTACTACCGTCTTGAGGATCTTTTTCCCTAGAAAATGAATCCCTGGTGCTGAGAACCTCTCTTTTCCACCACCTGTGTTACATGCCAGCCCTTTTCACTGGCAGTTTCATCACATTCATTTGTTTTGCCTGAGGCCTAGGGTTTCTGTTTTCATTCCAGTGTTACTGTATTTATAATAGATGGCAATATCAAGTAGCGTGCTGACCTCTTTTTTTTTTAATGTGTATTATACTGAGTATTTAGTAAATCAAATACTGGCTAAATTACACAGATTCATTTCAGTAAATAGTACCATAAATTGCTGTGATGTAAGGGCAAAATCAAGGTTTTGTCCCTTATGTAAAGTGCTGCTGCAATAATGTAAAAAAAGTAAAATGCTGTGTAAAAAATGGTGTAATAAGACTGAAAGAGACATTATTCTGAATAGTTGTCACCTAGTCTTATTATTTACTTGATCTAGCTTCAATTAATTAATTAAAAGTATCTTCAGGAAAGAACTTCCAAGAGATAAGGTGCAATTTTTCCTTGAAACTTTCAATTAAAATGAAACTTTCAGTCTCTGCTAACAGTGTTAGCTTTGTGTTGTCTGTGTTGTATATTTGCAAAGTGACACTAGAGGTGTTTAAATTGTTTTGCAACCTACAGAACTAATGTACACTGATGAATAAGTCCATCTGTTTTAATTCACAGGTTTGGAACACCTAAGAAGTTGTGTTGCAAAAGCAGCAACAGTGATAAACTTGGGAATCCATGTACACCAATTGCTTTACCCTGAAAATCTTGTTGATTTGCCTGGAGGAGGGAGTTTGAACTCTAAACTCAAACTCCAGTCCTATCTTCTTTCCGCCTGAAAAATTGCATATAAATGTTTCTTGTTGCTGAGAATATTCTTTCCACCAGAGTGATTTATGTAGCACTTGTTTAAGCTAACTTTTCTTTTAAAACCTTCCTTTGCTGGAACTTGAGTCAAATGGTGCTACATAGGAAGTGCAGCCATAATGCATGACTTGAATGTCAGTGCAAGTCAGATTTGATAGAAGTCATTATTCCCCCTTAAAGGGAAAGAATGACAGGAAAAAAGCACGTGAAGGGGTAACACAGTAAGGTGAAGTCGTAGAAGTCAGACAAACTATTCAGTACTAGTACTTCCAATGCTTCTTTGAAATAATGGTGAATGATGTCTGCTAGTTAAAAGGGACTTTAAACTAAAAGTATTTTTCTAAGATATTTGACAGTGACTGTCACTCAATGATCTCCTCAGCCTCTCTTCCCCATTTCCCACCTTTCCTCAAGAATTTTGGTTTTTTCAGGCTTGAGACTTAAAACCATAAATTAGTGCTGCTGATGAATAATTGTTGTTTATCCTAAGCTGATCTAACTTGCTTGTTGTCCAACAGGACAAAGTCGTTATTGGAGTTGCTTATGACTGTGTGGACAAGATGGTATATTGGACAGACATCAGTGGCCCTTCGATCAGCAGGGCCAGCCTGCATGGCGGGGAGCCAACAACCATAATCAAAACAGGTAACAGCACAAAATTCTTTCTCTTGCTACTCCCTAGGATTGGTATTAGACTTGAATTTAGTAATATGTACTTCCTAGGTGTTGCCTGAGCTGACTAAGAGTTGTGTTTATATATTAACATGGAATACCATCAGAGGGTGTCTGATTTTTGTTCTGGCAAGCAAGGTAGGTGCTGGATAGCTGAGAATTTGTTACATGTTGCTGCCTGTTCCGAGCTTCCCTTCCCCCTCCCCAAGACAAGCCAGGACTTGCCTCTGCCGTATGCTCTGAACTCCTTTGTTCCAAGCGCGGGCAAAACCAAATGTAACTCAAACTCTTTAGCAGCAGTGTCTGATTGGCCGGTCACCCCCGGTCCGCCCCCAGTCCTCCCCTTTTCCCTTCTCCAAATAGAAGAAGGACCCAAGAGGGGACCTGCCCTCTTTGGCTTTGCAATCCTGCTGCGAACATCTGTGAGTCTGTCTCTGTTTGAAAGCTTCTAATTGCAGGAATTAGGCAAACCGAAGGCTGTATTTCTCCCTCTTTGCTTCTGCTGGTGGTATCAGCTTTGCAGCTACCATTTGCCACTTTCAGAGCTACTGAAATGCCAGATTGCCCGTGCTACCTCTCTAGGCTGCCCGAGGCTTTCTAAGGCATTGAACTACGAGCCTAGCCGGTAAAAAGCTGTGAGTATTCCACAGTTATATGCAGTATTTTTTTCTCCTAATCTCTGCCTGTCAGCTGCCTGCTTTACTGAGAAGGGACTGGTGAGCATGGAGGTTGGAGAGAACTCCTGCTCTCTCTTCCTTGGCTTGGAGATCAAACAGCTGAGAAGTTGTTAGAAACCATTTCAGCTGTGACTTTTCCATGACTTCCACTCAAGTTGTAACATGGAAAGTAAAGCCACCTTGTTTGGTTTTTACCCTTTGTAGTTGTTCAAGGATTTGAGAATTAGACTAGAGTGTATTGTGGAGTTAGTGCTTATACCATTTATATCTTGTTCTTACACTCTTTCCTTCAAGACTGCTGATCACTGCAGTCCATGTTCATTTTCATTAGAAGGGTTAAGTGCAAGCCCGCGCATCTTGGATATTAAAACCTTTTATTGAGTGGAAAGGGCTAAGGGGAAGACAAGTTTAGAGAACAAAGTGAATGGTTGGGGGAGGTGTCATTAAAAAAAAACAACAGCAAAAATAGCTGGAGGCACAAGTTGCTTGTGCCCTCAGGATCCTAGAACACCGTTGAAGTCAAGATACTGGAAGAGATCACCTTTGCCTTGAATCCTTTGCATCCATTGTTACAAAAACTTATTAAATTACTTTAGAAAAATGATCGACCTGTTATAAAACTCTACAATAACTTTGGTTTAGTTTTCTTTGGGTGTGTAGAGAATCACTGCCTGGATTTTGTGGTTAGGAATAGTCAGTTTGTGGATATTCCATTCAGGCTCTTAGGGACAGCAGATAGATGGGGGTGACTTAGATCCTACCATTGTCCTAGGAAGGAAAAAGGGACAGCTTAAGGCCATCCCTAACCATTCCAGCAATTATGGAGCTTCATATTTCTGTACCACTTGATGGCTGAGGTAATTTTTAAGGCTTTTTTCATCCCAAAATATTTAATGTGAAAGGGACTCTAATCTGTAGTGCAAGCACGTGCCTATGCAACTTAGAAACTCTTCAGGAAAAAGATTTTTGCTTTGCACTATTAGTGAATTTTTTCAGAATCTGCACTTTTAAAAATGGGGGAAATTACTATTGCTAAAAACTTTATATTTTAAACTTTATATGGATATAAATCTGTCTAATGAGAGTGTGTAGGCATTAAAATTCTTGCAACGTATCAAATGTTGGAAAATTTTTTGTGAAGGCTTTCAGCTAACTTTGATTATTTAAGATAATTCAAGATGCTTCAATGCCACATGGAAACCTTATGGGTTTTATCTGCTATGAAAAACATTGTATATATGAAGATATCTCATGAATTCTGTTCTGTTGTTTGCATAGGATCTGAATGCTTTTCCTGAAGAGACTGGGAGAGATGTTGCACTTCATTTTTTTAGGTTAATGGGCATTTCAATAAGGATTCAGACCAAAATAATATTGAATATTCAGCATTCAAATGGATATCTGCTAGGCATGCCAAAATTGAAACTTTTAAATTTCATGAAATAGGAAAATATCTCCCCATCAGAAGACTCATGTTTTGTTTTGATCTTTGCCTTCTTCCTCCTGTGAGCTCCAGCTGCTTTCTTCAGTTCATGTGTATTTTTGTGGAATGTACTGCATTTTTGGTTGAGTTTTTTTAAAGCTCTTGTGATCCAAGTTGTGCTGCTTTGCAGAAACGCTGTTTAGTTAAGGAGTCCCATCCAGTTCTCCTTTATCCCTGCAGCTGTATAGGCTGTGGAGGCTTTCTTGGCTCTGCAGCTGTGGCAGCAGGTTAGGAAGGAGAGCTTTCCTCTGTTGTACTTGCTTAAAGTCCTATCAGCTGTGCATGGCTGTACAAATCTGCCCTCAGGGACAGAGCCTGTGACTGTATCAGGCCTGATGACAATACAGCAGAAACATATTTGTGCCTCTGGAAAGATGGGTGATTAATGAAGCCTTTAAACATTCTCTTACCCCTCCCTCCATGTGGAATAGTTTTTTCTGGCTCATTATCAACCACACAGAAGGGACATTTGCTTTAGGCTTCTATAAATCTCCTAACATAGCAGACATAAGGTAATTGAAACAAGGAAACTGGTCAGGGAGCAGGGGCTCCTGGGAATCAGTGACAGCCAATCTTTTGCCTGCTACTGTCTTCTTTTCCTAAAAGAGTCTGGGAGCTCCTCCATTACCATTTAGTCAGTAATCTTCTGATCCCAGAGACTGGGGACTGTTGCCACCACCACCTCAAAATGAGGCCACCCTCAGCAGACTCTGCCATCAGCAAGAAGAGTAGGAACACTTGAAGATCTCAAGTATATGTGAGGTGGTTTCTTGCAGACAACAGGTTTAGCTCTACAGAGGCACTTAGAGGAATAAAGCTGGTAATGTGAAATCAGTATAACTGAGTCAAAGTGGGCCCAAGAGCGCTCAGGAGGAGTAAAGAAATGCCTGATTAACACTTACTTTCTTGGCCACCGCCCCTCCCCTCTGACCATGAGCTGTGAGTCAGAAACAATGAGATACATCTTGTTTGTTCCTTTCCACCTCTTCAGCAATTAATATAAATCTAAAATGTCATGTGTGGAGATTAACTGGTAAATGTAATCCACTTGAGTGGGAGAGCAGAGGATGCTTACACTATTGTGCAACTCTTATTCACAGCAACATCACAGGAGCAAATTTTAGAGAGTCCTACCCGATGTTCTGGGCCAAATGCCTTTTCTCCAGGAAGGTTGCTTGTGTCACATACTGTTTGTTTAATGGCTGTCAGTGAATAAACTTAAGAATTAAAAGAAGGCTGACAGGCCACATTCCATCAGTGTGTGGATCAGCATTTGAAAGGTGCTTTTTTTCAACAGCTGGGTGGTATAAAGGGTCACTTCGCCTCTTTCATGGAGTGACCATGTACAATTCTTTCCTTTTCTTTTGGAGCTGAAATTGAACAGAATTTGAATTTTTTTTTTTTTTTTTTTACTTGTCTTTGGCTTCCTTACATTCCATGGCCTGCCTGCTCTTTTTCAATGGAACCTTGAAAAAAACAGAGCAGATTCTCATAGTGACTGAATTAGACTTTATAAATTTTTTCTGCATCTTGCATCCAAGTTAGAAATTACTAATGCTGAAGCACTAAGGTCATTATCTGCTATTTCCTGTTGCTTTTGGAACAACTAACTGTCCAAGAAGAACTGTGCGCATACAGTACTAAAATGTGTTCCAAGAAGAATTGCTCTGCAAAAACAAAGAACTAGATCTAGATTGTATCAGTTAATGTCATTGTCTCTAGTGTTTAGAGTTTGATTTTGTTTAATTGCTGCATCAGGTAAACTTAGCATAAATTCAGTTTTCAGAGGGGTGCCATGTATGCCAGTACTAAAGAGGGAGAAATATTAAGGGTTATAAAATCCATTTTATGGCCTTCTAAGGAGGGTAGAATAAGATTCTGACACTATCTGCTGTTCATTTCTCTGTTATCAGCTCTTTCTATGTCTGCCCCTTCGAGTAGAGTTTCTGTGTGTGGCAAGTTTGTTCCGTATGGAACTTTTCATTCTATGTCTTTGTGAGAGTTTTGTGTATTTAAACTTTGAGGTAAAATGCATGTTCCTCTTCCAAGTGGTATAAAGTAGCTTTTGTTGAACCTCAGCCAGAATATTGAAGAAAACTTATTTTAGTTAAAGGTTACCCTTATGAGGTTGATACAGTGTACTGGGAATAAATATAGTGCCTAGGAATGTTTTTCTCTGTTCTCCTGCAGACTTGGGAAGCCCTGAAGGGATAGCTGTAGATCACCTAGGTCGCAACATCTTCTGGACTGACTCGCAGCTGGATAGAATAGAAGTGGCCAGGCTGGATGGGCGCCAGCGTCGCATCCTTTTTGACACTGGTTTGGTGAACCCCAGAGCAATTGTCGTGGATCCTGTGAGAGGGTATGGATTTGTTGGCAAGAGATATGTGCAAAGCTCGATTTTATTTATTTGATTATTTAACAGACTGAGGAGAGACCTGTGCTCCATGCAGAACTCCTCTGAGGGACTTCCATTTACAGTAAATCGTGTGCATGTTAAGGAGTAAACAACAAAGGTGCCATTGAGGGGCCATGCAAATTCTCAGGCACAGAATGTACATCCAAGGAAAAAAAAACCCACCACTAAAAAATGGCTATTAATAGTAAAACATCAGAGAGTTAATGGCTCTCTCTGGGGATCTCCCCTGAGGATAAACTACTCTGATTCCATTGTGTGTTGCTTATTTGGTACACCAAACAGAAAAATATTGTTTTGAATGGATCTCAAATGTATGCCAAATGCTCTTGCTTTAGCTTGAGCAGGCATGATGGGAGGGGAGATGCAGAACTCAAAATGTAGATGTACATTTTGAATGGCTCTCAGAACTGTTGCAATATAGGTCTTTTTGGCTGGCATCTTGTTCATAAGCTAAACAATGCAGAGAAAGCATTTCTTCTCATGTCTGTGCTAGCTCCTATTGTTTTTAATGGAAGTATATTTGTTACATTTTTACTACACTTTTTTGACTTCTGTATTGAAGTGTAATATGGCCCTTCTTATTTATTTAAATGACTTAGTGGCTGTGTGTTACTTTTGTGTTCTTAGCATTTTCTTAATTACAACAATCTTTTGAGATTAGTCCCTGTCTTAACTCTTGCCTTTTTCTTCTTCCTAAGAAATTTGTACTGGACTGACTGGAACAGAGAAGCTCCTAAAATTGAAACTTCATACATGGATGGCACAAACAGAAGAATTCTTGTTAAAGATGATCTTGGGTTACCAAATGGACTGACATTTGATCCTTATTCCTCAATGCTGTGCTGGGTAGATGCAGGTAAAGAGGGGCTAAAATGTTTCTTCATAATAGTAGTAGTGTAAGCATGTCCAGTCCTGAAATTATGCACAACCATAGCTTTTGGCTTCAATGATTTATTCATTGCTATTCACATGTGACTGTGTGCAAGCTGAAGGGTTTCAGTTCTGATCACAAAACTTTCTAGGAATGCAACAGATCTATGTCTGCATGACTTGTATGTGGCTATTTTTTTAGGTAGTGCTTAGGGCTTTGTAGAAGTTCTTCATTTAAGACTAGGGGAAAACCACAGATTTATCTAATCTGCCTTACAGAATGCCATCCTGGCACTATCGTTCTAAGGCCTGAGGCAAAATCTGGCTTATATTTGACTGAAGCAAGTCTTGAAAAAGCAATGCACCCAAAAGATAAAGAGATGAAAGTTCTGCCACAAGCCCATTGTTAGTTTTGTGACAGTGTCTTACCAGAGCGTGGAGGGGAAGTATACTTTTAATTCTCATGTAACTTTTATCTTTTTTGGCATCTTGCTGTCTTTCACCCTGTAGACTCACAGAGATGTCTTCCTGTGGAGGTGCTTTTACACTTCAAGTCACCTTTCAAGTTTTGGATAAACTAAAATGGTCAAGCTCCCTTTTTCACTGTAAAACAATTTCTCCAGCTTTCAAATGTATCTCCTTCTGCTATCCCTAGTTACTTTCACTCTCTTCCTTTCTTGTTCTCACATTTGCATCTTCTCCTTTTTTGTCTAATTCTGAAACCCATTACTTAGGAGAAACCTACAGGTGTTTACATTTGTTAGCAGTCTTCCCAGCCTGCAGTAGTTTTGCCAGACCTTTTTGCACCCTATCTGCATTTATGAGTTGGATGTTCTTCCTGCAGCGTCACCTTCATGGCCCAACTTAGCAAACATTTTGGGAACATGCTCACCAAGCAAACTTTGAAAAAATCCCCTCCAGGGGAGGTGGAACTAGTTAAAGGCTGCAGTGTCCCTCCAGAGTGGAGGAGGCCTTCTGTCAGCTTCCGCAGCAACCTGGGGATGCTGGTATCCGTAGCAGGAATCTCAGCTTGTGAGCACTGGCCATGGTTGCATGGGACATCTGTGTTTCTTTAACTTCAGTGGTGTGCTGAGTAGCACTAGCACCGGAGTACTTATCCATTCAATTTTTGGCACATGCATACATGTGACATGGAGGAAGGCTTTGATTAAACAGCACACTGAAAGATTTCCAGGACTTTCTACCCTGTTCATGCTTGTATACTTGTGCTTGTCTTTCATCCCTGATGAGAGCTCTCTTGTTCTGATTCAAAGGCTTAATTGTTTCACTACATCCAGGTACCAAGAGGCTGGAATGCATGAACACTAATCAGCTTGGTCGACGAAAGATTGTTGAAGGGATTCAGTATCCTTTTGGTGTTACAAGTTATGGGAAGAATTTATACTATACAGACTGGAGAAGGTACATTATCTGCTAAAGAAATTGTGGAGTACTTCACTCTTTTTTTTTCCCCTGGTAGAAACCAAAGTATATACTGCATTTCTCATGCCTGACCTCTCACACATTCCTGTTTTGTTGCTTTCCTGGCAATAGCTGATGCAGGGTGGATATGTAGAGTTGACCTATTGGTGCTGCCAGTTAACTGAGTTTTCATTTTTTAGCACAGTGATTTGTCCTTGAAGAAAATACTTTTAGCACTGAACATTTTTGGGGAAGGAGTGGGCAGTAACTTGTTTCTCTTGCAGCTGCTGTATTGTAGAGAGCAGACATTCATCATTCTTGGCTCTCTGTGTCCTATATTATATGAATGCTCAATCAAAAATGAGGAAAAAAAAAAGTGTTCACTATCTTGATGACACTTTCTTTACTGCAAATTCTCTAAAACCTTGCCATACGAACAAGACTTTGAGGTTTACTTTAACTTCAGGGAAAAAACCCAGTCCCTGCATTTTAAAATAAGTATTGTTCCTTGATGTAAGTGGTTGTGTGGGCTCTGTCAGCAAACTCTTACCCAAATGCCTCTAGCAATTGCAGCAGGAGTAGCTATTACTGTGTGTGAGGATTTCCAAGTTAGAAACTAACAAGTGGGAAGTGGTATTCTAGAACAAGGTTGGGGAACAGCGTGCTACAGGCCTGTCACTTGACTGCCCTTTTATACTTTGGAAGGAAGGATTGTTTATGACTAGCTGTATTCCTTCTGGAGATCAGGCTCCACCTGAAACACATCATTGTCCATAATTGTTATGCTTAATAGGTGCAATGTCTGCTATACCACATTACTTGTTAGAGGGGAAGAATGTGAAAAATGTGCCAAAACTACTAACACATGCATCCCTCCTGTACAGGGACATTGTCCTGCACTGGAAGTATCTTCGAAATTATTAAGGTGTCTCCCTGATAAATTTCTTAGCTTCCTAGAGTGAAAGTCGTAACATACTAGGTTTGCCCAGGAAAGGTGATGTCTTGGAGGATTTTACTTCTGGTATCTCTTCCTAATTGTAAAAAAGAAGCAACTTCAGATTTTCTCTGCTTTTGGTTTTGTTTGGTTTTTTGACTGGTTGGTTGGTTTTTTTGTTGGGTTTTTTTTTGAGTTTTTTGTTGTGCTGTTTCGTTTTCTCCAGTACTTTCACCTTCATCTCACTTCTGTATATTTTCTTCTGCATATGGCAGGGATGCTGTTGTAGCAGTGGATCGCACAATTTCATTAGAAAATGATAACTTCCAGCCTCACAAGCGCTCACGACTCTATGGAATCACCACAGCCTTTGCTCAGTGCCCAGGAGGTAATCCAGATGATTCTCAAGTTTTTACAACTGTGTAACACCTTGCTGTCCAAATGAACTTAGTAGCACCTCCCATTTATAAGCTGCCAACTGGTTTAGATAGTGAAGAACTGGTTAGTGCTTAGATTTCTGTTTAGTAAGAAATTAAAAGCTGCCTAATTTCTTTTTCATGAAAGCAGTTGTAGTTGCCACATGAAACCAGAATTGGAGGGGGAGAAGGGACCGTTTCTGTCCTTTGTGAAAGGACACGTGTATGATTAGGACGAGCATCTGACCTGTCAAAAATGCTAATATATCGTCTTCTAAATGGAATGCTGTATTTATGGCTAGGGCCTTATTCACTTACTAAGTTTAAACTACAGAAATACTACGGTCTTCCAGATGTCCTTAATGAGATCCAGTGTTTTTCAAAATGGAATGTTCAGAAAACAGCAGGTGGTAGAGTGGCTGGACTGAGCTGGCCATTCTGCTCTGCTGAATGTTAAGTTTTTCAGATACGCTATTGAAAAGAGGAGAGAGAAAGCTGATACCCTTGAAATATAATTCAGTTTTTTGAAGCAGTATCATTGTGCAGTTGTGTTGTTCTTAGCAAATCACAGGAGAAGCATTTTCTGTTTTTTATTACAACATGGCTGGAATCATAGGAGTTGTGCTATTTTTACTTTAGGACTAAAAAACCTCCTTAGGATAGTTTCTCTTCAAATTACTTAATATATGTAATAAAAACTAATTTAGTGGAAGTTTTGTCTCAGAGTTTGAAAATACATACAAATGTCATAATTAAGAAATCAGTTATGTTGTTATTACTAGTTGATTCACATATCCATTTTGGTAGGCAGTGTAAAATTAAACAACATTGTGTGCTCTGAGTAGATGCTTATACCTATAATATTCAGAACCTTGGTGTCATTTCTTTCTTGTCATATGTCTGTTTCAAGTGGTTTTCTGGATGGATGCCTTTCCTCTCTGAACCCCCACTTTTGGCACTGACTTCTCTTTCATTTTACTCTTTAATGTTAAAATTTCTCCAACCACCTGATTTTTTTTTTTTTTGTTTTCATGGATCATTCCTCTGTTTTTGTATGGTTGGTATCTGAGGATGATGTTCTGTAGCATTTTGGACTTTGTCCCCACATGTTGCACTTCTCTATTTACTCATTCACTGTTTCTTCATTCTAATATCTGTGACCATGTGGCCAGTTTACAAAGGGTATTTCAGGAACAGCCCAGTTGATTCATGTTGCCTCTTTCATTCTGTCCTGATATCTTAATCTTTCTTTGATGTGAATGTCAAGTTGACACAAGGGATATGGTGACTCTTATCTCCCCAAAGCATAGTTTTCTTTTACTCCTAATCTCATTATGGCTTGTTTCCCTAGTGTAGCCATAAATCTTAACATCTCTTGTATGTGTCTGTTTCAGATTTTATTGTGGGTTTGCATTTATTTTTCTCTAAGGTTTTGCATCTCTGTTTTTTTCCAGGACATAACTACTGTACAGTGAATAATGGTGGTTGTACTCACCTCTGCTTGGCTACCCCAGGAGGCCGTACTTGCCGCTGCCCTGACAACACGGTTGGAGTAGATTGTATAGAAAGAAACTGAACATTAAAATAAGCTTTAGAGCAGCAGACATCTTTTGGAAATGTGCTGTAAACAATTCACTCCTATCAATGCAATCAGGCCCTAAAGATAAGTGCTCCATGCTGCTGACAGCAAGCCACAACGCACATATGCAGACACACACACACACACACAGAGGCAGAGGCTGTTTTGTAGCAGTTAAGCAAGACAGGTTGGGTCCAGCTTCATGTTATTCCTTGTAATATTATCTCTTTGCTTTTAAAGGTAAATGTGGAGGCCTTAGTTGCATCTGCCCAGGCGAAGGAGGATGTGTCTCTTGGCAAAACTGAAGTCACAAACACAGAACAGAGTAAAGAGAGTGGAACTACTCAAATCCTGATACTGAGTTGTACCTTGGAGTATGCAGCTATCTGCAGTTCTGCAGTTATCTGCCGAAGTGGTGTGCTTAGCCCCCCTGAAAAAATCAGGGGGTCCAAAGGATGAACAGATGAGGGGGAATACCCAATAATAACACATATTTAATGCCCAGCCACATCCTTCTCACTACCAGTCCTTTCACTTCAAAAACTTGAATCTCAGCTTTTGACTTTTGTATTACAGAAGTACTTTATCCATGTGTTGTAAGGATTATCATTCTCACCCTGGCTCATGTGATCCTTTCCTACAGCACATAATTTGTTATAGATAATCAACACTACTTAGTGGATATATTTGAAGCTTTTGTTAGGTTTTAAGAGATTTTTTTCTCTTCTGTTTGAGGTGGATTCCTGAGTAGTTCCCTAAAATTCACTAAAAAGAATTAGATATTTTGAACAATTGCTGATAGTTCATCAAGGAATGGATGTTGATTGATTGGGAGACAAGTGATTTTAAAGAGATACAGTCACATTTGTTTTCTGAGAGGTTTTAAAATAGTATTTCTACATTTGATTCTATAAGCCTCAGAGTGGTCACTGAACTCTCTCTTAGCAACCCTTCTTCTTTAGCAAAACATGCCATGACTTTTTGTAGACCAAAGATACCATGGCAGTTAAAAATCTGATTTTCAGAAAGCTCACCTCTGGTTTGGTGCTTAAAAGAATAAAAGATAGTGATGCCCTATTTATGTGCCAGTGTTCAGTAACAGCAAAAAGGTGTTCAGAAAATCAAAGCGAAGTTGATATTTTTATCATCACCAGTAAGTTTGGAGAGGGAAAATCTAAACGCATACTCATGTGTCAAATTAGCAGTACAAATCTGGGAGTGAAGTTTGGTTTCCCCACTGTGTGTTGGGAAAGAAGCTTGCCTGCAAACCAACCTGTAGCAGAGAAAACAGGGCTTGTGAGGCTCCTGCCAAAGCACATTTCACTGTGTCATGATCAGAGCAGTAAGCTACATCCCCATTTCCTCACTCCCTTTTCGGACACAACAGTGACAGTTTAAAACAGAGCCAGTTCTGAGTCTTAACTGTGTGACATCCTCCTCTTTAATTGTATATTTATCATAAAATAACAAAACATATAAACATTTTAAAGATCTTTTTGTATAACTTCTCATAACTTTTAATTCATTCTATTCATACACTTAATCAGGTATGTCTTACTGTAAATATCAAAAATTTGTTGAAAGGAAGGTGCTTGATAACTCTTTCTCCAGAAGTATTCACATATCTGGTGAAATATTAAAGTTTACACTCTGTACAGATATCTACAGTACAGTCAATAAAAATGGTTGGTTTTTATTTTCTATAAAAAAGAATGTCATGCCTGCAGAAGGAAGTGAAATGTGGTGTCTCAAATATGTTTTCCTGTTGAGTTCTGGGTTTTAGCTAACTCTCATGTCTAGTGATGGTACTTCTCTTCAACGATGCAGAATCATAGGGGAAAAACTGCGTGTTCTGGAGACAGTAGGATCCTTCAAAACAAATACATGAGAGTGCTTGAAGAACACAGAGCTTTCTCTGTTTCAATGCAAACTTTTTGCTGGTTGTAAATTCTTGTTTAGCTTTGTCAAGTAAGCATAATTCAGTTATCCCATACTTCAGACTCCTACCTTAGTGAAAATGTAGGACAAGGACAAAATTTAAAGGGGGTAGAATTTATCCTTATGCTCAAAACTGCCCTGGTACTGGGTTTCTGGGTGACAGGGTGCTTTGCAAGGAGAGAACTGCTGGGATCTAAAGGGTGGCATTTGGCGTTACAGCAGGAGATTGAGGGTGATCTGTGCTGGGGACTGCAAATGGAACTGGACTGTATGCACAGATCTACACAATGTTCCTCTTTGTGCATTATGATGGTTATTAATTTACTAAACACTAGTCAGCTAATTGTATGCAAATCAATGAGCAATGACAAAGATGTCAAGGAAAATACACCTCAGCAGATCTTCTAGCGTTGATGTGTGAACTTCTGAGCAGTCTGTAGCAGAAAGAGAGAAACAATATTACTGTGGACTGAGGTTTTAGACTGAGTAACTCAGGTATCCTATCTGGGAGTAGGTAGCACTAAACGAGGGGAAACTTCAGCAAATCCATGTCAGTGGTGTAGATGTGGCAGTTTGCACTTCAAAGTTTGCACAACTTCAGCATTCCAGTCCCTAAAAATGAGGAACTTTTAAAAAGCTCTAGCATCATGTTTTGTTTTTCTTCTAATGCTTGTTGCTAACTTCAACTGTTGTAGCTCAATCCCAATGTGCAGCAAGGGCAAAGCTGTTCCCTCAGGGAAGGGAGGCCAGCAGAAGCCATGGCTTTTCCAGCAATGGACCAAATGAGGCAGACAGTGCCATGAGGTAGCTGGGTTCAGCCCAGGAACCAGACCACCAAGCAAGTCTGTAGTGAAAAGAGTAGGTTTGAAGTCAAGCTGGGAAACTGAGTCAGGATCATAGATCATAATCAGGTTTGGACGTAGTGACCAGGATCAGTGATTGCCAGCCAAGTGTACGGTGGTGAGGCAGGTCTACAGCCACATTGGGAAGTTGGCCAGGACCTGAATCAGTGGGGTGCTTGGCTGTGGCACAGCTCAGGCAAGGACCAGGGTGAGAGCCCCAGCTTTAAATCAGCCTGTAACAGCAAAGAAAAAGGGTTGCCTTCACTGAGACCCCGCAACAGACCTGTTTGAGGATAAGCCTCTGCTGAAGTGCCTTCAAGTTTTCTTCATGCCTTCTGTTAACTGGCTGGCCTTGAACAGCCAGCTAAGCTGCTAGTGCTTGGTTGGTCTCTTGGTGCTGGCACTCCAGAGTTCTTTACTCCTAGATACATTTTCTGTGTCATTGAATCTTGCTAGATCTTTGGTCTTTTAAAATGATCAGAGGTGTTGAGTTCCTTATTTTAATCACAGTCAGACTGGGAATCTCAACCTTTGATGAGATTTTAGCATTAGCCATTTGAGGATATTCTTCCTGTGTCTATCATGTTTTTCCAGTTCAAAGTTCACAAGTATTTTAAATGCTCAAAATGTGAATTTTCAGTTTCCTTCTTCCAATCCAAGAGAGTCAATGGTATCTTTCTTTAAGACAGGATTTTCTGCTGCTGACCTGGGTCTAATTCACCTACTCTGTCCTTTTTCTGACTGTTGCTTGTTTGACTGTTCTAGCCTTGCTTCAGGAGCAAGTAAATTTCAGATATACTTTTACATTATGTTTAAGGTTAAAGAGATAATGAAAATTATTGTGTGTTTTATTTAATTATTACTATTAATTTTTTATTATTATAATAGGCTGGGACTGGTGGTCATATCAGTCTCTGGTGGAAGAAAAGATTCTGTGTAATTGCAGTGCATGGTTTTCTTGCTACAAAAATCTGTAGGTTCCCAGGTTTTCCAGGAAAGAAGAACAATTGCGTTAGTGTTTAAACAAAAGACAAAGTACTTCTTTGAGCTATTCCAGAGGTAAGTTTAAACTTTTCTTAAATGCTTCCATTCAGATCTTCCAGCACACACAAAAATACTTAATGGTAAGATTACTAATGATATTTACCAATGTCATAGTAAGTAGCAAAAAAGTGAAACTACTGAAAGCAGTAGAGGCTTCTTCATGACTTAATGGGATGGTTTGGCTACCTTTCCACCTGAAGGGTGTTTGAAAACCGCAACTTTACTCGCTTTTTAACTTCCAAATAACCTTCCTCAGTGAAAATCCAGTGTGGCTTTCTGAAGCTCAGCATCCTGGCCAGTGTGTTGTTCCAGGCTGACAAACTGCTTACTCTGCAGTTATCCACTTGCACAGTTTTGTCACAACATATTAGATTTTTAACTTGCTGGCATATGATTAAGAATGACAGATGATTACTAGAGGATAATGACCACTCCATGGCAGTGTCACAATGCATCAGTTTAACCTATGGTTAAATGCAAACTGGGGTTTTTTGTCTAGTATTTCACAATGTATTCCTTGGAGAATTTGCTGGGGAATAAAAAAAAACCAAACCAGGATGTGAAACACATATGGCTATAGGGAATACAGTTGTGAGAAGCCCCCTGCTTGGCCTGTCTGTAAGAATGAAATATTACCTCCAGAACCTGAGTCACCGTCTGGGGATCTGGCAGGAGATTGTTCATGAACTGATTGAATCACTTTCTTGTTTAAATTCTACTCTAACTGAAGTCTGTCCTTTATCTTATAAATAAGTTTAGGACAGCACGGCAATAAAACAGGTGAAAGGTCAGTATATTGCATCCTACAAAAGTACATATTGATGAGTCTGGAGCTTTGCTTGACAAACAAAAGGCTTGGCTGGCAGTGGAATGCAGTGAACGACCTTCCCTGCTGCTTTGTGGCAAAGCAGATGGGACTGCAGTAACTTAATGGGGTTTTTGTCCAGAAGGATTCTGGAGCTGATGAATGGGGACAAACTGCCATTCCTACAAATAACCAGGATGCTGTATTTCAGCTTTTGGCTTCTTAGTCTTCAGTATTCACCAGAATTCATTTGGTTTGTGGTGGTGTTGCTCGCTCCAAGCAGGCAGTGTTTCCTACTCAATTAGTGTCTGGAACACACAGGAAGCACACAGAGGAGCTGTGTAGTGCAGGGCCTTCGACGTGAGGAAAATGGTCTGCTGTGCAGATGTTAGTGGGCCACGGTACATGGTGCCTCTGGATCTGAGCCAGTAACTTGCACAGCAGCACTGGAAAAATCTTCCCAGGAGCTTCCCAGGTTTATAATGAAAGGAAAAATGTTGTGGAAGGCAACTGAAGGTTTTATAGCAGTGGATGAAGAAGTGTGTGAAGTTTGGGAGGTGGGGGAAGCAATTAGCAAGATGATGGTTGTACTGTGTATTGGAGGTCTTCAGTCAGTTCAGCAGTGTGCTGCTGGGTGAGAGAGGCTAAGATGCAGAGTAACTGTGTTGGACTGGTTTTCAGAAACCTTTCCAGTCTCTTTCTTTCCCACTAGAAACATCCTATCCCGGGGACTTCAGGCACTGTTGATTCCAGGTCCTGTTCTGTTTGAAGGCAAAACCCAAGAGCAGGAGGTTTTGTTTTTCCCATGTCTCTTCCCTGCTTTATGTGGATAAGACACCTAACCAGATAAGCCAGAAGACAGCAATAGTCCATCCAGCTTCCAAGCAGAGGGAGAGCATGCTGCCGAGCATAACTTCCCTCATTTCTGACACAGCCCCAGATACCCTGGTGAGCCACTGCTGGCATTTCATGGTGCAGCTGCTCCCTCAAGTTGGTGTTCCCAACTAATACCCACCTGCACCACCTTTTCCAGGACTAGATCCTCTAGCTGTGGCTTTCTGTACACATTAACTGTGTGCAGCAAGTGTGTTACAGGGATCTCCTTTAATACTAAACAGCAACAAAGCACTAGTGTGCTAACAAGCTGCTAAACCTATCCAGGAGCTGAATCCAGAGGTCCCTGTTGAAGCATTTGTAAACATGAGATTTTTCCCCTTGCATTGTATTACAGGCTGTCTTATTAGTGATTAACATTTGAGGAGACATATCTCATGTATTTTTAAGTGATTGCACTCTAATTAATCATTTATCTTTAGTGGTCTGTTGTAATTTCAAACATACACATATGGGAGATGGCAAACCACACATTTCATCCTCTTCTAGGCAGCGTATCCTTCTAGGCTTTTGCTTCCCAAGGACAGCGCACAACCACGGCACTGATTCCTTCAAAATAGTGAAAGGCTGATGTACTGCAATCAGTTTCTGTGCTTACATGGCTTGTTACTAGATTTCTGTGCTGACAGGCCAGACTGGCATTTTTATCTGACCTTAACCTGAAGAACCAATGGGCTTTGCTTTATAGGTGTTTCAGCCTAAATCCTGGCACGTCTGCTAGATTTTGTACTGTTACATCTAACCGATAAGTCAGAGTATGATGTCTGATATGGCCTCTTGTATCTATTAAATAAAGTGTATTTGGTTCTGGGCCAAAAACCTTTGGCATGATGTATCTCCTCCAGCCGGACATGTCTGTGCTCTGTCATGGCAGGAAAATTTTCAGTAATGACAGATATCTGTGGTCTGTATGGGCTTTACCCTGGCTGGCTGTGACACCCATCTCTCTGCTAGGTTTTAGTGATTGATTTTATGGACCTGAGAGCCTGGACTTTGCCAGTAGAGATGTTTTTAATGTTACCCATTGATTAAGACAGAAAGGAGGAAATTGTTTCTCTCGTGGGATTTATGTGCTCCCTGTGAAAGCTCAGTCCTTACTGGGTGTTCCTTGGAATCCAGACTTTTCAGGGATAAGTTGGCAGTACTCACATTTGTCTGTCTGTTTCATAGTTTTTCTGCTAGATTGACTGCCTGTGAGAAATGACATTAGGGTCTGAAAACCTCTGCAAACTGTACTTTTTTCTGAAATAGTATTTTATTACTAGTGGAGCAAGAAAATTTAGCTTCGTTTTCATTCTCTGGTGCTGTGACAAATTTATGTTCCTGCAGTTACACAATTCTTATTTCTTTCATTTTGAGCTTGACTTTAATGAAGAATCACAAAAGGAGAATAAGTATGTTCTTATTTAAAAAAACTCTCCTTCAGACATTGTTTTAATAAGCAACAAATGTGCAACAGTTAAGAAACACACAGTAAGAGTTTCTTTCACCGATTTTTATCCAGAATAATTTTTTCTTCTAGAACCACAGCTTTTAAATACATGACCCTCAGTAACCTTGGCTCCAAAAGGCAAATAAAATTACCAACACACAATAATATTTCTCACGTTTATGTAACCTATATGCCTTCTTAGAAAATTCATAGGGAAACTGGGATTGTAAGGAAGCTCTGGAGCATATCAAGTCCTCACCTCAAAGCTGGTACAACTTCCATGTAAGAGCAGATTGCTCAGGACCTTGTCCAGTCAGCTTCTGAAATCCCCAAAGATGGAGATGCAACAGCCTCTCTGGACAACATCTCAGCACTGAACCACTTCAGTGTTGAAGTCCAGGTCCAGTGGGAATATCCTTTAATGCAACTAGTGGCCATTACTTCTTGTCGTTTCCCTGTGCATCTGTGCAAAGCGTTTGGTTTGAGGCCCTTTCTTCAGGTAGTAGAAGACTTCCACTAAGCTTACCTTTAAGGGAGTATATGTGTCAGAAGCTGGGATAGTTGGTGTCTATTCTTTTCCTGGTCGTTCTGAAAGTGTGTTATTCTTCATGGCTTTTGGCATTTCTGTCTTGTAGGAGCCCTATTCCAACACACAAAATAGCTATTTGTACATTTGCCGGTTCTGGTTAGATTTCTTAGAGCTAATGCATTCTTGGAACTACAACCCCTCTTCCCTGAAAGCCCTGGGACTGAGAGGAGCCCTGGAAAATGAGAGCTGTATTCATACCCCAGGTGTGAGGGGAATTAATCCACCAAATTGCAACTTTAGAAGGACTGGTATGAACACAGGAGTCTTCCTGCTGTCAAACTGCAGCTGAAAGGCTTTTGGATACAGGAAGGCAGTACTTAGAGGGAGCTTCACTGGGAAGGGTAGTGTGAGACACACAAAGAAATGTTTCCTCTGAAGTTCTGCTGAGCCCTAGACAGGGTCAAACTATTGAGCTGGGTATGCACCAGGTGAAATTTGTAGTGAGTGACTGTGCAGGAGGGGATGTGAGGCTCTCAAATGCCACATCTGTGATGGGTAAGACCCTTTCTGGATGTGCTCCTCATTCCTCTCATGCAATTCACTGGGCAGTGATGGCTGCCAGTGTTGGTCAGTGTCAAGAGACATTCTGTGCCAAATTACTGTCTACTTAAAAATATTTGGCTTAAAGTGACATCAGCAGCTTCAAACTCAGTAGTGGGATGTGAAAATTTCCAAGATTTAGGTGGTTAAAAGCAAGGCCATTAACATAGGTATCAGGTCAGCAGCTCACCTGTCAGGCTGCAGTCTTGAATCATGAAGTTCAAGAGCACATCCCTGAGAATTTGCTGGAGAGATACATGTGCTGAAAATGCAGCATGGGGCTAAGTGTTTTCTCAAAAGATCAGTAGGACAAGAAGGACCTTCATCCAAATGATTGATACTATGTTGAAGTGAAGTCAGGATTAATGTTGTCACGGGAAAGGGAGCCTTATGAAACATGTTTAAATTAAAGATTCTGTCATTTCAATTACTAGCAAGGCATAATATGAACAAAATAATGATTTGAATATAGCATTCTGAAATATAATCATGGGTTTGGAAAATGAAGAACTACTGCTGTATCACAGAAGGCTGTGCTGGATATAAGATCTCTTATATTCTGTATCTCTCTGTATTTTGGATTCTGCATTTGTTCTACTCTGGGTTGCCATTGGTCTCATGGAATGTTTAAAAGACAGTCAGTGCAGCCATGAGATACCAAAACATTCAGCAGCAAAATACTTCTGAGCGCAGTATACCTTCAGGCAAGTCTCAGAATTTATTCCCTACTGCCAATCTATACCATCAAGTCGCAAAACACAAACAATATTTTAAACTTTAAGTACTGTATTAGTGTAATCAGTTAAACAGCCATCTAACTGCAGTTTATCACCCTCAGGCTAGCCGTAATATTGTGCATGGCTCAGGTATAATTTTCTTAATGCAAAACTGCCCAGTACCACTTAAATTATAGTAATTTCTGATTCAGCATTTCAGGTGGTTAGGCAAGTTACTAATTTCAAAGGGAGAGCCTTCAAGTACAGTTTTCTCTGTTTGTTTTCATGATTTGAGAAGCTTCCCAGAGTTGTGCAAGAGAACAATGTTTTATTCTTTGTATCTTGGATCAGTGTGCTGCTGCCTTGAATTCCCAAGATGCATCCAGCTGCAGCTGCCTCAAATGGAAAATAGATTGGACATCAGAGAGGATTTGGGGGTTTTTTGGGATGCTTGTAATTGGATCCCACAACTCTATTACTTTGCTGTGCAGTCTCCTTACAGCGCTCAAATGGCTGTAATTCTAGTGTTTTAGAGAAGGAAAAGAAAGTAAAATTGAAGTTATACTGTGGAAAATGTTCCTTTGAACTAATCTTATTGCCAGGCAGCTGTTGAATGGTTTCAAGTGTGCTAAGTTACAAGCTCCAGATGTGTAGGAGAGACTACATGCAACCTGACTGACATCAGTGAAAACAACTTGTGGTGGGTGCACTGATTTGTAATACTCTTACAGAATAAGAGTCTGCTTTGTGCTTGTACATGCAGTATCACTGAGGAAAAGCTCAAAGAGGGCTGTCTTAAATTACAGCTAAACATAAACTCTTGAGTTTCATCTCTGACTTGACTTCCTTCACACACAGCATAGGTAGCTCTAAACACCTCTCAACACCAGAGCTGATCAGAGGGTCTCAAACGCTCTTTTTAGAAAATCAACTTTAGATCATTCCATCCCCCATTTTGACAGTAGTAACGGGGATTTGTTATTTTTCCACCATGAAACCATACTTTGAGACTTGCCATGCAAACAGTACAACTGAGTTCGAGTCGCATTTTCTAGTAATTTTCTACATAGCTGAATTGTAATGCTCCTTTTCTATTGCTTCTCTCTTTTGCCTCTCTTGCTTAAATGGAGTCTTTGAAGTGCATTAATTCAGCAAGTAAAGAGTTAATGTGCCGTGGTTTTCTTGCTAGTGAATGACTGAGGCCCCCTGGTGCCTCATTTATTAGCAGATCTGGGAACAGAGCTTAATTATACGGGTAAAAGAGATAATGCTCTTTACCACTACACATTCAAGCCTGGACCCCACATTTCTTCAGCGCTCTCATACCCTTTCTTTTCCTTGCAGCTTTCCTCTCCACGATATGGCTCTGCAGTAGCTCTCAAATGAGAGATAAATACCACAACACCAAGCTGCACAACGCACACAGGAAGGGCTTCATTTTTCTTCAGACTGACTTTTATGATCCTTTGATGCTTGCTAAATTGGACAGTGGTGCTGAGTTTTGCCTTCTGGACTTTGCATTACTCTCCTTTTTGTTCTCCCCCTTCCTTTTAGAAAATATATTTTGCATTGCTTCAAGCCTGGATCACATTTCCTTGGTTGCAGTTAAGGTGCTCTGTAGTTCGTTGTTTCTGTTTATGTAAGAATCCTCATCAAAGACTTCATCTTTTCTCATTTAAAAGACCATACAGAGATCAAAAGTAATACTTGAAAAGCCACATCTCCCTTGAAAATAGCTTACCCAAAACATCAGCAAAATCTTTAAGAGACAGAATTCAGCAAGTCTGAAGGTTGGTTTTTGATTAATGCAGCTGTGGTCGCAGCTCAGGTAACCGGACACCATCTAGTGGCAGAAGATCAAAAATAATCTGATTACAATCATGTTGATCCCTTCTCTGGGGACTATTCAAATGCTCACAGTGCTCAGGTTCTTACTGAAGACAAAAAATTTACTTCTTGTACTGACTCTCAAACTCAGGAAACTGAATGTCAGCTTCTTTTCAAATAATCTATTAGTAATTTGCAGCCCTTTGTAATTTGTATTTACAATTTGAAATTATTTTCTAATACATGTGATCAATCAGCATCTTGATTAGGAGTAGTCCAGTGTGTAGAATTCAGTAATGCATTTAAAACTAGTTGGCTCCTAAGTGTGCATGGGATTTTTGTTTGGGTTGTGAGTTGGGGTTTGGGTTTGGTGTGGGGTTTTGTCATTTTTTCTTTTGTCTGCTCTGATTTAAAAGCATGAACTATTTGAGTGCAGTATTTAGAACAACTTGGCAAGGAAAGTACTACTTAGTATTTGTAACACGTTTTTCATAATATTTGCTTAAAACTTGGTATATTAGTTGTTCTGAGGTTATTGGAGAGTGCAGGGTCTTAAACAAGTAAAAGATAATTTAATGTTTGCTTTGGAAGTGGTTTATGCAGACAAACATTTGTTAAGGCTTTAGTGCCATTTGCCCATTTTTTATAAACAAGATATTCCTTTTTTTTTTTTTTTTTTTTTAATTTGCTTGTACACTGCAAATAAGATATTGAGTAACTCATTTTCTGCTGGCTAGCACAGCATGATGGAGGAGTTGTAGAGGTTCTTGGCTAATAGTGTAGATTCCTTGTCTGGGTCTCTTAGCGTAATAAAGTGCAATTTAAAACTAAAGAACAAATCTCATCCTTCATTATTCAGAGTTGTTATGTATTGCTAGTAGTTACTAAAGCTGAGAGCAGTACTCGGTGTTTTCTTTTCTTGAGGTCTGCAAGGTCTCAGGGATGAATATTTGTCAAAATATGGTAAAACTGAAGAATAGAAAAATTGAAACTCATCCCTTTCCTCTCTAAAATACATATTTCTTGCAAGCACAGGAAGCTGATGCAAAGTCTGTGCCTTTCTCACTGGACCTGTCTCCCAACACAAATAGATGTCACCTATTAGCAATGTATTTCAATTATTTTACTTCATTTTATGACAATCCTTTACTCTTCAAGACCTAAGTGAAAGGCAAGGTCACTGCTTGGAAGTCCAAATAAATTGGCATTTAATAGCGGAGCTGCTGAGAACAAAAAAGAGCTGTCCCAAAGAACAGATCAGCTAATTTACAGCATCCAAACAGGGAAGTGCAATTTAGGAGCTGTGAACTCCAGTCAAAATTCCATGTTTGAAGAGGGGCTGAAATTTGAAACTTCACAGCTGGATCTAATTCTCTTTTATGAAAAGACCCTTATCTTTTACCAGAGCTTTAGGCTACGCACAGAAAACTTGAGACATTAACCTCTGTCTTGAAGTAAATGTTTTAAGCAGGTTATGCACATAAAAGCAGAAGAAATGAGAGATCTTGCATCAACAATCATATATGAGAAATCCCAGTAGATGCAGTCCTGCTTTATCCAGGGTCTCTAATGAACCATATGTAAAGTTGAGATCTATGTAACTAGTCAAGTAAATTTAAAACCTTTATTTAGTATAGCTCAAGCATAACTTTATTTTTAAAAACCCAAGCCTTAAAATTTATCTTCTGCATTCCTTTATACAGGAAACACAAATGGTTTAATCAGTTCCATTAGCACTCGCAACAAAATAGCTGCAGCATCAAGTATTAAACATCCCAATGCTGCTACTCTTCTCCCTCACTTTTTCCTGAGAGGCACC
This sequence comes from Coloeus monedula, assembly GCF_965178545.1. Lineage (NCBI taxonomy): Eukaryota > Metazoa > Chordata > Aves > Passeriformes > Corvidae > Coloeus > Coloeus monedula. The sequence goes on along the minus strand of NC_138782.1, from coordinate 48,295,587 downwards.
TGTGAAAGCCCACCCTCAGCCAGTCCTTGCGGGACCACCCAGGGGCCACATCAGCGCTGCACCCAGACTTGCTGCCAGCACTTTGAATGACCTTTTCTACATTCTTAGGAAGTATCAATACACCAGCAGTCTTACACAGCTGCAAGTTTTCACACACCCAGCAACCACCATCTCTTTGTCTTTGCAGCCCAACATCAGGAAGCTTACCCCAAACCCATCCTCCCTTCAAAATCTTGCTGGCAGCTGCCTGGGTTTGTGCCGCTCTAGCAAGTTGTCTTTGATGTTGCTTTTGGCTGAGAAGCTCAATGAGCAGACTGATCTGATACAGAGATTAAATCGCTGGCAATCCCTGCTATCTGAAAGAACTCGGATTTGTGGGAAGCTGTGATTTATTAGAGCAAACAGCTCTGGGGAAACAGTTTTAAGGCACAGGTGTGAAGTACAAGATACTTCAATTACGGATTAAAAGTAGCCGCTTTGAATTTAAGAGTATTTAGCACCTACTGAGCAGAAGTTGTTAGAGAGAGGAAAGGTGTGGTGGTTAGTGCCTGTTAGAGTGAGAGGTCAGGGGGTCACGACGTGGGTTAAAGTTTTGTAGCATTTGTTGTGGGTTGGATAAGGATTTGTCTGATCCCTCTGCTTTGCTCTGCGGTCTCCTGTGGATGCATTTTCTGCTTGAACGTTGTGCAGAATTGCAAGCTGTGTATGGTAAAACTTCTGCAGGCCTGAGAAGAAATAATTGGTAGTTTCAGATATATTATGTGTCTTAGTTTTTATGCAAGTCAAATGTGGAAGAGAGTGCTGAGCATCCCATGTTTGAAGCTTGAACACGAAGCTCTCATTCAAACCTTTTCTGTTGGACAGTGTGACTTGCTCATTTATTTTGCTCTGAAGTTGAGAAAATAATAGCTTCTCACCCCGTGGGTTTGCTGCCAGGATCAACTTTAAACCGTGAGTATGAGAAGGGTTACAGAATTGCCATTTGTCAGAACAAGGGCAGATGCAGCCTTGGTCTAATGTGAGGAGGTGGAGGAGGAGAAAGACTGCATAGATCTGCCCACAATGTCTGCTCCACTGGCAATGACAGTCACGAGCCATAGCTCTGCTGCCTGCTCAGTAAGTCTGTCTGTTCCTCACTTAGACACAAGAGACTCCTGAATGAACATGCTCTCATACAGGTTGTGGGGCTAAGTCCAGATTCATGAAGATGGAGGAGCAGGTGATGGGAAATTTTTGGTCCCTTGTGCATTTTAAACAAATGGAACTCTTCACAACCCTTCTCTAAACTAATGAATGGGAAAAGGCTTTGTCAGCATACCTTTGCTGCCTAGAAAAAGGTTATCAAACTTAAGGCAATGAGGAGCTTTGTCTGATGTGGTTTGATTTAAATTCCAGCCCATGTGTATATGCATGTGACATAAATACATCAGAAAAATTACAGCACCATCCGTGGAGGGTTACAGGCTTTAACGAGATGTGTGATAGATAGATGAGCCCAAGCAGCAGGCAGGAGCTGGGCCAGATGAACAGAAACCAGCTAAAAATTGTGTCCATTGCCTTCAGTGCTTACCTCTGTTACTGGGTTGGAGTTACACGGATGCACCAGGGAATGGCACACTTTTAAAGTGTACCAGTGGTGGGTTTAGTGACTTGCAAGAGGAAGGTTTTTCTGAGGTAACATGGGAGGCAGTGTGAAAGTACAGGAAGAGAAGTAGAAAATCAGCCTTTTGCTAGGATAGAACTAGTCTGTGAAAGTTTTTGAAGAAAGGACAAGAAATACATAGTAGAGACAACAGGAAGTTTTAGAAATACATTACATGAAGAACTGCTAAACAATAATCATCCATACTTCACTACAATCCCCAACTAGTGGGCTGTGATCCTTGGTTGATGAAAAACTGCTGAGTTGCAAAATCAGCTGAAACAAAATGTCAAGAGCTTTTGTAAAGAATTGTCTACTTTTCTTCCAAAGAATGTTGAGGTTAGAGTTCTGCACTATTGCATATTTGCACCACATATTTTAGCTGGTGTGATAATTAACATTTCTTTTGTACTTTCAACTCTAATATCTGCTACCTAGCAAACAAAAAGCAAAGAGGGTGAATTTTAGTCAGAGAGGAAATATCTAAGGTCAGTACTCACATGCCTCATCTCAGCATCAAATATGAGTGCTCTGCAATGGCATATTCACACTGATAAATCAGGGAGCAGAATCTGATCTAATATTTTGTCCTACTGCAACACTTGTTTTTTGTGGGATGGTCTTCGTCTCTGTATTTTGGGGAGTGTTTTTAAGCACCTGCTGTTGTCTGGTTTCTCAGGGCCAGCATAGCCTCAGAGTAAAACATAGCCTTTTCGAATCTTCACAAATGTGTAATGGTCAAAATGTTGTAGTGTCTTTATCTTAATATGTTTTCCACACCTTCTAGTGCAGGGCCTGAAAATAAGAGTAGATGTAGAACTTCTTTGACGGTGCTGTGTTAGATAAAGAGCCCCTCTTCAGCTGAAGGCATTCCCTAGAGTCTGCTTTTTCCTTCTTTCTTTCCTTTCCCCAACTTGGGTTGAGTTGGTTTTGTAGCCAGTGGCTGAAGGGTCCTGCTCCTGAGGGCAGGCACGGGGTGTCTGCCTAGGAAGCTGGTGGCCACAGTTGTAGTTTGCCCAAAAGGACTGGAGTCACTTTGAAAAGTTGGATCCGTCTTGCAGATCGACAGTCCAGCTGGCTACTTAACCCTGGGAAGGGGGAGCTGAGCTCCAGACAGCAACACGTTCTACTGAGGCAGTCCTTCAAGGTGCTCAGTCGCAGATTTAGTCCTGTCTGCTGCAGGATGGTTTGGGCAGAGCTCTCCGTGGGACAGCCAGCCAATCTGGGAAAAAAGCAATGCTGAGAATCGATGCCGCTGTTCATAGCGGCGTGGGGAAACACCACTATCAGCAAGAAGGTGCTGCAGGAGCCGTGCCTGGCTAGAGCACGAGCAATGCCATTTCTCCAGACTTCACCCAGAAACCGTGAGATAAAGTTTGGGAGCCTGAGAACCCAGCAAGCTGTAGGGAATTTGTCCCACGGCAGTCTGTGCCGGAGCAGTAGGTACCACTAGGTGGTAGCGTATGGACACAGAATGCCTTTTCCACAGCTGGGAGCTTGACAAGCCTGTGGCAGGCGCAGCCAGGGTGAGCTGGGAGAAGCTGGGCAGGGTTTGGACCCCCCGAATTTCTGCTGTGATTCCTTGACTACAAAGGAATGTAACTTTGCACGTTCCCTGCAGGACCTGTGGTGATTGTGAATTTGAGTGGTAACATCAGGAAGTACAGAGTGTTCAGAAAGTAAAATGTTAGTAGAATACAGAACAAAAAAAAAGATGAACAACCATCTCTGGAAGTAGAATCCTTTTCTTCCCATTACCAATAAAAGAGCAGCAGAACAAACAGAGATGAGCCATAATCTGGCCAAAGATGCTGATGAGGTCCCCCTGTGGATGGCACTGTCCCAAACAGACTTTGTGAATGACTGAGAAACAGCTGTTCTGAGGAAGCTGCTATCATTTTATTAATCTGTTTTAGAGCTCTCAGCAGCTATCATGCTACTGATATGACTCTGCATTAAGGCATCTAGGCTCTGTGCAATCTTTAGTTTAAGGGTCCCTGGACAGGGCTGTGCTTCACAACAAATCTCCTGAAAAGGTGAACTCAAATAGAGTTTAGTTCATTTCTATCAGTAATATATATTGCAGAAATTGCTGTTAGTTTTCTTAAAAGAAGACATTATGAATGAACCTTAACATTGGTAGTCTGAGAGACTCAGGCAGAGAGGAGCTCAGGCCTGTGAAAAAACCTTTGTTCTGCTCTGTAGCAGCAACTGCCAGCAGTAATATTGGGACTAGTTAGTGATCCTCTCATTAACTAGCTCCCTATGGAAACAAAGTTCCAACAAAGCAACCTGTTGGGAAAATGTTAATTCCAGTAAATGCACAACAAACCCCAAAATGTTGACTTTTCTCCTAGCACACTCTCCTGCATGTCAGCCAGTCCATCTGCCTGGCAGCCCACTGGGACCAGCTGCCGTGTCAGGCCATCAGTGTCCTGGGTTACCAACATGTCCCACAGCCTTGGTAGAGCATGGAGTACCTGCCCACTGGCCAGCCAGACCACAATGGAGTCATTGGAATGGACTGTGGGGGAAGTTTTAGATCTGTGACTCATCTGATATTGAATCTTTGCAAAACATATTTTTCACATGTTTATCCTCCTATTGTTTGTTCCAGTCATGGGGTAAAAAAAAAAATCTAAAATCTTCCTTAGCAGAGGAACTGTGGTGTCTTTTTAGGACTGACCGCTGTGCTTATCAGGAAGCTGTTGTAATAAACATTGTCCCACCTTTAGAGCACCTTCACCTTTCAAATATCCCAAGATTTTCATCCACCTTCCTTTATCAAGCAGGGATCATAAGGCTACTGATGTAGCTGAGCCAATTGAATGGCAATGTTGTTAAAAAAACCCAAAATATTTGAAAATATCTCCTTCTTCTGGATGGTCGTCACAGTTCCTTGAGCCAGGATTTGAATAAGTCTGAGGTAGCTGGCCTAGCTGTTTTTCCACTCCAGTGTTTCAGGGGGAGGTTTCAAATTCTGCATGTAGTGATTTAAAAGATCTTTCCCACAGAGTAGTTCTGGGCATTACAGCATGCTTTATTAATGAATGAATGAATTGACTGCTTGGTGTTTTGTCTTATAGCCACAAAATAATGAGGGTAGTTACTAGTACCTTGCAAAATAATGATGGAAGGCTTAACTACAATAATAGGATCATCTAAGTATTTGGAAATAAGGGATGATACAAATAATTCTGTCTCAACACTATTGTGCCACTAAATTTCCTTCTCTACACAAAATGGGTTTTATATATGACACTTTGAAATAGTAATATTTTTAAGCCAAGAACTGAATTAAGTACACATTTCTAGGCTAAATATTGCAGAAAGTTTGGCAAATTTGATACAGCATTTAGCAATTTTCTGGGAGCTTAGTATTTGGAGAAATCTTCTAAAACTGAATACAGTTATCTGCTATTGTAGACAGCCTTGTCCTATTATCCTTTTAAAGGATTTATCAAGCTTCCTCTTAAAACTCATTAGGCCTTTTTCAGTCACTGTTCCTGACTGGAAGTCTGCTCCAGGGCATCACTTTACTGATGTGTAGAAATAATCCCCAAACTCCAGCCTAAGTTTGTATGTGGCTGGTTCACAACCACATGTTCTTGTGCCAATGTTATGCCATTGTTTAAGCCTTTCTTTCCCAGTCTTTGTGTCCCTTTCCAGTGCTTTTACAAAAAGCTATCATATGCCCTCACAGACTTTTTTAAATGAAACAAGCTTAGCTGTTTTAGTTTCCTCTTATAAGCTAGTTTTAGATCCCCAGCATCCTTTTCTGCATTCCTTCCAACATGATGCTCTGCTTTGTCCTGAAAAAGCCTTGTCCAGGCAGTGCCTCACAGCCTGGCGCTCACACACAGGGTTTTCTGTAAGAGTGCAGCACTGTGTACAAGTTTTTGGCACCTAGTCCCATCATCCATCATCACAGGCATGCCCAGCTCAGCTGAGTGTCCTATGTCTTTACATTCTTTCTGCTGAGAAAGCAAACTGCAGGGGGAAAAAAAATTAAAAAATTTAAAAGAACTGGGACAAGAAGGGAAATTCAGCTTCAGGCATCTTCCCTTAAACAGGACACATCAGACAATCCTTTGAGCAGTGTGGGTATAGACTTTGTAATTTCTGAATTGTTCAAGCCATAATAAGAGTGTGGTTTTTTCCCCTGGTTAAATCTTTCCATATCCCAGTTCTATAAATACAGTGGTAAAATACTAGGTGCAGCCTGTGCTATATATTTGATAGGACTTGGAGTTCTTCCAGTGTGGTGGCTGGCTAGCTTGTGGCACAAGGGACAGAAAGAGCTCTTGGTAAGAGTCTCTGGTGCCAGAGACTTAGCTGTCATGGTGAGGGAAAGAAACCCATGTTCTGTTTTCGTAATACACCCCAATTCGGTGTTCGTGGTTGGCTGTTGGCCCTTACCCATCACCACTCCCCCAGGGGTTCCCCATTGGTCCCCGTTCCCTAGTCCCACCATTTCCCTGCCCCTGGATAAAACCTCTGAGTTCAGCATTGTTCTCCTCTTTGTCTCAGTGACCTTTGGCAGTGCAGAAGCAAGAAATGCTCCTGTTGGAACATAAACAAAGACCCTTCCTGCCTCTTTTGCCACCGACTTTGTACTAAAGCTAGCCGTGCGTTTCTGCGTGCATGCGTGTGAGCCACAGAGCCAGACTGAGACAGTAATACTCCAGTTTGGCCAGATAATGTCTGATGCCAGTGTTTTCCCACATAATTTTGAGGCACGTGGATTGGTAAGCAGTAAAAAAATATAACAAAGGGTCCCAGATACCTGCTACACAGTGCAGAATGATACTTTTGTTACAGATTTTTTTTTTAATTAGAATATTTTAGGCCTACTAATGTTATCTAAAGGAGAAAGCCAGATCTGAGTTGTGCCCAAACCTGCTCTAACCTAGCAACCTTCCTGGAACTGGGAAAATGCCTTTCTGTATTTGCTGCATTCTCAGTTTGCGACAAAATGGAAGTATTGTGGAATTCTCACCCATGAACAGTGTTTGAGAAGATAACGTAAGTTCTTGTGTTAGAGATGCCCTAGAGGTAGATACAGCTACTGTTTTGTTGAACTTAAATATCATTTTTCCTATTCCAGTTAATATCAGTTAATTTCTTTGGAGTAACTTCTCACTTACCCTGGTTCATGGTCAGAATACATGGGTATGGAAAGGACTCCAGAGAGCGTTTATACAAAACAAAAACCAAATAGTATATTTTGTTCAGTTCCATGTTTTTCCAAGGTAATGTGGCTCAGTCCAAAGCAACCATCAGTAGAAGATGGCATCTGGAGCCATTTTAGTCCTTGAGTCTATTTGCTGTTCTATTTATGTAACATGTTTCACATTTGCTGCATTGTCTTGTTACTGTGTAAAAGACAACGAAGTTTTAAAAAGATAAAAAACTGTCCAGATGCTGAAGCTCATGACAGCTACATAGATCAGCTTGATTATTTTTTTTAAATAGCTATTGAGCCAGTCAATCTGTTCTGCTGCCTTGCTCTTTGCTTTGGGACTACTTTGCTTGTGTGAGGCTACACTGCCTAAAAGGCAAGCTGTACAGGGGACAGGTGTGTAGCTGCGTCTTCCTCTGACAAATTATCGGGAAAGTGTGTACAAGGAAGGCCTTCATAGGACAACTGATCAGCTAAGAGAAGTACTGTCAGCCTGAGAAAAATCACATAATCCCTATTCCCTTTCTTGGTTTTTGCTAAATATTTATTATGAATTATAATTTTTATTTCACCCTCACTGTCTGGTACAAGATAATAAAGATGAGTGCAAGCTTTTATCACAACTCTATTTTTCAGTAGGCTGTACCCAGTGAGAGATGTTATTCCCTCAGTATGTTGCAAATCATATGGAGAAAGTGTCGTGTGAAACTGCTTTCCTCACCCACCAAGAAAAGTCCCTCAGGAGAAGCGATTTTTTGAGTATGAGGCATATAAAGAACCACTAATCCAGAAATATTCTGATGCGAATCCCAGATTTTAGTTTCAGGATTAGGTGTTCTGCTTGAGATTTTGCCCTCATTTTCCATCTTGCTGATTTCTGAAGTCCTTTTCCTTTTTCCTGCCTGTAGCCTCTCATTCTTCCTCCTGGAATGAGAAAGTAAGAACAAACTTTGTATCTATTCTATGAGCTAAATGATTAGGATTGCCATAGAGCCTCTGCTGCTGCTAGTGCTGGGACAGACATCTCCATTGTCATACATAAGGCTCTTGTTCAGTACTTGATCAATAAAGAGTTTGATCACTTAAAGGTCTTGACTAAATCACAAGCAACTCATGCTCTAATGATTTATAAATATAATATAGGTAAGTCTTTGCAGACAGGACAAATTCTAGTCATAACATAAATTTTAGGCCAATAGACTTTTTAATCTATGGAGAGCAGCACATAAGCATTGTCCTTAATAAAACCTCATTTCTGTTTTGCTGGACTTATACATTCAAATTTTATGTTTCTCACCTCATTGGGTGTGCTGAACAATTAGCACTGGTGGAGTGTTCTGTTTTATGCAAGTCCAAGAGTAAATCAGGGCTTGGGAGGCCTTTTTGTAGTCTCTTGTACCTAAAGTGAGAGAAGAGGTCCTAACAACTGCCTGTTCCGATGGGGGACTGGAGATAAAATTAGCATGCTTTTTAAAATACACATTTTACCTGACAGTAACGTGAAAACTGAATGTGGGATCAGGACTTGCCCTTCACTGCTTTATTTTTAGAATTTGTGGAAAATACCAAACTGTGTCGTTTAGGCTGACAGTTGTTCTGTTTCCTCAACTGGAGATAATGAAACAGTGGCAGATGTTTATAAAGCCTCTTCTGCAAGCTCGTTATGATATATGCAATAATTAGCTCTCCTGGGAATGTGTTTCCCAGCAGCCTGCACAAATGACTCACACTGACTTCAGTGGAAGCTCCATGCAGGGAACTGGGTGCCTTTATATAATCTTGAGAAAGAAAAACACTGTCATCTCTACTTAGAGAAGACAAGTTAAATCTATAGATACAGCTGACTGTTTTTGTGTCATACTCCCATTTTACTCACTGCCACTGAATTCTCCTTAGCCTTATTGCTCTTTCAGAGATTCTTTCCTCCCACCTCTCCTGTGGTGTTTGATTTACTCAGGCACTGTGACCCATGTTTTTCCTTTTAGGCACATCATCCCCGCTGATGGCAGTATCACTCAAGATGCAGAACTGGTTCCTCTGGCTCTAAGAGAGTCCTCTTGCCTCCTAAAGTCTTCTCAGTAAAAGGCAGCAGCTCTGAGCTTTATCCTCCTCTTGTGTACTCCTGCTCTACACGGCTGCAGCTGCCATGTTTTTAGCAGACCAAATCCTGGCATACGTTGGTGTGAGAGAGCTGACTGCTGCTCTGTGTTTTGTTAGGCTTTAGCTGTTGTGTTTGCACAGTGCAGTTTGTGAGCCTGACATTTTGTGCATTGTATAAGCTCCAGATGAGTCACAGAGGCAAAGATTCATGGGAATCTTTCCAGTAACTTCAATAGGCTTTGACTCGAGCCTCTAGCACCCTCGGCTGAAACAGATGGTGTGTCTGCAGGAAAGCAGGCAGCCTGATGGACATCGTTTAGGGCTGTATGATGTCACTGACACTGATTTACATCAGTTGTTAGTGAAACCATAATTCACACACATGCAAAGCCTCTCCTAAGCATTGCCATACTGAGTGCAGTCCTGTTGCCCCTTTATTGCATTGTTCCATCCCTGACAGTGGGGAGCAGCAATAGATAGAGGTGGGTAACTCATTTCTATTACAGTCTTCTCTCTTGAACATTAGGAACTGGGACTGGCTTAGTTCCCTAAACATGGGGGGTGGGTTTTGACCTTTTCACCTTTTAGCATTTATTTTTTCAAAATTCAACTCAGAGGGGATGAAATGCTTTACCAGAAATTTGCTATCTGTCATTTTTACAGAGAAAAATGGAAATGCTAACATTGACTTCAAAGGTAGTATGGTAAAAACCTCTTAACCCATGACACAACCTTTCTGACGTCATCCAGTGACAGAGGGAAGCAGCCAAAAATGTATGCTTTGGGGTACTGGGAAACCTTTAACTGTTGTGGAAGTATCACCAGGTATTTGCTGTCTGTACAGAAACAAAATCACTCCTGTTACTAGGTTCCCATCGTAAGAGCTGACAGAAGGTAAATCACACAGCACTCTCTTGTACCCCTGAAGCCTGTGGGAAGGATACATGCTGTAAAGACCTGTATCTCTAGGCAGGCTACAATCTCTGACTATCTTTGAAGGGACTTGGAATGATCACTTCCTTTTTGCTGTCTTACTCTAAATGTGTTTTATTTCACAGTAAAATTCTGGAAAGCATAAAAATTTAACCACTTTTTAGTCTGGGTAATTGAGCATTTTCCTTGTTCTGGTTTTGTTAGAGCGTGACCCCCCAGGCCAACATGATAGCAAATTCTCAGGAAGAAAAAAATTCCTGCAAGCTGGGAGGGATCAGAAAGCTCTTCTGTTCTGCTTTCTGAACTTCAGTGGTGTTTTAGATAATTTATTGAGCTTTTAATTTTCAGTGAGAATGAAACCGGGGAACTTCCAGTACAGAATAGCCAAGCAGCTATTGATCGAGACACAGAATGCAAGACTGAAAATTTAAATCTCTGTTTCAAAAATGAATGGAGGTGTCAAACTGAGCACTAGAAAGCAATTCCTAGATGAACAAAATGTTGCAATCAACTGCTTTCACATGGTTTCATTTCTTCTTAAAGCAACCATTTGCACGAGGACCTCTCTCACTGCTCATGCTCCAACAGGCTCATGTTTCAATTTTCCTCCTGAGGGAAACGATGGGGGAGAATCCTTCTCATGGAGAGTACAAACTTAATCTTCAAAACAACAAAGGCTCCATGACTCATAAGTTTTTTCCTCAGGTCAGGTCAGCCACTGCCAACAGCTTCCTCTGTTTACAATCTGCTGCACTGCAGCTAGGGGTGTGGATTGTTCATGTTGCTGCTCACTGTCTGCTGCTGATGAGAAGAGAGTGGAAACTATGCCTGTCTCTAATAAACTCTGAGAAGTGATGAAAAAAGTTCAGGAGTGAAGTCAGCACTGTCTTTAAAAGAGAAATCTTCAGAGATTCGGATATCCTTCTAATATTTAAAAGAAAACAGATAACATTTATCTTGTACTGTCCCAAATCTTAATAGAATGCTTATTATCTTTAGGGAGGAAAACTGTTAATGGTTTTTATTGGCTTTGGATGACTTTTGCTAACTAAAATTATTCATAATTTGAGTTTGTAAAAGGTATCACATATTTTAGAGTTCATTTTTCTTAGAGAAAACAATGATATTGCATAGAAAACATGGTTTTTGAGCAATATATGTAACCTGTCTGTCTGCATATATGCTGTCAGATATACAGGTAATAATGATGTTTTGAATCATAGGGTTCTTTCCTTCATCTATGTATGTCACTACAAATTTGGCTTATGGATAAACTTCCTTCTTAAGTGTATCATGTTTTCCCAGTAGCTGAAGTTTTAGGATTTTTCATACATTGCCTCAAATCCGGTTTATTTCTTCAGATCTAAAAATTTTTACATTTCCTATTATATTAATCTGAAACCTCAATTTAAAAGGTTCATGCAAATCTACTTGCAGATAGTGAGGAGAAGTCAGTGGTGGTATACACAATTATGGGGCAAACAAACAGAGGGAGAAGAGTTACAATTTGTGAAGTCACACGTTTTTAAATAAAAAAGTGGCCTTGGGGGTTTCTTCAGCAACATGCTCTTGTATCCAAGGCACAAATTGCCTGTAGTGGGTGGTAGAAGTTCGCTGCCTATATGTTCTCTGTTCCTGCTTTAGAGTATTAGTCCATTCCTTCTGCTTCCTCTTGTGGCTGAAAACAAGCTGGCTCACAGATAGTCCAACTCTGTGTGGCCATTACTAGAGACAAAACGTGAAAAAGGAGAGGGCTGTTACCCTCTTCTTGCTGTTCAATGACACAAAACGAGTTTATGGTCAGCATGCAGCTGTGCACACCACAGGAACATCATGGCCAGAAGAAAAATATATGGTAAACACCACTGAGCTGGAGGGAACTTGTTGCTCTATATGAAAAAAAAACCACAAAAAAGTAATATTTTCTTTGCTGGGAAGGATTGATTCAACATCTAAGCAGTAATTTAGATGCAGTAATTGGATTAAATAGAACTAGCTTACTACTTCTCAATTTGGACACCCCTAAGACCAGATAAATAATGGTCACTTTAGCCCCTGTGACCTGCCTAGAGCCATCAGACTTCCTCTCCAGTGTCACTGCACCTTCTCACATAAGTCTGGCTAAGTACTGGTGGTTATGTTTATAGGTATAATATGTCACACCTGTGAAAGCAAAGTCTTCTGAGCATTTCAAGGCTTTGTTTATATTTTTTCAGCATTTGAAATTTCTTTTCTGTCCATGTTATAGTGTATGGTTGAGAGCTTGAATAAGCTTTCCCTTTCGTGTGAGCCGCAGTCTGTGTGCTTCCACCAGAAGACAAAACCACTGATTCCTAATGGCCCGACATTTGACTGGTTGAAAAGAGACAGAAGGTGGCTCTTAGGATCTGGTGGTGAATTTCATGTATATTGAGTCAGTCTGTGTCATGATTTCAAGTGCTATTCGCAGGAGTCATGCATAGAAGCTATTCATTTTAGATGCAGACCACATTTTCCTAAGGCATGTCAGGTTATACATGGTGCCATGGGTCATATATCATGATACTTTCCTCTTTTGCATCAATATGTATGACATTTTTAGTTTCAGTATATCTTGCAAAGTGATTCTTTTATAAAGCAGGTGTATAAAGCTGCGGCCTCTTCATACATTACAGAAATTGACTGATTAGCAGAATCAGGTTATTATTCTGCTTGCTTAAATGTTCTGTGTAACTCCGTTTGTAGTGATCAGTTCATGTCCAATAGTTTAATAGCATTACCTACCATGTGTATTTAACTATTATTTTTTTGTCTGAGGCCTTCATAATTTCATTTAACAGTGCTCAGGCTCTTAGGCATAACACATTTAATAGGATCATCTGTGTGCAGTGTGTAAAAACCTGAAGAGTTAGTAGTCCACAGTAAATAAAAATGGAGTCCAAAGCCAGTGGATAAAGCAAATACTTTTCACTGAATATAGGAAGAGAAAGAAGAAATCTTATGCTTTAATAAAACAGGTGTTCTCCCCACAATGTACTTCATGCTCAAGAATGACAGCTCAGTGAGAGCACTGCAGTGCTTGCTTCCATCGCAGTACTAGTCCAAATAAAGCTATCCAAGAGAACTCATCTTGGGTTAGCTTGTCAAGTGTGAGTGTCAACGCAGTAAGTCTCCAGAGCTGCAAGGATTTGCACTGCAGAGTAGCTAAGTCTGTACCCTCATGTTACAAACATGTGATGACAAATCTGCCTTAAAATATTCCTCTCTCTCTCCCTGCTGCAGCTGATTCAATGGGCTGTGTGACTGGACTCTGAACTGTGTCTGAGAGAACCTGTACTGGTGACAGCATCACCTTGTACAGGAGAGGAAAGGATGACTCTCTGGGTGCGGGAAAATGCTTCACCTGGATCTTTTCATGATGGAGTAGTACTTGACCACTGCCTGCTAGGTCAAGCCTGGGAACTCATAGATAGTTGCAAGATGAGCTGCTATACTCTGTGCTGTTGGGCTGTTCCTGTACCAGTCAGATCATTCCAAGCATATCTGTACGTCTGCTTACCACTAGCCCCTCTGGACTGTACTCCCTCTCTTCCACTGTCTTTTGTGAAATCCCAGAATAAGTCATCTTGCATTCATCACAATTTTTTACCAACCTTGGCTCTTCAGAAGCTCCAGGAAGTTCAGCAGCTATGAGACTTTTCCTCTGGTGCTGATGGCAGCAGGCAGACACACTGACTCACACTTGATCAACTCCTGCTCTCTACAGAGGCTGTCTAAGTCAGTCAAGTGAAATGGAGTGACTTTCTGTTTAGCTGGTGTACAGAAGAGCAGAATTATGCACATGCTGGGCTTAAAGGCACATTTCACAGTCAGATCTTCCTATCTCATCAAGAATTTTCTAGAAACCTGGTTGATAAAATCTTGTGTTCACTCTTTCCTCCTTGTTTTCTTTTTCCCTCTATCCAGTTAGCAGCAATCTCGATGAGAGATTGCACTGTTACAGGCTTGTATACCTGGAGTAGGTGTTTATTTTTTGCCTCATTTATTGAAAACTGTTCTGTGGTTGTCTTTTTTCCCCCGTCCACTAAAATATTATGGGTTGTATTTATCCCTGCTAGGGGATATATTAAAATATTCACTGTAGTGTTTAAGGAACAGAAAAGTTCACACATTGTCTCTTCTACTGACCAGGTTTCCTCTCAGTATCTTAGCAGGATCTTTGTCTTCAGTTCTGCTTTATTCTTCCTCCTAAGGACCTCAGTTTAGGAGTTCACTCCAAGCCACTGTTGTTGGCCAGGTCTGGATTCAAGCCTTTAGGGGTTTTGACAGGATAACAAGATTAAATGCCTGCCTGAGCAACTTCTGTGGTCTCATTGGCTACCATGGCCTCAGATGACTCAGGCAGGGTTTGCATATTATTAAACAGATAAACAGTGAAAGCTCAAATATTAAGGCACAGCATGACTTGTCAATGCACCTGCCTGTGCATGTACATTTAACACTCCTAAGCCACCTTCACTGGCAAGAAGTTACTGGGCACACAGGAGCCAATATTCTTGGAAAAATATGTCTAGTTCCTTCTCTTCAATATCCCAAAGAATTTTAGCCCCTCTTGTGAATAGATGTTATTCTTTTTTACTTTTAACTTTTTTAATTGAATGTTTTTTCAAAGATAAAATTTCTCACACCACTTAATGCCTAACATTATTTGTTTGCTCAAGAGTAAAATGCTGTCTTTCCTTGCTTTCTTTGTAGCTTGCACTTGTAGAATATCCTATTTCAGGGATCAGGCTGGGAACTGGAAGCAAATGTATTTGTAAAACAAACCCTAAAATCTGCTGAGTGTGTAACAGAATCATGGTAGCAGTGTAAGCTCTTCTATCAGAGCCTGTGAAAAAACTGTAATAACCTCCAGTTCTTCACAACAGAACAGCAAGAGTTTATTATGCATTTGAGATTAATTTCCCTTTTGAGTAAAAAGCAGGTCTCCTTCCTTTTCATAATATTGAAAAACAATGGGACTAGAGATGAGGCAGTTTTTCTAGACAGTCCCAGAATCAGGACAGGGATCTACAGGGAGGTGGTGGGTTTTCCTTGTACAGAATAGGTGTATCACAAAGTGTTTGGTTCCAAGTAAATTTGAAATCTCAGAATGGAAAACTCAAGCAAATATGAAAGGCAGCAAAATCATATTAGCTGCTTTCTGTTTTGGAAAAGCAAGCTCACAGATTTCATACAGAATGATATTCATACAGAATATCTATATATTCATACAGAATAAAAATACATTGTTAAAAAACCCCAACATTCTCACCTACAGAGCTACCTATAGAAGCTAGAAGAGATCAAAGCCAAATTTGCATTATAAGACAGGGATCAGGAACAGAATGTATAATCATGCTCATGGGTATTTCTGTTCTCTGTTTACAAAGAAAGCAAATTGTATACTCAGCTCTAATACTTTAACTCCCAAAATAATTAGGAACATTTTTTATATTAAAAATTGCTGCTTGAAAATTTTTCAGCCTGTAGGATGATGGAAAATTTAAAACTAAGTGTTCGTGAAAGCCACTGATTGACAAGCTCTCTAAGCCTCTGATGTTAGTATATAACAAATTAGGCAATATCAGCAAACATCAGACTCTTTCACAAGCTTGCTTGTAGAAGCTGGAGCTCATAACTCTGGGACAAAACATTGGTCCTTTGAAGGCTGAAACAGTTCTTTTTGTCTACTCCGTGGTGAAGCAGGAGCAAGTGAACACATTTTCCCTGTGGAAGTTGTCACGGAAGTTAGGCGAGTTAGGGTTGTGATTTTGGAAGGTGTTTTATTTTCAAATATGTTGACTGTATTCTAAACCTGCTCGTAAGAGGTACTTGAAGAAAATGTGACTTGCCAGCTATATGGTCTTGCCTGAAGAGATGAGATTTCAGAGGTTTTCAGAGGTTGATCTCCAGTTACTACTAAGGGATGACACAAAAAGGATTTGCTGGAATTGTGATCATCTGCAGGGAGGGAAGGAGAGACTTGGATTTTATTGTAGTGATTCATGCTCCCTCTGAAACAGACATGAAAAAATCTATCCTCATCGATACATCCTGCACCAGCTAAGACAAGAATGCTAGGATTGCATGAGCAGACCACTTTTAAAATTACATTAAAAGCAAGATACATCATTGACATTGTGTGATTTACACTAGCTGGCTAGTGGTTTTTGGCTGAAATTACCACTATTCCTCAGTCACAGCGTGCAAAAAATTGAATAAGTCAGCCTCTGTTCAAAGGAAAATGTAGGTCATTATCCTTCAAAGGACTTCATATTTGAAACCTTCTTGGTTCAAAAGTCCTCTCAACCTAGGCAGTAGCACAGGGCCTATAACAGCACCTGGTTCTCTGTAGAGGTAGAAGCAGTGTAAGACCCGGTGTTTTAAGACAAAAAGGGAAATTGCAGTCAGCATTGTCACTGCCTGTCTTCACTGGCAGCAGGAAGTAAGGACTAGATAAAGATGCACTATTTTCTTCTACACTTGACTTTGAACTAAGTAACTGGAGCCTGAAGTGGGGTGGTTGCATGTATGTAGTTGCTGTGGATGGAAAAGCTGCTGACATTTGTGTGTGTCCTTGAAATCAATAACATGGCTCCCATTGCTTTCAGGGAGAACAGAGGGCAAAGCTGCAAATCCTATCGGATAATTATGAATCAAACAAAGAGTTGCAGTATACAGTAAAGCCCCACATGGCTGTGATTCAGAAAAGCAAAGTGTGCTTTGTTAGGGAAGTAAATCATGTAGCAGCAGGAGACATTTTCAGTGTTCTAAGTGCTCCTCAGGAAAACGAAAAGCAATTTTGACTGTGCAGGTTTATGTACTTGATGCCTTCATGAAATTTTTCCACCTTTGAGGATTGTTTGGGATTGTTTCCTTCAGCAAAAATAAAAACCAAACCAACAAAAAACAAACAAACAAAAACCCCACAACTTTCTCTGATTTTAATATGTTCCAGTGTGCGTTTGTTTCCACAGCTGATCACTGAAATCCCACAGAGGCAACAGCTGTTGTGAATGAACAATTAGATTGCCCAGCTAATTAATGGTTTTAAATGGACTTAAGTAGTTTTTTTGCCTCTCCTTCTTGTGATTACAGTGTTGATGAAACTGTTAATAAATTCTTAATGAGGAAAAATGTTACATAAATGTTGGGTAAACCAGGTCTTCTTTTATATTCAAAGTACAACACGCAATTAAAATGTACCATGTATAGAATCAGAGCTTCATTTAACTCATCTCAACCTACCCACTCTGTGCTGAGATGAATATATCCTGCTCTTCATTTGATGTGTCCTGTTGTGTTAAATGTACCACACTGATCTAAAAATGGCAAATTCTGTGGGTGCCCAGAGTTGTTATCAGAACCAGACGCTGCACGCTTGCAAGACATGCCTCCACAGAGTGCCTCTACTTAGAAGAAAAAGAAATGTGTAAAATGATCTCACTTGTCCTTTCAAAACAGGTTTCTAATCTATTTAATCCATTCCTTGCAAATAATCCAATGAAAATACAATTTCCCCATTACAATTGAAACGTATTACTCTTTTTTTTTTCTGTAGCATTTCCTGGTTTATTCATAGTATGATCATAAGCAGGAAATAACAATGCAATCTGCAAGGAATTTTAAAAATTAGTTGGAAATCACTACTTTTAATAGCTGCTAAACAGGATGCCTTCTTAACATTAACTTTTGAAACATACTGATTTTTTTGAAGAGCTTTCCCAGAACTTCATTTTCTTTTAAGAGTGTGATTTTTAAAGATAGAGTGTTATATTTTAGAATCAGTAACCAAAGGTTAAAATCTTTAATATGGAATTTTTAAGGAATAATATATTTATGGTAAAGTCTATTTTTTTTTTATAAAATAGACATATGTCATCAGCTATCTCTCTGGTGTAAAATTCTTCTGTGTTGCGTGTGATATTAACCAATCTTAAAATACTGAGAGTTATTTAGCTCCTCTTCACTGCCATGGGAAGAAGGCTATGTAAACTTATGCGTATCATACCAGAGGACCAAAAGCCACAAATCAGTCTTCCCATAAAAAATAATATTTGCTTAAAAATTCATGATGTTTCTGAAAATACTGAATATTAATTTATTTTTAGGCTTCTGTTTTCTGAGACTTTAGCACTTTTATATTCTGTGTTTCGATCTCCAGCTCTGAGGATATGAGTAGCTTTTAAAGAGGAAGTGGAGTTTCTTCACTGACCACATAAATGCAAGAGCTGGGCTTTTATGAAAGATAATTAAATATTATGAAACCAGGGGCAAACCCATCCAAATTGACATGGCTGAGACAGTAGCCCTAGAGCATGAAAAGTACTGGGTGCTAATGAACAGAGTGAAGGGAAGATAAATAATTATGAGCCCTGGCATTGCATCCCAACAGCCAGGGACTTGCATCCAGAGTTCAGCTTAATTGTTCCTTTTCCTTGCAGGCACCAGACAAAGGTTTTTTTACATGCACTTGTCTATGTGGCTGGGCAGAGATTTAGCTTATTTACCTAAGGTGAATCTATTTGATGATTTCTACCCATTTACCATGTGTGCCCTCCTCACAACTTTACTTTTTATTGGTTTTTTAAGATAAAGATTTGGTTCTTATGTGTCTCTGAGGTTACGTTTTCTTGAAATACACCGTTGGCGTTGCAATGTGCTGAGTCTATGCAATAACACAGGTACACATGCTTCTGACCTATATTCAGGGGCCAGAGATGTGGATCAGAAAGGGAACGAGCTTTTTCTCTCTTCTGACAGTGATATCCCAGCTGTCGTCATTGCAAATATTGGAGCAGTGCCTCAGTGACTCAGTAGGTGAGCTCTGCCAACCCATTAGCTGAGTTGTTCAGCATGGACTTTGATTAACTTTGTTCAAATTTAACTTTCTCTTGGAAAACCTAGCTGTTTGTTTTCTGTTGCTACAGTTGTGGCTATAACAAATATAGAAATGAACAAATAACTTATTGTATTGATACAGATTTCTGCTTGGCATCAGCAAGCTGCATTCACGACTTACTGACAGCTGAAGCAGCCAGATGTGCGTGTGCGTGCGTAGTTCTTCAGCCATGTGGGCTTTTGCACAATAAATTCATTAATGCTGATTGCTTCCCTTTCTCCAAAAGGCCCTGCTTTTTCACTTCATTTTGCTGTCTCTATCTCTGAATCAGAAACCAGCTTTTAGTAAAATCCTAAAGGGCTGGACATTTGTGAATTATATAATTTAATGCATTAGTCACAAAATAGCAGACAAATTTGTTATGGGTGACTCACAACTTTATTGCCTGCATCTTCTAGATGTAAAATAGATCTTTGTGACTTGGATTTTCTTTTTTTGCCTTTAAGCTTCTTTATTCTTTTCTGAATGACAGATGCCTCATCTGTTTTATGGCTAGGAACACATACTGTATGAAAAAGGCACCTGCTTTCCCTCTGAGAGAGAGACAGGGTCAGGAAGCATATGTGGTCCAGTCTCTCGGTGGCAGAACATCCTCCTCTCTTGAAGGCAAATTATAAGTACATTTATGGAGATTTATCTTCTCGGACTTGAAACATAGCCTGCAACTTGAAAGTCAACATTCTTTCACAACAATTGGTATGCTACTTTGGCAACTGAAGGTAGTTAGAGAGAGAAGTGATTTCCCTGTGACCCCAACAATTTGTTTCATACCAGTGTTTACCAAAGTGTTTGCACATTTCTCAGCACCCAGAGCTGTATATGGTGACGAAGCTTTTACAACAGCAGAAGGTCTTCCTTCCTCTCCACGCCCCTCCCACCACCCAGTCCCCAGTTCTCCATTCTGCCCTCTGCTACTTGTGTGACCAGTCAGGGAGCTGGGGCAGCCCTGATGGCAGTGCGGGGCTGGAAGAGGAGGAAGGAGAAGAAGTCTGGGGAAAGGAAGAAGATACCATACCCTTTTGATGGTTCTAAGATCAGCAAGTGCCAAAGCCATAAGGCATGTAGCTTCTCCCAAAGTTTCACTTTTCCCCTCCCTCAGTGGTTGGTCCATGAGTCTTTCACATTGCCAGACAATAGAGAAGAACATTTTTTGAAGACTTGGGAAATGCATCTGGATGATAATGAAATATGAAAGCATGTGTTGTGTTCCTCCTCAGAGAGGAAGTTGTCACAGTTTTTTTCTCAAAACAGTCTCCCCAAATACACCCTTAAGCAAGACAGAATGCAGATTCTTGATGAGGTGGGTCCTCCAGACAAGGGCCGTGAGTCAAGCTCTTCCTCATTTCCATGTACATGCCAAGGAGTCTTTTTAAGGCACGTACCTTCTAGGCAAAGAGTGCCATCAGAAATAATTGTAGTGATGCAGCTCTTCCTTCCAAACAAGCCAACATTTGTTAGTTCACTGGTCATAGTTGGCAGTGCCCTTTGATTAGAGGGCTGAGTAAAATTCAGATTATGTCTACAAATGCAGGAGTACCCATGAAACAGACAGCTTTTCCCAGAAAATATCTTGCTGCTTTCTCTCACTCTACATGTCTCTTCTTATGCATCTTTGCTTACTGTGTTACGTTCCTTTAAAATTTGAATTACTGAAATCAGTCAGCTATTGGACCTTCTGTTATCTCCACCATGGTGGTTTGCCCTTAGGAAAACAGCCCATTCACCTCTTGACAGATCACTTCATACCAGCCTGCCCTGGCTGCTGTTTGCCCACAATTTACTTTCTACAGTGAAGGCTAGTGATCAACTGTTTTCTGACCTCTTCCCTGTCCAGCAGTACACAGGAAGCTGGAGAAGCACAAATGTAGTTCATGAAAATAATACCCAAAGCCTCTCTTGGCCTACTGAAGGTTTATGTACGGGTGAAAAAAGAGTTGCCCCAGGAGTCTGGAAATCTTGCATAAAGCAACGAGTTAAGTATTTCTAGTTCACATGTGCAAATGGAACAACATTTCAGGAGGCTGCAACTCATCACCTGCATCTTTGAAAACCAAGCCTGGTGTGCTGAAGAGAAGAACATTGCACCTTGTGCTTACAGGCACTTTATGGACTTTGTGAAAAGGTTGATTTTGTTAATGGTTAGCCAAGTCAGCAAGAAGACTGGGAAAACTGTTAATGCTGTATTTACCCAAGAGTGCAGCTAGAGCAATTTGAAAAATGATGTGTGGTATCCACATGAATACACAGACATATCCCAGGGAAAAGTGGGCAGAGTTTCACGAGCAGAGTGCAAGCTTCCTGACTCACAGGACAAATAAAAGAATCAAGGGAGTATCACTTGGAATGATTCCACCCAAAAAACAGCATTATATAAGGACAAAAATTCACTCCAGTTGTGGTGGATTTAATTTCATTTTTGACTGCCCACACTTGGGGTCAGAGCAATAACTTGTGCCAAAGAGTCCTTGACTCAGGATCATCCAGATTCCTGCATGTTGCTGTGATGACTGGATGCTTTTGTTACGCAAACACTAAATGATATGGAGCACAGGCAAAAAAGAGGACTGGTTTGAACTGGGATGTGGCTCTATGGCTCCCAGTCATTCCCTCCGTTTCAGCCCCACCTCTGAAGAAAATGGCAGCCTTGCTTATGGATGCTGCCTAAAATGTCAGTGGCTGCATATTAGTGCCACCTTGTTCCCTGCCTTCTCGTGAGATCAGCTTCTCAGGGACAATCCCACTCCCTGTGCCCATTTGTGCTAGCCCTGCCACAGCCTGTACATTACAGCACTGTTTCTGTTCATTAGCAGGGCGTGGTTTTGAAAGGCCTCTGAACCACCATGGGCATCCTCCTCTGCAGGCTGGGGAAAGGCTGCCACTCTCTCCCATCTTTCTCTGGCTCTCTGGGGGGCTCACTAACAACAGCAGCTGATGGTCTGTTCAAAGGGAGCTTTCACATCTGTCTGTAACCATAGTGACCAGTGACTTGGGGCCAGTGTTCTGGAGTTCCAGGAGCTAGAAATGCAAGTGCGTGTGTCTCTTTTGTGGCACCTTCTCTTTTCTCTGAAAATATCTGCATGTTCTCCTCACACTATAGCCCTGGAGTTCAGACTTACAGAAAGTAGTTTCCCTTTTCATTTTTAAATACTTTCAGAGCCTGTTTTTTATTTCCAAAGGAGAAACACTTGGCTTCAAACAATATATTTAAAACAACATAACTTCTGTGATCATCCTTCATCCACTGGATGTACATAAATATCTTCACTCAGAAAAAAATGCTCAGAAGATTATTAATACAATGCAAATCATATTGAAATATGATCTGTCCCTTCTTTTTGTATTACAGACTGTGTCTTTGCTGAGTAGTTTCTCTTTGCATTAAGATGCTCAATATTGCTGCTTGGCTTTCTGCCACTTTTCATTGTTTAACTCCTTTTGATAATTAGCAGCTCCTCTGTTTATTAGGTTTGTATTCGTTTAGTAAAGCGTCTCCACTGGGCACTGTTAAATTTCTCTCTCTCTCTCTCTCTCTCTCTCTTTTCTCTCTCACAGCATTCCTCATACTTAGTGACTAGTTTCTCCTGTCTCTGCAACTCCGTTTAGTGAAGTCCCAAGCTTCTCAGCCTGAAGTGTAGCACACAATCAGTGTCACAGCATGCAATAGTGCAGGGGAGAGGAGTGTCCTAGTCACAGGTTGGCCCCACAGCCCACTACTTCTGTATAGGACTCCAGGTCCCTCAGTGGCTCCTACACAAGTAAATGGCCAGCCTGGATACTGGAGGCTTTGCACACCCCTGGGGATCTGCAAGCAGGGCAGGATATGGGTGAGCCCTAACCTGAGAGACACTGACATAAATCTTTTGAAGAGAAGCAACATAAATGCACCAATATCAGTGTAATATGTTTGTATAATGAAGTTAGAAAGTTACTGGTTATCAGAGTGACTAAAGGGGGTGATGTGGGTTCTGCTGAGGCCTGGAGAACTGTTTTTTCTGCCTCTTGTGCTCTGTTTGGGCTTTTAAACTGAATTTACTTAGTCTGTCATGTACACAGCTGCTATGGAAGCACATATATGTAAATATTGACTAAGATAAATATACTAGCTTTAATAAATGCATCAATGAAACCTGTCCAGCTAGCATAAAGCAGTACAGATACTAAAAGTAGGGGTAACAAGTAGAAATTTCTCCTTTTGTGTGTCACAGTAGATGTCAACTAACTTGTCTCTATGGCCATGATCCTGTTATCTGTACCATAAGTGGTCTCTAGGCCTGCATTGTGGAGATGAAGAAGAGGAGGGTTTTCCTCAGGACAGCTACACTTAAAATGGGAATTCTATCCTTAAGCAAGACAGAGATGACCTTGGGTTTTTCAATGCTTCAGAGTCTGGAGTTCCTGAGACCTCCATTTATCTGCCACAGAAAAACAGGCTGCAGGAGTCGCTGCCAGAGCCATGTCGACTGAGTGTGTAGCTGTCACATGGGCAAAGCTCCCACAGCCCAGGGGCTCTGCAGCTCCCTTGATCTCTAAGGCTCAATATTACAAAGTGACAGACCTACTTTGCCCATGCTGAAATCTCTCAGCCTCTGTGGAAATTACCTGAAGTGGAAAGTTCTAAACACTTTCCAAGAGCTACTTGACACTCTGCAAGCTGAAGCTGTAGCAGTTTGTCATTTATTTATCTTTCATTTGCATGTTGGCCATCTTGCTGAACGGTGCCTGGTGCATACTTACACTAAGGCTTCCCTGGATCACTACAGGATTAAGGTGTGGTGGTGACACTCAGGTGCACCTATATGGTGAGTATATGGTCTTCAAAGCCCATATACTCAAATTACTCTCTCTCTCTCTCTCCTTCTGAAAGGCTTAAGCTGAACTGTCAAAGGCTGCTTCTCTGCTGCAGGCTGTCAAGTAAAGGTGTTTGTGAAGAGATGAGCTAGAATTTACAATAAGATCTGATAAATGGAGGAAGGAAGACAAAAAAGAGCAAGAAAACCTAACTACCTGCATACTGTAAATTGTCACTGGTATTCTTATGCTCCCTTCAGACCACTGAACCCTTTTAAAAGAATAGAGGTACAGTTTATGACATCTGATGCTAGCCACAAACTGGAAAGTTTGGAAACTGAATCTCAGGATCTGTGCCTACTGAAGTCTGACTAATGTTTTGTGTCTTTGTTACATTGACTTGATCTCCAGTTCAAATTACAGCTCAGAAACTGAGACCATAAAGAGATAAAAGAGAAGTTTATCTGTATCAGACATAACCTTTGCCTCCCTTGTGCCTAGTCTCTCTCTGGGTGAATTGGCATAGCTTGACAGGATGTGAGTGAAAAAGGAATAAAATATTTCCAGATATTTTACCTATACAAGAACCATCCTTGCTCAATTTACCCTACTTTTGTTTCTCTTTTGTTTTCTACCAACATTTGCAAAAAATGTTTCTTTTTGCTGACATTTCAGGGAGACTTTTTTTAATAGACCAGTTTTAGATAAACTCACTACATAGCAGAAATAATGCATATGATTTAACTGATGAGTCACATGCAACAAATAATGAATTATGGATAGTAGAAGTCGAACGAGAAGTCACAAGCCTAATGCAGCATTTAAATCCTGTTCGCAACATCAAATGAATATGCTTAGATTCAGTTCTTTGCATATTTGCCAACAAACTGGCAACCTTTCTGGTTTCTGTGACCCAGAAAGGAACGTCACTGATTTCCCTTTGCTAGTTCTTGCTTTCCATACCTTGCTTTCCAACCTATTAAAATAAAAGGGGGGAAAAAAAGATAAATAGGAAAACATAAGAAACAAAGGATCAATAAATGTCCTCAGGTGAAACTTTTAAAAGGGCAGCCATTGGCCAATACACAGAGACCACCACAGCTGCCAGGAATTGCCAGCATTGCTGAAAGACTGAGCCCAGGGAGGAAGGAGCAGGTGCCTGTGAGAGGCAAACTGCTGCAGCCCCTCTGCCCCCATCTCTGTGGCCCCATTGCCTAGATGAGGCACGTTAAAGGCCATGCTTACACTGTGTTTGTCTTGTGGTTAAAGGTACAGTTTTACTTGCCAAAAGCCTTGTTTTGGCATTTCTCACAAGTGTTCTGATCATGCATATTAAATTCATATGTGGGCATGGGTAGAAGAAATATGAAGCACATTTTGATTGGTTGCAGTAGAGTCTGAGGCTTGGAATAAAAGTGTCACTGCAAAATTTGTTACACCCCTACTCTGGGACCAAGACTATATCTTTTATGTATAAAGCAGTCAGCCAAAATAGTTGCTTGCTTTTGCACCTTCTGACATGGAAATTGGTATGATACTGATCTAACACAATCTTTCTCTTCAGGATCACACAGCTCAGCATCTGCTCTGCACATACCAGCCCCTGTCTCTCTGACCCCAGAGGCAGAGCTGGCTGATGCAGGGAGTGCATTTAAAGCAAAAGCAGGGAGGCAAAGTTGGCTGGCATTGTTCCTGGATTGTACTGTGTCCCTGATTACCTCCTCTCCAGACTGGCTATCAACCCAAACCCTTTGCCATCCCTTTCCCAGTTCCTTCACTTCCAGCCAGTTTCATTGCCTGTTCTTTCTCTTGTCCTTTGTCCATGGTTTATTCCCTTCAGCTGTGGCTTCCTTTCCTCGCCCAGACAAAATTATGATGGTCTGTTCTCTCCTCCCTCCTTCTACTTTTTACTAGTGGATCAATTTGCAGTGTAAGCCCCTTGCAGCAAACACTGCCTTACTGTGAGTTTGTGCAGTGCCCACCACACAATTATCCCAATGTAATCTGAGCCTTCTTGGTGTTGCTTAGCCAGCCCATCCACTGTATGAGGAGAGCACTGCCCTCTCTCCTGTGGATGTAACAAGGTGATTTTGGCCCCTACCATCTCAGAAGGCCCAGCTGAAATCACATGTCGTATGGGAGCTGCCTGATGATGACCATCATCTTCAAGGAGTAATTAATTCTGTGACAATTAAGTCTTCACCTCTCCCTGTTACCCTCTCGCTCTTCTGCAGCTCCATGGCTTTTCCACGTTACAGCTCCAACAGCCAGTGGAGCCAAGGTACTGTGTATTTTCTCATCCATGCCTTTACAGGCTTGGTGGAAGCCACATATATAATTTTCTCACATTCCTAGGATTGGGATGCTGAAGTGGCATAGGTGGAGCAGGGAAGAGACACCCTGTTTCTCACAAGTGAGCAGAGCTGTCCTAGGCTGGTGGCCTCTTTCTGCTCTGGCTTGTGAGGTTGTTGCCTGCTGCCTCCTCCCCTGCCTGAGGTGAGGGAGCTCCCTGCCTCTTCCAACAGCCCCAGCCAGCCCAGCTTGCCAGAGCAGCACAGGGAGACAAAGGCTGGCAGTGCCTTCCCTGCACCTGCGAGCTGCAGGGCCACCGCTGCCTCTCACCACACAGCACCACGTGCTGGCGTGGGCTGCTGCTCATCACCTGTCTGCAGACTTCTGGGCAAGACGTGGCCTGGAGTGGGACTTCCCAGGCTTGCTTGGGGAGCCTGATGTCAGCTGGTGCAGAGGAGATTTGGAGGCTGCCTCAGGGCTGAAGAGGCATCTGGCCACATTGTAGGGAGCTGAGCAGGGTCTCTCCCACTCAAGCTCAGGAAGACAAAGCAGAGCACTTGAAATTCCCATGTGTTCCATGTCCATTAAGTCAACCTAGATAATGTTTTCCTGCTAATTTCCTGGTAATACTCTGCTAATGTGTTGGGGTTTGGGGAGGTCTTATGGCAAAGAAGAATGCTGGGAATGGGTCTGTGGAAATGGTCCCAGAGAGCTGATGCTCATGTAGAAGTGGCAGAAGGATGTCTCCTTCCCTTAGGCCCCTTACAAGGTGCCTTCTGGTCCTTTGCAGGCACCTTGCTCCAGCTCACCATCCTGCCCCTGCAAGCAGCTGCCTGGCTTACTCTCAGCCAGGGATCGCTGTCACTTCATTGTGAGGAGACAGGAGTTTTAAAAGGCTTCTGGAACCTCTGTTTGCAAAAGAAGTTCCTCCTACCCTCTGCTTCAGTCTAGCCAGCAATCAGAGGTTGCAGTAGGAAGTAACATGGGCACCTCTGCCACATGGTTGATCTTAGTGATTCTGTACCTTTGCGGGGCAGAGAGTTTCATCCCAGAGCTGCCTATGCAACCTCCTTTAAGCCCTGGCTCAGAGCAGTCAGCAACCCATGAAGGTGCCTGCTAACAGAAAAGCCATGGGGAAGTGAGTCTGGGTACTATTTATAAGGATAAGCATTATTGGCAGCAAACCACACTTCATGTGCAGCATTTGCTCTCACTCATGACATGATGTCACTCAGCCTGTGGCCTTATTCTGTAGTGTAGGAAAATGAATACTTTTGGTCAGTACTAGTCAGCTGATCCATTCCTATTTGGAGGCAAATTTCGTGCTGGAAAATGAGTGTGTAGTTAGCTGGCAGAAAGGAAACAAAGGCAAAACTTTTCTCTACTACACAGAATGTTTTTATTGTTGAAAATTATGCAATTATAATAAGCCCAATTCATTAGCTCTCTTTTAAAAGTCACACACCTTCAGAGATAACAATCTACATTTTAATGCCATTTCTATGTGACTTGGTTTGACCTGTTTTGCTAGAAATAATAATAATCCTGCTCATGAATACCATCTGCCCATTCAGACTGCTCGTGTACCAAATAATATCTTCAAGGCTGGAGCTTACAGCTTTAACTATCACATGATACACAGTCCCATGCCTCTTAATCAGAGCATCAAGTGATTTATTCAATGTGCTTTTTTATTTCCTGCCACAGCCTGCACTCAGAAGTTTCCAACAGCTCGAGGCAGCCAGAATTCATTCTTGGGGCTGTCTACTTTCTGACCAACAATGCTGTTATAAGCAGCAGCGTTTTCTGCTTTATCTTGCTGTATTTGCTTCTCTCCCAGTAAACTTCTCCTTGTAAAGCTGGTCTAGTGAAAGCTCATGGTAGGGGGGATGGAACAAGATGATCTTTAAGATCCATTCCAACCCGAGCTGTTCTATGATTCTACAATTCCCACGCTGTCTGATGAAGCACACAATTCTGCAGTGAGTGCAGCAAGATCTTCTCTGGCTTCAAAACCTGCTTTAAGAAAGAAGATCATTTATTTGTATCCCACCTGGCCCAACGGGACCCTGAACCAAGGCCACACTTCAGGCAGTACTGCACTGTAAATGTAAGAGAGAAATTGACAAGATTGCGTGAGTAACACTACATGATGTTTCCATGTCACATTGCTACAGAAAAGCTCAGCCTGTAATGTATTTGGCAACTGACTTTTTTGTGTTTATGTGGCCATGGCCTGAAAACAGCATCTCATAGGTGAGCCATGGGTCAATCAGTACAGCACTGAATGCTTACTCCAAGCTTGCTTTTAAGACAAGCAGCCACACTGATTTAGACATACAGAGAGCATTCATTTAGTCAGATTTTCTATTGGAAATATAACTAGCTCTAGTTAACCAAATTTGATCTGATCACCAGACTTTAAATCCAGCATTTCTGGGTTTTATTCTTAAAAGTTATTATAATCCTGTAAGCTAAGGAAGCACGTCACTCACTCTTTCCTAGGGCAAACAGTGACCAAAACTACTGAGAAAAATTTTGAAAAGCTTAATGTTGATCTCCTGACTTGTAGCCTGTGATTATAATCACAAGACTACCCTTTCTCCTGTTTTAGTAATAAAAAGAAACAACAAAAGCCAAAGACTGAAATGAAACAAAAATGTCTCTCTTTTGTTTGAAAGTGTTTAAATATTAAGGATGTGTGTTGCTGTTTGTTGTTATTTTAGGTCACGATGAAGTTAAGGAAGGAAACTTTCTTAGCATCTCCTTTCAAAATCTCCGTGAATGTAGGTGCATGATTTGATTCTGGCCATTTTATTGCAATGACAGCTTCCATCTGTGACTGAGTTGCACTGTGTTTCTCTTACAGCTGGGCAAGCAGAATGTAGGAGCTGTTACACTGTTCACTGGGTTGGGAGGGAGGCTGTTGTGAGAGCAGTGGAGCACAGAGCCAAAGATACCATTACCAGCCTTTCTTGACTCTTAAATTACATTCTGCATTTTTGTGTTTTAGGTGGAACACTGGAGATGAAGAAGCAGAACCCCCTGGCATGAGTCATTTGTATATCCTGTGACTGTGGTTTTGTTTTACCATCCTGCCAAGATATAGATTAGAATCCTCTGAAGGATGACTAAAAATTGTTGTATGTTGCTGCTAAAAGAGCATCAGCTGTCTACATTAGTATGATCTTCTAATTTTTGTAATCTTTCTGATTCTTCTCCTAGAGGTTTTGTGTTAACAGGAACAGACATCCAGCTTTCTTAAAGGGCCTAGCATTGCTACCACTGGCTGGGACAGCATTAGTGCTGCTGAGGTGACACTTCTGGTGGCATCCAAAGTATTAGAACAGGATTTCCTGAGCATGTTCAGTACAAGTAGGATGTGTTAAAGCAGCTGGTATGTAGAGTGCATGCCACATGGGAGAACCTCTGGTCTCCAGCATCACCTTGTGAAAAATATGTATTCAAGAACTGGCCTGGTAAGGCAGCACCAGTGTAAGCAAAACGGATCTATCTTATGCACTGTAGAGATCTTATTCCAGATGCAAGAGTCTTTCTTCTGTCTCCATGGTGTCCATATCAGTTCTGTCTATAGTCATGGTGACTTGGACACCAGTCCCAGACACCTGGAGCTTTTTCTAAGTTTTCAAACAGGGGCCTTGTTGTACAGTGGGAGAGGATGGAGTATGTAGTCTGCTGGGCTACTCCACTCAGTCCCCTAGTGCAAACACCAGTCTGAAGTTCTTTTCTTAGAAAAGAAGGTGATGATCAGCTTTCATTTCCTACTGGTCATGAATAGTTGAGAGATGTCCGAGTTGATTTCAGGACATGACAGGACTGTGTAGGAAGAGCCAAAATCTCAAAGACATCTCCCAGATTTCATGATGTTGTCATCAGACACCTTCTAGCAGCAGCCTGCCGGGACGGTTCCATGCTGCACCTGAAACAATTCTTTGTGACCTCTTTTAGATCCAGACTCTGACCAAAAACTGAGGTTCTTGGGTCGCAAAATGAAGACTAGCAACTACAGAACTGCTGGATGGGGAAATGAGTGTATCTGTGTCTTCATCAGGAGTTTGGCCCCACTGCACCTCAGATCCGGCAGCTGGAAAAGGATCCATCTGGAAACTTCTATGTTATCCTAGGCAGTATTGCCTGGACAGTGGCTTGTGGCTGGGAGACCTGCAGTGGGCGTTGCTGCAGTGTTTGGAAGCAGAGGTGAATGGTGCAGCAGCACTCCTGGAAATGCTGATAGATGAGCTCCCCAAGAAACCTCAGCAGGAACTTAGTCTGATCCTCTTCCCCAACAGGTCCTGAAGAACAATAACCTAACCAGATCTGCAGTAAAGCAGATACTAGAGAGCTATTGTGGATAGGGCTGGGGCATGAATATCACATGAGAGGACACACTGCATACAATAATGGTCCATACAATCTCTTTCCACTGGACTACATTGGAGCTATTGTTGCCATCTTCGTGAGCATCTGACTGAACATCTACAGGAAATATTTATGAGAATTGCTTTTGGCCACTTGTGTAACCACATGTAGTATTACTGGTGTTTTCAATTAACTCTCTTATCAGGATGAAAGTTAGTAGAAATTGCTGAAGAAAATGCTTGAATAAATTCCTGTAACCAATAACTGACATCTGATACCAGGTTTTCCTCGGGAAAGGAGCTGGAATGCATGAGATAAGTAAAAGTTATTTAGAGATATAATCACAAAAAGTGTAATGCCCCAGTCAGGAAACTAGTACAGAGAGAATCCAGTAGCTGCTCAGGTAGCAGTAATTTTTTAATGTGGTATTTGCAATGAGTATCTTTTAAGGGCAAATCTTAACAGACTCCTCTGATTAATTTTATTTTTCAAGCAAAGCATAGATTTACAGACAGTATAGTTTGTAAGTGTAATTAATATACTTGTTGGAAAACCAAGTGTTTTCTGTAATAGAGACAACCAAATACCTAGTGCAGTAAAAACTGATGAGCTATGTGGTATTTTACACCCCAGTAATGTTTTGGTATATAGCCACAACTTCATTCAAAATGAGTATTATTCACTTTGTTTTCTCTTCATTGCCAGTATAAAATGCTTCAAAAGAAAATCCCAAATACCCTGGACTGTGAAGTACGCACAGTGCTAAGCTGAGCTAACAAGAACATCCTGCAACTAAAAAAAGAAAGAACAGTCTTCTGAGCATCAGAAATAAGGAAAGAAGCAAGAGCTATGATCATTATATTAAGCTGTGCAGCCAGTTACTAAGTGCTAATCAATAGACACCGATTTAGAAACAAACATATGTCCTTTCCAGTAACAGGAGTAAGCAGAGGGCTTAGAAATAGCATAGCAACAAACCTGCTCCCTCTGGAGGAAGCCATTTCCATCACTCAGGCTCCACTGCCGTCAGCTGTGACACACGCAGGCCCTGGAAACGGTACTGCTTCAGCACTGAGTGCATGCAGCATTGAGGCTTTTCTGCTCCCAAATTACACACACTTGCCCTCTTATCTGAGCAGAAATGTCTGTTTAAAATTGTACTCAGCGTAAGATTTATGTCCTACCTGGACTGGAGCCAGCAAGTGACAAATTGACTTTGTCCAATATGCAGAAAAACTTGTAAGCCTGACACTCTCACTCTCTGCCAGAGGAGCATTTCCAGACTTTCAAGTGCTGCAGACTTCTGGACCTACATCAAGTGTTTGTGCTTGTCTTCCAGTATGGTGGGCACACGCTCAGGGTGAGCAGGATCTAAACTCTGCCCTGGCTTTGGACCTCTGCACTCCTGCCCAGTGTGTGCTGCCTCTGCCCACAGCAGTCACCTACCTGAGAAAAGAGACCCCTCTCCCCATGCCCGTACAACTGCATTGGCCCTGGCGCTTCCCAGCAGCCTGAGTTCCACAAGTTAATGATAGCTCAAGAAGTTAGAATAAAACAGGCTTGCACAAGTTTCTGACTCACCTGTGCCTTGCTTAGACAGCACCTGACACGCACAGCTCTAGATTACTCTGACAGCCCACTTCATCCTCATTAATCTGGGGGGTTTTTTGTTCAGATCCATCCTTTAGTGAGTCCAGAGGAGTTCTTTTCCTTCTTCAGTTTAAGGTCTTGGCTTTTTTCACCTTCAGTGGTGAGGAAGGGAGAGGGGCATTTTCAGTTCACCCCACATATGCATAGCTACTGGGTGGATTGAGTTCCCTTCTGGAGGTTACTATCTCTCCCCACTCACCATATAAGAATTTTTGTTTCGACTGCATGTTGAATTTATTGTAAGGAGAAGTTAGGTAATACAAAGATCAAGATCCACTTACCTACTGCAGATGTCTGTCTTCCAAGCAAAACTCTAAATGCCATCAAAATATTTAGAAATGCCCAGACAGATGTGCAAACAGATTTCCTGGTCACCTTATGACATGAAGGTACTACAGCACCAATGCAGGAATGGTTTTAGGTCTCTGTGTCAGACAGATTTTTCTGCTATAGTATTTCATAGTGTTCTGTGCTACATTTTGTCTCCTTGAAATTCAGAAGAAGCTTCCTCTTGGTATAAGAAAAGAAAAGACTTCTACATCCGGAAAATTTCCAAAAGGTTAGCAAAGCTGAGAAGTCAAACTAAGTAGTGATTAAATGTTTTCAACAACATTGCACTGGCGATGATCCATATCTTCCTTCCTTCATACCAGCTGCTCCTTGTACAGAGATTGCCTGAGTTAACCCTCAGACAACTATAACTTTGGAGTAAATCCTCTGAAGTTAAGGTAGTGCAGGTCTGGTGACTATAAATACAGACTCAAGCATGATAAAACTGAGCTTATCCAGGATCTGTGCTGTCTGAATGTATGGTGAACTTTGCCTTCATGGTGAGGCTTAAGAGATGTTCATACAGACTGAAATCAAAATGGATGGCACTATCCTCCATCTTGCATGTCCCCCTCCACCCTTATGTTGGCAAAGTACTTGTGACTATGCCATCAAAGAGATCAGCAAGCTGATCTGGTTGAAAACTTGCCACAGAAAAATAGCAGATTGTTTTTCAGCTGGGTCAGTGGGCTGATCCAGCTGACTGCAAGATCAGACAAGCATGAGCACTCCTGTTCCAGCACCTGGGCTTAGTGAAACTGTGCCCTGAGATGTAGATGTGACTATGCAGAAAGTAAAAAACAAATACACTTAGTATATACTCAAGGCAAATCCCAAGTCCATATTATACTGACAGGAGAAGCCATAAAGGTAATTCAGTGTATTAAGACTAATAGGTAGATCAGCATGGTGATATTTATTAGGAAAGCTAAAAGAAGAAGTCTCAACCATCAGACTCTTCATAAAACCCACAAATATTACACTGACAGTTTCAGGGAGGTGCATCAAGATGTAGTGACTTTAGTGTTTTTGAAACCTTAGCACACTCACAGTGCTAAGGCAGATCACTGTATTAAAGGGTTTGTGGCTCTGGATGTCTTCACATTTTGCTGATACCTGCTCACCAGTATTAGCCATAAGAGGGTTGTTGCCTATGCAGTTGGGATCACTCACATTTAGATCAAGTAATTTGGTATTTTAGAACCAATATAATTTCTTTACTGTGTCTAGAATAAGGGAATCTTGGCCTTGTTGTCCTTGCAGTTGGAAATTCAAAAGGAGACATCTAAAACTTCAGTCTCTGAGAGGTATACATAGACTTTGAATTGCAAGGTTTGATCACCCTTCTCCTTTTTTTTTCCTTTGTTGTGTTAATGTTGTGCTTGGAGAAATGACATCAGTTGGAGACCAGAAACAATTTTTGCAGATCAGCTCAGATTGCTTATTGAGAGTCTTTTTGGCAGAACAGGACAGAGTTTTGAGTTTTTCACTCAGCCATCTCAGTTCATGAATATGGCCTTAAGGCTGAACTGTTCCCTCTTTATATGCTTATATACAATACTCAAGCAAACACAATGGAATGGCACATTGGAAAGCTTTTACACTCTTGCACCACTTAGCACAATCTTTTTAGCTGTCTGCACTGTTTATTCATACTCCTGCACCACTGACAGTAAAAGCCTGCAGGAATCCATTTTCTTTCCTTCCTTTCCTACGTGTTTTTTTCTCCAGCAGCACTGCAGACACAGCAGCATAACCAACTCAAAGGTAAACAAACCAAAGCAACTTTTGAATTCCAAGACTCTGCAGGACAGGCTGCTTTTGTGAAGCTGAAAGGGAGCCAGAGCATACCAGCAAGGAAGCTGTGATTTCGTCCAGCAGTCTGACAGAAAATCCAAGGTTCCAGCACAGCAGTTTCTGCAGATGCAGCAGCCTCCCTCTGGCTGGGTCCATGTCAAATGCTAACAGAGGAGTGCCCAGGAGGATGATGCCCACATAATTCTGTGTCGCTGCCCCTTTGCTTTTTAGTAGCAACTCTCTGTGGAAACCAGGTATGCTCTACAGGTTTTCAATCAGTTTTTATTCCTTGTGATGATGTCTGATTTCTAAGGTAAAGGGAAGCTGCTAGGAAATGGGAAAGATTGTTGAGGGGAAGAAAGCTCCCCAGGGAGGGTCGTTCCTCTTGCCATGGAGTGGTAATAGTGGTGTGTGAGGATGTGCAGGAAAATTAACCAGAGTGGAGGTGGCTGGGGCATTTGCCTGGGGTGCAGGTTAGCAGGGAAGTCTCTGGTGAGGTCCGGCATGAGGACTCAGGGATGATTAGCACCTGAGTCACACATGTTTTGGTGTTTGTCTGGGGATGGATATTTGTGGTTTGGCATCTGTGCATCAGCTTGTATGCCACATCAGCAAGCACGGGAGAAACACTGATCAGGAGGGGCAGAAGGTTTAGGATGGTGTATGCTGGGTTGGGGAAACACTAAAGATTGTATCAAACCTATTTGCACCAGTGTGACTCTGGAATGACTCTGCTGACAGCAGTAGAGTAAAGCTGACAAAACTGCGAACAGGATTTTGCCTTACACTGTGAAAACGAGAGGATTTGGCAGAGGGCCTGGATGTGTGCTGGGAGCTAGTGTCTGAATGTATAAATGCATATGTTTCTGAAAAAGTCTGTGCCAGTTGCTGGATAGATGTCTGAAGCCCTACAAGCATGCAGCACTCTTCCCTTCATAGGAAACAAAGAGGCTGCTGCACTTCAGACAGCACTGAATTATTCAATGCAACTAAATAACTACAGAGATCCAATGAGTTACATAAAACTGAAAAACTGGCTCACTCCCTTGACTTGAATCAATGTTTTTTTTCTCTTTCTGAGCGCTATATAGCAGTAAATCCATAGTTTGGAGCAATGCTCACCACACTTGGAGAAAGAACAGAAAACGTAGTAAGAGGACCATGGAGTTGAACTGACAGAACACTGTAAGAAAGACTCCGGCTGAGGAACAGACTCCTGCTCCTTGTGAGAAAGTGACAGTGTCTGAAATGGGCATATTTTGTGTCTTCAGAGCTAGTGCCTGCCCAAAAATGCTAATCTGGAGACAGAAAAGCAGAAAAGCACAATGGCTGAGTGTTTTTACTTCATGTGCTGGGTTTATTCCAAAGCAGGCGATGCAAACCCTGCATACCATCCATGCTGGCTCTTTAGCACCCTTTCACTTGCCCAAGATCATCATTCTTCTTGTCAGAGTCCCCTACTGTGCCAGAGCTGAAGCTGTGTCATGGTTTTAAGTCCAGCTGGGTATGAAACACCACGCATCCTCTCTCCCAATATGCAATGGAATGGGGAGGAGAATGCAAGTAAAACTTTTATCTTGAGATAAGAACATTTTAATAATTGAAAATAAATATAAATATAAATATAAATATAAATATAATTATAATAAAGGAAAACCCACAAAATTATGCACTATGTAATTGTTCATCCTCTGCTGATTGATGCCAGACCCCCCTTCCTGAACCCAGATTGGCTGTCATTCCAGGTAACTCCCCCAGTTTAAATACTGAGCACGACATTCTGTGGTGTGGAATATCCCTTTGGTCAGTTTGGATCAACTGTCCCAGCTGTGCTCCCTCCCAGTTTCTTTTACATACTTCCTCACTGGCAGAGCAAGAGACAAAGAAAAAACAAAAGTCCTTGACTAGGAATAAACGACTTAGCAAAAAACCAAAACATCCGTGTGTTTTCAACACTGTTCTCATCAAAAATCCAAAACACAGCACTGTAGCAGCTTCTGAGAAGAAATTAACTCTACCTTAACTGAAACCAGGACAATATCCACCCCTTATTCCATACCATTATATCATGCCAAGTTTCACACTCCCCAATATCCCATCACCTTCCCTATACATCTATTTTGATAGATATACATACAAACATAATTCTCTTGGTCTATGGAATAACTTTGTCAAATGTTCATAAAACATCCACACACACACACACAAAAGTGTGTTGAATTCATTTATTCCGTGACTTTGGCCATCATCCTTGATAAGGGTCCTTCAAGCAGGAAAGATGGTGTGGGTGTTGGATTGTTGCATGCTGCCCATTTGGGTCAGTTCTGATTCCAGTACTGCTGCGCTTGTTCAGTTTTATCGAAGTTCATTCTTCATTGGTGTGAGTGTGACCATCAGAGGGAAGTCAGGCTCAGATCCTTAGAATGCTTGTGGTTAAGATTGATGCCATGACATGCTCAGTGAGATGATGCACACGTAGCCACAATAGAAGTAGTAATATTACCACTGGATATTATTAACACAACACAGTGTAATTAATTGTTTATTTTCACCCAAAGCCAAATCCCTTTAAGGCATGCTGGACTTCTGCCATGTCACCCATCAAGTGCATCCAGGTCTTTCAGCAAAAGCAGTCCCATGGATAGGTTTGCCTTTGCCTAAAGCAGCAATAACCCAGGTTTTCCCCAGCATGTTTTTAATGTGTACCACAGGAACTTTATCCCTTTCTAAAGTATGTAAAAGTTTTGATTAGGCAGGGCCATCCCAACTGGTCCTCTGGTGCTGACTAACCAGGTGGCTTTTGCTAAATGTGTACTCCAATATTTGAACCTCCCACCACCCATTGCTGTTAGCGTAGTCTTTAACAGTCCATTACGTGGCTGGATCTTTCCAGAGGCTGGTGCACAATAGGGAATGTGAGACAACCACTTAATGTCATGTTCTTTGGCCCAAGTGTCTATAAGGTTGTCTCCGGAATGAGTTCCGCTGTCTGATTCAGTTCTTTCTGGAGTACTACGTCGCCGTAGGCCTTGCTTTTCAAGGCCCAGGATAGTGTTCCAGGTGGTGGCATGGGGCACAGGGTAACAGAGGTTGGCAGCCTTGCTGTGGTTGCTTCCACCATCATAAGCACATGGCACTTGCCATCATGTGTTTGGGTGTGTGGTACAGACAATCTGCCAGGCCTCCCCATGCTTAAATTTCAGCCATTGTCCACCACACCAAAGAGGTTTTAACCACTTGGGCTGCTTGATAGCAGCACATTTCACATTCATGGATAAGCTGAAGCTGGCATGTGTACCAACAGGGAACCAAACATCTCTAAATATCTGGAGTTGCTGGGCTGGGGGGAGCATTTTGTCCCCATTAGAGCAGTTCTAGGGAAATGTCCTGTTTGCAATGCTGCCACGAGCACCCACAAACACTGTGACTGGTGGGGAACAGGCACTGAACCAGTCCCTCACCTCCCCCTGACACCACACCTCTACCTCCTGCATGGTGGAACAGGCAGCCATGAGCCGTCTCAGCACCAGAGAATTGTTTGAAAGCAGCCTTATGATTGCTCTGTGTCTGCTTTACCAGCAGATAAAGAGCACCCTGAATATTGCTTAGCATTCCATGCTTGGAGGTGGTCACTGCTTCTGAAGATGGAGATACCCAATGCTCAGAAAAAAAGTGTTTGCAAATATTGAACATTTGTTTTTGCTGAATCACCTTTTCTTTTCCAGCAAAGTCACTAAGAAATTAGAACTATTAGACTGATAGTCAGAAATCACAGGGAGAAATGCAGTATCAGTCTTATGCAGAAGCAGAAATGTTTTAAACAGCTTCCTTTGTTTTTATGTAGCATTAATACATGGGTAAAAATCATAGTTTTCCAGAAAAATATAATATTTGCCTCATGATTTATTCATAGTCTTGTGATTAATAGGTCTGTGTGGTTGGCCTGTATTATCTACTTTTCTTTAAAAAAACCATCAATAAAAACTAATCAATATAGAGTGACTATTTTCATGAAATACAAAGTCGTGCTGCTGAATCTTTCTAATGCCACATTGACTATACTGAACTCATGAAATGTTAAAAGGTCAAGTCTCAAAGAAAAGGCTGCAGAAATATTGAACAAACTGGTAGAAAACATAATATATAATGTAATTAGCAGGTATATAAATATATGTGATATTATGAAAAAAAATTGATATAACTTTTATAGAGAAAAAATATCTCACAGCTCAATGGAGTTTTTTGGGAGGAGGGAGGAGAGGGAAGTCCCCAGTGAAGTCTCAGAAATCTGCCCCTGGAATTGTGTTGTTTCACATAGAAGTTATCTGAAAAAAGAGGCATAGCCTGAGGTGAGAGAATTTCCTGATGGCAAGTTCCTCTAGGTAGCAAAAATGAAAGTCAGCCAGAAAAAAAAGGATTTCATGCAATGAATTATTTGGTTAAAATGGCAGAAAAAAATCAATGTTGTCAAAGGAATCCTAACACTATGTGCAGAAAGAGAAGTGTTGAAGAGAGAAGTGCTATTACTCGGCCAGAAGAGATCCCTGAGTTATGACACACAGTTTTATGAAGGGCAAGAAAGCTGAACAAATGGTACAAACTGAATGATTAAACAGCCAGGGACTCTTCAGAGCGGAACAAAAGAAGCAGACGGGTGATTTGACAAGGAGTCTTAAAAACATGAGCAGTGTAGAGAGAGGAGCTAAAGAGTCATTATTCCCTCCTTCACCAAGCAGAAGAACCAGAGGAAACTAAGAGAAATGGGCAGGTAAAAAGTCCAAAACAAATTTAAAAAGGTGCTTTTTTGCCAGACATGTAATTCAACATGAACGCTGCAGGACTTGGTGGGTGCCAGAGGCTTTTGGGGGCTCGCACAGCTACTGGACAAATCAATGGAAGAAAAATGAATCAAAGTCTGTAAACCATGAAGACACCACATCTGTCCCAGGATGTTACTGAACTGCAGACAGCTGCAAAGTGGAACAGGTACTGTGCCACCATATACTTGTCCTGATCATGGTAGCCTTCTGCAGGCAACTGATGCTGGGCTGAAAGGTCTGCTGTGACCCAGACTGGCCATTTTGAAGGTGGGACTGAAATCCATCAGGAAACTGAAACAGTGAAAAAGACATGGAGGTATCTGCATTGAAACAAAACCAGAAACTGATCCCATGTGACAAACTAAACAGCAATGGAGAAAGTTTAGCTGTCAATAGAATAGTGAGCAGTATCAGGTGGTTCCAACTGTTTTCAGGCAAAATAAATAGGATTTTCCTTCTTGCAAATGGGAAGAGATACACCAGGAGTGTGAGAAACAGGGTGAAAGGGTTCAACATGAAAGCTTGGCTAAGCTTTATCCAAACAAATACATACTCCTATCGCCCCAGCCATATAGTTGATGGGGTTTGGACCTGCAGTTTCCAGATCTACCATTCTCATGATATGCTTCTTTAAAAGACAGATTGTTATCCTGACAAATTCTTGGGAATAACCTTTATTAGGATATGAATGGATAGGCAAATTATGACAGAAATGCACACATGGCAACAAGGTCACTTTCAGGGGCCTCTGCATGCTTTTGTGAATTACCTCTTTTTGTATTGTTTGCCCTTTATAAAATATCTACCCATTCTAAATTCTAAAGTACAACCTTAATTTTTCAAGAAGAGCAGTGCAAAAATTCAGAAATGGTGCACAACAGGTGAAAATGAAAATCTGCTAGAACTTTTCCTATGAATAAGAATTAAAAAGAAGTTTTTGAAAAATAATACTTCTTTCTATGAATTAGGCAATTTCATAGAGTTGATTGGGAAAAGATAAGTATAAAGCGTATCTGTTATTTAGAACTGCAGGTACGGTTTTTGCAGTGGATTAGGATGATAGTAATTTTGCGTGGGTTGTAGATTCAGCTAAAGACAACGGTGTGCCTAATAAGGACATGTGAAAACTGCAGCCTGACATGCTTTTAATGTGGTTTCATCTCAGTTTCACCTCTTGAACTGACTCACTTCGAGAACACATCCTTTGCTTGTGTCCTGCAGAACAGGCGTGAGTCTTAAGACACATGACAATGTGTAGCTGTAAGAGGCTATGATCTGGTGTAATTCATGCATTTATGAGCCGTGAGAAGGTCCAAACTGAGACTCAAAGTCTGTACATATGTTTTTAAACCATTTGCATTTCTCATTAGGCTTCTCTCATTCTTTGTAGTGGGAATTGTTCTAGCTTCAATCATTTCTGCATAAATCAAGTTTTCTTACATCATCCAAACTCATTGCACTAAAGGCAATTTAATTCTAGTTCAACATACATTGCAACTAGTGATTTACCTCAGTTGTCTTTGAGTAAACTTTAAACTGGATTAGTTCCTTCTAAATGAAAAAGCCAAAGCTGGTCAAAATGGACTCACTGATTCAAAACTGATAATGCAGGTAATTTTTAATTCTTTCATCTAGATTAGACATTGGACAGATTCAGGGGTCATTCAATGTCATTTCACCAGGCTAACTGCCTACCTCCTGTTCTGGAAATGGGCCCTAGAACCATCAGTAAAAACATCCTGATGTCAGAGTGTGCTGACCAGGAAAAACTGCAATGAAAAATCAAGTGTCACTGGAAATCAAGTCCTGCTTGCAGTATGCAAACCTAAACAAGGATTATAAACAACTAGGGAGACTTTCCACATTTCCTGTGCTTTAAGCCACTTTTGGAAGCATTTAATTTCACCCTTGCTTCTGACCTACTAGATGATGTTTTACTTTTGTGTCTGGTCTTTCACGGTAATCAAACATGAAGAAGGCAAACATGAAGTGTTCAGCTTGTATTTCTTTGTCCTTGAATTCATTCAACAACTAACTCCTCCAATGCTGATCTGGAAGTGAGTAGATACTCACAAACTGTTTCTCCTTGTTATATAGATAGACCCACACCTAGACAAGTATATTTTTTTAATGAATCACTTAGACCATTCTTTGATTTCCTAAGTGCAAAACTCTTTTTCTATTTTATTCACTCTTTTGATTTTTTGAAGTAGTATAGGAATAAAGGAGTAATGTGCTTCCTTGGGAAAACAGACCATTATTCATTCCCTGCTGAAAGGCTGCTCATCTCAGCTGACAAAAAATGCCCTTTCCACAGACCACTCTGATTTAAGATCATGGACTCAAGACAGCTCACATATTATATTAATTACTGCACGGTTTTAAATATTGTTTTTATTATATCATTAAAACACAAGTAAATTTTCCTAGACAAATACATGCTCATTGGAAAGGAGAGAAAATGAGACTGTAGAAGTGGCTTAGAAAATCTAGACCTTACAGTACTTCTGCAAGGCTTTCAGCTGAAACGTTTATGATGAGAGTAGATGGAGCTTTATGAAAAATGTCTAGTGAGTACTTAAGAAGCTCCGGGAACGGACGGTGGCTCACTGAACATTAAAATTTTGGAACCATTGACCTCAAACCACTCTCTGTGAACATTATTACCACACACTGAAGAATCTGAGTACCAGCGTGATCTGTGCAGGTCTCAGTGCTGTGGGCTTGTTCTATTCTTCAGGAGAACAGTAGGGAAATACCACTTGTATTCTTGCTCCTTGCTCGTTTTCCATCTTATTATCTTCTTCATCTATGCAGAAGAGAAAGAATTATAGTAGAAACCCAGGAAGAATTCTGCTGAATAACTTCATAGATTTCAAGTGAGATTCAAGTGCTGTTAATAGGATTAAGGGAGCCATCAGTGAACCAATGATGATAAGAAGAACCAGACTTGATTTGAAGTTATTCTGGTATAAACTGGTGTCATTCTACTCACTTTCATGAAGGTGCTGCAAATTTATATTTATGTAAATGAATTCAGAGTGCTTAGTACTTTACTGAAAAACTTTGATTTGAAATTGAAGAGTGGGCAAAGTGTTGTATCTGAGCAGGATCTTTAATTATTGTAACTTAAAATCTGCATGGCTGAAAGACAGGTTATACTTTGAAGCATTCAAGTGAGAAAAACATCATTCTGACAAAAACTTTAATTGCCTCTACTTATCTTTCTCAACAATATTTTTAGTCCAAACAGTTTATAATCTTTTTTTTAGCACACATGATAACTGTTCAGTGCACTTCAACTTAGGCTATGGCATACTTCCCTTCTAAAGATTTTAAGTAAATGCATTCTGAAGATTCACCCAGATGGTTGCATGCAATGGCCAATTCTCTTCTGAAAAGTCTTATTTTCAGTAAAATTTTTATTACCAATCTGAAATGTTCACATTCTTTGCACTGTAAAATCTAATATTGCAAGGGTGAGTTCACGTGCTGTTGGCTGTTGACTTCATTTTCATTGCTGCTGTTACAGCTTTGCTGTACAATCACACAACGCAATGTACAGCCTGCTTAGCCTCACTGGTCTCCAGTGAGGACTCCATAGATAATGTGCAAATGCCAAGCACTGTGTTTGCTCTGTCCTACACCTGCTGCTGAGGAAAACTGGGCAGCAGCAGAGGGAACAGCAAAGAGCCTTGGAGGTATTGGCAGACAGGAGTTTAACAGGAGAGGCCAGTAGAAACCTCTGTCTTCAGGATGCTGTCAGCAGTGAGAAGGGACACACATATGCATTCATCCTTTGGCAACTGTAAGATCTGAAAGAAAGATAAAATAGTGGTATCTCTTTTTTTTTCAGTTAACAGGAAGTTCTGGTTCTGAGGTAGAAGAAACTTTTCTTTCTTCTTGGCTGCAGGAAGTAGAGAAGATTTGTGTGAGCATTATTAGGGCAAGGACTTCCTGAGCCTGGGTTTGGGAATCTTGGCTCACTTTCCTCTCCAGTAGCTGCAGTGCCAGA
This sequence comes from Coloeus monedula, assembly GCF_965178545.1. Classification (NCBI taxonomy): domain Eukaryota; kingdom Metazoa; phylum Chordata; class Aves; order Passeriformes; family Corvidae; genus Coloeus; species Coloeus monedula. The sequence goes on along the minus strand of NC_138782.1, from coordinate 48,252,735 downwards.
TGGGCTGGGCTGGACTGAATCCTACCACATTCTCCAGGAGTTTAAAATAAACTGGCTTAAAAGTAGGATTTAGTCTGCCTGAATTAGCAACTAACTGGCATCTAAAGTCCAGGACATTGATTGAACCACTTTTCCCTAAGTCCTCTGTGGCCACTGAAGAGGCCTGGGTGCCTTTGAAAGCCACTTGTCTCTCTGAGCTTCTCAAGGGTGGGCACCTAGGCAGGAACATGGGGGCGTCACTGGGGCTCCCACACCTGCAGCTCTGTGACTGTGCTGTGTAACCTTGCTTAACAGCAAAGCAGTGTGTTAGGCTCCTTGCCCTTCCTGGTTTGTTGAAATACTGGTGGCACTTGCCTAGGACTGCTTTTCTTAAGAGATTTAAGCCATTTTTGAGTGCAGAAATGTTGCCTAAGTGTTTAATTCCCAGAGAAAGGCACTGTCTTGGGGTCAGCGCAGCTGGTCCTTGCAGGGAAGTTGCTCTCTTGGCTTGGACTAGAGGCCTGTTTAGCCCAGTACCCATCTGACAGGGATAGGTTGCTCCCTGTCAGTAAGGTGAGGACAAACATGAACAACAGCCAAAAGCAGGTGCCAAGGGAAAAAAATAAGAAATGTGGTCATAAATAGATGCCATGGGAAAGAGTATGAGAAGCAAGGTGTACTGGCAAATCGAAGTTTGTATTTGCAACACTTAACTGCTGTTACCTCGTGTGTATCTAAACTTCCTTTGGCAGGTGGGTCCTGGGATCCTGCTGTTTGAAGTATTCCCAAGATTTGGCTCTGTCCATCCGTGTAATCCCTGCAGGCAGCCTGGTTTAAGTTTTACAAAGCCAATATGCCACCAAGGTAGCCATCAGGCCCTGGGATGGATAAGTGAAATGCAATTACACCGTCCTCACCAGAAAAGGCAGCAAAGGTCAGGGAGTAGGAGGCCAATGCACAGGGGAGAGGCATAAGGATGTGAGAAAGACGCACTTGTGCACCCTCTGTATGTACATTTTTCTGATTTCGAGAATCAGGATGGTGATGCCAAACCTAGGCATTCATGAATACATGAAGTACATTCTTATTAACATCTCCTGTGACATACTGCTGTCACTGTCAGAAAATTACTAACTTCCCTGGCCGTGCAAGGTGAATTCCTGAAGCAGGAGAGAGCAATGACATGCAGTCAAGGCTCACTATTTATTTGCCTACACGAACCATTTCTGACAGGGAGTTGATCGAACAGCATTCAGGGCAACCCTTTCTTCTGGGCATTCCAGCCAAGTGCCAAAGCCCAGCTCCGCAGCCGTAAACCTGCTCCAAGAATTTACGCTGAGCAAATACCAAAGCAGAGTGCAGACCCTCCGGAGTCCTTCGCGAGGCAACGCAGCGCGGCGGTGACAGCGGCTCGCAGCAGCCCCGCAGCGCCAGACGCCAGCGGGAGGAAAGGCCGCAGATACGTGACACGCATGTTAAGGGCGTTTTTAATGTTGACGTTAAAGCCGGGCAGGGTGGTGGTGGTGGTGAGTGAACCGGCTTAGGGGGGGACCTACCGCCCGCTCGGCTCCCCAGCAGGAGCTGCAGGCCGGCCGGCTGCCCATGTGGCACTTACCGGGCGCTGTCACGGGCCGACCACGGGAGCACGGGGAGCCGGCAGTCGCAGGTTCGCCTCTGCACTTGCAGGAGCGCCCTTCCGCCGCCAGCCCGGCCAACCCGGCGGAGCCGCGGCGGCGGGCCCAGGGCGGGCGCGGAGGCGCGGGCGGGAGCGGGCGGGGCGAGCGCTGTGTTGCCGGGGAGACGGGGGCGGGCGGCGCGCGGGGCCGAGCAGGAACCTCCCGCCATGGGCTGCCGGGACGCTGTCAGCGGGATAAGAGCGGAGCGGGCGGCCGGGTACGTCGGCTCCGGCGGGGCGAGGAGCGGGTAAGGGCGGGACGGGTACCGCCACCGCGGGGGCTCGCCTGGCGGCGCGGGGCCGTGGGAGGGCGCTCAGCATAGGCCCTGTCCGCGGGTTTCGGCGGGCCGAAGCCGGCAGCCGCGGCGCCGGGGCGGGCTGTCAGTGGCGCTGCTGTCGCCTGGAGATACCGCTGGAGGCTCGGGGCAGCCCGGCGGCGGCGGCCGTAGTAGGCGGAAGGAGCCGCCGGCAGTGGCGCGGGTGGGGCCCGGCCCGCCCCGGGGCTCCCGGGCAGCAGCGGCCGCCGGCGGCGGGAGGGGCGCCGCGGGCTCGGGGCCCGAGTGTTCCCGGGGCCGCCCGGAGCGGTCCCTGCTGACATGAGGCCTCGGCCTTGCCGAAAGGCGACGTTTAATACTCCGTGTGCGAGTCCAGGCTGTGCGGGCGGGTTCTCCTCCGCCCCCTCCCGTGTTACCGGGATGCTGTGCGGGTGACCGAACACTGGAACAGATTGCCCAGAGAGGTTGTGGAGTCTCCCTCGCTGGAGATGTTTCAGAAGCGTCTGGACACAATCCTGTGCCACGCGCTAGGATGACCGTGCTTGAGCAGGGAGGTCGGAGCAGATGCCCCACTGTGGTCCCTTCCAGCGTTGTGTGCGAGGTGTTGGCGCAAAGCGGGAACATAACGCCTTTGCTGTCAGCGAGGCGTGTGTTGCAGCTAATGATTGAAGAAAAACAAACGTGGGCTGTTCACGGAAACGCGATAACGCTGGCGGACGTGGAATATACAAGGGTCGCAGCGTTTCAGCACCTGAACTACCTTTTTTTAACAACATCAATCAAAATGAGTGGACAGAGGAGCGATGGGAACTCTTCTACATATTCTTTGAGAGTGGGGAGAATGTTCAAAGATGCTTTTCCGAGAGAAAAACAAAATTCTGAGAATTGCGTATTGCCTGATATCCCCAGAGGAACTAAAGAGCTACCTTTTACTAACATCTGCAGTGAAGGGAGAAGGCAGGAAAAGCAGGTGCATCACTGGAAGTGAAAATAAAAGTTCTTGTATGAGAAAAAGCAGAGCAATTGAAGAAATTCAGAAAGAAGATCAGATGACTGAATGTCATGGCCTAGGAGTTAGAAAAGCATCTAATGTGGTTATAAATGGGACTGGCTAAAAAAAATCTGGATGTCAGACTTTTTTCTTTCTTTCTTTCTTTTTGCTTGTAGTGCCATGTGAATCAGTAAGACTTCATTGTAAGGATCTACAGAAATCTGGAGCTAGTGACACAAGCTTGTGTACTGTTGCTGATGAGATGGTGGGACAGCTATCTGTTTTAGTCATGTGTATCATAATCTTATGCTAGGTAGCAGAAAAGAGGTGTCTGGAACATTTAGCATTTCCTGAAGGAAGGATCTGATTTTGTTTGCTTGGACAAGAAACCATGTCTGCATAGAGCTTTTATTATAATGGAACTACAGTGTGGTAAGGACTCAGGAAAATATTCTTGAGTCTCCTTTTTGCCTTTTTTGTAGGCTCACAGACCAGTAGTGCAAAGAAGAAGGCATCCTCTCAGGTGCTTTAGAAAATCTGTGGTTTACTGGCTCTGAGAGTTTCTGGTGGATGTTTTGAATAGAGTGAATGAAAAATAATGTTGTTTTCATAGATAACCATAGATAAGGGGAAAACCCTCATCTTTTTCTATGGTGTTTTAATTTTATTATTCTTCCTTGTTGTCCTTTGGACAGAGACTCTTGCAAGCTAAAATCATATAATTTTCAATGCTTTACTTTTAAAACCAAAGTTAATAGTAAATAAGAGATCTCAGGAAGTCAGTTGTCACTTGCTTTGTTAGACTATACAGATTTCTTAAGAAGAGCTTTTTTGACGTCACTCCCTTCCTGCCTTCCCTTTCTCTTTGCCATGTGAATTTTTTTAATAATACTCAAAGACAGCTTTCCATCAAAAATGTTTGATTGTAAGAAGTTTTTCTGTTAAGTTAATGAGCATTTAATGAAAATTCTCCTTTGATGCTTCTTTTGCTTCCTCCTTCCTCCTAGTTCCTGGTAGGTTTTTCATGTGTCGCCACATCACTTGTTAGTGCAGCTTAAGACAGTAAGGAAAGAGCACTTTGTGAGCACTTTGAACAGTAGTGTAGGATCTGTTGGAAAGTGAGACACCGGATATGTAAACACTGGAAAAGAGAAACTGCATTCTTAACACATACTGAAAGTAAGTTGCTGTTTTCATGCAATTCTCTTTACAGTTGAGCTCCAAGAGCATAAGTAAATACTGTGATCCTGTGAACAAGCACTTCAGGAAGCTCAGCTCTGTATTTCTATTGTCAGTGATTTTTGTAATAGACCATGCTGCTTCCTTATTAGTATAAAATCGTACACCCTTGCAGCTGGTCATTTAATATTTCCTTCATATTCGCAGAATTTCACCATTGTCACGTTGGTCTCTTTTCAAATAAGATAATGTTACCCATGGAGGAAATCTGAAGCAAAACTAGTTTTGATGCTTGTCTTTTGAGTGCAGAAAGGAGCAGAGGGAATTAGGGTGAAATGATTATTTTGTAAGTGGATTCTGCTGCACCTGGAAGTGCTGTGCGGAGCACGCCTGCTTGTCCTCTGTGGGTGAATTTCAGTTCTTTGCAGTGAACAGCTGTCATTGACAAGACACACTTATACCTGTTTTATTTCTTTTTGAGGAGTCGTCAGGCTCTGTGGGCTTCCTTAGCTAAGAACTGTAGTAGCTGTTGCATGAGATGTCACTACTTCATCTTTTTTGTTATGTTTCTTGGAAAATTGGATTAGAATGTTAGAAAAGGATTGTAATATGCAGTGGAGGGAGGCCTTTATGTATATATGCCTGGGATTACTTTGTCTCGCTTTCTTTTCCAGTTCAGAGATGGTTGTGAGAATATCAGGTACTTGGGAAGATTATTGCTCGATGAAGGTTCACGGGCATTTAGATAGGATCAAGTAGTTGAGCTGGTGTCATTGCAGCTGTTGGCTCCTGTGACAGCACTGCTGAGGATGGTGTACCTGGGACAGGATCAGGTAGAAGAGACTTGAGGCTCCTTCTGTTGTGTGACTTGGACTTACTTGTCTGAGCTTGCTAAGCTGATCAAGCAGCTTGTTACTGCTGAAGGGGGAGATCTCCCTCCTGCAGCCTTCCCTTCACTGACAGTGACAACTGTCTGATCCCTCAATATGGCAATTCAACAACAACAAAAAATCCAGCTGAAAAAGCTAGTTTTCTGCAAACCTGTTGGGGTGAGTCACATCAATAAGGAACTGGATGAGTGCAGTGCTGGAGATAAGAGGAAGAAAAGTGTTGCTGGGGAAGAACAGAAGTATCTTCTTGCTAGTCATGAGCTGTCAGGTGGGCTGAGCTCTATACCCCTAGCTGCATTTTGAGAGGTGGGGGCTTTTACTGAGGTTCATCAGGGTTTCTGATTCAGCTGCCATGGCCTGTTGAGAACTAATAAAGCAGCATGGTATGCAGGATCAGGTTTTCTTTTCCTCTGTTTAGATTCATGTATTGCATTTGAGTATGGCTCTCAGGGACTTTGAAATTAGTGCAAGGTAAAATCTTGCTTCCAGATAGAGCACTCTACACAGAAATGATGCTGGAATTTGTGATGGGAAAGGAGGAAGAGGCTATGTGTAGTCTTGAGGGTTTTTTTGCTATAAGCTCTTTGATTCATGGGGTCTGATTAAAATCTCTTTTTCTGGAAAGTCAGGTGTTTTTGTACCAATTATTTAAGTAGAAGTGTGAATCTTCTTAGTGTGATTTTTAGGCATCTATGTTGTGTGAAGATACAGATTAAATCTGATGCGGAGTGAGAGAGCAAGATGGAAAGAAACCCTGTGAAATTCCTTAGCTTATGTATGTGGAAGAAGGGATAGGTATGTAATACTGTGATCCATGTAGTGAAGTCCTAGAATAATGCTGTATCTTGGTACCTGTACCTGCTGAAACTTCTATTGCATCTTTTTTTGGATATTTCTGTAAAGTTCTGTAGCTTTTTTTTTAGTCACTACTGCACACTTAATCTTCCTTCATATTCTGTACCTCATGGGTTTTGTGATTTTGGTGTGTTACGAAGGAGCCAGGGCTTCCACTCTTTTGCTTCTTTGTCTTCTAGTTCTTAATGCTCTTCTCCCCCATAAGTAACTCTCTACTGCCTGCCCTTACTGTGGGTGAGATTTTGCAGTGACCACGCAGTGGGAAGCACTGATAGGGTTGTCTTCTGCACTTCTGAGCTTGTGTAGCTCCCTGCAGGCATCTGGGGCTTGTCCTGTGACACTTGTGTTTGTATGGGGTTGTTGAGCCATGTGCTGCTGAGGCACTGTGGGTATTACTTACATGATGAAAAAGCTTTTCCACACTTCCTGGATAATTTAAAAGGTGGGAAGTGGAAGGCGAGTAATGAATGGTGGTTTGCAAAAAATGGTGGAAGACTAGTGCCTGTTAGACTGTGTCTGTCAGATGCTTGCTCAACTACTCTGACAATCTCAGCTAATTCTCATGTTTATGAATTCTTCGCCCGCTTTTTGTGCACCCAGAAAGTTGAGCTCCTTGGCTTCAGTTAGAAAAGTATGGGAGCATGAGTGAGTATGGGAGCATAACTGTGAGGTGGGAGGAGGGAGTTTCTGATTTTTCCAACTGTTGACAGTAGAGAAAAATCTTTTTGCTTTCCCAAGAGAAAATTGGGAAGATTAAATATTAGAAGGAATTACTGTCAGGTAGTGCCAAACGCAAGGGTTTGTTGGAAGTATTAAAACTGATGTTAACTTCTGTGCAGTTTTATTTCAGCAAACACTTGCAGAAAAAAAATACACATCATCTATTCCTCTTTAGTATTGTGAAGGCATTTACCAAAGATTTATGTTCTTCGGGGTAATAAATGGTGCAAAGTATGTAACTAGTTCTGTTAACTTCAGTAAGCTACTGATTTGATAGACTTTAGTGCATTAGCTAAAAGATGGGGAATGAGTAACAGAAACAGCAATCTGAAGGGATGAATATGTCTCAGTGCCTTAATTCTAGAAAAATGTGAATTAGTAAGGAAAATATTTAAGACTTAGGGCAAGAAATGTTCTTGATAGCTTATAATTCTGTTGCAGGAGCTGATAAAAATCCAGCAATATGCTGATGTAAGATTTCAGAAGTTGACGTCTGTACAGTTTTGATTCACTAGTTTAAACAGACACTGAAATAGTATTAAAAAAAGTGCTAGTCTTTGACCTTCCTGTTCTCCTTCTATTGGAAGGCAAGAGAGTTTAACAATCCTCATTTCCAAGAATTGAGATCAAACATTCTTATGGTTTGCTGTAGAAAAAACAAAGCAAAAGCCCTCAAGTCTATAACCTTGTGTGCTACATGATTATTATCATTTTTCTTTCTTGCATCTTTCAGTGATGTGGGGAGATTTGAGTCAGTGAGGAATGTGTAGTTTCTTTTTTTATTTGCATGTTTCAATTAAGAAAAGATCAAAGGAAAGCAGAAAACTTCCTTTATGTGCCTGAATATATAGAGAAAATGCTGGGCAGTGATGTGGGGGTGTATTTTCCACTCCAGAAGGTACTCCTAATTACTCTAGAACTATTTTTAGAAGCCTAAATTACATCAGTTACAAAGTCAATTTGATTATTGGAGTCCCACTAAGTTCTTAGCATTTGCAGGAAAAATTATCATATTGTGTTTGCTTACTGAAAATACTACTTGGCTACATATGTACCTTCATCTGGCATACTTCATGCATCTCCTCACTATTTTTAAGAGTGTAAAATCTTTTTTGTGTGTGCTCGTGTGTGATACACATTTATAATTGGGGACTTCCTATTTTGGTGCTTTTTTTTCTTTGTATTGTGCATAGATTAAAGGTTTTTTCTGGTGATTCAGCCTTTTGTTAAATGTTTGTCTATCTAGTAATAGGTATACTGGGAAACTTCATTTTTTTGGTCATTGTTATAGGTAATTATTGTGTAATTATTGATTGCAATTTTTCTGTTGGCATCTGTACTCCTTGACTAATTTGGAGTGCTGTTTAAACTTCAAAAATAAGTAAAAAATCCTAGCTGTTCCTTATTTGCATTCCCACTGGAGAAAAGCTACCTAAAATGAGATGATGTGAGTCATTTTGCCTGCAGTTATCTGGAATGTTGACTGGGTCATCTGAGTCCAGTTCAGTCCGAGACGGGCAGCTGAAACAAATGCCTCTTTGCTGTAAAGCCCGGGAGAAATACAGGGTCTGTTTCCCTAACACCACCAAAGCTGTTTCCAGTTTTGTAAAGAAGCTGGCATACTGATCTTAACAGGAATAGCAGTGTATGTAACTCTCAGATATTTAGGTAACTTTTTAAATTGCCAGCTGCTGTTTTGTCTGCTTCTGTTTGATAACAGAAAGTACCTACTTCATTGACCAGTATTAAAGATTCAGAAGTGGAATTAGTTTTCTGCCCTTTAATGACTTTTTTTTAAAAAAAGAACTCTGATCATTGATCTTTCCCTCTTATTTAATTGTTCTTGGTGGGTAGTTTAGTCACAATGCCAAAACTTATCTTAAGCACTTTGTAGTTTTAATCCTCTAACTACTATGCTTTCATTTAGCATAGCCCTTATTCGTTCATATTCCTTCACCAAGAGTGCCTCAAGATACTGCTCAAATTTTTACTTCTTCTCTTTCTCCAAGTATTGGTACAATCAAAGTGTATAATCTTATAAGTTACAAAAAGTTTTATATGAGCCTCTAGATCATGACTTGAGTGGATATTTGTTGTTCAAAATGCAGGATGGTCTGCATACTTGTAGTGTGGCCCCAGCTATAGTCACAGAGACCACACTATCTCCAGTACTGTGGTTTAATGTAAGAGAGGGTATCACAAAGTCTGCCTGGTTGTGCAGGGCTGATCTCTGTGGGCTCAGTACTGGAGACAGAGGCCCTGAACTTCTGACTTACCTGCTGTGCTAGACTGCTGCTTTCCTTTCACTTTGTAGAGTCTGTGGAGGTTAGTCTTGATCTTTAGATTTAGTTGTTACTGTGCAGCCGAGACTGTTAAGGCTTGCTTATAGCCTGTTCTGTGGTTAAAGTATCAAACCTAAAGTATGGAAGAAGGTATCTAGGAGTATTACTTGTATTTATTTTTATTTAGGGAAGAGCTTGTTAGCAATCTGAGTAGTGTTCAGAACAAGGCTCACTTAGGAGCATTGCCTTCTCACTGCCAAATGTTTTACAGATGATCTTCATCCTTCATCTTTCTTTTGTAAGAACTTACTGGTCTTTGATAGATTCCACCTTGTGGTGGAATATTTGTCAGTTCCTTCCTTTAGTACCATGTGTTTGCAGAGGTATTGGCCTCTGACACTTTGGATAAGATCTGGAAGAGATCTTAGCCTTCAACTCGGCTAACAAAGCTTGTTGCCAGCATTCTCATGGTATTGGTAACAGCATTGTATTCTTCAGTGCGTTTTAGCTGATATTCGTGATAGCAAGCATATTTGTTTTTGACGTAGTGCTGCAATGATTATCTTCAAAGGCCCCCAGCTTTCCCCATGCCTCTTGTAAGGAGTGCTTATGCTCCATGCCTGTATGCAGTGGTCTGAAATGTGAAAATTTTAAATGAACTGTAATGGATTTAATTTGGCTAACAGCTATGTTGTAGTTACTGACTTTGGATAGTGTAGGACCACAATCTTAGCATAAACTTGAGTATAGCATACGTACCGGGCTAATGTATAGCTTGAGTGTAGGTGGTTGGTTGAGAGCCTGTCTTTCATTAGTGTTGTACTTTTTATCTTGTTAGATGAATCATCTCTCATTTTTGTGCTTGATTTCAGGCTTGACAAGAATGTATTCACGGGTGGTTCATATTGCTTGAAGACTAAACAAAATTCCCCATGAAGCTGAGAAGCTGTCTCAAAGCACTTGTGTAATATGCAGCTAGCTTGTGGGATTCTTTGCCATTAGCTCTGTCTCAGTGTTATTTCCCCCAGACTCAAAAGGAGGAAATTATTGATAATCTGTTAACTTGTAAAGGGAATATTGATCTTTGTAGCTCAAGGCAGAACCTGAGAACCTGATGAATTTTAACATGAAAAAATGTCCTAAGATGACGTTTTAGAAACTGTTGAACAGAAAAACATGAACTTGTGTGAGGGAGTAGGGTGTATTGTTGTATGTAGACAAGAATAATGTGTATATGTTAATCTGAGATACCTCTGAGCAATGGTTCTATAATTTAGAGCTGATTTCACCAATAGTTATGCTAGACAAGTAAGATTCTAGAAGCAGTCATGTTGGAGAGAGCAGACATAAACACTCAGCAGTCAGAATATATCACAGGAAGCTGATTAAATTCTAGTAAGTACATTAGGTTCTTTTGAAAGAATACACTGACCAAGTTTTGGAAGTGTAGTCTGCAACAAGCTTTGTGCCCAGTGACATTACCCATGAGTTTTATTTCAAACTGTTAAAAAAACCTGAGGCCTGAAAATCATGGGCAACTATAATTTGGGAGTAAGCAAGTGTTTGGTTTTTTTCTTTCTTCTTATTTCCCTGTGTGGTACACCACAGGTCTGGGTCTTGATCAGAAGAATGACAGCTCTGAAACCCTTTCTGAGAAGGTGACCTGCCTGCACCTGCTGTAATGCCTCTGTGTATCTCAAAGTGTCTGTAGCCTTGGGTATGTTTGCTGACTTGATTTTACATATATATATGACAGGTATTTTGGAGAGCACCTGTTTCTTTTATTTGAACAAACCTGGCATATTATTTGTCTGATCTCATTTGGTTTTTTCCCTTGGCATTCCTATTCTACATCAGGAATGGCTAGTTTAGCCATCCAAGTCAGTGTTCCCCGACCATACACAATATGAAAATGAGTATTTTTATTCCCTTAAAGACTATTTTTTTCAGTAAGCACAGATAATTTCTTTAAATATTTTTTTTCAGTGCAAAATACAATTCTTTCACATCCACTTGCAGGTAGAAATTTTTTAATTCTCTGGTTGTACAAGCACCGAGCTTCATGGATTAGATTTTTAATACCATGGCAGTAGAACACAAGTAAACAACGTACTTACAGAAGGTTTACAATACTTGTAGAAGCAGGACTCTCAAACTTCAGGCCTTGCAAGACAAACATCCCTCTTAAGTGAGATGGAAGTTAACACATAAAAGTGGCAATATTAAGATTATACAGACATAAACATGCTTGTGTGTACTGAAACATCATTGCTCTGATGGTCTCACCATACTTTTGAGGGTTCATTAAAATAATACTTGTTTACTGTCTTGTGCACTTGACACAGTTTCCTGGCTTGTTAAAAGGACAGTGCATGTGTTATTTAACCAAACATACCAAGCATTTTAGGTTTTCACTTTTTTCTTTATTATGGGGAGAGAGACTCTGAATAACTTGTTCAGAAGTAATATTGATCTAGTGGACTACACATAAGGCTAAAAGCTGGTTACTGAGCTCCTTGACAAAATCAAGGACTTGGCTAGAAATAGCACTGTGCCGAAAAAATTGACAGCTACCTGCAGTCTGATAATAAATTCTGTATGTTAAGAGGTTGGTTTTTCATGTGCTATGTCATGGTTGGAGCAGCACTGCCTTAGTATGTAATGGGGTTTCTGCTTCTGTAACCCCAAATAGTTAATAAATAATAGCAGAGGACAGAGCAGACAGTGGTTGAAAATACTAAGTAGGAGGTCTTCTGTGGAGCCAGAGTGTTGTCTGGTATGTCTGTTTTGAGAATGAACCAAACTTGAAAGTGTCTTGGTTTTGCTCTTGTTTGCTCATGTTTTTGGCTGAGTTGTTGGATGGTTTGCAAATGTTCACTGTGTTTTGTAAGCTATGCTTTTGGCTGATTGCCCTGCATCAGTAATGCAAAGCATCAAAGTGTCTGAAGCTTTCTGAGATGCTCTGCTTAAACTGCAGGTTCCTGTTTTCTTTAGGTCTATGTGTTGCTCCTGCTGTGTAACCTATTTTTGGCAGTGTCAGCTGAGTATTTCTTTCCAGCTTGTGTAAAGTTTTTAATCATATCAAAACAACAGAAAATGAAGAATGCTGATTTTGGTGATGCACTCCTTCCAGGCTTTACTTGCATTCTCTCACCACAATCAGATTTCAAGGCAGCACTTCCCATTTCATTCCAGGCCACACTAGATATGTATTTCTCTGTTGCATGCTCTCATGCACTTTCTTTTCCTCCCCGGTTTGCACAGAGGTTTTAATTCTTAGTCTGTTAGTGAATTTCTTTAACCAGACAATCAAAATTGCTGTCTGCCACTAACAAGCTAAACTTAGTTTCTGCAATAACCGTGACAATCTTTGCTACAATAGCAAAAGCCTCTTGTGGAGTGTCCCAGTGTTAATAAGATGCGGATGCTCTTCATTATGTATCTGTCCTCTGCTAACAGAAGCTTGAGCTTAAATTGCAAGTTTAACCCCAGAGTAAATCTGATTAAATAATGATTGATATATTAATGTAAAAATCCTTCAAAAGGTAGCAAATATGCTCTCCAGAGCATAAACATTAAGTGCAAGCAATGAGAGTGGGAAAAGCATTTACTAATGGAAATGAATACTGTATAAACTAAATGTAGTGTGTGTTGGCCAGTGGTGAACTTGTATTCCCACATACTTTATCCTACAGAATGGGTGAAAAGGCTGCAAGTTTTGAACTGAGGCCAGAAAAAACTTGATTGCACTATGTCTTATGGAAACTAAGTTTTTTTTCAAAGCATTAATTTTAATACCTACTGAAAATGCAACTTCATTGCAGTTTGTACTTTTACGGACTTACAAACATGCCACGCCTGGTCAATGTTTATCTCTTACCTGAAACAGAAAACTAGGGAAGATAAATAAATTAACAACTTCATGTAGCTGTATATCATCTAGTATTCTTTTACTCCTGCTGCATCTTGTTATGCAACAGTTACTGGAGGTAATAAACTAGTATTGTGGGCTTTTGACTTAGTACTGTATTTCATTATGATGGTGCTGTAGTAATTTAGTAGTTACTGCTTTTTGTTGTTTACTGGACATTCCAAGCCTTTCTGGGCAATGCATTGCTGAAAACATGACTAAGGAGAAGGCCCAGTTCACTCTAGTATACAGAGTACTAGTTCTGACTATGCTTTTGTTGCATTTTCTTCTTTACACAAATTCTACTGTTGTTAGAGATAACATCTCATCATTAGCACTAATCTAGTATATTAATGATTCAGTATTCAGGATTGCTGAAATGGTCTTATTTTTGAGTTCCATCCTTTTATGAACAATAAGACAAAAGACAGTCTTACATTTTAAGATGCTCAGTTGATTAGGTACTTCATAAAAATGGAAATAAGTTCAGAGAAAATACAATTTTCAGGTGTAAGAAATGGATTTCTACCACAACAGTAAATAGGAAATAACTCCCTTGAGAGCTGATGCAGAAGGGGGCCAGAGGGCAGACATGGTACAGGTTGGATTATGAGCATGATGCAAAGATTGGCATGAAATGGGCAGATTATAGAAGAATATCAGGTTATTCACAGTTAAGTGATTTTTTTTTTTTTAACTTGTGGGCTTTTTCCTTTTATAAGTAAATACTATGTAGTAGAGGTGATTTTTATGATACTCATGTTCTTCTAGGAAAAGAAATGGCTTCTTTTTTTTTCTTTTTTTTTTTAAGAGCTGGCTATGTGAAGCTCTGACACATAGTGTATTTCAGAGTTGTAAAACTGTAAATGTCTCATTGGGACTGTATACAGCATTCTAGTAGGTTTCTTTCTGCTCTCATACAGCTTAGTTCATAAGTGATGTTTTAGGTTTTGGAGGTTTTATGTTGTTACGGTGACATCTCTGAAGTTGAAAGTACAGGGGTTTTGTGTAGCATCTGCTTCCATATTACCAGGCACCACAGCAGTTAAAGATGTGTCACTTGAAACAAAAGAAAAGTGCTGCAGTAGAGTAGATCCTACTTGAAACAAGTTGTCTGGCATACTTTCTTGGAGATGAAAGTCCGTCCTGTGTAGGGTGAAGTATCAGCATACCACAATCTACAAGAGAAGGGTGAAAAGCAAGTGGAAACCTTAGAGTGGGGGTGGGTTAAAAAAAAAAAACCAATTAAACAAAAGGCCTAAAACAACAAAAACACCCCCATGAACACCCCAACCTCTGCAGAGGGTTTACTGTGCTATAATGTCAGGAGGGCAAGTGGTTCACCGAGTTCTTCTTTGAAAAGTCAGGTTCCTAAAGTGCTCAAATCACTTGTCAGGAAGCAAATACAAAAGGGAAGAAGTTTGTCTGTCCACAGACAGCTTTTTTTGGAAGCTTCTTCATTAGCTCTCGTTTCTCCTTGTATGTTCTTTGTCTCTAGCCTCAAGATAAGTTGAATAATGAGGTTATATCACAAACTGTTTTGACAGACACATTTGTGCTGTCAGTCTGTTTCAGAACTTAATTGCAGAAAAAGAAATAGGTACAACAAAACTTGCTAGCACTTGTTGAAACAAGTCCTAAAAGAAGTGCTCCATTATCCAGCATATCTCTTCACAATTTTTTTTTCTGCACTGTAGGATGAGAGCATCTTAATTCCTTATCCATTCTATATTAAATTACTGTATTCAGAATATATGCTTAGTGTCTTTTTGTGTTAATGGCAACAAAATCATACTTTATCTTTCTACTGATCCACCCTTTTGATAGAGTATGGCAATGTATGTTTAATCCATGTAATAATGCAAGCAGTGCAGGAAACCTGGAGACTGAAGCTTCAACTGGAAGGATACTAAAACGTGATGGACAGCTTATCTCTACATCTATTAGTCTGGTGCAACTGCAAAACCACTAGCTGCTTAAACTATTCTATTTCAATAAATTGTGAATATTAGCTGAATGGGTAAGTTAGTTTTTTTGTGAGGCTGTGGATGAAACATGTTTCCTAGCACTCAAAGGGAGGCCAGTTATTAAGTGCTTGCCTGGGTAACCTGTAGTGTTTGTCTCCTTCCGTAAATAAGTCTGTCATGTAATGTTCATGCTCATCATAACTAACTTAAAGCTGCAATTTTTATTTACTTGCCATCTGAGAATACTAAAATAATGAATTTAGTGTATTTCTTTCCTTTTTTTCCTATCTGTTGGGGGCTTTTTTTCCCCCCAAATTAACTGTGGATATAATAAATGTCTTCTGAGTGCTCACTTAGAGACCTTTAGTAGCTTAATGTTTTTGAGACTTTTCTTGGTTATGACCCTTTGCATTCCCAGTGATAATTTTTCACTTGATGAGTTTCCCAATGACAAATTTTCAATTTTTATTAACTAAATCTTCCCCAGTGCTTAGTGTAATAAAGATTGGTATTCTGGCAGGACAGACTAGGACAGATTTAAGATGCATTTACTCAACACCTGACTGCATAATTCAGTTCTCCTGCTATCCCTCACTTGTACCTGGAGCTGCAAGTTCTTCAGATATTATATATGCAGGTAGTGATCACTAAAAATTCATACTGTTCCTAGAGGGAACTATTTACACTTGCATACCTAGCTCCTCTTGCATTTTAAAAACTAATGAATTTTATTATGTTAATTTATCTCATATATGCCAATTATTTTCTCTGTAATAATATTTCTGTTGTACACAGTCCTAAGCTAAAAGTGAAAACCAGGGCTTTGAAGCTCGAAAAACCCTCAAGGACTCTTCCTAAATTTCAAATAGCTATCATAAAATAACTTTTAAAAAAATCAATTTCATATTAACCATGATAATTTTCTGTTTTTAAAAACAGGTGAACCAAGAGTGATATTTCCAGATATATTTGCTTTTTCTTCCAGATAGGAGATAGATGTGCTAAGCTGGCAAAGGGATTCTGGTAAGAATTTTTTTGTTACTTCTACAGTGAATGTCATATGTATAAGTGCTTGCAGTTTTGCTACTAGAAGGAGCTTTCTGTACCATTAGTGCAAACAAACTTGCTTTTACTTCAAAGGTCTAATTTTTTACCTAATAATTACATATTAATCCATCTGTTATATTTAAATGTTGCACTGAAAGTTATTTGGCTTTTTTTTTCGCATATTCTGTGCTTGGATATAATGAAAATACTTGACTTTTGAAGCTTTTACTTCAGCTCTTTATACAGAAATAGGCATTAAATATGCTGTTGTAGCACTTAAGTAGGGTTTATGTGGATTAAATCATCTTGTTTCCATAGTTGCCATCACTGGTTCTTGTTTTTGTTTTGCTTTCTTCAGTGATCCTCTTGAGAATTTTCTACAGCTGAGTCTTGCATTTCTTGTCTTGTTTGAGTTAAATGTTTCTTCATGTACTAGTGCTGAGCATCCAAAGCAAAATTAATCAGTTTGGGAAGCAGAACCAATGTTTTTGGTATTTCCTCCTGAACAGTGGCAGCAGAATTGTCTCTTGAATTAAGCACACTCTAGTAGCGACTGCTACCCACTCAGTTGTACCAGAAGGAAAACACCTTCTGGTTTAGTTGTAAATCTAAAGCATTGTACTTCTGCAACTCCCAAAATTATCTGAACTCAATAATTTTTTTTTCTTTTCCATTTGAAACAGCCTGAATACTGTTGGAATACATAATGTGATATTGTTCAAATAACGTATTAAAGAATATGTTTTCTGTACAATGATGTGTACGTGCTGTGTGTTTTGCTCTTATGCTTCAGGCCAAATACCTTTTAGTAGCAGACAAATGTTGAAGCTTGCATAGAGGTTACAAAGAAAAGCTGGAACAATGTCATTAACTTCCATTTATGCAGTAGGAGGGAATGCTCTGTCACAGGCTTTCCCCTGATAGATTTATAAAATCAGTGTTTGGGGTCCTGGGCTGTTAGCTAAAGTTTCACTGAAATTCTCTAAGTTCATTCTTTTCTTTCCCTTCCACCCTACATCGCTATATTGATTCCTTAGTTAACAGACACTATCTTTTGGAGGGGGTGAGAGACAGGGAAGAAACACTCCTTTTTTTTTTTCCCCCCAGTATTTTGTCTAAAAGGTATGTGTTTTCTGATGGAGTTAATTTCTGTCCTTTCCTCTACTTACAGCTCAGACATGAGCAGTGCCAGTAACTCACTGGCACGGGAATTCTTGACTGATGTCAACAGACTGTGCAATGCAGTGGTACAGAGGACAGAAGCCAAGGAAGATGAAGAAGAAGAAACTCATATGGCAGCACTGGGACAATACTTAGTTCAAGGCCGTGGGTTTATTTTGCTTACCACTTTGAACTCAATTATTGATCAGGTAGTAGCTTTTCTTAACTGGTTTTAATTTTTGTATTGAGCTTTGGCTGTGTGGATTTTTCTGGCTCATGTTGTTCTTGGTGCTGGTTTTCTTTTTATGGGAGAGTGCATGAGTTAATTGGGAAAACTGGAAATTCAAAAAGGTATGTTGCAGTTGCATTCTGTCCTTTAGCAGGAGCTGAAAATGCAAAACTAGATAATCATATACCTGTTTGCCAGCTCATGTTTGCCTAAGGCATCTGTGAAGCTCAAGTGCAGTAGCTGGGTGGAAAGAGACTTCAGTTGCATGTCCCAGAATGATGTAAAGTGCCAAAATGCTTGAGTCAGCTTTCTGTGTTTAAAAGTTTTTGTTCTTTAGGACTGAAACTGTTCTGATAGCACTGCAAAGCATCCCATAAAAGAATTGTGTTTGAAATCTGATTTCTACAGTTCTTTCCTGCACTGAAGTTCTTAGTATATAAGTGTTAGAATCCCAGTTGGAATGGAGGGTTTTTAGTGGTTATTCTGTAGTTTTGATTTTTTTTGCTGTTACATTTTTGGAGCAAAGTTTCAAATTTGTCGGGGGTTTCATGTTGACTTTTAAAATCACTGTTCTGTGCTTCTGAGTTTTCTGTGGGGCTTTGGGGTTTTTTTGGGTAATTCTTTCTACAAGAGGTTTTAGGAGAGCTTTGTATAGAAACTGTTGCAGAGGTGTAATAAGTATCTTGGATGCTTTCTGATTGGCTCGAGTTAATTATTATAGCAGTCTTTGCAGTTGGGTCATTTTTTTCAGTGCTTAAAACAGCAGAAAGTCATAGGGAACTGAATGCTGACTAGCTTGGTAAAATAAAGAAGGTTAATCTATTTTTTAAAAGTACAAGATCTTTTGGTTTTATTTTGTTCCTAACATAGGAGCTGACATGTCGAGAAGAACTTCTGACCCTCCTGCTGTCCCTTCTGCCATTGGTGTGGAAAATCCCTGTCCAGGAAGAAAAAGCAATAGGTATGTTTTATCACTGACAGTATTAAGCATGTAAAATAAGTGATTTGTGTTTTACTATAGAGCCTAGGACTTTGTGCTAAAAAGTAGCTCATTGTAGCACATATCCTCTAATGTGGAATGAAGATGTGAATTCTGCAGAGAATTTAAATTAAAAAATGGCCATCTCCTGTCAGCATACAAGCAAGGTGAAAATTGTGCAGAGAAGGTAAAGGCTTTTGGTCAGTGTGAAAGGCAGTGCTTGTGTTGCTGTGTAAAAACTGAACAATGAAATGGCAGTGATCTTAGTCAGATTTTTTTGTTTTGTTTTGGGCTCTTAGATTTGTCTGATGCATTCTTTTACCTCCCAGAGGGTAAAACAAAGAGAGTGAAAGAAATGAAGTTACCTGACTGAGAGAGCTTCTAAGGATTCATACCTGAAGCTCTTCCAGGGTTTTTTTTGCTATTTGAAATTCCTCCAAATTGAAGGCTTTTGTTAATGTTTGTAGACTTGGAGTCTTTAAGGGCCAGTTTCATAGAGCTTTTATATAATAAGCTTTCCTGCTTGCTCAGTTGCATCATTCTTTCATGCCTGTAAGCATGATGGAATTAATGAAATGTTTTGGTTGCTCTTAGTGGCTTTTCCAGAGTTAGTTTAAAAGGCTGTTGTGTAAAGAGGTTTTAAGATGTGGTTTACACACTACGTAATGCACAGCTTTTACTTCTACGAATTACCCTCTCTTAGTACTGGTACAGTAAGCACAATGTATGCAGTTGTGCACTAAGTAGTTGGGTTTTTTCTCGGACTGAAGTAAGTTCCCCTGTTAGGCAGCTTTCTTCTTCCTGTGCAGGTGATATCCTTTGTTCGGTAAAGTACTGGTTAATTTCCTGCCTTCAAAGTAGATGATATTTCTTCCTTAAGTATCACAACTATGACTTTTGAAACAGCATGGCACAATAGTGCTTGCTAGATGGAAGCATCTTTTCTTTCAGCTCAAATAATGTTTATAGCTATTATGTGGGCTTCTGGGGTTTTGTGGGGGTGGGGGCTGTTGTTGTTAACTGTGGCATTTTTCTAAATACTGAACTTACGGGGTGAAGGATACTTGCACTTATTTTATGGTAGTTATTTTACTGCCCGAAGTATCCCGTTACAGTCCTCTCACTACTTTAAAACAACAATGGACTTAATCCAAGAACATGCAGAGTTGTTTCTCTGCTTGCTTTTTTTGTAATTTGATCTGAGTTTACTGATATAAATGAACCAGTGGTACTTCTGTTTTATTTTTCAAAATGTTCTTGCCCATAGAATCAGATTTAAATTTTGTATTTGCTATTTTATACTGCTTACTTGAAAGTTGGGGATTTTGTCTTGGCTTTTGTAGGAATATTCAGGACCCTAACCTTTATTCATTTCCATCTCCCTTTTGTCGTGACTATTTTTAAATCCCCTGCTTTTATTTCTGCTGCTTATATTTGGAGCAATTAGTGGTGAAGTAAAGATTGAGGTCTGTATACTTGAAGATTTGCACTGATAATAAGTAGAGAAATTTATTTTTTCTATTACCACTAGTACACTAACAATGTCCTCGTGCATTCTAAAAGGTCTGTGAGCTAACACACCTGGTTCCTATAGCAGCTAAGTTGCAAAAAGTGACAATGGAGCATCAAGTTAAAAAGACCTTTCTTCCTCCCTTTAGTTTGCGTGCCAAAAAGTTCTTTCACCTGCCTTGATGACATCTTGTCTTGAGAATGGTTTTCTGAGAATAGTTGTGCCAACAAAGTTTTAGGAAACCTTTTAGCACACTTTTGTCTAACCCTAAATAGAAAATGAAATAATTTGTCTAGGCTTTAAAAATAGCCAGTATGGCCGGTAAACATGAGTTGTTGCTGCCTGTTTTATACTGAAAATGTCTGACATAGGTATATGCAAAACCATGACCTATTGAGATACAAATTTGCTGCATATTTTAAATCTGGAAGTATTTAACTATAAAATTAGGAAAAATGCTTTACATATTATAATGCTCCTTTAATGTTCCTTTGTTATTTTGCTGTTTCAACAGATTTTAATATACCCTTTACAGTAGACATATGTGTGACCAAAGAGAATAATACAAGTTCTGTGAAATCTACTCAGGAAAAACTAAGCTTGGATGGAAGCGCTCATTCATTTCTTCAGACTTCTGTGAAACTCAGTCTTCGCTCTCGAAAAAGCGGCCGTCTGCGCAAAACCACCCACCGCTACTCTGTGCGAGATGCACGGAGGTCCCAGCTGTCCACGTCCGATTCCGACGGCAATTCCGATGAAAAGACTGCTGTAATAACAAAACACAGACGCTCCCAGTTACTGCAGCCCTTTTTAATGGCTTCTGGTAGGGACAGCTACCCTGGAGGTAAAAGTGATTGTCGACCTGCTGAAGTGGTACCAGATTCTAATATTGATGCCCCTAATCTAGAAAGTTCCAGCAAAGTTAGGCCAGCATTTGAGATTTTGAATGAGCCAGCTGCAGGAACTTCTGAGAGCAGCATGAATAACTCTCCTTTTGACTTATGCCATGTCTTACTGTCTCTCCTAGAGAAAGTGTGCAAATTTGATATTACTTTGAATCACAGCTCTGCTCTTTCAGCGAATGTTGTGCCCACATTGACAGAGTTCTTATCAGGATTTGGAGACTCTTGCAATGTAAGTAGTAACACAGAAAATGAAGTGGTTTCTGCAGGGTGGACAGAAGAACCTGTGGCTCTGATCCAGAGGATGCTCTTTCGAACAGTGTTACATCTTATGTCTTTAGACATTAGCAATACAGAAACAATGCCTGACAATTTACGAAGAAATTTAACAGACTTACTTAAAGCAGCATTAAAAATCAGAGTTTGCTTGGAAAAGCAACCTGGTCCTTTTGCTCCAGGATACAAGAAAACACTACAGCAGCTGGTTCAGGATGACTATATGTTTTCTAGGTATCGTCACAGAGCCTTGCTTCTACCTGAGGTTATAGAAGGGGTCTTGCAGATTTTGATCTGCTGCCTACAAAGTGCAGCCTCTAATCCATTCTACTTTAGCCAAGCTATAGATCTGGTTCATGAGTTCATACAGCAGCAGGGATTTAAGCTGTTCGAAGTAACAGTGCTTCAAATGGAATGGCTGTGTATGAAGAATGAGGGAGTACCTGGAGAAGCCTCAGAACATCTGAAAACCCTGATCAACAGCATCATGAAAATAATCAGCACTGTCAAAAAAGTGAAATCTGAGCAGCTCCACCAATCAATGTGTACAAGAAAGAGGCACAGACGATGTGAGTACTCTCACTTCATGAATCACCACAGAGATCTCTCTGGGCTCTCTGTATCTGCTTTTAAAAACCAAGCTTCCAAAAACCCTTTTGAAACTGCTGATGGAGAAGTCGATTATCCTGAGAGATGCTGCTGCATTGCTGTTTGTGCACACCAGTGTTTGCACTTGTTGCAGCAAGTTTCTTTGACCAGTACCTGTGCTGAAATTCTCTCAGGTGTACATAATGTAGGAATATGTTGTTGTATGGACCCGAAGTCTGTGATTGTCCCATTGCTCCACGCTTCCAAGTTGCCAATCCTAAAAAACTTTCAACAGCACATACTGAACATCCTTAACAAATTTATATTGGATCAACTAGGTGGAGCAGAAGTCTCTCCAAAAATTATACAGTCATCATGCAATATATGTACTGTTGACTGTGATCAGCTTGCTCAGCTGGAAGATGCCTTGCAGGGCAACTCTAGTGATGCCAGTCCTTTGTCTAGTTCCTCTTGCAGAGTTCAGGGAATTCTGCCTAGCACTGGATCTGAAGATATGTTGTTGAGATGGCATGCACTGGAGGCTTATCAGGACATTGTTTTTGAAGAAGACAAACTACGTGGCACCCAGATCGCAAGCCATATTTGCCACTTAATTCAAAAGGGAAATGTAGTGGTCCAGTGGAAACTGTATAACTGTATCTATAATCCTGTGCTTCAGAGAGGAGTTGAGCTAGCTTGCCATGCTCAGCAGCAACTTGGAATAAGTACAGGTGATAAACAGATGTGCAGTTACCATAGCCAGGATTTGCCTTCTGAAGTGCTTCAGGTTTATTTGCAGATGCTCCCTGTGTTGCTGAAATCCAGGTTGGTTGATTTTCTGTTAATTATTGGAAAACATGCTAATTAGGTACTGAGCTTTGTATATTTTTTACTGATCAGAATGTAAGTTTTCTTTGGACTCCAGGCAGTGTTTTGCTATTGCAGGTGGCAACAAGGTAAATGCTTGAGTAACAAGGTATAAGCCTAGATTCATAAACCTTAGGAGGTGAAGGCTCTTTACTCGTGAGTTATGGTCTTTAACAAGCCAAACTGTGTAGCAACAAATAAAATCTTTGTCCTGTGTGACATACTCTCTGCCTCTTCATTTCTTATTCTAAAATTAGTCTGGAATGTTAAACAGATCGATATGTCATTTTTCTGTGGGAATTAGACTACTTAGTTTTCTGTTCTGTTTCCTTTTTCCTTCTAGAATAGAAGGAACTATAGAAACTACCTTTCAAAAATAAGGCTTGATGTTTACTTTTCCTGAAATAATTGGTTTCTAACTTACAAAATCCTGTTCATTGAAACATAGTTTAAAAACAGAAACTAAAACAACCCCAAAACATAAAAAAGGCACAAACATTCTCCCAGGGCATAAAATAGAAACTTTATTCATTATTAAATGGATTAAATAATTGTTTAATAAATATATGGAAGTTTTTTCAGAATATAAATGTGTCCTTTTGTCAAGGAAAGCTTCTGATTTTATTTCTCTTGGAGTCCTGAAGTGAATTTAGTGGGTTTACCCAAGACAACGAGTAGACTAGTACTCCAATTTATGTAAAGGGATTATCTCATACAATTTTAACTTCTATCCTAACCTAAACTGTGTCAGAAGCTATTCATTTTTGAAAGTGTACTTAGTGGCAAAGAGGCAAGAGAAATAAAGCTTAGATTAAGAAAAAAGTTTAAGATGTCCTATTTTTTTTTTTGCTGGCTTAAGGGTGGGAATATACAAGTAAATGATTCTTCTGATTCTAGAGTAACTTGGTTAGATTAAAAGCTGATCCTGTGGGGAAGGACATGGGAGGTAAGTAAGGTGGATATCTACAAGCAAACATAATATGTTAAAAAACTTCCAGATCCTTACCCCAAATTTTGTATGAACTTAACATAATACTTGGAGAGTAGAAGAATGGAAAAATAGACTTGGAAGCAAATATATGGAAAGTTTTTTTTGTCATTGGATATGCTGGCATAACAATTGCACAAAAACTTGTGCTTGAAAGGTATTCCTAAATTTATCTGAAATTCATCATCCATGCAACTAGTAGACATAGCTAAGGGTATGTCTTCAAGTTTCTTTGAGAAGGAATCTCTGCTTTCTGTTGAAATCACAGAACAGAGAAATAAAGATACTTACTAGCTTCAGTTGCTAATAAAAAATTGGGGGAAGGAAATACCACTAAAGAGAAAATGTCATAAGTAAAGTTAATAAACCGCGTTTAATGTTTTGAACATCATATATTTTTGTGGTCTACCTTTTAGCGGGAGGTATTTCCTACATTATATCTCAAAAAAAAGTTGAATTTTCCACTACCAGCTAGATGATGCTGACTTAGGATCCTAGAGTACTGCAGACAACTTCCTTTTCTCTTTAATTTAAAGTAATTTATAGCAATTGCTCACCTTACATGAGTTGTTTGGCTGATTTTATTAAGGTAACTTTCTTATGCTTTCTCTTGCAGGGTAATTAGAGACTTGTTTCTGAGTTGTAATGGAGTGAATCAAATGATTGAGCTAAATTACTTAGATACATTAAGAAGCCATTCTTTGAAGGTGTTAGAGACATTGATACTCTGCCTCGATGATCAGCAGGAAGACCAAGCAACACCAGAACTGGAAGGCCTGAACAGCGAACAAAAGGAATCTGTGTCTGACTTGCCCACTTCTCTTTGTAGCCAGCATGCTGTTTCAGAAGTTACTCAAAGCCTGAGCAAGTTTTATGCTGGCTTGAAAGAGGCTTACCCAAAAAAGAAAAAGTCTGTGAGCCAAGACATTCATGTCAACACAATAAACCTGTTCCTCTGTGTTGCTTTTTTATGTGTAAGTAAAGAAGCAGATGGTGATCTGGATTCAGCTAATGAGTGTGAAGATACATCAGGATATGATAGTACAGCTAGTGAGCCATTAGGCCACAAATTACCCTATCTGTCCCTGGAAAGCCTTACTTTGCCCTCTCTGGAACATATTCATAGGGCTGCAGATATTTGGTCCATGTGTCGTTGCATCTATTTGTATAGTTCAGTTTTCCAGAGACAGTTCCATAGACTTGGAGGCTTTGAAGCATGCCATAGATTACTAATCCTGATAATTCAGAAACTTGCAAAACATAAGGAAAATGAACGAGAAAAGAGGGAGAGAGTATTGAGTGAAAGCAGCAGAAGTTCACATGGGAATCCTTGTACTGAGCTTCTCAACAAGGATGATTCTGTTCAGCTGGCTGAAAGCAGAGAGATGACGCAGTTGGAGCTTGATAGTTCTGGCAGTCTTGCTGGTGCTGAACAGCTGGTGCCTGGCTCTGTCTCCTGTGACAGCCCTGTGAGCATGGAGCATGCTTCAGTTACTTCAGCTGCCAAGCTTGAAGGGATAAGGACTTCTGTAAGAGAAGAGACTGAGTGGGCACTTCAAGGTATCAGACTTCTAGAAGCTCTGCTGACCATCTGTCTACACAGTGCAAGCACCATGCAGCAGAAGATGGAAGGGGAGATGTTTCACCAGGTACTGTGCAACTTTCCCTAGCTTGCTTTGCTTATATTTGTTTCATACAATATTATTTTAACAGTAATTTTGTCAAAAGTTCTTCTAGGGAGGTAAAAACCTTATGCTGTTTTTATGGTACCATATTTTGTATAGTACTGAAAGCATACAGCTAAGTAATGAGATTGGTAGAGTGATGGTCTGCTTGAGTAATACTCTTTAGAAAGAGTATTCAGTGGAGAATGTGTGTGAAAAGGATGCTGCAGGAAAGCTGTGTAGGCAAGGTGTCACCGTTATACATAGTGACTCACATTGCTTTGTGCCTGAGAAAGGACTACTGAAGGGCACAGATACTGAAAGGACACCTGAAAAAATTATTCCTTAAGCCTTAGAGGTGGACTAATTCAGTGTTCCACAAGAAGTTGTTAATTCACAGAAGACACCTCTTTTCTTTAATGTTTTAATTGCTCTTTTGAATTTTATTTGGCAATCTGTTGCAAAGCAGGAGGCCTTAAGTAGAGGAAAGAACTGGAGTTCTGTCTCCAACACTCATTACTTTTGTGATCTTGGACATGTCACCCTCTGTCTTGTTAACTTCTAGTAGTGTTGTGGTGTGATTTGAATGCACAGCATACCTGAAACTGTTTCAAAGATGTTTATTTTTGAAACAGCACTTTTACCTGCAAATAGTAGAAAACAGCATTTTGCCAGATTTTTTCAGTGTGTGGGTTCCAATTAAATGTCATGACATATAGGATGAATCTTTTATTTCAAGAGACTGGATAAGTCTGGTGATTTTAGATGAGAAGTCAGATTGATGCTTTTTCCTGGTCTCAATGCACACTGCAATGCACACCCCACAAAAGATCTGGTATAACATTATAGGTCTTACTAATTAGCATATCTATCAAAAATTCCCTAATGAGAGTCTCAAATGAGCCCCTCTTTCTCTAAGGAGCTTTCCCTTGGATGGTTTTATCTTAGTTTATAAAATGTGTTCTGGAGAGGACCTTGGGGTCTGGGACATATTGATCCTTAACTACAAAACTTCTAAAATGTTTAATCTCTTAGCTTAACAAACAAGTTTAAGAATGTAGGCAAAACCCACTAAGAATACAGAAGTTGTAAAAAGGTATAAAAGGGGTTTAAAAGAAAAAAATCATCATGGCATCAAGATTTGTGTAGGTGGAAGGAGAAGCTCTTAAATGAAAGAGCTAGACTGTTTGTGTCAGCTAGAAATAGTAACGTAAATCAAAATGTTTTTTCTCCCCCAAAACACAGAATACCTGTGTGGATGATATCTTACTTGAAATCAGAGAGCAGCTTGCTCTGGCGAAAGTGGTAGAAACTGACTTGGCAAAGCCTCTGTTTGAAGCACTGCTTCGAGTTGCCTTGGGCACTTTTTCTGCTGATCTGGATCATTCTGAAGAAAAAATTGAAAAGGTATGAAACACCAGTTAAGCAGTCTAATTCTGAATAATGCAAGATTTTCTCAGGTTTGTTCTCTGGGTCTTTGTAAACTTGACAGGAAATGTTTAAATATGTTTGATTATTGTGACAGTTGAAGATGAAATCTCTGCTTCTCATATGAAAGTGGAATGCTGTTTGTTGATACGATCCCCACATTTGCTGCTCAGAAATGAGTCATGCCCCAAAAAGTAGCAAGCTCAGTCAACCTGATGTTCTCTTTACTCCTTCATCTCACAACAGTGTGATGAACTCCTAAAGGAAGAGCCTCAAACAGGGATGTTGAGTGACCTTATTGACTGTGAACATCTTCACCTCCGAGTGAATGTCAAGGTGCATGCTGATGGTGATTAGTGATTTGGAAACACAGTTACTTTTAATGCTGCTTACTAAAACTCTGATTAGGTAGTCAGTAAGAAAAATCCCTCTTTGTAGATTCAGTTTTTTACAAAAGAATGGAGTATTTTTAACGTATCTCAAGTTTCTTGAAAGTGTACGATTAATTTGCTTATTTTCCCAATGGGCTTGGAGAAAATAGGCATTTGGATTGTTCTAAATTATTTGCTTTTCTGATTCAAAGATTTTTTTTTCTGACCAATCATAGTCTATTTGGCTGTATTGTACAGACCCATTACACTGAGAAGGAGCCTGTGTCACAACCTGGAGAAATTTCTGAAGAAACCGAAGAATTGCAATGCTGTAGTCTTAAACTTTTTGCTGAAGAGGAAGGATATGAAGCAGATAGTGAAAGTAACCCTGATGATAGTGAAACTAAGAATGAAGGTAAATGGGAACTTTCTGAATATACAAAGCTGTCTTTATGATATAGCAAAGCTTGTTTGTCTTTTGAAATGTACCAAAACAAGGCAAACACCTCTAACAGATAGAAATAATTAACTTTATTTACTTTAAGTAGGATGGAGTTACGGATGGAGAGATGATAAATATTCTTATTGAGTGTTGAAGAAGTTCTGTCTTGCTTGTTTCGGTTTATGTGACTCTTGTTCTAAACTCATGTTGCTCAAATATATTATTGTGGTTTAGAAACTCTATAGAGATATTTATCAGTAGCATGTTTGAAAATCAATGCTCAAATTTTTTTTCTTTAGAACTATAACTATCTGGTGAAAATTAAATAGTCTAATTGTGTTATAGAATACCAGATTGAAAGGCACCACAAGGATCATCTGGTTCAACCTTTTTTGATGAAGGCACAATCTAGACAAGATAGCTTGGAGCCCTGTCCATTTGAATCTAAAGTGCCCAATGCTGGGGAATCTACCCCTTCCCTGGGGAGATTTATTCCAGTGACTGATTTCTCATTAGGGAAAACTTTCCTGTTGCATCTATATGGAATTTCCCCAGAAGTAACATGTACCCATTACCCTTTGCTTTGTCCATGTGACTCCTTGGAAAAAAGAAGTCTACCTTCTTCATAGACACCTTTTAAATGGTGGTAAAATGTCCTCCAAGTTGCCTTTTCTCAAGGCTGAGCAAGCCCAGTTCTCTCAATCTTTCATCTTGTCTTTTTTGCATGGTGGGGACAAAGACTGAACGCAGAGTTCCAGGTAAGGCTTGATAGTGCTGAGTAGAGTGGGATAATTTCTTTCTCTCTCCTGGTGGTGTCCTTGTTGATGCAGCCCAGCATCCCATTGGCTTTCTTTGCCACAGCAGCACATGTTGAGGCATACTGAAGTTGCTGTCCACTGGGATCCCAGCTCTCCAGACAGGCAGATCCCGGCCTGTGCTGCACTCCTGGATTCTCTTTTCCCATGTGCAAGACATTACATTTTTCCTTGTTGAACTTGATAAAGTTCTTGTTAGCCCACTCTTCCAGCCTATGCAGGTCTTCCTGCAGGCTGGCTCTCCCTTCCCACGTGTCCACTTCACCACTCAGTTTGGTATCACTGGCAAACTCCATCAGGGGAGATTGGTCCCATCACCCAGAGCACTCAGGAAGGTATTAAACAGCCTTGGACCCAAAATCCATCCCTGGGGACCCCACTTGTGACAGTTTCCAGTTTGAAAAGGATTTACCACCCCCTCTGGGTGTGGCCAGGCAGCCAGTGCCCACCCACTGCACAGACCCCTTGTCTCCACCCTAAGGCATCAGTTTCTCTGGGAGGAGCCTTTGGGAAACTATGGAAAGGCTTGGAGAAATACAGGTAGACAGCATCCGCTCCTCATTCCATGTCACCCCAGCAGGTTACTCGCTTGTGGGAGGCAATCAGGTTTGTCAAGCACTATTTGGCTTTTCCCAATCACATGCTTCATTTGACTTGATAGTCCCCTTGTTATATGACACTTCTTTTTATTCTAAACAATTGATGTGCTCATATCTTGCTGTATTCTGTTTGCATATTTAATTTTAAACATGAATTTGCTTTAATTTTTTCCTTTGTGCTGAGCACATCTGGGTGCATATGTTCTGGTATGAGATCAGCATGAGCGGTAATGGCCTTTAATAGAGCTGCATCAAACTGCTGCTGTTTATCTGCATGACTAGGCTTTGTCAATAGATTTATAATGTTTTAAAAGCATTTCTGAACTAAGAAATTAATCTGAAACACTTCCATGATACATTTGCATGTAGCATGTGTCTGTACCAAATAATTTTAAGTAATGTATTTTAAAGTCTCTCCAAAATGTAATAGGGGAGGTTTACATGTTTGGGGTTTTTTTTCTGTGATTGTCATGCAGATATTCTGTCATGTGTATTTTCTGAGTTAAATAACAATCTGCTTCCTCCAGAATTTTAATATGAAATTATTTAAATGTATTTCCTATCTTGGGAGGCTCAAAGTTTTGTATAGAAGCTTGAGCCTCTGTTACAATGATTTTACTGTTGTGTTTCATGAACTGCATATTTTGCCATTACTATGTGTGTCCAATTCACAGGAAATTAAGCCAGATAGTTTAAGCGCATGTAATGGGAGAAACTGCATCCTTGCCCTTGTGTTAGCAGGAAAATAGGAAAATCTGAAGCAGAGTATCGAATTATGCTAACTTGGGAAAATTGCTTATAACCTAGTGACTATTTTTGGTTTGTACCATGAGAAGGTTGGAGATATGTCCTTGGATGTTCTGCTTAAGTCATGCAAACTGTATTTGGCTGAGTAAGTTTCAGTAAGACACATGTGGTTTCTTTTTAGGAGCAGATGCAAAAGCAGAACCAGGATGTACTGGTGCTTCAGGTTATTTTAATGACCTAGCTGAACACATCAATCAAGGAGAATTAATGTATCCTGAAATCTGCATGTTAGAATTAAACTTGCTCTCAGCTGGTAATGCAAGTTTAGATGTGCTTGCTCATATATTCCAAAGCTGCCTGAAAATCATCAACCAGAAGGAGAGAAATGCCACTGTACTTATAGAACAGGTAAAAATGTTATTAACAGAGGCAACAGTTTAGCAGCTGTGTATCTTTTCTTTAATTTTGTAGTACCTAATAGAGTGATCTTGAATATTCTCACTTGTTATGGGATTTGATAAGATGTGAAACAGTGTAAATTACTGATATTGTCCACTGCATTGCATTTAAGTTACCAGGAACTGAGTAATTTATTGAAAGGTATTTGTCCTGCAAAGTTTTTAAGTTTGTAGGTGTCTTTTTTAATCAAGACTGTTCAATCCCTAGAGAGAGAGATAGATTTGGTGATTGTCACAGCCTTAAGAAAAACAGGCAGATATCTGCTTGTATGTGTGCATATGTAAGCATTCTAAACTTTTATCCGTTGGCATGTGTGAATTTACACTTTTAGAAACTGTGAGTCATGTACCTCAAAAATATTCCATGCTTTTTTTTGTCAAAAGTTTGTATTAGGAATTAGTTGTGCAAATGTTCATGTCCTCTGATAGGTTTTTCTAATAACTGAATTGAGTATCCCTCCTGCAAAAGATAGTAATTTGAATTTCAAAGTCTCTCTTCTGCAACTGAACTACAGAAAGATTATTCATCAAATATAAAAAAAGTCCATAATTTCAAGTAATCGGAATTATCATTAAAATCAATAGTAGGCAGGAACTGATTGGAAGAATTTCTTTCTTAGTTCTTTGAGCAGGTGTATATTCTTCAGATATTCATTTTACCTACTCTTTTTAACAGGGAGCTGTTAAACATCTTTTGGGAGGATTTATGAATATATTAACACAAACAGAATCTAGTTTTCATGGTGAGTTAAAGATCCAAGTAACTTAAATATTGTTTTTTAAAATTTAATGTATACACAGTCGAACTTTTTAGTTCACAGTACAAGTGCAAAATTGACAAAGGAAATCCGTTGGCATGTGTGAATTTACACAGCTGCTTTTTTAACTTGTAAGAAACTTGTGCAACTTTAGTGTAAATATAGGGTTATTTCTGAGCTAGTGGAAATAAGTTAAACAAATACTGGCAAATCTGAAAATGATAGTTGAAACCATAAACACTAGTGTGACAGTGTTAAACATTGCTTGGAAAAAATAGCAGCTGATGAATTCTCATTCCATCACAACATAAGTCCTTATTTCCAATTTCTTTGTAACACAGATCTTGATGATGCATTGAGTTTTATTTCTAACTGGAAAGCAGATAGCTAATCTAAGAATGTGGAAGCAGATGAAATGCTTGCCCTAAGATAGTTTCACATAATGAGAGTGCTTCACAACCAGGAGATGATGTAAACCCATCCCAGGACTTGGATCCGTGGTGGCTTTGTGTGGAGAGCCTTTGCAAGGCAGACACTTGATTCTCAGACTTTCAGACTCCATTTTGCAAACCTGGGACAAAATTTAGTGTAGCACTGATTGATTCAATGAAATTTTGAATGGTAGTGTCAGGAAGTACTGTTGGATCTCTCTAGAATTCATCTTGTAATTGTTATTGCTTCCTTAATTTGAAATGTCTTTGAAAAACACATTGAATTCCAAGTTAATCTTTCCCCATAATAGTATAGAATATGAATTTTTAAAGCTCAAAAAAATTCATTTCAACAATATTATTGTCTCCTTATTTTTAGCATGCCAGATGGTGCTGGTAGATCTGCTAGTCTCCTTGATGAGTTCACGGACCTGTTCAGAAGAGCTAACCCTTCTTCTGAGGATATTTTTGGAGAAGACACCTTGTACGGTATGTATGGAGTAGCACATAGCAAAATTCAGAGGTTTAATGAGAAAAATGAAGCAAAAAGAAAATCCTTTTGTGTCCAAGAACTTTGGGAAATAAGGAGATGAACAGCAATGTTCGAACTATCAGAGCAAATAAAATTTGATTGTAGAAATAGTTCATTCTCAAAACTTGAAAAGGAAAGAGGAGATAAGAAGAGAAGGGTTTTGGAGGGTATGTTGCTCTTGGGAATTCTCTTCAGCACAACAAATCAAGAATCCTCTCAGGGAGGCTGACATTGTGGTTATGGATAGCAGAACAATAATACTGTAAAATCTGAAGCACTTCCTTTAAAGTTATGAAGCATCTCACTATTTCAGGAATGCTATAGTAGCAGGAATTACCTTCAAAAGTGTCCTAAGCTGGTTTGTGTAATGCTGGAATCTACTGCTTGTGTGGGATATACTGCTGAAATAACTCTGTTGGTTTGTGTAAGAGTCTGTAGAAAAATACAAGTCGAAGAAAATAAGAAAATGACTGTGCAGTGTGAAATAGTACTAAACCAAACAAAGACTCACAAGTCAATTTTTCAATGGTAGCTTGTAATTATTGGCCAAATTAACAAGAGAAACTTTTTTGGCATAAGGGCTCAGCTAGTTTTGCTACTGGTTATGCAAAATAACAAAGTGGTGGCCTGTGTGTGCGTTCTTAACCAGCCTCAAACACAGGGTAAAAGGTGCAGTCTTTTTTTGCACATAACAGAAATCAGATAAGACTGTGCAATGACCACCTGCTGCATTTCAGCTGATTCCTAAGCGTGGAAACTTGAAGTCTGATGTGCCCAGACTGACTCTCCAGAGCTTTGTTGGGCCACAGTCTGTTGAAGTTGCTACCTGATGCTTTTGCAAATGTGTGTAGGCTTGGATATATAAGTCCACCTCCCTTGGAAAAACATGAATCCAAGTGTAAATGATGAGTAGGCTTCTATTTAGTTGCATGATACTTGACTACATGGTGTGAACAGTTTCTCTTTTTTTTTTTTTTTTTTTTTTCCCTCATTTGTTTGGTTTATTTCTTCTAGGAGATACTACTCAAGGGTGTATTGAAGATTGTAGACACTAATATTTATATGAATCCACTACAGTACCTTGCCTTCCCTTTGCTAAATGGCACAAATTTGAGTAGCAGTTCCTCACAAAAATGTGCTGGCACTTCCAACAGTAAAACTGCTGGACTACTAAAAAGAGCAAAATTGTCACAGAGTAAGAAAGAGGCAGATGGTGAAAACTTGAGTCACCAGCTACTTTCTTCTTGGCATGTAGCCCCAATTCACTTGCCTTTAGTTGGACAAAACTGTTGGCCACACATGTCTGATGGTTTCAGTGTCTCACTGTGGTTTCGTCTGGAGTATGCTCATGAAACAGAAAATTCAACAGAAAAGGGGAAAAAAGTCAAGAGAAGAAGCAGACTCATAGCTGTAAGAGAGAACAGTTTTGACAGCACAGGTGAGAATATAGTACTTTGTTTCTATTTAGGTAGCACTGAAGGACTCTGGTTACAAATATTATTAATCTATCTACCATATACAAAAGTTTGAAATTTTATGATTGATATTAAACAGCGCAGTGGTAGTATTTCTGGTCTTTTTATGACTACTGTATCATATTCTTACAGATACAATGTTTCCACACCTAGTGCTTAAATTAGATTAATGCCTGCTTCCTTAAAAATTTAGTATTCTTACTGAATTTGTAACTTTAGTAACATTTATGCTACTTCATGTTATGATGAAAATAGTAAATGCTGCAGCTGTGGTCATGGAGAAAAAGTGCTCAAGTTTATTTGATTTCATGTATTGATGATCAAGTCTCAGGCTGACTCAGTATAAATCCTCTTAACTCTTCCTTGTGTGTGCACCATGTAAATGCCAATAGCTGTGCAATAATTTTGTTTATACTTTTGTAGAGACTCACTTGCTCCCAAACTGTTCTGAGCAGAATATTTTGGATTAGAATTTGTAGGGGGAAACATTTCTTACTTAAAATGTCCCCCACTCGCAACACTTGGAATACCTTTATTCTTTTTTCCTTCTCTTTGTATTTAAATAAAAGGAGGGAAAACCCAACCCTGAACCTTGGAACTCACTAGAGTTGCTTTTGTTAGGTCTGTGCTTTTGCTTGGTAAAGTAAGAATACAAGATACAAGATCATGCTTTTTAAGGGTAGGATGATTTGTGAAGAAAACTGAAGATTTCTTGGTGCATACTGATAGTTCAGCATAGGAATGTATTATGATATGGCATGTCAAAAGCATCATTGGTGGAGTGTTTTCAGCTCAGTGGATTTACACATTACAAACAAAAACACGTGAAGTGCTGAGTTAAT
The DNA here is from genome assembly GCF_965178545.1 of Coloeus monedula. Classification (NCBI taxonomy): domain Eukaryota; kingdom Metazoa; phylum Chordata; class Aves; order Passeriformes; family Corvidae; genus Coloeus; species Coloeus monedula. The sequence goes on along the minus strand of NC_138782.1, from coordinate 48,218,903 downwards.
GTTAAGTTTCAGTTTGAGACCTAGGTTTCTGAAGAGAATCAAGCATATTAGTCAGCCCACTTAAAAAAAACAAAACCAAACCACCTTAATAAAAAAACCCCCCAGTTCTATGCAGTACCTGAACTGTTTCTTTTCACACTTGATATATGCTGTGAAAAGCATTGTTGTTGTATTGAATTGTAATGGCAACATGTTTATATTTCTAGAAGAAACAAAGTCTATAGGAATGGAATATCCAAGCCTGGGAGATAAACTTGTTGAAGATGGCTGTATTCATATCATTTCCCTGGGTTCCAAAGCTCTGATGATACAAGTTTGGGCAGACTTGAACACTGGAGCATTCATATTTCGGTATGGTGTATTAGTCCAGAAGCAGTCTGGTGGACGTATTGTATTGTTACTTCTAGTAGCAGCTTGCAGAGAATACTGATGGAGAGTAGAGAACTAATTTCTATAGTAGAGACATCTTGCACACTGATGGGGCAACATCAAGTAAGCGTATTGGATACAGATATACAGGTTTATCAGCTTCAGCTGTTAAGCTCTGGTCTTTCATGTTTCATGTAGTCATTTATAAATAACTGCCCACAAGGTAGCGATTCAAGTTTTAGTGAAATGACACAATAAAGGTGTGAAGATGGAAAAGGTTTTTGCAGCTGTAGGTTTTCACACCTCAGCTGTGAAAATTGCTGTTGTGTAATATTTACTGGGACAGTCTTGGTTTTAATCTTCTGAGCACATTTTAGCCCTAATTTATTTCTTATAAATAATCCTTAAGTATCTTTGAAATGTGTCTAAAACTGCAATTTTAGAACACTTTATTTCAGTGTTCAAAGCACCTGCATGTTTTCAATAAATTAAATATAACTTTTCTCTGAAATAGAGATATCTTTATCTTAAATGTAAGCAGATTTATGCAGACAAGTTAAATAACTAAGTTGAAGGTGTTGTGATGATTTCCCTAGGTTATGTTGAGCACTCTAAAAATAGAACTGTGATCCAAAAAACTACTTGTCAGAGTTAAGGAATGCAATCTTAAATTAACTGAGGCCAAAATGAGTAGATTTGTGGCTTAAAATGCAAATGTGAAAACACACCCCCTCATTTTTCCTTTTCTGCTGTTTGCATAGTATGTGCATGGATCCGAATGATGAGATGAAAGCTGGTCTGCTGGCACAGGCTGAGTCTCCAGAGAACATTTTCCTTGTGGGCAGGTGGCAGCATTTGGCATTAAAATATCTGCAGAAGCCAGAAGGCAAGAAAAATTTCCATGGAAAGCTGTTCCTGTGGGTTTCTGGTCAGAGGTAAAGAACATATTAGCTGTACCTAGGTATTTATCTTCTTTAAAAGATATAGTCTGGAAGGAAAACATCTGCAATATTTTGGTGCAAGCTGCAGTTATGGCTGAGTAGTCTTCTAGGATAGGAGAAGGGGATGCGTTACACTGCTCCGAATTCTTTAGAGGTATCAGGAATATTCATGGATTACTTTGAGAATTGTCAGTTTATACCATGGACCAGTGCTAACATCAATGGTTTTTTTCATCACAAATAAGTGAAAGAGGGAAGTACTACAAGATTTTGAGTAAATGCCAAAATAAGCTATGGCATGAAGTTAGCAGTAGACATAATGTATCTGGATGAATCCAAATTAAGGAGGTGTAGGTCAGGTACTGGCAATATTGTTGAAAGTAGGAATTAAGAGGAGTCGGAGAAAAGGCAGTCACTTTGTTCCACTGAGAGAAATGAATAGGGAAGAAGTTAAAAAATACTTTAGAGAAGAACTGACAGTGAGAAGTACTACTTCCACTGCAAAGTTAAGGTCCATGCTCCTAAGTGAGGTACTTGATACTAGGTTGAGTGGGCCTGTATGTGCATGAATTGTTTACTGATTAGAGAAAAATGAATTTATTAAATATCACAGTCTTTTCCCTTTCTTCCTAAAGTCCAGACTGTGAGGGCTATGTTAAGCCTGTGCATGCTGGTATTCAATAAAGTCCAAATATGGAGATATGGGAGGAAGCTAAAAATACTACAATGTTCTCCCCATGTGTAGTTGTTGAGGCCTCTCTGTATATAGATTTAGTTGCTAGTTTGCTAATAGTTAGGCTCTTTCAGGAAGCTTTGAATGACCTTTACAGTCCAATCAGTCTGTTTATATAAAGGCACATAAAGTTAATTGGATGCTTTCTGAAAGCATCAGGCTTATTGCCTGTGGCTGTGCAGCACACCAATTCTGACAATGTTTCCTGGTACAAGCAAATCCTCAACATGGTGTTTTCCAGCATATGTGAGCCACAGTTTTCATGATATGCTTTAGCATACTCAAAGGGCTTTGACTTGTTAGGAATAGCAGAAATGCTCGAAAAATTGTGGTATTTTAAAAGTGTGTATAGTGCTCATACCATTTCCACTTTGAGGTCAGAGGAAAGAAGGAAGGTATTTCAGAGCTAGGAAAACTTGATTTCATGGCAGCCCTAGCTGGGACTCTATTCATCTGTTCTGTGCAGTATTTGAATACATATATCATTGTTACTGAGTCTTAAGGTGCCTGGAAGTTGAAGAGGACTTCAGGTAATTTAGCATTGATGACAGCATGGCTTCTCATCTACTGAATATTAAAATGAATTTTAAATGTAAGCTGGATATCTTAGATAGCAATTTTGATCAGTTCTTAATATTTGAACTTGTTTATTTATATGTACTTTTAGGCAATGTGAAATTAATTTAGATTTTGCACTACCGAGGAAAACAAGCTTATCATCTGACAGTAACAAAACATTTTGCATGATTGGCCATTGTACATCATCCCAAGAAGATTTGCTTCGATTGTCGGGTAGATGGGATCTTGGAAATCTGCTTCTATTTAATGGTACTTTTTTATGCTTTTTCCTTGAATGAGTGTTCATTTCCTCTTTCCCCTCCAAAATCAAATGCTTATTTTAATATGTTGTTTAACATGCCAAGTTTTTACAGTAAAAACAACAATACACCCTTTAGCAGCATAATATGTCAGGGAGAATGTAGGCAAATGTTTCAGTATTGGATACTTCCTAATGTGTCCTTCTGCCATATTCTCTTGCTTTCTGTTTAGTGCCATAATTGGCAATTTTTTCAGAATTTTTTAAAATAATACCTTGGGATAGGGAGTAGAGAGATAGTGATATTTGCTCTATTTTTTTTCTTAAAGCACTCAGTCTCTTACCTGGAAAATTGATTTCAATTACCTGCTGCTAGCTTCAAATCACTTGAAGCATATAAAAAAATTAACAAAATCTGAACCACTGAATGCTGAGTTAAGCATGCTTATTTCTGGAACTTGTAGTGTTACTCTGGGGATTTCTTAGATGTATAATTCTCCTCCTTCCTTGGGAAGTTTTATCTAGTATTTTGGACTGTTTGCTTAATGCTGAAGGCTGGAACCCTGCTGCTTTGTCACCTGGCATTTCAGGTGCTGTGGCCCAGTCAGGACTACTCCACAAGCGAGATCAGTTTGCCCAGGGTGTGTGGCGCATACAGGTCTTGTATGTGTAGCTGTGTATTTGTGTGGGCATAGGCAAGATACTTGTCATAAATGTAACCTGTAGAATCTACATGGTCTGGTTGCCATGTGCCTACTGCCTGCATAGCTGACATATGCAGAGAGCCCTGGATTTGCTGCTGTACAGTTGTCATGCCCCCACACATCAGACCTGGGTGCTTCTGGGTGCTTCTTTTGGGCTTGTGTTCTCAGGTCACAGATGACCCAAGATGTGCTGCCCAGAAAGGGAAGATTCATTTGGTCTTCTACCTCCTATGGGATTTTTTTCCCTTCTGTCACTTGTAGTGTGCTGTTGTTGTTGCATCCTGCTCAGTCACTACCCAAGTCCCCAAGACAATGCAGCATATTGTTTCTATCTGTAATCCTGCTATGCTTTGAAAGCTTTGAGGAGGCTTGGATAGATGACTTTTTAATTTTAAAAAGTGAAATTACTCAGAGATGTTGATCTTCAGTTCATGCAGGTCATTTTCCTGGCTTGGTTTCAGTTGTCTTTGCCACTGAGTTGATCTGGCCTGTGATATGTCAGAAGTCACTGATCTACTGTGGCTAATAGCAAGCGTAAGGCTGCACTGATTGTTTTATCATCAGAGCCTACAAAATCCAGTTGGTGATATTCCTTGTAAAGTCTCTGATCCTGCTAACCAATGTATGAATTTTGCCTTATTGTATAGTCAAGAGCTAACAGATTATTATCTGGATTTTAGGTGCAAATATTGGACTGGAGGAAGCATTTTACTTATACACATGTGGCCCAGACTTCACATCTATAATGCCTTGTAAATATGGCAAAACATTGTCTGACTTCTCTAAGTACATAAGTAAAGAGATTCTACAATGTGAACAAATTAAGGAGCTCTTCATGGCAAAAAAGGAAGTGGATGTTGGGCCTTTAATTGTAAGTTTCTACTTAAAAATGTTCCTTAATATTTTAGAATTGATTAAGAAAGTGGCAACATGTTTCCTGCTGTCTCCCAAAGTGCTTCATTGATCAAAGCAGAGAGGATTGAATCTTCCTCTCATTAAAATCACTGCAGGGCTCTTCCTACTTATTTTAATGGGAGCTGAACTCCACACAGGGTGACCATTTCATCTTGCTTTAGGTTGGGTTCTGAAAATTTCTACATGTTCCAGCATCTATAAATAATACTGCACATAAATCATAGTGGATAAACAGGCACCTCCAAAAGCTCTAGAATGGATACGTAGCTCTTCCCTCCATTTGTGTAAAGGTAGCCAAGGACTGCTAAGTTAACCTTTTAAGATTAAAACTGAGAGGAGAAATGAAGATTTATCTGGCTTTAAGAAAGCAAAAGAATTCATCCCAATTCCTTGAAGGTTTTGAAGGGAGTAGGTTTGCATCAAGTTTAGCTGAAAAGTCATTTTCCAGCTGGCAGATACTGCTTTTGTTATCTTTTCCAGCTGAAACAGCCCTGCTAGATTCAGGTGCAAATACTCTTAGGCTAGAGGAAGAAAAAATAAAACTTGCTTATCAGTGAAGCCTGCTATATTCTGGGAATTCATACGCTAGTAATTCCTGCTGTATGAATTGTTCCCACTAGAGGGATTTTCCTGATTTCATTTTGTGGGCAAAGGATCATTCTGTCTCAATGTGATCCTTGTAAACAATGGTACTAAATTTTGAATAGGTTAAGAAGGAATGAATGGGATAAGAGCTTAACAAATCAGTCATTCAATTTATAAGCTTATTTTGCCTTACTGAACACCAAATAGCCAGAGAGAACTTGTGCTCAAGTGATAAATTAATCTTTGCACTTTTGCATAGAGTGCAAGCTGCTTAAATGAAATTATTTCTCTGTTCTAAATAACATCCAAATAAGATAATTTTACATGTCTGTGAAAATAACTTAGTTCCTTTCCATAGGAGCTTTGGTTTAAGTCTCTTCATTAACAAAACTTGTGTTGAATTTCCCTTATGGCAAAGCTGAATAAAGAATAAAATTAAAACAAAAAACTGGTGGAGTTTTTAATAAGCATCAGTATTTTGGCTTGCTACTTTAGAAAAGGAAACTATTTACTCATTGCCTCTATATGCTCATTTTGTTTTAAGTTTTGTCGGTACCTTTGTTTTTTATGCAAAAAAGTTATGTAATTCTTCAGATAATGAGAGGGGGATCCTCAGTGAAATTTCTTAGCATTTTCTTAATTTTCTATGCTTTAGCTATTGCATGAGTTAGCTAACATTTGGAAATCCTGTCGCGTTTTAGTGTACATGCATCCACACGCAACCTCAGTGCCTGTTAACGCTACAGTAGAAATGAACTGCCACAGTTGTTACAACTTGCTGTTAGGTGACTTTTGCCTTTGGCTTTTTTGTGTCCTTGGTGTGTGTGGGTTTTGGTATTAAATTTGTAGAAAAAAATTTAAACTCCTTTTTTTTTTTCAGGAGAGTCTTGCTGTTGTTTATACCACAAGCTGCCCTGGTCAGTACACCATATACGAGCCTGTCATTAGACTGAAGGGTCAGGTGAAAACTGTACCTTCTCAGAGACCTTTCAGTTTGAAAGAAGTTCAGAGCAATGTATTGGACTCTCATCACCTAAAAGCACTTCAGCCAGTTGAATATAAAACTCTGCAGAGTATACTACATGAAATTGGAGGAACTGGTGCATTTGTTTTCCTCTTTGCTAGGGTAAGGGGAGGGGTGTGTGTGTATCTGTTCTCCCATATAAAATTTTCCTTGTATCTTGGGTAGAAAATCATTGTTCTAGCTGCCTTGCTCTAGTCTGCATGTGATGCTTTTCTGTTAAAGAGAACTTGTTGAAATATCTGTGGCATAAGACTGCATCATGCAGGTTGTCTTAAACTGGAAATGTAATTATAGTTCTATTGCATTATGGCTTTTATAATATTGCCAATATGTAAGATGGGGTGTTACATTCTGATTTAGAAATGAGGCTTTTAAATATCAAAAGAGATTGTTTTTAAGGGTGTTGTAGAACTGATTATATTTTTGGTCTCTTTTGAGGCACCTAAATTCATTGCATATCTTTAACCACAGGATACTCAAAATGCAAGTATGAATAAATATGAAACTACATGGTATGCAAAGCTTTATTTTTATCTAATGACTAGTGAGAGCTTTTTGGTGATAACTGTTCAGCTGTGTTCAAAGGCTTATCCTAATAAAAATTGCAATTTGAAAAATAGGAAGGCTGTAACTTAGTTACTGCTTAACTGTGGCCTTTACATGGAGAGGCTAATATTTGTGCTAGCAGTCTCTGAAGTACTACAGTTAATACAAAATACTAATGTAGGCCTAAGACTTGTCTGATTTGTGTGCCTCTGGCATTGTTCTGAAAGGTATGGCAAGAGTAGTAACAAATGCACATTAGATATGATTATAAAGACACTGCCTGTTGTAATTTTACCACTGATAGTGAAATCTGAGGAGAAAATCCTAATCCATGTTATTGTATTATGTAAATTTATGCTAAGTATCTTCTATAGATCCTGCTGAAGACTGTTTGCATCAGTAAGGCAAATAGATCAGCTGTGAGACAATACAGGTCTTATAATACAGGTGTATAAATGTGTAAGTGCAGCAGAATTAACAGGTACATGTCAAGGGAACCTATAGGAACTGAAGTTCCATTAATGTGAGATTTCATTCTTGTACATTTTTGGTAAAAATAGTAGTTGCTCTTGGGATTCAAGAATTGTAGAAAGCAAAGAGGGGGAAAAGGGTTCATGGTCTTCATCTATCAAATTGCTTGTCTCTTTATGGATAAAATAAAACTTTAATGTTTGACATTTACAGCTAGACTTAGTCTAGAACTTCAGGAACTTTTTTATAGCTTTCCTTAAACACTTAAGAAAAATACTTTTTTCAGGGCAAACAGTTTATTCTTATTAGTGGCTCATTTATTTCATGACCTTGTGACTTTGTAGTATGGCAAGTACCTTCTGCTTAAAATTTATTTAGAACAGATTTTTTTTTTTTAGAAAGGGGTTTTTGTAATGTGACTTCTATTTCCATAGCAGTAATTTAGCACAGTAGAAATTAGCACCTCAAGCATAATATCTGCATGTACACACATAGACAAAAGAGATTTAATCCAGAAGTAGTTATTTAGGAGTGCAACAAAGCTTTTCTTCTGGATGTTTCTCACTTAAACTGTCTTATTAAATTTGCCTTTTCCTCAGGTAGTAGAGATTAGCAGCTGTGAAGACACTCAAGCTTTAGCACTACAACTTATACTATCTTTAACAAAATACAATCAACAGAGAATACAGGAGATGGACAACTGTAATGGTTATTCTATGATTCATCGGGTGTTGATCAAACCAAAATGCATTGTTGGATTTCGCATGTTGAAGGTAAAGTCCTCTTTTAAACCTGGTATTTTGTTCAATATTAGGACAAAAAACTTCTCTGTGATTTTAATTGTATATTTGAAGCTGCTTTTACAAAGGCAGAACAGTGATTTGAAGCAAGTTTGGTGTTGACCAGGTAGATATGTCTTCTCTATCAAGAGTATGCTGTCTCTTTAAAGATGTTTTTTTATAAATTGGATAGAACAAATGTTTTGTTTTGATACTCAAAAAAAAAAATCCCCCCTTTTTAAGACTCTCCTTGAAGGATGCTGCAGTGATGAGATTCTCTATATAAATGAAAATGGGCAATTCCAGCTTGACCCAGATTCTACTGCAGTTATTCAAGATGTCCAATTGTTAGAAAAGCTGCTGCTTGACTGGAAGATATGGTCTAAAGCAAAGGTAAATACTTTAATTTTGGAAATACTTCAGGTCTAATATTCAATATTTAAAAACAGTATTATCAGCTCTGAAATAAATTTTAGAAAATTGTAGTAATTAACTAACAACTACTACTCCTCCAGTTACTAACATGTAACTGGAGAAATTAATGTTCCTTGTTTTTCTTTGAATAGCTGTTTTAATATCAATCTCCCATTATCAATGATGGAGGTAGCCTTAGTGTATTAAATCTGTAAATGTGATGCATGCATATGACTTCTAAGTTGAATTGATAAATTTTTTTGTGGAGAAACTAAGGAAGACCTGTTTTCTTTTGGAGTTAAACTGTTGAAAATAACCATTCAGGGTTAATATAGCTAAGAATGTACAAAACTAATTTTAGACAAGTAATTTTTTTCATAGCTTAATCATTAAAACATGCTTAATTTTGTACAAACATGACTTTTCTGATTAGTTTCTAACCTGTTCTGACCTGACCAGTTGCATTGATTTAGTCATCATCTTAGGTGTAAAACTAACTTGACTTTGTGTTTATAGTTTTTTGTTGGTTTTTTTCCCTTGGTGTGTAGACTCACAAATATATTTTTGAAGCTACATTCCTGTTTTTTGTTTTTCAGCAAGGTGTTTGGGAAACCCTGTTAGCAGCTCTAGAAATCCTTATCAGAGCTAACCATCACCAACAGATGTTTAACATTAAACAGCTATTGAAAGCTCAAGTGGTACATCACTTCCTGTTAACTTGTCAGGTTCTGCAGGTACTTCCACTCTGAAATCCTACTTTGTGTTTGGCAAATACCCATTTTTATTTGGGGAGGGTGGTGTAGAAGGGACTAAATTCTGTAGCAAACTTTGAGTAGACTGCCCTCTGTGCTTCCAGACTACTTCCATCTTCAACAGGTGTTGTTGCTGTAAACTGGTACAGTTCCTTACTGGGTGCTCTATTTACTGCTGGACAGAAGGGACAAGAGCTTGTAACCATCTGGTGTGATTTGGAAACCTAGGTACCAGGTTACTTGCACAGCCATACACCTGCAGGAGCTGAAATGAACTGTCCCTTTTATGTAGAAACACCTGAGATGTCTTGTGCTGGTTCTTGTCTTCATTACTGAAAACCAGATAGTGTGCAGTGAAGCTGTCTGTGCCATATCTCATCAGAGCTAATGGGGCAGCCCACCCGTAGTGCTCAGTCTGAGCACTCATCTCAAAATTTTGGTACAGTAGTAGCTTCTTCCCTGGCATGGAAATAGCTACGCCAGAAAGGACTTTAGGGAAATGCTTCAGTCCTTTGATAAACATTTCTTAAGAACATGATTTTGAAATGGTTTCCTGCTTATAGTACATGTATCCATTTGTGAAAATATGTATTGTAATCCCTTTTCTCTGCACTCTTATTTTCTGTCTTGCATTCCTTTTTATTCTGAGTTTCTCATTTCAGTACATGAAATGTATTTATTGGTTTTTTTCTCTTTTAATGATTTTTAAATAGATATACTTTTTTTCATCATTTTAATATCTGTAAATTTTTTTTCCTTCATTTTTATGTGGTTTTCCTTACTTTTGGAACTTTTAAGTGGTATAGTTAACTTTTGAAATTGTATATTAGTGCAAATGCCTAGATATAGAATGTTTCATAGTATTTCTTCTGTCTTTTTTGCATATTGGGGAAAAATTAATTTCTTGATTAAAAAATCTACTCAAATTGGTCAACAATGACTTGGCAATTTTGTGATGGAACAAAGGTGAAACTACACAAAGTTTTTTTCTTTGAAAAAACTTACTCAGATTAACTTCATTTAATCTTTTCCTACAGCAGTCTCAGTTAAGGTGCTTGGATATCAAAAAAAGAGGTAAATTTAGAGAAGTTGGAAAGAAACAAGATAATCACCATGCTCACCTTACAGTGAAGTTTCCCACAAGTTTCTTGAAATTTTGTTCTAAAATCCATATACATAGATTTTTTTCAGCTAGGCATTGTCTAACTATATGGAATGCTTGATCAAGCTGAAGTTATAAGTATAATTATCAGTGAATCTCAAGTGTGTATGTTTATAAAAAGGGCTGCTGAAGTGGAAATACAGAAGACTCAGTGTGGTATTGTTCAGAAAGTTATTAATATGTTTGAGTTACTGCTTTTGGCAACTATTAGTTTCTCTACAAATATGTAATCCAATGATAATAAACTGTACTTTCAATCGTGATTCATGTCCTAAAGTTCCAGCATTTCTTGACAGAGCAGTATAGTATGCAGATGTTAATTTTTCTGAAAATAACTTGCATAACATCTGCAATATTTGGTGCATGATGGATTTAAATAACATTCAGAAGGTACAGTAGCTCCTCTCAAAATTAAAGAATACAGCTTCATTAGCTGAGCTTCTTTTCTTGTCTGTTCTACTACAGCATGACAATTGAAAAAAAAAAAAAAAACAATTTGTTAAATTAAAATTGCCAGTAGCTTACAGTTGTACTACTCTTTCTTTCTAGGAGCATAAAGAAGGACACCTTACATCCCTGCCTCGGGAGGTTTGCAGGTCATTTGTGAAAATAATTGAAGAAGTACTTGGTTCTCCCCCAGACCTGGAATTGCTGACACTGGTCTTTAATTTTCTCTTAGCAGTTCACCCTCCCACTAATACATATGTTTGTCACAACCCTGTCAACTTCTACTTTTCCCTGCACATAGGTAAATATGCCACATTTAGCTAGAAATAAACAATAAAATAAAAATCTTGTCATAAACTAATATCTAAAAGAAAAAAAGATGTGCTGTATTTTAATGAATATCTATTAAAAAATATTGAACTGTTGGAACTTAATACTATAGACCAGTTTTAATTTTCTGAGACAGGTTACAGTTAGACTTTGTTTGCTTGGTTTACTTTGAGAGCTTTCTTCTGTCTAGATAATTTCTCTGGTGGTTATGCCTTTAACTTTCTTTAAAGTTTGATGCTGCTAAATAGAATGCTTAATCTTAGCTGCCTTTCTGGACACATTTGTCTGCAGGCAAATTTAGAAAAAACATCTAGCTTACCTGTAAATGGAACTTCTTCAGAAATGTGTATTTGGTCCTTCCTGCACTTCTTTCTTGTTTCTTGTTACTGAATTCCTAGAAAAATAATCAGCCTGAGGAGCATTTTTAGCAACTGATTAGTTGCACTGCAGGATGTCATTGTCAGGCTCCTTCAGTTCATTGCATACGAGCTACTGGCAGTGCTTGTGGGCTCTGAGGGGTGCAGACCTAGAGCAACAGCTGCTTTAATATATCTGTGCTGGATCATCATGTTGGCAAAATGATGTGAGCTTTAAAAATATTTCTTGCACTTCTTAAAAATGTGAAACAATGTATAGTTCATGCTTTAATATTAGCATTGTACAACCTAGGCTATAATTTATGTAAACGTGGAAAGCATCATCCAAGTTTGAAATATTTTCTCCTTTTGCAAATACCTGTGTACCTCCAGTTTTAGTGATCAGTTTCAAAGGCAGCACAGTTGTGCATATTTGTATCTGTCTTCTAATACTAACTGTTATAAAATTCTGAGTAAGGGGAGAATGCATGTTTTGATACTTGAAGCCTTTTTAGGCTGTTTGAAAACAGTAATCTGTTTTTGATATGACAAAGTCAGTTGTCAATGCTGTCAGTATGTCTGCAAGGACTGTCTTTAAATATAATTGCTTTAGTACATCATTATATTTTCAGTGTTCTAAAGTAAATTTTGAAGTTATATCACTAAACCAAAAAGTGCTTTTTCTCAGTCATTTGGATTTGAGCACTTCTCATTAGCCTCCAGTGATCAGCTCAAAATGTAGCCTGGCTACTATGAGTCTAATTTATCAGCAGTGCAAACATAAAAAGTTTCTATGTAACTTCCCCCCTTATCTTTTCTTTCTAGATGGCAAAATTTTCCAGGAGAAAGTTGAATCACTTAGGTACCTGAGAAATTCCAGCAGTGGTGGAAAGTCAGTAGACAATTCTGCATTTGTGATTACATCTCCAACTGGATTTACAGCTTTACCACTGGAAGGTAAAACAATACTGGAAAAACAAGGATGTTAAAACACACTTTTTTGGCAAATGACTAGAATGCCTTAAAGTGTTACTTTCCCACAGATATTTCTTACAAATCTCCCCCTGTCCCTTGGAGCTTGATGCCTGAGCAGCAGAGTAAGACGGATGGAACAGAACATGCTACCTAAACTGCTCCTCATTCTTAAGCTGAAACAAATTGCCACAGTGATGGCTCAGGCAGTGAAGTGGACCAGATAAGCTGAATCATTTCATTTGTTAAACAGACCTGCTAGAGATGTATGAGAGCACCCTGACCTGGCAGCAGCTGAAGTAGCGAGCCATAGGCAGCTATCTGATCTGGGTAGAAAGCATTAAGCTGATACTTTTTGTGCATAATCCTTCACATCCATCCATGTATTTCAGTTCATGTGTGACTGGCTATATTCTGTGTATCACAATGTAACACCTTTACAATTGATATCTTGTTGCTACTTTATTTAGGAAAAGGAACTTGAGTCTTGAAGCACTACTTCAGTTGAAACAATGTTTATTCAAGTTTTCTTAGTCTTTTTAGTAAAGCGGTGGTATAAAGAACATATCACAGTATTAAATTGTGTGTGGAATCAGTCCTTTTCCCATATGGAAAATGTATGAAATCTCATTCTTCTAAATGAGTGCTTTTTTTTTTTTATATCAGTATTTCCAGATTGTTGTTGAATAGAGATTATTCGTATGAGCCAGAGGAATACTCAAAATAATGTTTTTTGTGAAAATAGATGTTTGAGTGTTTGTGCTTCCTAATTTTAATTTCAAAATTATATAAATTATACATTTATTTATATAAAATATTATATTTAATCAGGAACTGTAATAGTGATAGGACAAGGAGTAATGGGCACAAATTAAGAAGGGAAGTTTAGATTAGATATTAGGAAGAAATTTTTCAGTTTGAGGGTGGCAAGACACTGGAACAAGTTGCCCAGGGAGGTTGTGAATGCCCCAACCCTGACAGTGTTCAAGGCCAGGTTGGATGAAGCACTGAGCAGCCTGGTCTAGTGGGGAGGTGTCCCTGTCCATGGCAGGAGGTGCTGGGACTAGAAGACTTTTGAGCTCCATTCCATCCACTTAACATTGCATGATTCTATAAAATATCTGAACTTGTATGTGCGTTAAATAGCCTGCTACCTGCACGTGGCTCTGCAGTCTACCTGCTAATGTGTGTGAAAGCTTGACTGTAAGACTGTTGCAGCTGTGTAGATCTCCCCTGTTGTGTGAAGGCCAGCTTGGTCAGGCTGTGTTGGCACGAGTATGTGTGTATGTATATTCATGCATTTCCTTCATATATATCTCACTCATAAAAAAATACATTCCTGATGCATCGTCATTGCGCCAGTACTAACTGGTTCATGGTCTTCAAAATACTTGTGAATGAAAAAACTCCTTTTCCTAGACTAACAGGAAACTTCTTCTACCTGTCTTGTATACAGACTACTTCCCCTCTTAAAACTATATTTTGTTAAAGACTTGTAACATGCTCTGAAAGTTTGACTGTTTCAGGTCAAAAGATGCAGTTAAAAGCAAGCGCTGTTAAATAAAACATGCACTTATTTGTTCTAATTTGAAGTATGTGTAAAACCTTAGTGCAAAAGGGTTGGTGAGTAGTATTTTGATGTCCACTGAAATACTGCAGATTGGACCTGTTACACAAAGCTCCAAAAAGAACAACCTGCTCTATTTGACCCTGCTTTGTGCAAGGAGTCTGGTGTAGACACCTCCAGCTCTGCCCTCCACCCTCAGTGATTCTATAGACGTTCCTGCTGAGGGTTAGGTGGAAGGATCATAACTTAAATCTAGAAACTCCAGTATATTGGCAACAATTACATTGCATTTTGTTTCTTTCACATTTGTGCCTTGCTAAACATATGGCTACATAGTAGTTTACTATCTCTACTTTGATTAACCAAATCTGAGCTGTGTTAGGCATTGAATCAGTTTTGCACATAAAATTAACTTGGGTCACTGCAATTTAAATGGATGAAGAGCATAACATTGAGAGAAAAGCTGGGTATTAGTGTGAAAGGAATGCTGATCGTATCCTTATTTCTCTAGGGAGCACTTCCAAGGCTAGTGTACCGCAGAAGATAAGCTCTCAGGCACATAGAAGGCTTTCTAAAAGCTTACCAGCATCACCTACTTCCTCACCCCAAGTTCATCGAAAAAGACTTACTGAAAGAATGGCAAGCAGTGTTGATGACCTGCAGATCACTGGTGAACGTGACTACATTGATCTTCAGGGTAGAATTGGTTTTGTAGAAAGTTCTGAAACCATGAGGAGAGTACAGGAAGAACTCTTCCTTAGCAGCTGTGAGTCTGCAAAAACAGTTTGTGACTCAGAGCTAACATCTGCTGAAACATTTGAGGATATTGCAAAAGAAGTAGAGTTATCTGAAAATACATTAGAGAGTAAAGAAGCTGATGCCGACCTGAAAGGTAATGAAGCTGGTGGTGGTGGTGCAGCTGAGGCATTGCTACGGCGTCCAGACAATCTGAAAGGACTGCCTTCGTTTCAGAAGGGTCAGAGTAATTTTGCAGGATTGGGCTTAGCATTCTCTGTTCTTGGAACATCATCAGCCATTGCTCGCTGGCCAAGCTTTGCTGACCAGAAGAATGTACTTCCTGAAGACTGGGACAGTCTTGCTTTTTCTTCAGCCAATGAGAATACCCCAAAACCATCTGAAAGCCCTGATGACAGGTAAGTGCATAAAATAATAAATTAACATGAGCTTTAATTTTACAGTTCTTGGTCTTGATTACTATTCTCTAAAATTTCGAAGCCTGAAATGTAAGGGAATGTTTCCAATGGCTGTCGTACACAAATTTTTAAGCTTTTAGTGTATGTTGTTTCAGTTTTTGCTGTATTTACATAAAATTTTAAAATCAGGATTTTTGCTATGTACAGTAGAAGTGGGAACTGCTCACAAAAAAAGTAGTTCTGGTCAGAACTACTTTTTACTATCTGTCATCTAAAAATAAGTGTTAATGAAGATTGGTAGTAGGAGTATTGGAGAAATGATGTCTTCCAAATTTCTAACCCTTACCTTCTTCCTGTCCCTCAAGAATTACAACTTTGCATTTTTAAATTTTCCCTGCTGTAGACCATAAATAGTGGTAAAACATATTCCTCTGTTTTCAGATGTGCAGAAGACTATCTTGTGCTTATCTGTTGTGGATTATATGATCTCTTGCGTGGAGTTCTCCTAATCCTACCAGATATCATGCTAGAAGATGTGATGGACAAACTTATCCAACCTGATTATCTTATAGTTCTGGTGAACCACCCATCTCCTCTCATACAACAAGGAGTCATTAAAGTAGGCCTATATCAAATGTTTTCTGATAAAAAGATGTGAACTGGCATGGTTAACATGTTGGACATGTGATGGATTTTTAATATTTTTGTTAAGCTTTCTTCAATTTTCTGCATCTATTTCTGTATTTTAAGATAAGTTTCCACCCCATGGATTTAAAAAAAAACCCAACCAAACAAAGCAACATAAACACAGACTCTTTGAATAGATAAACAAAGTCTATAACATAAGCCAAAGGCCTTAAGAGTTTATGATGGCATTACCAATGTAAATGGAAGCAACAATGTAGAAAGTCAGTGGCACAAAACACAATGCAGTAGGTTAAAAAGTGCTTGCACTTTAGTTTGGCGTTTATCAGAGTTGACTTTGAGCTATTCTGAGGAGTCATCCACACATTTGTGGACTGAAGATGGAGTTGAGGCTTTACAACATTTTCAGAGATTTTTGTAGTATTAAGGACAGTGTTCCTTAATGTAGATGAAAAACTTTGAGTAGATTTCTATTTTAATTTGAAGAAGAGTAAGACTGTATGGCTTTATTGAGAACAAAAGTCATGCGTGCATTTGCATGCACACCAAAGTGCAAGATGGAACAAATGTAAGAAGTTTGAGTGTTTATGTATCCATTTGCTAACTGTGTGATTGCATCTGCCCCAAACTTTATGAAAAACATAGGAATCTTCAGATCAAAAATATATTATCAGATGTTGATTGTAACAAGGACAGTGTAGATTGCAGCTGCAAT
Organism: Coloeus monedula; assembly: GCF_965178545.1. Lineage (NCBI taxonomy): Eukaryota > Metazoa > Chordata > Aves > Passeriformes > Corvidae > Coloeus > Coloeus monedula. The sequence goes on along the minus strand of NC_138782.1, from coordinate 48,202,505 downwards.
AGTATAATTGATGTTTTCAATCTTGAATTTTAAAAAATGTTATTTCAATCACAGACAACAATTAACTTTTAGGGCAATTATATTAAATGTTTAACTCTTACACCATAATTATGCATTTATTTTTAGTTGTTGGATGCATATTTCAACAGAGCAAGGAGGGAGCAGAAGGAGAAGTTCTTAAAGAATCGAGGCTTCTCTTTGCTAGCCAACCAGCTATATCTTCATCAAGGGACTCAGGAAGTTGTAGAATGCTTTTTGGAAATGCTTTTTGGCCGCTCTGTTGGCTTGGATGAAGAGTAAGTAATGCTGTGTTTTTATGTCCCGTAACAATGTGTGAGTTACAAGCAGTGCACTTTGCTGGTCAACAGCCATAAAAAAAGTTCCTTCAAAACTATTTTGGTATGTTTTGCTTGCTTAACACTGAAATGTATTAAAATCTTTAGGGCTGTTGTGTGGCCCTTAAACTGTTTGCAGGCAGCTTCATCTGATGGAGGCTGTGAGCTGGGATCTTGTAAACACTCAGACTTTCTGAGTGCCTCAGAGGCCTTTCACTCAAACGTTCTGTAATCAGTTTAACTCTGTCTCTGATCCTACATGATACAGATTTGTATCCTTAAGTAATAGTCACTAGACTTCTGCTCTTGGATTTTGGAAGGTGATTAAGGAAAAATCTTGATGCCACGTCTGCTTCCTGATCTTGGCTCTAGATTTAAATGACTGTCCCTTTTAGGGAAAATCCCAGAGATACCCCATTTTCATGAACCAAAGAGCCACCTCATATTGACAGTAAAGGACATTATCTTTAAGCAGACAGCTATATAAGTAAATGATATTTTTTAGAATTAGTCTGACTAAATGCTTGTGCAGAAATCACATGTGTAAATATAATCAGTGCAAAAGTCTTCCAAAAAGTTCCTTCTCAATTGCTGCCTCTGCAGGATTTGTAGCCATATTACTTCTGCCTCTTGACCTGATCTTCACCACTCAAAAACTATTCCTGTTTAACTGCAATGTTTAGTCATGGCTGCTTAATTTGCCCCAAAACTGTTACTTCTTCAGGATTTGTTATGAGGCTGGAAAGGTAATTCTAATGTCCCAAATTTTTAGGATTGTGTATAATAATCATACGATAACTATTATAACTAGGCTGATAACCTTACAATAGTAACGCAGTTTCTTAGTGCACCAGTAAAATAAGGTCTGAAGCACTGCTTTGCATTCTGCAATCACAATAAGCCAGGTGCTAAACTTAAACTTCAGCAGCAACAGATACAGGATATCAAACCTGACAGTCAGTATATTGTTATATTGATGACAAGCTGTATTTGTTTTCTTGATAGTGTCTGTGTTGGTTGTAATAGTGACTATTGGAAAGGTGATGCATCCTTTTTCTACACTGATTAAAAACCCTTCTATTTTCATGAAATCTATATTGTAGACAGTTGGTAGTTAGCTGGAGCATCAGATTTAATTTTTAGGCACTTAATTTCTTTGAGGCTCTATGAAAAGTTTATTTTTCTCTTACTGGATTTTTTAGTAGATAGGTATTGATACTACAGCAAAATGTAGAAAATTACCATGGATATCTTTGCCAAAATACCAGTACCTGATATATAACTGGTATTCCAGTTGCATGTACTATTTTTTTAATCAGGCTGTTCTTTAGGATGCCACTTACTCATATTTCTGGTAACAGATTTGATCTGGAAGATGTCAAGAATGTCGGACTCTTTCGAAAATGGTGTGTCATTCCTGTTCTGGGTCTAATAGAGAATTCTCTCTATGATAACGTTCTGCTGCATAACTGCTTCTGTCTCCTCCTGCAAATCATAAATTCCTGCTCAAAAGTTGCTGACCTACTGCTTGATAATGGTTTGCTCTATGTGTTGTGTAATACACTGGCTGCTCTCAACGGACTGGAAACAAAGTGAGTATTGTTTCTGTTGCTATCTATTCTAGGCACAGCCTTAAGGCTCACAAGAAAGTACTGTATTGTCTTTTTTCTACTTTCTGAAATTATCAGAGAGCATGTACAAAATAATACTGGGTTTGAGCTTTTCAGCTTTATTTATATCTGTAATTTAAAGTTAATGTTTAGATAGTCAGTTCAAATAATGGAATATAAAATGTTCTTTCCATATCTTAAACATTCAAGGAAAATGACATTTTAAAATGTGATTTTTCTCACAGTCTGCACTTTCAATGCTTTTCTTGATAAAACTGATCAGTAAGATAAAGGCCCAGAAAACTATAGCATTCTACTGTACCTATGGTCAATATCAAAACTGAAAAGTCTCTCCTGTACTGTCTGTGATTTAATATTTGAGATTTTGAGTAACTTCAATGACTTTATTAGCTATAAAGATTCTGTACTTTAAAAAAGGTTATAGAGGGAACAAAAGAGAGACAGGGTTTTCTTACTTTATTCCATTAGTTGGTATCCTGAAGAAATGGAAAGGTTTCCTTTTTACCTCAATATAGTTTTTGTTCAGCATGGTTACAAAATGAGATTATCCTGATATTTTTTTGAGAAATACAGGATTTCAGACTTGTTCTTTAACTTAAAAGTCTGATAGTAATACATCATTGCTTTTCCAATAAAACTGTGCTGCTCTCAACATTAGAATGCTTCAAAAATTTGCAGGCCTCCAATCTGCCAGAGTTAACACTGAAGAAATGTCTTGAAATACAACTTTCTAGTCTTCAGCAGTAACATTTTTATATGAAGTACAATGTAATACTAGGTACAGCGGGCAGAAGTAACAAGGGGAATAATAATGGGTCTTGTTAAGAGTTACAGTCTACTAGAATTGTCATGTTTCTGGTAACTACAACTTTGTTTGCAGCATTCCCTTGAATGACTACAAGTTACTTGCATGCGATATACAACAGCTGCTGGTAGCAGTTGCAATTCATGCCTGCAGCTCCTCAGGTTCTCAATATTTTCGTGTTATTGAAGACCTCCTTGTGCTGCTGGGTCATCTTCAAAATAGTAAAAATGCAAGGATGCAAAGTAAGTTCTCTGCTAATTTTTGGGGTCATGGGACTGGAAAAGTAAATCCCTTCCCCATTGTTTTTTGTTTAATATTCCTGCTGAGGGAGAAGGGGGAGTTTTCTGGTGATGCATCTTTCTCTTCTAAGTCATATTCAAATTAGTAGTTTTCCTTAGGAGCCTGCCTTGTGGTCAAGAATTGTGTACTGCTAATCTGAAAAAACAGTGACTGTAAAAGTTCTTTAAGGATATTTAAATGGAAACATTCTGTGCAGTTTCATGTAGCTTGTTTTGGAGTAATCAAATTCAATGGCTTTTGTATGAGAACTCATTTCTGTAGTGTTTGTATCTGTGGAATAGTGAGCTGACTTTGTGTGACTCCTGTGGAATCTAGAGTTTTATAGCCCTTGACACATTTTGTGTTTTGACTTGTTACAAACATCTGGTAAAAATTCTTGAAGAGTTGTAAAGCAGGTCATGTATACTTTTTATGCCTCTCTCTCTAGATATGGCAATTGTTCTGCAGTTAAGAGTTCTTCAAGCAGCCATTGAATTAATAAAAACCACAGCAAGCCAAGATGCTCAGGAGCAGGCCAGCTCAGCCCCATCACCCTCAGCACCACATCGCACAATGTTTCAAAAGCGCAAAGGCATCGCGGGTGAGTAGCGGAAGCGTAGCATTCTTGTACTTTCTCCTGTATGTATTACTTGATGGTTCCACAAGGTTACCTTCTTTTGGGATTCTCTTAAATTTGCAAGTTGCTTAGTAAAGATGCTTTTAAAGTGATTCATAATGCTTGTAATAGCCAACCTCACAGTAAGATAATGCCAAAATCAAGTTAGTGCTTGTAACTAACACTGCTATGATGTGAGGATTGCTTTGTTGCAACAGCTTTTCATTAGAGATCATCCTGAAATAAATACCTGCCACTCCAGATTTATACTTGGAAGTGCCACTGTGGTTTTTAAAACCTGTGTTCAGTTCTAGCTTCAGCAGTAATACTTTCCCAGTATTCAATAGCTTGTCAGTCCTTCTGTAGAGGTTTTGGAGTTCTCTGGCTGTAAGTTGATTTTGTTTGTTTCTTACAAATGAAGCTGCATTAAGGACTTCACAGAAGATACAATTTAACAACCTGTCAAAGACTTGTTATTCCCTGTTTACTATGGGAATGTTTCTCTTGAGATGGTCGTCTTTTGAGAACCCCCTTCATCAACCTAGTGAAATGTTATATACATATATATTAAGTATAGTGAAATGTTTTTATATTAGTGAACTTGGCAAAGCACTAAAGGTAAATAGAAATAGTTATTTCCAAAAGAAGGAAGTACAGTAAAGGCCTGCCAGTTCATTTCAAGAAAATTCTGAGGAATATTCTTATAAGTTAGATACTGTGCTTCTATTAGTGGCAATAGGTATGGTACAAAATGTGTTTGATATGTCTGGCCCATCATTTGTGCTGATGAACCCACTCTGCAATATGTGATATTTTGTTGCATCACTAGTTTTTAATCCTTTATCCAATTTATACAATAAAAAGAGGAATAAAAGTAGTGTGTTCCATATTTTTGTGCAAAAACATTTGAAGTTAAATGATAAATCAGATCTTGAGACTAACTCATTTTGTGGTATTACTTATTATTTGAAATTTATATATTTATTATCAAAAAGCTTTAAAAATTAAAAATAAGAAAGACAAAAACACCCAGTGACCCTTCTGTTCCCTTTGATCTTGATGTATTTCAAATGTTAGTTTCCTTAAATGATGTGAACTCTTTGGATGTAAGCAGTTGCTGAGTGATTGAGTTTTTCTACATTTTAGTAGAATTCTATTCATGCTTCTCTCCTTAAAGGTTCCAGGAAGTTTTCACTTGCTCAGTCTGATGCTCTGCTGGTGAAAATGCGCTCACTAGCAAGTGAGGAATTCAACATGATGATGCAGCGGAGAATGAGCCAAGAAAATCCTATCCAAGCCACTGAGTCTGAGTTTGCACAAAGGTTACAGAGGCTGACTGTTCTGGCTGTTAACAGGCTCATTTATTTAGGTAGGATTTCCTTTTGTTTGTTTCTGTTTTGATGACAAATGAATTCTTGCTTTTGCAGTGTTGAAGTGTTAGGAAAGTCGTACTATTGACACAAGTTTAATGGATTTAGCCATAAAACATCATTCTCTGTGATTTGTTTCTCAGTATTATGTAACTGGCAATCTGGGTAATGTTTTTTATCTGAATGAACTGAACAGTTGTTTTATTTCTACATTAGTCCATTCGTGTGTTAGCTGCCTGAATTATTACCTGAAGATTTAATTGCCAAAGGGAGCATCTGCTCTCTTAAAATGCAATTTTTTAATGAAATGGCTACATTAGTTATCAAGGCTTGATGACTTCGAGAGCTAGTTCAAATTCTGCAAAAGCAAGAGAGAATAAATATGGTAAATATATCAGCAAAGACAGTGTTTGATATAATTAATATACAAATATAATCTTGTACTTTCTCCTGTATTGTACAATCTTTTAAACATAAAGGATTGTAGGATTATCATGCTTGAGATGGTACTGATCAATATGTACTTCTTAAAATTTAAGCCTCTACCGAAGAGTGCCTTGATGTACTGGGTATAACAGAAAATACAAGTCAAAGCAGACTTTCAACATCCCAGCTGGAAGTTCCTGAAGAAGAAAGCCAGCAAGAACTGACTAGCAGAATAAATCCTTTTCTTAAAGAAATGGTCAAAATGTTGGTGGAAGGAATCAAAGTATCCATTGTAAGTAATTAGATGCTCTCCACATTGAAGCATATTTCGTAAGATTCCTTTATTAGGAACTTTCATGCGTAGTGTATTCAGTCCATAAATGCTTTTCTTACTGCATCTCCCCATTCAAGTGTGGCTTTAAAAACCCTGTTCAGCTTCCCAGTTACTCTTCAGTTGTAAAATAATAAATTGATCTGTTCTGATTTTTTATCTTTACATGTAGCAAAATTCTGCTTGAACAAGAACACAAAACTTAAATAGACTTTCTTGCACTAAGCAAATTTGCTTGGTGTTTTAAACTTCAGCATTTAGGTTTGCTGAAGCCTATAAAACCAGATCTTCTGTGCCTCCACAGGTGGTGATTTTCTGAGCAATTTGTGTTTATAGTATTTTTTGGAGTTGGGAAGGACAGATTTCTCTTTTTTTCAATTCCTTCCAAAGGGCTGAAAGTCTTCTCTTCTAACATACAGGTGTTATCTTGTCAGCCTTTCCAAGGTGATCAGTTTTTGCTTGGATAATATGAAGTGTGTTATTACTCTTTCTTAGGTCATCTTTGTAAAAGTGGTTCTACATAATTTTCTTTCTATCTCAGAAAAATTACGTTTGATAGATGGATTATCTTTCCATTGTGCCATACTTGTAGTACTTTTCAAAGATGGCAAGTTTCTTTTTGTGAACACACACATCTCCTTCCAAGGCGTGGTTTCTAATCTTTTGAGGTAATCTGTTCAGAAACTGGTGATTAATGTAAAAGGGCTGTTGATTAAAATGAGCAATCAAAAAAACCCTCTGTTTTTTAAATCCTCTACATCACAATTTTCACTTTCTGGATTGTTTTAGTTGAATGCCTTTTAACCCATAATAATAATCACTGTACTAAATTAAAACACTTATTTTGGTAGATAAAACTTTGTCTTGTATTTTGATCATATTAACTGTGTTTATTTTGTAATGTGAAAAACTTGGTAGAAGTAAGCCCTAACTGTGTAATATTAAAAAGTTGTCTCCATTACTAAGGGCACCAGCAGAATGAGCACTCCAAAACAGCAGTGGAACAGGATCTTCTTGTTATGTAAGGACACATTCCGTACGCAACTTGGGAGGCTTCTTGTGCATAACTTGTCTCCTGTAAGGCCGCTGCAGGAGAGGAAGCAGGCTTTGGAGATGCTACATGAAGTAAACCACCAAGAGATTTTGCGTGACTGTCTTAGCCCAACTTTGCAAGTAAGCTCAGGAGTGTTTGAGAGAAGTTTTTAAAACCTCTATTCAATTGTTTTAGATTTTACAGTTATTTAGAACTGTATGTGCCTAGTTGTTCACTGCTATTTTAGCAATGTTTAGTGACTGACAATTGGCATACAAAAGGCCTGCACGTACCTCTGCAATTGCTGTGCTGTCTTGAGGACAGATAGAATTAAGTCTGGGTATGTTGATGCTGTTCTGCATCAAATGCCTTCCCTGTAAAGGAGATTATCTTTAAGCAGACAGCTATATAAGTAAATGATATTTTTTAGAATTAGTCTGACTAAATGCTTGTGCAGAAATCACATGTGTAAATATAATAGTAGAGACAAAAGGTGGTATGAGTTTTAACATGAAGGATTTTACTGAGGAAGGTAGGAATTAAGGTACCCTAAAATAGCAAATTAAGGAAGAAATTATCCTTGCTTTGGAACTCTTAACTGCAGACTTCCTGAAGCTTGTAAGAATTGATTTCAACTAGATTTTAAGAAGCAGTCAATCCTCAACCAAAGCAGTACTCTCTCTTTCCTTACTTAGCCTTTATCAGTTCTTAAAGTGCGATTGTGTATTCCATTTTCTTAAGTCAAATAGCTGAATAGGTTCTCCCTGCTTTTCTGAGTTTGTCAGAAGAAAGCTTTTTTTAATTGTACTCTGTTAGTTCAAGCTTGAGAGCAAGCATTTCTTAGAGTCACAGGGAGAAAGCAGGTAGGAATGTTGCAGTTTGAGATCTTCAGGAACTGCAAGAATGAAATAAGACATGCCACAATTTGAGTCACTGTATACTAAGAAGAGAAAGCATTTATTGGATTCATTTATAGCACTCATATTTCTGATCACGTATACATTATTGAAATAAATAACAGTTTTACCAGGAAAAAAACCCCTTTTACTAGCAATGGCTTCTGTGTGGGAGCGTCATGTTGAGTGCATTTAATTTATGGCTTGTGTCTGCTTAACTTCATTATCTGTCAGCTCTAATTTGATTAATCAAATGAGGTGTAGCATTCTTGGCAGGAAAAATTAGAAGTCTCTGGCACAGATTTCCTGAAGTATAAACAAGGCTGCAGGAGCTGAGTACTCAGGGAGAAGAAACAGTTCTCTTGCAAGCCATTTGAAAAGTCACAAGATGCTGGGGCAAATCTTATTATGTGAGGATAAAATTCAGCATGTTTTTCTAGTTTTATAAAAGTTTAACCATTAAAGCTGACATTTTTTAAAATTAGAGAATAATTAGTAGAAGAAATCTGTGCAGTCTGCCTAGAAAAGGGAATAAAAGCAGAGGGGAAAAAACTGCTCAGTGTTGTCAAAATGAGAGTGACCATACATCTGTATTCCCCTCTTTCCTTCTTTTCATCTTCTAGCATGGGCCTAAATTAGTGCTCTATTTGTATGAGTTAATGCACAGTCACAGCGATGGGATGACCAAAGAACAGCAAAGATCGGCAGGAGACTTAATGAATACATTGAAAAGTTGTGGCTATAAATGCATTCCCCTGAGCCCACGACCAAAACCAGATTTAATAAAAGCATTGAAAGAGGTTTGTGAATAAAAACTTTGCTTTAAAAACTGGGTGTATTTGAGACAGTTGTCTTATACGGGATCAGAGTTTAACTGCAGTTTGTGGTATTCTTTGGTGCATGGCTTATGCTTTTGGGAATTCTCTTTGGGTTCTAAATATTTGTGTCACATACACTCAGCACTTCACAGCAAGCTCAGACATTGGTTAAATGTATTATTTAATCCAGATGAAGATGGGAGTTCATAATAAGCTACTAGTATCTCTTATTGTCAAGAAAATTTTTGATTTCTTGCAAAGAGAAAAATTATATATAAATATAATAAAATGGCAGTAACTGAAATGAAGCCTTGCTGGCTTTAAATGCTGTGAAGATATCAGTTGAACAGTTTTTTCAGTCTTCCTTTTTTAAATTGGCATCACCTTTAGCTTCTCCTTCCTTATTTTGTCCATCTGAGAAAAGAAAGTAATGTGTAAAACTTCCATTCAGGATCAGAAGAAATATGAGATGGAAGAAGGTGTAAACAGAGCTGCTTGGGAGAAGACAATGGCTAATAATCGACAGAAGTAAGTACCTTAAAGGGGCTGCAAGAACTCTAAGAAATGTCCTCTGTTCATCACTTTCCATTGCAAAGTTGCTTGTGTGGTTATTATGGATGGGGTTTTTTCAAACTAGCAGCATCACTAGCTTTCAAGCTTTTAAGTTTACTGTTATATTACAGGCATATACATTTTGGTAGGTTGCATAATAAATGGCATTGTGTGAACCTCAGAATACTGAATTGGTTTTTTCCACATTTGGCATTTCACCCTTAATTTTACGACTACTGCATCTGTCCAATCACTTCTCCTGTTGCTGTGGTCTGTGCAATTAAATGTCCCTGCAACTAACCCTGATTTTCAACTAATAAAATACTGTATTCAGTATACAATTTGAATACTTTTGTGACCTATGTAGACTGCTGCTCCTTTTTGTAATTGTAAATTTCTGTACATTGTAATTGTAAATTTCTGTACATTGTGGTAGATTGAGTTTTCCATTAATTTACATTTCAGGCTTTGCCATAAAAATCAGATTTGAGATGCACACACAATGTGCTTTAAAGTAGGCAAGTGCAGTAACTGTAAAGGTCAGCTCAGTCAAGTCCACACAGACAAGTGTTAAGACTTTATTATGTTCAGTGGCTTAGGAGATTTAATCAGTGGTAAATTAGTGTCCTTACTCCAGATTTTTACTGTAATGAGTATACATGAATTAGTCAAGCATGGTAATATATAGCCATTGATCTTCTGACTGGCTTGTCTTGTCTTTGGACAAAAGTAATGGTTTTTTTGATGGCTAAGAAGCAGAAGGTGTCCATGAATCTCATGTAGGCTAAGTTGCTCTGCATCTGCTGTAACAAGAATTCTACATATCTACTGCTAAACTGATTGTATTTTATAAGGCATATTGGTGTCTTTCCCTTTTCAGTGTGTTTATCTGACATTTTAAAACACAACTCTCCTCCTCAGTCTCTTTCAACGTCTAGATACAAAATCTAAAGACATTTCTAAAATAGCTGGAGACATCACACAAGCTGTGTCGCTGTCACAAGGAATGGAAAGGAAGAAAGTAATCCAGCACATCAGGGGAATGTATAAGGCAGAGCTAAGTGCCAGCAGACATTGGCAGGAACTTGTTCAGCAGCTTACCCACGATCGGTGAGTTTTCTCATCTCGATGAAAAAGTGAGAGAGACTTGATGCCTGACATGCACTTCTCATGCTACTCAGAGGCATGTGAAATTGAGATGATATTAAAATTAGAATTACTTTTGCTAACCATCTGATAGTAAGACTTGTAAAAGACTTGATTTTTTTTTTTACCCTATCTTTTTGGGTGAGTAGCCAAGTAGTATTTCTATGCCATTTAGACAGGTTTTTTTTTTTCATCATATACATTTTGCTGTGCCCACTAAAATGAAGAGTGTCCTAAAGTTTTCATATCTTTCCCAACACAGATGGAGTAAAAAAAATTTTTTGGGGTAATGTTGCTCGTATTAGCATCTAGATGCACTGTTCACTAAATAGTGTAGAATAAAGGATGTTAATGTTGATAACAAACCAAACTGTTATTTTCATCACTGCAGAACTAGTATTATCTCATGTTTGCAGCAGCAGAGTTTTCAAAATAATGTTGGATGCATTGTATTGCTGTTTTCATTAGAGTAGCTTCAAGAATAGTCTTACAGCAGAAGCTTGTAAGAAGTTATTCAGTGCAATAGTACATGAAAATAAACTACAGAATTTAGTCTCAGTATTTTTTCAGAAGTAATTGTCCTGTATACTACTGTGCAACTTCTATCTTTCTAGTAGTTGAAGAAGAACAGAATTAATAAGTGCATATTCTGCCTCTGCTGCCAAACTCCTAACTTTTTTTTTTTTTTTTTTTTTAAATTTGTCAGTGCACTCTGGTATGACCCAGTCTATTACCCAACTTCTTGGCAACTGGATCCAACAGAGGGCCCAAACAGAGAGAGGCGCCGCTTGCAGAGGTGCTACCTAACTATTCCAAACAAATACCTTCTCCCAGACAGGCAAAAACAAGAAGGTAATTAAAACATCTTCTATGCTGGATGTAGTGTAATGTCTGAATTGTAGTGACTCTTGGTACCTTATTATTTGTGATTTCTTTATAGGTGTGATTAAAACTCCATTGTCTTACTTATTTGAAGACAAAACACATTCTTCTCACTCCTCTACTGTAAAGGACAAAGCTGCAAGTGAACATATAAGGTAAGTTTTGGATAGCACTTGCTTCCCTTTCTTATCTTTTCCTAATCGAATGAAACAGCTGTCACTTTTTTGTCTAAATAAACTATTTTTTTTTAAATGTAGTGGGAAATGAGACAAGTGACAAAAACAGTAGGCTTCTTGCTTTACTCTAAAGCAAAATACTAGAGCTACCAAATACCATCTGGTGTGCTGTGGATAGGACTTTTGTGGGATAACCTGACGGGATATCTGATTTTCACTTAGTATCTCTGACTGTCCTAGATATCTGTGATCTGGTAGGTCTTTCCATCAGTGTTCAAAAGCAAATTGTGTTTTCATCCTCTCTGCTTTTATCATTGCATTACTCAACTCTGCAGTTGTGTCTATTTGCCACCTGTTAATACAGCCTAAAACACATCGAAAGAAATATACATGCAAAATAGACTAATGAACAAGTCTAGAAAGTTGAGGTACTATTTTCTTTTCCTCTTTGGGATATGAACCATTAGTCACATTGGACAGTTTTTCTTCAGCTGTAACCTTGGAGGCTGTTGGCTTTAGTGAGGAGGTTGACAGCTGGACTGACAATCTGAGTCAGACCTGAAGCCAGTAAGAATTTACCCATGAGAATATTACAGTGAAATCCACAGAGAAGGCCAAGAAGATAGTCAATGAGAGAAGATGTTCTGGACACAAGGGGAGGATGTTCTTGTTATGGGACATTGAGAGTGTACAAGGAAGAGCTTGTGGATAATATGTAGCAACTATGTTTTTGCTTGTGTAGCTAATTGTTTTACTGACTGAATGGTCATTGTTTGTTAGACAGCTTTGTCATTATTTGCTAAGCAGCCAATCTCAATTAGGCCACAGCATCTGTGAAAAGGTATAAGTATAGCAGTAGAGAAAATCAAAAATCTTTCTACCTCTCTCGACTATGGATTATGACTAGTGCGTGCTTTTATGTCCGCCTCAACAAAACCACACTTTAGGTTGGTTTTAGGTCTGCTGAAAAGTACATAACTCTGTAAGGATAGGCATTACCATAATCCATAAGCATTTCCACTTTGAAATATTTCAGAGTTAATAGAAGATGTGTAAGTGTAGCACCTTCTAGAGAGACTGCTGGTGAACTGTTGCTAGGTAAGTAGAATTTTCAGTCTTTATAAATATATTTTTGGTGTAAGATTCTGCTGTATATATAAACCTGACTAGTTTTTTTAAGTAATTGAGCTGTTGCCTGCCTTCTTGTGGATTAGATACTTTATATGTCAATTTTGCCTTTGTTCTTTACTGTTTGCATGAGTGCTGTTTGAACTGCCGTTGAGTTTTAAGATCTGCAGACCACTTGCTAAAATATGTGGAATGATAAATTGTATTTCTGTTAAGTACTGTCTTGCCCCAGGTGCTATTCTTAGCATTCTTAACTCTTGAATAATGTTTATATAACACAAAGATGCATTGTGCAATATCATGTACGTTTTTATAACTTTTTTGCTGTAGGAAAATGTGGCATGTATTTTGTAGAAGATAATGCTTCAGACACAATTGAAAATTCGGTAAGTGTCAGAACATGTTGTCCAGCTTTAATTTTTCCAGACTATGGCCATGAGTAGCTTTCTTCTTCAGCAGTTTGTGGCAGTAGCACTAGAGTTAGAGATCTCTGGACAAAGCCAACCAAACTGATTAGTTTGGTTTGTGTTGCATAGCCCTGGCTAGGGAATTGGTGGTGATAGAAGAAAACAGGAAAGATCTGGGCCTGGGACTGGGAGGGAATGAGGAAGGAGTGATGTGAGAGGCTTCTGCACCTTGCAGTCCATTGCTTTGAGTTAATCAGCAAATGCACAGAGTTTGCTTTGATCTGCACCTGAGAACTTGCCTTAGTGGAAGCTGGAACACTCTGAAGTGCAGAAACTCAAAAGTTTATGAATTGTGCTGTGCTCCACAGCATCTGAATCTTGAATTTTACATTATATATGATGTTCTAGCTCTTCCCTTATTCAAGAGGACTATTTCATGAAGGAAATGGGAACTGACCTAATCCTTCTGATGTGTTAATTGTTTATCCATCCAACAGACATGTAAAAGTAATCAAGATATGGATTGCATTCCTGAAAGATTTTAACTGCTTTTACAGAGCTCTTCCTTGCATCTACTAAACAGACAGCTCCTGTGGTTTAGGATGCTACCAGTCCTTCACAGAACTGTCAGAGCCGGGATTCACAACAAAGCTTTGCTTGCTCTGATTGGCTGTCCAGTATTTTAGCTTAAGAGCCAGTGAAAATGTGGCATTGCTTGCTAGCGCTGGATAGGGAACTGGAGCAGCTGAGGAGCATGTGTGATGTTCTACCCACTGCCTTGAGGAGAGTGGAGGATGGGGAAAGTAGCTAAAGAAGATCACAACAAAGTATTAAAGCATTGCATTAAAATTAAAGTTTGCCTTATGATATGCTGTATTGTTATAAACTGGCTGCATTGAAGGGTTTCTTGTTTGGAAAATCCACTATTTAAAATTACTTTTTAAATTGCAAATTCTACAGAGTTTTCATGGAGAAACTGAACCAGCATCATTTTCTTGGACCTATGAGGAAATTAAGGAAGTTCATAAGCGCTGGTGGCAGTTAAGAGACAATGCTGTGGAAATCTTTCTAACAAATGGCAGAACTTTACTCTTGGCTTTTGATAATACAAAGGTACTGTGCACCAATGCAGAGTAATGCACCAAAGCATTTTGCTGTGTCTTTATAACATGTATATTCATGCCTTAGTTTTTAAAGAGACCTGTTGCATGGACTGTTGCTGCTAATTAAATTCTGCCTAATACCTTTGAAAGAACTTCTCAGCTAAACTTCTAGACAATCATAGGCATGTTGTAAAACACATCTCTGATATAGTAAGACATTAAAGAATCTTAATAATCCTAGACATTATTCTATTACAGTAGATATCTGGAAATAGGTAAAATGAGAGAAACTTAGTCTTGATAGTTTTAACCTTTTAAATTGTGTGATTAAAGGTGTGGTATTTCCTTCTAGGTCCGTGATGATGTGTACCACAACATCTTGACTAACAATTTGCCTAACCTTTTGGAATATGGAAACATTACTGCTTTGACCCACCTGTGGTGCACAGGACAGATTACTAACTTTGAATATCTGACTCATTTAAACAAACATGCGGGCCGTTCCTTCAATGATCTCATGCAATATCCAGTATTTCCTTTTATACTTTCTGACTACACCAATGAAACGCTGGACCTAAATGATCCCTCGGTATATAGGTAATATGAAATGCTTGAAACCCTTTTTTTCCAAATACTTTAACTGATCACCCTATATAGCTTTTTAGCTTTGTTGTACTAAACTGCAGACACGCACAAATGGAACTATTCAGGGACAAGCCTCATCTGTAATAACTTGGGCTTTTACAGTAAGTGGCTGCTTTGCCTGGGATATTGAAATAAAACAGGTGTGTAGATGCAAATGGAATGTATTGGACTTGCCTTGTCCTAATAGGATATGTATAGTTCACAGATTGAACATAGAAGCTGTATGTTTAAATTCATATGATTACAGACTTCCTGGCCAATTAGCGAAAATTAAATAGGAAAGGAAATAATATTGTAAAATACTTGGGCAGTTACAAAATCAGTCTTCATTGTGAATGGATTTGAGTGAATTGTCCCACCCTAATAAATTTCTGTTAAGCTGATTTAACATTTGTCTGCACTAAGTCTGCCTTTATACGAGGCCTCTGATTTGACTGAGGCACTTGGCATTTGCTTGCCTGTTACTGTGCTGTGGATCTGAGTTTCCCTTTAGCACTAACTAAAAGTTGTTCTTTTCTTTTCTGAACTTTCATGAAAAATGTTATGTTTTCCTTGTCCTTTTCATTACATTAAAGGCATTATTCTTAATATTGTATTATTAAATTATCTGTGTTAATATTGTAATAAAAATTACAACATATCAGTACTGCTTCTGTTGCAGAAACCTGGTCAAACCAATAGCTGTGCAGTCTAAAGAAAAAGAGGATCGTTATGTGGATACTTACAAGGTAATTTGGATAACTTTTTCTTCTTGCCTTTGTCCCATGTATAAATGACACAGTGGCTTTAGTTTCTGTAATGTATATTTATTGGGGAAGAATAAACCACAAATACAGTATTTCCTGGCTACAGAACTCTTATTTCCAGGAAACATTTCCTGGGAATTGTTTTATAACATGCTTGGAACTTGTGTTTGTTCCTGTACCCAAAATCATAAATCAATTTAGCCTATCCATGTGATACTGTTGAGGAATTTAAATGGGTACTGCCTCATATTGGAACATGTGTACATTTAAAGAATGCTAAAGATCAGGAAGATAATTTACTGCTGTTTACTTGACATTACTTTGGTGGAATTTGTAGCTATTTGTTCTGTTTGATAACAGAAAGGCTGTTTTCCCTCACATACTCTGTTATTTTAACATGCCCTACAATGATAATGATGCTTTTTGATTTTTTTTTTTCTCTTTAACATGTATTAAAGGCTGTAGGAAATAGCAACATACTGGGGAATTAAAGCATCTGCAGCTGGACTTTCAAACTTGTCTGTGTCACCATGGTCTAGTGTATTATTTGCAAATACTGTTTTTCCATGACTCTGCTGTGTTAGAAAACAAGAGGGGGGAGTGGGGAAAAGTGAAAGTAATAAATAGTGGAAAATAGGTCATTTAAATTGGCTAAAGACTTCAATACCTAACTGGATTGTAAAAGTGATTGTGTGTCTTAAGACATTTAGAAGTGTATTTGATTCCAAATCACTTTTAAATGTATGTTCCTGAAAAGTTTGAGAGTTTATTCCTAAACGATTTAGGTAAGCTCTTAGATGCATTCCAACAACAAAAATAAGGAGGAGGTTTGTGATTTTTTTTTTCTCTACTATTTTTCTAGTATTTAGAGGAAGAGTACCGTAAAGGAGCACGAGAGGATGATCCAATGCCCCCTGTACAACCATATCACTATGGATCTCATTATTCTAACAGTGGAACTGTGCTTCATTTCCTAGTTAGGCTGCCACCTTTTACTAAAATGTTTTTAGCTTATCAAGGTAAGGTTACATTTGCTTGCACTTGCCTTTCATATCTGGGCCTTGTTCCAATGACCCAGGATTGCTGTATTTTGCCCTATTTAGCATAATTTTTCAGTTCCAAACAGCTGAGCTCAGTAAAATTTGATCTGGTATGCTT
Source organism: Coloeus monedula (assembly GCF_965178545.1). Classification (NCBI taxonomy): domain Eukaryota; kingdom Metazoa; phylum Chordata; class Aves; order Passeriformes; family Corvidae; genus Coloeus; species Coloeus monedula. Next base: position 48,186,022 of record NC_138782.1, on the reverse strand, counting down.
TAACAGTAGATCCATTCCTGAAATTATCAAGCTAGACCATAAAGCTGTTCATCTGATGTTTATACCTTTGTTTCTATAGCATAAAAATCTGACCTTTATTTGACTTGCAGTCCATGTGTAACACAAAGCAATTGAGATAAGAAAATTCTAAATGCTCTCAGCTAATTGGAGAGTAGTTAACTATGTGAAGTTGCAGATGTGCAACTGTTAGGGTCCATCATCAATGTAACAATTGAGTTTGGATTTCTTTACAGATCAAAGTTTTGACATCCCAGACAGAACTTTTCACTCTACCAATACAACCTGGCGGCTCTCTTCGTATGAATCAATGACTGACGTAAAGGAGCTTATACCAGAATTTTTCTACCTTCCTGACTTTCTAGTTAACAGAGAAGGTATACTAAGAGGACAACAAAACTATATACCCAAAAGAGTTGTATGATTGAGCATATGGGTTGAAACTGAGAACATTTATATCCCTTGGCTGAATATGCTAAGCTGTAGATGTATGGGAGAAATCTGGCACAAATTTGTGGGATATGCTAAAAAAGCTGCTATGTGGGAGTTAAGCTAAGTTTTTCCCTAATTTTGTCACTGGGGCAAAGGAGTTTGCTGTTTTCTCATTTTTCCATTTGAATGAGTATGTACAGCTGAATGTGTTTTGGAGAGACTTGCTAATGATGCTGCTTTGTTGATTGTTAATCACTGTGCTTAGTTGTTAAATTTTGTACAACCGTATAGACCTTTTTGAAGTTACTGTCAACTAAAATGTTGGATTATTCACTCCCCTGATTCTAGGTTTTGATTTTGGAGTGCGTCAAAATGGTGACAGAGTTAACCATGTCAATCTTCCACCTTGGGCCCGTAATGATCCTCGTCTGTTCATCTTGATTCATCGTCAGGCTTTGGAGTCTGATCATGTTTCCCAGACAATCTGTCACTGGATTGACTTGGTGTTTGGTTATAAGCAAAAAGGCAAGGCCTCTGTTCAGGCTATTAATGTCTTTCATCCTGCAGTAAGTATTTGTTTGTTCACTGTCCTTAGTAACTTAATGGGGGAGAGTTTGGTCTGACTTGCTTGGAAAACAAGATCTCTTGCTCATGAAGTATTGAAGAATAAGAAAAGGCTTTAACCATTTCAATGTCGAACTGTAAGATCCCAGGGAGTATTGTGAGACTTGGTGAATTGTTGTTCCTCTTTCTTGCCTTGAGCTAGGTGTGGGGGGTGATCAGGTCTGGGGGTTAAACCCTGTGGATAGTTGTTTGCAGTGGCTTGCAGTAGTCTGATTATTTTAACTGCATGTATCTGCTTCTGCCTAATTCAAAAGCCTTTAATTTAGGCAGGTAGTGCTGCAGCTTTTGATAGGACTAAAATAGTTCTGATTGTCCTAGGCTCATTGTGTTTTACTTCATACATGTCTTGTGTTTCTGTCCCTCTAACGAGCATTTTTCTCTACAGTAAATTTAATTTCAAGTAAGTCTTCATTGAATGTAAAGACTTCCAGGGTTTCAATACTTTATTGTAACATGGATATCTTGGATTGTATTTTTTAGCTTCAATCCTTAATATCACAAGGTTTGCTCAGCAGGTAGTCCTGGTTTTAAATGTATTCAAATGTTTTGTGTTTTTAGTGTTCATTTATGGCTGGAAAAGCGAATAAAACAGTAGTGTTTGGCAGTGATGGCTTTTTCAAGTAGCCATCTGAATACTTCCCTTTCTTTTCCTCTTTTGTGCTTAAGTATTGTTTAGGTTAGTATCCTGAGCTTCAAATGTTAAGATTGTCTTCATTTTTTAAAGTGAAAAGTCAAGGCCTTTGGTGTGACTGAGGAAAAGTGTGTGGTGCACAATTGGAGAGGCATGAAAAAGACAAGTAAAAGGAAATAATTTCCACTCTCTTGAAGTATGAGGTTTCTTTCTCCTTCCTTAGCCCAAAAGAGAGCTTTAATATGCTCATTAAAAAGAGGTAAAGGAAATAAACTTTTCCAGTTCTTTCCAATTCTTTTGTTTATCATCAGCAACCCTTCCAGTTTTGCAGACTGGTAAAGGTCTCAAAGAAAACCTTTTTGACAGAAATTAGTCATGGCATTATATGTAGGAGCAGCTTATATGATAATCCTTGAAGTGGTAGTTTATTCCAATGAAGAGGACATCACAAGGTTACTGTTCTCAGTGGCTCTTTAATCATCAGTTGGTGTGGGATGGCTTCTGGTGCACACCTTAAGCAAACAAATGAATATTATGCCTCTGAATTTGTGTGTACGTGTTGCAAAATCTTTCCCAAAGACAAACCTGACAAGCTTATTCTTGCCCATCCCCTTTCTTTTTTCCCTGTAGACCTATTTTGGGATGGATGTTTCTGCTGTTGAAGATCCTGTTCAGAGAAGAGCCCTTGAAACAATGATAAAAACATATGGGCAAACGCCTCGCCAGCTGTTCCATGCAGCACATGTTAGTAGACCTGGATCCAGGCTTATCATGGAAGGAGAACTTCCTGCTGCCATGGGATTACTAGTGCAGTTCGCTTTCAGAGAAACCAGAGAACACACTAAAGAAATAATCTATCCAGTATGTAATTTTCAGTTGCAAGATGGTTTAATTACTATTCATATGCTGTAATTATTGTACCATGTATCCTTGGTTTAGAATTTTCTCCCTAAAAGTGCTACTTGCTATATAGTACTGTAAAGAAAATACACAAAATTAGTAAGTGATAGTGAAAATTACTTTCATGGATTTGTAATATTTTGTGTAAACTGAGATCTGAGTTTATCTTGGTTTTGGCAAATAGGTGTTGGAAAGCATTTCACTTAACCAGTTTTATACTTTCAGTGATGAATTGTGGAATCTATCTGCAGACCTATAGCAGGCGAACACATACTGTGCTTTCTTCCATCCTCAGCTTTTTTACTGCCTGTAGGATAATTAAACTTTCTTCACTTCAAACACTTGTTTTTGCCAAAGTCCAGTCAGAAACTGAATCCTTGGATTCAGAGAAATCTTTATTTTTCAGTAAACTACCTGAACTAGAAGCTTGCTGCCTATGCCTTTAAAGAGGTAGTAGAACTACCTTTAAGTTAACAGTTTAACTGATGGTACTGCAGTGCTTTGAACTCGTCTTTCTATTGGTTTTAGAATAAATATTTCAGCTGTCCTTAACATGTGATTGCTTACAGGAAAGTGACATGAATCATTCTCCATTACTAATGAAATTATTTTTTTCTGAAACTTCTCTAATTTTGAACCTTATCTGTGCTTGTTTTAGAGTCCATTACCATGGATAAAAGGCTTGAAATGGGGAGAATACGTTGGTTCCCCAAGTGCTCCAGACCCTGTTGTCTGCTTTAGCCAACCACATGGAGAAAGGTTTGGCTCTCTCCAAGCTTTACCAACTAAAGCTATCTGTGGTTTGTCCAGCAAGTTTTGCCTTTTGATGATATATAGCAAGGAGCAAGGTATGAATTTGTGCTTATTCTCTATATGCACAATATATGTGAAATGAGCCATGGAAAAATTAAATCTAATGCTACTGTTGTTCTAAGTTTAGTTGCTTTTGCCAAAGATTAGTTTATAATTCCATTAACGTCTTCCGCGTGTGTGGTATCTTTACTGTGGATTTTACTTGTAATTTTCAAGTCAAAACTACAGTAGAGGCATTCTGTAATTAAGTTCATATTTTTCATTGAAGTGACTGAAGCATGAGGATTTAATTTTAGAACTTGCCAGCAGATTGAGTCCAAGAACTGAAGAACAGCTGAAAAAACTCCTGTGGCAACAGAAAGGAAAACTTAGGAAATGGATTTTAGAGGCAGACAATGAGAAAAGTTGGCAGTAAAGAGGCAGAGGCGAAGGATCTTCTGCTTTCAGTTAAACTTCTTGGAGGGATTCTTGTTGAGAATATACAAGCAGGTTCTCACAATCTCTTTTGTTTTCTTGGTAGCATATTCTAGTGCAGGTTTTCCAAAAGTAAATCACATTTAATCAACAGAAACAAGTAACATTTTCCTTGGAGTTATGACCAATTGTTTCTCTAGCTGGGAAGTATTGTCTGACCCTTCCCCTCTTCTCTGTTCTCAAGGGATGCAATGCTTCTGCAAAAAGGTTTTGTCCAGGTTGCAAACTGTCTTTGGAGAAGACCAAATGTTCATTCGGTCTCTGAAAACTGTGTTTGTTTATAATACATTACAGATTATGTAGCCTAATGGAAAATATCTTATTTTGAAACTTGGGAGGGTTTTGTATTTTAGCTTGTGGTAAAATGTGCACCTGAGACTTTTGTTGTTGACTGTTAAAGTGATTGAGTCTTGCTCTGTGTGTGACACATCTTATGTGCCTTCCTTCAGGCGTGAGGAGCATGCACAGCACTGACATTCAGTGGTCAGCGATCCTGAGCTGGGGATATGCCGATAACATTTTACGACTGAAAAGCAAGCAAAGTGAACCTCCAGTGAATTTTATACAGAGCTCACAGCTCCATCAGGTAAACAGAAGTCATTCCTTTGCTCTTCAATTTAATACTGGTAGTTTTAGTGGCTTGACTTGGCAGCAGTAGGTACTCTTGCTTTAGCTTTTTTTGGAGATGAGCATCCAATCACAACTCCTTTTAATCTTTTTGATTTCCTCTGGAATGTGTTCCTTATTGCTCCACTGCATCTTGTTCCTGGTTGTTTTCCTGTACTAGATGAAGATTCCTTTTGAATTTGTTCGATTTTTTTTTTTGTAGATTTTCCTTCCTATAGACTATTGCTGTGGACTTAAAAAAGTTAAAGTTCTGTCCCAGAAAAAATCAATACAGAAAAAAAATACGGGTTCTTCATGTTAGAAGAACAACTCCACTATAGTTTAGGATCCATTTGAAAAAGATTGTCTAAAAGATTGCTAGGGAATGTAGCATTATCTCCATCATATGCCAGTGAGCGGTAAAATGCTGCCAAAAAGATTTTTGGTGGCTGATGTAGTTGCAGATCTTGAAGTCTGCTCTAGTTCACTGCTCTTTAGCTGTGAATTCTAGGCTGCATAGAACTCTCTCTTTACTTTGTTTCTGACATAGTAACAAATACGATGTAGAGCAGCTGTATTTTAGCCCTTGGATTTCCTTAGTTTTTTAGGTGTTTTACATAGCTTTTCTTAGGATAACTAATAAAGAATCAGTTTGACCAAATGCTGTGCCATAATGAAACCAGCAGTTAGAATAGTTTTTCTGTTTCAATTTTTTCTGGCTTTGTTTGTCTTTTCAAGGTAACAAGTTGTGCTTGGGTGCCAGACAGTTGTCAGCTGTTCACAGGTAGTAAATCTGGTGTCATCACAGCATATATGAACAGATTCACTAGCAATACGGTAAGTTGCATTGGATAGAATTCATAATTAAGGGTTTAGGTGTATTCACTATTACAGTCTTTTTTTTTTTTTAAGAGGAAAAATGAGGAAAAGAGACATATTCTGGATAATTGCTAAAAAAATTACATGCATTTTTAGTATTTATTTTTAAAGGCTCCTCTGACATCTCAGCACATTTGTGTGTTTTTCTTAAGCTGTTGTTTACAACAACAGCCCTCATCACCTGAGTGCACAACGTGTACAGCTCTGACTGTGTTCAGGCCAGGGCTTGGAATTGAAGGTCTGCCACAGTGAAGCTCCCTGCTTTAAGGAGTAACTTTTTCTCTGAAGGAGACAGAGCCTTTCAGTGTTTTAACTGAAACTGTAGAATGCAGTTCCCCAAAGTAAATAATCATTCAAGTGCAGAAGGCACTTAAACTACAGAGAGCCAGGATGAATTCTCAGACAGTGTATGTATTAACCACCCAGCCTCCTTACTTTGTCATATTCTCCAAGCTGTGAGTAGGGAAGGGAGACAGTAACTTGCATAACTTAATCTGTTAGTGGAAAATACTGAGAATAGTAGAAACTCCCTTGATACTGTTTGCTAATAATCGTGGTATAAGTAGAAAAAAATAGAAAGCATAAATAGAACTCCAAATTAAAAATCTGATTCTGAGTTTTGAAGCTTCCATCTGAAGCTTTCATACTTTGTTTAGCAGTAACTTCCATTCTCCATAGTTTTAACAAAGAGTAGGCAACTTTCCTAACAGCTCATTTTAGGTGTGTCTGCAGGATTACCCATAGCAAAAACTGAACTAAATTGATTTCCTAGATGTAGCTTGATACAGGCATTAGCAAACATTTGTGGCATTGTACTCCTTGATGCTCTTGAATCACTACATTAGCATGAGCTAGAGAGAACCTTGGTATGATCTGCTATGCCTACCCAGTTTTCTGTTTTCAGTAGTGACAAACAGCAGATGCTTAGACTAAGAAGAGCATAAACACAGTGATTTTAAAAAAATTTTCCCCTTGGCTTTCTTCCAGTTTCTGGTGATCTGCCACTCATACTTCCTAAGCTCAGCAGCACTCTTGAGTACAGAAAATGAAGTAGAGGTTGAAGCCTGCAAGCTTTAGTTAGTTGGATCTTAAGGCACGCACCTTAACTGCTCACCAGAATAGTGAATTTATAAATAATCTGTACTGAGACTTGGATTCCAGTTAATTTTTTTAAAAAGTAGAAATTAAATATACTTGCCTCCTGCAAAGCTGAAAAGAAACTCTAGTTAGTGGGGTTATGATTCTTGAGTTCCTTCTGCTTCCTAGAAACAAGTGATTTTTGTTCATCTGCACAGATGATGTTCTTTGAGACCATTTTTTGCTGAATTTCTCAGCACTGACAGTTTTATGTGCCCCAGGCAGAGGGACCTTGTGTCAATTTTGTAGCTCCTGTTGTTGAATCAGTTACCCAAGTCAGGGCTGCAGGGAATGCAAATGTGCTTCCTGACATCTGCTCTGTATCCATCTTGTCAGCTGATCATCGATAAAGTGAACAGTTTGTTTCAATGCAGTACTTGAAACATGAATATTTTGCCCTGTTTCACATTTGTATAAGTGCAATGCATGGGCATGAAATAGATATCACATAAATTGGATATGGGAACTCAAAGGCATGTTGTCAGAATTAAAGAATGCCTCCATCTTGTGCTTCAACATGTGCTGTTTTTCCTTGCCTTACGATGGTCAAAACCCCGTGAAGTACTGCTTTGACACTGTGATCTGTGTTGACAGTAAGTGACACCTGCATGACACCTTCAGCCACAGGTGTCTGGTTCTACATATTACTTCAGCCTTCACTTGCTGACTCTTAGAGGTGTCTTGCAAACAGAGTGCTCTTGAGGGACTTGTTTGAGTAAAACTGGGAAGTGATCACTTCAGTTCCCCGCTTGAGTGCTGTAGGCAGAAAGAGCTGCTGTTTAAAGGTAGGCACGTACGTGCAGGTGTTCCCACTTCTAGATACCATTGTAGGGGTTCTCCCCTAAAAACAGGAGGGAAGTAAGAATGGAACAACACTTCAGGCATGAGAAACACCTATTTCGTAACTTAATATAAGAACTTAATATAACTTTTAATACAGCTGGTGATAGAATTCCAGCTTGTCTCATTGCAGTGTTGTCACAATAAGAATCAATAAACCATTGCTATTAGTACGGTAGAGAGAAGCTGCTAAATGTGGGTGCTGCTTTCAGTTCAAGTGTTGAAATGCAGATCAAGTGTTAATGCTTTAAAGGAAGTGGCAGGAGCACAGTAAAAGGGCTATCAAAATCAGTTCTTCATAAAAACACATCTTGTTTGTTGCTGTTATAGAAAATTTTGGTAAATCTTCTCTTAACTGAGAAAGGATTAAAGAAGGATTTTTATATGTGAGGTGTCATTGAGAATGACACCTGGGTACTTTCATAAATGCCTTACATGGATGAGATGCTCAGTAGCAAGAGCAAACTAGCAGGTTTTTCTTTTTCTCAGACAGTGCATTGCCTTTTTCAGTATTACACAGATTATATTTTGTGCAAAGACATGTAAATTTTCTACAACCTGTGAGTTGAGCATATGTGTACTTTTATCTTGTCTGTTTGAACTTCCAAGGTTTTTTTGTAGACCTGCTATAGGTAGGCATCCTGTACCTTCATACAAAAATGCAGATGATGTGCTCTGACGTGTGAGGAAAGAAGCAGAAAACTGTTCTCTTCCTTTACAAAGATTATTCTAATCTCTGTACAGCAAGTTGTCTTAAATAAAACATTAGCACTGTGATTAAGCAGCTCTTTCAACTTAGCCAGTTTTCAGGAAGTTTGAATAATTTCAAATATATAACTTGAATAAAAAGTGTAGTTTGGTGTTAAATTTTGCTGCTTTAATTTTTGCCTAGCAATTTCTATATTTAAACTTGACTTCCTGCATGTTTTTCCAACTTGGTATCACTGAAGAACTTGGCACCAACTTGAGGAATTCCTAGTGTAATTCGCTGTTCAGAGAGTGACAACTTCTGAGCTGGGTTTTCCTTTTATGTTTCCAAGTGCTTCCACTAGATGCTAAAATATTTCCCTGTCATTTCCCTGTCGTATGGAAAGAACAGTCTTGCAGAAAACAAATCAGCCGACTTCAAGGTGTATAATTGAGTTGGAACTACAGTAGTTTTTAATTTCAGTTCATTGGATCACATCAATATATTTGCTGAGGCTAAAGCACTGGAAGCAAGAAGTCTAACGTTAATGATGTTTATGTCTTGTCAGTGTTAAACATAATAAAGCATGAACATAGTTGCTAAAATGATATTAAAAGCAATGGGAACCTCCTTTGAAATTGACAAATTAAACTAGGCTTATCTTTTTTTAAAGAAAGAGACATTAATTTTCTTTTTCATGAGATTTTGTTTTGTCTTGCTGTTTTTCAGCCTTCAGAGATAGAAATGGAGTCACAAGTCCATCTGTATGGACACACAGCAGAAATAACAAGCTTGTTTGTGTGCAAACCATACAGTATAATGATAAGTGTCAGCAAAGATGGAACCTGCATCATATGGGATTTGAACAGGTACAAGTTTGTATGTAACTCCTTCCGTAGCTTTCTTATAAATGCAGGTTTTCCCACTCTTGGGTATCTTTGCCCTTTTGAAGTTGAATTTGTTCTGTGTGTATCTTATTGTGGAGTCAAACCCTTACTGTTTTTTCTCATAAAAGGTGCTAAAATTTTATAGTGAATATGAAAAATATCATAGTTGAGAAAAATGTTGATTGAAATTAATGTAACTCTTTTTAATATTTTACTCAAAGGACCTTTTCTGCATTTGAGTCTGAAATTTAGGCTTGTTCCCTTTGTTTTCTTCAGGCTGTGCTATGTCCAGAGTCTGGCTGGACACAAGAGTCCTGTGACTGCAGTTTCAGCTAGTGAAACCACTGGTGATATTGCAACAGTTTGTGATTCAGGTATATTTGTCAGTCAAGAGAGCTGTTTTGACTTGCAGACCCAATAAATCATGAGACTTGTAATTAAATTAGTTACTGAGTGTGTATTAATCATCTGAGGATTCATTCAGTCATACAGGAGCAGTATTTTGCTTTTTTTTTACTTAGTAACATACAAATTTTTCCAGAAGTGATTAGGCAGGTGTTTGAATTTAATGTAGAGATACGAAGGCCAACAGCTTGTCTCTTTATAAAAAGACTTGAAATTTCAAAGATTCCTAGGAGACTCACACTTTTGTGATGTTGGCTGTGTTCATTTTAACAGAGATTTGTTGTCAAAAGTTTTTCAGGGGAGTACAGTGTATTACAGAGCACGGGCAAGGGGTATTAAAGGGCAAGGGGACATTATTCTGGCAGTTTCAGAAACCTAATATTTGGATTTTTAAACTTACTTGGAGACTTTCAAGTCCATTTCTATAGCTCACAAATTAATTTTTTTTCTGAAAAGCACTGTATTCTTTAATTAGTAAGGGAACATTACATTTCCTTTTAAGACAAAAGCAGTAATTGGGTTATTAGTTCTTTGACAGAATCAAATAATGCCAGATAACCAAGTAAGAGAACTGCTTGTTATTTTTCAAGTGTTTTGCTTAAAATGCAAGGTAAGGTATGAGAATCAACTGCTTAAATAGCTAGTATAAATGCTATCTTAGTGCCTTCACTGTTAGTACATGAAAATTGGTCATTAAAAGTAAATTCATGTAGTGTTTTGTAAGTAAAATGTTCTATAAATATGATGTGATGGCTTCTAAATCACTGCAGTTGGCTTGGTGGTTTGTGTGCTTCCTGTCACAGAGAGAGAGAAGTGATTGCAGACATTACTCAGTCATTTAAACCTTATGAACTCTCAAGAAGCTGAATTCTTTGCACAGAATATTTAAGTATTACAGACTTAACTGTGGTCTAGATTTATTTTTTTAATACTCCCATGCTATGTTTTGTTGCAGTTGGAGGAGGCAGTGATTTGAGACTTTGGACAGTTAATGGTGACCTTGTTGGACACGTGCACTGCAGGGAAAGTATTTGCTCTGTTGCTTTCTCTAACCAGCCCGAAGGTGTGTCTGTCAATGTGATTGCAGGGGGCCTTGAAAATGGAGTTGTAAGGTAAGCATTTGAAATGTTTATTTATTAAAATGCTCTATAACTTAGGCTCACAGTTTGAGAGCATGTAGCCAAACATCATGCTGGTATTTGGCTTTAAAGAATGTGGACAAGCTGTTACTCAGCTCCCAGTCTTAGCAGTTGCTAAATAGATTGTTTATCACTGAAATATTTGTAAAAGCAAGTGTGAAGAAAAATGCCTCTTTCTTTCAGACTGTGGAGTACGTGGGACTTGAAGCCAGTACGAGAAATAACATTTTCAAAGTCAGCCAAACCTATTGTAAGGTAAAAAGATCTTAAGTATAAAATGAATGCATTTTTGGGGGAAAAAAAACCAAACCCACAAACAAAGCAAACCCACAGCAAAATAGTCTTGAGTTTTGAACATGAAAATAGGAGGTAAACACCCATGTCTAAAAAGAGTAATACAAACCTACTAATTATTCATGAAAGCAAAGTGAGCACAAGTGTACTGTATTTGTAATGACAGTAATAGCTAGCTTCTGCTGCTGGCAGATGGAAATTAGCAGGATTCCCTTGAAAACAGAATAAAAGCTATTCCTCTTGTTTTTAAATTCAATATTTTTCCTCAGAATCTGCATTAAAATGAGATTAGCTTAACTTTGTCAGACTTAAATAGACGGAGTGTTTCTTCCTCAAAATTAAATGAAAGTACTGCCTTTTCCCTCACCCTCTTTTCTGATACTGGACGGAAATGGTGGAGAAAGGGGTAAACTCAGAGTAGCCTGGAAGCTGCCATTTTGGAGGGCTTGTGTAGTTAGTTTTCTCTAAGTCCCCTCGATTTATATGAGCAGAGTTCTTGTGAGAAAGTGTTTTCAGAACACAGTCAAAGGATCGAGTCTTTGATATCTCCGGTGGTACAGGAGTCTGCACAGAGGTCTTAGAGTTATGCCAAAATTTTATCATCTTAATGTTAGCATAGTAACAAATGACTGAAAAATTGTTTTGACTGTTGGTGAAATACCATTTAAATGGTGAAATACCATTTAAAATCCAAGCTACCATTTTTTTTAGAAATTAAAAATATAGCAGTTATTGTCTTTTTTACTTCCTTTGAGCAGTATATTTCACAAAGCTTGTTGATAACGATTTAGTAGCTATTGAATAATTTAAAGTTTCCTGCTTAAATGTGACAGAAAATGGATGCTGACCTTCATGCTCTCTGACATTACCCATGGCAAGGGTAATGGGCTTTACTAGCCCTGTTATGGCTCAAGAAATGCCCATCTGAACAAAAGTCCTGTGCTGTGCCATGAAATCTGATGGATTTAGTTTCTGCCTTTGTCAGCAAAGCAAGTTGAGAGGGCACTGAGCTCTGTTGTAGAAAATCCTTCCTTTCAGGAACAGAGGGGAAGAGGGTACGATTTTGCTCCTGATCCTGCCCTTTTTTCTGACACTGCAAAGAAATGAGTATTAAACCACAGGGGATGTTGAAGCGCTGGCCAAAGCTGTAGTTCAGCCAGTTTGGGTACGAATGGATAAGCAGGTATATGCAAACATTGCTACGCTAACATAGGCTCTGAGCCTCCCCTGACAGCTGGTCTCTGTTGGCTGAACTCTCATGGGTTTTTAATGTCTTCCAGCACTATAAATAGCCACATCTGGTATTTTCTTTTCTTGTTTTGCAGCCTTACGTTTTCCTGCGACGGTCATCACTTGTTCACAGCTAACAGTGATGGGAATGTCATCGCCTGGTGCCGCAAGGACCAGCAGCGCTTGAAGCTGCCCATGTTCTACTCCTTCCTCAGCAGCTATGCAGCTGGGTGACAGTGGGTCTGCTGCTAACTCATGTCTCTGATGCACTTTAATCCAAGATAGGTTATAGGATCTCTTATTTAACTGGACTTTGAAGTACTTTGAATGTCTCTAGAATGACTGAATAGAAGGGGTGTTTTTAAAAGAGCAGCCTGAGGTGGTTGTAAGATTGCATATGTGCATGCACAAACTTGAAGCATATCCAGGTCAGCAGGAAGCTCTGGTCATATTATCCAATGCCAGCAAAGTGACTAATAAATGCTCAATGCTGCAATATAAAACACCAACAATATTTTTTTAAATCACTTCTTGAACAGAAGTATTTAAAAAAAATTGATTATGCTTATTCCCCCTTTTCGTTTGTAAAATATCAGCGGCATCAATTCTGTAAATATCTATTCAAATGTCAGCATATGTATATCTGATTAGTTGAGTGTGGTACGGTTAGCTCCAGGATAAGCAATCTAAAACTTAAAAATCAATGACCACTTAAAATTGCTTTTTTTGAGAAGCAAAGAACCTAGTAGGTGCTTTTTGCACCATTTATGGTATTGTAATGCTAAAAATCTAATTTCTGTTACCTTTATATTTGTAATTTTTGCCATCTTCTCTGTTAACGTAATAGTCTTTGCAATAGATGAAAGTAAAATATTTGTCTTAGTGATGGGCATTCACCTCATGGCATCATGAAACACACTGGTTAGATCCCAGTGCAGTGTGAACTGCCTAACTTTGTGATAGTTGGCTATTGCAGTTCTGTGGAAGAACATCTATTATGTACACACAGACCTTTTCTTCCAGAACTCTGAAAAGAGGTGTTAAAGAAGGCATAGATGTGCTCCTGCTCTAGTGTCATTGAGGTTCAATACACTGTAAAATGTTTGAATCTAACTGCTTGAATAATCAATGTTCACGAGCATCAGATGATTTGGAAAGGTTTACACAGATACACTGTGCAAATTTGTTGTGTATTCCTGGGTGCTATTTTATGAGGGGAAAAAATAAGCCGCTATTGTGAAAGGCTTAACAAATTTGAATTCTTAGGCCAGATGAAAAATTAGTATTTCAGCTGATGGATTAGAAGACCTCTAAACCTGACACCGTGAGTGAGTGCCTACTAGTCATGTGAATGGTAAAGCAAGAATGCTATTCAAGTCTGATGTAGTTACATTTTCCTTTTAAATTGCTTTGCTTTTTCATCTCTGACATCTTCTGCTATTGCCATTCAAGCTGCTGTATCTTCTCATGTTTAAAGCTCATCTGCTTTCAGAACACTTTATGTGAAATTGTCAGGTTGTGACGAAGGTGACGCACACACACAAGCAGTCTTCATACTTCTTTTGAAAATTCCAAATAGTCTTCAGAAATTCTTGAGACTTCCTGGTTGAAGAACTTTTCAAACTAGAAAAAATTAAGAAAAATGTTCTCATAGTTCATGACACAAAGGCTCATCATTGGTTCAGTTAAGCAAGTGGCTGCATACTATATGGATTGAATTTTAAACTGCATATTATTGTAGCAGCATTGTATGGGATGGCTTTAGTCATATTTTTCTCTGTCTAAATGTTAATGTAAGGTCCAAATACAGACTGAAAAGCTTCCTGGCTCATGCTGATGTGATGTGCTTTGTTTAAGAGAAAAAAGACCAAACATCATGGGTTTGGGGTGCTTTTGGGGTCCCTGTTTTGGGGTGTTGCTCACAAAGGCTTATTTTTTTATAAAATAGAATTCCACTTGTTACAAACCAATATGCAAAACTGCTGGCCTTGTAAAGAGTGCAATATTATATATTTTTATGTAAAAGTAAAAATGATTTTTTTGAAGCAAGGAATATTTATTCAGCTTAATATTCTGGAACTATTAAAATAACATTGCAATAGTGTCTGTGCATGGTGTACTTAAATTTCCTGTAAATGTCACATTCCACACTATCTGTATATACACTGTCACATTGTTGGGTAATAAACAGATCTTTGTACCAAACCATTCTGAGATGATTAGAAACACGTCTTTGGCTTAGTTGCAACTTTCTTCTTTTAGGGAATTTTTCACACCTTGCTCCAGATCAGTCTGCTGATTCCCATGTCTTTCATATTTTAAAAATCATGAAGTGGGAAAGTTGTTTATGGACTACATCCTGTGTCTGTTAAACTGAAGGGGGTAAGACAGTGTAAGACGGGAAGTGGGAAACTCTCGGCATGTCACTTTGCACATGTGGGCACATGTCCTTCCTTCCCATATGATGCATGACTAGAATTTGGATTAAATGATGGCTCTCAAAGCCATTCCCCTTCCTTCCATCTGCCTTCTCACTGAAAACCTGTCTGAGCTGCAAAGGCAGAAAAGCAACTTCTCTCTGGATTCTTATAGAGATGGAAACTGCAAGACTGGGATCTCAGGAAGGCATCTGACAGGATGTGAGGCTCTTTCTCTAGAAAGCCAGGATTTGGGAGAGGTTCATGGGGAAAGGCCTGTCTGCCTGATTGCAGGATTCTGGGGTAAACCCAGGCCTTTATGTTCTGGTAGTGCAGAGACATCGTGAGAAAGAAAGGGGACGCAATAGCTGGGTATTCACCTGTGGTGGGGAGAAGGAGTCTCCAACCCATTACTGAAAGGCAGCCCAGATCTTGCATTTAGAGATCCAGTGCTTAAACAAACCCATGACACTGAACAGGAGGAAAAACAAAACTCTGAACTGAATTAAGCAAAATATAATAATAGAAGATAACTTAATGGAGCAGTGGGGGAAGTATCTGGCTTGCTACTAACAAGCTTTCAGTTTACCTTTTAATTTCTTCATGCCTTGTTTTGCTCAAGGCTATATTGGTGGTTTTTTCCTTCTTGCATATGAAAATGGAAGTCACGCTTCCATATGCTGCTAGTCTATCACAAAAGCGATCAAACAATTACTGTTTCAAAGCTCTGCTTGCTTTGAAAAATATCCACTGAAATATTTAAGCCTCTATACATGCAGACAGTTTTTTTTTTTTCCTTAGCTACTGTAGTAGCTACTTAATGCAGTAAGTTACAAACTACTGACAAATGGCCATTGTTTAGAGATTTATTAGCCATTACTGCTCTGGAGTGGGGTCAGAAAGGCACTGATTTTGCTTCTGGGTTTCTGTAATAGGCTCTATTGTGTACTTTGCAATTTTGAAAATGGATTAAAATTAAATGTGGCTGCTCTGATTAGACTCTTAAACTGTTCTGGACTACACACCAGAAAGGAATTGAGTAAAACAGGAGCTTGCTTACTGTTTCCAGCTTTGAGCTAGCATTCCCAGGAAAAAAAAATTAAAATCCTGCTTCTCTAATGCAATTGACTGAAGCCCATATAAGACTCATTAGGGGTTAGTTTGTGTAAATTCAAGGAATAGAAATTTGTGTTAGTTTTATGGGTATTGCCTTCAGAATCTGTAGGGGAGACTCCTGGTTGTGGTGGAAGGTAAGAGTTTGCAGATTTAAAAGAAAGCAATTTAAAAGAAATATCTCTGTAATATATGATGAAAATATGTTTTAAAACAGCCATTTCCCACCTTTAGATTTTAGCTTAAGTCATAAAATTGTTAGAATCCAGTGGTAAAAATATTGGGAGTGACAACGGTTTCATGATTAGAACCATCTAACAGGTGTTGTTTGTCTAACAGCGTGTAAATCCTTTGCCATTGAAATGGGGCCTTTTGTAGACTGCTGATGTGTGGTTGAACATGAATGAAAGAGCAGCAGCATAGGCCAGTGAGGTTTCCATCAGTTTCTGGAACTCTGGTTGTAGGAAGCTTATGAACTTACCTATTTCTATTTAGTGATGTTTACCTTCTTCCTGTTGCATCTCCTTCTGCCACGCCACTGTCCCAAAAGCTGTTGACTCCGTCTCAGAAGAGGCTGCCTTTGCTCTGAAGCACCTTTAAAAATAGGGCTCTTCCTTGTTCTCTTTCATATAGAAAACAAATGTTACTTGGGAATTCTGCTCCATTATGATGGAATGCAAAATAGTGCTGAGGGCAGGGTAGGAGAAAACCTACACCTCTCCAGAGGGAACAGCCACCTTACTGGGGAACAAATTATTGAGATTCTGGTGCTCCTGCCAATGGGTTTTTGCAGCTGACAAAATTTTCAGTTAAAAATGTTAATTGGCACTTTTAAATGCTGCTGATCCATACAGTTTTTATAGGGAGAAGCATATAAAAATTGATCTATGAAGCTGAATTGTATTGTTCTGACATAGTAGCCCTGACAAGGTGAGTTTAAGCAGCCCCTTTCCCCCAGCAGTTCATTCCTCATGGCAGGCTTTTTACTTCATCTTTCCTATGTTCGCTGTGAGGGCGGGACAGGCACTGTGGGCTCTCACCCCAAATCCCAGTGCCCTTCGGGCTTTGATGTTTGAGGTACAGCTCTACAGGCTGGGGGCAGAGTGGCTGGAAAGTGGCCCAGTGGAAAAGGAGCTGGAGGTGCTGAACATGACTCAGCTGTGCCCAGGTGGCCAAGAAGGCCAATGGCAGCCTGGCCTGTATCACAAATAGCGTGCCCAGAAGGATCAGGGCAGCGACTGTACTGTGCACAGCACTGGTGAGGCTGCACCTTGGGTATTCTGTGTTTAGTTTTGGGCCCCTCAATTCAGGATGGACACTGAGGTGCTGAGACATGTGCAGAGAAGGGAAATTAACTTGGTGAAGGGTCTGGAACGCAGGTCCTGTGAGGAGCAGCTGCAGGAGCTGGGATGTTTAGCCTGGAGAAGAGGAAACTCGGGAGACCTTATCGCTCTCTACAACCACCGGCTAGGAGGCTGGAGCCATGTGGGCGTCGGTCTCTTCTCCCAGGTAACAAGTGATGGCATGAGAGGGAATGGCCTCAAGCTGTGCCAGGAGAAGTTCAGTTTCGACAGTAGAAGGAATTTCTTCACGTAAAGGGTGATTAAACATTGGAATGGATTGCCCAGGGAGGTGCCAAAGTCACTGTCCCCGGATGTGTTTAAGGAAAGACTGGCTATGGTACCTATTGCCATGGTCTAGCTGACAGTGGGTGGTGTTCGATCAAAGGTTGGACTCGATGATCTCAGAGATCGTTTTCAACCTAATTGATTTTGATTCTGTGATGTGTGATTCTGTTTGATAAATACCTGGATGACCGCTTGATCCCTAGCGCCTGCTGGAGCCGGGGCAGGAGGCGGCTGCAGCAGGAATAAGGAGGGACAGAGGCAGGCAGAGCGTGGGGGCGGTGGCACCGGGGGCCGCGGCCGCCCCGCCCCGCAGGGCCATGTGCCACCGCCGGGCTGCCCGCAGCCTCCGCGCCCGCCCGCCGCCCCGCACGGCGAGGGAGGGACACAGGGAGGAGGGACAGAGGCAGGGAGGGAGCGCCCGGGGGCCCGGGCGGGAGAAGGTGCCGGAGGGGCGCGGCGGGGGCGCGCAGCGCAGGGCGGGTCGGGGTTTCCGCGCGGGGGTTTCGCGGTCGGCGCTGGTGTCCTGGGAAAGCCTTGGCCTCTCCGCCCGGCATCCCGGTGGTCCCGTGGGCTGCTGCGGGCAAACAAGGGCCGGCGGCGGCCGCGCGAGCCGGAGTTCCCCGGTTATCCGCAGGAGTCGGCGTCGGGCTTTGGGCTGCGTTGTCGCTGGCACCGGCGGGACACATCCTTCTCCGGAGAAGCTGCCCCGAGCCCAGGTATCCCGCGGGCGGCGGGGAGGGGGTCTGCCCGGCGTGCTCGTTCCTCCTCCGTCGGCTGCCTGAGGCGGAGGCTCGAGGAAGCGGCCCCTTTTCCCGCTGCCCGGCTGCTGCCGGCGGGGATCGCTGGTGTGCGGTGCTGGGAGCTGCTGCACAGCAGAGCCATTAGGGCCGTGCGCTGAGACACAAAACTCGGAATAACAACTTGAAAAACGCTTCTGCCCTGCAGGCGATGCAGTGCCGAGCTTCCCAGAGGCGCTCTTCCTACCTTGTAGGTTACAAATCAGTTCAAGTACGTTTTAAGAGGAGTTTAAGTGGAATAATCAGAATTCCTTGTGTATTTCTTTAAAAGCTCACAGCTATCTTTGTAAATTACCTAAAGAGGTAAAACAGTAGACAGGAATCATCTTTTTGCCTCAGACTTTATGGATCTCTGATGGTTTACTGGGGTGTATGTTCACATAACCTGTATGCTGGTGATAAATAATATTGCACGGAAATATTGTCCTTGGGAAATATCGTATTAGTTTAACCATTGTTTCCTTTGATCTTTAAATGTTGAAAAGCAAGATGATATTTTTGAGTAAAAATTTGGGTACGGTGGCAAGAATTTTTGGAACTTGACAGTTAGACTGGATATGTTAGATGAGAACTGAGCTGCTGGAGTTTCACTGTTTTGCAGTTGCATGATTAGAAGTTATTTTCAAAGTCACCACGTTTATGGTATGAAAATTACATTCTTTCCTTATCATGAACAATAGTCTTGCCTTTAATTTAGTCATTCCTGCTTGTACTACTAAGCTTCTCCTTAGGAGATGGAGTGAAAAGCTGTAGTGATTTTCTAGTGTTTCTTTGTGCAGGCATGAGATAGAAAAAGAAAAGGATTCTTTACCCTCCCTCTCTGTTTACAGAGCTACATCAGTTGCTGTAAATCTTAGAGTAAGAAGTGAGATAGCAGGGGAAGTTGGGTTTCTTTCCTTTTATTTTTCCTTTTTTTTTTCTTTTAACATTTTTGGTATACCAGTTTGGCATCAAAGAGCTGGGAGGCTGTAAATTTTGCTGTTTATGTTCCTGCAAGTGGATAATTAAATGTGAAGATCTCTCCTCAGTTTAGGATGTGATTTGCAGATCATTATCCAGGGATGATTCCTGCTAATGTCACTGGGACTTAGTTGAATGATTGGGTTTTCTCTTGGATTGTGTGGTCCAGGAAGTACAGAGCTTGTGTGGAAGGTGTTCTTCAGAGCTGTCAACCTCAGGCTTTCTAATCTAGTAATTTCAGGTCCAGTACTTCAGATTAAGGCAGCAATTTCGTTTAGGGCTTTTTAGATTTAATTCTTGAGGTTGCTTTTCTGGTATGGCATTTTCAGGTTGTACTTGGAGCTGGAAGGGGGGGGGGAAATTGTGGCTTTTCATCCCTGCTACTTGTAGAAATCCATCCTAAGGAACTTGAAAATTCTATTTTGCTTCTATGTTATTCAAGTGTTCAGACTTTTTCTGCATTTTACTAACAAATATTTATAATGTTTAGTAAGCAAAAATTGCACTCATTACCCCAATGCAGGGTCAAGCTATACCTGCAAATATTTATGCAGCTTTCTGCATTATCATAAGTTAAGTTTGCCTTTGAAGTGCTGTTGGGTATAATCATCCATTGTAAAAACAAAATAAGAAGAGCTGCTCCTCACAAGCGTTTTTAGGAGCCCAGGAAATTAAGAAGTTTGGCACACGTGCGTTACCTGCACTCAGAAAAAGGATGAAGTAAGGCAAAAAAAGCACAAAACCCCAGAAAATGCAGCTGGCTGGGAGGCTGTTGATCTGCAGCTCCCAGGAGTAATGCTTTAGGAAAGGGCTGTCTGGTGTGGGGTGCCAGTCAGCAGAAACTGTTTGGCTAAAAAAGGCTCTGTAGCTGCTGTCACTGTTCTTTGTTAGCACAGTTGGTGTTCCCCTAAAAGAAAAGAATCAACAGAGACCAGGTCAATGAACTCGGTGTGCTGCATAAAAACACACTGCATAAATGAGCTGCTGTAGAAGCCAGGTCTGCTGGCTGCATCAGTCACATGCAGAATGCATGTAGGCTGCTCATTAGCATAGGTACTGTAACTACGGTGACTATCAGGACCTGTGTACGCCCCTATCGATCCAACGTAAAAACAGCCAGGAATGAGCATTAGCAAACCCAGCTGAGAATTTCTGGTTCAAGGGGTTTTAGGTAATTCAAATGATGGGGAGACATTTCTCCTTTTAAGTATCAAAAGCAATATGGCCAGCAGGTCAAGGGAGGCAGTTCTGCCCCTCTACTCAGCTCTGGTGAGACCCCACACTGCATCCAGCTCCAGGGTCCCCAGCACAGGAAGGACATTGACCTATTGGAGCGAGTCCAGGGGAGGGACACCAAGATATCAAGGGGCTGGAGCACCTCTCCTATGAAGGATGTCTGAAAGAGTTGGAATTGTTCATCCTGGAGAAGCCAAGGCTCTGGGGAGACCTTATTGCAGTGTTTCAGTAATCAAAAAGAGGCTTACAAAAAAAACTGGGACAGAATTTTTAGCAGGGCCAGTTGCAAAAGGACAAAGGGTAATGGTTTTAAACTAAAAGAGGGTTGATTTAGACCAGATATAAGGAAAAAAATTTTACTATGAGTGTTGCAAAACACTGTAACAGGTTGCCCAGAGAAGTGGTGGATGCCCCATCCCTGGAAACATTTTAGGTCAGGTTGGATGAGGCCCTGAACCACTTGTTATAGTAGAAGATGTTCCTGCTCATTGCAGGAGCCTTGAACCAGGTGATCTTTAAAGGTGCCTTCCAACATAAACCATTCCATGATCCTACAGACTGCTGACCCAGGTACAATAAAAATAAATGATAAATGTGCCTTTCTGTGGGACTAAAGGCCTAGAGAACACTTGGACAGTTTAAGAGGAGTCGTCTTAAGAGAGAGGATCGGAGCCATTTGTCAGGCTGCAGCCTCAGAGGAAACATATCCTGCAAGAGGGTGTTTGAAGGAGAGGTTTCCTCACATTCCAGGGGATGGGTGTGTAATAGATTCTCTCGTAATTAAAATTTCTGTTCTCTCCAGAGCATTATTTCTAAGTAATGATTTTATTTCATTAAAGAATATTCAGCTTAAAGTTATTATCATAGGTCCTAAGGAGAACAGGATCAAGGGTCATACAAAGCTTTGTCTGCAACAAGGACCTTTATCACAGCCTGGTTTGAAAGTGAGTATAATTCTCATTGTCAACATCACACCACTTGTAATAGGGCCTTAAATGATGCACAAATATGTACTGTATTTGCAGAGTGAGTGAAGGTAGAGGTATATGTAGCTTGGTATGTGAGAAGTCAGTCTTAGAAGGTTATGCAACCAGACCTGTCAGTAAGAATATTGAAATTAAATACTTAAATGGATGCTAAACACTTCCAGAAATATAGTAGTTAAATATTTAAATGCATGGAAAGGCCAAGGTTGGAGCAGGATTTGGAACAGAACAAATGTTTGTGCTTCAGAGTATAAACAAACCCTTGCTGGGAATAAGTGGAAATTTTCTCCAGTGTCTGAAACACCTAATGCCAGACTTTTTTTGGCTTTAAAGTTCTTTTTTTATGAAGGCTCATATTCTGGTTGTTTTCTAATACTAAAAAAATTAGAATTTATTAGAATTAGAATTAGTGCTAAAAATTTCTAAATTGCTTTACTAGACAAGATACATATTTTATTTTTTTAAATTTTCCTATTTGGTGTTTCAGAATATAAGTAAGGATATATTATCTTTGTGTCATTGCTTTAGAAACATGGTTCAGGTTTTTTTAAAGCATTTTTATGCCTGATAGCCTTTTCAAAATTCTATTATGGACTTAACTCAATCCTTATTCTGTAAATGCTTAAACACTAGCTGGAAGTACTATGAACAGTGTTCCTGCCAACTCTGTTGCAGCCAGTGACAGTTCAAATTGTCTAACACTAATGTTTATAGCTTTTACAGTGTGAGTGAATGAATTGCCAGAAACGCGTGGGAGATCTGGAATTCTCTGAACTGTTCAAGGAATTGCAGTTGCTTAATTCAGTTTAATTTAAATTTATGTGGCAAATGTAGAAAGGCCTCTGACTTGATTTAGCTTTGACTTTTTTGGCTTTGTGATCATTAGTAGGGTAGGTGTGGAGATGATAAAATTCAAATGATTCATCCTTGTGGGGATATCATTTTGTAAACAAAGCTGAATGTGTTTATTCTAATTTTTATGGATAGGTTGATACTTAAAAGTGAGGGGGCTGAGTCGAACAAAAAGTCCAGAGATGTGCTGTAATTCAGAATCTTCTCCTTTTGTGACTGTCTCGTATCCTTCCTGCTGTTTGACTTTCCACTGCGAGTCAAAACACGCCTCAAAATTGATTGGAGGCTGTGGGTTGGTTGTGGGGTTTTGTACCGTACATGGCATTTTATGCAAAGCCAGTTCCTCCA
This sequence comes from Coloeus monedula, assembly GCF_965178545.1. Lineage (NCBI taxonomy): Eukaryota > Metazoa > Chordata > Aves > Passeriformes > Corvidae > Coloeus > Coloeus monedula. The sequence continues at coordinate 48,163,688 of NC_138782.1, read as the reverse complement.
CATGTATTCAATCCTGTGCCTTGTGAGGAATATGAGTTAAAAGATTGTAAACAAAGTTGAAGACAAAGAACCTGCTGTGCTCTGACACGATTTTATTTCATCAGAGCACGCAAGGGGGAAACTTGTGTTCCATTCAAATGACACACGTATATGCAAAAAACCTGTTCTTTGTCTTGGCATATGTTAAAGCTCTTGTTTTCTTTGGCACAATTAATATAAAGTAGCATTTTCCTGCCTTGACTTATACTAGACCTGAAAGAAAAAGATTCTTTTGTTTCTTCAAATTAGTGCTGAGCATGGCTCACCATGGCATTTGTATTCCACCATCCTGTTTAACAGCACAGGTTACTGATTTTTAGAAATAGTCTGTTTCATACCAGGCTGTGAGAAGAAAAAACTGTCTTTGCCTTGTCTCTGAGCATTTGTGTTTTGCAAAATCAAAGCAGTTAGAGAGTTACTCCTCCATTCTTTTTGTACTATGGATAGTGTACTTCTCTTGAGTCTAACATGGGCATTGTACATACAGGTTTTTTTACAAGAGCATTTCCAGTGTCTTTATTTCCTGTTTGTATCTTATACCCCAGTGACCTGATCAGGTAAGCTATCAAGGTTCAAGAAGGGAAATTTGTGTGATTCTGGGTGTTTGCTTCTTATCCAGCAATAAGCTGGAAGTATTCATTTTGAAAGACCTGAGCCTAAAACTCCTTTGGCAGCAATGCAAAATGCTTCCTTGTGTGTTTTTCTCGTGTGTCCCATCTGCCTCTCCCAGTCTGTGTCCTTTGCATTCTGCTGAACTTTGTATTGGTTTCTGAGGCTTGGTGCTTAGTCCAACCTCCAGTGAATTCAAAATAGTAACTGTTCTTGGGCTGGGCCAGCCCTCCATAGTGGTGTCAGCACAAGGGGGTCTAATATGCAGACCACCTCTGGCATAAATATTGTATGTTATTCAATGTCTGAATGTGGATGTCTTGACTCATTTGGTAACAGTGCTGAGGACTGCTTGATATTGATTTACTCCTAATCCCTCAGGGAGTAGCAATACAAGAGAACCAAACACTGACAAAACTTACTTAGATGTCCCTTCCCAAGAGCTGCAGATCTTTAAAAAAATAAAGCATTCCTATCCTGTATGGTGTACTGTACTGGGTTTAGTAATCTTTAGACTTTACTGGGAATGTCTAAGCAAAAAGTTGGAAACCACTGCATTATGTCCTCTTAATCTGTTATTTCATTTCTAAACTTCTTTTATCGATAGTCAGAATTCTGAGTCGTTCTCAAAATTTCTCTCTGATGCTTGGTGAGAGTGGTGTGGCATTCATTTCCACTGCACACATTTCTGAGCTTGTTTTGATGTTTCTAGGTGTAACTGGGGCATGGAGCCAAACTGTGTGATGCCTGCAAGGTCTGTTTGGGAACAGCTGCTCTGCGTTGGCAACGTGAACCAGGGCAACCATTTTCACACTGAAGTCATGGTCACATGCTCTGCATTTGTATGTCGTTTGCAGGATTCAGGCAGAATGCTGATGATGGAGGATGCAAATATGTAATGCAATAAGGTGCCATGGAGCAAGAGAACAGAAATAAGTGGTGTCTGCTTTGTATTTGTGACCTACAGCCTGGCAGCGCTGATGTGGTGGGCGAGGGTTGGTTAGACTTCAGATAACTGTCCTCTCAGTGACTGCTGTATTTCCTACCTGTACTTTAAATGGTCTCAACTTTGTCTCTTCTAGGAAAAACAAAATGAAGGAACTAGTGTCAAACAGTACAACCAGTATTTCTCAAGCCAGGAAAGCTGTGGAGCAACTGAAAATGGAAGCATACATGGATAGAATAAAGGTAAACTTAGACTTATTGTTGATATTTTGAATTCGCTGACTAGTAAGTGAAACAGCATCCCTTTAATACTGCAGAAAACAAGAATCTGTGTTGAGCTATAAAACATTATTCAGTACTGTGAGTGATTACATACTAACTCACAGTACTGGTGGGTTCTAGTGAAGAGATTTCCAAAGCCTGGCTTCAAGTCTGCTTCTGTGTGACTGTCTGTTACATTTGTCAAAAGTGGTATTTTGTGAATGCTTAAAATTAGCTGGCGGGTGCCCGGGTGCTCTTCTTTGTCACCTGTAGCTGAATTTAAGTGCAGCCTTGGTTTCTTGGGTTTTCTCCTTCAAAAATCAGAAAAAGTCTATAAGACACTGCAATATTTTTGAATAATGATGAGACAAGCTGAACTGCTTTGCTCTGTTCTGTTTTAGTGCAGGTGTCATTGCACAAAAAATGTGTATGATTGCAGCATGCAGTTATGATTCTTCACACTTGATAACTTGTTGTATGTGAAAATTTGGTTTCATCATACCTCTAAATATATGTGGATTAAATATTTTTGTTAAAGGCACTATTAAACAGAGGATTTCAGTTTTTTAAACTAGAAAATCCTGTGGATTATTCTTGCATGTCATTCTGCTTTCCACTAGTCTAAAATGTTTTGGAATATCAAGCACGTAGAAGCTAATAATATCACAGAACTTTTCAAGAAAGCAATGCTCATTTCTTTTACTCTCTGCCTCTGAAAATAGGGAATAATTATTTTTATAAAAAATCCAGTCTCTACAAGGAAGAAGTTTTTAGTCTTTCCGTCTATAAAAAGTAATGCATTTAAATTACACAGTTCTCTGCAAACAACCGTAACGGAGTTGTTACAAACTGTAACTGAGATTATTAAGTCAGTAGGACAATTTAGAAATGCTGTACATTAAAATCTTCAAGTAGTTTTAACTCAATCTGTTTGTCCATCCATCCTGTGTGCTGAAAATCTGCATGTAGTCAGCATGGGGACAGTAGTATATATTCATGATTTTTAAAATAGTCTCAGATCACAAACTCACCAGCTGGAAAAAAAGTGTTTATAATTCAGAAATATTAGTGCAATTCAGATGAGCGATCAGTCTTTCTTATATGAAAATAGAAATTTCAGTCGCTCTATTTTGTGGCAGTTTTTAGCAATGTCTTGTAAGACCACTGAATTTGCAAAAGTAGTTTCTCTCTTTCATAGTGCGTTACAAATTCATCACACAAGCTGTTCACAGGGACAGGTGTTTATTTCCTGCAGTAAAAGAAGGTCTGCCTTGGTTAGTCCCAACTCTGGTCGTATGGCAGCTGCGTGACCAGAACTGACAAGGGGGTGGTGGCAGAGGAAAGTGTTGGAAAAATGTAGCCCAATTTACTGCAATTTGAAATCATTGATACTTAGTAAATTGTCTTAGACTTGCTTCTACGTATTCAGTGGTAACTGTCACGTACCACATCATTAGGTCAGTTATGCAGATAGCTTCATTAGTTAAGTGTATACCACCCTTAATTACATATGTGAGAAAGACAAAGGTGCAAGAAAGACATAAGTTACTTTTGCAGTCAGTTTAATTAAAAAGAACACAGTTATTAGCAAATGTGGCAGACCTAAAAAACTGATAGCTTGAAAGTGCAATTATTTCACCTTTCAAAACAGCCTGTGACTGAAAACACGCCAAAGAAAATCTGACATGTTTCAGAATTATGAGAGTTCCTATACTAATATAAAACAAATTTAACTTTTCAGAATGTCTTGATTTCTAGAATTTCTTTGAACAAGCATATGGGGGATTGTGAGAAGTGGTTGCTTGGCTATTTATTCCTTAAAAAAATCTGCTTGGCTTTTAAATCTTGAATCAGTTAAGTGTGGGCTTCAGCATAGCCAAATTTTACCAAGAAACTTTCCAGTGGTTTCAACTGGAGATTTTAAGCTCTCAGATCATCACTGTGAAGGCAGATAAATGAACTTACTGTCTTTTTTTCTGGTGTCTTGCATCCGATTAAACTAGTTAGACATTTAACAAAAGATCAGTGCTTTCCAGATATTTTAACTAAACCTTCTTTTGCAAACAGCCACAGCCAAGTGGTTATTCCCACAATAGGCAAGACCACATTGCTAACATTGAAGAGGTGTCTGTGTTATTGACTGGGGAAATCAGAAGTTCCAGTTTATTTGTCTACTACAGAGGCACTTTGTTTTCCATGCACAGTAGCTGCTGTAACCAGCAAGAGTTGGGTCTGCTCAATTAAAATGTTGTAGTCAAAATGTGTTGATAGTTGCCAACTCCCCACTGTGTTCTGGATTTTTCAACAAATTTAAGAAGTCCTATCAAGTCCTCTAGCCAGTCAGAGCAGCAAAGCAGTGCTGTGTTCTGAGGTTCCACAAAGGCAATTCGCGGCTGAGGTGAGAAAGAAACAAGACAACTCAACAGAGGAGGATGGAGTTATTGGTGTATTGATTGGTAGCTGGAAGGAGGAGTACTGTGGGTGTTTTTGTAAACTGTAGGAATCCCAGAAGGATCATAATTGAACCTGTCTTACCTGGCAGAGGAACAGCTAGAGTTATAATGAAGAAGTAGAAAGCCAGAAATGCAAATTCAAGATAGGAAATACCAAATGAAATCAGATGAACAGTGGCCTCGTGACTAGTAGAATAATGTCTTCTAAAGATGCTAGCAGTAAAATTGAGAAAGCAAAGTTAATATTGGTGTTTATCAGAGTTGTCCTCAGAATAAAGCACTATTTAATCTTCTCTTTGCAAGCAGAAAAGCAAGAGTGCTCTGACATTTAGGACCCTTGGCATATCAGTTATTATTCCATTTTCTTTTTCCTTAGGAAGATAGGAAGTATTCCTAACTGGTAGTGAATAGTGTTGGGAGATGAACAGTGAGAATGCCAATAAATGTGTGTGAATCTCTTTGTTTTAGATGTAAAGGATAAGCAGAGGGGGTGTTTTAGCAGGGATGGTAATTAGTCACAACCCACGGCAAGACAGAAGACATAGTAATTGCAGCATTTTGCCCTGTCACTGAAGCTTATAATTATTAGTGCAGCTAACAGGATGTTCTAACTTTGGCAGTTTTTATCACCTCTGCTATTCTGAAATATAATGGTAAAATTTCACAGTCCACCTGAGACTAATTCTTTAAAGCATCAGGGTTGAGTGTTTTGTTAGATTTTTTTCCCCTTTTGTTGATTTGGTAACAAGATGTGGTTTTTGCTACAGAGAGTAAAAGTAATTCTACAAAATGTGAGATCAGTGTGATACTTATATACTCCATCTCTTCTACTCCATACACCTTAAAAGATTTTTAAAAAATGAAATGTTAACTTTCTGCTAGAATTCATTAATCAAACTGGAATCTGATTTTTTCCTTTAGGCACTTCTGCAATATGTATAAATTACTTTGAATCCGCAGACCAAGCCGTATTGCGTTGGAAAGCTGACATGATAAATGTGTTAGCTTCATTTGAATATTCAAATCACATGCATTTATTTTAATTCTCAGGAAAAGCTATTTTGAAGCTGTCCAGCAACATTCAGCTACAAATAACCCCAAAGGCAAGTAAAAGCTACAATAGAGTGGGCTCCATTTAACTCCTTCCATGGCACAAACAGGACGATCAGCACATCCCTTTTCACAGCACAGGCTGCAGCCCTGGCCGTGGGGCACCTCGGGGTGCTGACTGTGCCAAAGCAGCCATCCCTGCTGGAGCCTTGGTGCCACGCTCAGTGCACAGCCCTTCCACCACTGCTCTTCCCAATAATGACACTGAGCAGGAAACTTGCTGGAGGCAATGTTGTATTTTGCTCTATTTTGGGCCACAGGTCTGACTTTGCCGACACTGCTCACAGCTGCAGGAACTCATGTTTTCATTGCTCCTGGACTGTGATCAGCTCATTTAACTCCCCATTGTGAATGGTCATTATTCCACTGTGCAGGCCTAAGCTACTCCACTTCCAGTGAAGAAATGGCTGTAATTCACTTTCATGACTACTGTAATCCCAGTGGGAGGATTTCTCCTCTCAAAACCTTTTATTTGATTAACAGATGAAAATACATTTATTTTATGGCCCAGTGCAGGTTTAGTTTGTGAAAATGTGCTGAAATGTGATCACATTTCTTAGTTCCTTGTTGCAGGATTTTTTAAAATAAACTATACTATGGTTTGTTTAAAAGCAAACTAAATTGTGATTTAAACACTCTGACATTGAAGGAAGGATTTCTCTTCACAGAAAGGGGTGATAGGGCATTGGAATGGGGTGCCCAGGGAGGTGGTGGAGTTGCCATCCCTGGAGTTGTTTAAGAAAAGACTGGATGTGGCAGCAAGTGCCATGGTCTGGTTGACAAGGTGGTGGTGTTAGGTCAAAGGCTGGACTTGATAATCTCTAAGGTGTTTTCCAACCTAGGTGATTCTGTGATTCTGTGAACGTATTACTCTGCTTCACAACATTCCTACCAGCATTACAGAACAAGTTAGATACAAAAATGTATGTTGACCTTTTGGTAGTGAAAACCCTTTTAATTGTTAGATGATATCAGAGCACAGCAATACGTAGAGAAACAGGAAATTATATTATTGGGTTTATCCCTTCTAAGAATGAGGATTGAAGTTGAGCTTCTCTTCCACTGAATGAAAAGCAATATACTTGGGCTGATGTTGCTTATCCATGCATGGAAGAAACAAGATCGTTATGGGAAAATCATTACAATCCTTTGTACTTTGAGGTCTGTAACTTTGCACACATTCTTGTTTTACCTGCTTCCTTCTTGAGAAGCACTGGTCCTTGTGAACACCTCTTCTGATTTGATCATTTTTCTGTTTTGCCTGTGCCCAGCAGCCTGCTGTTCACATGTAGTGTCTCTGCCACCCTTTTGTCTTACAGGCCAATTCAAAGACAAACTAATTTTAAATAACACTCTTGCTTCCTCTGTCAGGGGGGATAGTCTATACTGGGGTGCCGACCACAGGTACTTCATAGGTTTAAGCATTCTACAAAGGCACAGAAATTAAAAATAATGAAAATAAAGAAATAAAGAGTCTGTAACTGTCTTCAGAACTTCATTTAAATTTCATGCCAATTCTGATTCAATACCCATTGACTTCGCAGGTCTAATCTGAAGCCTGCTATGGGCTGAGCTCATGTCAAAGCAAGCAAGTGGGGAAGCTTAAAGCTAACACTGATGACGCACCTGCTAGAAAAACACCAGAAATGTGATTTGTTTCTTCTCTTCACTCTAGTTGTGCAAACATGCTGACCTCAGTGCTTGACTGGGGACAAGCTGTCATGGTGCTCAGGGAAAAGACATCTTTGTCAAGACTCCAGAATTCATTTTCTCAAATATCAGAATATTGAAAACACAATAATTCACCAAAACAAAGAGATACAGATAGCTCTGCATATCTTGCTGACAGAGCAGAACAAAAAATTATGTATATACTTTCTAAATTCTTAAAAAAATAAATGAGACACTCTGGCCTACTGTCACCAATATTCCTATGGCACAAAGCTGCAAAAGTTACAAGGTTTAATATTTCATTTTTCATTTAATGCAAAACAGCTTGCATTGCAAATACTCAACACACTGCTACATTTTTATATGACTTTTCAGTAAGCATAACCCCATGTTCTGAATTTGGAGACTTGAGAATTGTTTATTTTAGAAGTATAAAAATATTAAGTTAAAAAATATTAAGGCAGTGCTCAAGTTTAAATGAATGCTGTGAATAAAGGACTACTTATAGTAACTTACTGAGCAGAAGATACTAGTCTTGCTTCATTGAAGAGAGCAGTATTTAGCTTAAATGAGAGCTATGACACGTGGCGTTCAAGTTTTGTTCCTGATCTATTGTTTCTCTTTAATCCCATGGTCACGTGCCTAAATAACTTTTTATTTTGCATCCAGAGCAGCAAAGGGCAGAGAGAGTGTTTGAGGAAAACTTAAAACCAATGAATGGGAGTATGAGCTGAAGCAGGTTCCTCCACAGAAGCAGACACCTTAAAGGAGAAGCCGTATAGCCTGTGGGAGGTTAGCGTATAAATGTTTTAATGACTCTGTGCTCCTGACCTCCTTCTGATGGAGAGGAACAGCTTCACATGGATCATATCAATTGATACCATCTATGTCACTACATCAGACAAAATGTATGTAAGGCCTAGTAAGAGCAAATTGAGAGATGTGATATCTAATAATTTAAAGGATGAAGCAATCTACTACCTGTTTTAGGATAGTTTCCCTTATCATTTGTTCTATGAAAAACATTTACGCAATTCAGATTGGTTCAGAATTAAGTGTTACAGTAGCTCTCTCTTCTCTTCTATTAGGTATCCAAGGCTGCAGCAGATTTATTGGCATATTGTGATGCACACATTGGAGAAGATCCCCTTATTATTCCTGTACCTGCATCTGAAAATCCCTTTAGGGAGAAGAAACTCTTTTGTACTATTCTTTGAGTCAGTTTTCAATTAAAAATGTCATCTGCTAAAACTTGGTATCAGTCTTGCATGCTTTTAGCATTATTTTCTTCAGATGTCAATACTTACCCCATAACTACAATATTTTTGGAAGGTAGTACAATTTCTGCTAAAAAAAACCCCTAAAATAAAAAAAATAACCCTAAAAAATTCAAGGTAATTCTTATCTTTCAGAGAAATGTACAAGTTTAATTTCAGTTCTTCATAAATATTCTTTTGGTCTTAATGAAATTATTGAGTACAGTATCAAATTGTAGATATCTTTGCCAGTCATAGATTTTTCTGGGACCTAAATGAGTCATACCAATCCTTGAAGCTATTTTTAACATTCTTATTTTCTTTGGAAGGTGAATTCAATTCATTTGCCTTTACAAATTTCTATCTAAAGAGAGTTGTGTGACCTTTTTCTCAAGTAGCACTATTTAGGAAAAAGTCCCAGTGATATACAATGTTTGGAATGATCGGTCTTATACAGTAAGTGGTGTGTATAAATATGTTTTCTGAAGACTGTAAGAAACTTGACTACAAAACCAGTCCTAGTAAAGTGCCATTGTAGCTACAAGCAGAATGAAGATGTATAGTCACACACCAGGATTGCATCAATAAAATTGTAGAAAAATGTGGTTGCTTGTATCTTTTTTCAAATTGTAATGATTTGAATTATTTAGAAAGTAAACTGGACTGTGAAATAACTCTTCCTGAGGGACTTAGTGGAGGGTGTAAATCTGCCCCGAACAGCACAGGGAGGGGGATTACATTTTTTGAGCAGCCCTCCACATGCTTTTGCCCATGAGAATAGGACGTTATGGGGATGGAGAGTAATGGTGAATAAACGTTGTTCTAGGATATGCAGCAAGACCACTGTGCTGCTGACAGCCACTATGTCTGTATATTTTGTGGCTGCAGATTAGTTGTCAGCAAGTAATTTGTGGAGGTTCTGGGAAATTTTTTTGTTTTAATTTCGAAGTGCAGTGAGAGGAAAAGAATGAGGTGTGAAATAAGACTGCCTTACTCAAGAACTAAAATTAAGCTCATACAAGGCACCTGATGGAAGCAACTGTTACTTCACAGACTTTTATTATTATTATTATTCTCCTTAAAAAAAATAATGAAAGCTGCTTTCCAATCTGGTGCAGTAGGACAGTTCTCTCACTGCAGTACCTCATATATACAATGTATCAGTCAGCCCCATAAGGCAGGAGACAATTTTGTTGGAGAACTGCCCGAGTATTAGCTGAGACTCTGAACAGCCACCGATAACAGATCAAGCTTCCTCCCTTCCTGTGCACAAATGTGTATTCCATAAACATCTTAAATACCTGCAAGGCAAAGAACTAGCTGAGGAATTGAGGGCCTTGGGGTATACTTAAATTCTGAATTTAGGTGCTAAAAAGGGCTGTTTGGTGAACAAAGCTATGTGCATTTTCCCCGAAGTGCATGTACCTTCTCCAGCTTATTTTTAGCAATTTCCATCGATATCTGCTGTACTGTTTTGTGCAGTGGAAATACAAGACATCTGCATTGTACAGGTTTTGTTTTCTTTGCCATTCAACTTGGATAATGTGCTTCACCCGACGGCGTTCAGCTACCAGCCTGGTCACACGAGACAGGGGGCTTTGGACTGTGCTTCTGCTGCTGGCAGAACTCACCTCATGTCTCACATGCAGTATTATTGTAAAAAAACCCTACATAACAATATTCCTTTTAACCAATGGGCTTTTGGGAGGTCTTTCATTCAAAGATTCATTTTTATAACTGAGCAGCTGAAGACATCAGTATCTTAGTAGGCACAGAGCTGCTTGACATGCTGAAAAACATTCAAGTGTCTTGAACATGTCTTATTTTTGTTAGGGACATTCTTGGTTCCTATTTTAAAGTTTTCAGCGTAAGAATCCCATTCCTAACTTTTAAGAAGAATATTTCTTAATGCATGGTGTGTTTTTATTTTTGGGGTAGAAAAATAGGGTTTAGCTAACTGAGTAACTATTTTATTGACAGTGAAATAAAAAAGGCTTTCTGAAAATATTTATTTAAAAAGAGCAACAAAATGCTTAATAAGGTTCTTTAGGGAATTCTTCCTACAGTGTGCATGATTTGGTAACTGCTCCGATCACCATGGCAACATTTTCATTTGTCCTTCCACATGTATGGTTTTAACTGGAACAGCATGGGAGGAGAATATAGGGCATACAGCCTTACTCTCTAAGGCTTTGCAATAACTTGCATTTGCGGCTCATCATTAACATTCCCATCTAAAATAACAAAATTGCCATAGCTTATTACAGTATTGCAAACAGCATGCTTTCTGTTTCCAATTAGGGTTAGTGTCTGACATCCTGAGATTGAAACATTTCACAGTGTTTTGAACATCTCTGGTTACAAGAGCTGCATTTACAAAAATCCAGAATTATTTTTCACAAGAGGAGAATGTCATTTTTTTGATCTTCAGGTTTTTCTCCAAAATTTTTCTTCAAGGAGTCATGAGTGTGTTGGAGTTATGTTTTAAATAGCTGGTTCCCATGTTTGTGGTTTCTTTCATCAATTCACAACTTTCATTAGGTAAAAAAAGAAGAAAATGTATCTATTAAGATGATTTCATGCTTCTAATTTAAAAAAAAAAAATACATGGAATAACATAAAGTGCATATTTATGTTAGTAGATGTCTATAATGTGTTTGAAGAGGTTAAACTCTAGAAGCATAATTCCTCACTGGAAAACAGAACAGCTTTCTCTAATATCCTTGGGCCTTATTTACCAGTTCGTTGAATGAAGATATACTGTTGGCAAATTACTAATTTGAAGGGGAAGAGGTTGAGTTGCACTCGGAAGATCAGCACTTCAAATAAAATTGTAACAGCTTTGAATTGCATTCAAATATATTACTTAAGAACACCATCAAAAAACTGGCTCTCTGAAAGAGAATGGCATCATCTGGTTTGCTTTTTTTTAATGCCAACTTGATTCACAAATCAACATTTAAAAGAATATCTTTTCCTCCAATCCCCACAAACCATAAAATGTCTTTGTCATTATTATATTCTGTGCTGCTTTGACCTTTGAGGCGGTTTGGATAATCTGCTATTGATACTTGAGTTTCATGCTTAAGCACCTTGCCTCAGCTCTACACAAAAGTATCTGAATGATCTTGTACATTTTTCTAAATAACGAATACATATGATATCATGAAGTATACATGATATAAAAAAATAAAAAGGTCTCCAACATGTGGATTTATCTAACAGAAAGGTTCCTGCAGGCTGAAGCAATGAGTTTATATTTTCATCAAACGGTCTGATTTGATTCCTGCTAACTTCAATGAAAATAAGACCAGGCCTGCTGCCATCCTAACATTGTACTCCTCTCTTTCTCTCTGTGTTTCATTTCATATGCCATTAAGCTCATTTATCTGTAGTTCAGGCCCAGAAAGTAATGGATGCTCTCTCTTAACTGTGTGAGTTGGGGCTGCCATCTCACAGAGTGAGAACTTCAGAACAGAATTGGATTCAAGGAGTTTTTGACATGTTATGAGTAAGCCTTTCTTCATATCCCAACTCTTGCTGCTCTGATGAAATGAGAGTTCCCAGTGGTGGATTGGTGGTAAATTGTAACATCTCAGCACATGTGGGGCTGCTGTTTCACCTCCTTCAGATTAATCTCCTTGGTTTACTTTGAATTTAAGATGCTACCATTTCAATAGTAAAAACTATTTTCTTCCTCTCTATTATATACTAAATTCCCCTTCTTTGCTTCCTATACCATGTATTAAATTAGTAGCAGGGTGCTTGGCTGGTGCTGACAGGTAAATTTTTTAAGCTAGCCTCTCTGAAATTATGGTCAAAGGAGAAAAAAAATATGGAGAGAAGTTTAAGCTATTCTACATCACACCATAGCTTAAAATAAATACAAGCTTTGCTGTCAGTGACACTAAGGTAAACACTGACTCGTAAGGACATTATAACCAGGCATTTTTGCAGTGACTTACAACAGGATCAGCTCTAGCAGAAGGAAAGACCACATTGGGAACAACAGTCTGCAAAGATACATATTAAAGCCTAAACTTCAACAAGGCGGTCATTTACCCAGTTGGATTTCTGATATCAAAGGAGTAACAAATTACGTACTTTGGGAGGACCTGATTATGTAGTTTTTCCTATATCTTCATTATATAGGGATAAAAATCTCTATACATAATTTTCTTAGAAAATGCCATAATTATGGCTGTCTGTTGGGTCTGCATCAGAATATGGATTTGTTTCTTCAAGGAGACTAAAGAAGACTTGGGGGAGGAGTGGTTCCTAGGAAATACAGGCTTCTTTTACTGAAAACTAATACTTAAAGTCATTAAACTGACTTAAATAGTAATGTGTGAAAAATAGTGTGCAAATTTATCAGAATAGGTGTTACATAAAATTTTACAGGCACCTGCATATTGAATCTCTAGGTAAATATTGTCTATTTGCATGTAATTGAATTCAGTTTCACAGCACTATTAAATTAAGTACGGCCACAAATACCAGAACTGGTATGGGAACAACTTTTTTGTCTGTTAGAGGAAGATGTATGTCTGAGTTTGTCAAGTACGTTTACACCACTCACGCTTGTGAACAAACAAAATGAGCAGCTTTACCCTAAAATTGGGTCTTTTCTTTACCAAATTCCTATTACAAGTAGAAACTGCACAGGCTCGTCTATTACTGCCACCTACTGATAAAGTGATAAACAGACGACTGAGACGAAAAAGTACCAACACCAACTAAGTAATGACCGAAAGAGGGATCCTAAATTAATACGCAGACTGTCCAAAACAGAGAGCCAGCACTCCTGTTTTTGTGGGCTGCATTGTGTAAGGTTTCATCTGGCACTGTGGCACTGCTGCACTGCTGGGGGGCAGTTAAACTCCATGCTTCAGTTCCAGACTGCTCAAATTAAGAAGACACAAAAGACAAATACATCACTTGGTTAAATAGGTAAGTTGCCTAGCTAAAAACATCTTCAAAAGTTGTGGAAATTGTTGAGTGTATCAGTTGGAGCTCATTTTCCAGTTTAACTCAGATATCTGTTCCTCAGTGCTGCTGAGACTCCACTTGTGCCCTTTGCTCCCTGGAGCAGGTGAGGTGGCTGCTAACAGCAGTAAAGCTCAGCTCTAGGCCAGAGTGAGCCCCCAGCCCAGAGAGCATCCAACAGCTCTCACTGACTGCTGCTCTGTTCCTTCACACTCAAACTTCACTCCTGCCTACTGGGTTTTTTATTTCGGGGTGGGGGGTGTTCTCCAATTACTGGAGTCTGGGCCAAATACTTCCTCATATGCCACAGCATAGTAATACAGCCAGAACAGAGCTTAGGCCACTGCTCATGCTTAGAATGGCATTTTATGGGAAATACACTAGACATGGCATAAGGATGTGTTTCAAAAGACCACCCATTCCACAAAATGTATTTGTTGTGTAGCTTCTCACTGCACCTCTTGTGTCTTTGAGCTTTAAGTGACATCCTTGAGCCCTTCATTCTCTCTATGGCACACTCTAAAGACATGCACAAATTTCAAGCAAAAGGGAGGAGTAAGCCATACTTTATAGGAAAGAATCATTGTGACTTTTAAAAAAACCTTTCAAGTAGTGACTTTAAAGATATTTACAGTATAACAACATATCTCTGGCAAGTGCGGCTCACATGACTTTTTATCCTTTACTTTCTTGTTGCAAAAACTGTTCACTAGCATGAATTCTTGTCTGAGAGGCTTCCCCCTGGAAAGCACACCAGCTTTTATCCTACTCATCGGAATACAATACACATAAATAGATTTCCAATATATATATCTGCAGTGCTGATATGAACATGTCAGTCATATCCTTTAAAGATCAAGTGACAAAACTTCAGGTGCTAAGATTCTCAAGAAAAAGTTCCTCTACAGAAACTTTGAGGAAAAAAAAAATGTTACAGATAGCAGCCTCTCTGGTGTCTTCTTTCTCAGACTTCACATGCTCTCTTTGTTCTGAGAGTTTGTTTCACACTTGGGAAAATTACTACAGAAAGCAACTATGAAACAGAAATTAGAAGGCCATAAAAGTGATTACATTTCTTTACAGTTCTGTCCATACCAGCTAAACAAATACTTGCAATGGGGGTGTGAATACATTTGAGGATACTTAAATAGAATCTGAATAAATGAAAAAAAATACATTAAAAGATCATCAAAGAGGCTAAGTTAAGCACTTGTTTAAGGAATGTCAGAGGTAAGTTTGTTTATGCATATTCCATTTGCTTCTCTCATTTGTATGTACTAGTATCCCAGATGACCAATGCAGGAATTCCCACTAGGCACAGCATAGGCAGTGCTCAGTTAATGAGCAGTTAGTCAGTACTATTTTGGTGTTGTTATTCATTGTCTAGCCCCAGGCCTGATTTACTCACAAATTCTGCTTTCCATGTAGAACTGTTCCCTGATGAGCTTCTCTGTGGTGCTCATCACAGATTGCTTCACAAATCATCTCCACAGTATCCTGGAGGAATATGAGGGTGGAACTATTTGCATCTTACAGTGGGAAGCTGAGGCAGAGCCTGGACAGATTCTGAGTACCTGCTGCTCCAGAGTTAGCTCTTTCAACATCTCACACAATGTTCCCATTTGCTCAGCCTTCAGCTCTGAGTCCTCAGCTCTACAAACTGAAATGCCTTTTGCAAGTCAAACACACAGAAACTAAGGGAAAAAAAGCAACATGAAAGATTTAGCTTTGTGATTTTCCTGGTCTTGTCAGTTCTCCCAAGCAGCAAAGACCCTTAGCTTTGTAACCCCTATTTTGTGGTCCCACCTCATTGATCTTGCATCTGCAACAAATGAAGCAGCCACCTGGTGCTTTCTCCAGCAGAGCACATCCATCCTAGGGCAAGGTAAACAACATGTGGGGAAAATAGCACCAGGTCATGTAAATTATTTTAAATGAAATATAGCCTGAATATTATCTATCCAGTGATAGATAACAATGAAATGATAAACAATAAGAGGCCTATTTGCTTTGCAATTCCCCAACATCTTACCTCTTTACCAGGCATGTGATTAAAAAGCGTATTTGCTGTTGTAGGTCTCAGCAGAACTTTTACAAACCTTATTCTCTTCTGTACATGCATCTTGAAGTCTTTGTGCCACTTGTTAAAAATAACTGTATTCTAGCTGCACATGAAATAGCTAACCCCACCAGCTGGCTGCTGCCTGATTATTGGATATTTGATGTTCCACATCTCTGCAAGACATTCCCATTTGCTCTCTGAGATGTGCTTGTCAAGATTTAGCTGCTTGCCATACGGGCAGTTCTGAGTCCATTTCTATTTTTGATTGTCATGAAGATGTCAAGAACTCAACTAAGACTGTAAAATTTATTATTGCTATACTGGTAAGTTTGGACAACTGTGACCTAATTCAGCAAAACTTAAAGCTACTCCTCCAAACAGACAAGAAGATGCAAAAACTTAATTTAAAAAATGAAAGGGTCAGCAAAATAACAGACAACTTTAAACAAAGCTTCCTTAACTGGAAGTTAATTTGGAAAATGTTAAGTGGAAAAATTAAGAAGATTATACTGTGTCCTAATGAAAGGCATTTAAAGAATAATGCAGTCATCAGACACAGTCAATATGGGTTCTCAAAAGGAAAGTTCTGTTGAACTAATTTGATATCCTTCTATGGTAGGGTCACTGCCTAGTGGATAAAGGGAAGAAAGTGGATATAGTTCTTCTGGATTTTAGCGAGGCTTTTGATACTGTCCCTCACAGCACCTTTGTGGACAAGTTGTCCAACCATGGGATGAGCAGGTTCATGATGCGATGGCTGAAGAACTGGCTGAAGGGTAGGCAGAGCTCAAAGGGCTGTAGTGAGAGGGGCCACATCTGGCTAGTGACCAGGGAAGCTTGTCAGGGCTCAGGTCTAGAGCCAGTTCTGTTCAGTAGATTTATCAACAATCTGGATGCAGAAGCTGAGCACACCATTAACAGATCTGCTGGGAGGTGCTATTGACTCTGTAGGGGGCTTTATAGAGGGATCTAGATAGATTGGAACACTAGGTAGTGATTAAAGGGACAAAATTTAACAAATGAAATGTCAGATCCTGCACTTAGGATGGGGTAACACTAGATACTCCGAAAGGAGTCTGGGAACTCCTCTGCATCTGCACTTCATTGGATCAGAAAGACAAAAGAGGAACCAGTAAGACATTTCTTCTGTTTGGGAAGATAAGCAAAATCTATTTATTGTAAAACCCTAAGAAAGGTAAGGAAAGGATTGATAAATTCTCAATAGGACAGTGAATTTGTTTAGATGGAAATGGAAAGTAATGGAACACTGGAAAAAGAATAAAACCACATCATTGGGATGCAAATTTACAACCCTTTAAACTAATAAAGCCCTTCATACCCTGATCTGTAATCTCTTTTAATATTTTTTCTTTAAAAAACTAAGGCACAAAGATTTTGTGAAATGTTATATATCAGTGTTACTGCTATGTGAGGAGAAAGTTAAGCCCCAAACCCCTAAAATGGAGTCTCTCCAGACCTTCCTCTGCTTTCACATGGAGCACGCAGGGATCAATAAAACACAACTCCCTGGGGATGAACTCCACCAAAATATACACAGCTCCACACTGATTCTTGCTCTTCTCATCTGCTGCTGCTGTCCTAAAAATATCCTGCTGCCCACTTGGGGCAATAATTAGGCAAACAAACATTAAAAAACCTGCATACTATGGACCAGCTAGCTTTGGTAGATAACTACAGCTCTGGTATCCATCATGTCTTCTCTCTGTCAGACAGGAGATGCTTATCCAGGGGGACTATGCAAATTTAACAGAAACATCTTAAGTTTGCAAGCAGCCTGGGGAATAAAATTTCTGTCCCTTCTGTCTCCAGCTCTTGTGGCCAACATGTTGTGCCTGGACTAGAATTTGTGTGCCAGAGGTACCCTCTAAGTCTGTACTGTCAGAAGAGTAAATCTGCTCAGAAAGAGCATAATGAAAATGGTGTACTTTAGAGAATTGTTATAACCCGAATCAAAATATAACCCAACTAAAAATCTTTTGTTTTTCAGAAAAGTAATTTAACATTATCTAGAAGCTATATTCCAGATCCATTTTTCTTTTCATAGTATACATATTCATGATTCTTAAATCTTGGAAAAGATCTAATTTTTATATGGGCACTTTTTAAAAAGCATACTTAAAACTAGGTACCTTGAAACCATGTTTAGACACTCCAATATCAGCTTGCTTCCCCAAAATAGCAGATCTCATAAAAGCCCTCAAGAACTGAAACTTCTTTACTTATGGGAACTTCTGGAAATTGGGTTAATGGTTGGGTCTGATCACCTTATGATTTACATAAAAGTACACACTGTCAGTATCATACAGATGGCAATGAAGTTGGGAGGCTTCGGTAAAATCTTTGGCTTTAAAAATCTCATAGAGAGGGCAACAGAAAAATGGGTTAGGAAAGGCCAATCCTCTACCACTACACTGTGTTTGCAACCATTTCCTACATGACTGACTAAAATGCATACGTATCATCCTTTTGACCTGGATGTCCTGTTTGTATAATGTGGAGAAACAGATTTCTCCTGGTTTGTAGGCAATACAGTTATTTATCCTTGAAAATGGTAGGTAATTCCATAGGAAAAATGAGATATGAAAGGATTGGGCGCTCTGTTTTGCCTGCAAAGAAATAATCACTCCCAGGTATTGTTTATAAGATCAATCCCCATTGGATCACCTGGCATGGGGGGAGAACCTAACATATTGGGTACAAGGAATGTAGGCAAATACAGATAAATATTAGTATTTGGACCAGTTTTTATTTCTGCAGCTGAACTTGCTGAAAAGCAAAGCAAATGTAAATAGTGATTAATAATAGCATTTTTTGTGTAAAAGCTCTCCCAAGTACTACTATTTGCTGACATATTTAATATGCAATTCATACTGCATATTAAATATGTTTTAAGTATGCAGCAAACTAAAACTGATGTATTTCCAACACATTTTCCTTCTGCTTTTAAACCTAGTGTATAAAATCACTGGTTTGCCTTCTAGTATCTCACTCCACTTGATGAAATATTAATCTTAACTAAGCAGTTTGAAAGGACTGCAGGCATTTTCCAAACACTTTTCATGACTTGAGTATTTAAAAAAACTTAAATTTAGTCTTCTTTTTGTAAAAAATAATTTCTTTCAATTCTACTTCATACAGGTCAGGTTCTGTTAGTAATTTAATGTGTTTCTAATAGACTAGCACCAGCAGTCATTCATTTAGGCCTTATGGCTATTACACATAATCTTATTGTTAACGAGAGGCAAAAGGCAGAAACTGATGTACAAAAAGTTCCACCTGAACTTGAGGAAGAAATTATTTACTGTGCAAGCACACTGGAACAGCTTTTCTGGAGAGGTTGTGGAGTCTCCCTCACTGAAGATGTTCAAGCCCCATCTGGCCTCAGTCCTGTGCCATGTGCTCTAGGATGACCCTGCTTGAGCAGCGAGCTTGGACCAGATGACCCCTGTGATCCCTTCCAACCTGACCCATTCGGTGAATCTCTGGTTCTCAGAAGCCTTTGCTTATTTAGCAACACCACTTTTTCAGGTAGATTTATCCTGGGGCAGAGGAAACAAATTTCTCCTTGTTACCTGTGTGCAGGAGACTAGAGACAAGTAAATTCTCAAGGTGCTGATAATATTATGCTCTCCTTCATCTGATGGTATTTAAACCCGTCTAGCCAGGACAGAGCTCTGCAGACGGCGGGTCAGTCCGTAGCTACCCAGCTTCTCGCAGTGGTGGCTGAAGGTAACACGTGAAGCAGGGCTCGGATTAGTGACATTTCATAACGAATTTAAAGATTCTTGGCCGTGATCCAGCCGCAGTTAAGGACACTTTGATTGCCTAGCACCCCCCAGAATTTCAGGCAATGGACATGTTATTTGCTGGAATAAAATACTCCACAAACAGTTTGCGAGCGCCGTAGCAGGTCTTTGCCAAGGCGAAGCGCTCTCTCCTCTTTACTGGACTAGCAAAGGATTGTTCTGGAAAGCTATTTTGTTCCTAACGCAACGACTTTCGAGAGGGGCATTCAGCGGATTATCGAATAACGATTACCCAGGGAGGGTTTCCCCGCAGCCGGGGGCAGCCGAGCGCTCTCGGCGAGGCGCAGTCCGTGAGGCGGACGCGCCGCCGCCGCCGCCGGTCCCTCTTCCGCGCCCCGCGCCGTGTGAGACGCGCGGAGCCGCCGCGCTCCCTCGGCGCCCCGCGGCATTGTGGGGGCTGTAGGCGGCCGCCGCCGCCGCCCGCGCCGCCGCCGCCCGCCCGGGCCGGGGCGGGACTGCAGCTCCCGGCGGCCGCGGGGCAACCGAGCCCGGCCCGGCCGAGCGGGGAGGAGCCGCGGGCGGCCGAGCCGGGCCGTCGCCCCGGCGCCGCTGGGAGAGGCCGGCGCGGACGGGAAGGGGCCGGCGGCTGCGGCGGCCAATGCGAAACTGGCTGGTGCTGCTGTGCCCCTGTGTGGTCGGGGTCGCGCTGCACGTCTGGCTGCTGCTGAGCTGCCCCGGGAGCCACCCGGCAGGTAGGAGAGGGGCGGGCGCCGGGGGATGCGCGGGGTGTCCGGGCGGGCTGGGCTCCTCCACCCTCTTTCCCCAGGCGAGGAGAGGTCGGGGCTGGCGGGTCAGGGCGCTGGTGGGGCCGAGGTAAGGGCGGCGGGAGGCGAGGGGGGATGCTGTGCCCGGGCAGCGGGAGCAGCGGCCGGAGTGCCCGCGGGGTTCATAGGGAGGGAGCGAGCGTCTCGTACCGTGGAGCGGCGGAGAGCAGCGCAGGCTGCGCCGCCCGGACAGGAGGCACCGAGCGCGGTCGCGGTGCGGGGCTGCCGCGGGTGCAGAGCAGCAGCTCCCGCTTCCGAGCGCCTCCTGCGCCACGCGTGCCCTCCCGCTCCCACCGAGGCACGTGGGGAAGGAATTCCCACCGATCTCGCTCGTGTCGCGTCATTCCCGGTCCTAGGAATAGCTCTTCGCGCTGCACTGTGTTTGCCTCAGCGGTCTTTAAAACCCCTGTGCTTCAAGAAGCTATTCATAGGACCGGGTATGATCCAACACAAGTGAAATCCGACCCCCGAGGGCTTACCTTGTGCTCCTTGTAAAATGAGGTGTAGTTTTCAGGCCACAAATCTTCCTGCCTGGAGGAAACGGGCTTTTGTTGGAACAGAAATTTTTGTCAGCTGCCCACAGGTGCTGTTTGACAATATTAAAAAATACTGCACGTGAACACGTAATGGTGTTTTTTTTGACTTGGGATGTGCTTAGGAGTGTTTAGTGACCCAGTAGCCTGTTCACTAATGGAGCCGCACTCTGCGACTGGTGCCTGTTCCCTGTGCAGGGTGTGCACAACTGTGAGAAAACAGGAGTGCTGATTTCCAGTGGCAATTAATAATGCAAATATGCAAGAAGCAGGGTCAGTGCATTTGCACAGTCTGTAGGCTGCAAGTTGTATGGGTGTCTCTGTGTATTCTGGCACTTGCATATCAAATCAGCAGTGGTCACACTTGAATGATAAAAGTATGGGAATTCTAATTGTTGAACTTCTAGCCTGATGTGCGTTTGAATTGCCTGGTTGGTTTTGTTCATCTTTCATGGGGTTGCTTCAGAGCATTAATTTGGAGTTAGAAGTGGCAATGTGAAATCTCGTGATGACCTTTCCCACATAAATGTGTTTTCCCCTAACAAACGTTTCTAAAGAAAATCCGGCAGTTTCTCAGTTGGTGTTGGTGTGAATGAGTGGTTTAGGTCACTTAAATAATCACTGTTAAAGATATTAGCAAAAGTAGGAGTAACACAAATTTGTAGAAGAGCAACTTAACAAACTTGGGTGTCAAGGTCTCCCTGTTGTTTACTACAAGGATGAAACATCCTAAGGAAACTCCAGTTAGAATTCATTTAGAATGATTTACACAGAGACCAAAGACTCAAAGGTGTAAGGGTTGACTCTGGTTGAGTCACAAGGTTCAGGGCAGATCCCCTTGCTTTCCAAGCTCCTAATGGAGCTTAGGTGTAGCTAAGTTCAGTCTTGATCTCCAACTTGATCAATGGTTTATATCTAAATGATTTAGCAGCAGTTAATCAATGACTAATTTAACATTTACAAAGTGTTTTTCCTTTCCTATTAGTGAGTACAGTGGGTGAGAAATGATAGGAAATCCAGGTATGTGTTTCCTCCAGTACCTTGAAGTATCCATAAGCTTCTGTTACTCCTTTTTAGAATGGGGCATTTGCAAATGTTCTGTTTTTCTTAAGATTGATGGAGGAATCACCACAGTACTCCCTGTCCACCAAGTGCTCAAAAACTTTAATTCTCTACTTGGTCCCTGACGTTTTTCAGGTGCTATCTCAACTTCTGCTTTGTATAGTGCTTGCTGCGCTGCTGCCGCCACTTGCCCCACCTTTTCAAGGGAATTTCCTCTAATTAGAATATCACCTATAGATCTGTACAGTTTCACATTCTGAGGGAGTGAGACTGTCTGTGAAAGTTCAGCAAACATGGGATGAGCAATTGTGGGTGAATGTTTATACCCCTGTGGAAGTCTGTTATAGGTATATTGTGAACCTTCCCAAGTAAAAGGAAGTTTCTTTTTATCCTCCTGCAAGGGGACCGACCATAAAGGACACATCTGTCACACCTGGCACTGCTGCCCACAGTGTGTGGCTCCTTGTAGCTGTTGAAATTGCAATATCGTGTACTGCAGCTCTTAGTGGGGCCATGTTGGCATTTAAGAGCTGATAATCAATTGCTAGATGCCACCTCCCATCCAGTTTTCAGACTGACCAAGTGGGTGAATTGTACAGTGGGTTCTGGAAATAATGTGCTGTTTTTCTAACTCTGCTGTTACCCCAGAATTTCCATTTCATGCCACAGCAGGAATCGGGCATTGCGGTACACTGGTAATCTTTGGATCAGGAGTGCCAGGACTGCACAAAGTACATGCACTGTACCCCAGGTTTAGGGGCAAGATTTGAACCAAAGGACCACACACTGCTGACCATCAGGCACCAGGCTTGGATATTCAAAATATCCAAACCCAAAGTAGTTCCGTCATGATCTTTCGCTGCAAAGCAAGTAGACAACATTCACTTCTCGCCCAGAGCCTTAAATTAACTTTTGTGGTCTGGCTAATAACATTTGCTCCATTCACTGCAGTGGTTTTAACTCTGTGCTGTTCAAGTGTACACCCAGCTTCTCAGCATCCTGTTGCATTAATAGTGAAATTTGTGCTCCTGTATCTGTGTGGAATTTTATCAGTTGTTGAGGGCCAACAGGAATGAGAATGTATTTTGCTTTAGTGATGGGT
This sequence comes from Coloeus monedula, assembly GCF_965178545.1. Taxonomy (NCBI): domain Eukaryota; kingdom Metazoa; phylum Chordata; class Aves; order Passeriformes; family Corvidae; genus Coloeus; species Coloeus monedula. Next base: position 48,141,008 of record NC_138782.1, on the reverse strand, counting down.
CTGGGCTCATATTCAGAGGAATCTGAGGGAAACAAAGAATCAGCTTTCCTCAGTTTGCTGTCATCAGGATCATCCCGTATGTTCCCATCCCATTCTTCAGGGAATACAATTAAGCTCCTAATCTGTACAATGTCAGGAGGATGGAGAGCCCACATAAACATAAATCTGATGTTTTCCTCCAACTTCTTTTTCTTGTTTTCTTCCTTTAACTGATTTTGCAGCTGCTCTGTTTTCAAAGACAGTATTAATTCAGTTGCCTTTAGGAGTTTTACTTCTTCCCTTAGTTATTGTACCCTTTTATTGTTATTCTTGCCATCTTGATAAGCAACTTCTAACCAGCTACCTAGCATTTTGCAAATAATTCCTTTTCCATCCTTTATCTGGCCCCAGCCACCTTTAGCTGTCCTTTCGCAGCTGTACAATCATGCCAGTTAACACAGCCCCATTCTTCTGAGAATTTGGAACTTGGACTTATTCCATGCTTTCCTAAGTAATCTGTGCTTCTATTTGCCATCCAGTCAAATATGCCAATTTGTCACATATGAGTGGTTTAGGTTGCTTAAAGATTCACAGTCAAAGGTAGTAGCAAAAACAGGTGTCACCTGGATTTAACCTGAGCTCACAACTAAGCACCGTGCAGCCAACTCACTTGACTTCGTTATTTACCATATTATTTACCTTGGCTTCATTAAATCACTAACACAAGATTGGAATAGACATGCCCAGCCATCAATTCTGCTTACTATTTCTTTAAAACAACTCCTGATCTCTGTTGTAAAATGGCAGGTGGGCAGCCTACATTATTTAGTGAAGGCTTGAGGTGGCTTTGTGTCTGTTTGCTTGGATTTTCCTGGCAGTCATAGGAAGAGGCTGTTCCAGAAGCTTGTTGTCCTGATTAAAAATATGTTCTCATTTCTAGCCTAAGCTTACTTGCAACTAGTTTATGCCCTTTAATTCTTAAGCTTTTCAGTCAAAAGGGTCTTTCTCCTCCTTCAGGTACACCTTCAGCATGTAACCACAGATGTCAAAGGTGTCTGTTTTAAACCTTTGCTTTCTTAAGTTGAGCACTTCAGGTACTTCTAACTTCTAGAGGAAAATAGGCTTTCTATTTCTGGAAAACAGTTAGTTTTTGTTATCTATTGGTCAGATGGCTTTAAATGTAAACAGTGTTCCAGTCTTCACTTATTTAATCTGCTTTTCTTCCTGTATTGGAAGTACCTTCTGTAATAAGTCTTCCTTTTAACTACCCCTTGTTAAAGGCCTGTAGTGTGCCTGCTTTCTTGGCCCTCAGTTGTGCAGTATTCAGACTTTCTCCATGTTCATGATCACATTTACCTTGGTGTCACAGAAGATAGAGTACACTTCTTGTAGGCAGTACTCAGTAATTGGAAAAAAATAAATATGCTCAATCCTGAGACCAGAGGCCTTTGTTTTACTGTCCTGACTTTGGTGGCTTCCTGCTTTGTTTTTGTTCATCAGTTAATGAGACTATAATTCACGCTTCTGAACAGATTTGTGCAAGAACATGCTTATAGGTTTAATTGAAATCCTTGTCTAACTGGTTACAAACAAGTGCTATCCAAAGGAAGTTTGTGAGTAGGAAGCTTTAGTTACTTTTTTGTAAAAGTCTTAGATAAATGCTAATTATAAAATGACCTCAGAAACTTGAGAAGGAACAGACAGACCTGCTTTTAGCACTCCAGGTGGATTCATTGCTAATTGTGTGTTTTAATTGATGGCACAAATCTTATTGAGTAGGAAGTTACTCACTGTAGGGCTTCAGCTACAGTGCCTAATCAGAAAGCCCCACACATTCTGTGTAATCTTCTGCTGCTTGGCTGATGCTAATGCCCTTTAAGTCGTTATTCCTGTTACATTTCTGGGGGTGTGTGGCAGCTAAAAATTGGCCCTTTTGGTTTTGCTAGAGTCAATCTTCTACTAGTGAACAATTATGCAACAGATTAAAACCCACCGTTTTCTAGAGTCGGCTTGTGTGCCATCTGTTGTCCTGTGGCTCAGCATGTACTTCTTCAGGCACTGGCCTAGTGGAACCAAAATATGGGAACAACCTATGAGGTGCTCTGTAATGAGAAGTTTTGCTAAAACATGGGACTTTCTTAAGAAAGGATGTTGTCTGAAATCTGGTAGTCCTATCTGTCAGGGAGTAGCACGCTTGGTCCCAAAGTTATTTCATCTTTTCTAGACATGTAAAGACTTACAGACTGGTGGCCTTGGGCATAGAAACTCAGCAGGTCAGGTTTGGCATTGGCAGTAGATGTGCAGTTCTGCCTAAAATGCTTTGTCTCCCACCCTTCATCTCTAAGATCTTATTATAACATTGTTTTTCATGCATGGGCCACCCCCAACATAAAACAATCCCCTAACCTTTGATGGCCACAAAATAATTGACAAAGAATACACAAATAAGCTGATGGTATTTTCCAAAGGAATTGGGATTTTTTTGGGTTTTCAGTTATTCTGTGGACTGATGTCTGAGACATTGCAAACTACTAATGAGTGGCACTGGAATTGCTTTTTTGTATTTTGGCACTGGAGCAGGGGGCAAAGAGGACCAGTTCTTCCAGAGTTGGCTGAATTAAGGTTTTCAACAGTTATCCTCTTAATTGCCTACTGGATAGAACAGCCAGAAGAGATCAAGTGGCCTTCCCTGGGGTCAGGCTTTTGTCCCATGGCAGCAGGGATTGGTAGCCAACTTTCAACAGATAAAGGTGCTATGCTCTGCTTCCCCTGCCCTGCCACATCCCCACCCCTTCCCTCCACAAAATAAAAAAAGAAAAGGAGGCATCAGTTTCTGTGTTGGGAAAAGGCTTTGCTTTTGTTTCTTCTGACTTTGCTTCTGATGCTTTGGCCATTGTTCCCAGTTTTGTCTAGAAATGTGCAAGTATTACATAATTAAGGTGTTTAGGGTATCATCACCCCACCACTATTACTACTGCCATTTGCCAATTCAGAAGGACTCTGCTGTTCTATTTCTTTTGGGGCATGCTGTTGATGTAAAACAAACAGAAACCTCTGCTTGCGGAGGTTTTGTTCTTTGAATTTGTAAACCTTTTCTAAAAGCTTGTCTGCCTCACAGAGTACTGTTCTCCTGCAGAAACCAGGGGTGCACATCTTCTAGCCTGGTGTAAAGTAGGTGCTGCAGGGAGGTCATGTAGCTCTGCTTGCAGCAAAACATGTAATGCAGGTGAGCTGTAGCAGATTACTTTGGGTGAAGTAGATTAAAGGGGGAAAGAGCTGCTTTTGGTCTTTGGTTTGTTCTTTTTCTGTGTGTGTCAGCATTCTGGGAATACAAATCTTTATATTCAGTTAATTCCTTCCTTTGTGTTTGTTTGGATCTTTCACAAAGCAGCAGAGAAGAAAAAAGTGTTAAACCCCAGGAAAGTCACAGGAACAGGCAGAGATAAAAACCTAGAATGTGTAGGATTTTTTATTTTGGAGCAGTGTTGTTTCTTTTTAGTGTTATGAAGTGGATTAGTTGAGAATATTCTAAATAACTTCTGCTTGGCCTACTTAGTTCCATTCATTTATTTATTCAGGAAAAAAAAAAAAAAGAGAGAAAAGCTGCATTGGTAGCAGACGATACAGAGCCCAGCCTTCTGTGGAGCTCACTTATTTTAGCAGTTTTCCCGTGGAGGTGCTCTGGTGCCTGATATTACAAGTAAGCACACACTGCTGTGTTTCTCAGTGCAGACACTAATGATGAGTCTTTGTCCACTCCAGTTGCATGAAATCAACTTTTAATCACTTTGTGGACTGCATATTATGCCAAATTTCACTGAAAATGGCTGGCAAATTTAGTAGTTGATTGGAGACTCATCAACAGAGATATGTGCAGCAAGACTGTGTTTGTTGACAGAATCAAGCTAAATGATCTCTCTTTTCATCTCCTTATGATGAAGCAAATATAATTAACTGCCTAATTTGACATTTTATTGAGGAGCAATCTCATGGGAAGAAGAGATGCATGTTCCTCTTTGTAGTTTGGGATTTTGAAAAACTTCAAGACCTGTTGACTGCTGCTGAGGTGGTTAAAATCTGAGTAGGGTCAGCAGACTGCCTGTCAGCAGTGACCTCTTTCCATGGCCAGCTCAGCCGGAGGCACACCTCTGCATCTTTAGCCATCTGTTCCAAAGGCACAGCTTTGCACTCTACATATGCACTTGTTTATTTTTTCCTGTATCTCTCCCAAACTTTGATCTGTTGGTAGTTCTCAGTCAAGCTTGACAGACAGGTGGAGGCCCCAAAGACGAGCGCTTTCAGCAAGTTTCATGAAAATTGGTGACTGAGAATCCTGTGAAAGCTTCCTGAAGCTCATACTGAGGGAAGACCTGTACCAGTAAAAGTAGATGTATGGTCAGATGTCAGAGAATTGTGTGGAAGCCTGTCCTTACAAATACCACAGCCCAAGAAAGCTTCAGTAGGAGCTTACCATAAACAATGTGGCACAAGGTTCTGGCAGACTGGACTTAGTAGACTTAGAGCTGGCAGAAGCACTCCTTACAGCTGCTCTATGGAATTAAATGGATCTCAGCAGCTGAGGGAGGGCTGCTTGCTTTCATGTTTTTGTAGTTTTTGCTGTGGATTAACAGGTAGGCTTTGTGTATTGTCTCAGGTTCTCCTGACAAGTCTTGGGCTAAGTAATGCAACCGAGGTGCAGCTTTGAGTCAGTAAGAATTCAAAAGCAAGGCAGGTAGTGGTAGTGTGACCTTTGGACTGCAAGCCTTCCTTTCCTTCCTCTCCTTCTCCAAAACCTTTGGTCCATAGCACTTTTCGGGTTTATCATGGAATGTGGTATGTAGCTTTTTTCTTTTTTTTCACCCCCTTCACAAACGACAAGATTTACAGTTTTTTCTTGTCTTTGAAATCAGAAAATTTAAAGACTTAATTATCTTGCACAAGCAGTTCCAGGTAAGAGTGAGCGATATGATATGATATGATATAGTATGATATTACATGGTGTGTATTTTTCAAGCCTATTACCAACACTTAAAATTTTCACCTAAAAGTGCACAAAAATAGAATGTCAGATAAATAGCTTTGGTCCTCAGTGGCAAGTATCGATTGCTTGTCTAAATTGTCACTATTGGCTTTGAGGTCAGCAATGTTTTCTCTTAAATTATGCTGCATCAGAGAGTATTTATGCACATATCAGAATTATGCACATAAGAATTATCTTTATAAATTAATAGTAGCCTTAGTATTTTTTCCCTGTACCTCTCACTTTATCTCTCTTTTTTTTTAATAGTGCGAGTTCAGAGAGACACACATGAATCTATTTTCCTGAAATTTTAGCATTATTCCTACTTTTCCAATGGAAGTAGAATTCTTTACTAGCAAGCAAAAAAAAATGTTTTTGTCAAAGTAAGCTTTCTTTTTTTTTCATTTTCAGTGGTTTTAAAAGTAAAATGACATAACTCTTGGGACAGAGAAGACAATCTTCTGAATATAGAACACTGTCATGGTGTTCTAAAAGCAATAGGATATTAATTCTGAAGCATCTGTTACATTAACATTGTTCCCATGTGGATGGTTCATAAGGAAAAGCTTCACTCATTTTAAAATATAAACTAATTAAAAGTATGTATATTTGATTTGAGTATCTTATTTTTAGTTGGGTTTTTTTAAATTCATTCAAGCTAACTTATGCTATTCTGAGTCAAGTCACCCCATAGATTTGTGCCCTTAATTTTATTTTTCTTTACTTTTGATTGAATGAAATGGTTCTACTTCTAATTAAAAGTGATATTTTAAAAAAGAAGTCTGTGTAAGCAGTACCTCATCTGCAGTCTACAAGCATATTAGACCTATGAAGTTTATACTGGAAGGCTTGGAGTTAGGGCCAAAGAATAAACTAAGGATGGAAGAAGAACAAGGGAAAAAAAGGGAAGTGGAAGAAGGAATTATGTAACTACACAGGAATTTGCTATAGTGTTGTAGTCTTATAAACATATGTCTGTCTCATGTATCTCTGGTGTCTTGGAGAGCTGGTGATTCTTGGCTATGTAATGACCTATGAGGGCATATAGTGCCTCTGGATAAATGGTGTTTACCAGCATAAAGGAAAACAAAATTGGTATTTCCATTAAACAGTGTGTTTGACGTACAAGTTTCTTCACATGTTATATAGGGCACTGGGTTTGCTGCTCTGTAGCAAACAAATCATATTCCTAAACCTCACCACCAATTCAGTTATGGTTGTTGTAATAGTGCAACAGTTGATTTCAGTGCAAAAATGAGGAATGGAACTATTGGCTCATTGCTTGGGGTTTTAAGTCGTTGTGAGCCTAAACTGATAGAAACTTCTCTTAGTAGATTAATGTTCAGTTTAAGTCATTGATAACCTTGTAGCTGTTTTCAGTACAGATTTATTTAAATAATGGTGGAATGTAACCTTCTTATAGAAAATCAGTGTTTGCATGCTTAGAACTAAAGTATTTAGTGGGAAATAGACTGGGAAGGGTTTTCTTGTGGAAACATCTCTCTGTAGTTTTTCTGCTCTTGCCTTGTTCTGAGAATCAATTCCAATTTTATTTGGCTTTGGGAGTCAGGGGTATTTTCAGTAGCCCTAAAGAACAACAACAACAAAAAAGTTCTGAAATCTTGATGTTGATCAGCATGGAACAGAGGCAGGCTAAGGCCTCTCCCCTGCATGCTGAACACTGACAGTGGGATATAAGGCTGGATGGATGTCTGGTGGGATTTGGCACAGCAGTTTTTGTGGCAGATGCTGTGAAGTCCTAGGTTAGTGAGCAGTGTAAAAGAACCATCTATTCAGCTTCAAAGTGGAGAAAGGGGATGCTGGTACGGAAGGTAGAGTCTGGATAATAATTCAGCTTTTCTAGTGGGAGTTCACAATACAGACTTGGCAGTGTTTTTGGTCTCTTAATTAGATTCTAAAAAATCTTGTCTATGCTATATGCAGTAGTTTAAAGTGCACTCACACTTACATTTGTTTTCTTTATCTTCAGCCCAATGAAAAAACCAGTGAGATAAAAAGGAAGCAATCCTTTGCTAAAACTAAATGTAAATCTGTCTTAACTCTAGGATGTCTGATAGATTAAACTAAGCAAATTCACTTTAGCTACTTGCCTGACTGTTTACAGGCTCTAAATCAGAGCTTCTCAGGTCTCTTATCTGGTCATAATCCTGCTTGAAATCAAATCCAGGTTTCATGATCTCTAAATTAAAACAGCACAAGCTAAATCCTGGATTACAAGTATTGGCAATGGCAATCAGCTTTGAATAAAGCTGGAGCATTCCCCTGTGTAGAGATGTAACACCCTGTGTGAAGGCAGAGTGGTGTTCAAAACCACTTCAAAACTTTCTAACTTCAAAAGGTTATAAACAATAAGCCTTCAGATCCCATGCTGGAATGGTGAGGCAGAAAGGTGGTCCAGCAGCTTTAGAAAGAAGGGGGAAAATGGGTTTGTTAGTGAAGGTTTTGGCATATTGAAAATGTTTCTCTGATCCCAAACCAAGAATGCAAACGTAAGTCTGCTGCTTGCTTTTAGTGTTTTAGTTCTCTTGCTTTTGAGATGTCCTTTAATCACAGAATTCCAGAATGGTTTGGGTTGAAGGGACCTTAAAGATCACCTAATTCCAACTCTCCTGCCATGGGCAGGGACAACTCCTGCCAGACCAGGTTTCTCAAAGCCCCATCCTATCTGACCTTGAACACTTCCTGGGCTGAGTCAGCCACAACTTCTCTGGGCAACCTTTGCCAGTGTTTCACCACCCTCTGAGTAAAGAATTTCTTCCCAACATCCAATCTCAATCTCCCCTATTTTAGTTTAAAACCTTTTCCCCTTGTCCTATCACTATCTGCGTTGTAAAAAGTTGCTTCCCCTCCTTTTTGTAAGCCCCCTTTAAGTACTGGAAGGCTGGAATTTTAATTAATGCTGCAACTCAGGCTTGTGGTAATAAGTTCATAAAGTAAATATTTGTCACTTTCTACTTTTAGGTCCACTGTCCTTTCCTCAGTGGAAGCTGAAACATTATGATGTTATTGTAGGAGTTTTGTCGGCTCGACACAACCATGAACTACGCAGTGTTATAAGGAACACGTGGTTCAAGCACCTGAAACAACATCCTGCCCTGAACCAACGGTAACCTCTGCTGCTCTGTAATTTGGGCCTGGGTGGCAGGGGGTGAGGAATGTAATGCTGAAATATCTTGATTTAATAATTTTTCTTTTAAAGTATTTCCTAGTTTGTTTCTTTCTTTGTTTTTGATCATCTTGTACTCTGATAGATTTTTTAAAGTCTGTTTAACAGTATATAAGAATACTTCTTGGGCTGTAACTACCTTTTATACACTGCTGTTTGCTTTTGCAATTACTTGCCACTGTTCATTAGTGACGTATAAGCCTTTCTCTTTTTTGTGTTGCAATGTATGGTATGCAACTTGAAATGCTCTCTAATCCAGGATACTTGAAAACAGGCAGGATTGCATATGGTGAGAGAACCATGAAAGCTCTTGCAACAGCCTCAACTGTAAAGTTCAGGTTTATTTCCTGCTGAACCAGGTGCACCAAACTGCTGCAGTGTGGGTGGCCCTCCCTCATTGCTTGCATAGACCTGACAGGTCTGTGTACAGACAGGTCTGTTTTTTCTGAGAAGCTCTGCTGCAGTTCATCCCTGGAAACGCTGCCATCCTCACACCTTGGTACCTGCCTTGCACTGAAAGCATTTTGCTGTTTCACAGATTTGGTGTCAGCATGCAGCCTAGAGTGCAGCATAGCCACTTCAGTCATCTACAGTTGTGACCTTTCATAGCTTATATGGAGTTCTGGGAGGACATTTAGCTGCTAGGTGAAAAGATAGGTTAAGGTGGATCCCTGCTCCTTGTAATACTGGATGTCTCCCAGCTATGGAATAACCATGACTGGAGCTGCAGAGGAACCTCTTGTTTTGCTACAACCCAAAGTTGAAACATTTAATTATAACAGATAGCCTGGAGTCCTTGTTCCTCCTTTGATGCTGTGTGTCTTTTTTTCTTACTATTTTGTCACTGACATTTGAATGCATAGTATTTAAACAATCTTGAATTAAGTAACAAACCCAGGCCAGGAAGGGCAGGTCTTTGGGATCCTTCAGTGTTGCCATAGGTCTTTTTTCTGTTTAGTATGCTGGCTGTCTTGAATCTCATTTCTAGCTGCCAATCTTCCTTCGACCTCATAATGAGATGGAAAATGTTAATGTGGCTTTGGAATTGAGCTCCTATGGGGGGCTTCACATGGTTGCTCTGCATACAGACTGTTATTGCTTATTTTTAAGGGGTTCAAAATCTTAACCCTGTGAAAGACAGGCCATGATGATAAAATTAAGTTTATTGAAGAGGGAGGGAGGAGGGAAGAGAACTGGTGTTAATAAAACCAAATTATTTTAGTGTCCTTGTGAAGTTTATAATAGGTGCGCATGGTTGTGCTGTGCCAGTGAAGGACAGAGAAGACCCCTACTCCTGCAAACTTCTGAACATCAGTAACCCAGGTATAGAAGTCAACTTTTAAAAATTCTAGTCATCTTTTCTGAAAGTAGTTTGGGGAGTTTAATTGAGACAGCCAGTCTTGAAAACAAATGCCTCCTAGAACTTGTTGGATAACCTTCCTATAAGTACCATGTGCAGGCAAGGAAGGGAGAGATATTTGGGCATGTGAAGAGGAGGCCATTGGCTTCTAATGGATTTGCATTTTCCTTGTGTCAGACAGTCTCTCCCATATAACATAGATTTTTACTTGATCTGTGTGTTAAATGAAATTGGAGAGAGACAGAATGACCTGGCATAGGTCATTGGCAAATGTGAAGAAAGTGGCAAGGTGACAGAGTCTTGTCAGGTGGACTTCTCTGGTGACAAAGTGAATTCTCTAAGCAAGTCTGGCTGATAGGTTTTTCAGATTCTGCTTTAGAGAGAAAACAATTAAGAAATGTTAAGTGGGTGAAAAAATTAAGTGCCATACAAAAATTCCTAACTAAAATGGTAAATTTTTCCTGTCACCTTTTGGTTTTTATTTCATTTTTTTTCTTTAATGCGAGTTAACTGAGGACTGCTGGGCACCTGAGCCATGATTCAACACAAAATGTAACTTCTGTTGCTTTCTTTCTGAATGGCAACATCCCCTGTTCCTAAGTATAAATGGTACCTCAGGGTTTAGGTAGGCAATAACTCCAAAAAGCAGGCTGCTGAATTAAGTGGAGCTGTATGCCATTTTGGTACATGAATAATTATTTTATTATGCTAATATACAGGTATTCATGCAGTCAAATAGCATTTTTGTCTTCCTGCTGTGGATTTATTGTGTTTCTAGTCTTTTCCTTGTGGATATGTAGGCATTGAGTTGCAATTGCTATTAGCCTGCAGATTGCTGTATCATTGAAATTTTTCCTGCTGCAGTCTGCAGCCCATTGTATTTTCTTTTACTCCAGTGTTTGATTATCCTTGTGCTCTTGTGAGCCATCCTAATTAACCAGAATGCTTTGCATGTATGCAGTGTGTTTTGTGTGTATCCAGTTCAGGAACTATGAACTTTTCTCACCTTACCTCTGTCCTTTCCTTTTCATACAGTTTTGAATCAGGAAATTGAAGCATTCAGTCTCCCTGAGGACATACCTTCTGTGCTGTCTGAAGACAGAATCGTCAGTGTGAACTTCCGTGTACTTTACCCCATTGTCATTACCAGTCTTGGGGTATTTTATGAGGCCGATGGGGTGGGATTCCAGAGGAACATCACTGTAAAACTGTACCAGGCAGAACATGAGGTAGTGTATTGTAGTTATCTTTTGAAAGCATGTTGTCTCGTTTTTGTGGATTAAGTTCTTACAGAAAGTGACATGCTGTGTTGGTGAGTTAGAAGAGAAGTATTTAACTGACAAGCATAAGAATTACATTTTTCTTCTGTTGCATTTTAAATTGTCGTATATGTACACACACACGCATCCTGGATGAGGAAAAGATGAAATTTACAAAGTGCTATGAGTTAATCTGGATGCTGTTACGAAAGAGCACTTACATCTAATTCCAATGCACAATTTTTTGTTCGTATTTGAGGTTCTGAATATTGATAGGAAGGAAAAATATAAGGAATAAAGAATAAACTGTCGAATATATTTAAAACACATGTACAGAAGCATAGATTTGGTGTCTTCAAGCAGAGATGCTGGACAGCTGTTATTTTTTCTTGTCTGTCTTCTGCCAAGACATTTTAAGGTTTCTAGAAACTGGTATTATTTACTGGTAATAATCAGACTTCACTGATAATTTCTCCAGTCCCAAGCTGTTATGGGTTTGATAGAATAGCTTTGTGCTTTGGAGGGAAAAAAAATTTTGAGCATGATTGTTGCATTTAATATATTGCATTTATCTCAATAAGATATCAATAACTTGATAGGCCAATTTCAAAACTTCTGCCTATGCTACAGTTGAAAGAATTGTATATATGACTTTCATGATGAACTTCCAAAGAGTCTGGTTTACAATAGCCATAATAAAAATAAAGTTATACTGTAATCAAGTTTATGTTTTCTAAATGGTAGAATTCCTACGTGTTCAATGTCTAATAATTTTATCTGCATTAACTTTTTACTTCCAGTGAAGGAGAAAAATTAGTATCATAAGAGAGCTTGGAGACTGTTTTCTAAAGATTGGAATTTGGCAATGCAGCATCTTTTTGTAATTTGTTATTATCTAAGAGCCCTTTGATGGCATATGTAGTACAGTAGCACTTCTAATGTGTGTTTTGGTTTTTTAAATTTTGATTTTTTTCTCTGTTGTTCTCAGGAAGCAATCTTCAGTGCTCGCTTTAGTCCACCAAGCTGTGGAGTGCAGGTGAACAGATTGTGGTACAAGCCAGTAGAGCAGTTTATTTTGCCAGAGGTATGTGCAGCGTCAGAACTGCCAGCAGTTCTTTTAAGTCATCTGGACAGACTGACTGATAAAACTGGCCTTTGCTTGAGGCTGAAAAGGGCAAGTGAAAACCTCTAGAATGTTAGTTCACAGAATGGGTAGGTAGTTGCAGGGCTGTGCTGAAATCCAGTATTTATTTCAAAGCATCTTATTATCATGAGTAGTTATAAAGCAAAAGCCTGGAAAATACAAATTGATAAAAAATTACATTGTCAAATAGTAGCAACTGCAGAAAACCTTTCTGTTTCTGATTGAAAACTGTACCTGCTTCCTTCCTGTGGGAGAGTTTACCAGTAAATGGGATGCTTCTTTCTCCCTTTTCTGCTTTATCAGACATTATCAGCAAGTTAGGGAGGGGAGGATGGCACAGGTTTCTAGGGAACAGCTGGAAAAGAGGTTTCTACATCTGATGTCTTGGACATAACATCAAGATATTGTATATTACATTTGCAATGACAGTATTATTTGGTTTTGATACAGGGATGTCAAACCTACTTGTGACTGCCTAGGAGGGAACACAAAAAGATTAAACACAAAAAGAACAGAATATCATAGGAAAATACCCTGATGTTGTTACAGTGAAGGTTTAATGAATACAGTCTGACTCAGAAGGAGAATCCTAGTTAGCAGACCCTCCCAGGTACAAGGAATTGTTCTGAGTGGACCAGTGATCTCTCACTAGATATATCAGCTACCATTTTAGACAGTTTCCCTTCATTTAAATATTTTCCTGGACTCTTGCTGCTATGTCTGTAAGTTGTCTTTAGGTCTGGGTTGTTTTATTATTCAAGAAATTGTGTTATGAAAGAATGAAGCAAGAGAAGACTGAAGAGGAAAGAGAGGACAATTTGGGCCAGTTTATTCCCCTGGCTCTATAATAATGAATGCATTTGGAAACCTGTTCATTTTAAGGGGAATCTGCAGCTGGCTGATTGGTTTATCATCTTAGACAGTGTTTACTGAATACTGTACAAGTTGGTATGCTGGCAGGAGACCTTCCACGTGAGCAGACCACTTGCAGTATTTTGTGCATATGTTTTGACAATCTAATTTCATACTAAAATGATTAGGGGTTTATTTTACATTTTTAAAAAGAGTATTGGTTACCCAGTAATTTGGTCGTCTATCATGTGAGCCTTTTCCCTGTAAGACTTTGTTTCGAGATGCTGAAATTCTAGGCAGTTGTAATTTTGCTATAAATGGTTGCAGTTTTCCTGAGAGGCAGATGGGGAGTGTTTCCTTGAGAGAGAGGATATTAGTATTCATATATTTCTTTGTGTGGGCTTCCTTAATCTGATGTGTGTCATGCATCGAATGCTTACAGGGTAACACGATGTTTCTAATGTAGATTAATAGGGCTTATGCACAGCATGTAATTTCCTGTGATGCTCAGGATGCTGAAGCATACACGATGATTCAGAAGAGATGGCAATGCCCACGTGTTCCTGTCTACTTGTCTGAGAGCACTAAATTTAGTGAACTATTAAATTGTCATAGGATGGTTTCTGAGACAGCATCTATTCTCTGTCTTTCCACCTTGAAGTAATGGATTGTACAGACTGCTGAAGAGCTTCATTCATCTTCCAGCTGAAGTGCTGCTCTTTCTGCTTGTCTTGGGGAAAGGAAAGGAAATGCAGCGTTAGAATAAGCATCTGGCAGGCCAGATTGTGAGAGACAGAATCGATCATTCAGCTTTGGAACGACTGAAGGCTCCGAACAGCAGAAACGCTAGCAGATAACAAAAATACACAAGGGGCCCTTACAGACAAGTCTTAGCAATGCACTTATTTTGTCAAAAAGCCATGGGCCCCTTGCATGGAGATGGGACTCTACTGCATGTACTCTGTATTACTAATGGGAAGTAGTTAGAGGAACAAAAAGCACAGCACTGTTGAACATTAGGGAAGGAGTTTGGCAGGGCTGCATTATGTCAGTACACCTGTTCGGTATTCACTGTAAATGCCACTGCACTCTGGCAGCAACAAGGCTGGAATTTAAATGGGGAAAAACAGATGATGTAGTCTCAGGTGTGCCACTAATGTTCTTGCTTTAAGCATTTTCAGACCTCAGCTTTCATTAAGTGACTTGGAGTAAGAATAGCTGAAGGCTAAAGTCATTAGAAAATTTGCTTACAAGTCTTTCAACCTGGAAAATAATGATAGTTTGCAGTTTTAGGACACCTTACACTGAGGTTCACTGGTAATAACTGATTAAGACTCTTGGTACGTTTGAAGTCAGTAATAGTGGTGAGAATTGTAATGTTTCTGCTTGCTGAGGCATGAAAGGACTTTCTTGCTCCTAAAGGACTCTTCTACTCACTAAACAACTTACCAAAGGTTGAGTCTGTAAACAGGGCACTGAAGTGCGATTAGAGCCCAGTCCCTACAGCAAAAACATTGGAATGGGAGATGACAGTCACTGTAAACAGAGAAATTGAGCCACTAAAAAAAGTCTTAATAATGGCCCATTTGTTTTGATAACTGAGAAATAATTAAACAAACAACAGAAAGCTGAGTATGAGTCAGCAGTGCCCTGGCAGCCAGGAGGGCCAGCCATGATGCTGCATCAGGCTCAGCATCGCCAGCCGGGCAAGGGAGGGGATTGTCCCGCTCTGCTCTGCACTGGGGCAGCCTCACCTCGAGTGCTGGGGGCAGTTTTGGGTGCCACAATAAAAGAAAGACATTAAACTGTTAGAAGGTATCCCAAGGAGGGCACTGAAGATGGTGAAGGCCCTTGAGGGGAAGCTGTATGAGGAGCAGCTGAGGTCACTTGTTCTGTTCAGCCTGGAGGAGACTGAGGGGAGGCCTCATTGCAGTTACAGCTTCCTCATGAGGGGAAGGGCAGGCACTGATCTCTTCTCTCTGGTGACCAGGGACAGGACCCGAGGGAATGGCCTGAAGTTGTGTCAGGGGAGGTTTAGGCTGGTTTAGGAAAAGGTTCATCACCCAAAGGGTGGTTGGGCACTGGAACAGGTTCCCCAGGGAAGTGGTCACAGCACCAAGCCAAGAGCTCAAGAAGAATTTGGACAATGCTCTCAGGCACATGGTAGGATTTGGGAATGGTGCTGTGCCAGGGGTTGGACAGGATGATCCTAATGGGCCCCTTCTAATTCAGCTTATTCTATGATTCTGTGAAACAACAGGAAGGTATTGAGCATGGGAGTCAGGCTTGAATAAACACTGGCTAGCTCCATTATTAGATTATAAAGCTGGCATTTTAAATAATAGATGAGAGACTTCTGAAATACACACACAGCTGTTATTAAATACTGAGACTGCTGCAGATGTTCAGAACTACTTCTAGAGGAAAGCAAAAATTAAGCTGAACTCTAATCTAGACTTTATAGTGTTTCAGTAACTGGAGAATTTTTGGAGAAGGTTTCTAGTGTACAAGGAAGCTAAAATGGGGAAGAGATGAGAGGTTGGTATAAGTGAACAGACTTCCTACAGCAACGGGGATGCATCTACAAACAAGTTGTTTTTCTGTTCCAACGCCCACGCTAACAACCAGTGTGTTTCCTGTGAAACTGGGAGAGACAAAATGGAATGTGCTTATCTAGGAGTCAGGAGTATAACAACCCTACTCTGCCATAAAGGAGAAACTGCTTTAAAATTTTTTAAAAATAAAATTCTACCAATACGTTTACCTGTACAACTGTTCCTTTGCATGTTCTCAGGGGTCTTCAGTTTAAAGTTGAGATGAAGTACTTTTAAATGCAGGAATTTACACACACACACTCACACACATATATGTAAATCATGGAGTGGCATAGCCTAATTGAACAGTTAAACCAGAAAATTTTAAAATTATTCACTTGTCTTTTTCTTCCTTATCAGCCAAGATGTGAGGTCAGAATTCTGTGACTCCTACAGTAGCTTGTGACACCTTTACTGGGATAAAGGTGGCCATATTTTCCTTTGAGTTTTGCTGGTGTCAGGATTGACTCTCTGATCTCTGTTTGGCAGATAACTATAAAAGCTGAGCTTGTTTTCAAATCTGTTTTAACGTATTCTCTTTGTAATGCAGGATTTTTTATTTGGTTTTTTAAAATTCACTTCAGGTCACCTTTAAATGCTATTTTGATGATTTCAGAAAGCCAAAGCCTGTTATACTAGGCTTCTGTTAAAAGTTTAATATATTCATGATTAGTCTTAAAAGCGTCATTACGTGTTACTGAGTTTCACGAGTGTGTTTCTTTTATGTGTAACTTATTTTTATTGAAGTGTAAGTAAAACATTTATGTTGTGCACTCTAGCTAAATCTTGTGTGAAGTTGACTATTTTAAAATAATTTTTAAAAGCCCAAACTGTTTGACTTTCATTATTTGAAGTCTTTGTATACCTGCATAACAGTGTTTTGCTCTTTTACCAGAGTTTTGAAGGTACCATTGTGTGGGAGAGCCAGGATCTTCAGGGCCTGGTTTCAAGAAACCTTCATAAAGTGATGGTGAATGATGGAGGAGGTGTTTTCAGAGTCATTACAGTGAGTCCCCTCACCTTCCTTTCCACCATGTTTCTGTTTTTCCTATAAATGTTGAGAATTTAGCATTTTACTTTCTTCTGTTTCTCTGTGTAAATCATGAATTCAGTTGGGCTTCTCCTTTTGTCTCAGAAGAGAAGTTTTGCTTTGCCTTCTAGCAAAAAAATCATGCTTGTAAGTGGCATTTTATTTTGAGGGGAGTAAAGCTCTCATTTTTTTTGTCAGATGTGAAGCCAAATGAGGGTCAAAAATCCTGTGCTAAAATCCCAACTGATGGGATTAAGTCTGGTTATTTGCTTTTTTGGTAGTGTGTCTCTTTTCATGTCAAATTGTTGCTTGCCTAAACATCCTGTGTTGTCATAATTTAGCCAGAATAACTTTACATTTTGCTGTCAACTTTGAAACTAGTTTTCTGAAAGTTTCAGTGGTACTGCTAGTTTTGGGTGAGACTTAAAAAAATACCACAAAGCGGTAGTTAAAAACCTTAGTTTTAGTGTTTCATGGCACATTGTGTGGTTCTTGGGGTGGTCCTGTGCAGGACCAGGAGCTGGACTTCAATAATTGTGGTGGGTCCCTTCCAACTCAGGATGTTCTATGATGCTTTGATTATGCAGGTACCTAAACCAGCAGAGCTTTAAATTAATTTCATTGTTAATTGCTAGAAAACTTCACACCTTAAAATCATAGGGAAAACACATCAATAATGAGAGATGAATTAATCTGTTACTTTCTATTAATCTGTTCCTAACAGGCAGGGGAAGGGTCACTGCCACATGAACTCACAGAAGGTGTGGAGGGAATAGCAGGTGGTTTTATCTACACTATTCAAGGTAAGTCCACAAAACATAGCATGACATTTGATGTTATGGCAAAACAGGTAATTTAAATTATATTTCTGAGTATAATTTGTGCTGTCTCCATGAACTTACTCATCCTAGGTTTTCTTTTAGTAGAAGCAATTTCTTCCTGGCTTTTCTATGCCTAAAGATAATGTCCTGATGTGGTTTCTTTTGCTTGCTGTTTGTGAGCCACTCCAGTTGATTTGCCTCCTTTTGTCTTTTTATCTAGACTCTCTTCTTGGTTTTTTTGTTACCCAAAATCAAGTTTTAAAAAGTCATACAATGAAATCTTTCCCTGATATTTTTCATTTTTTCCAGTTCTGCTGCAGTTAGAGGTACTATATCACCATGTTTATTATGGACAGTTTCCATCCCTCTTGTTGCTCTTTTACACCTATTTCAGCAGAATGTTCAGAGATTTTATAGGAGCCCTTTCCAGTTTCTAAGATTTTGGCCACCTAGTGCTGGAGTCGATGTGTTCTTACTGGTCCATTATAGCCAACATAAGCAGTGACTTTGAGTGTTATTCCTGTGTTTTTGTAGTTAAGCCTGGTAGATATAATTGGGCTGTCCTGTTGTCTTGTCATTTGTGTAGGAGCCTGAATTGAGGTGTGTGCTAAAGCCCTTCCATCTTGTTTGTCAAACTCTTCTTCAGTACCACAAACTACCTCCTTATCTGCAATATATTTTTTGCTTTTACCTGCAGGTATATGATGTGGCTCAGCAGGGACCATCTGTGCTACATCAAAGCAATGCCTATTTGATTATATTTAGCATAGGATTGTTTGTTTGTTTCTGTGTTTACTTTTTTATGCTAGATGCATATGCTTAGAAGTAATTGACAATAGCCTTTTTACTCTACAGATAAGAGTAATAGTGAAGTCCCAGACTGCTCTTTATATTAAGGAGCCTTAAAAAGTTGAATTCTTTTATTACTGAAAAGGAAGAGAATACTTTTTTACTTTAAACTTTTAGTGTCAGACCTTATACAAAAATATATTTCTTTGTTGTTCTGCAACTTTTACCATTTTGTAGAAATTCTAAAATTAATTGCAGGATTTTCATAACCCCATTAATTAAAATTAATTCTTCACATTCATTTGGTCAATGTGCCCTGTATGATCCAAGAGAAATGTCAAATAATATGTAGATATGCATCTTTGTTTAATAATGGGTGCTGCTTCTTTCAGAAGGTGATGCTCTTTTAAAAAGCCTCCATACTCGCCCAGAAAGGTTTACAAGTCACATAAAAAACCTTGAAAAAGAAGATGCTTTATTGAAGGAAGAAAGCAGTACCTATGATGACATTGTTTTTGTAGATGTGATTGACACTTACAGAAATGTTCCCTCCAAACTGCTGAACTTCTACCGATGGTAAGGTGAAAGTATTTTCTTATTTTCTCACAGGAATGGTGCTGTTTGTAGTGCAAGATGATCCAGGAGATTATGTTATTTGATAGGTTCCATGAAATACTTGCCTTATGTGATTTACTTCATTTAGTTGTATTTCTCTCTCACAATTTTGGGTGCATGTAGTGAGTCAAATAGGAGTGCCTATAGTGTTTTGAATGTTGACCCTTGGTGCCTCAAATCAGCATGAGCTGGCAAGACAGGCTTCTGCTCTAAGAGTCCAGGTGTGAAAATTTTCATTCCTCCTTGTAATTTCATTTCATTTGTCTCTAACTGAAAACTAGCAGTTTTAGTATTTTAAAGGATGACTTTTGGCCAGTTTGTATACTTAGTGTTTCAGTTTGTGGCCATTGCCTCTTGTCCTGTCAGTGGACACCACTGAAAAGAGCCTGGCTCCATCTCTTTACACTCTTCCCTTCAGGTGTCATTGATGAGCTCCCCCTGAGCCTTCTCATCTTCAGGCTGACCAGTCCCAGCTCTCTCACCTTTCCTCACTGGAGAGATGCTCCAATCCCATAATCATCTTGATGGCCCTTTGCTGGACTCCCCACCCCGTATGGCCGTGTTCCTCTTGTACTGAGGAGTCTAAGACTGCACACTGTGGTCTAGATGGGGCCACACCAGTGCTGAGTGGAGGGGAAGGATGGGAAGCTTGTGTACAGGGGGGACAGAAGGTTGAAAGGAAGAATTTTCTTAGTGTAATGCACTGTCTGTGGTGAATCTAGTAAGTTACTACCCCTAATTTGCAATGATTTCCATTACTCTGACACAACTGTTTCAGTTAATTGATGCTGCTGTGGAGTAAGAAATATAACTGACAGTTGTAATTTAACCAAAATTCAGTTTAGTTGCTTGCAAGATTATGCACTTACTTCACAAATTTCATGGCTATGAATGTAACTGAAAAACTGAACCATGCTTTCAGTTCAAAAAGGAGGTTTTCATGTCAAGACATAGATCTTTGTGATCATTTCTTACAGATTAGCAATTTTTCAAGATTTAGTAATAAAAGGCTTTAAAAAATGCCTTTCTTGTTATGAGAAGTTACCCTTAAAAACGTTCATAACCAACTCAGTGATGATCCCTAGAATTTTAAGCTTTTTTGGTTATTTTATGCATGTCACATTCAACTATTTCAGACAGGTAAAGATAACATTTTTCATATTTGAAGGGTGCATTTACAGAGAAAGAGTAAGTACAGAGTTGTTTCCACAAATGTTTTTTACCACCTACAACCTTCTCATTGCCCTTGAACTGACTGTCTCATCCTGAAAGTAGGCTACTGACGTGGAGCCAGTGGCTTTTAACAACTGTGCTGCCATCAGCATCAGGGATTCATATCCTTCTGAGGTCAATATTGCTTAAGATGGTTTCATTAGTAAATCCACAATCTGTCCTGGAGAACAAAACTTCAAATTTGTTTTCTTCCACTCATATACAAGTCCATGTTGTAACATCATCATAGGATACTGCATCTCCTTTCTGAAAGACAAGCAGTCAGCCTTCGTTGATAGAGAAAACATTTAAAAGTCAAGGGTAGGAAAGACATTCCTTCCCTCTTGCTTCTCCCCCTGCATCCCAAAAACCCCTTGCAGAGCCTGCTGTCTATAGTTGGTGGTGTGCAGCTCAGCATCTCATCACTTTTCTTTCTGGCTACAGGACAGTTGAATCAACGAGTTTTGACTTGTTGCTGAAGACGGATGATGACTGCTACATTGATTTGGAAGCTGTTTTTAACAGGATAATGCAGAAAAAATTGGACAGGCCAAACATTTGGTGGGGAAAGTAAGTTGTTTTTTTAAGTTATCTTTAAGAGATAGATACCATTTCTTTAGTAAATGGTTTAGTGATTTAAGTCTGTTTTCATGTGGGTTCCCCTCCCATGCCTAGGGAAGCCAGTTGTAAAAAGCAGAACTTCTGGATGACTTAGAACTTTGAATCTCAGAATACAGAAATCAGTCCTTTACAATAACTTTCCTAAGTATGCCCTTACAATGAGTTAAACTTGCTGAATATCTTGTGTGGTTTTAAAATGTGTTATAGACATCTTTGTCCTGGTACTTAAGTAAATAAGAATTTTCCAGCAATACAATGAAGTTTAAAGGAAAGTACATACTACAGAACTATAAATACTACTTTTTGTGATGTCACTGTGATTTTTCTGGTGGGCTTGAGGAAGTGGGGTAAACAGGAGAAACAAAATTTCTGTTATGGTCTGCACTTTATTTTAACATCTGTGAACTTCAGGCTGCCCATTTCTGCTGCTGTTTGAAATGGTAGGTGTGATTAACGAATTTTCGAGTGAACTTTCCCAGCCTGTATTACACTTGTGAATAACCAGGGGGATCAAAATAGCCCATATCTTCCCTTCCATCCATGGAATGCATCACAGCTCTGGTATGACATCCAATATAGCAGACACTCTATGCTACTATAGCATTCACTATAGCATAAGGGCACAATGTGCCTTCCTGTTGCCATCTGCTTATTGAAGAAAAACAGGCCTTTGCTGCTTTGCTTCACAAATCTGGTCCTGCCTGTTGCTTACTCATAACGTGATTTAATAAAGTGTGTGGTCAAGTGTGTGAAATAGTTGGTTATCTTGTGATTATCTCAAAGATCTGTAGGAGTGACATCTTTGATTGTAAATTCTCTAACAGTCACAGTCTTCAGGTCGGGCAAGTGTGACATGTAGGGAACAAAATGCTAAAATAACCATGGAAGTATAAAATGATTATCAAAGCAGATGCTTCTCAGTCTGGAGGGGGTTGAACCCTTCGTGCTGTGATTCAATGGAGTGGAAGATACCAAGTCTAAAGTGAATTCAGGTATCAGATGAGACTTTTATTTACTTGGTGCTTTAACATGTCAGCTTCAGCTGAGAATGTGCAGAATCTGATAACATATCTGCCACTCAACTGTAATTCCTCCCTTTCAGGGCTGTTGTCTGAGGTGACAATTCTTAGTAGCTCACTGAAGCTTTCAGCTGCTTGTGCTCACAACTGAAAGCTGCAATGCTGAATCTCTTTGTAAATCGGGGAGACCCTGCTGCATTGACACAGTTATGTCTCTTAGCTCTCTGTGAGTGCATGAAGTATTTGTGAGGCCAGGGGGGTGCAAGAGCAGCTTGTTCCCAAACAGGAAAAGCAGGATGCTTCTCACTGCCTCACTCGGCAGGGTCCATAGTGCCGCATGGTGCAGCAGCGAGCTCGGCCATGCTGGGAGCGTGTGGAGAGACTGTGCGGACAGAGACTGCTTCCTGCAGCCCTCTAGTAGTGAATAAAGCCTCCCTTAGAGAACACTACTGCCAGGAAGGGCTTTTTGTAATTCAGTGATGGCAGCCTTTGAACATCTCCTTTGTTAAGCTTCATTTGGAAAACAGCTGAGAGAAGGTACATATTGCTTCCTGATTTTTAAGCAGCCACTACTTTTAACAGGAAAATGGGTTGCATGACATTGCTGTCTGCATCCCTGCTGGAGGCACTGACATTGTGTCATGTTGATTAACCAAAGGGGTTAATTAGCAGGATACAGATGTGCCTATTACAAAATAGGTAAGGATGCATGTGCTTACTTGGTTCAAAACCCAGCAGCAAGGTGCACATGTTGAAGACCTGACTGTCAATGTTGCTTTTGTTTCTATTCTGAGAACTTTCTCTTATTATCCAACATTGAGGCAAAACAACAGTTACAATTTTAGCTTTGTGTTCAATTAGATGTGTGCCCTAGAGAAATAAGACTAGGAACTATAATTAGGATCACCTACTTCTTCCTCTCAATCTTACTTTGTTATCAACGTTGCTTCAGTTGTTAGCAGTGTTCATAGGTTGCACAGAGGACTCTCTATAAACATCTCATGTCTAACACGGTCTTCAGTTTCAGACTAAATTGGGCAGTTGATCGAACTGGGAAATGGCAAGAACTGGAGTATCCAAGTCCTGCATATCCAGCCTTTGCTTGTGGGTCTGGCTATGTCATCTCCAAAGACATTGTACAGTGGCTGGCAAGCAACTCTGAAAGATTAAAAACGTACCAGGTAATAAAGATTAGTTCAGTTTTTCTTTTTTTTAAACTGGTCTGGGGAACAGCATGTACTGGCTGAGTCAGAAAGAACATTGCTCAGGTGTTAGTGTTGGGTGCTCCTGGCTAATGCAGGCTTTTGCCATGTTTTTGGTTGCTATGCTTAGTGTCTGTTCTAAGTTAAAGCACAGATGTTTTGGACTGAGAATCTCTGGAGCTGTAATCTTGTTTTTTGTCCTCTGTTTTTGTAAGAACCGTGTATTACCATGGAAAAGCTGTGAGGATTATTTTAACACCTCTGCAGTAGTCTGGTGTAGGTTTTTGTAGTTACCATTCTTTACTGCTGGTAGATGAGGCAACTTATTCCAGGTCACAGTCACGCTTTAGGCTTTCTCGGTGCTAATATCTGCATTTTTTATTTTAATGTGTCATCTCAGGGTGAAGATGTGAGCATGGGCATCTGGATGGCAGCTGTAGGACCCAAGCGATATCAAGTAAGTCTGAAGAAATTGTCTGATCTTACAGAAAGAGGAACATGCCTGCTGTTCCACATAGCATAAAATAGGAGAAATGTTCTTTTCTTTAAAAAGAAATTGAAATAACCATTGAATTAAAATCCAGAGGAAAGAATCTTTTAAAGATGTATTTAAAAGAAAAACCACAAAACTGCCACAAACCACCTGCAGACCCCATCCCTCCCCCCAAGTTCTCTGAATAGGTCTAGGAGATCAGTTGGGGACCTTTGTGTGCAATATTTATTGCTAGAAACAATAAACACCTGATTCTTGGAAGTGAAGATTGTTGGAGACTAAATTCTAAGAAAAGCTATTGAAATGGTTCTCTCTCTTAACAGGATGGTCTCTGGTTGTGTGAGAAGACATGTGAGAGTGGCATGCTATCTTCCCCCCAGTACTCTCCCCAGGAACTGGGAGAGCTCTGGAGATTAAAGGAACTATGTGGAGATCCATGTAGATGTGAGGAAGGATGATGGACTTGCCTTGGAAAACAGGGTAGTGTATAATGATCATGGAAAAGTGTACATTTGGATTCATTTCTGGAACAATAAGAAATATTAAGATACCTTTTAATGCTGGGTTTCAACTAAAGTATAACAATATTTGCACATCCCTTTTGATAATTACAAGTGGACTGATACTATTCATTTTCTATAGTATAGATGGTGATCTGACAAAAACCAAAATGTTCAAGATAAAAAAATCCTTTTTATATAAAGTCAAAGACCTACTTGTAATTAATAAATGCACATAAGAATGCCAACTAGCCTGTCTTTTGTAAATTAAAGCACTACTGCTTTGACTCAGTATAGGGCCATAGCAGGCTCCTGGGGAGAGTTGTGCTCAGCACCAGGCCAGCTGGTAAGTCTTGCTGCAGCAGGTTCTGTGCTGTCGCCCTCATCTGTGCAGGGACAGGGACAGCAATGGGGGTTAGGATTTGTGATTAGTTTGTTTACGCCACTGTCATTTTAGATAAAAACAAATTCAAAGTTTGCTTATACCAAATCTTCAAGTACTGCAAACTTGGCCTCATTAGGAGGGATTTCTGAGAGCTCACTGTGTTACTAGATATGAAGCTGAGGTTACACAAGTGAAAGTAAAATAAGATTGAGGAACAGCATGCTAAAGACTGTAAAATAAATGGCAATGCCTTGCAGTGTGCTGAGAATTTATTTATACTGTGGTATGTTTACACTGTAGGGTAGAAGAGAGGTCTGTCAGATTTTGACCTTCATCATCTAAGGCTGTGTAGATACTTGTAAAATTCCTGCTGGGTTTTGTTCACTTGAAAGTCATTGGATGTAGGTGAAAGCAAAGAGCAAGTGGCCTCTCAGCGCAGCACTAATCTTGTCTGGTAAGCAAAGAGATCACAACTCAACCCTGTACTCGGTTCAGTAAAACAAATGCTCACCGTTGCCGGGGAAGGCAGTATAAAATCTTGGCAAAAGGGTTACATTGAGCTTTATTTAATTGAAGCATTTAAGCACTATTTGGTATCTCTCCAGTAAGACAAACGAGCAGATGTTTTCATGGAGGCTGACGATCAAGTTCAGGAGCTGAAAGTACAGTTGTACAGCCCTCTGGTGCCACGTGTGAAACTCATATTCACCTGTATGTGTGTTCAGGCACAGGCTGTCCGTGTGTCTGTCTCTCTTCTGCAGTTCCTGTGTCAGCTTTTCCTTCAGTCCAGCAAGAGAGTCCCTTCTTACCACCGTACTAACACACAGTCTCCACTTTCTATTGAGTAAAACTGCAAAGGCTTTAAGTCATTGTCTAGTTCAACTTCTTTTCCTTCCAACTAGAATAAGAAAGAAAAAAAAAAAATCTAATCAGACTCAAACTGAAATCCCTTCATGTAAACCAAATATCAGGCAGTTGCAGTCAGGGAGAATCTGTCATATTACAGGAATGAAATTAGGTCCTGCATTACAGCATGAAGACAGCCTTATTCAAGTGAAATGAATTTCTTTAGACAGTATTTTAGAACATGCTGTTGACCTTTAGCAGCATGAAATATTTTGTTGTTGAATACCCATTTTTAACTCACTTTAGAACTTTCATAGGACAGTTTCAGTTCTGAACCAGGAATTTTAAGTAGGCGATACAGGAGTCCTTTGACCTTCTGAATAGTCATAGAGTCTGTAGAGGGAAGAGAGAGAAAAGTTATTAGAAAAATGCTGCTGCCACTGACCTGTAGCAAAGTACCAGTGTTTCACTTTACTTGATTACAGCAACAGTGAAATGCTGTATTGCTGCTTCAGTTCTAACACTGCAATAATGTCTTTGGTACCTGAAACCATATCTGCTACCATCAAATGGAAAATGGTTTAATCTGTGGTGGATAGGGCAGGATGTGCTACTATGGTTTAAGTGCTTTGATCCCATATACCAAATTAAAGTGTTACGGCTTCATAATTCACGTTTTTGGAGTTTGTATTTCTACATGCTAAACTAAGTGACCTTTGGGACACACACCAGCCAGGTTCTGACTGCTTGCATCTGGCAACTGTTCCTTGCAGTTTTCATTACCAGGAATTGGCTTTCCCGGCACAAGTAAGCAAATGGCACTGTGGAACTAGTGACATTCTTAGGAATGGTATTGAGTTATTAGTCCCAAACACATTGTCAGCAGAGCTGTTTATATTATTAAGTCAGTTACAGGAAGGGGTATTTTTTGTAATGGAGCTTGAATGAGTAGATGTAGTTTGTTCCAGAGGCGATACCCGTGTTTGCAATAGATAAACTCAGTATTTTGGTTGAACTTTCACTTCTTTTGAAGCTTTATCTAAAGGCACAGCAATAGTGAGTTATTCCTGTAACACCACACATTGTACTTAGACAAATATTTTTCTATCAGACATTTTTGTAAAAGCTGTATCTATCTGATTTTATGCAACTTGTGATAATAAATGTGATTTTTATTTTAGAATAAAGCTTGAGTATGTCTTTTCTCTCAGACTTAATTCTGACACATCTTTCCAAAACATCAGCTTAATTTAGAATGGTCTTGTTCATTCTAGTCTCACTACAGGCACTAAAACTGCAAAAGACAAATTCGATAGAGGTCAGAACTAGATTTCTAACTTCATGTATTAGATACTAGACCTCAATATCTAGATTTACACACTATGCGGTTGCCTCTTAAGACTTCACATTCTGGTTACTTGGTTAACATATCCACTAGATTTCATCCCCATTAATTGGCCTTTAATTGCCTCAGCCCCATTAATCATGAAACCAGCAGCAGAGGTCATAAGACAAGCATCAGCTTTCAGTCCTCAAGCTGGACTGAAAGTAAGTATGAAGGCCAGAAAAATAATGACTTTTTCAAACAATTTCTGCCTTTGTCATTTCTTTATATGACAGAGGAAAAGCTTTCAGGAGCTGGCAAAGCCAGAGGCAGCTGCCATTCTTTAATATAGTTATTTGAAAAGGAGCTATGAAACAACTGCTTGAACATAAGCCAAGACTTCTTACCTGGTAGCTTTTTCTCCACTGGCTTCTGTTCAGGTTTCTCAGGACACTTAATTGTCAAAGCTTAAGGAAGAAGGGTGAGGCATTAGTGAAAGAACAATAAGCCCTGTTCTGGCAGAGGCACAGTGTTTCTAGTCTGCTTTTATTACAAGTTGTTTCCCTTAGCTCAGCCTGATCTCTCAAAAATTAGGATGTAGCCCACATCTGAGCAGTTAAGCTAGCATTTAGTCATTACCAGAAAAATTAATTAATTTTTAAAAAATTAAAATAACCAAGTTTTTATTAATCTCTGGTAACTTACGGTAGAAGTTACTCCCTAATGCTTAAAGATAGGAGTATTACCTCAAAATGCTTAATTTCTGTTTCATTTTTAAAAAACAACCTGCAGAAGAATGGATATTGCTTATTCAGTTTAAAGCAGGCTCTTGGTCCTCTCAAAAGCACCATATAAAGACTTCTTGAGGACATTATTAGCCTAATTATTTTACAGAGATTAGAAGACTTATCCTTAAAAAAGGTCTATATTATGTCTAGCCAACAAGATTCCTTGTTCTGTTTAGTCTTCCACCTAAATGCATTAGAATGTAATGCTTTAAAATACTATTTCGCCCATGGAGTGAAAAATTTCAGTTTTTCTATCAACTGGGAAACATGAATTTGCAAGTCCAGGATGTAACCTGGATTAAATATGTAGAAGGCCCCAAATAACAAAGCTACCCATATTTTTCTTGTCTGTCCTAAAGAAGTTATAAAAAAGATAGTATCAGAAGACAGTGCAGCTGTTGAGATTAAAACCTGAGATGTCTTTGTAAAGAAGCCATTCACACTGTCAGAATGGAGTATCAATTACCTTTGTTCTCCATTAAATCTCAGTTGAGAAAATCATTTGGTTTGGGTTGAGGGGGGAAATGAGAGAGAGTACACAGAATCAGGGTTCCAGTCAAACTCACTGATACAGTTCAGAAAAGAATTACAAGCTGGAACTTTTGAATGTTTTGTTCTCCATATACACCCAGGAGACACTAAGCTCATAAAATATTCTAAATGCAGAAGAAACAATTTTGACCATTTCTGTCCTCTTACTCAGGAGCTGATTTTTCAGAGTCAAAGGCTGCTGTCCCTTCAGTTCTCCTTCTTCAGGTGCTCCATATTCTGTTGGAAGAGAAGTGCATGTAGAACCCTTCAAAGACTAAAACTCAAGACCTAAGAGCACTGTGGTGTAGGATCAGGCAGGAGTTCCCTTGGCACAGACATGGTAGGTCCTGCACCATGCAGTGCCGCAGACACAATCCTTGTTCAGCTGCTACAGCATTCAGGACATGGGGGTGCTGCTTAACATTCCCACTGCTGAGGGAGCTACTGCCTGCCCAGCAGTACTGGTGGGGCAGATGCTCACAGGTGCTGGGATCTCCGAGGCAGGGAGCCTGAGTTCCTGAGGCAGCAGTGCCCCAAAGGGTGCAGTACTGTGCAGCTGCCCCACAGGAGCAAAAGCCCACTGGCACACAGGTCTACCAATGGATGGGCTTTCCTAAGGCTGTAGCAGCACATGGAAAAATGACCAAAGGGAAGAGAAATTGAAAACAGAACAAACCTGTGCTGCCACAATGCCAGAAGTGAGGAAATGCTATGGTAATGTGCTTGTACTTACTAAGACAAAGTGCTGGGTATCTGGGATGGGCAGCAAGAAATTCTTCACTTGGTTTGTTTTTCTCTGGGTTCCAATGCCCACCAGCTTCTAACCAGTCCTTTCCAAATATTTTGCGATAATCAAGCTCTGCTCCTCTTCTTTCAGCAGGAAGGATCTGTACTGACACAGGAACGGCACAGAATATAATTATGTAACTTCCAGAGAACAAAATCTAATGAATGACACTGACTCCTTGGTCTTATTTGGTGTTCAGTATGTTTTAATGCTACCAAGAATCTTCAAAACCATGTCTCCAAATGCTGACTGATCCATATATTCAGTACATTTTAGAGCCATTAAGAGTCTTACAGACCCTATATCTGTGTACTTGCTGAGCCATAAATGAATATCTAAGTGAAGATTTTGCTGTATATGATGATGCAAGGATGATTTTTGTAGCAATGGATCAGATGCTGCTTCTGCTCTTCTTTATGATAAACATTTGCTGAAAGTTTGATTTGGTTTGGGTAATGGTATTTTCCTATTGCAGAAGGCAAATGCTGGTATTGCTGTCACTGAAACTGATCAGACCATGCTGCTTTTTCTATGTTTTCTTTTTTTTAAGAGTATGGTTTTTGTTAACAGTCCTGCAACTTAAACACACCTCAGGCACTGAGAAAAAACCACCATTGACCCATCTTGTCCAAGTCCCCACTGAGTTAGCAATGCTCACAAAGTGGGCTCAGTCTTGTAGCCCTACTGACTGCCTCACTGACAAAGGGATGGACTAGTTGGCACTTTACTTTTCCTGCACCCAAATAATCAGTAATCTTAAAAGAAACTGAAAACAATTCCTCAGGCAGTGATTTAATGCTTGCCAGACTCATGCAATTTGTTGAAATACCACATACCTCACAGTTGTTCAAAAACTCCAACTGACTTATCTTGGCAATAATGAGCTGTATCAGGGTCTCTGGGTTCTTCTCTGTGTCCGTGAAGGGGTTATTGTTACACTGCAGTGCCCGCAAACTTGGCAGTTTATCAAGCTCATTGATAGATGACCACTGAAATGGAAGGGAAGAGTCTTTTGAGAAAATATAAAACATAACTTCATTTCAGAACAATACCCGGTAACACTGACTTTTCCTGTACAACAAACATGACTGGAAAAATTCTTCTGATCATCAGAACCAAGTACTTGGATCCTGTTCATTTAGCTAAGAACTCCATTACATTTAATTAAAACCCAAACCAAAACAAGGAATTAGTCAGAATTTTAGACCATTAGAATTCTGTGAGAGGGATTATGAAGCAGCAGGGAATATGACTAGCTGCCATAACATAAATGTGTTTAACTGACACATTAAGAAATGTTTTTACATTTTAAAATTATGTCTCTGTGTTAATCAAAGTGTTCAACAGTTATCTCAGATCTTACACATACTATCAAAGGAAGTTTAAAAAAGCAAACTTCAAGTTACTCTTAAACAAAGATACATTTATTTACAAAATGTGAAACCATCACAATCTAACCTACCTGTGATATTTTATTGTCATTTATTGCAAGGCGTTTTAGCGAAGGAAACATTTTAGTCTTGCATCCTAGGAAAAGAGTAACAAGCAAACAGTGAAAACTTTAAATAAACAGAATTTTAAAACTATAAATAAATTACTTCTTTTACATACCAAATCCAGCATCAGGAAAGTGTATAGAAGATATCCCAGTGTTTCTAAGTATTAGCTGTTCTAATCTGAAATTTAATAGATACAATGATCACTGTATGTAGCACAGGAAGTTTTTTACAAAGAAATACAACCTAATTTTTTTTTCTTTTCTTAATAAAGATCTGCAACTTTTGATGTGGTGCAGCATCACTGACAAATCAAAAGCAGCCTCACGGACAGTACCCAGACTTCAGCAGTGCTCAGGGAATAAAATTTTCAGTGAGTAGGTGCAACAATTTCAAGCTTTCAGAATGACTCCTGGATTTAAAATGTGTGATTTTCCAAATGATTTTTTTAAAATAGCTTGTGGTTATTGAAAATCATGGCGGCTATTTTAGTGCAC
Source organism: Coloeus monedula (assembly GCF_965178545.1). Taxonomy (NCBI): domain Eukaryota; kingdom Metazoa; phylum Chordata; class Aves; order Passeriformes; family Corvidae; genus Coloeus; species Coloeus monedula. The sequence goes on along the minus strand of NC_138782.1, from coordinate 48,110,657 downwards.
AGTGGAAGATGATAATTCTGCAAATTAGCAAAATGTGGTAAATCACATTCATTTCATAAGTTATAATGAAAACCTAGTAACACACAGCTTAAGAATGTGTTATTGTACAACTGAAGTAAGATTAAATTAAAATAGCTCAACTAAATAATGCAGTTACTCTCCTCAAGAGGGCAAAATGCCTCTGCTTCAAGATCTTATTAATCTTTCATGCAACATCAATACTATCATATTTCAGCCAACAAGGATTATGGAGATGAATATCAAGGACAAAGGATTTCCAGCAAATTTGTTTACAGCTACCTGGGGAGCTGTGCTATTAGATGCAGCTGATTTCCATCCAGTAACTGGTTGTCTGAAAGGTCTAACAACTTCAGGGTCTGCAGGACAGTATCAGGCCTGATACATTGGGAAAAAAACCAAACACAGAATATTTAAAGTTATTGGCCAATGAAAACACTATTTTCCTAAGTATATAACTGCATGCACACAATTGTGCACATTTATAAATGTTCTGAAGTACATCACATGAAGTTTGCATCAATTACTGTTGTGGTGATGTAAATGTCACAGGACTGTCACTTTATGTACTAAGTAATTTCATGGTACATCAGTGTCACTCACCTTTCCAAAACTGTAATATTATTAGAAGAAAGGTACAACTCTTCAAGTACTGGCCATCCTTGAGCACAAAGAAGAACCTAAGAGCAAAACTTTATTTAATATAACAAAAGATGGGAAAAAATATTTCAGAAATTATACTTCATGCAAATTTGCTCTGAACATGTTCAGAACAAGCTGTAGCTCCCAAAACCAGAGGAACAATTATTAAAGATTTCCTAGTCTTCCCTTTCTTCCAGATGGCTCTCCTGTGCCTGGATCTACCAGCCCAGATGACATCAAAGGGGTTCTGCAGTGACAGGACTTACTGTCCCAGGCTTGAGGCCACCCTCGCAAGCTGAGACTGTGTGACCTGGAAACTGAGTTAATTTATTCAGTGAGTTGGAGGGACCAGGTTTTCCCTATGATGAGGTGAGGATATGGCTGTACAAACTCTATATATGTACAGAAGTTCCAGAACCAGCTAACACACACATCAGGTCTGACAGATTATGTTTTAATATCTTAATTTATCAGAGCTTGAAGCCTTCTCTGTCATAGGACTGTGCCAGCCCATAAACCCACTAAAGGCCAAGAATTGCATTAATTCAACATATCCTGAAGTTTTCAAGTTCTCTGAAGAAAATAAATTAATTCAAAAGGGGCTACAAATTGAACAAAGATACTTTTGTTTTAGATCTTATGCCCTGAAATTGCATAAAATATGTTATTTTACTTTACACAGGTTTTTTCTTTGCCAATATTTACAGGAGGTAACAAAACTTTAAAAAATAAACACTTATTACAAAACGATATAAAATACTGGCATAAAATAGTTCTGTATGCAATTGTGAAAGGGTCAAAAATTGTGCAGTTCTAGCACATGGAGTTTCATAAGCACTGTAACTGATTGCCTTTTCTACAAATTTGTGCCTGTGAGTGGCAAATTATTCTTTTCACTGAGTCTTTTTTCTGGTGTGTGTTCTCCAGAGTCAAGTGTGAGCTCATCCTGCTACTCCTTCTCTGGTTGGGAAACTTACAGGGGCTCTTTCATCCATCTACATTCCTGTTTTAAGGGAATTAGTAGATAATAAATTATTTTTGAGCCCCCAACTCTTTCCAAAATGTGATTGTAACTGACCAGGGGATTCAAAGTTTTTGAGATGCAAGAACACAGACAGACAGATGCACAGCAGTCACCTAAAGCTTGTTTTTACAGGAGGTTACAAAGGCCACAAGAAGTGGAGTTCAGAGATCTGGACAGTCCAATTCAATTGCTTTTGTGCATAGCTGACCCCTTCTCCTATAAACATCCCCTCACCTCAGCACCATTCTCCCCGTTACAGCTGCATGAATCCATCCAGCTGCACTCTACACAACTGATTCATAACAGACACCATGCCAAGGGTAAACACTGAGATCTCCTCAAGAGGCAGCCTATGAATTGGAGCTCAACTGCTTCACACCCAAAAATATGAAACATCAACCTGCTGCCATATCTGTAACACACAAAGACTTACAAACTCAGATACAACAACTTTTCCTGTTCCAAAGCCAGAGCAGGAGACACCAATATTTCATCTCTTTAATCTGATAGTGTTTCCCCATGTCAACAAGACAGACCAAAATAATTATCCACTGGTGATGAAGAAGCATGACAAGAAACCTGCAGAGTCAAGAGAAATGAGGTGCATGTTCAGTAACAGAGATTCCCCCACAATAGCCCTGCATTGGGATGGATGGATGGATGGATGGAATAGAAAAACTGCACAAAACTGAAGTATCTGAAGACTTTTCAATAGGCTGACCAAATGACAAAAAAATTGCCAAATGATAGGTCACAGCACAATTCTAAGAAACTCAAATTGCTAAATTTTCGGCTACTGCTTAAAACAGCTTCCACAGAAACAAAAGTTCACAGATCTGACACTGAATCAGCTCTCAGGAAAGACTGGGGCCTCATTGTGGATAGCTGATGGGGAGCTAACAAATAGCCAGAGGAGTAGCCACTGATACTCAAAACCAGAAGAATGGAAATGCAAGAGCTATTGCAAAGAAATAAAGATGAGAACAAGAAACAATTGTCACCATGTAAGTCCATTATGTTCCTATATTTTTAGTCTGTTTATCCCAGGAAGCAAAGAATATACTTGGGAAAGGCACAAAGAAGCTAAACAAGAATTAAAGCCATGAAACAGAGGATAGCAGTTCTCAGTTACTTTCATATAAAACACTGGGACTTACTAAATGAAATTATCAGGCAGCAATATCAGAACCCAAAAAAGGTTAAATTGATGTTAAACAATATCTATAGCAAAATTTTCAAATGGGTTCTTAATACAGTTAGATAAATCATGAAACAAAAACTCCAGAAATATTAATTAAATAGAGGTATATACTCTTGAACTCACAAAGCCACACAATTCCAGATTACTTTCTAAGAAGCTCTTACCATGTGCTTACCCTTTGCCTAGAATTTTTCCCAACTACCTGCTGCTACTTGCTAGTGTCAGAAGCATGATCCTGCACTTCTGTTCTAACCCAGATTTTTCTTTTACCCTGCATAATAGTAGATTATATTATAAATATAAAATCTTAGTTTGAAAACAGAATGACAAATATAACATTATGATTTAAATGCTGAATAAGAAAAAAGGGTTTGGAGCCATAAATATGAATTAATTACACTCAAATGCATTAATTAAATTTCTAAGCCAATGGCTGCTGACTTCCAAGTTATTTTACAGGATATTTTTCCCCCTTGAAAGTTATATGTTAGGTTTTGAACAATCAATCAACAATTATAGAGTAATAAGCTCTTTTACCTATATACTAATATTCTCAGAAGTATTTAGATATGTACAAATAATATACCAATGAAAGAATTCTTTTTGAAAACTGATGCTCAAGGCATGTGAATGTGGAACTTTGTATTATCGTGTAACAGTTAAGCATGTCCCTCTCCTGTGAAAAATACTTCGAAACAGAGGAACAAATTTAAAAAAATCCAAGTATAACTATCCCAATGCCATATATTCTTACAAATAACAGCAAGTAATTTTGAAATGCTGTTCACCATTAGATTGTTTTAATTTTAATTAAAACATTCCTAAGAATTTTGCTTATATTCTCATTGACAATCAGTGTATTTCTCACTTGCTTGGATTATATTCATTATTATTTTCTATTTAAAAGTTGACTTTTCAAGTAACTCCCCTCAGAGCTTAAGCAGTGACATTTTCAAGTGGTTTGTTCCCAGAGTACTAACGTCAGGTACATCCCTTTATTTTTCCCCTTTTGTTTGGCTGCCTCGGAACACCACTTTCCAGCACAGGCTTATGTCTCCCAACTTACAGGGAATGAATTGGAACAAATGTATAAAACAGATTTTGGGACCAAAGAGGTCTTTATGGCCAATGACGAATCATCAGCTAAAGGAGAGTTTCAAAAACAAATGCAAAAGCTGCATCATTTTAAATTGCTCTGACTAAGCTGGGGCTTTCTCACTGCAATTTAGTTACCCCTGGAGAACTCTAATCTGCCTGCAGCCATGGCTCCAACCAGCCTTTCTGTCACTCCGTGGTGGGATGGAGGACAGGTGCTGGCAGGTGCCAACATTTTAAACACCACAATGCACAGATTTACTCTGATGAGCACTAGATGACATTTGAAGTGTTTGTAGCCACTGAATTCTTCCATTCCCTTCACCATTCATATTGCTGCTACTATGGAAGGATTATCAACTGTCCTGCCATAAATCCCACAGGCAGTTTTAAGAGTACAGTGAATGGACACTAAACAAAAACACAGCAGTGACCTTCCTCTAGCCCTCCTGTAAGACAAGAGATAAAGAAGATTCTTTCTACCCAAGCCCTGGTTTTGTTAAGTGCTCTTTTACTGGATGGCAGCTGGCAGCCAAAATCTGAAAAGTCATGCGATTTTACAATGCAGTACTATAAAATCTGACCCTTAGAAATCCAAATAATAGTCTGGAATTTAGAAGCCATTATAAGTAACGTGACACTGCTGAGATGCACTTCCTAAGCCCCATCTCTGAAACAAGGCCCACTGCTAAATATAGTTGCCAACAGGACTGCATTGCTAATAAGACGTCATAGCAGGGGAGAGTCATTTAAATGTGTGCATGTTTCAGTGCCTGAAACAAGTCAGAACGTTGCTTTTCCTCTGCTTTGTGCTGCCAGTAACCAGGCATCATGTAGTTCAAGAACCATCAATATGGTCAAAGATACTAATCCAGTCTCCTGCTGATGCAAAGTGATGCCAAAACAAGAATTTCTCATTGTAAGGAAGTATTTTCTTTCCATTTGCATTTGTTCTATTGCATGCATAAAAGTACAAGTAAATCTTCAACAGCTACAAGGAACCACAAAGTGTTCACTTAGACAAATTTGGGGACACAAAGCTATATTATACTCCGACTGCTTTATTTTGATTTAGCAACTTACAGATGTAGATGAAGTAAAATGTTTCTTATTAGACTCCAATGCCAATAATTACTTCCTTTATTATGAAGGACGTACATTAGTTAATATGCTACTAATAGTTACCCCACAGCATCTTTTCAAAGGATGATTTGATTTCAGAAGAACAATATCGTGCACAAATGTTTATTGTGCTTTCCTTGCCTCAGAAACCTCATGATATTAAATTTTTTTGAAAATCAGGAAAGGTTATTACCTCTGTCCATGTTATTCCAGTTTGATTAAGTGCCAGAATCTTCAAGTTTGAAAATCCACTGGATATAAAAGTTGATGTAGATGGAAATCTCATTTTGTTTTCACTGTGCAAAAAGAATAATTATTCGCATGATGAATAATCACATTTATTTAAGTCATTAATTTGGAATTACATATTAAAGGAAAAAAAAATTACACTTCCCCAAAATTAAAATCACTGCCAAGATGTCACATATTTTAAAATATAATAAAATGTATTTCTAGTTATATTCAAACATATTCTTTCCTAATTTACTTTCCTGCTTTAGGAATGTATATTTATTTGAGAATGCGTATTTATTAATCTGTGGCTTCTTTCTCTTTCACTAAATTTTGAACATTAAAAGAATGATTTTCATTAATATTAAATGAAACAAAGCCAGAGCTTGGGCTTAAACTCTTTAGTGCTGACTGAAAATGAAGAGCCTATATGACTATCCAGACCTCAGTAAAACAAAGGTATGTAAAATCCACTCTCAGTAGTTAAGTATCACCACAAAGAAGAAATGATAAAGATTCTCAAATCTGCAGTCTTCAAATCAGTTTTCATTATTCACCCCAAAAGAGAAGTTTTTATTTCTTTCCTAAGGCCTAATATACCTGCATATTCTCATAAAAATCTGTCAATGTAGTTTATAGTTACATAATTATGGGTAAAATTTCCACATAGAGAGCTGGTGGATGGTTAACCACTTTTATTCTTCTTCCAACATTCCATGCACAAAAAGAAAATCAGTAACAGATTTACCTTCTTTATTTTTTAAAGCAAACAGAAGGTCAAACCAACAAAAAAACTGATTCAGACTATGTCAGTTTGTAGTTAGAAGCATCAGATTCCTGCACCAATCTCATTTTGTTTTCCATTTTTTTCACTAATAACTTCTGAAACCCCTTCAGTCTAGAGTACACTTCTTAACAATGAAAAACTGAAAAAATTATTCTGGGTGAATTAAAATAAATCCTCTGTATTCTCATGCACGCTGATAACAATAAATCATTATATGCTCTAGGCAAAGATAGATTTACAAATAGCACCCAGGTTGCAAACAGCTGTTCAGTGCTAAATATTGAAGAAAATGGAACACCTTCAACTGTTTTAAAAATACATTTTTGTCACATTAATGATAAGAATAAATAAAAACCCTGGTGATTTAGGCTGCTACCTAATCCATTGTGATATTTCACACAGAAAATTACTGTGGCATGTGCCAGTTACAGTGGATAGGTGTCTCCTAGAAATGTTCTTTATTTTGAAACTATTTTGTGAATTTTCTTGTTTCGATAGAATTGCTGCTTTATTTAACAACATCCTCCTTCTTTTTCCAATGTCATCGTTGTACAAGAGATTTTCCCAAGATCTATCACCATGATCTTATCAGTTTCTTACCAGCATCATTTTAGGACAGAAATAGACTAGGTTTTGGGATAATTATGGCTTGGTTAAAACATTATGGTTAATTAAGTTTAGTGTCAAGACACGGTTGGTTAAACAAAAGGGGGCTCCTAAGTACAGACCTGCCTGAGCAGCCAGAATGTATCAACAAAAATAAAACACAGAGTTTTAAAACTTGGAAGAAAATGTTCTTCAGAACTTAGTTTTACACAGAAGCTGAACTCCTAGGGTTCTAGTCTTTTCCTGAATACAGATGTCAGAAAAATATAGCCCACACAGGAGTTTATAAAGAACAAGATTTAAAAAAACCAAAAGAAGTGTTTAAAAACTTAACTCCCATTAGAATGAGTCTTCTTGTATCCAGTTACATTTAGAAAGCTGAACCCTGATCCTCTTGGGTTTTGCCCCTACCCCAAAGGAAGAGAAACCCAATATGAATATTTATACCTGACATTAAGTGTTTCCAGATTTTTAACTTGAGAAGCAATAGCTACTACTGTCTCCCAAGATGATATCAGATTTTTTGATAGGTTTATATGCCTCATGTCTGAAATTTCTTGTTAAGAAGAAGAAACTTATCTCAAAATTGAATTTCTTTTTTTCAGAATTAGAATTAGGGTTTGATTTTGAATCAAAAAGAAATAGATTATACTAAGGGATGTTACTGCTCAGTTACAGCAAATTTTATTTTGATTTGTGATATGGAAATGGCTTACAGTTTTATAAAAGGGCTTAACTATACAAATCCTCAAATGGATTAATTTTTATACTGACAGGAACTCTTACAAGTCCTTATAAATTAATGAATAATAACTGCTTTGTAGTCTTGTAACATTACCACTACATGCAGTGTACTAAACACATTATTTGTTACATATTGGAAACCTCTGGTGTCTACAGAATGTATCAGTTCTATTTCTACAGGGTTGTCTATTCTAGAGAATTTTTAAAAAACCCACTGCTGGAGTCTTCTGAAACTGCAGTCACAGGAGCAACCTATGACTATACTTCTATTTTTATCCACAATTTGTATTTCCTCTCAAGAACTGTGGGCGCCTGGCTTTTTAACTTCTTAACATTGCATTAAACTTCTAAATATAAACTTCAGTTTTAATTTTTTTTTTTTTTTTTAATAAAAGGATACAAGTATCATTCATTGAAGTGAACACTTGGAATGCTAAAGTATGTACTTTATTTGTGGTATCATGTAATATGGCAAAAAAGGATACTGGCACACGTTCTGCTGGTTTCCTCTTCCTGACCAGCCTGGCTCACTGCACACTCACGCACCGAGATATCCACCAGTTTGTTCAGTTGTCTACACAAGAAAGAACATTTTGTTAAGTAATCTTCAAGCAGAAATAAGAATGTTACGTAAATGCCTGGTTGTTACAACTACATAACATCCTTTTCACGTATATCTCTCCTTTGGAATTAGAAATGTGCAGATTACTACACTGCAGTGTTATTCGCACTCGAAAACAGACACATCTCTATTTTTTGCCTTTACATCACTAGTACAAATTAAGTCTGGTTGAACTACAGTTCCTACACCCCCCCAAAAAACCCTCATCCAACTGAAATAAAGAGTGATAAAACAGATTAAATATAGCTTTATTGGAATTTAATTAGAGGTTCCAAGTTAAAAAGGTTTCTTGCAACACTTTTTGCAAGAGGTTCAGAGTTATTTGGGCATTCTTTGTATCACTTATCAAAAGTATTTTTGAGTGCTTAGTACGTTCTGGGAGATAAGGAGAATAGTTGTGGAATATCAGCTCAGAAGGAGACTGCCACCTACTGAACTAATACATCCCTACTGCCGGAGGCCATTAGAACTGCAATTTATTACACATCATTAAGTTAGTTCCTTTCTTACCCTTCCAGGTACGTGAACATGACATGAACTGATTGAAAAACTTCTTCACTAGCAGTACAGTGGCTTTGTGCTTTTCTGCTCTTGGTTACAAAGTCATTAGTGATATGAGTAAAAAAAGATTAAAAAAACCTGTACGCTATTAAGAAAACATAAAAATACCCCTATTTAAGAAAGACCATGCATGTGTATAATGACTGCCAATACCATGATAATTTGTCTCTCATTTCTCACTGGATATCATCACCTGCTACTTTATGAAACCAGAATGAGGATTGTGAGCACTCAAACATGACATAATCCCAGTTCCTATTTGTAAAACCTGTGAATTACGAAGCCACAATCGGAAGATTTCCTGTCTCTTCCACCATAGTGCAGTCTGGCTTGCTTTTAGACATGTAACAATTTTATATGCACATTCCTTACAGTTGAAATACTACCTGACTAATCAATCACTAATAATGTATCTTAGATTTTCATATATTACACTTGCCTTTGCTGTTCTGCAACAGAATCCATGCCAACAAATTCCACAGTCTTTGTTCCAAATACTACTGTATTCCCTGTCCCATACTGAACATCTTGCTTATCATTCAATCCATACCGATCCTTTACTGCAGTAAGAAAATCTACTCCAAAATTTGCCTTGTTTGGCCGGATGAATGATCCTCCTTTAGGATGCCTAGAACAGAGCAGCCAGGAAAAGTTGAAATATGAAACATTATCATAACAATGACTAATTAATTACTACCTTAAAAAAAATACTGAGAACCAAAGCAGTGAAAAGGCAATTCTACAGGCTAATTGTAAACATCGCTGCTCCCAGCAAGCCAAGTAAGACTTTCAAAGTATCTTTGATAGTACTTGATACAAGTTCACATTGTGAGATACCATGACAACTGGAGCACTAGCTCTCCAAAATGTACTTACACATCAAAATTACAGTGTCAGTGCCATTATTAAAAATAACTGCTCTGTTATTTCCAAACTCATTACGAACTCAGGTTCTCCAGAAAAAGAAGGTTCTACCTACGGATAGACACAAAGTAACCTAAATCATACAATAAATGTGCCTGGAGTCTTACCAAAGCCTAAGGAATACTCAGAATAGTGATTGCTACATTGTATTTATCTTGCATAATTCACTTGTAATTCTAAGAGAAAGCAACCTTGTCCTTCAATTCACACAAATGGCACAACATACAAATTGTAGCACTCAGAACGCTTACACAAACTCAAACTTTCAAAAATCCTGATACCAACTTACTAACAATTTTGAATATTCAACAGAAATATCCCACTAATAATGTATGTTCAACACAGTCCTATGAAGTTTCTTGTTTTTTCTTGAGCACTGAAAACACTTTGTTCCTTGACAGTTTCTTGCCATGCAATTGCTTTGACATTTTCTATCAAAGTTAGTGAGGAAACACAGTATCCAGGGTGAACTAGCAGAAAAAAGTTATAGGAATGGTATCACCAAGCAGATCAGGATCTGATAGGAGCATCAGCCAGAAAACAGCAGGAAGAAAGTTGGAAGCTATGATTACCTGTGTGCCATCAAGCTGAGAAGATGACAGGCTTTGGTAGGAAAGAACCCAAGAGGAAGATACCACTTACATAAATAAAACTTCTCAAAACAGCATGTAAGCATCACGTAGCTAATTAGCAAACCATAATATAAACCACCAATGCTACAAAGTTCAAAATTCTCATAGAAAAAGCCAGTAACTAAAGGCCCTGAATCCTATGGACCTATTACAAGTAGATGGAATAGCTTGGGCACCATACATTCGCATTTTTGCTAAAAAATCAGTGCTGGAAATTTCCTGTGCCAATTTCATTCATTAATGTTTCTACTCTCATATCCTAAAGAAGGACCTAAGTAGAAACTAGATACTATTTACTTTCAAAATATTTTCAGTCTAGCTTTGTAGTGACTAAGTTTAGAGTGCAATGATTGCAAAGAAGCAGAACAGTAAACTCTTAAACAATGTCAACCTGGTATGTACTTTTCATGTTTGATAAGCATTTTCAATACATTTTTAATCCAGTCTTTTCTCCCATTCCTTTTAAATTCTTCATAGCTTGCAAGCACTTGATTGATTTAAATATTGAACTTCCTCAAACATAAAAATGATGTGATTCTTTCTTAATACCTCTTCTTAAAACAGTAGATTGCCTTTTTATGACCTGAACTAGAACATCTCTTGCCTGCAAATGTATCGCTTCTGCATTTAATTAAGTCAAACAACTTCACATCTGGCAGATAGTACAGGATTCTACCTGGGGCTCTGAAAAAAAATCCTTGTTCTCCTGTCTATCTGTAATTCACACTAGGTCCTGCTGTAAGTTTATTCTAACAACTGTCCAATTTCCTATCACCTCGATTCTCCCCATTTTGTCATCACCATGCCCCTGCACTCAATAGTTCTGCTGTCCTCAACCCTCTGGCCAGAGCTAATCTAGAACCTCACATCTGCATCCCTCCTGTCATACCATTTAGAGCTGGCATAGCCAAGACCTTTGAGCCTCTCCATCACCATATCCATTCCTAAGCCCATTTCTGTCCCCTCAGGTCACCACTTCTACTGGCATCTCCTTCCTCATTTTCTGTGCAGGAAACAGTTCTTTCCTTAGGAAAAAAAAAAAAAAAAAGCAGAGGAACTACCTTGCCCCTTGACATTTAAAGCTACAGGAAAATGTTAGTGTATTTATCTCTCAAGACCCTTCTCTTTTTGTCTTGATCACAAGATCATAGGTTTTCTCTCTCCTGTTGCTATCATTTCCCATTACTCTGCATGCTAATATGAGTTACCTAATGTATATTTAAATCAATTCCACAGCCTAAACTTCTTTTTCAGTTCCAGTCTATTTATTTGATCTACTTTTTCAGGAACTGCCACAAAGGACAGGAAAGGAAAGTGCAATAGGAACCTACTTTCAGGCAAAATTACTGTGTATTCAAGGAGAGAGGTCACTGTAACTCATTTTCCCTAAAACACACTGCCTGTATTAAATTTCCTACTAGGGCATATGAACTGTACAAGCTGTATGTACATAGCAAACAAATCATGTACGGCACCTGGACTAATGCAAAAACACACCTATTAGCCACCAGTCTCCATAAATGGGAACTAAACAGATAAATCCTAATCCAAAGAGTCATCCAGCATGCATATCATGAGATGGAAGAACCTATGGGTTCTAATCAACCTGACTTAAGCTGAACACCCAGAAGTCTGAGAATAAGGATTTTGTTCTCATGTATGGAAATTGTCTTGCAGCAGAACAAAACACTGTGTGGAAATAAAGTGGTAAAAGCAGAAAATGTGGAATATGTCCAAGTGGGGCTCTGGCAAGCGGCTGGCTCTAGTTAATACTGACATTTCCTACTGACTTTTAGAATAGAGAGGTTGACCCCAATCTCAAAAGTCATCTTGTAGGACACTTCCTATTCATGATTCAGTAGCCTGAAGCATACAACCCATCTGCTGGCATGCCCAGGGCACTTCAAGGACATTCATTACAATTTAGATTAGCCGTCAGCTTCCACTGATTAAGGAGGAAATTTGGCATCATTCTTTGCTGATGTAAAACAAAGTCATGGCAGTGCTCATCATTACAGGTACACAATGGCTCTTCATATGCTAGGGAAATATCACACACACACACTTCTCTGAAAGTACTGAAGAATAATGCAGGAGTACACAAATCACAACAGTTACACACTTGAGCTGTCTGACTGCAGAAGCTTCTGAGCCACAGAGAGAGAGGTCAGCTTTATCAGCCTTGGCAGCAAACATGGATCAAAGGGCTTCTTTGTCCAGTACCGTCTGTTTGCAATGATCAACTCCAGGCAATTATCATCATGACTGGAGTAAATGCACTACAAGGCTCATAAGGTGTCATAAAATGGAGCTGTTTGAACCCATGCACGTCTTTTCTACATAGGCCCTGAACAGATCTCTTCCTTCTAGGGGAAAGCGTTCAACAGACAAAACTTCCATTAGAAGAATCTACACACTGCAGTAAAGAAAATCCTTCAAGTTTTAGAACAGGCCATGGCACCAAATAATGCTTATCAATGACACCTAGCACTAACCTGCCATGGTGTATCAAATTCCTGACTGAACAGAAGAAGCTTTGCAAACACAAGCAAGTACATCAAGTTCTTGAAAGTTTACCTTAGCTAAACAGACATGAAACTTGACTCTGAGCTTCCACAAAAGAAGGCAAGAAAGACATCTGAGGTTTTAGATGCTATCTTAAGGTACTGCTGGTGCACAGCACATGTTAGAGCAGTGGTTAGGGACAACCTTTTGTTTCAACACAGTTCTATTGGCAGCAAAGAGCATGAGTTTCTGATGAACAAAACTTCCTAACTGAAACCCTCTCAGGAATCTTAAGAATGCATTCTGCCTTTGCAAAATGGAAATCACTTTTTTTTCATGGACACTAAAATGATATTGACATTTCTCCTGTATTTGAAGAGTTTGTGCTGTAGGTAGATATTCCCAGAGGTAAATCTGTCATCCCTGAAGAAAAAATAGCCTAATCTAATATAAGCAAATCTTTCATGGAGCAGATCATCTTGAATGCCATCATGCATCCCTGACAACCAAGGGAGCAGGCCCAGCCAGCATGATTTTATGAAAGACAGCTCCTGCTTGACCAACCTGACCTACTCCTGTGACCAGGGGGCCTGCTTAATGGATGAAGAAAGAGCCGTGGATGTTGTCTACCTAGATTTTAGTAAAGCTTAAACTCTGTTTCCCAGAGCACTCTCCTGAAAAAAGTGGCTTCCTGTGATGTGTGTGGATGGGTGTACTCTTTGCTGAGTAGAAGACTGGCTGCATGGCTGTGAGAGTGGTGGTGAATGGAGTCACATCCAGCTGGCGGCTCATAACCAGTGGAGTTCCCCAAGGCTCAGCGCTGGGACCAGTTCTGTTTAACATCTTCATCAATGACCTGGACAAGGGCATCCAGTGCACCCTCAGCAAGTTCATAGATGACGCAGAGCAGGGTGAGAGTGTTGACCTGCTGGAAGGCAGGAAGGTTCTGCAGAGGGATCTGGACAGATCCCTGTCCAGCTGGATTGATGGTCCAAGACCAATTGAATGAAGTTCAACAAGGCAAAGTGCTGCATCCTGCACTGGGGTCACAACATCCCCATGCAGAACTAGGGCAGTGATTGTCCCCCTTGTGCTCAGCACAAGGAGGCCACACTTTAAATGTTGTGTTCAGTTCTGGGCTCCTCATTACAGCAAGGACACTGATGTGCTGGAGCAAGTCCAGAGAAGAGCAGTGAAACAGGTGAAGGGTCTGGAGCACAAGTACTATGAGGAATGACTGAGGTAGCTGAGGATGTTTAGCTTGGAGAAAAGGAGGCTCAGGCAGGATTTTTTCACTTTCTACACCAACCTGAGAGAAGCTATAGCCAGGTGGGGGTTGGTCTTTTCTCCCAGGTAACATGTGACAGGATGAGACGAAATGGCCTCAAGTTGCACCAGGGGAGGTTTAGAAAGATATTAGGAAAATTTTCTTCCCAGAAGAGGTTGTAAAGCATTGGAACAGACTGCCCAGGAAAGTGGTGGAGTCATCATCCCTGGAAGTGTTCAAAAAACATGTGGTCATAGCACTTGAGGACATGGTTTAATGGTGAACATGGTGGTGGTGCTAAGTTGATGGACTTAATGATCTTAAAGGTCTTTCCCAAGCTAAACAGTTCTATGATTCTTTTGGGCAGGAAAATAAAATTCCAAAACAGTAACATACAATTGGTCACAACTGCTGTCTATACACAAATTATAAAATTCAATGAAGAGGAAAAAACTGGTGCCATGGATGACTCAGCATTTCAGGACTACACAAATACACAAAAGTCCAAGTTCCCATCAGAAGAAAACTTAATAACATAAAGGGGGAAAAAAACACCACAAAGATCGGGGCAGCAACTGCAATTCTGGCAGGCTGAAAACATCACAGAAACAAGCTTTACTTTACTTTCTTCCATTTCTCCGGCCTGCTGTGAAACTCAAACCTGTGAAAAGGGATTAAATTTCAATATGGTCAAGACTTCTACAAGATCTATTGAAATATCAGGATTCCTCTAGAAAGTGATCTGGGAAGAACAAAATATTCTCTAGCAGAGAAAGAACTATAACTAAAAGTACCCTAAATGTGTGATTAAATGTGTGTAATTGCTGTGATAACAGCAGAATGTTATGCCTATCTTGTGATACAAGCAGGGAAGTATGTCCGCTTACTGCTGGAGGATCCACACATCTTTCCCAGCAAAACAGCAGGGATAAAACCAGCTGCTAAAATAGCAGTGCCTATGTAAATGCTCTGAGTGACTGGAATACCCAAAACTGACTGAGCAGGAGGGCTAATGAGGAAGATGACCCTTCTGTCAGATTAATAGGGGCAGGGGGGGACACTCCACTTGACAGGAAGCATAAAAGAAGCCTGAACAGAACAGAACAGTTATAGAACATCTGTAACTGTGGGGAGAAAGAAGAGGTACACCAGAGCAGCAGTCAAAACCTGGCTTGATGCTGTCAAAAGTTACCCCAGCAGCAGCACATCTCTGCCTACACCACACAGAGCTGCCTCATGGTCAGATGCCGAGGTGAGCCTGGGCCCAGCAAGGACAGACATCGTGAGGAGCAACACGTGCCCCACATCTCAGCGTGCTCGTGTGGCCTCGGAGGTGCTCTCTACCAGCAGGTGCATTAACAAATTGCAGGAAGCAGTGCAAGGATGCAGCAGCTGGAGCATCCATGCATCCTTCAGGAATTGTGTGGGGCTAAGGCACTGGCATTCCCAGGGGAGGAGGGGTGTGCTTGTAACCCGCATTTCCCAGGGGAGCACCTGCATACAACTGTGTGAATGGGCCTGTGGGACAAGAACCTATTGGAAAGTATATTCATGTTTCAAAAGGTGTATACAAATTTTAACACTGTTTTAAGGCTTGATTACTCCTCATTTCTCTTGAAGGACTGTAGAGTATAATTTAATTACATTATACACTACTGACAGCAAAAATAGTAGCTTCCTCAGTTATTAAGAAACAAGATCCTATTACCACGGGAAAAAAAACCCCACAAAAATACCACTAGATTGTGCATTGCCATTTCTAGCTGATACAGGGTTGATGAACATGGCTCATGATGTCAGCATAATTTGAAGTATGGCTGTTTTGTTCCTTGGTATTCATATTCTTAAGAAGTTCAATTATCACCACACAATATATGATCCAGATAAACTTACTGCCATGAAGCATAAAAGTTTAGGTCATGTTTTCAAAAAACTTACTATAGAGATCACACAGAGCTGTAAGCAGACCTACTGTTCCAAGTAAGGACTAAAAAGAAGATTCTCTGGTAATGAGAATCTCAAAATCAGCTTTATTTTGCTCTTATGATCTTATTTTCAAATGTCACTCTGAAGGATGCATTTTTTAAAGCAGTTAGTTTCCAAATTGCCTTAAAAATAATTCTAAAATGTTCTTTCATTGCATTTGTTTACAGTACAACCTACTTGATCAGCAGCTTCTGCTTATCAGAATTCAAGAAGGGAGCAAAGTAGGCAAAGGATACTCATGATAAGGTGTAAGGTGAAAAGTATATATATATATTTTTAAAATGTGTATATACATCTACAAAGAAACATTACTCCCTCCTAATCAGTAGTAGTAAAGAGGTGATGTTTTAAGTTGTGGGAGGGTTTTGTTTTTTAGCATTCTTTTTTGCTAAAATAAGGTAACTATTTTTACTTAAGTTTGCCTACATCTTCACAGTCAGTACAAGAACTACAAATCTGCCTGAGCACAGGAATTTATGTCTGTGTGTCATGGTGGACTGCTAGAACTGTGTATTCTCTTAGACTCCAGAAGGACCTTTTCTGATTGGAAAAAAGCTGAGTACAAAGAACGGGTATTGTAAGAATGACATGTTTAAAGACCAAAACATTTACATTTGTTATGGGTATTGAGCTTCACTCAAAACATTGATTTTTATATCAATAATTGAGATTACTATCTGAGATCTCATCTTCTAGAAGCACACTAGTGGTTGCTAAAAACCCAAGAGTCTATACACATGTATGTAAATATCATATACACACAAATGTAAAGCAGTCAAGTTTCTGAAAAACATTCATGAAGTGTTCAGTTGCTTTTTCTGTCCAGAGAGATTTGGAATGGTCAGCCAATTATTTCTATCTTTTTCTCCTACAGCAGAACATAGCTAGCTTCAACTTGGAAACTGTTTCAATTACATTCAAAGCATTTAGGAAGCAACTTCCACTAATATATTAATTTAAGAGACATGGTTGCTCTAAAACCATCATTTCCAATTCTTTAGCTGAAACAAAAAATCCAACAATGTTGAATTTTTTTCTTGTATTAAATGAGTTTAGCCTCCTCAAGCCTTGTTCTATTATTATTAGATACAAGGGAAAAAATATCCAGTCCCCACAGGGGAGCGTTTTCTTCTTTACTTATTTTTCTAAAGAGTAGATTTTGTTCTCTCCTCCTTCACCACATCAATGCTCAGGAACTTACTGAGCTAGCAGTCTGCAGTAATTAAGAGCTGTTGATGACTTTCTTCTATTAATTCATCCAGTTACTATTTAACTTACAAACTTTTAGCTGTTGCATGTCTCCTGGCATAGAAATCAACAACTTGCTGCAGTTAATATCCACCCTGGGGTCCTGTATTCTGCAGTTTCAAACATGTTAAGTGCTCAAATCTTTACACTTAGAAGTAATGCATGCGTATACTTAAAAACCCCACACAGCTGCACCATGTTTTGCATGTACTAAATACAGTGAACATATTCAATGATTCCTTAGTGATACAAATATAACCCAAATCATTAACAGGAAATTGGTATTTTCCCTTAACAAGATACATGCAAGCCATCTTAAATTCAAATATAAACTGTATTTGAGACAGTTAAATACGGACCAATATTTCAGTTCAGAATTACCTAATGAAGATCAGTAGAAACTATTGATTTCCTAACTAAAGGGTCTAAAACCTACTAACGGTAATACTACTAACATCCAAAAGTCTCATTTTATAACATACCTCTGAAAACATGACTTGCATTTTCTAAGGATTTACTATATTCCAGTACCTGTAACTGGATTGATATCAATGCAAGAGCCTCTACAGATTAGCTAGTCAGAGTACTCAGAATTCTTTTTAAAATCAGAAATCTTTTTAATACTGGCCAACTGATAACAGAAGGGTTTGCCCTAAAAATCGCCAAAGGGCCTTTTCCCATGACCATTCCATCACCACGCATGACATGCCAATGCTGTGAATCAACTCACCTGCACTTAAAATACTGTGTTCCTTCATAGCTGCCATCATGCTTTCCCCTCTGAGGATCATCCCATTCCACGCCCAGCCAAATTCCTGGAAAAAAATGGTAGATACGTTTTCAAATTTAGGGCATTATATACATAGAAATCACGGCTGGAAAGAACCTCTGCAGTTCACCTAGCCTGATCTTCTCCCTCAAAGCAGGAGATTATCACCAGCACTAAAACCAGTCAGTCAGGTAATCTGTTACCTAGCCAGACCTTGAAAATTTCCAAGGAGTGAAAGATTCCAAGACATCTGGCAAGCATATTCCAGTGCTGCATCACTTCTGTAATGGAAAAGATTTTCCTGCTGTGGCTGTTGTCCTTTATTACATAATCTAGTACTAGTAAGAAGAGCTAGGCTCTGCCATCATTGTAACCACCTGTCAAACAGCTGCAGGAAGCCATTGGATGTCACTTTTTTTTCTCTTCACCACATTAACCAAGCCCAGATGCCTCAACGTCTTCACAACACATGTATGGTCTGTGCCCTTAATCACTCTGGCAGTCCTCCAAGACTCCTCAAGAGAGGAGCAGATCTTTGAGATCCTCTCAAGTTCATTGGCATCCCTCTTGAACTGAAATGGTCCCACGCCAGATACATTACTCCAAGTGTAACCTTGTTAAGACCCCCTGCCCCCAGAGAGGGATCACAACTTCCTTTAACTTGCCGGCCATGTTCATCACTTCACTCTAAAGTAACCTAGTGCAACATGTATCTTTGCTTGTTACACGAGACCACTGCTGGCTCATATTCATAACAGTATCCAACTTAATTCCCAAGTCCTTTACAACAGACTCTGAGTTACTAGTACTTCCTGGCCTATACTAGATGTGGAAATTTATCCTTCTAGAATCTTTTGGATTCAAACCTAAAGTTCATAAAGCTTGATCTGGATTGCAATTCTAACTTGTATCGCAGCAGCCATTTGAGGGTGAACACTGTTCCTCACTCAAGTCACTGGCAAATATGTGAAACAATACAGACCCCAGCATTTACTTTTGTAGTACTCACTCGTGACCTGATATCAACTAATTACATTTCTACTTGACAACTTTCAACTCATTTAACAGTCCATTCACCTATCTTGTATTTCTTCAGCTTCCAAATAAGATTCTTTATGGAGACACTATTAAAAGACTTATTAAAGTCAAGGAATATTACATCCTTTGTTCTCCCTTTATCCACATTCACAGTCATATCATCATAGAAAGTAATTACACTTGTGAAGCACAATTTGTTCTTATTTACAAGTACCAAATACTCCCAACTACTATTGTCCTTCACAGGCTTGGAAATGGATTCCAAGGAAACATGCTACAGATTTTTCCAGAAACTGAAGTGAGGCTAATTAGTCTACAGTTCCTGGTTATCCTTCTTGCCTCTTCTAGAACTGTGTGCAGGGCTAGTCTTCTTCCAAGCACCAGCAATCTTTCCGTAAGTTTGAATATCTATAGTGGGTTGACCCTGGCTAGATATCAGGTGCCCACCCAAAGCCACTCTGTCACTCCCCTCCTCAACTGGAGAGGGGAGAAAAAATATAACAAAAGTTGAGGTTAGGACAGGTAGAGATGACTCACTAATTAATTACTGTCATGGGCAAAACAGATTTGACATGGGGAAAGTAATTGAATTTATTACCAATCAAAATCAAAGTAGAATAAAAAGAAGTAAAAAAAATCTTAAAAATACCCCCACCCAAGCTCTCACTCTTTCCTGGGCTCTACCTCCTCCCCACCAGTGGTGCAGGGAGATGGAGAATGGGGGTTACAGTCAGTTCATCACACCTTACTTCTGCTGCTTCCTCCTCAAAGAGAAGAGTCCTTCCTGTGCTCCAGTGTGGGGTTTCTCCCATAGAAGACAGTCCTCCATAGACTTGTTCAACGTAAATCCTCCCTATGGGCTACAGTATACTTCCTTTGGAACTGCTCCAGTGTGGAACCCTTTTTTCATGGGGTATAGTCCTTCAGGAAAAGGCTGCTCCAGCGTGAGTTCCCCACAGGGTCACAAGACCTATCAGGGGCCTGCTCTGGTGTGGGCTTCCCCTAGGGTCACCACTTCCTTTCAGGCATCTACCTGTGTGACTCCTCCATGGGCTGCAGGTGGATCTCTGCACCCCTATTGATCCCCATGGGCTGCCAGGAAACAGCCTGTCTCAGTAGGTCTGCAGGGGAATCTCCTCTCTGGAGTGTGGAGCTCTTTCCCCTCCTTCTTTACTGATGTTGGTGTCTGCAGGGCTGTTCCTCTCACATATTCTCACTCAGCTCTTCTCTGGCCACAGTTACTTCTGTACAATAAGTCTCTATTCCTTCCCCTTCTTAAAGATGGTTTCACTGAGGTGTAACTACCATTGCTGATGGGCTCAGCCTTGGCCAGCAGCAGGTCTGTCCTGGAGCCTGTTGGCATTGGCTCTGTTGGACATAAAGAAAGCTTCTGCCATCTTCTCACAGATGCCACCACTGTAGCCCTTGCTGCTATCAGAACCTTGTCACACAAACCCAGTACAGTATGTTATCGAAGGAGTACTTGGTCTGGTGATCTGCTGCTGCTGCCTCTTACCCTCCCTGACTATGCCAGCAGAGAGATCAAGGAAAAGACTGTAAAGTACTTCTTACACTCCTTTTGACAACTCTGACTTCTTAAAAAAAACCCCAAAACCCACATAGATTAGAAATTGACATATTAACACAAGAACAATGAGGAAAAATCAAATTGTAAATTGCCTCGCTCTACTTGGCAATATTTGGGTTATTTAATTAAGAAGAACACGAGCAGAACCTCGAGAACAACCATAAAATGTGAAGATTATTACTTTTGTGGCGCTTACCTGCTGTACGAGACACGCTGCCCACATAGCGCACAGTCCCATAGTCGGTGCCACAGGAGACCCGCCGACCCAGCGCATCGGGAGGCACCGCAGCAGCCATCCCGGGACAGCTGGAGTCCGTGCTGCTCCCAGACCTGCAGGGACAGGAGAAAGGCCCTTAACACACGCGCAAGCCGCTGCTCTCACAACGCCCCTACCTTGAGCTGCTCTTTTGCCGCCCGGCTACACGCCGGGCTCCCTCCCAGCACTACCCCCTGCCGCTGGCACACCCCGCCCCGCTGCCTGCTCCCGGAGCAGCCTCCTCTGGCGCTGCGCTCAGCCCCAGCCCCCACACGCGCGGGGCCCCGGGGCGCAGCTCACGCACCGGCGGGGCCGCGCCACCGCCCCACTTCCGCCCTGCCCCGCCCGGCACCCGCCGCCCGCCCCGCCGGCGCTCCCGGCGCCCTCCTATTGGCCGCGAGCCCCGGGGCCGCCCTGCCCTGGCTTGCTATTGGCCCACCCCCGCCTTCTACCTTACTCAGGTCACCGTCTTCGGGGGCAAACCGACCCGGGGCGTCGCCGCCGTAGAGCTTTCTGGGTAGTGCAGTTCGTCGAGGGTAGCCAGCCGCGTGGGCTTGCCGGCCCCGGACTACAGCTCCCAGAATGCCGCGGGGGGAGAGGCAGGCGCTCTAATTGGGCGAGCCGGGCCCGCGGGGCGGTGCCAGGAAGGGAGGCAGCGGCCCCTCGCCCGCGTGCCGGGGTGCCCCGCCCATCCCCGGGAATTGCGGCTGTCTCTGAGTAGCCGCAGACTTGCGGTGGGATGTGAGGACGGAGCAAAGATGCCCGGGGAAGCGCTGCCCTGCTGTAAAGCAGCGCGCGGTGGGCAAAGCCCTGCGGCACCGGTGAACCGACACGGAGCAAGAGATGGTTCCGAGTCCGTAACTCAAGGCTGGGGCGCTCTCTGGGAGCAGCGGCTGAGGAGAACGTGGGCGACACGCTGAGCAGTAGAGCTCCCCGGAGCATCCCCAGGCCAGAGGAACTCCCACGCAGTTGTATTCCCCTGTACGCTGCTACACTTGTTGCTGCATTTATTTCGACATTCAGTATTTGGGAAAAATATCGCCAAGACCTGTAATGATTAGCGAACACATCTGAAAAAAAAAAAAAAAAATTAAAATCGATGTGTCCACTGTGCGTAGATTAGCAGCAAAAACTGAAAGACCTGACTGTATTCTAGTACCAGTTGGTGAAGAACATAAATTTAGTAAGAGCTCTTCAGTTTGATAGAGATAGGCATGGCAAGATCTAATAGCTGCGGTTATAAGAATCAAAGTATCCCAATTGTTGTTTTTCACATATGTTAATCTCTTGTGTTTCATAGTTCAATGGCCCATAGCAGCTTAATGCAAATAATATCATCTGAAAGTTGGCACCACAAAGACTGGAACAGTCATCAAGTAAATAATTAAGCAGCTCTTCCAGTCCTATGCCTTCATTACATTAAATCTGTCTGTTCTTTTGGCAGGCAGGATATTAGTACTCTTTACTCTGAGTCTGTAATACTGACTACAGAAATCAGGTGTGGGTATTTGGTAACACTAGCACATTCCAAACAAAATAATCTGGATAATGTGTACATTCTTTAGTATGCTGAGAGCTTGCATCTTCAAGTAACAGGCTTCAAGCGTATGCTGTACTGTCTTGCATAAAGCAGCTGCTCCCAAAGGGACAATCCAGCGAAGATCTCTGTGCCTTTATCTCATAGTCCTCCTCTGCCATAGGGTTATGATCCAGTTTTAAGGTTCTTAGAAGTGCCTCTGCCCGAATTAAGGTGCAAACAAGACCATATGCCAGTAACAATAGTAAAGGTTTTATTTGATGGTAAATATGAGAGAGAGAGAGAAAGAAAGAAAGAAAGAAGATAGGCGGGGGGGACAGAAAGAGTGACAGGGACAGAATAAGGAAATAGCACCACTCCGTGGCTCCCAGCGATGTCCGTTCATCCTCTCCAGCTGGTCTCTTGGTGGTGAAGGTCTCCCCAGAAGGCACAGAGTCCCATGGGTGTACATGCTCAGGCTAGGTGGGCACATCCGGGCGTGTCCCCTTGACTCTGGGTCTGTTGCACCACGTGCAGCCCTGAGGGGCCAAGCCTCTCACATGAAAGTCCCTTGGATGTGCCCTGTGGGGCTGGGGGTTCCACAGCTGGGCCAGTTTGTGTAACGGAGGATGGGTGTTTATTGCCTCTCACCAGAACCTCCTCCTCCCCCCTCGGTTGGGAGGAATCTGTGTAAACTTGGCTTCTGTGAGCTGTGCTCTCCCCCCACCCCAAACTCACCCGGGGATAGTTGCAGCTGGTGGCTTTGGCCTTTTGTGGATGCAAACCTTTCTCTCAGCGTGAGATGACTGACCAATGCATTTCCCTCTATCTAATCAACAGTTTGACTTTCAGTTCAAAGTCCCACTCTTCAGAGAGGCTTCTTCAGTTGCAGCTTCTTTATCAAGAGCAAAACTTTATATCAATGTTTGAGGCATGAAATATTTTCAGTCTCTGACACATAGGTAATCTGTTATTTCAGGCCAACTAATAGCATTGGGGGAAAAAATAGATACCCTAGTCCTCCTTCCACATCTTTGGTGGTGGTGCCGCCTCATCTGCGTTCCTAAACCCACTCATCTCCCACAGAGGGCACTCTTGGAACGATGTGTTCCAGTTTCAAACCATGCTGAAGCTACATGGATAGTGGTACAAGTGACAGCAGTTAAGTCCTCTTGCTCTCCTTTTCTGACTCCTCCACTGTTCCCAAGGTCAAAGCTGAGAGCCTGCTGCTCCACTTTGTGTACTGCCTGACAGGAAAAGTGCTGAAAACAAGAAAATACCTTCTGTGATCTTTCTGATCCCAGCTGCCCGTCTTATCCCTAGTTTGATGTGTAATCCATCCATTCTCAGAACCTACACGCATGTTGTCAGATTTATGTGTTTAGTATTTCTAAAATGATAAGGAGAATAGCATAACTTACTGTTTATTCTTTCTATTTCTTTGCACTTCTTGTTCCAGTGTTGTAATCAACAAATAGCCATAGCTCATGCTCTGTACTAGACAAGGAACAGGACAGTCCCAATGCCAATTTAACTAGACCAATTTAACATTTTCACCTCATTACCTCAAATTACCACTTCAGCATTTTATAAGCACTTATGTAAAAATGGATTTAGCTTCTGAATTTATTGAACATTCATGCTGGTTAGTGTACAAGATAAGAGATTAGGTTTATAGCACAGTTTTTACATTTCTGTGAAAAGCAATGACAATTCCTCTGTCTAGCTTTTACTCTGACCTGTACATTCCATCCCACCCCCAAAAGAAAGCAGTTACCTACAGGTTCTTCAGCCAAAACCACAGAAAAACTGTTGGAGTTAGTTCCATGCTTCATATACTTACTCTGCAATTATAGGAAATTCTACTTTTAGAGAACTTTGTTTTGTTTTTTTTTTCTTGCAAACCTTTTTTCCCCCCTCCAATCTGTTCACACAGGCTTGGGTGTCAGCCTGGTTTTAAAAACTTCAGTCAGTGAAAGGTTATGCCTCCCTCAGCCAACAGAAGTTCTCTGCAGAGTAACACAAATTGCAAGAGGACAGTTTTTATGCATTTCAAAATACATAAACAAAATGTATGCTTTTGCCATTTTACATACTTCAGTAATTACTGAGTGATTAAGTAACTCACACTATATGCTCTAGAAATAGCAACTGCAACATTATGAAGAGAGTGAAAATGACCCACTGTGCTCAAGAGATGATGCAGCTGCTTAACTGTCAGCATGTAATTCATATACCAATGAGTAGAACATTTTCCTAGAGTTCAAAAGCAGAAAATTATCTATGATTTCCCTTCACCTCAGAGTTAGCCTTCTACACAAATTCATGTCAGGTTTTGCAGTGCTTTCCCTGGAAGTGTCACCTTAGGCCTTCTTGGTGTATCTCCATGATTCTCTATGCTGTACTAAACAGAGATGATCAGTAAATACCTTTTCAGTAGGTTAATTGAGAACTTGCTTGTTCCATAGGGTACACAGGTGAGGAACACTATCAGGGTTAATGTGGTTTAACCTGCATCTTTATTAGAAGTTTTGCAGATTATATGCTTGAAGTGAGTTAATGAATCATGGATTATTCTTAGCCACACCTCACAAGGTGCCTCTGAAGTAATTTTAAAATAACTGCTGCAGAAGAGGTTGAACACAGATGCTCAGCTATGAAAAAGTTATTCAGGAAGGATATTAATGTGAGGTAGCAATCAACTCAAACAGGAACATGGCAGATTATGTTTCCCTGTCTTCAAGAACAGAAAAATTGTTAAGAGAAAGAAAAATACAGCGATGAAACAATGTACTCTGTTTTATCTGTACCTTTAATCAAAATCTTTAGATGATATATGCAAGTTACATAAATAATTATCAGAATAAAAATTTTTTAACTTAAGTATCTCTCACAGTCTATTTGGAAAGCAAGAAGGGAAGCTCAGAGAAACTAAACACACACTTAAGCCTTTCCTTACAAAGTCAAGTAAATTCTGTAAAACAAGGTGAAATTACATGAGGCAGCCTCAGGAAGCAAAAACGGGTTTTCTTATTCTCTCAAATCCTTTCCCTGGCCTTTGTCCACCAGCTAGCTCTGACATTCATCAGGCTCTTGCTGAGTAGGATAATTCATTAACCTGGACAAAAATTAACTTCTCTCCCTCAGGGCTAGTGAGTTAAGTTCATTCATAAAAAGACCTAGCAGGCATTACCACTAAAGCAAAATGGTCCTGAAAGCAAACAGGTAGGGTAAGGAAAGTAGCTCAAGCTACATGAGACAAAAGTAATTTATGGTAATATAAAATGCTACAGGCTTTAGCTTCCTGGAAAAGAACTTTCAGGCATTTTGAGATTGCAGAAAATCTTGGATTAATCTTGGATTACGTTAGTGAAGGCAACCGATGAGCCAAGATTCAACATTTCAAAAGTAGACCCAGACTATTTTGTTTGTCCAGGATCAAAACCAACTTTGATGGTATTATGTGTGCTTGGTATTAACAGCAGAATAGAAATATAGCTGAAAGAAGAATTACAGTGGAAGTACTGAGCAAATAATACAAAGAACATAGTAAATACCAAACCTGAAATGTAAAATGATTAAGACAAGACAAAGAAGAGCAACAGATGCCCATATGGCTCTTGCACATGAATAAAAGCCTGGCCCAATTCAGTGACAAAGGTGTATTTAAGTTCAAACCAGTTTTACGTGAGAAATGCAAACCCCCTCACAAACCCCATGTTTTTATACCTTGTTAGCATTTTAAAAACAACCAAGGAAAATAGTCATTAATATGAAATTTCCATAGCACATGCAGCCAGATTAGCAAAATTAACAAAAAAGCAGAAGCATAAAGAAATGACAACAGTTTCTTTCCCATTAACATTTTTCGTTTGTTTGTATCAACAACTGGCTGATACATACAAAGTTGCTCTGAGTGGGTACCCGAACAGCCTGAGTTCAAAAGGAGAAACCTCTCTCCTAAGCAAGGTCTTGAAATGATGCAATTTTCTTCATAATTGATGGGGTAAACATCAGCCTTTATCTATGAACATCTAACATGAACTAACATCTATGAAAAATCATAGACATATGTCCCATCCAATGGCTGGCTACTCTAAGACAGGTGACAGCATTCATTTACATCCAAGCAAGCACACAGTCAGAAAACAGACTGAGGTGGGGGGGAATGCTCCAGACTTATGAGTATTTGCATTTCTCTTAATGCGAACTGCAAGAACTAAACCCCCAAGAAATACATGAAAAACCTGATCAAAGTAGAACTTGTTTGGAATGGTAGGAAGATAAGGGGAACAATTCTGGCTCAAAGGGACTGACACTAAAACCAGTACCCCCTTCGTTTCCCTGTGGGCATCTCCCCTTGCACCTCGGATTTCCATTTACAACAGTGCATATCTTAGGAAGATCAGGAAAAATCCCCACTCCCTGTGTTGTGGGAGACATAGCAACAGAGAGGGGCACTTACACAGCTAACTAATTCTGTAGTCAAAAGAACTCCCATGCTGCTTTAAAGAAGCGGTTTTCTAAACACAGCTTAACCTCAGGAGCCTGTACCAGTGATAACATTAGAGAATAATGATGAGACTGCACAGACTCATCTTATGGCACCAAACATAAAAACTGCCTTGACTAACAGACATTGTTACTACTGACATTTAGTACTCTGAGATGCTCTACCAGCTTAACAGATGAAGGGGAAATATCCCAGCCTCTTCCAACTCCTGAATACATCAAGAAAAGCTCTCACAATCCAGGTTATCTTAACCAAAGTGATGAGCAACAATGCTCAAGTTCTGAGTCTTTTCAGATATACCTTCAGGGTATGCTTTGAATACTGCCATCAAACGCCTTGAAGGCAGAAGAGCAAGACAGAGCTCCATGGTCTCTTGTAACCTGGAAAAAGAAAGCTGGACCAACTTGTCCCTTCTTACCCATTTGTGGTTTAGATGGCCTGCAACTTGAAAACATCCATGTACCTACTCCTAACATGCTACAAGATATAGAATTAGCATAAATACTGGGGTGAATTGCCAGAACGAAACAAAGGAGGGATGACATAGCAGAAATCTCAGATGGTAGAAAAGCTTTATAGAAAAAGTAAGGAAAGCTACCTCATTATGAAAGTTTGATTACACAAAATCGTTTACATCCAGCAACAGAACAGAACAGAAATGAAATGGCACTAAGTGCACTTTGCATTGTGTTGCAGTTACAATATCCTAACAGGCACAAGGATACAGTTCACAGTAAGACTAGGAGATTCTCCTGACAACAATAATCTTTTCAGTGCTTTCCCCTATTCAACATTAACTGCAACAGTGCTTAGAAACTCCCAAGACATGGCACAAAATAAATGTAATTTGCTGCAGACAGTATTTTCACATAACACATTAAAATTTTACAGGCTTACTGAGCACTGCAAGTTATGCAAAAGGAATTACAATTCTCTTTCATTAACATTAAAGACACCTTTCAACAGCTTTAAACTATTCAGTCCTGGCAACCAGGTCCATTCAGTGAAAAGCCTATTATTCTGTGCCTAATCAGACAAAAGTTTCTCCTCAGCATGCAAATAAAAGGGGTAGGCTATCATCCATAATTACATAATATTTCTGACCAAAAGCAGCCATCCTCAATTTTGTCATGTTTGATCACTTTCAGGAGGATATTAAAGCTGTCCAGGGAAGACATTATAGCAACCTTCTTCAGTTAGTTTTCTCAATGGGTTATCATAGCTCTCCCTGTTTTCCAGGTACAGTAAATGAACACCTGCATAAAACTATCCTTTTACCATCAAAAGCCCAGTACCTCTGTCCATTTCAGAGTATGCTTGAGCTAACACCACAGCTAACGGCACCAGTCCTACTTTTGATCCAAACCATTACCTTGCTACCCCAAAGCAAAGCTTAATATACCTGTGAGTACTAAAGGAACTGAACGTGAATAAAGCCAGCCCAGCCAAGGAAAAAACAAACATCTCTGCTTACATTGTATTAACCTTTTTCTTTCTATATATTTATTTATATATATTTATACTTATATATATGAGCAGAGAACTTTGTTACTTATCCCCACCCCTAAAACTTGCTCTCAGTCCCAGTTCTATTTTGGTACGTCTACAATTTTAAAGCTCTATTTAAGCAATTAACAAAAGTGAAGTGGTATTGTAGCTTGTAAAACAAGATACTGTACTTTGTTTTAACAGAAAAAAAGACAGCTCTTGTCTCTTTGGAGAGATCTAGAACATGCCTCCAGACAGCAATTCAGAACAGGAATGAAGTATGAATTATGAATAAAGTCTTGGAGAAGCCCCTCAATTATAAGCAGAGATAAAAGAGACCTGCACCAATCATGGTGTCCTAAAGTTACCTGGTATGAATCATTTTCCATTTCTAACAGCAGCTCATTATGGTGCTAGCTACAGTTACATATATGAGCTCTAATGCATAGATTTAAGTTTCTGGCTACAGAAAGACAACTTCAAAATCTAAAACCAGGTTAGCAAAATTACTCACTGCAGAGGTGGAATCAGCAGCAAATTTACACTTTGCTGATGTGATGAAATCTTTTTTCTAAGGTACTTCAAAATCTTTATGAAGTCACAATTTCTTATTTGCATATGAAATAATATCTTTTATAACTCACTTTTCCCTGAAAATACCCACAGAAACTGAATAGGATATTCACCCTAGGACATAGTAAACTGACCCACCTGATCTTCTCAAGTTAAACTTAGAAATATCACACAACAATTTTACGTGCATTGTGGTTGCAAGTTATCTTCTTTTGTTTTTTAACACACATTTTGGTTTACAAGAGCATCGTTTAAAATGCACAATAAACACATGTCAACCTGATTTAATTTAACACAGAATTTCAACCAGAATCCTATCATAGCCTGGTTAGGGGCCTGAGAGTTTTAGGTATGAAATAACCCCTGTGATTGTGTAAAGACTATTTACATTTAGATTCAAAACTTGTTTTAGTTCTAGTACATCTGCTTTAACAAAACCAACTGTAAGCAGTTACAGTTAAGACTTCAGAGATAATAGGGTATATATTTCAAAACTCAGTGACAAGTTATTTTTAACAGTAATTTTTGTAACATAGCTACAAGAGAAAGTTTTACATGAGACTGATTATCACACCTCTCCATCTGGTTATTTTCCAATTTTAAAAACAGTTTTAATCCACACCCAGACGTTAATTTTTTAATTTGCAGTTTCTTTGAACATTTTGCTCAGCTGTTGAACTAGTGCTACAAGCTCAGGGTTTCCCCCAAGAGATTCAATTTGTTTATAGGCTTCAGATTCAAGCTCTTTCAATGTATTCCGAGTGTACTCAAAGGAACCAACATTTTCAAGGTAATGTACACAGTATTTTTTTATATCTATGTTCTCTGTCCTTTGACGTAAAATGTTTTGCACCTGAGTACTTTCAGGTCTTGACCAAATTGCATGAATGGTTGGGAATGAGAACTTGCCCTCAGTTAAGTCTTCACAAAAACTCTTGTTCTCACTATATTCTTTGGAGTGCAAGTTGGCATAGTCATCTCTTATTTGGAAGAAGAGACCAAGTGTGTTAAGCAGAGGCTTTAAGTCTTTTTTATAATTTGAGAACAGCTGCATGAGGCCTACAGCTAATCCAAAGAGACCACCTGTCTTTTGCAGTACCATAGCTTTATACTCAGCCTCCGTAGGACAGGTGTAAGTATCTCTCCAGTAAATATCCAAGCCTTGACCTTTATGGAGTTCCAGAAGTTGACGGGTAAAAACTTTAACAGCATCTGGATGATCAAGGGTTAAAACCTTCTCTAAGCCAAGAAAATAAACATAATTAGCACAGTTGATTACAGATGGAATTCCATAGATACTGTGTGCCACTGGAAAGCCCCGCCGTAGCTTTGAGTTATCTTCGATATCATCCACAAGTAGGCTTGCATTGTGCAACATCTCTGTCACTTCAATGATAACCTATCACAAGAAGAGAACATTGTTAAGTCTCTTACTGTAATTTAACCATCAGTTTTGCAAGACTATAATTTAAATGGATAATGTTTTAAAGAACTATATTCTCTATCAATGAGGTTCCTCTTTAGACAACTTGCTTTTCACTGCTAGTACAGATTTATGATTCTCTTCATCATCCAGTTTGCTGTAAGTCCTAGATCATAGAGTCTTTTGTGTAATCTTTTCAGATTCAAAGTTAACTTACTTCCTGAAGTGCTTCCACTTGCATGCTCCTCTTGACTGTTGCTACAGTTCTAAAACATGCCATTATCTAGGAGTCATGCAGTAACTGTTACTAGAAACATGACGAGGGGAAAATAAAATAAACACAGTGTTTTGAAATGTTCAGATTTACAAATCTGAAATCTCCCAAAGTCAGTTCTTGAGAGTGTCAGGTATCATCCATTATCACATTTCTCTTGTGAACCTGGTTTTGATAAGTGGAGAGAGAGTTCATCTTTCTTTTCCCACACTTCGTGCAGTTATATTCAGTACTGAGCTCTTAAAGGACAGACTATTCCCTCTGAAGCATCGTTTGGAAAATTCTTGGCAGAAACACAACAGCTAAAATTTCTTTTGGGAAGCTTTCTACACACTGCTTGTTACTAGGTAGACCAATATCACACACCACCTGATGTGTGCAATAAACCCTTCACAACGCCAGGCTTGTAGCTGACTACATTTGAATAGAATGAAACTTTAATAACTCAACAAAAAAATGAAGAGTCTTAACACTTTACACCATACATTGCTTTTATTCCACAGCTGCCATGCAAGCAACAGGTATATTCAGCACCTGCTTAAATGGAAAGAAATTTAGGCACGTAAACTGCATATTGTATAAACTCACTGTAAAACATATCTGATTAAGATATGATTTTAAAGCTAATGAACCAATTACATTTGTTAGCTACAAACATTGTGTTCAGACAACATTCATCAAAACAACTGTTAAAAAATACTAAGACCACCACAAAATGGCAGCAAATATCTAGTACGGTCCTATTTGGTGGGTGCTGTAGGACAAAACAAAGACTTTGCTGTAAGCATTTTCTTGAGCACCAAGCCACCTGGCGTTCACTGAATATTGTTCCAAAGATTAAAACTCAAACCCCAGCAATTTAATCCCTTTTCCAAGATACAAGTGCAAGAACAACCTACTTAAGCACTCATGAAATCAAAGGATAGAGTACTTACTGAAGACAACTTTACACACCTATTTGTTTGAATAATCTTTTGGTCCATTATCTCATTCTCAGTACTATCAGGAAAGTTTCCCTCTGTTGTGTGAATTCACTGGATAAGCGTACTCTAGTGTTTCTCTTGCTAACCTATTTCATATCACTGTCAGTTTCATGACCTCTTGCAACTTCCATATGTTTAAGATTTAAAGGAAACAGTGTTTCGTGACTCTGTGTTTCTATCAAATTATCTGGTAAACTTAAGACAGTGTGAAAAATGCTTCAAAGGCGAAAGAGAGGAGTGAAACAGTTCAGATACCAGAAAAAGCTTATTTTAGAAGACATCAGGAAGTAGCCTGAGAAAATTAAAAGACTGGTCTCCATTATGAAAGCTGAAGACCCAGTAGAGAATGCTATGTTTTCTGACAACCTAAACTATCTAATCAGTACCTGCTGGACTATCACACTGTGAACACACAGACTTCTTCTACCTCCTTATCTGCAATAGCTTTAAAATTTGCTTGACTCTCGCTAGGCCATTTCAGTGCCTTCTCAGAAGAAAGATCACCTGACAAACACAGTGTCCTCTAATTCACCAAGCTGAAGTGTCTCAGTGCAGCACCAAATGGGAACTAGAAATTCAGTAAGTGTTGAGGGGAAGAGATCACTTGGTTGGGGCAAAAGCTGCAACAGTGCCAGTTAATAGTAAAATAAACTATCAAGGAACAGTAGCCTCAATTGTATAATCTAAATAAACTACACAAATAATCTAAGGTAAGAAAAAAGTCCCAGAATGAGTGCCAGCATTCAGATTTTTAATAAAAAAAATACAAATAGCTGGAAATTAATCGGGCTGTTAGACACAGGGGATATCTTAAGATTATGAGATGTCAAAAAGATGACCAGAGGTGGTCCTCCAGACTTCAACCATCTCTAGTTATTAAAATTAGTATAAGAATGAACAAAAGCTGTAATAATTGGGTCACGATGCAGACTAAAAGATGACAGGGTCTTGTTTTTTCCTCCAATTACAAACAACTTGAGTAGCAAAGGAGACATTAAAGCATTGGTTTTCCTCATAAAGATAAAACAAGTGGTCCAAGTTTTCAATAGCAGTTACATCATCATCAGTTTAAAGTGGCAGAACTGATAACTTCCGCTCACACAGAGGCACTGCAGCTTTAGCTTACTATAGCACTAAGCAAAAATGGACCACATTGTCATGGGTGCTCAGCAAAAGGGCAGGAGGCAACAGTCAGATTGCAACATAAAAAAATCCAGTTGAATAGAATGGAAGGCCTTGTTATAATGAAAGGGGTTCAGCATGAGAAGACAGGCCCTGGAAAGCTGCAGAAACCCCATCACCAGATTTTTAAAACTCAACAAAGCTCCCAGAAGCCTAAAGCAGCTACAGAGCAAGCCCTGCTTTAAGCACAGGGTTGTCCTAGATAACTTCCAGAGGCTTCTTCCAATCTGAATTCTGATCTGTGATATTAGACTAAACCCATACATAAATACACAGATTGCTGTATTATATGTTTTATTTGGATATTTGTCTGAGCACAAAGCGTAAGGTGTCTAGCTGAAAGACAGAAAAAATTTTGCTAGAAAGTTACACAGACAGGCCGAAAACCAGAAGAGTGCCTAGATTATGAAATGCAGCCTCTTAAACCACTTTACTACTTGAGAGCTATGAAGTGTCACTCTTAAGCCACCCTAAAAATGACTCCTTCACAAACTCTAACTTCTGTGAACAATTAATGAAGTCAGCAAAGGACCAGCTGGTTGTCAAAAGCCACAACCAATTGTATTAATTCCTTGCATTGTCTTGGACAGAAAATGTTTTGCACATTCTGTATGCAGTTTAGCAAAACTGCAGTCTAACCTAAAACAGAGGGTAATTTTTCATTTGGCAAGCCACAGTGTTTAGATACACAGCCGTGCATCTTGCACACTTCGTCCAAGAGAAAAGGGAACGTGAACTCCTAGATAATGCTTCTCATTAGAAAGGACTGTAGACTATATGATACACCTGTCTCAGTTTTACGTTTGTAAAGTTGATTTAATTGCCATCCCCGATATTCTAGTATTAAAATCTTAAAGATTTTATTTTCAAACACTGTATTTGTGAAGTCTACAAGTTAACTGTCTAGCTTCTTTTGTAATAACTCAGTGTTAATAACTGAGTTATGTTAAGTGGGTAACAATGATAGCTGCTTATCTACAACTTCAAAGGTTGAACACACGTGGAAAGGAATACCTATTCTAGTAAGACATAGAAGTAATTGCTTTAGTGTTGCATCACAGTAAAAGCTTTGCACTGAAGTTGTTCTCCTGAAAGTTTACTTTACATTCAAAAATTAGTGCATTTAAGATTTCTGATAATTTATGCTATGTAAGAGAATCATCTGTTACGAGTAGTCTTGGAAGAAAGATAACAACCTTTTAAAAAGAATTAGTCAGTACCTGTATTTTATCTTCTGGAACATTCAGCCAGTGATTAAAGGCCTGTGACAGTTTGGTTCTCACTTGCTTACCTACAATAAAAATATTATAGGCATTTATAAAAATAATGAAGTTCATTATTAGGGACAACAGTTTGTCTTAACAACTATAGCTGATTTGAGATCTGATTACAAACACTGATCAGTGTGATGACACAAAAGTGGAAAATGTATCAGTGCATGGCTTGTTCCATCATCGAATAAACATCAATTAGCAGCAGTTTCAGTTTTAAACACTTCACAGGAATACGCAAAGCACATATTTACAGGTTACTATATTTAGTTTTCACAATTTAATTAGTAAGGGATCCTGAGCATGTTGGTAGCCTGTACAGATCAGCTAGTTTGCAAGGCATGTTAATTTTATGAATAAAAAGTTTCAATTATGATTCATTATTAGTTGAAAGTATGGGTATTCATTGAATATCTATTTATCTCAATTTTTAGGTCCTTCTCCTGTAGTATTATTCTTCACTTGCTACTTTGTAAAACATGAAAGTGACACTTCATATACTTACTAAATAACATTTTACAAAAATCTAATCAGAACATTCTGAACAGCATAGAACCTTCCAAGAATTCAGATGTTTATCTTATACCTGAGAAATCTACCTACAAATAGAATTTGGTGTGCTTTGGTAAAAACTACTTTGTTGGAGCCAGGCAGTCACTCTGTTTCAAAGGAAAGAAAGACAACATCAAATGACCCAGTTTAGTGTTAAAACATGTCATTCTATTCAATCCAGATACTTTCTACATGACAGAGTGAATTTCAATACACGTTAACCTTATGCCTATACATTATTGATGCCTGCTTTCTTCAGTAATATGCTAGTTTTTATGTACAAATTATCTATTCAGCATCTAGTCATGTTCAACATGAAAGAAAGTCATCCCCTATCCACACTGAGACAATTCTGCTCTGAACTTTGAGAAGCTCAGTTATGTGTATCTTGGAATAACCACAAGACAGGTTTGCAAAAACAGCTCTGCATATACAGCTCACAAACAAGCATTTGGAAAAAGCTTTAAATAAACTTCAAAGCAGTGCAACATAGACACCCATGGAACCCATATTACTTGACTCAAGTAATTACTGAGACATAATTGAGATACTCTGCAATACTAGTTCTCATATTGATAATTCCATCTTGCCCATAGCACCAAAGAAATGCCAACATTTGAATCTCTCCCTAAGGCTTCTCTATGACTATGCAACCAGCATATACAGAACAAAATAATAAAAATGGGTAAATTCACTTGCAGCGATAGACCCTGGAGGAACAGGACTGAGAATTTTTCCCCTTCTAATTAAGTCACCACCAGGTAAGCAATAGCTTTGTGGGCTGGGCTCTGTAGCAAGGGTGATAACCTTCCTCCCTGGATCAGAGGTCTGCAATTTTTGTCTCAGTTCTCAATGATTTCCACTGCTTCCTGTCACCACCATCTTTTGGTTTTCACTAGACAAGGTTAACAAAATGGTCCTCTTTTTTCCCCCCAGCAGCTCTGTCCTCTGCTTCTGCCACATGTGAACAAGCATTCTTACCTGGACATACACTGTCATTGGCTTATTTTCTCCATTTTTGCTGTCTGTGCTGAGTTTTAAACACTAATAGTTTTCTGCAGAAGGGAAGGATTGTTCTGTCTCTCCTTGAGAATCACTGTTACAAACAACTGCCAAACTGTATGGCTTACCAGTTAAGGA
Organism: Coloeus monedula; assembly: GCF_965178545.1. Classification (NCBI taxonomy): domain Eukaryota; kingdom Metazoa; phylum Chordata; class Aves; order Passeriformes; family Corvidae; genus Coloeus; species Coloeus monedula. Next base: position 48,074,876 of record NC_138782.1, on the reverse strand, counting down.
TTAACAAGTATTTCACTACATTCATAAAGAAAACCAGTCAGAGATAATACCACATTAAGGAACTGTACCTTATCTGTAGCTGTTTATTCTCTTCTAAGTTACTTGGCTACAGACAGCACCTACTTTCTGCCTTTATAATAGGCAGCTAATTCTGTTTTTCTGAATGTGTTTCCTAGAAAATACACTTAAAGAATGCTGGGTGTTCAGCAAGAACCATTATTTCATCACGAGGAACTAGACTACTAGAACACACTCTAAATGGATTAGTAACATGCACAAAGGATTAAGCCACTTCAGTTCCTTAGTACAGACAGCATTTGAATTGTTAGACTTGTCTACCCTGACTAGCAAGGCTTCCTAGACACTGACTATTCATGGAAAAACACTACCTGTAGAGTGAAGCATTTATCTTTCCTTTTATAGGTGCAGATTTGCTCGTCTTCTAAAGGAACATTATTGCTACATAAATGCTATTTTATCTGATTCTGAAGTCAATCTTATCTGGTCTATGCGATAGTACAGCAATTTTCCGTATGCACAATTTATGCCTGCAGCATAAATGCTGTGATGGCAAAAGACCAAACCCTTCTAATACCGGTCTCTAAAGCCTAGATGCAGAAAGACTCCATTCCTTGCCACACCCCTCCTCTTCCCAAACTAGACAAGAAAACAATACAGGGACACCAGGACAAAATTAAAACGAGCACTGCCAGAATTATCCAGTTTCTTCACTATCATATTTCACCGCTGTGTTAAGTATTCTAAGCAGGCTATTGTAAAATTAAAGAATAGAGGTCTAACACCCAAAATTAGAAGCTCTACCTACAGTATAGAGCTATAATAATAGACATTACTGCACCAAGCTTTTATCAAAGCTCTGTTAAATGCATTCTGTTTTATCTGCCTAAGATCCCAAATTCTTACCCAAATCAAACAGCAACTATGAAAAGCTTTTCTCCTTAGTAGTGCTAGGTGGAAAAGGTGAGAAAAATAGTCAGAAATTCCTTCTAGAGCTAAGAATGTTAAAGCTTTATCCTTAAAACAAATATCAAGTTAGATTAAAGATGTTGTACTGAGGACATTCCCGCCATTCCCTCCCTGCTTCTCACCTAAAGAAATAAAAAAGGAAAAAAATCAGCCAACTTACTCTTTATTTACATGCTTGTTCTTGTGACAGGGCACAGACCCAAAAACTACGGACCCCCATTCTGGACAGGCTCCTGGTTAGTATTGCTTCACTCTTGCTGCATTAAAATAACCACAAATTATGCCCTTAAGGCAGCACCCTGCTTACAGAGAGGGTACATGAAAGGGCTAGAACAGCATGGGAAAGAGCAGAGGGATTATTAACCTAGACCCCATTAGAGCTAACTCAACTCATTAGCCCAGCAGAGAACTCAACTTTTTGCTAGGTTAGCTTTCTGTCAGCTTTATGTACTGAGTCAGCTTATGCAGTGGATCTGCCACAATCAGTACAGGGTGAGCAGCAGATGCTGAGGACTAGGGGAAGGGGCACTGCTCTTTGGAGGAAGAAAGCTCCTGTATTACCTCAGCTGTATTGTACACTTGCACGTTTAGCTGCATCCTCTGATGGACTAAAACTAAATGGATAAAGTCCCCAAGCGGACCTCTCCAAGCAGCTACAAGAACACTACAAACAGTATAAGTGAACTGCAGGAAGACAAGCAGAGAGCAGGCACATACACTTTTAACCTGGCAGCCACTTGTGACTGATTAAGGTCACTGGTATAATTCTCCAGCATAACTCCTCTGTTCAAAATAGGGTTAACTAGTTCAGGGTTGTGATCCTGATTTTTGCTTTGTTCCTTCTCACAATCCTGAATGCCACTATCACATGGTCACTGCAACTAAAGTTGCTTCCAGTCTTAATATCCTAACCAACTCTTCCTTTTTTTAAGGTGGCAGTCCAGCATAATGCCTTCCTTCATCAGGTCCTTGATCACCTGTGTTAGCAAGAGGTCATCAATTCATTCCAGAAACCTCCTGGACTGCCTGTGTCCTGCTGTGATGCTTCTTCTACAACACTGTGAGGTAATTGAAGTTTCTCATAAGAATCAGGGCCTGTAAATATGAAGTATCTTGCAGTTGTCTGAAGGTCTCATCTGCTTCTTCCTGCTTAGGGGGGTCTGTAGCAAACACCCACTACAGTGTCACCTCTATTGATCTGCCCTGAAATCTTAGCCCATAAGCTCTCAACAGGCTCATCTGACTGAAGGTAGAACTCCATGCAAATCAGCTGCTCCTTCACATAAAATGCAACTCCTTCACTAGACCGATTAAGTTCAACAATCCAGCAGAAAAAGCTGAACAACAAAGCCAGTCTTGATTGTTTAGCTTGCTGAACAAGCCCAGGAAAGACTGCAGCCAAGACCAGAAGGACAAGTATGAGAAGATGCACAGTCACAAATGGGATCAGAATCTACCCCTTTCAATAGCAAGCTGTTAACCATATCAGTTCTATGACAACTGAAATTCCATGTACTCCTTAGTGCTGCAAAATCAGCTACTGCTGTTAACTCAGACTCTCAAAAATACAAGATTCACCATGTGTGTGAATCAGGCCATTTTTGAGACAAACCACAACAGAACCTATAAAAGTCAATCCTGCACTTTATGAGACTAAATAACAGAATACTAGATTAAGCAGAACATTGATAAATGTTCCACTACAATGAGACTTAACAAGATAAGTTATTGTTTCAGAATCTGTGTTCTTCTCCCAAGCAATAATTTCTGCTCAAGAAGGAATAAATGTTAATTACCATACTAAACATTAATTACCATACTACCAGTTAAAATAGCACCACACTGAAAATACCTTAAGCCTACTAGCTTCCCTATCCCAGTGCTGTTGGAAGTCAAAGAAATACACAAGCTTACTTTAGGTATCACCCCAAAACCGTTACCATTAAAAGTCTTATTTCAGCAAAGGGAAGCAGAGTAATCAATTTCCTGTACTGAGCAATTAAATCCTTAGCAGTTACAAAAATTTGTGTTCTTACGCTATTGACAACATTAGCAGGCACCTTCCCTCCCCTGCTACCAACCCTAATACTGTTACATATCAAAGTTTGTTTACATTAAAAGGGATTGTGTATCTAAATTCATTCAACCATAGGTTACTAAATTGCTTGGAGAGTTTAACTAGTCTTACAAGATAAGGAATTGGACTGCTGTAGGGCCATAGTGTACAGATTTGACACTCAGCCAAGCTTTCTGCAAAGCTCCTCAGAGCTCAAACTGATCCAACAGAGAAACAGCTCCGTGTCCCTACCCTTGTGCCTGCTCACTTACAAGACAAGAGATTACCCAGGCAAGTTTTTAACAGGTTAGGTGATTGATACCACCTATAATTTGATCAGCAAGCTGAGAACTGGCACAAGTTAAGCAGCAGGAGAACAGTGTCAGAAGCATAGAGGACGGAATGAAACTGCCTCTTTCAGCAAGAGCCTGTTGGATCAGCTCAGGCATCTCATTTGGGCTCCAATCTAGGTAGGAACATATCTGGCCATTTTTTCCACCCTTGCCAAGCACTGACTGATTCATACTGACTCCAAGATTCACATATGTAACTGGCTCCTACTGATCTGTACTTGGCATAGGTGACCTTAGGCAAAGCCAGTGTTTCAAACACAGTAAACACGGTTTATTTATGATTGTGAACCCTCAGTGCTTCACCTGTTACTCAGTACAAGCTTCCCACAAGCACACCACTTTCACCTGCCTAGTTTAAGAGAAGCTTTCCCTTTTGAATCATACCCTCACTGCTCTCTATGCAGTAGTGGTGGTATCTTATCTTTCACCTTCCCCAAAACATACACAAAATTAACAGTAAGTCAACATGGTAAAGTGGACTTCCAGAGTTATACTTTAGCAGGACAGGATATAAAACACCCATACTGCCAGCGAGTGTAGGGTTATATAAGCCACCAGCATAGAGTTATTAGGGTTCAACTCACAAAGTAAAGGAATTTAGCCACAGGAATCAAGGTGGGAAGGTTAAATGTATATCCTAGATGTGCCATTTAAAGTGAAAGGTAACTAAAGAGCTATTGGTCAAGCACTTTTGCCTATAGAAGATTTTTTGGGCACTTTTTGCCTGTTGTATATTTTCTACTAGGAAGCTAAGCTTTTCTTCCTGGTACCTACAATAGCTTTAAAAATAATTAACAGCTAAAGATGTGGAGGTGTTACAACATGCCCTGGTTAATGAGATAATCTAATCAAACAAAAAGTACACTTAAAGATGGTGTTCAAGGAATGTAAATTTCTTCAGGATCAGGGCTTAGAAAGCTCTCTAGTACCACAGACATTCTCAAGGTAGTTCTCTAGAAAGATCACCACCCACTTTAACATAGCAAAAGGAATACACATAAGGAAATGGGAAATAAGCCTTCTGGCATTAAAAAGGCTGATAACTGCCAAATTCTTTCCTTTTCTTAGTTTTCAACTCAGTGCTAATTGCCAAGTCAAATGAAATCACTAATGTTGGCAAGAAAATCCTGGATATTTGTAGAGGTTAATAATGAAATTCATTATACAAAGGTATAATGAATTAGGACTCAGAGGACCCACCCTGCTGATATACAGGATTTGTTGCAGATGCGCAAAAGCCACTTAGTACTCTGCCTGTGATTGATAATGCTACTTGTCTAGGCAGAAGGTCTTCTACCCTGGTCAGATATAATTTTGATCAGAAATATTTCCTTAATGTTTACCCAAATTTTTTATCTTCCTAAACTCCTTCAGCGTGCCGCATAAGCTGGACAGAAGGCAACCAAGCCATTACACAATAGTCCCAATGACAAAGTTGTTCTGCCACTATTTTTACAAAGTTAGTCACTTTGACATCCTGTATGGTCTTTCTTACACTTTAGGTGTAAAAGTCACAGCAACCCGATTATTTAGTTAAAGAGGCTTCCAAGGGGCATATCCATACAGTAGTTTGCTTCCAAACTGCTTCCTACTGTACTATTCAAGACTGAAAACATCACAGGAATGTATTGCTGGTGACCTGATACTACACAGACTGGCTGAATCTCTGGCAAGTAAAGCAAGTTATGAATCATGGACATCTGAAATTGGCAATAAGAGCACCTATCTCTGTACATGCTGAGGAAGATAAATTCCAGGAGAAACAGGCTAATAAAAACTCAAAAAAAAGCCCCAAACAAAACCAAACAAATATACAACCCAACAAAAAAACCCCAAAGAACACCTAAACAAACAAGAAAACCTCAATCAACCCTCCCCCCTGCCCCCCAACAAAACCCACAACCCACTGAGTTCAGTACAGCAAGCAACTAAAGAACAAAACATTGTCAGCCCTGGGTTTAAAACCAGGATCAAGTCTTCAGTACTTGCCCTTATCAGTTTTTAAAAGCCGCTAGTCAGCTACTCCGGAGAACAGAGTAACTGCAATATTACTTACACTACAGACACAAGAGCTACTGTACAAGATTGTACCAATCTCACCAAAAAATGGTGGGTCTAATAAGAGGAAGAAAAGAACAAGTACTGAAAAGTGTTACTTTTTATTACTCTTAAATCCACAAATCAAGAATGGAAAAATTTCTTGGCTTATACTTCCCAAGACAAAAGTTGCTATAAAACCAATTTTGATATTTAAAACAACACAGTACAAAGAAACTTGCCTGGTAGTTGAAGCAAATATTGGTATGGCTCTAGGATTCTTTTAGATGTTTCATCCATCCCATCCATTTCTTTATTTCCTAAGACGGAGTACACTGTTAAAGAAAGCGTTGTTAACACTATTTAGATTAAAAAATAGGGAAGTACACAATAGAGGCATACAACTTAAAAGGCAGCTGACTTACAGGTTAGGTGCAAATATTCCAATTTTGCACATGACACCTTCAGCATATAAAAGGTTTCCAGATGTCATTTACCAAGGAAACACATATAATACACACTAAATACAGTTTTGTTTTATTATTCATGAAGTTTAAGCCAACTCCTAGACTTTGTTCACTTTTTTGTATGTGTTAGATTGCTTAGGTGATGAAGTATTTAAACTTTACCGTTAACAACAATGAAGCTCCACTGCAAGTCTTTAAAGACACTCATACAGAACCCCACATACAAACTCATACAGATACACATACAAAACCTCACATGACTAATCTGATTAGATCTCCCTAAATGCTTTCCCCATACATTAGACATTCCAATGTCTAAGAAATGTCTAAGAGCAGAAAATACACCTCAGACCAAGGCAACCTAAAGAAGTAGAATACTAGCTCCAGTCTTTTGATATAATTCCTCAATCTTTTGTTGTAAGTCAAAATATAAAAATACCATTTTTCTACCACTATTCAAGCATACAGACATATATATACACTTTCCCATACACCATAAATGTAACAGACTCTTAAAATTAATCTTTTAGGATCCAGGGCCTACAGAGCTTGACAATCTTCTATTGATTAGCTTCACTTCACATACTTTTGGTCATCTCTGTCTGCATTTTTTTTTCCATACAGTTTTCTGTAATAGATTTTCTGACCTTTCACCTCTAGCCTTCCTTGCTGCACTGCAGATGCAGCAACTTAAAACAATTCTTCTCATGTGGTTTTAAGACAGGACCTGCAGCAGTAGTATAAAGTCTCATGCTACTTCAGCATTGTTTCTCAGATACTTTGCTAGTATCCTGCAAAAGATTTCCTTTTTTCCTCCTGGAGCAAATGAATAGTTAGGTAAATTAATGTCCCAATTTCGGCTAGACTAGAGCTAATTTTCTTCCTAGTAGCTGGTACAGTGCTGTGTTTTGGACTCTGTGTGAGAATACTGTTGATAACACACTAATGTTTCGGCTTTTGCTAAGTGGTGCTCATCGTAAGTGAAGGACTTTTCAGTTTCCCATTCTCTGCCAGGGAGCAGGTGCACAAGAATCTAGGAGAGTATAGCTCGATCAGCTCCTGTCTGTTCCCATTCCCACCCTCCACACCCATAAGCATTTGTAGCAGTCTGTACTTGGGGAGCTGATCTGTGTTAATAACTATTTTCCAAGCTTAGGTTTAGATAAATTCCTCGCTTCACGCTGTGTGCTCATCAAATGTATTGGCACTTTAGGGGCAAGAAAGGCTATTTAACCAAATATAGTTGTCAAAAAAATGCTCATAAGACTGCATCTTTTGGGAAGGCTTTGCATAGTTTCTTGGCAGTGATGCTGCGATAAGCAGTACAGCCTTTCCATCGTATCCATGGTGTGCCAGCACAGCTAGCGGTCAGGCCACACACTAATCAAAATCAGATTTGACACCCTTGACTCCTTATTCTGTTGCCAGCTTGTTGTTGTAACTGAAGTGCTTTCAACCAGCACTGCCACTGAGAGTCAGCTGTCAAACTGTACCCTTACATACAAAGAGTAAGTCTCAAAGGACTTCAGCGAGGAGGCAAAATCAAAGATTTTCAGAGTCCACCCCCAGATGTTCTAAGCAGAAAGAACCTGGTAGAGATAGATATAAGGATATACTATCAACCTAACAACTCCCGTGTGACTATTATTTGTCAAAAAGCCACACAGATGGTGATAGAATTGAAAGTGCATAGCTATCCAGCTAGGCTGAGAAGAGATGCTAGGACTGGAAGTGCTTTCCTGTAAAAGTTCTTGCTTAGAAGGAAATGTTAAAGTTCTTCTTCTTCCCTCAGGGAATTAAGTGTCTTGCTCATCTGTAGGGCAGTAAGACCATATTCAGAATCCCCAACTAACTTGAAATTCATTAGTATTGTACAGCATCAATCTAAATATTTGCCTCTTTCTGTACAAAACTAATAGGAGTTAACCTGAAATACTGCTTATCAGCAGAAAATTAGTCAGGTACTTCTGCCACAAGTAAAGAGATTCTTACTCTTTTTTTTCTTTCAATAAAAGTGAGGCAAAAAAGCTCTCATGAATAAAGGTAACTCATCTTAAATCACTATAATTAAAATTTTCTGTACTACTATTCTACCATTAAATGAAATTTTAGGTAAATCTCCACCAAGGAAAAAAAAAAAAAGTCTCTTTATTCATCAGACAGCTACATATTTAACATACCCAGTGGAACATAAACAGTGAGCAGAACATCCCCCAAACTTATACATAGAAAAGGACACTTGATAAAGAAACATGTAAATGAAATTCATTACAAAAGCCTCTAAGCAAAAATACCATGATACCAGATGTGTAATATTACTGCTCTTTGCACAAAATTATCACATACGGCGCCTTGGGAAATGGTTGTTATTAAGAATTTCCTGCCGAGGTGACTGACCGATTTGTTACAGAAGTTACACTGTTGCACTGAGAAAGACTTCTCTGATTTAGACACAGTATCTCAACTCACCATCTCCCAATAAGTAAAAGCCAGCAGTTAAACAATATATGAAAGGGAACACAAAGCCTGTTGTTAGTGAAAGTGCAAGAATTGATTACATCTATGCTTATGCATAGAATTGAAGCACCTAAGGCCATTTTACCTTTTAAACCAGCACACAAACTTTTTGCACTTCAATTCATATGCGTGACAAAGTTAATTTTCCAGTTATTTCTCAGCATCTTCACATAAGCATAAAAAACAGCCACACACAACAGAAAGCCCACAGAGCTGCCTTTTGGACTGCATCAAACCTTATCTCTAATGATCTCTTTGAAGACACATGTTACACTAGGATAAGATGGTGACGTGGGCTTCCATAATGTGCAACTACTCTAAAGCTATACTTGAAGCTGTGATCTGTGTCTAGGACCTTTCTAGAGAGGATTAAAGCAATGTTAATTCTAGGTCGAATGTCAAGAAAAAGTTTCCCTTTGGAACTTTGCAAAACAGTTTCTCACCCTATCCTGTTCCATCCCACTCTGCAGAACCTTCTTCCCCTCCTCCCAAACAGGGGAATGTAATAGTCTGAAAGAGTCCAGGCTAAATATACAGACAGTATTTTAAAAAGTATCATCATCTCAGGGGTCCAGTCATAGTGCAATTACAGAGAAAATAAAAGACAACTACCATAGAAGCAGAGAGCTGTAGTATAAAATGAACCATTCAGAAAGTTCTCAAATCAGCTCCATCATAGAACTTAGTGCATTGAGACACTGGCTTCGTTGTAACCGGGGGCGGGAGGGGGAAGAAGCCCCAAATAGGGGGAGCAGGTAGGAGTGAGAAGGTCAGTTTCAAAAGGAATACACAGAAAACTCACTGAATATGTATTGTTTCAAACAAAGACCACCAGAGGTCTTAATCCAAACATAACTGGGACACGAGTCCGCACTCCCTTTCTAATTAGGAGAGTCGCGTTTATAACTCCTCCTAGGCTGACACCGAACAACACCTCACATTCAACCTGTGGGCGGGCAGCTTTCCACAGGTGGAAGGACAGTCACAGTCCACACATTTCCCCCAAAGATACAGCTAAGTAAAAAATAGCTTTCCATAGCCGCCACTCCAACAGTAACGCCAGAACGCCACGAGCATACTGCTCCTGGGATCGTGGTTCCATTTTAATGGGATTTCCAGGTAAAATTGAGCACGAACGCTGCAGAAGCCAGAGAACAATACCTGGGCCGCCAAAGTCCCCGCCCGCAGACGGGGAGGGTCTCTGAGCTGCGGACTGACCCGAAGACAGAAGATGAGTCGGCAAAATCTGCGACGGCAGCTGAGAGCTGCGTTACGCGGTCAAAACTCACATTTCACAGAGAGCACGAAATTGCTGCCGCTCTGTCTGCAGCTGCCGAACTCCCGCCGCAGCCAGACCAAGGGAAATAAGGTTCATTTTTTTCGGAGTTCAACACGACAGGCGCAGCCTCTTCAGCTGCCTCCAGAACTCCAGGACGAGCGGGCCCAGCTCTTCAGCGCCATTTTAGGAGATCGAGAGCCGAGGACGCATCGCTCCCCCCGCCCGCTGTCCACCCCCATTTTCTGATCGGCGCTGTCGGGCTCGGCCGCCAGGGAGGGCCGGGAAGCGCCGCCCGCCGCCAGCCCAGCGCAGCCCCGGCCCCGGAGCACTCCGTCAGTCACTCCGCCCGCCCCGGCGACCGCCGGCACCGCCCAGCACTACCGGCGGCCCCCTTTCACCCGGCCCCTTCCCGGGCAGCCTACAAGCCCCTCCTGGAGCGGGGCGGGGCGGCTCCAGGACCCGCTCCCCCACAGAACTGGCCCCTCCGAGCGCGGCGCCCCCTCTCTTCCCCACCTGGACGCCAGCGCCCCCCACCAGCCACAGCCAGCTAACGGGGCAGGCGACCTCACCTCGTCCTCGTCGTCGTCCTCGTCGTCGCCGCCGCCTCCTCCTCCGCCAGCAGCCGGAGCCGCGCCCCCGAGCAGCCGCCGCTCCGAGACTGGCGGCGGCAGAGCCCAGAGCGGGAGCGCCGCCCCCCTCCTTCCTTCCGCCCCGCCGGGCGCCACCTTCCCCTCCTGAGGGGAAAATGCGCCACCGAGCGCTCCGCCGCGCACGCGTAAGCCCCGCCTCCTCGGTCATTAGCATTCGCTTGAGGGCCCCGCCCCCCTCGCGCGCGGTGCGCCCTGGGAGTTGTTGTCCGCTGAGCCGCGCTGCCCTGCCTGCCGGAAATGCTGCGAGCAGCGAGCAAGAACAGCGTTCCCCATGAGCACCCTCGGCGCCGAGCCTCAGTTTCCATAGAAGTGGAGAAGAATGATGTCAGTATTTCCGACGCGAAGGCCAATGGGACCGCGGGATGGGCGGGCCCTGCGGACCGCGGCCCAATGGGGGAGGTGGAGAAGGGGGCGTGGTTCTGCCCGTTCGCCCGTCAGTCAGTCATCGGTGCGGGAGGGGGAGGGGGACCGAGCCGAGCAGTCACCGCCGCCGCCGCCGGGGCCGCGCAGGACGGATCGGCCCCTCCGCGCGCCGTGCGGGGCCGCCGCCAGCGGAGCCGCTGCAGGAGCGCCGAGCGGGACCAGGGGTGCCCGGAGCTGAGAGGAGCCTTCGCCCAGTTCCCTTCCGTGCCCCCCGCCTCGGGCCGGGGGAGCAGCGGGCGGGCGGTCGCCGCGGAACAAAGGTGAGGGCGCAGAGCCGGAGAAGAAGCCCCCGTGCCCCGCCAGCGGCGGGCGGGGAGGCGGCGAGGGGCCCCGTGGGGGCGCGGGGCCGGGCGTGTGGCGGCGAGGGAGGGAGGGGGGCGCTTGTTTTTCTCCTGGTAGCGAGACTGCGGCGGGACTCGCCGATCCTCCTTCTTCCCCCCCCACCCCAAACACCCAGTGGCGGGCCGGGGGGAGGGATCGGCGGCTTCTCCTCCAGCCCCTGTGCCGGGAGGGAAGGAGCCCCCTCCTCCACACTCACATAGACACACGCTCCGTGTCCCCGCCGAGCAGGTCGGGCCCCTTTCTCCCCGCCCCCCTCCCTTCCTCCCTCCCCGTCCCCGCTCCCTTCTTTTCTTCTTCTTCCTTTTCTTCCCCCCCTCCGCCGCCTCCTGCTTGCCCTCCCTTCCTCCCCCCTCCCGGACCCGCTGCGCCGAGCCGGGGAGTTGCGGCTGTTGCTGCCGAAACTCCTGCGGCGGAGTCAGCGCTTTCCTTTATTTAGGGGGGGAGACGGAGGGAGGAGGAGCCGCCGCGATCCGGAGCCGCAGCCCCTACAAAAGCGTGTGTGTGTGTGTCGGGGGTGGGGGGGACTGCTCCCGACACCCCGCTCCCCCGCCGCGCACACGGGCACTCTTTCTCGTACAATGGAGGAAGAGCCTCCCTCCCTCTTCTCTCTCTTTCCTTCTCTCCGCTCTCCCTCTCCGCGCGGTAAAGCGAGAAGGGGGCTGTTCTCTGCGCTGGGACCCCCGCGGGTGCCCTGCCGCCGCTCGGTGCCCGGGGAGGGGGCGCAGCGCCCCGGGGAGGTGGCCGGGGCGCCTCCCCCCTCCCGCGGCAGCCGGGGGTGGGTTGTTGTTGTGGCAAGTTTCTCCTCCTCTGACAGAAATGGCGTCAATGGCAGCGAGTGTAGGGGAAGCCGCGGCGTGTGGGAGCCGGGGGGAGGAAACAGCGGCCGAGGAAAGAGGGAAGGGGGCTAGCCGCGGGAAAAGGGGGGATCCGGGAAAGGAAAGGGGGAGTTTCGGGAGGAGCCCAGCGCCCCCACCCGATCCTTGGCTCCCCTCCCCCCCCCCCCCCCCCCCCGGTGCGAGCGGCTGGTGCGGTGCCTTAGCGCTTTGTTTTAAATTCCAGGTCCAGCCTCGGCCGCTCAGCCACGATCGAGGCTTTTACCGCAGCCTGAGCTCATCATGAAGGTAAAACACTCGCTCGTGTGCCTGGGAGGGGAAAGGAGGGAGGGTTGCATGGAGAAATGCTGTCCTATCTGTCAGTCCATCTGTCCCGACCCCGGTGCGAGGCTCGGTGCTGGTGCGGATCCAGACTGCGGGCTGCTTCGCTCCCACTGCCGTGTTTCTGTGCCTTGGCTCGTTTGCTGATCGTGGGGCGGGCTTTGCTCCACCGCGTTATGCTGGGGGAAGCTATAAGTTCCCCGAGCAGGGGTTGTTCTCCTTCAGAAACATTGTTTGTAGGAGAATAAGGACATGGCTGCCTGGGCTGAGCTTGCTTCATGGAGGAGCAGGGCACAGTCACCCTGCTCGAGAAAGTAACGTTGTGGGGAAAATGCTCTACAACATTGTGTACTTGAATAGAGGGCAGATTTACTTACTTTCTATTCGTTAATAGGAGTTTTGTTGAATGAATAATCTTGATGTGATCGGGGAGGGTGCATGTAAGAGATTCTCTGCAGTGAAATGATTGCTGTAAGGTGCGGAAAGATTCTCAAACAGGTTCTAATTTTCCTCTCGGTGCTGTGTAGTATTCATCTACCTCACTGTGATGCATTTTTCTTTTTCTAGACTATTTATGTTTGGTATATTATGCAAGCTTTATAGAAAAAGAGATCATATTGGTGGAATAGAATAATTTCTTCTGTGTGTGGTAAAGAACTGTGTATCTAAAAGTAGTTTTTAACAACTGGGTTTGTTAGGGTTTTTTTTTACCATTTTGCTGATATGTTTCGCTCAAACTGCCATTTATGTTACCATGACCCCCCATGTAATTCAGCTCCCGGTACTGCTGGGCGGCAGTAAATCTCATTTCAAAATGCTGTAAATCTTATAAAAAACAATTGTTACAAACCTGTGATACATCAGTTCTTTGGTATTTATTAATAAAAAAGAGCAGTTTGTATGTGGGTTCTTCCACTATCATAGTTGTGCCTACTGTCTGTGAATGACTGTTATATAAAATATGTACCCAGTAGTATATTCACTGCTGGAAATGGTAAATGAAATAGACTCTTTTAATTCCTAGATTGATCTGAATTTCTGAGCAGCAAAGTCTTTCTATGTAGCTGTTAAAGATTATTGAACATGTTTTTTTTTACTTTGGTGACTCTATGGCAGTATTTTTTAAAAATCACGTTTTAATTGCCCTCCCTATGATTTTTCTTTAACAAGTGCTAAGATCTAAAATACTGCACATGTCTGTCTTATTAAAAGTAAACGATTTATGAATTTACAACAACAGGCTGTTGAAGTATGATAGGGAGCTTTCCAAATGTGGCTCATTGCCTGGTGGGGATACAGGAGATGGAAGCAAGGTAAATAGGAGGCGGTATAGGAAGCTTTTTTCCCCAGAAGGAAAAAGCACTTATTTAAATGACAGTTAAATTTACATATGTTTCTAATAGTCTTTTTCCATGTAAACAAATCTTACAGTTACCATAGAGATTAGGTTCAGATACTGTGGTTTTAGAGCCATATTAATATGTAGATAGACAGTTGGGAGCATGAGGAGGTCAGATCACAAGTAGAACACAAAGTGTTCTGTGAAATAGTGATATAGATCCACTTCAGGCGGAATTGAATGTATAACAGATGATTAAATTTAGAGTAACAAACAGAAAACCCTGTTAATAGAGCCGTATTTTTTTTTAAACCCTCACAGCTTACTTATTCTTTGATAAAGTTTGTGATACTATTGCATGCTTATTTTTAAAGTCGGGATAAAGTCTGTCAGAGTGTTCAGGTGTTAAGTTCAAGTCTGTAATTTTTGCAGTTTCTGTGTGTGTGTAGTGTTAAACTTACATATGCTTGAGATAACTCCCAGTACTTTATTTACTGTGCCCTGTAGAGTTAAGGGAGGTTAATCTGTAAGTTATTACTTCGAAGCTTTAGTTTTTACAGGGGAACTTTTAACAGAATTGTGGTTCTAAAGAAATTTCTAAGATTCAACAACCTAACGAAGATTATAGGAGTAATACAGTGCATCAGTCCTTCTGGCTGGCTTAAATTTGTAATTTATTAGTTAAACTTACAGGGATACAAGCTTGTCCAGTAAGAAGCAGTAAGGGAGAATGCTTAAGAGAATTATTAGCTTTCTGTTTGTATCTCTTCAAGGTAACATTGACTACACTAGATCAAGATACTGTTTAAATATGACTGTATATTTTTGTGCATTTATTTTGTAAGTTATCCAAAGAGTGTGCCTCAAGGACACTTCAGCATATAGAGGATTTAATGCTTTAAGACCTAGTCTTGCTTTGAGTCTGCTGACTGCAGACTTCCTTCTGACTGCATGATTGAGGCCTGTGTTTTGATTTATGCTTTGGTCATTCTTTCAAGTGCAGAGGGTTGTGGATTCTGGTGCACAGAGCCTTAGAACTGGATTCCATGTCAGTGTCTTTGTCTCTTTCTATGAACTTGAACAACTCATTTATCTTAACTGACTCCCTCATCTGTGTAGTATGGATAAAATGTTGATCTTTGTAAAATGCAGTGAGGTATATTTAGCAACAGCACCAACGATTGTATTGATACAAAACTGTAAGTCACTCATACTCTTTCATTTTGCAGCCCTTTGACACAAGAGAGGTATGCCGCCTGCTAGGAGATTACCAAAGCTGTTGGTATAATTGTTCTCCTTGTAATAACCCAGCTTAATCCAAGGAAATAAAGTCCCTTGTATAAACCAGTAACTTTAGCCTATTAAGTACTCCTCCTATGGACTGCAAAGACCACTTAAAAACAGACTTGAAATATGTCTTACAAGAAGTGTTCAAGTCTTAACATAATTATACTTGTTATTGTGATGTTCTACTAAATCAGGTTTTTTCCTGTGTTGATTGACCTCTGATAGTTCATACAGTTGTGTAGATAATGGCTAGGATTGCTTGCATGTTGTGAAGTTTTTTTGTTTAGTTTAGCCTTTTGACCCTTTGTATAACGTCTTTTTGCATTAAGTATGCATCAGAAGAATGTAGAATCTGTTTGATGATTTAAAAACTAATTGCATGCCATCAAATCCTTACTAAGTAAGTAGCAATATATATGAAAGTATTCTTATAGCGTGCTTTTTTTTTTTAAGCTCCAAAATCAGGAAATAAACTCCATGAAAGCAAAGTGTCTGCTTTTAAAGAGAGAAATAAACACAAGCTTGGTTTCACCGATGATTGGTACTAAGAACTGCTGCAAATGCTTGTGAGATTTTTAATATGTATCATGGCATTTGCTTGATATATAAATATGTGAATGAAGGTAATATACCCACTGTAGTTAAAAAGTTCACTGCTAAGTGGAGATCAAAATAGTAGATGTCCCAGAAGCTAGAGAAATGCTCTATGAATTAAGAGATCTGAAATGCTTGTTCAAAAGTTTTGATACTATTTGCATGTTAATGTTTTTCATTCTGTAAAGTACAAAATATTTAATGGTTGTTGATACTTCCGTTTGGTAATCCTAGATGTTCCTGAGTGCTTACTCAGAGTTGCCACACTAACAAGTTAAGAAAGCCATGCATACAGTTTATGGTAGATTTTTTTGGTTTGGTTTGGTTTTAATTCATCCTGAATTCACATTTTTGTTTCAGTAGTCTGTCCTAGTGACCTCTCCAACTACCCACAGAGATCACTGGTGCACACTGATGCTGTAGCTGCTTTCCCTTAATGTGTGCCAGACCATTGCTCATATTCTTAGCCAGTATGGCAGAGGACAAAAGGAAAATATCTAGTAAACTTCTCAGTCACTAATTTCCAACTTTGAGCACAAGTCAGTTGAAAGTCTCATTGGTCTTATGCAGGCTGGAAACCAGTCATGGAATGTAGTGACCTTTCACTTTCTGGTTAACTATTTGAATTACAGCAGAGATGGAGATTTCTAAAGGAAAGGTACCATTAGAATAGTTTTTGTGAAGGAGGCGGGAGAACAGGTAAGTCTGAAGAGGTGGTTTTCCCCTATAACCTGTTTTTGCATTGTGAAAAAAGATTTTCTTAAATTCTTTCCTGATGTTCCAGTTTGAACAAGTGATCAGAGGGAATTATTGACTTCCTCATGCTTGCATAATTATGTAGAAAGGAAAGCAAACACCACTTGCACCAAGCAATTACAAGTCATGTTGGAGTAATCTATGTTATTTTGAAATTGTTTATTTGTACTTTTTACATGCTAATCTTTGTATATTTTACAGTGGCTAAACAGCATGGAAGTCTTAAACTCAAATCTGCATGGGTAGTATGTGGCTGTTGAATAGTTGTATTGATAAGGACTCAAAGTTAGTTAGACCACGTAGTGGAAAAAAAGGCTGTCTTAGACTGAAAAGACTGAAGTTGTAATAAACTATGAGCATTAGTACAGTTAAGTTGTCTGTATTATTATCTTCGAAGTTGGTGAAGGATTTTTGGATCAATGCTCTCACGGCAGCATAACTATTGTATCAGCATACTGTCTAAGAGAAATGTTAGTAGGCAGAATAATGAATGTGCATATCTTCACTGGAGCACTTTGAGATGTTTATTCAGTTCACTTTGTAATCCAAAACAAGTATTGTATACATGTAGAGCAGAAGCATGCTGTGTTACACATTGCATGTCTATTTTCAAAGAAATTCTGCATTGTAGTTGAAAAGCCCTTTGAAACAAAGTGCAATGGTTTTGAGATACTAAGCTTTACAATCACTATCACATACTTAATCGGAATGCTTTGCTGATTGTGTAAACTGAAAAAATAAGTGCTCACTTTGAAAAAGGTGGAAATGATACTGTTGTCACAAATTGGTTTCAAAGTTTTTGTTTAAATCCTACAGATATGCACATTTTCCTTAGAAACATATGCTTTTGTAATAGGCTGGGCAATAAAAGGGAGTCTGAGGTGTCCTCATGTGAAAAAGGTAACAAATTTTACAGAAAAACCTGGAGCTTAACTTTACTTGGCACCCTAATGTGATACACAGCCATCCAAATGCTCGATTATCTATCAGTTCATACTTATTTGAAAGCAGTTAAGCCACTTTCTGTTCACTACCTATTGTGAAATGCAACAGTTAGATTCTCTGCATTTCTACTTAATAGGCCCTTCAGTTGTTTTTACTGAAATGTATAAAGCTGAAAAACATGGATCTTGAACTGTTTCTGCCATAAATGTGATTCAGGTCACAGTTGAGAAATGTTGGGAAGTCAGGTATTGTGGTGCTTGCTTTTTAATTGATGTGCTTTGGTAAAAATATTACTTTTTGCCTTTTCCACTTAGCACTTAGTGTTGTCCAGTTACTGTGCTTGCTATCACTCAGTGGGTATTTGCATGGAATGGATTTTTAAAGACTTCTAGAAGACTTCAAAAGGCCTCCAGGGAACTAAGGAAAATTGTTTAGCCCCATGCATAAACTAAATGTTAGTGATTTAATATGTGTTAGAATAATTATTTTAAAAGGTTTTGATGGAAAGTCATAAATCTGGGTAGTTGGGTTTTTTGTTCTTTTTTTCTGTTAACATGGGGTGAGCAGATGAGGGGATATTTCAGGGAATTCAAGTAAGGAAAAGACAGCAACCCGCTTTGATATTCAATACTTGACAAGACATCTATTTTCCTTCTGAAGATTAGTTTTAACCAGGGGAGAAATTCAATAAAAAGAGCACTATTGGTTTTTTTGGGTTTTTTTTGTGGGTTTTTTTTTTGGTTTTTTTTTCGGGGGGGGGGGGGGGGTTTGGTTTTTTGGTTTTGTTTGTTTTTTTTTTTTTTTTTTTTTTTTGCTTGCCAGACTATAAAGCAGTCATGACCTATTTAGCAAGAAGTGTTTGTAAGCAAGCTCTGGGAAGCCAGTTGTGAGAATGTCAGAGCAGGGTGGTGGAGGGTGTTGCTGAGTTACCTGAAGAAAACTAGGACTGCGATGAGCTGGCTGCTTTATGTGTGACCACTGTGTGACGGTGACTTCCTGAGTGCGTGTATATTTATTAATTGAATGTGGAGTACTATTTTGGGGGTTCCTGAACCTGTCTTCACTATGAAGAAGATTGTGCTGAACTATGAAAAGGCATTTTCCTTACTGTGAGCAAAAGCAGTAGTCCTTTCCAGTTAACATGGAGTTACTTGCTCCCACTGCTGTTGTCTTTGAGCCTGTATTTGCTCTAGAGTGAAGATGGTGGTCAGTACACCAAAGAAAATACTTTTCAGCATCCAGAACTCCCAGATTAAGTAGTCTTTGATTGTGATTTACGAAGATCACCTTAAGGAGTAACTATTTAAAGACAGCATTCATCAGTTATCATTTTAGCTAAGTGTGAATGCAAACACCCATAGAGCTTTGTTGCGGAGCAGATCACCCAGGTTGGACTAGTGTGAATAACACTGTTCTTGGGCAGAGGAGTTTGCTGTTCTTACTGTTTAATCTGTTGGTTTGTCCCCCAACAACCTGTAGCAAAGGATTTTGTTTCATAAGTAGTTTGTCAAATTAAGCTTGTACGGTCATGGAAGAATGCAGCCTTGTCTCATTCTTCCGCTCCTGGCTGTTTATTCTTGTTGTCTTCTGTGCTAGCAGTCGATTTGTGTGGTGCCAGAGTACACGGAACTAAGCTGAAATTAAGAGCAATCAGATACATATACTCTTCACTTGCAGACTGTCCCTGTCCTGTCTGATCCCTGGCAGAGGAAGAAAGGACACAAAAGCAGAAGTGCAGCAAGACTGATTACGATTGGTTTAAACTGCATGTGAACACATTCTTCCCCATCTCTCTGCCAAATTAGCAGTTTACAGTCATTAGGCTAAACATTTTGTAAACTCTCTACAGGTGAAATTGCAGTAGAGGGGTTTTTGTGCTTGCTTGCTACCTAGAACACCAGACTTCTTTATAGGTTTGAAGTCCATGTTTTCTAGAAGATTTTGAGTGAAAAGGTGTAATTGAATTGATGCTGTGTCTTGAAGGGAATGAATAAAATTAAATTTTAAATATGATAAACGTTGTTTTAAGAAATGGAGAGGTCTTAAAGAAGAGATGGTATCAGATGAAAAACCCCATTTCTTAAGGAGGCCAATATAAGTTTTGCTTTCCCTTCTCCTTCAAGTTCTTACTCAGTATTTGGAAAGAATACCATTAATAACAATTACATCTCTACTTAAATTAGAGAAACAGTTGGTAGTATAATTTTCTGCAGAAAAATATTTCTAAATATTAGATTTCTATCCTATAACAATCTCTATATACCTAGATTATTTACATTAATAATACGTTCTGACAATAGGTATTTTTACCAATGGGGGGAAGATGTAAGCAATTGGGCTACCTTTATTCCAAATTAGAACAATAGGAAATTACAATTTTGGGAGAAATTACATCACTCTTTGATAAGGAAATTGAAGGGTATGTGTTAAGAAGACCCATATATTTATGGGTAGACAAGTGGAGACTTGGTGACAGTTGGATGTTAATGCCAGTTGGAGATCATAGAGTGAGGTGTGTGACATTTTCTGCTTATTACCACAAACTTAACACAGATATTTGGATGATATATTATCTTCCTTTCCAAGAACCAGAGTTCTCGCTGAGCTTTTATCTGTGATCCTTTCTCTTTTCCCTCTTAAGTGTCCTTCTAACTTAGTATTCCTCATCGTTTAGACAATCCTTCTAAATGGGATTTGGGAAATGGGATTTGACTTCAGCAAAATTCAGATCCAAGTGTATCTGATGCAAGGTTTCAGCTAGTAATAAATAATGTAGTAGGGAGTTATTTGCTTTTTCACATTCTCTTCTGATCTGAAAAAAAAATGTTTCAGTTTGTGGCAGGGCAGCCTGACCCACTGTGATAATTTTTTTCCTTCCTATTTTCAGCTATCCTCTCAACAGCAGATTGCAAGTGCTAAATCTCGTTTGTACATTTAAAATGGTCCACTTTGTGTTTTCTTAAAAATAAATGTGGAATACATTCTTCTAAGATTACAAAGAATACTTTAAATTAATTTAAAATGGCAGAAGAGACTTTCCAATATCCTGTATGGGTATTTAAGTGAAAGAGTGTTAACTTAATCTTTTTGTTAATGCCGTCACACTTAGGTTGGTGTAACTTCTTTTTCTGGGAAAAATAATAAGGGATTGAGAGTTTTTTTAAAATGAGTACATGTTATACCAACATTGCAGAATTCAGGAATTTGTAATGGAATATGTGTTTTTCACTTTTTAACTTACTTTACTGCTTATTGAAAGATAGATGTTGCTGTAATATTAAATGAATGTTACTTCAAATTAGATCACTAAACTTAGAAATAAAATATATATACTTCTTAATCTTTGTGCTTCCATAAATACAAATGCATTTTTGAAAACCTAGCAATAATTTTATAAATTTCCACTTCAGTTTCTTTAGAAGGTTGTCCTGCTAGATGGGCATCAAGGGAGATAGTGAAATACTTAAGCATAAGTAAGACTGCAATACTGTTTGGAAATTAGTTTGATATGTACCAATACCTTGCTGACTGGAACAGAGACAAAAATGGAGACAATAATTCAACTTTGAGTAATTTCCATTTTGTAAATGCAGATTCATTCTGAGGTGCTCTTCCAGAACTTTACAATGACAATCCACATACCTTTACACATAGAACATGATTTGGGTAACCATGTGGTGTCTTTGTCTTTTTGCAGAATTTCATGCCTATTTTCCTGCAATGTTGGACAATTTAAAATACATTAAATCTTTGATTCATTCCTTTACTCATAGATTACTAGTGCAGTTTTTACATTTCTAAAAATCAAGTAGTACAAAAGATTGCGTTACCTGGTGACGTACAGTATTGGCTACATGGGTTGAAACCTGCAAAGTCACTCTTCAAATATATTCTGATATTCTTGATCCATTTTAGAATTGGACTGCCAAGGCTCCTGCCAAGCGTGTTCCCTGGAATAATTTAATATGGAGTTCCAGAAAGTATGTATATTAGATGCCTACACTAGATGTCTACACTAATTCAGTTTTTCTTTGCTAGTAGTTCTTAGGCTGTTGAGCTAATATTCTGACATCATTTACTTTGCAAGCCAAAATGTCGGATTGATAAGGTAAAAACATTTCATTTTATTAAAAAAAAATCTTCTGTTTCATACATTGTACATAATACAAAGTATGTATTTATGTGTACACTTGCCAGTGTAGGTTGATTTAGGTTTTTAAATGCAAGTAAAGTGAATGAGCTGCTTTTGTAACATTCTATATAGGAAGACATTCTCTTTAGGTGACAGATAATAATAATAATAATAATAGTAATATATATGAGAGAGATAGGTGTATGTCCTGCTATGACAAGACTTTTTCATTGGTGTTGTGTGTGGCATTGGTAGCATCTAGATAGCAACTCAAGTGGTAGTAGGTCAACTTTAAATTAGTGGAATGTTTTTATTTGTGTCTCCAGTAGCACTGGTTTCAGTTCAGTAAAATTATACTTATTCTTTTGCATTAAAATAGAGAACAGTCTTCCTTTTTGTCACTGGAGTAACTTGCTATGCAACAGCACTTATTTGAACATTTGAAATGCTTAACGAAATCCTAATTATGGTCTGACAATAAATATTAAACGGCATTTATTATGTGGAATAAAAATGATCCATGATACTTAAGCTGGCCTCATCAGGTTTCTCTAATTATGTATATTGTATTTACTTAGTTGGAGTTTTGAGGAAACAAATCAGTTTTTAAGATCTTCACAGAAATATATATATAAAAATATAAAAATATATATATAAACAAACAAAAAAACCCCAAAAGGAAATGGTAAACTTCAGGTACTTCATTCCAGACAAATCAAGGTACAGTTCCAGAACTTTGCTATGTTTGCTCAGAATTCAACTTGGGAGAAAACCCCAAACCACTGCAATACTTGAATGCAATGTGCAGATGGGACTTGTGTTTACAAGAAAACTCCTTAGTCTTAAAGGAACTGCACCATCTTTCCGTTTTTTTCTGGCAGTTTCTCTTTTGTGTCCACTAAAACAACATTCCAGCCAAGTCGTATGTGGACACACATCAGTTGCTTAGTAAGGCCAGTGTGAATGCTTTAACTGGGTATTCCTCTTCTAGCAGGGTGATGCACAGTATTTCTGTGAAAGTAATTATTACATTGGGCTAATTAGTCATACAGTAGTACTGGAAGATTAGGTTTATCCTTTAAGCCATGTATTTCAGAATTTCTCTTCAATTATCTTCTTGGACTTCGGGAAAAAACATTGATCATAAACATACAATTAATTAGAATTTCATTGGCATATGAAGTTGATACTGTAACCTGGTGATTTGATGGAGACACTGATACTTTATTGATAGGCATTGTGAGAATCCTGCATTGTGTCTTGGGACCAAAGACCTCTTGAGGTGCCTCTTGTTCAACTTTTGAGAACAGAACAAGGTTTCATGTGTAAAGTCATAGTAGAGTTGTTGACATACAAAAAACTTAAGGTAGCCTTTTTCTCTTTCACTTCAGTAATCCTAAATGTTACATTTTGAAAAGAGGCTAAAAAAAATGAAGGTTTTAGTATAAGAGGCTTAAATACTTTTAAGAAAAAACCTAGGCTTTACATAATAGCTTCAACGCACTTGAAAGCGGTGAACAAACTCTTACACTACCTATGCAACTTCAAAAATTTTATTCTCTGTTCTTTAATATGTTGAAGAGTTTTGTGGAATCTGAGCAAGGATCTTCCTTTAAATAGTCTCTCCCTGGAAATGGCTGCCATTAGTCACAGGCTAAGCCAGCTGAAGATGTTTTGGAAACAGGTGCAGCAATGCGTAGCCAAAGAAACTGAAGTATTCTGGGTGGATAAATTGGATAAAAGGTATGAAACAAGTAGTTTAGGTTCTTTAATTCCTTAAATTCTGAAAGGTAACCTAGCTGATTACTAACTGTTTATATATTGTTCTTATTCCCTATATTGCTACAGTAGCACTTGCACTTTCTGTGTAGCATGCATCTAAAATATGTCTTCATAATTATGCAGCACTTGACAAATCTCCTCCAAACTTGTCTTCAGCTGGGTATTTCTGTTTTCTTAATATCTGTTTTATTTTTAATGCTTGCGTGCTTGGTTGGCCCTGGGTATTTTCTGATGGAAAAGTAGAACTTATTTGAACAGGAAAATCTTGCATCACTGTTCTGAATAGTTGCCACATTGACTGCATTTTGCCTGTTTCCCCCCCCAAACCTCCTTTCACAAACTTAGATACTGAGCTCTTACATATAGGTAGAGAACAACTCTGCAAGATGAATGCTGTTGTGGAGAGGAATAAGAAAGAGAAATTATTAATTTTCTTTTAATACTCTTGCTACTGACCATGCAAGAGTATTTGGCCAGTAGTATTCTCAAAAAATTAATTGAGATGGGAGAGAAGTTTGCATGTGTGCTTATGTTTTTTAAATTTCTGTAAGTTAGGAATTGTGTTCCTACAAGTTAGGACACTTGTAAAACTAGCTCACAGAAGAATATTATTAAAGAAACACTGTACTTTTTATGATGAAAAAAGATTAAAAACATATAAACTGTGGACTTTAAATTTTAGTCCTCCGTTTTTATTTAACCCATGTGCAGTTGTACTGAGTTACATACTTAACTCCAGAAGAGGCATTTATTTCTATTATTCTGGGTAAAGCAGGATATACGAATAAGTTGTTGGGGTTTTCAGCTTGGAGAGTGAGAGAAGGATTTACAATTTACTTAATAGTTTGAGGAACTGTCCATTTGAAAGAAAAGTGTATTGTGAAAAATAATGTTTATATTTTTCTGGAAGAGGATTACATTAGTGAAAATCAAGTTTATTCAATAGTGGAAGTAGTCTGCTTGCGAGCATGATTATAATTTACTGCAATTTTCCTAGGTAAATTGTTTGTGGTACTAATTTCTTTGCTGCCCTACCTAGCTAGCCAGTGTCCAGCTTAGTTAAGACATCTGTATTCTGCAAGGATGTGTATATTTTACCTGACAGCAGTGGCCCAATAGGTGATGGTAAGAAACATGAGGTTTAACAGAAAATAATGTGGGTTTTCTTTCTCTTTCAGACCCAGATAATAGGTTATGTGATTATAATTGGTTATATAGCTAAAATCTTAACCAGTCTACTGTCTGCTCCTCTTGACTGGAAACTATCTTATATTTTACATTACATCACATTACAGCTATCTTACATTTTACTGTAGTGGTAGACCAAACTTTATTTGAATTGGTTTTTGTGCTGCTTGGATGCTTCTACACAGTGCAAGTGTGTGTATAGTAATGCTAATACTTCACTTCTCTTTACCCTTATTTGTGTCTTGTCTCCAAAAGCTGCCTTCTCATTGTCTTTAATGTAGTGCTGTGGGTTCTGTAGCCTGTTTCTAAGGAGATTTGAAGATACAATTAAGCAATCTTGTTGTTAATAGGCCTGTTATTATTCAGGTACCTATAGCTCCTTTAGAATATGAGGGGGAAATCAGAACATTGGAAAACTTTGGCTAATGCAACTCTCCTTATGTAATTATATTTATTTGCATGTATATAGTCACCTTTTTCTTTTCACATGCAGTAGTTGTGGTTACTTTAATTTTTTTTTTTTTTGTGGTTACTTTTAAAATTTTTTCCCCTTTTCCTTTTTTTTTTTTCTATTGGAAGAGGAAGCTGAAGAATTTTTTTTGCTACTTTGAAAGGTGTAATATCTTTCTGTAGAGATAGATCTCCATATTTCCATAAAAGATAGTATGGAGATAGATATTGGTATTGCAGTATAATTTACTGGCAGTTCAAAGATTGTAGGACTGTACTCCAGGTGTTTGAAAATACAGCCTCTGCATGGACTCTGGCTGAAGTATTATTGATACTTTACATGCATATAGTTATTGCATGCTATTTGTATCTTAGCTAATGTAATGTAAAATAATTTCTTATTAGGAAGAAGAATGTTCTTCACAGGAAGCTTGGAGAGAAAAATGAATGTTTGATAAGTGTAAAAGAGGGAAAAAACCATAGGAAAGGATTATCATCAGGACACTGAAAAATATATCTAGAATGTATCATACCAAAGACATTGCAAAGAGACCAGGATAGATATACCTGTAAAGGGTAATACTTGTAATTTTTACTTCCAAAAATTTATGTGGCAAAGGTAATAGTGGTCAAGTTTACACTTAACTCATATACATACACATGACCATATGGGTATATATTTTAATATCTAGAAATTACCTACAGTTCTTTAAAAGGTTCAATTTGTTGGCTAGCTTGTCTTTGAATTTCATTACAATTATATTGTTAGAAGTTTCAAATGCATAATTGTGGCATAGGGAATTCCAGGAAAGCCAAATATAAGGGCTTACTATTTTTGAGCCAAACCATTGCACTCCTGGTGTATTAGTTGTTTTATCCAATTGAGATGTGTTTTGTTAGCTCTTTGTGTAATGTTTCCCTTGGAGACTCAAGAATAGCATAGCAGGTTACTGGTGAGGAATAAATGGCTAGTTTAGACCAGGAATGAAGATCTGTCAAAATGTTCCAAAGAAGGATTCGCTTGACACTAAAACCTAAGGAAAAGTGTAGGGATTAGTGTGTATCTAGTTGAAGTCAAATATTGTCAAAACCCAAAACAAGTGAAAAGTATTTTTAGTTCGGCCAGTTTGCAGAATGAGAGTCTTAAAAGTTATTGCTGGCACTGACCTAGAAAGGAAGACAGACTGTTGGTCTGTGCGTGCTAAATCTCCTGAAGCCAGTGGAGAAATTTGAGGATAGTTTTTCAGAACAAGTCACTGGAAAGCAGAGGATAGCCTGGTTTGCCTGTTCTAAAGTGCATCCTCAGGTTCTGTTACTTGTGTTTATATCTTAGTGAATCTGAGCCCTGCACTTTGAGATGAAAACAGCCTGTTTGGAAAAGCCAGGAGAAAAGCAAAAGGCAAGTTGGTAGAGAGAACAGGAGTTTTTTCTGTAGGTAAGGTATCTTTGTGCTACATGCTAATGATTTAGTATAGTCTGAAATGGAGACTTTGATGACTGTATCTCCACCAAGTCTGAATTTATCAGAAGGAACTAGATGCCACAGGTATAATTGAATGAAATGATCTTTGCAGTGATACTGAACCTTCCTTCAGCTGATGTTTTTAATCGCAATGTCAGGCTCTGTGAAGGGGACGAAAGTCTGCATATTCATATTAGTGCATCTGAATGCATGTGCTGTGTCAAACAGTGCTAATGGGATCCCTGGGTTAAATCCATGCAAGACCATGAGACCATTGAAAGAATATTTTCTCATATTTTGATATCTTTGCCTGTGTGGTGTAACCCAAAACAGGTTTTCTGGATTCAAGTACACTTTAGTGTCTGTTACTGCTGTTAAACTCAGTGGAGTTGCCCTGTGTAAGGCAGTGACTTGTGAGCAATCTCGCTTGTCCAGCTATATGGTTTGGGTTAATTTTCTTGTTCTACTGTAGAGCTCTGCTCCTTGACAGACTTTTAAAGACTGCCTCAGGACTGGATCATCTTCTTGGTACAAGTTATCTGTAGTCCAGTCTCAATAAATATTGCATTTTTCAGGAAAGTCAAATCGAGCAGTGTTTTTTGACAAGACTGATCCAATTTATAAATTGAATTAAGCAAAGTGTCTATTTTGTGGTAAATTCTGAAAATTTTGAAATTAAACTTGAACTTAGTTCTCAGTTTACAATTGGACTTCTTATTTTACAAAACCAGATTAATTTATAAATGTTTTGTTCTGTGATCTAGTGATAATGGTACTTCGCTAGTTCTCTATAAAGATCAAAACTTAGTCTAGTCCGAGAGAATGCTCAGTTAAATCACTAATACCTGCTTTGTTTTCAAATAATGTGTGCTGGATATGAAACTTAACATTAACTGTTTTTTTGAGTGCTATCCAAGTAGATTAGACTTTGAATACAAACTTGTGTTTGACCTTGCATATACTCCAGTGCTGAAGTGCTTTCAGCCAGTTTAAAGCCACTTCAGGGTTTTAGTGGAGATGTTTGACTGAAAGCTGTTTGTTTGACATCCAGATCATTTGAAGAAGAGACAGTTAGCTTGACTCTCAAGTTTTTAAAGAAAAAAAGAAGTAGCATGGTAAATATCATCTTTCTCATCCAGCTAAGGGCCTCATACATTCAATTTTTAGAATTTGGGAAAAAAAGAAATTAAAGAGCTAGAGTGTGCAATGAAAAGGTAGATATAGAAAACGCTATCAAACACCCAGAGGAAATGGTAGGAAAAGAAGAAGATTATTTTCTAAGTCTTGAAATTTCTGTGGTTTTTTTTGCAAGAACCTTGCAAGTTCTAAATTATTGTGGAGTACTACTTCATCTTGTAGTTTGAGGCAGGCTGCCAGTTTGCCCATTGACTTATCCTCTTCTACTTTGTTAACTCTGCTGTGGGATCTTACAGTAAAATGATACAACGTACTAAAGTGAAAGAATAGTAATTTAGCAAAAGTAACAGAAACAAGTGAATTGGTGAGTTGAAGCACTTTAGCCCTTAATCAAAGGTGTATCAGAACAGATGCAAAAGGAAGGATGGACAGGGAGAGGCATCATTCATGTGGATTTGAGTTTGGAGGGCCAAGGCTTTCCCCTTTTACACTTGGGTGTTGTTAAATTAACTCACAAAAGAAATATGAAAGAACACACCATCTGTTTTAACTGCTGGTGGTGAGCATCTAGCAGTACACACCTCCCCCCCACCTTCCCCAGTTTCAGGAATTAAGAACTACTGTTGGCAGTAGATAGTGTCTGTCACCAACTTTGATTGTTTAAGGTGGACAGAGATTTTAGAATATTTATTGTAGCATTCCTGGCTTTCTTAGAGGAGTAAATAGGTTTAACCCTTTTTACTAGACTGATTTTCTAACTTTGCATAATGATCAAAACTCCTGCTGATTATTCAAAGGAACCAGGAAAAAACCAAATAAATGAGTGTGATTTGCAATTAGAACAGTTTTATTTGATTAGATTTCTACCATAAAGAAGCTATATACTCTTGCACTAGTTAGGTTTTAAAACACTTACATTTTTAGAAGTTTTCTATCAGTTCTGTAGCATTCAGGCTGTTGTGATGTTTTGCTTCTTGCCACTTCTCAGCACACAGTTCTACACAAAATGGTCATACTTTGATTCTTATACAGGTAGTTGTGTGTTTTGTCTTCAAATACAGCAGAGGCTGTGTTATTGATTTCTTACTTAAAATAAGATTTGTTTTTCTTTTAGTAGTTCCCATTTTTCTTCTTCCCTTCCTGAATTTAACTAAAGGGCCTATTCCATCTGTTCTTTGCAGAGGTAAAGCATTATGACTATTGCTGTTTCAGAAATCTAATAAGCAACTGTATTAAATACAAGCTATGTTACCAGATTTTTTGTAAGCACTAAGAAAAATGCATTATGAAATTCTAATCCATTATAATGGGATGTCTTCAAGGCTAAAAACCCCACAGCTATAATAGCCACAAGATCGCAGGATATCAAAGCGATGAGTATAAGTACAAGGCAGCCAGCTTTGGCCTACATAATTTGTTGAGAGGAAGTGGGGACTGACTGCAACAGTTGAGCTTTTAAAACTTAAGAAGTGAACAGATTGTTGCTGAGTGGAGTTGTGTACAGAGTATTTTTAAAATTAGTATTATGGTAAGTAAATTGAGCTCTAACCAGAGATGAAACCATGTGCATACTTCCTGTCTGTCTGAGACATCGCACAAGTGCCTGGGGGTGGCAAAATGAGTTTTGACATACATCAGCACAAATCAGAAGTGGTAAAGCTGGTATTTCTTTGAATGAGTGATTTTTCTGATTACTTTGATAGGCTGTTTTGTGCATGGGGCAATTCACAGAATCTTGAAAAGCACAGGTAATTGTTTAGAAGACTTGATGTTCTATAGCTGCCTTTTATCAAAATATTTTGTTTTAACTGTGGGAGTTCCTTGTTGATTCAGCATTTGAGTGTGAATACCTATAGCCATATTAGGCTTAGTTAGAACTGCTACCTCAAAAGCTGCTTGATCATCCTTTTAATGTGTATTTAGTAAGACTGTTGATTTAAAGCCTCAAAGTGATGGAGTATTTTAATCGATCTTATGATCTCTTCAAGCAACTAGTTACACAGCATATTAACATCCTTTTTTAAAAACCTAAAAACTGTTCATCCTGAAGCGATGGGATTTTTAATGCCCTAGACTGTAAGATGAAGGGTCCCTGCAATATTGCTTTTTTCCTTTGCAATGAAAGAGCACTTGCGCCTGGCAATATAGGCCAAATCTAGTGAAGGACTGTAGGTAATCTGTGGGTGTTTGTGATACTTCTCAGTGTGAGTGATGGCACTGTGGAAGTTTCCTTTGTATTATAAATGTGCACATGTGGCACTGGGTGCTCTGTCCTCTGGGCAGAAAGAATTTGGTAAGAGTGCTTTATAAAGCAGGGTAGATTCTGTTGGATGGTTAGCTCAGAACCTATCTGCAAGCACTTATGACTTGTTCAGGCATCTCATTTCCTTTAACATGCTTTGTGTAATGGATTTGCAGTAGTCCAGATCCTCTGGAGGAGTGAGGCCGGTGCTTTATTCAATGAGCCAAGACTCCCAGCACATTGAGTCGAGAACTTTGCTGCCTTCTCATCTAAGGTTTTAGTGTCTGGGGCTGAAGGCAGCCAGCAGGCTGAGCTGGGGAGCCATCAGCAGTCAACACTTGCCAGAGTTTCATGGTGTGGTACGTGTCACATTAGTAGTTCGCTGCCTTTGAAAATGGAACATGCTGCATGCTATCCCCACCTCCTGAGGGGGTAGTTCTTGGAAAAATAGCCAAAAAATAAATGGAACATGAGGCAATGTCATACTTCTGCCAAAAAGGCAAATGCCGTTCTGGAATGTTAAAGTATTACTTGAAAATTGTGTGAAATTATATTTGCTTCTCTTGCAATTAACTAGGCCATACCTGTGTCCGATTTTAGGCACCAACTAGAAGAAATATGTGAGGTAATTAAATCAAACTCCAGAGGGACAGTTAAAAATACAGGGCCTATAGGTAAATATATATATATCTATATAAAAAATTTTTACCTATAGATAAAATTTACACCATAAGTTGTTTTTTTTTTTTTTTTAGAGATGAGATTACTCTAAGGAGATGCATCTCTTGAAAGCTGCAAAGCAGAAGTACACTTGTCTCCATTTGCAGTATTGACAAAACAAGAAATAACAGTAGCAAGGAGTATTTAGATGAGATGTTATAGAAAAGCCTGTAAGCACTGCAGAGAGTGTGGGATATTCAGTCCTAAATATAAGAATAGATATTACAGACACCTGTTATTAATAATACAGCTAAAACGATCCTGCTAAGAGGAACAACCTTGATAACCTTTTATGTGTAATTAAGTTTTTGTTTGTTTTTCACAGGAATCTCATCCATTGTAATTTAATATTTGATAAAGTGGTTAGATTAAGTTATTTTGGTCTCTTTGTAGGTATTTTCTAAACTAATGTTCATAGTTCTTTCTCAGTATCTCATCCCTGGCCAGCAGTTCTACACTGAATTAGTATGCAGCAATAGAGGGAACATGGCAGATTTAAAATCCTCTCTCATCTAAAATTTTTTGTGTTCCTGTATGACATTAGACATTTTATAGTACCATGCTTTTGGTACAGTCTTGTGTACAGTTGGCTCTCTGCTACAAACTAATTTTGTATCCAGAACCACAGTGTACTTGTTCTTAGTTCCTGAATGCTTGGATTTGTGCATAGCCTTCATGTGCAGATTGGTTGTGCTTAACTTAGGAAATAATGTGTCTTTAGGAAGGATTTATTCTCAATAAGAAAACTTCTGGTTTTTCACTTTGTTTTGTATTTGCATTTTTTGTTTTGCATTGTTTGACAGTTGTATGTAGGTTTGACATTACTTTTGGTACTCCCCCATCATTCTCCTAGCTAGCAACCGTGGCAAAAACTAAATCCAGATTTTTTTTTTACCAGACTAATGATGTGATTTAAAGTGTTGTTCTGTTATGATTTTAATGTGGTATTCTAAAAAGTACTTTATAATAAATTACAGATTAGCTACAGTCATGATTTCATACAAATATACAAAATAACATCTTAAATGCTTGGACTTTTGGCATATAATTTTATCAGTATATATTTAAACACTGTCAGACTAATAAAATCATAGCTGTATTTAGTGAATCGACTTGGGTTAGTGTTTGAGAAATCTCATTCTGCTGGGGGATTTTGAATTGTATGTCATTCCTTCAGCTTTCCCGTTTTGTTCTAACCTAAGAACAAAAATAACTCCTCCCCTCTTTTCCTTCCTCATAGTCAGTTCAGAAAGTGTTGTACAAAGAATGGAAGTAAACCAAGGCAAGAAATTTTATTTTGTATCTGCAGAAAAAGGGGAGTCATGGTTCATGGTTGGATTTTTTGGGTGTTGGTTTTGAGTATTGGTGGTCTTTTTTTGGTTTTTCAATTAAGCATTAATTTGCTTCTAAAGTTCTACACAATAGAAAATAGTATTCAAAATCGATGATAATGCAATCTTAATATGCCACAATTTCAGTGAAAAAAACCCCAGCGTTCTTAGACAATTACCTGATTTTAATGTTTTCTGTTCCTGCTCTTGCCATCAGTTTTACTATCTAAAAATTATGTATTTCTGTCAACTACGGTACTAGTGGTACCAGCTAGAATACAGACAAGTCATTTCACATACAGAGATTTTCCTGTTCTGTATACTGTTATACTGAATTTATTGTGCAACTAACTTCTTGAAAAGAAAACAATCAGTAAGTTGCCCTTGACTAGAAATAGAAATAATGCCAAAGAATTATCAAACTGTTTCAAAAATAGGTTTGGTTTTTTTTTTTTCCTCTTGAGATTTCACTGACTGTTGATTTTTCAGACTTAATATAGTCTTAGTCTCTTCATCATTTTGCTCAGGAACAGCCTGGACTGGTTTCTTTGATTAAACTATCAAATGATCTTTGTTCCAATCAATTTGGAATGCAAGCGTATCATTATTATATCATTCTTTTCAGTGCTTTAAAATATCCCAAGTTTTTCATAGCAGCATCTCTAGACAGAACTGTGGCACATTTTTTAAAATGAGGCAAGTTTTCCAGACCTAATAATTTAAATACTGCATCTAAGCAATATCTGAAGCTTTTAGTTGGAAAAGGGTGTTTGTCAATGTAAAAATTGAACTTAACTTAGTTAAAGTGCTAAACAGCTATCAAGAACATACTTTTTGCTTATTTTACCCTCTAATAACAAACACTTTACTGATTGCTTCCTTTTTTTGACTTACAGTTCTCCATACTAGAATGAATTTTGGTTCTTGCACAAAACACAGGAAATGTGAAAGAAGTCTTTAAAATATTTGTGATTACAAGTCTTCGTTGAGAAGCTCCTTATTTCAAATTATTGTTAGTATTTTATCTGTATCTATGTAGAAACAATGTTCAGACTTGAAATGTACAAAAAAGTCTGGCCAAAATTAATGAAGTTGGACCATTTTACAGTACTAGGCTATTAATGTTAAATAGTTTGAATATTTAGCTAAACCTTACAGGAAAAAAAAAAGCAATCTGGTAGCTATGGCAATAATAGACTTCAAGAAAGATTTTATATTTAGGGGAATAAACAGCAGGAGTAGGCATTCAAAATATCTTTTCTTCATGTAGTCTTTCAGCAATACAGAACAAGAGACCTACAGAAGGAATTGTAAAGAATTGTCATTCTTTTTAGAGAGCTTGATCAGCAGTTCTGGAGTGTATTTTTTTAAATAAAACATTTTGTAGAGTGATATGCTATACTGATAGAAAGAATACAGATTTCCATTCTTAGGTCTGAAAGTACTATAGAGAAACATCAAATGCCTACTTGCCTTTGAGTAAGGTGTGCATTACCCCTATTCTGCAGACTTGAAAGTTGGTACAAGCCTGCTGGGTCACATCATGGTGCAGCAAGTCTGTGACCAAATTAGGAACAGAATCAGAATTCAGTGGGTTTTATTCAGTATGGTAGGGGAAAAAATACCTTAATGCTGTTAGTTTTTAAAGCACAGTCACTTTTCTGGATTTGCTATTTTGAAGAGGAAATGAGGTAATTACAGTTTAGATGTTTAGAAATTACACTATGCAGTAAATTTCTGGATGGAGAATTGAGTTGCTCTTTGGCAGTGATTAGGATAGACTTAACTTTTAAAATCTTTGAATTATTACTTCTCATTTTCTTAGTAGAGTTAAAATATTTTTATGATTTTATTCATCAACTTACAGTTCAAGAAAAAAAAAAGGAATTAGTTTCATAAAAATTCAACTTTACTTGGATAAGTAAAAATAATGAAAATCCATTCTGCATTTAATACAGATATAATGAATAAAAGAAGTGTTACTTGTGATTACTGAATTGAATTTCTTGTTTTGGGTCTCTTGGTTCTTCATGATCTTAGAACCTGTAAATCCTTTTCACAGCTCACTTTTATTTGGAAAGGAAAATCAGCTTTTGAACCCTTTCAAGTCTTTAAGAACTTTAAATAAGCTTGGCACTGGAGTGATCTAATTTGAAATAAAGAAAATACCTGCTTTGCAACTGTAGAGAAGGCTAAAGCTGTCAGAAGTTGGTTTAACGCTTCCAGACATCAGTGCACTAAGCTCTGGTAACTTCCACCTTGGTTGAGGGGATAGACAACAATGACATTTTGCCACAGTTACGTGCTGTAGAATGTTTGGTTACAAGATTGGTGAGGTGTTACGTGAAACTTCCTGTAGATTTTAAATTGAAACTGGAAATAGGTTTCATTACAAGAAGCTCCCCTCCCCCCCTTTATAATTTGTAAATGTTTGGTTTGGTCAGGATGTTTCCTACCATAATTTTGATTTGTGGGCAAATATTGATAAAATTGAACCATTTTCCTTCATAAATTTCAAAATTAATAGTTCTGCCTTTCTATGAAATGTACAACAGTAACAAAACCAAAATATCAAGTCAAAATCTGATTTTTCAGCCAGAAGAAAATTTGCTCAAAGAACATCCTTATTCTTGGGCTTTCATGTAATAGCCTTTTCATGTGGAAGATATCACTGCCTTTTATTCTATTTTGTAGTTTGCAAGTTTCAGAAAAATTTCTCCTGTTTCCTGTTGTGGTGTTTTCATTTCTGGGAGGTGGATGATGGGCCAATGGATTTACTTTTAAAAAACAAATTTTTTATTTTCAGGGCTTCAGTCTTTTTTTCAGATGCTTCATTTGCCTTTGAGGAGTTGCGTGCCTTGGTGATATGGTTTGTAGAAAGGTTTTAGAAGTTTCTTAGCTTTGTCACTCTGAAAATACATGAGGAATGTATTTGAAATCAATGATAAAGATATTATCTGCAAATTTGAGTATAATAAAGTGTTATAATAATAGTTTTTCCTGAAGATGTCTGTTCTTACTATGAAGTTGAACATCTTCCGAATTACAGCAGGTTGAGCTGTAAGCAAAATCTTGCACTCTTAATTACACTGTGATTTTGCCTATTAAAAGATTGATTCTGCAGTGTGTAGGCGGATCTCTGCTATTGGGTGGAACTTACTGCAGTTTGGAAGTATTTAAGGTAATAATCTATAAGTCAAATGCATTAGAATTTGGGGAGAAAATTTTTAATGGGTTTGTGTCTTTTTCACCTGTGTTCATGAAAATGTTTTTTCAGAACTTGTCTAGGAGGTGTTGGATTTAAAAAAAAACCCCAAAACCAACTGGTTTTGAAAATTAAAGTTTTTTTAAGACTTCATTGCCCCAAAAGTTTCTGAAAGCCTATTGAATGACTTTTGAGGCTGTTAACTCTGCAGGATGGAAATGGAATTTAAGATACCAGCTATGTGAAATTTTTGCCCTTCATTAGAAGACTTTAAGATTTGGCTTGGTTTTGGATTGAAGTAGTGGAGTATTATTGGTGTGTTTTCCCACTAAATTGTGGGACCGGGATGACTGTAGATGGAATAGTCAAGTATGGGTGTAATGGTTCCACTTGAAAACTGTGTTTCAGTCTTAAATTATGGATGATAGGCAAACAGTGAGAAAACACTTCCCTTGGAAAAATAACTTCAAAATACCATTGGCAGTAGGAAAAAAGTTTTGCCACTGCTCCTCATGCTTACTTATGGATAAAAAAAGGAATCAGATTTTGAGCCTTATGATGTTTCTTTTTGAAACTCAGTAATAATTTGGATGCCATGCGGGATCAGGGGAGAGTCTTGAATCTTGAACAAGCTTTTCCTGAACCTTGGTTATTGAAATACAAATTTTAAAAATTTCAAAACTAGTCCCTTCTTTTCACTAGTTGTGGGAGAGTTTGAGTGGTTTTTGCTTGCTGAAAATATATCACTAGTTTCTTGACTCAGGAATATTGTAGAGTAGATAAATGCTGAATTTTGAATGTTTAATGCAAACTGAAATCTTGGCTCTTCAAACTTCATATACATGAAAGACTGAGGGAAGATTTTTCTCTTTGTATATTACTCCAAAAGCAGTCCTGCAGGCTTTTAGCAGACAGTAACCATGTCTGCTATGTTTCTAGATTGAATACTTAATCTTGTTTTCATGTGGTTTACTTGGAACATCCTGTGCATGGTGCAGAAGAATACAGATTAGGAGATAGAAAATAATACATTCACACATACCATATTAGATGTGATTATGGGTAAAGCACAATGTAAAGCAATTTTATCAGCTGCTGTATGGCATGACAGACTTTACAAAGGAATTTGAATATAGTAATGCAGCACAGTTGAAAGAAGAGATGTGAGGATGATTTCATCCCACGTAGATGGAAAAATATATGTGTGTAAAAAAAAAAAAAAAAGCTGGAAAACCAACTTCTTTAACAGCTTTAAAATGCATGTAAAAGCGTGATGCTACCATTTTAGATTGCAATGTTAAAATGTGTATTCCACAGTACTCTGGAGAGGTCTCTGTGTGTTTCTCCTTCATACACGGAAGACCAAAACTACTAATACCGATGTAAATATCCAAATTCAGAAGACGTGCAGGTTGTTTTATGATGTGGGCATCTAGCCATTTATCAATCCTTCCAGGTATAATCAGCTCGAAGGCTGGAGCAGAACCCTTCCAACAGCCTGCTTTTCCTGCCAAAGAAAATTCTGCTATTGAATTGGTGGAAATTGCTGACTGGTCACCTAGAGACTGCTTCTTATTTAAGTGGTAAACCAGCTTTTCAGCTGCGGCAGCCTGTGCTGCAACTCCTGTGCACGCACAGCAGTTGTGAATTGAGATAGCAGAGAAACTATTCATCCTACTCCCATTAATAAAACAAAATTAAGTGTTAGTAGTAGCATGGCGGTTGTCCATTAGTTTGGATTTCCAAATGGAAAGTGCAAAACTGCAGGAAGTGCTTTTCTTTTTATCCCTTCTTGCTCACCCAAGACAGCACCGGAACTTTTTTTTATAGTAATTTGGCCGATGATTATGGCTATTCAACGCCAGGCGCGTTCCAGCGGCGTTCCGGAGGAGCTGCACTGCAGGGGCGCGGGCGGCGCTCGCACGTTTTCCCGGCCGCATCCCGGGAGCTGGTGCTGCCGGTGCTCCGTGCCCGACTCCAGCAGCGGCAGGCTCCCGGGAAGCCTGCGTGCAGATTTGCCCGGCAATCGCCTTAAGGGGACAAATTTAGTTTACGGCAATCCGCGCTTAATCTGCCGAAGCCCTGGGCGCCTTCGGGGAGAGAGCGCGGGCGGGCGGCTGCGCTCGGGGCTGGCTCGGGCAGCCAGAAACTTCTGGCAGCTTCCCTGCTCCGGCCCCTCCCCTTAAAGCGGCAGGTCCCCGGAGAATCGCTGGGGCTCGGCCGGCCACCCCAGCGAGCGGAACGAGTCACCCAGGCGCCGTCTTCCTCCGGTGCCCTTGCCGAAGCCGGAGCGTCGGCCCGGCTGTCCGCAGCTCCTCGGGGCGCTGCTCGAACCGCTCATAGCGCTCAGCACCCCCTGCAGCGAATGCTGGGGAAGGGAAGAGCTCTTCCCGAGCTCTTCCCAAAACAGCCCCTCCGTAGCCCCCGTCTGGCTGCGGCCGCAGGCTCCCGCGGGCTACAGCCGTCCCCTGGTATCCGTGTACGGGCGGATGTCCGTCCCCCGGTGTCACCCAGCAGAGCCGGCCCCCCTTCGGTAGCCTGGCCTCGATCATCCATGCGGACAAAATAGTGATGCCTCTTGGAACCGCCCACTTGGTGAGGGGTTTCCATGAAGATCTTCAATGCCGGTCTTCGGGCAATAGTGAAATAACCAAACGAACACGCCGACATATTACCATCAGCTTCACCTTTCTCCTTCCAGTGTGAGCTCAGAGATTTTCGAAAGACTACATATAGAGACACAAACATTGACAGGATATCCTGGGGTGTGTATTGAAGCTGCTCTGAATGAAAGAAGTTCATGATCTCATTATAAATAAATGATGGCATGTGCTGGGCATACTTTTCAGTGTTGCTGTTGACAAAAGTTTACTGATGGTTTTATGATATGCTACTGAAAAGATGATTCTTATCTTTAAATTATAAAGTGCAGGTGATGTTCACATATAAAATGTAAATGCCAATTCACGTTATCTTTTAAAATACAATGAAGGCTGAGACACCAACATATGAGGCTAGTACAGTTTTAAGAGGCCTTCAATAGTTTTAAGAAGCCCAGAACTTTTTGTATTATAGGGTAGTCCCCCTTCCCTTTAAAGATCACTGCAATGATTCTTGTTAAGATATTTTCAGTATGCTTGCTTGCATTTTAGCATACTGTTTTTGGAGTTTTTTCCTAGTAACCTGCTCTGAGAAGCCTAAAAACAGAATAAAAACAAATCCTGATAAAACATGTCAAAATGAAATAGGCAAAGATACATGCAGTCTGAGTATAAGAACATCTAATAAATGACGTAAGCACGAAGCAGGGAAGGGATAACAGAAAGATAAAAATAGCTGTATACTAATTTTTAATCTCTCTAATGTTGGTGAAATTGAATAAAACCTGCTTGAGAACAGGTGACTCAGAGTTGGTAAAAATGACAAAGGTCATGGTAAGAATTATGTGAAATTAATGCCAGACTCGGATCATTACTGTTTATTTTTCTAGTTTGCATTCTCTATGATGCATCACATTTTGGTTATTATTTTAACTTGCCACTTTCGGCTGTTACTCTGTCAGAATGAGGGAAGTATCTTGGAAATTTCAGTTAAGGGATTTGGTGGGGGAAAGCCCATGTAATTTGTCTTTCAATGGAATAATAAAATTGCAGGAAAAAAATCCAGTATATATCCAGATGGTTTCAGATACTGTTTTAAAGTATATAATGATTTAAAGTGGTAATTAAAGAAATTAATTTAATCATTTTTCTCTCAAAAGCCACTCCAATACTGTATTTCTAGTAGACGTAACTACATTGGTAATCAAATGGTCCATATGTTTGCTATTCTCTGAAATTCTTTACAGTTGTAGATATTAACTAATTCCAGTGAAAGGAATAAGAGTAATTTCAAAGGATTTAGGCTAGAGATTGAAATTAACTTGTATGTTAGTAACAGAAGTTCTTACAGATGTAATTTTTTGAATGAATATTCTTTCTGCAAGAGGTTGTTAAGAATAAGAGTAGTGATAAAGTAATCACAGTACTGGTAACTGTGATCTTTATAAGAATTTAAAGTCCTGCTTAAAGTTTGATTGCTGACTTGCCTGTTCTTCTGCCAGAAATTTTCAACCAAAGACAAGAGCTTCAGATTATCTTGGTTCTCAAAATTTTTATTTTTTTCTTTTTAGTTAGTGTCAGTAGCAGTGAAGAAAAATTGTTTAATGTTTTTCTGTGAGTTCACCTTGATAATATGGATTGGTCTTTGCGATAATTCTTTTGGCTGTATAGGGAACTATAGACTGACACTGACACAACTAGCTTCTTAAGTTTTGTTTATGGGAGAATTGTAGCTGTGTGCATCTGTGTGGACCCATCTGGGATCTGTCACTATTGTTAAAGTAATCTCAGTATTCCACACTTTCTTTTAACTTTAGAAGATGAACTGGCATGAAATGCTATCACCAATCTAGTGGTAAATGAGTTTCTTTATGTTCACTAAAGAGTGCAGTGGAGCCGGTGGGATGCTCCCCTTTTAGAGCTTACTGTCTTTGCAAGAGAATACATTGCTGCTTTCCTCTGCTCAGATTCATGTTGTGTGAAACAGCCACTTCTTGGTTCACTTCAGTGAGAGTACTGACCAAAACCAAATTTATCACCATCTGAGTCCCTCTCTCAGCATCCATCCAAGTGCAGCAAGAGAAAAGCATTGCAGCCTGCCTCAGAGGCTAGTACTTGTTGGATAAGCTAGGAGAGAATGAATTTCAGAATCCCAGCACTCTTAACAGATTCCTTGCTAATCTCAGCGGAGTTTTATTGCTGTTGAACCCGGGTTAGGAAAGGATAGGTGTTCATGGATATACTACCACCAGTGTAGTATATCCTACTACTCTGCGTGCAGTCACGTATCACACATGCAGGGAGAGAAGAGAGCAAGGGGCTCATTAGCACATTCATGCCTCTGATGATCTTAGAAAGTGCAGATTGATAATGATTTTATAGTACTCAGAAATATATTCTGTAAGAGGGAGAGACTGGAACAGAGTAAATGTAAAAAAACATCATTAATAAGGAGTTAACCCTGTAGCGTCTTATGTTTCTCAATTTCAGGTTTTGTAAAACTTAAATTTCTGAGAAACTGTGCATTGAAGCATTTAAGTACACACTTCCATGCCTTTACTTCTGATGTATTGGAGCTGGAAGCAGCTAGTGGGAATTAATCTGATGCTGAGTGCAAGCACCTCAGTCTCAAGTAGTATCAGTCTCTGATGCCTGTGAAGATTTAGCTCTATATTTTTCCTACTGAGAACCTGGATGTGCCAGAGATGCCTTTTGTAAGCTGTGTTTGACTCTGTAGGGGCACAGAAACACGATGTAGCTTCGACAAGGGCTTAGATCTCTTTGCTCTGCTCTTGTCTGGGTCTCCATGGAGGCTTGCAGCTCTTGAAAACAAACCTCGCTCCTCTTGCATGTCACCCTCTACTTTCCTTCTTCTGACTCAGAGTCTGTGAAGCGATACTGAGGTGGTTCAGTTATCTGGAATCTCCTTGCCCAGATTACGTTAGGAGAGGTTGTGTGAGGGAAAATGAACTTCCTTTGAAGGAACTGTGCCTTCATGAGCTCACTCAGTATACTGATTTGACCTATGTTCTCCTCCTACTCCCAAACCCTCTTATTTCCCACCTCTTCTATTTCTTGTTTCCCTGTTTGGGTAAACACCTGTTCTGTGTTTCATGTCACAGAACCTCGTCTTTTGTCTGGACCCTTCACCTTCATTGTGTGTTTAGACTCTGTCAGTCTCCTACTGTACCTTGCCCGTGGGCTGCTCTCCCGATGAGTGTCACCTTTATCATTTATTTTATTCAAAAGTGAAAAAGCAGAATCTCTTCAGAGTTGTTCTATTTACTAACAAAAAATGAACCTTAATTATTTGAGGGAAATAAACATCAGTGTCTTCATGCGACTTGTCAGGTCTTGACGCAATTAAAGGAGAGGGTGGAATGCTTGGTTGGTCTTCACCATTGCAACAGAATTGATCCCCTGCTGTGTCTTCAAATGGTGCAGAGGCTGGAAGCCTATGTGGTGCTTGTTGTAGATAACTGTGGTATCAG
The DNA here is from genome assembly GCF_965178545.1 of Coloeus monedula. NCBI lineage: Eukaryota > Metazoa > Chordata > Aves > Passeriformes > Corvidae > Coloeus > Coloeus monedula. Next base: position 48,033,950 of record NC_138782.1, on the reverse strand, counting down.
TTTATTATGTTTATGATCTTATATCACGAGATACATGTATATTATGAGATTGTAATTATGTTCATTGTATTAGCTTAGTGTTGTGTTCTGTGTTTCTACTGCTGTGATACACATATGCTGTCAATTTCAGTTTCATTGGGCTGTTTGTAATGCTTTGTCCACAAAAACTGCTGGGACTATGGTAGCTGTGTTGCCAGTGGTCAGTAATTAAAAAGCAATTGTTTTCCTTTCTGTTCTAGGCAATTGATGAGCCTCCCTATCTCACAGTGGGGACTGATGTCAGTGCGAAGTATAGAGGAGCCTTCTGTGAAGCCAAGATCAAGACAGCAAAAAGGCTTGTCAAAGTCAAGGTATGTGGTTTTCCTGCAAACACTTCTTTTGAGGAGGGGTAAAAAAGTGATTAATGTTCACAATGGCACAGTGTGAAACTTCTTAGTCTCAGGACAGCTAAGAGGCTGTCCTGTCTTTGGAGGCTGGCAGTACAGTCTTTGAAATAACAGTAAGCTTATTATTGTTGGGATGGGAGGGATTCCCCCACTCCCACACAAGGAAATATGTTCTGTTTCTGTCGTTACTTTGTCATCTGTGTGTTTTTGACCTTCGATGCCATAGGCTGACCTTAAAGTAATTGATTAAAATGTGACAAATGTAGGCTTACATATGGGAGAATATTACCAGAAAATAGCTAAGACTACTCAAAGTAGGCTTAATATGGTTGCTTTTACTTGAGGAGCACAGGTCACTGCCATTTAGCAGTGGCAACTAGATAATGCTTCAGGAATAAGCTGAAGCCCTTCTGCCTTCTGAAAAACACTTGGCATGTTGAGGCCTCCAGAATAGCAAGCAGGGGATCTCACCTAAGCTTTATAATAACTGGTTAATGACTGAATCAATATAAGCCACGTGCAGTACAAATAAAAATTCTGAAAAGGGATTGCAAGAGATAAATTTTAACATTCCTTGAAAATTTAAAGAATCATTTCTAGAAATAAAGAGAGCAATACACTGCAAAATGGCCATATATTTCTCTTCGGATAATGTGTCCCTAAACACTTCTGATTTGGAAGGAGATACTATTTTTCTGCTTTGCCTTTTAACCTCGTACAGAAATATTACAGAGCAAGGATCAAAACCACCTAGAAAATACAAATTAGATTGTTGCTCTGCAAGAGTTATGGTGGCAGAATATTTTTCTTATATCTACTGTAAATTTAAGTGAAAAATATGTGAAATGTGAGTGGTGATAACCTGTTACAGAAGACTTTTGTATGCTGTAAACTATTTTGCTTTATTTGACTCTGCCCTCATGCTGTGGCTTATTTTTGCCTATAGAGTGTCTGAGGGAAAGAGCAAACACTCTCCATAAACCCTGGTGGGAAGGACTATTGTCACTTATTTGATAATAATGTTAAATACAACAAGAAGATTTTAGTCTGAAATCTGATGGAAGGGCAAATTAGTGGTCTTTTCATTTCATTAGTCAAAAACTCTTAATAGCATCAGCTGGTGTATGCTTTACAGTACCATTGGGTTTAATGGTTAACTGTTGCTACTTAAGCTGTTAAGCATCATTATTTAACTACAGGGATGGTGTTGTGCCTAGATCACTGAAATCTTAACACATTTCAGTTTTTTGGGGGACTTCCAGTCCACCTCCTTAGATGGCCACTTGCTATTTATTGTTCATTGCTAAGTATTTTCTTATGGGTTTATAAGTTGAAGTTTGGTCACTGCAAGGTTTGCAGACAGATCTTGACATGAAATGGAGTTTTTCTGTAAATTGTTTATGGAGATTTTGTATGAAGCCCTCTGGATTCAAGTGGGCAGGGGGGTGTTCACTGTTACTGTGTCACTTAAGGCAGTTCAGGCACAGTTCTGTTGTTGCTTTGTAGAGTAATGTGGTTTGTGGTTGAGATTTTTGTGAGTGCTGTAACAATATCTGTTTACATTGTTTTTTCTCCACTAGGAATGTGTATTCCTTAAACTTAACAGTGGCCCTCTGATTTTCTCTGAAAGTCTGTTTAGCTCTTTCTGGCACATGCATACTTCCCCCAGTATTAGCTCTAACAAAGATTCTCATTATCAGGTGTGCTTTGTCTGGAATTTTGGTCATTTATCTGCTGCATTATTTTTTTCGCTTGCTGAATGGGTTTCTTTTGGCCCCAATATATATTTTATGCCTTAGTCTTCTAGAACTAGTAGAGGAGAAGGAAAGTAACTTAACTTCATACTGTCAATTTTAGTGTAAAGCATTCATTTAAGTTTTATAGCTAGGTGTTCTGCTGAGAAAGTAGGATGCCAACAAAATTCTTTCAATATGGAGTATTGTAATCTTCTGACAAGTAAAATACGTTTAATTGTGTCTCCTTTTACCTACTTGCTTCTTCTTTTGAATTCTGCTTCCTAGAATATTTTGAGGAGATACCTTCCTGATAACTTTCCCATCACCAGCATAATTTAATAACTTAATTCAATTTAATGGAGATGCTGTGTACTTATAATTGCAGTGTCAGTAGGTACTGTATTTCACGATTCAGTTTTTGGCAAATTCTGTACATGGTACGGAATTCTACAGTAAAAAATAACAGCATTGCACACTTGGTCGTGGAAAGCATTAAAACTTCAGATTTGCCTGGAATTTTCAAAAGTGTTGAAGGCAGTACAGATTTGACTCAAGGACAAGACTTTGGGTGTTACTGTTAGTCTGCTTTATCAGATCTGTTACAGCTTTTTTAAGAGAGTTATTTAAGCCAGTTTATTTTGGCAGCATCTCCTAAAACAATTAGCAGCGTCATCTACCACCACTTGCATTTGGGCACTCTGCACGGAGGTTTCAGAAGAAACTGTTTTCTGTGTAGGTCTTTATTAAACAGAAATAAGAAAAGCTTCTGCTGTAAAAGGACTTACTAGGACTGTCTTTTCAGGATGGTGAAGAAAAAAGAAATTCCAGCTGAGACTAACCAAGTTGATGGTGTGCTGCATGTCTTAATCTTTTGCCTGAGACAGGAAGGTTCCACACTGTTAAATACTTTGGGAATTAAAACCCACAACTAGTAAATACTGACATCACTTTTCTCAGCTTCAAGAAAGGCCAGCAGTGTCACACTGAGTTTGGAGTTTGAATATTTCTGTTAATAACCAGTATTTTTTGAGCACATATGAGTATCTCAAGAAGCAAAACCTGTTGGTATCAAAACTCTCCCCCCCGCAAAGAGTCAAAGCCCCAAGATCTGTTTAAAAAGACAAACCATTCTGGAATACACAGTAGCAATTTGCTTTGTTTACCTTTCATCAGAGTACATTGTGGCTGACTCATGGTTCTGGATAGAGTTCCTTTTTGCTGCAAAATACATTTAAGATAACTACAGAAAGTAAATAAAGACAGATGTCTCTAAGTCAGAATTGATATACTGAGTATTTGATACGAGCCACTAGTGACCCTAGGTTTCAGATTATTTTGCACCTTAACTGAACTTTGGCTTTCTAGATAAATTCCCCCAAAGAGAGAATTAAATACCTGTATCTGTCAGCATGAAGTTCAGAAGAGTAGTCTTTGCTCGGCTAGTTCCTAGCCTGAATCCTTTGTCCGCCTCTTGGTTACACAGTATGCTTTTGTCTGTGTGGTGGACAGAAAGTACTTGCCCTCGGTAGGTGCAGGTCTAAAAAAGAACTTACTCTCACAACTGTATGTGTTGCTGTAGTTCTCACAGAAGATAGACAAGATGACTGTTTCATTAAGTAGCACCTGGAAGGCAGTGTAGCATTTTAGTACATTTGTCTTCTAATCAGTCAAGATAGATTGTCCTTAGTCCTGGTTGTTGGTGCTGTTCTTGGCAAAACTCCTTAAAATCTCCTCTCTGAGAAGGCTATTGTAGGAGAGTTGGTGTTAGAGAACACTGTGGTTCTGAAGGAAGTTTTGCTGTTGCTGTGTGCTACAGTGAAGCCCTCAACAGCAGTGAGAACGTGTTCTTGGGCACACTTGTGAAACAAGTCCTGAGATTTGATGTGGGATTGCTGTAGTTGAGAGTTACTGTTACACAGCTGGATCTCATGTTACATTCTTACTTGTTTCAAATACTCAGTAAAACATTATATACTTACATAAAAAGAGTATGTTTTGGTGAACATCAGAACATCATTTGTGTGTGTTAATAAATGTACATAGGTACATAAAATGTAATGACAGGATTTTCTCAGTTTCCTATAATTAAAAAACCAGAGTGAAAATAAAACTTCAGATGTAATTGATAGGAGGATCCTATGACTTTCAGTGTAACCAAGTTAATTGTGAATGAAATGAAAGGTGAACATCTATAGCATCTGGTACAGATAGCTTAATCATACATTTGAATTTCCAGACCAATTTTTTTTCTGAGGACACAGTGTGTAGATTAAAGACAACAGCCTTTGTATCTTTATGGGAATGACAGAGGGAAATACCTTGGAAATATTTACAGGATTTACTTACTCCAGTTTTGAAGGATTGAAGTTAGCTGTTTTTACATTTCCTTCCAATTAACTCTGTGTGTAGGCTAGACTGACATTAACTGAAAGCCTGTTTGAGTTGCTCATTTTGTTTAGTCGACAGCAGTGTCCTGTATTTGTGTGAGTCTTTCAACCATGAGGGGAAAAATGCACTTTTATCAGCAAAAGATAAAGGTGCTAAAACCGTTTGATTTCAAAGCATTGAAATATCAGTGTTTCTTTAAAGTTGTACTCAGACGTCTTGAAACTTTCTCCTTTCTTGCTGTGGTACTAGAGAAGTTCAAATCATTTAAGAGAACTGCAGAGATAATTTTGAGCCATTAGACAATTTTGTTATACTCATCTATCATTTCCTTTAGAGATAATGATTCTATTGTGAAGGATGAAAAATATTTTAGAAGTTTTGATAACTAGCCCCTCATGTTTCTAAAATATATGAGTAAAACAGCTTTCAGCAAGTGGAATGGTTATGGTGACTAATTGTAAAAGAGAGTAAGAGAAGGGCTGTTGATGTTTGCATGTGCTTATGCTGCTCAATTGTATCAAGTGATTGTCAGTTGAATTATGTTTTTTAGGTAACCTTTAGGCATGATTCTTCAACAGTGGAAGTCCAAGATGACCACATAAAGGGTCCCTTAAAGGTAATAAATCTGGTTTATATCTTGCTAATGCTTTGAAAAACTTTTTTTTTTTGCAATATTTGACATAAATGTGCATATACGGTATGGGATGAGAGTAGAAGGTTCAACTTATTACACAGGCTTGATGTGATCACAAAGCATAAAAGGTAATGCTGCAAAGTTAGAGAGAGTATACTCTTCATGTTAGCTTTTTTTCTTTGTGGTTAAAGGGGATGCAGCACAGGCTGGTGCAAGCTTCTTTGTTCTTTATGCCTTAAAGCTAAGAATTATGGCTGGTGCTGATTTTTAGTCACTGTTCCTTTGGAGAACTCAGCTGGAGGATTTGATGGGAAAGCTCTTATACAAGAGAATGACATCACTCAAATTGGTTCTTGTTCCCCACCTGCTGGCAGGAAATAATCTGCTCAGTTAGTTGGCTTATTTTAAAGGAATGAAAAAAGAAGTTTAAGGGATACAAGTATATTCAAGTGAAACTGGAAAAAACGTGTTATATTTAGCATGGAATAGGTTAGAAATTATCTCTGTTTGCTTGTACAAAAGTGTTGATTGCATTGCCTGTTTTAGAAACTCTCCAGTGCTAAGTGAGTTCTGTATTTTAGGTAGGAACTGTTGTGGAAGTGAAGAATCCAGATGGAACATATCAGGAAGCAGTTATCAACAAATTAACAGATGCAAGTTGGTATACTGTAGGTAAGAAAAATATTTATGTATTTGAATAAAACTCTTGACTTAAAAATATGCCTGTGACCCGGCCATGTTCTAAGCATGGTGAGAGAGATTTTTTGGAGGGAGATGCTTAGGTATTCAGAGTTTTTATGAAAAACCCTTAAAAATAAACTTCTTATATTAGGGTTTTATAAGAAGCTGTCCACCTTACAATGTGAAATTGGGACACCAAATAAAGACCTAGTGAATTTCTCTATAATTGGTGACTGCTCCTTAGGTATTTAATATACTCTTGTTAAATATTCTGAGGCAAAGTATGCTGTCACACATCCTTAAAAAAAAAGCAAGGAAGTGCTTTTAAAATGCAAGCTGCAACACCTGCTTTTCCCTACTCCCAGACTTAGCCCTTACAACAGCTGCTGTTAAAATACACATAGCTTGTTATAATGTGATATTTCAGATGTTAGATAATATATCCACATGCTCTATAGCAAATAGAGGGTGGGGATTTTAAAGATTTATATGCAGGAAGTGTATTGATTCTTGAGAAACTACATAACCCTCTCCTGGGTGGATATGGGAAGATGAAGACTAAGTCTTGAAAGGACTTTAGCAAGACTTAGTTCTTTTGAGATATGGTTTGTTGTTAATCAAGTGATGTTGAACAACTAGGGAAAGACTTTATTTTCCCTAGTTATAGTCCTTTCAGAAGGGAATAGAGCTCTAAATTTAGATAAGACCTTACAGATAAGTGTTGAAGAAAATATGTCTGTTTTTCTGTTGAAGAGGTAGAGTCTATTAGTAAAGGAGAGAGTCTGTTAGGATGGGGTGAAACATAAGGTACGAAGACAAGAATTAACATTACAGATAGTGTTTTGATAATAAATACAGAAGTGGATCAGATATGGGAGCTTTTAAGAAGCAAATTGTATAGCTGGTGTTAGAACTGTGGTGTATGTGTTTATGTTTCTGAGAAAGTGTGATGTTAGCAGGTCAGCAAGAAGAATAAGATAGGAATCCATGCAGATTAAATTTTGAAGGTAGATGTCAGGGAGTTGCAGTCAAAGTAGATATCTGTAAAAAATCAGGAACTTGGGAAATAGGAAGAAGTATGGGTTTCACTCTATGCTCTTGTATTTTGTAGATAAAAGCAGACAAAAGCATGTTGACCTTGCAGAATTGGTAAAAGCAGCACAGCTGCTGGCAGTGTAGCACACTTTGATAGAGAATTGACTCTAGCTGTGGATGATTAGAATAATCTTTGTCAGGAGGGTGAGTGGAATGAGAGGGAAATTTTCTTCACTGACAGTGATTGCTTTGGCGGATCTGAGTGAAAGCCTTAGTGTAAGATATAGTTGCTGTTTACCAGATTCCAGAATTGGCACACAACAAGCAGCTACTTAATGTTGTCCTAGCACTTGCTGAGAAACATCTAATTATTTGCACTTTTAATGATTTTGTGAATAAAATTGCTATGATTTGGTTAAAAACTTTGTGAAGGCACAGATCGATCTAAAGTAGTACCTTTCCAGAAGTTACTTAAGACCAGATATGCCATTGCAGCAGTGTCTGAAGAGGGATAACCCTTTGAGGGCTGCTTTAGACCTCTTTTAACACTGAAGTATGGGCAAAGTTGCTTTGAGCATCCCTGTGTGTCTTGTATTCATAAGGTGTTGTCTGAATTGAAATTGTACATCAATTTGCTTACATGTTTGGGGTTTTTTTGGTGCTACTGCTTTCCTATCAAAGAACAACAAGAACTAAATTAAATTTTTATAAAAATCCAACTGTTACAGTCTTTTAAAACTAGTATAGCACTGTGTATATATATATATATGCATAAAATTTGTAAATATAATAGGCATACATACATAGAGATATATATATATATACACACATACGCATACATACATATATACATAAGTGTTTAGTTTTGCCTGCCATGTAAAAATTCCTCAAAGAGCTCAAGGTACTTCAGTCCTGGTAACTAGATACTGTTTTGTCATTCATATAAATGTCTCTTAAAGTCTGTGTTTACTATGAAGGGGGGAAGAAAATTGCAGGATTATTTGCTTTACTAAAAATGCAGAATTATGCATGTTCAAAAGTAGTCTTACCCTCTTCTGCACTTTTTTGTCATTACATTGCTTTTTCATAGTATTCAAAGTGGTTTTAGTTGCATTAAGTTGTCTCTTTTCTTCCCCATGTTCCAGCTTTTTTCTTGCTGTTTCAGAATGTGTGGTTTTAAATACATTACACTACTGTATGCCTGCTCAGTAGATTGTTTTCAGGATGTTCCAATAGATCAGAATGTCATACTCATTAAGCCATATGTGCTCTGCTGGCTGCATAAGTCTTTCAGGGAGGTCAAGCTTTTCTTCTGAATGTATTCGTGTTACGGAACAAGATTAAGATTCCCTCTTGCAGGGAAGAGGCTGCAAGCAGATTACCACATAGGACATACTATGTGGCTACCTACCTAGCTCTGAATAGGTTTACCTCTGCTGTAGCCAGCTTATCTCCTGAAGTGGATAGATTTTTTTAATCTTTCTTTATGTAAGGAGACTGTTATGTTAATTAATAAAACTGGATTAGGAGCCTGCTGACTTCACTTACCAAAGAGGGGCTTAATTATGTGTTGACCATTTGAGATGCAGTTCCAAATCTACGTGGTTTGTGTGCAGTTCTTGCCATTGATACTTTCCAACAAATTTTGAAGTGACAGATGTGCATCTCTCAGTGATACTTTATCACAGTTGAACAGTGTTCAACAATTACTGTAGTCTGTAATACAAGATGGGGAATTGTAGTTAGAGGGGAAAATTCCTTCATCAACAGTATTCAGTTTTATGTATTGATGAAAAATTCTCAGAGCTAGATAAAAGGTTCTTTAATATCAAGTAAATACTGGTCAAGAATTTTGATGTACCTTGTTGCTTTTCGTATATTTTTATTTAAATTAGTAAATATTGAAGAGTAGAGCACCCTCCATCTCAAAGAAGGAAATGGCTAAAATTGATCTCTCTAATCTTGCTGGTCAACAGCCATTCTCCTAGCACTGTTGTTTTGATCTGTTGATGGACAGAGGAGGATGTTTAAATGAAGGTGAAAGAGACATGTTAAGTTGCTGAAACTTCTATTTTTTTAATGTAATATTTTAATGTTATCTTGGGGTTACTTCTCCACCCACAAAAGTCTTCAAGATCACCGGTGTGTTGGGAGCAAGAATATAATTATTATCACTGCTCAAGAGGGGAGAAGAGATCAATTCTTGTCTCACTGAACAGCGCAAGCAAAGCCTAAGAGTCAAAATTTGTCACCAGGTTTTCATCTGCTAAGTACCTGCAGAAGACTTGACGAGAGGTTACTTTTTGTATGACCAGTTTATCAGGTTCTGAAGACCCCACCTTAAATGTATGCAGTGCATTTCAGGATTCTAAGGGACAGTGTATGTAGCTGAACGGACTGTATTATGAACTTGTTTCCAGTTGACCTAGTGATAGCAGAGATAGCAAAAAGTCTAGAAACTGGGAGCTCCACAGTTCTGTAATGTACAGCTGGTTTTGGTGATTGTCAGCATTTTGGCTATTGTCATCTTCCTTAGGCTGATATCACTGTTGTTTTGTAGCGTAGTTGCATGAAATCAGTAGAGAAGGACATTGAATTTCCATACAACATTAAATTGCAACTTTTTTCTATAAATACCCATTTATATTTCTCCATGGTAAGCAGAGCTTCCACTTGAGTATCATAGGAGTTCTGGTTGTGTAATTAAGTTCTTTAAAAACTGTAAATGTTAGAAGAGTAGTTTTTGAATTCTAGTGTGTTGAATTTAATTTTGTGTCCCAGTCCATGAGCTGTCTGCTTGACTACTGATTACTCAAGATTCCTTTTAAGGTATGCAAGTGTGAAGTAGCTATGGTGAGAGAGCAGCTTATGTATTTGGTCAATCTGTGAAGTGCTTTCCTGGATCTGCAGTGTTACTTGGGCAAAGGTTTGTCCTAGGAGTTGACTACAGAAATATATATCCCATTCTTTCTGACATATGAATGAATTGCTTATTAATATCCTGAGTTAAAAAGAAATGTTTTCTTTCCTCACTTCTTATCTGGTGACAGTATTTGATGATGGTGATGAGAAGACTCTGAGACGCTCTTCCTTGTGTTTAAAAGGAGAAAGACATTTTGCTGAAAGTGAGGTAATTGAAGGGTTTTTATATTACAACTTTTTATTTAGAAAAATTTAAAAGTGATACTTTTATTACCTCCGTTTTTAGTACATTATGTGTATCCATGCTACTAAAAATTTGGGTTATGCAAAGTATGGTCCACAGGGTCTGCTTATTCTTTTTTAAAATCAAGAAATACACTTAGATTTCACCAAACTGTAAGTTAAGAAACAAAATCAGGATTTAATCTTTTTCATTTTTATATTATTGATAATTCATAGATTGTAGATCACACATAAAACCTGCAATCACACAACTACTTCACATTGTATAAAAAAATTATTTGTACGTATTTGTCAGGAAAAAAACCACAACATAACTATAACATAAAAAACTAATGTACATGTTCCCACATAAATAAGTTCTGCTGCATTTTGATGGTCAAATCTGATTTGTAATAGTTGATGAAAGATAAATGCTTTTCTTTTAAAAGACCAGTAGTAAGTTGCTGTTACTTGTTTATTTGACAACAGCTACCAGTATTTTGAAGCTGGCTCATGTCTTAGAGGTGACTTGCACATTAAAGTACGCAAACATTTGTAGCACATTTCAAATTGGAATTTCAGAATGAGGGTTATTCCTTCATATTATGTAAGACAGTCTGGACAGACGGGCAGATTTATGTAAACATGTTTGTTTTTTGGACAGCTACTGAGGATGGGTTTTTTTGCTCTACATAAGTATGCTGTTATTGTTGTAGTCAGCTGAGTCTGTTGTTTGCGTACTGCATTCTTGTGAAGATTTGGATATCTTCTAGAATCCTAAATCAGGATTAAACGCATGTAAAGGTGGGAGACTAATTAGATGCCTAAATCTAGATTCAGATAGAAATGATATTATTTTAAAGATTGTGGTGTTCCTTCAGTTAGTTCTTTGTTACTAATGGTCAGCACAACTGAAGGTTATATTTCTTCTGTTCCATAAATACTATTTTAATATGGTTTCAGCAGTATTACCTTAGACTACATGGGTTGAAAATTTTGGTCTACATCTATTGCTTTGTGACCTGTTTGGCTGAGTGGGAATAATTTGGATTATTTTGTCAGATTCAAGGAAACCGTACATTCAGATGACTGCTACTTCTTATTTTATCATCTTTTTTATCATCTAAGCTTTTGATGTTTTGCCAGAAGTCACTGATTTGCAATTCACTGTCACCAGCTCTGAATGAAACATGTTGTACTTTTCTAATAATTACCTTGTGATTGCACACCTACTCAGCAGGGAAAATTGAGTCTCAAATTTCATTTGTAATTAGGCCAGTGCCCCACAGTAGTCTTGTTCGGATACTGCTTCCCAAGTGTGTGATGTAGAATCTTTTAGGATGTCCACCACACTTGGAAGTAGTCGTACATTTATTTTTAGATTCTAAAAAACCAGTTTTATTGTCCCTAAATCAGTTCTCTCTGAGACAGAATACTTTTGAGATTCTTGTCAGTGTTACACATTGAAAAATTCATACATGGCAAAGAAGTTCAAATCAGAGGACTATATTTAATTTGGAAGGCTTTCTGCCTTCTTTCAAAGAGAAATAATAAGTGGCTGTACAAAAAATTCTTGTGTACCAGGAGCCATTGAATCTGGAATGGTTATCATTTAAACAGTTAACAGCAGGCTTAAGGAAAGAAGATTCTTCATGTCCATGAATTCCTTCTGTTGGAGCATTCTCCCTGAAGAGGGAAAGTTCTTTCTCTCCCTCTTGTTTTGATGCTGATAAAGCATCAGTTAGCACCCTCCCAATTATCAGTATAGCAGCCTCTTTAAAATTGTTTTAGAATCTCTCTCACATACCAAAGTATGAATTACTAACAAAAAATACAGTTGTCATGTTTGCTGCTATTGAGTGATCTTGCAGTTTCATTTCAAAGGGCACCTTTGTTCATTTTTAAGTAGATGGTTCAGTATTTAGTCTAATGATAGGATAGGCAGAAAATTAATCTGGTAGAGATGGAAGATCCCAGGTGAGCAGAATAGCTGATACTTACTTACTTCTCTGTGTCTTAACGGTCCAAAGGCAGGACTTCTGGGAAGAATTGTCTGTGTATGTTGGACAAAAGCTAATTATTCAGAGGTGCAGAGGAAGTGTTGAAAAAAACTGCAAAACAAAACTTATTTCTTTTTAAAATTCTAAGCATGACATGTATGATGTACTTCTGTATTTCTTTTGTAATGAGAAAGTCTCTATTGACAAAAATTACTTCAGTGAAGCAGGTGGTTTGGAGTAACTTATGCCAGGTTTTTCTTATGTATACGTGTATGTATTTTTTCATTTCAACAGACATTAGATCAGCTTCCACTCACCAATCCTGAACACTTTGGGACTCCTGTTATTGGAAAGAAAACAAACAGGGGAAGGAGATCCAATCATATGTAAGCTAAATATTTTGATATCTGTGCTGTGTGTATGCAATTCTGAAGCTTTCAGTGTGTGTCAAGTTTTATTATTTGTATGTTCGGCTTCTCTTATTAAAAGAAATGGAGGCTGGATGGAAAGTATGGTTTAGCACTCAGTTTGAAAGTCAGATTCATGTGTATTATTGTGTGCAAGCATTTCAAGTTTTCATGTAATCAATATTTAAAATAGTACCAGGTATAGGCAAGAGCTTTTTCTTGGTTTCATTAAGTAAAAAAAAAAAAAGGTGTCATCCCAAATGGAAATGTGATGTTAAGTTATATTGAGAAACATCTCTGTAGTGTTGCAAATGTATTGGACTTGAGCTAAAATCATTGCAATGCAGTTTCTTTGTCCAGCTGATACGAAGTCTTTGTGGAAGGTCCCAGAATCTTCCTACAGACCTTTGGTTTCTCAGTACAGGGTCTCTGAAGGGCTTTTAGAAATAGGTGTACAGTATAACAGAATTACAGAATGCATCAGGTTGGGAAGGACCATGGGGGACATCTGACCCAAGCTCCCTGCTCGAGCAGGGTCATCCCAGAGCACATGGCACAGGATTGTATCCAGGTGGTTCTTGAATATCTCCAGTGAGGGAGACTCCACAACCTCTTTGGACAATCTGTTCCAGTGCTTGGTCACCTGCGCAGTGAAGAAGTTCTTCCTCATATCCAGGTGGAACTTCCTGTACAACAGTTTCTTCCCACTGCTTCCAGTATAGTTTGCAACAAACTTACTGATACAAAAACAAAGTTCAGGATTTCCTAGGTGCCAAAATTCTTGGTAGCTGTGGCCTTGATAAACGAGTGTTAAGTTATCCAGTGCCTATGCTTTGTTGTTTGTGGGTGGGTTGTGAGGTTTTTGTGTGTTTGTGGGGGGGTTTATGTGCAGTTCTTTGCTTGTTTGCTTAAAATTTTTAGGTGTAGTGGTTTTCATGCTTGGGTTATCTTTTTGTGCTTTTTGGTAGCTTGAAATAAATGTTGCCCTGTATATGTAGAGGTGCTATAAATTTACTCAGAAAATTGTTGAGTTACTGATTTGTGAGGAAGTGAAAGAAAAAGCTGAAAAAACCTGGCATTACCACAAAGAATGTGATTGTAGCATCTTTGGTGTCTCTGACTGGGTTGTACAGGACATTATTATGTCAGAAGCAACACACTTAACTTTATCTTATGATTAATACTGAGTTAACTGAGTTAAAAGGCAGTTATGCCAGTATCTGTGCAATTTGAGTTAGGAAGTAGTATCTCCAAAGTAAATTTTGGCTTTCTCTTTAGTCTTTGACTTTTTTCTTTTCCTACAAGAGATTCTTGAGCCCCAGAAAGCAGTCTGAAAGACTTTCATATATTTTAAAAGAACCATTACTTTTAAAAAAAAAGAATATTGAAGGAAAAAGAAATAAACCAAAACAATGCTAAACCAAAACAATTATCATCACTGGAAATAACATAAAATTAAGGTGGGGAGAAGAAAATTCTCCTTAGACTGTACATCTGTTGCCTTCTGTTACACAAATGGTAACTGTGAGATTTTTGTTAATACTGAATTTTGTACTCAAAAGCAGTTATGTGACAAATGGAAGATAGCTTTTAAAATAATGGTGGTTGTGCTCATTAAAGGTGCTGTGTATTTTCTGAGAATTAACCTTTGAAGTGAATATTAAAAAAAAGATGCATAGAGAGCATCGGAAGTGATTTTTTTGTTTGTTTGTTAATCAGTTGCAAGTAATTGTAATTGGAGTAGTGTTGTACATTTAGACTCCTCAAATGGCTAAAACCAGGTGCAACTTTGTATTTGAACAGTAAAGACAATGGACAGAAGCTTTTTAAACGAAAATGTATTTACACCTTGGTCCCATCTACTTACATTCCAAGACTTCATTCAATGTGAAATTGAAACAGCCATAGAAATGCTTCACTGCACATCTTCAAAGAACTGTTTAAGGATAAATAGACTTACTCTTTGTTATTCATCTTTGTATCTGATGTTTCTTCTTCAAAGATTTGTCCTTTCTCAAAAAAGCTTTCCATTCTGTGTGGTTGTTAAAGTAAAAGCTTAGAGAGATTAAGAGGAAAAACCAAAACAGTTTAGCTTAACATTGGTCCAAAACTACAACTGCAACAGTATTTTTGAACAGCATTTCTGTACGGCAGAATGGTTTCACTTTGAATGCACCCTGACAGTACATTTCTCTTCTTCCATATGGATGCATGGTGGTGTTTTGTATGGGTTTTGCATGTACTACTAGTAAATGTGCATTTCTGAGTTTGTAATGTTTGAATTGTTACTATAATATAATTATAAGTACTTTATTCATTTTCATGCCAAAACACCCAACAGGCAATTCAAGTCACTGTTATTTATGCCTCTTTGACAATTAGCTTTGGATCTCTTGTAATTATAATAAGCAAGTTTTGAATAGTTGAGTTTTAAGTCTCTTTCTGTTGTTTAGTCCCGAAGAAGAATCTTCATCCTCTTCCAGCGATGAGGATGAAGATGATAGGAAACAAAGTGATGAGTTATTAGGAAAAGTTGTGTGCGTGGACTGCTTCAGTGTGGATAAGAAGAAAGCTCTGTGGTTTCCAGCCTTGGTAAGAGTTTCATCTTTATTATAACTGAGCACAGTTTCATCTTTATTAAAATTTTGTCATTTTCCAGGCACCAAAGAAGGGTGTGGGTTTCATTTTGTCATTTTTTATTAGAACTTAGTATGTTTTTTTGAATTGGACTTTACCATAATAGTCAAAGGAATATCTAGATGTGTTTGTTTAAAAAAAGGAATTGCTAACATGGCCTTAGTTTTTCCAAACAGCCAGAGCTTGTTGACCTAATTCTAGCTCAGCAGTGCGTTCAGTACTTTTGGACTAAAATTTCAGGGCTTTTTTTTTCTAGGCTATTGCATGTCAATTTTCCAAAGTACTGAGTTTTATCAAGGAAGGAAATATAAAGTAAAAAGAGAGGGAAAGTTTAGTGATTACATAGACATGATTTTTCAACATTCAATATAAACACATTTAATAATGAAATCAAATGTTTCTTTCTTGATCACTACAGTACGTAGTGGAAAATGGCCAATAAATTTACTTTAAAATTACGTTGTAGCCTTTCAGTACCAGTATTTTTTCTCTTCCTTTATTCTGGCTTAAAGACACCTTTTAAGAAATAAACTTCTAAAAAAATATCACAGCTAGTCAGTCTAGTGATTGCATGTAGACTCACTGATTGATGTTTTTGGAAATTAATGTGCCAGTACCATGCTTTTTAATTTTATTTTTAATTGTAAATATTTGACTGATTCCTCCCTGACAATGAAAGCTTAACATGTTTATCCAATTTCAGGGAGACTTGTGCTCCGCTTTTGAAAAGATACCATACAGTAACATTTAACTCTTCTTAGTGTGTGCAGTAGCTCTCAATTGCAGCTTTCTGCTTGTAACCTGCTGTGTCTTGTAGTGTAGCCCAGCAGCTTTCCAGCAGGAATTCTTTTGGAGAAGTTGGTGGAAGAGAAGAAGTCACTGAAATCTTTTTTACAAGGGAGAGGGCAGAATGTACAGCAAGGAGATACCATGTTTACAGCAGATAGCTTTAAGTGAAGTTTTCAATGATAAACCAGAAAAATGGAGATGTTTCTTTGCTGAAAGGTGTCATCAAGATGATGCAGTATCACCTGCCTCTCTGTTCACTCAGAGAAGTGGTCAGTGAAACTGGCTTGAAAGGTTTTGTGTCACACTGTTGGGTTTGCCTTTCTGGTCATGCCCATGACAGGTACCAGTTTCCATGGCGTACTCTCTGAGAATTGTTGCTTCTGCTCCAAAGATGTACTAAAGATACACAATTATTTCTCTGGCTTTCTTTGGAAGACTGGAAGCTTGTTCTTCGTGGAAAGCTTCCTGCAACAAATGAAAAGCAGGGGGATAAAGTTTGAGGGTGAAGCTTAACTCTGAAGTAGCTTATCCTAGCTTAACTCTTACTTTAGTAATCAGGTTTATAGCTCTGCAAATAAACATCATATTGTATTTAACCAGAAAAGCTGTGCCAAAGAATAGAATGTATGCCCCAAATAGCTGCCTTGTTTGGTTTGGTTTGGTTTTCTTTGTTATAATTCCCTCCCCAGTAACAATGCCTCTTGGCTTTTTTACCTTGTAAGCAGGTAACCTCTGCTGCATCAACGAAGTAATCTTATCTTATTACTGATGAATTTTGCATAAACTTTGTATTATGGTAATTGTAATTACATGAATAATGAAATGAAAATTCAGGTTTAATATGCTGAAGAATGTGTATCTCAGCATTATTTCTTATTAATGATACTTGCACAGATACTTTGTGTATAAGCACAGAGGACATTGCACAAGTTTATTATGTGAAAACAAGTTCAGGGATTAGTGTAAACCTTTACAGCAAGTAACAATTAAGATTAGTAGTGGAAACTGAGTACTTTAGATATCAGGCCTCTAACCAGATAGATTATCACTTACAAATTTGAAACTGTAGAGGTCTAAATTTGGTAAAAATTGTTCTGAGGACTCAGTGATTGACTACATTGTTTTAATCCGGCATACCTGTTTGGGTTGGTGGGGTTTTGTTTGTTTGTTCACTTGTTTTTATTAGTTCTGTGGGGAGGGGGTGAGTACAGTGACTAATTGGAATTGTAAAAGGACCTGACAGTTGCTGCTTATGTCAAAGAGTGTGATTTAGTAAGCCTTATAGCATTGCTTAGTTTTAATGTGTAGTTAAAGGCTTTTGAAAGGTGCAGTGACGAAATCTGCCTGCAGCATTTTCAGAAAATTGAGTTTACACAGGATCATCTCTTTCATCCTTCTATGACTCCAATGAAGTTTGTTTTGCAAGGAAATTGAGAAAACTTGATTCAGGCAAAATTGAGGTGATGTTGCTTGATGTAAAGGCACTAGATGAGGTTGTGGTAGGATGTTTTCCAAGCTCTGAATGGATTTTTGACTACTAAGATCTTGATGCTTCTAGAAAACCAGCAGCTAAAGCCTGTAGGGCCTTTCTCCATCTTTAAAGAGCTAGGAGTTTGCACTTGTCAGTTTAAAATAGAGGATGATAATCATTGTCTTTTGCCTTGACATTGCAAAATACATCTCAAGTTGAATTTCAGTTTAAAAGTTGTAGTTTTCTGAAGTAATTTCACTGTAGACTGTAGAATGCACTGCATTTCGAACTTGGTCTGTTAAATTTTGTTTCTCTTGAGTAACACATTTAGCCTGTGCTTTGTGATACGTAACTCTATTTCCAAATCTCTTGGAGCTTTTGACTTTAGCTCCTAAAATGCTGCATGACTGGTGACCTATGCAAGGAGGAAAAAACCCAACTTTTGCCACACAGTATGTTTGTATTTGGTGGAAAATCAGGACTTAAGGCAACAGTTGGTATGAGAGAGAAGAGGTATTTACCTGTGCTAACTTACAGCTACAGTCATCTGCTGCTCTTTGAGGTTTTATAGCAGCCAGAACTTAACTAACTTTCAGGGAACTATACTCATTATGAGACAAGAGATGAGTGATAGAGAGGGGTTCCTTTTCTGTTTTATATCTCTGCCAATTATGTATATAAAAATAAAATTTTAAAAATTAAATTCTTGAAGCTTTTTGATTTGTGACTTGTATACTGGTTTAACAAAACTTAAATAGCTTTTAAAATTGCAACAAATAATTCTTATGTTGTCTCGACTTGATTCTTACGTTGGCTCGACTTGATTAGTCTATTTCTTGACTATCATAACACTTGTACTTGAGGTGCTCTTCTCTCCAAGGGAGATTACTTGTAAGTCTTCCCTTATAAAATTTCATAAATCCTGTTAGCTTTTGGTTTTGACACTGTGTGTGATTACATCCTTGCCATTTCCAGAAGTTTTGAGAAGTAGTGTCTAGCTCAGGTGGCAGCACTTGCTGGAATTTCTGTCCTTTTGGGATGAGGAGTGGAATAAGCTGTAGAGGCATGACGGATACTTATTTTTTGTCAGAATGCTATTCTTATGTTTCTGGCAGCAGCCGTCAGTTTCCCTCTAGGAGTGAGCATGATCTCATGCATTCAGTAATTTCAGGAGGTCATCATTCCTGTGTTTTGAGGGATCTCACTTGCTCTCATCTCAGTGTTGCCAACGAGAAATGAGCACAAAAGCTTTTAGAGAGGCACTGGTATTTACTATTACTCTCTTGTTTTAGCTTTTTCTCTCTAAACTTTGCAATTGTAATATCTTTGCAGGTGGTTTGTCCAGATTGTAGTGATGATATTGCGGTGAAAAAAGACAATATTCTTGTTCGCTCATTCAAGGATGGCAAATTGTGAGTAGGAATGTAGAGGTTGATAATTGAATGAAATTTATGAAAGTGAAAGGTAGTATGAGATGTGTTGGGTAGAGTATTAATAACATCAGTAAGTTCCTGCCAAGATTTTTCTAATGTTTAAAAAACTGTTAACAGCCTCATTGTGATGAAATTAGTCTTGAACTTTGTCATTATTAATAATGGCATGCATAAATCTCTGTCTTGGTTTTAATTTCACTGTTAAAATTGTGGCAAACACAGCGGTATTACGTGACTTCAAGAGTGGCCAGAAGCTCTTTCCTGCTGTGGCTGGAATAGAGCACTACTTTTCAGGGATGTGGCTGTAAGCTTGTCCAGCTTCAGAAGGGTCGGTGGGGATGTGTGCAAGCCTGCACATAACACCACATGCACACAGAGAAATCCTCTTTCTCGTTTGAAGGTACTGAGGCATATGTTTATCTCAGTCTAGACTGCAACTGCATCTTATTGTGCTCCTTGCAAAGAGCTGTAATGCTACTCAAAGTAGGAAAAAGCATAGAGAAACAGAGAAAACCAGACTGTCTGGTATTTGCAACAAAACTTTGTGTTCTTAAACTCACAACAATAGAGTTCTTTTTCTAGGTTTTAGTTTCTATTTTAAAAGTTGCAGATATTGTGCTTGGTTCAGTTAAACAGAATGTTTTGCAGAAAGGATGTGGGAATATTTAACAGTTTTGTTGTGGTTTAATTACTCACTAAGTCTAGGCTATTGCTTTACCATTTGATAGTCTTTCAGGCATCAGTGCACATCGCTGAAGGAACACACATAAGATGTGTGCGCACAAGCACATACCCACCTCCAATCCTCCAGAGCTGCAGTTCAGATTTGCTTCCTTGATTATAGACACAGTAGAAATCAGAAAGTGCTTTGTTCTTTCAATTTGGAAGTCTTTAATTTCATATTGACACTAATTTACACTAATACTCATTTATGTTTTAAGTGAGGTAGGGTTCTAAAGTAATGTTAAATTAATGTAAGGGCTTAAAGTATTACATATATGGGAGATTCCAGAAACTACCTGCTTGTGGAAGTAGCATGCTGTCTTTAGTATGCAGTGAATGCATATAGTCTAACCAATGCAATGTAAAAATTTTGTTTTTAATCCATTGACTAATACTGTACCAGACTTAACACTATAGAGTTTTCAGGATACATTTCATATGCTTCTTATGTGTGTCTAGTAAGTGTGTTATAATCTTAGTGGTAGCTTTGCATTGTACTGTTAGTTTACCTTTAATATATTTTAATTTTTTTTTAACACTTTCTAAATTATTTAGTGTTTCTGTGCCACGAAAAGATGTCCGGGAAATCAGTGAAACTTCACCAAAGCCTGACGCTTTGTTAAAACAAGGTAAAAATAACTTCCTGTGAGAAACGCTTGTATGTATTTGCTTAGTTACATGAATTGGACTAAATCTGTGGCAGATTGATTCATGTCTTAAAGATGCTAAAACATAAGATCTTTTCTTACAGAATTATAAATTAAAGGAGAAAGTCTAAGAAAAGTTAGAGGAACTTTTTTTTAAACAAATAAAACCTAACTAAATGAAACCCCCTGAAACAACACCCCACCTTCTCTGCACTGACTTTAAGAGTAGACATGCCAAACAAAAGATGCACACATTGGTTTTGTACATTATTTTAATATTTTTCCTTTTGCTTTAGAACTTTTAAGAATTATTCTCATAATAGTGCCCTGGTAGTTGTAGGCAAGTTGCCTTTATGAACTTTGAAAATCTGAAATTGTGGGTGCATTTGAAAGTTTAAGCTTCTGTGATGAAAATCTTAGAACTAGCTTGTGATTATTGCTTCCCCCTTGCTCTCCTTTTTTGATATATGTAAACTGCAGTGTAAACCTGTTGGATACGGGTTTTCTCAATTAAATTTTGATATATGCTCTATGCACAAGATCCTTGTTTGTGTTTGTAGACACTAACATGGTAAAAATAGTAGTAATAGCTCTGGGTGGCTTGCTGTGCAGAGAACATCAGGCCAGTTTCACTGGATAAGACAAATAAGGATGGACAACATGGAGTGGTTGTTGAGGTTCTTTGAATTTGGGGTGGAATTGTTAATTAGCAGTCTTTCCTTCTCTTCCCCATCACCCCTGATTACTGTTTTTTTAATTGAAATATCTGTGCAAACTGATACTTCCTGCAGTGCTAACAAAGGCTGGTTCTTTTACAGCTTTTGACCAAGCACTTGAATTCCGTAAAAACAGAACTGTTCCTAGTAACTGGAAAACAGAATTGAAAGAAGACAGCTCCAGCAGTGAAGCTGAAGAAGAGGAAGAGGATGAAAAAGAAAAAGAGGATAACAGCAGTGAGGAAGAGGCAAGTGAAGTTTAGTAAAGGGCACAGATACACAGCTGATAAAATTTAGGAGGGCCGTGTATATTTAAGTGGGCCTTTTTAACATTAGGGAACATTTAACATGTTAACGTAGGCAACACTGTTAACATAGGCATTATTGAGTAACTCTCTCTTTTCCTGGTCTGCTGAAGAATTGCTTCCCCACAAGCTGTCTCTCTAGCTACCCTGCTGTAAAGAAGCAAAAGAACTTTCAATCAAGGTGTTAGTCCATGCACTCCACTTCCACTTTTCTTCTCTTTTGTGTTCTGCAAATATGGAGTCCCCGCCTCATGCTTGGTTTTCTAATTATCCATTCTTTCCTCCCAGCCTCCTGTCTAGAAAAAAAATGAAGACGAGAAAAGAAGACAATTATTGGAAAGATTTCATTTCACAGTTGGCTAAGAGGCTGAAAGAGAGGCTTTTGAATCTTTTACTTCTCTGTACCTTCCTGTGGTACTCTAAATCTGTATCTGCCCATAATCACTTTTTCTCTCACCAGAGTTTGAGAGCTGTTCTCTTAATTTGCTACGCAAGTGCCAGTAATGCAGCAGACTTTAATTTCCGATTAGTTACGGGTATTGTAAAGAAGAGACTGAACTGATTTGGGTCTTCAATGGTTGTTAGGGTCCTTCTCTCAATGCATCCTCCCTGGATACTGTGCCTCTGGCATACCAGAAGATAGTGTTTGATCTTTCAGTTATTCGTTCCTTTAAAATGTGCTGGGAAACTGTAAAAGTGTGAAGTTATGACTTTGCCACCTCTCCATGATCATCATTTCTTTCTGCCTCCTCTTTAAGCTCTCAGAAGATTATCCAGCTCTGATCAAAAGTTTGCAAGGGGCTGTGCTCTGCTTAGTATTTTGAGAAGCAAGGAATAGTTCCTTGGGCTCAATACCATTTCTGAACTTTCACAGCAGGTTCATGTCCAGCTATGAACATGATGCACGTAGATAGGCTTTTATCTATGCAGAATGACACATGATGTTTGTATAGTGATCATTCCCGCACTACTTTTAGGTGAAAAATACAGAGCCTTCAGCTACAGCATTTGTAAACATTTGGCCTTGTACCTTTTGAACACCTTCTCTTGAGCTCCTCTTAGTTGCATGTGATTGTTTGAGCTAGTCTTTCCATGTGCTAGACATAAAGATTTTATCTCAGACAAATATTGTGGAATTTACTGTATCATCTCTTACGATAATATCTTTTCCAGTAAACAGTGATTTCAGTCACTTGTTGAACTAGGAAGTTTCTAAAACAGAGGAAAAATACTTTTTCTTTTTTTTCCCCCCCCCCTTTTCCTTTCTCTTCTTCTCTGCCCTTGGTGGTCAGTGGCATGTGTGTCTTCTCTCTACCTATATTTGAGCAGTTTCTACAGCTTCTTCTCTTGTTTTTGTTATTTTGTGCCTGTAACCTCCTGGTTATCAAGCAGCATCTCTTCTCAAACAGGACTTGTGGGCCTCCTCTTGGGGCTTTGTCATCCACCTGCAGGTTGTTCTACTGCTTCCCAGGACATGAAAAGTTTTCACTGGTGGCACTCAGGCCATCCATGTGGTCCTACTACCCATAAACCAGAACGAAAACCAGAAAAGCCAAGCTCTTACAAATGTCACCACGGGCTTCAAAAATAGATGTTTATCCTATATATTTGTTCACACCCAAGTTCCCGATTTTGTAGATACATAGATGCTCTTCTATATCTCATATCTATATACATGCTTCCATCCTATATGGATAGATGACATACAAATCCTCTGTACTTACTTCTAAGAAGAGTAGTTGCCTTTTTTTTTCTCCTAATGGAAGAGACTGAAAAAAGAGACTGGCCTTCCTTTACAAAATCCGATGGTAGGTAAAAGGCTTGTCAAAGACCCTCTCTTCCAGTGCTGTGCTATAATACTGTGTGAATTTTTTGTTGCAAGAAGCATGTTGTTGTTTTCCTGGATGTCATTATCCTATGTAGAAGCTACTTTATTTTACCTTGTAGCATAGATAGATACATTAGAGACACCAGAGTGACCAGCTAGCGCTCTGGTTGTCTAACTTGAAAGTAAGCAAATATGACAGTGTGACATGCCTGCTTCATACCGTTATCTAGGAAACCTTCTTGTCTAACTTGATTAAGATCTATTCTGTATATGTTTGAAGATTATTATTAGTAGTAGTATAGTATAATATATATGGACTCTGTAGAGATTCTGAGAAAGTGTAAATGCTTTTCAGAGGCATGCAGGGTCTTAAGCTTTTCCCGTTAGCGCACTTTCTTAGAAAGTTCCTTTGTTCTGTATTGGAAAAATTAATAAGGAGTATTCATTCACTTGCCATTCTGGCACCTCTGTGTATTATCACATTAGAGACAAAGGAGTACTCTTCAGGCATTGGACTGTATAGTGGGAAAGGAGTGTTTTATTCAGCCTCTTCATCACCTTTGCCTTGTTTCCCCCAGTATTTAAAAGGAATACATTCCTTCTTCAAAACTTTATTGAGTTTCCTGAAGGTTTTGTTCAGTGGCACCCCTCACCCCTCCCCTAAATGCTCTGTGGAACTAATGTCTTATGGCAAGTTTTTTCTTGTTGGTGAGGAACATGAGAAACCCAAGTAGCTGCTCATGATCTCTTTTCCAAGATCCAGCAGATGCTGGTAAAAGTCCTTTCCAAGTACCTGCTATGGGAGATTAAAATTTTTAAAAGAAATTACACAGTTTTGAAGTTTTATTCCACTCAAGTAATTTGTTCTCCATGGCCCGTGAAATATGAATGTTCTTAACTAGGCTTTTATCTGTACTACATGCAGGGCTGCAGCATCAGTTTGTACCTGTCAGTGAAGAATTGGGCTAGATGTGCCTGATTTCTGATGCCCCTGCCCTGTAAGAAGGATCTCTAGTATATTGGTTGCAGTTCTCCACCCAGCCCATCAAAGCAGCCTGCTCTGAGCTCTGCTGGTACACTGGGTGTCAAATGCCCATTATGTAATGCCCCTCACAGAGACTTTCCTCTTGCATTGGCTTTGCAAGACTGGAACATTTTCATTGCATTTCTGTTGATAATTAAATGTGAAGGACAACTGTTTCAGCATATTGTGAATACTGGTTCTTAATTTTTTTGCCTGTTTGATCTAATGTCATCCAAGTGCATTTAATGGGTAAGAGGAAGTATAGAACAACAAAAAAACCCTACTCCCTGATAGTAGTTACAGCCTTTCCTGACCTTATTTTCAGCTGTCCATCTCTCTATTAAATAGATTCAGTAGATGTTGGAGAGTTTGGGGTTTGGTTTTGTTTGTGTGTGTTTGTTTTTCCCAGTTCTGTTTAGTAATGATATTCTGTTTCTGTTGTTTTCTCAACTGTCTTGGTACAACTTTAAAGACTGTATGTTTTGTCCCCTTTCTTCAGGGTAGGTGAAACTTTAGTACAAAGAGACTGTTGAAGAATGGAAATTATAAACGTGGAATGAAAATACACTAAAGAAAAATAGTTTAGATTACTGAATAACTAGTTATTTTTGGAAACTTTACAAGTAGTATTAAAAATTAATGAACTCATATTTGGCATAGTGTTTTGCAGTAGCTCAGTCATCAGAATTTCTTCAGAATTTGATATATTAATATCGCATTGCTACTAGTTGCGGCAAGCCCCATTTCCAAAAGAAATTATGAGCTGTTATAAAGTAAGCCATAGTGCTTTGTTATGAAACTCCACTGTTTATTAGTCTAAGTCAATCTAATACAAAGGTTTATTAGTGCAATGAACTGAACTTCCAAAATATCCGTTGTTATTTCAGTTCTGGGATTGATCCTGCTCAGCACGCGTTCAGCTGGTACCCCATGGCAGTTCGCATGCAGTGCCATTGGCTGCGGTTTGCCAGTGCAGTGGATTAGAACTCCTAAGAAAGTGCAAGCACCATTTTCTCTTTGACTTCATCTCTGAAAGTGACGTAGTCTATCCAAGAACCAAGGAGTCACTTAACTGCAGTAGAAATAGAGCTGAGATTTCTGATATAATCTCTTGGTCATTAATAGTGCTGTCTCCCAGACTTTCTGCATAAATGGATGAAATTGAGAACACATCTTGATTTATGGTATCACTTACGATACTTCAGTGATCAATCAAAAATCCAGTTTCAATGTATGTTTACAGTCAATGTTTTATACATTTTGAAACACTGTAGTTTATAAAACTTGGTTTCATGTGGCATAGCACTGGGAGCATGTATCTCTCAGTACAGTATCCTGTTGCTGACTACAGTAAAACAAACTTAAAACATTTAAACTTAGATTATCACTACCTTATGTTTCTTAATGAAGGACTGTAACTCAAAATGGTGACAATTTTCTTGCATGCATTGCTTTAAACAGGAGGAAATAGAGCCATTTCCTGAAGAACGAGAGAACTTCCTTCAGCAATTGTACAAGTTCATGGAAGACAGAGGTAGGCATTTTAATTAGCAGTACTTTGAAAAATTGAGTCTGTAAACTAGTAGTGGTTTGCAGTACTGTTTTGGAAACGGGGAAACTGTACTCATCCCTTCTGACTTCCCTATTATTTAGAAGATGAGTCTGTCACTTGACTCATCTAAAATGCAGTCCCATATTTCTGCTTTCAGAAGTAAATGGATAGATCTAAATATATATGCTATTATGTTTTGTGCATATCGTACTATATTTTCTATTGTGTACTTATGTATAGTCAAACACTTAATATTCTCAATCGTACTAATTTATATTCTCAGTTTAATAACTTTAAAATACCAACACACACACTTTTTAGGTCATGGAAAAATAAATTTACTTTGTTCTGATTTTCTTGTGTGAATCCCAGTTGCTGATGTGAATGAACATTATCCATAGATTGAGATGTTTTTAAAAGCCAGTACCATTCATTATGTTAAATCTTTACCAGGTTTTTATACACTGCAAGAAAAGGGCAGTGTCTGTAGAGGCAGGAGTGAGGGTATTTGCATTTAAGTTACTCTTATAACTAGTTAAATTAGTATCTTTATTAATGCCATATGAAATGAGTTAAACTGTTTACATGAGATGACAGTGTGATAGCTACTGCTAGTACAGTCACATAGGAAGTTTTGGCTCTTCAAGCATTGTGGGATTGCTCCTGGTGAGGGTTGGGTTTTTTTTTTTTATTGCAATGAAAGGACTATTGTATTTTTAGATCTAATTGTTTAAGTGGGTGAAATAAAATTATGTATAATAAAGTTAGCAAGAAAATTTGCATCATTTCTGCGTGTTCAGAAATATATGGAAGAGTGTATATATATGCATTAAATAACACAATCCATTTTCCCTCTAGTTCAGT
Source organism: Coloeus monedula (assembly GCF_965178545.1). NCBI lineage: Eukaryota > Metazoa > Chordata > Aves > Passeriformes > Corvidae > Coloeus > Coloeus monedula. Next base: position 48,007,550 of record NC_138782.1, on the reverse strand, counting down.
AAGTAACACTCTTGAGTTTTAGTTTCATGAAAAGAAAGTACCAGGTGCAGGAGGTGAGGTTTACAATACTGTATTTAAGAATAGTGCATATGATGTGAATTTCATGCTATTCTGAAAAAAATACTTCAAAACACCCTAACAACTATCTTTGTTACCCAGGGACTCCTATTAACAAACGACCTGTATTAGGATATAGAAATTTGAATCTCTTCAAATTATTCAGACTTGTACACAAGCTTGGAGGATTTGATAACGTGAGTATTAGTATGATGAGTACTCCAGAGCCATAAAACCTGAGGATACTGCTTGTTTTTGTGAAATAATTTATTACTCTGTGAAGTAGTGATAAAGAACACAGGACCTTTAGATGTATAAAAGTTTTCTACTATGGCTGCATAAGACACCTTGTAGCTCTAAAAGCCATGCTTTAACATGAACCAGAAACTAGTTAGGTGCTACATCTACTCAGCATTTTTAATTACTGCTGCATAAAATCAGCCAGCATCTCTGTTTTTGTAATATTTCAAGAAACGTTTGTCTGATAAAGTTGTTAGCTCCAAGTGAAACAAGGCACTGCTCAGTAAAATCTCAAAGACAAGCAATTTTGTTTAAGGTCTGATGCGAGACCCTTAATTTCTATTTATTCTGGGTGATATAAAGAAGAATTTGGTGACTGGGATTAGTGACACGGATCTTGGGAGGAGTAATTGAAATATACAGCATGCATGGTCAAGCAGATTCTGTTTGTGCTTTGAACTACTTCCTGAATGTAGCCTGTCAGCTGAGGAGGTATGTTTGTGCAGTGACACCTTTCTGATATACAAGACAGGATGTGGTACTTGGGTATTGCAGTATATCTGCTTTACCTTCACGGATGGTTAGAAATGAGCACATCACGGAATTTTGTCACCAAAGGGCACGTTAAGGATGTAATGAATGACTGGTAGGCACTATGTCTGGTGCAGTACTACCAGGGCTGGGTGTTGTTAATGCTTTGAATTATTTTTTTATTTCCAATTTAATTAAAATTCTAGCTCTGATAGTTAAGAATTACTTTAAATATAAAATAAAAATGATGTACTGATTTTTCTGATAGTTATATTTTCTTTCCTCTCTTTTATTGCAACCTGGAGAGGAAAGCCTGCTGGGGCTTGTTGCATTGCAGAAATGCTAAATTGCTTAAAGTAATTACATTAGACTACAGTTTGCATTACAGTGAAATACTGTGTGTGATAAATAATAATTTTATAGATCAGAGGAAATGACTTACATTTATTTTCTGAAGCTGTAAAGTTTGTCAATTTAGTTTTTTTTGTCAGTGAGTTAATTCAAAAACAATGACTTCATTGTCTTTAACAGATTGAAAGTGGAGCGGTGTGGAAGCAAGTTTATCAAGATCTTGGAATCCCTGTATTAAATTCAGCTGCAGGATATAATGTTAAATGTGCATACAGAAAGTAAGTAATAAAGCTATGAAGTTTGTGCTAAAACTACAGTGAACTGAAGTGATGCAGTGCTAGGGGTAATACACATAAAATCCATAACTCTTTGGTTATAATACAGTTTTTTAGGCTTTAAACCTACTGTCTATGTCTAGCTTCTCTGGGTAGTATTTTCCTTCTTGAGTCAAACTTGCTTATCACAAACAATTTTTTTTTTTTAGGTATCTCTATGGTTTTGAAGAGTATTGTACATCAGCTAACATTGAATTTCAAATGGCATTGCCAGAGAAAGTGACAAACAAGCCTTGTAAAGACTGTGAAAAAGAAAAAGAATTGAAGATGCGTGAAGAACCAGAGCAGGATGCAAAAGAGATAAAAGTGGACAAGGATGAACGCAAGCAGGAGGAAGTAGCAGTAGTACAACAAGAAGAAAAAAAGTTAGCTGAGAATGATAATGAAAGCAAAGAAAATGATAAGCCCTCTGTTCTGGTAATATATTTTAAAGTCCGTCTTATATCTTGCTTACGAAGTCAGTTGGTGTGTTAATAACCATGAATTAATATAAAGATTGAAATCTCTATGATAAATCTAAAATAAGACAAAAACTCACTGTAAACCTAATTCAGAACAAGACATTTGAGCTATATTTACCCTAGGTGCCTGTTTTACGGGGTCGTGATGTCAAAATGTCTGACTGCTTAGAAAGCAGCTTCAACATTCCACTTGTTTGGGGACCTCCTGGGTGAAATGGAGACTATTTAGTGTCCAGCTTTATCCTTATCTGGATAGTGCATGCTCACAGCTAACTACACTGCTGATATTTTCATTATGCATTTAGTTATGCATGTAAGCCCTCATAAACACTGCTGTTACTTCTGTGTTCCAGTGAAACCAGTGAAGCTCTACAAAGACCTGAGCCATGTGATGTACACATGGTCTAATGTAGTTTAGTGGTCCAGAGAGACAAATGGTTATAGCTTTTCAAAATCCAATGTTGATTCAGTGGCTTTAGCAAAGGAAGTTCAGAGCAATAAACTGATGTGCTGCACTGTACAGGCCTCGCATTTTGCTGTGGAAGCAGTCTGGCTCCTCAAGTCAGTGTGCAACACAACTGTAAATGCTTCTGCATATAAGTGGCAGCCAGCCCTGGTCTGTCTGCTGGTATTCTCTGGGAGGAATGCCAGATGGGCCAGTACTGGTATTTCTGCATCCCAGTGAAAGGTTCACCTTGGGGATTGCTTTGCAGTCCAGGTCTAAGAGCTGCATGCCTATTTCATTGTGATAAAACAGGCTAGGATACTGGCTACAGCTTTAAACTCTGTTAGGTTTAGCCTAAGATTTTCAAAAGGAAAAACAGCAGAGGTGCTGTAATTTTAGGAAAAGCCCCACACTGTAGCATTGTTTTGCACTTATAATTTCAGTGTCTTTTGTCTGCCTTTTCTTAAATCCTTTGTTTTCACCTTGTGAGTTAACTAAAGGTTTTGTTATCCTAGGGAAACAAAAAAAACCTGCCAGATTCTGTGTTTACTCAGCCTGATCAAGAAAAGGACTTAAATGTAATCAAAACTGAGGATGAAACCAAACTGGAAGATAAAGAGGAGGAAAAGATTAAAGAAATGGAAAATCCTACAGTAAATGTGGATGCTGAAGAAAAAGAAAAATCAGGGTAAGTTATGCTGTTTCTAATCAGATCTAAGTCATATGATATGTGTTTTTTAAATTTTACTCTTGTAATTTGAACTTCAAATCAGACATGCGGTTGTTAACTAGTTTCGTATCTTCCAGAGACCGATGTGTTTATAACTGTGTCTTGGTTAGATCATTGAAGTTCATCGATCTATTATTTAAAGAAAAGGCAGCTTAAGTTTTACAGGTTCCAGGCCTAAATATAAGCTGAGTGAGAACAGAATATACAAAGCATAGGTGACTATTTGATTTAGTACAAAAATATTGCAGTCATTGCCAGCAGTATTTTTCTACTTGATTTTGGTACAAGTATATGGCAAACTTGCGGTTTCCAGCTTTTGCTTTTGGACAGTGGTGTGTAATGTGGGAAAAGATGGAAGCACTTTGCACCGCAAGGTTAACAGCCTTGCCGTTGAATAGGCCTGGTACTGGCAGGAGTCTCTTGTGCAGACCTTCAGACAGGTGTTTTGAAAGTAGGAGATTGAAGTAATAGGGATGCTCGGGGCTGTCTAATCGATGAATATGTGGGAATCATTTGGTTTATGGAATGTGCAGGTTTCCCTGTTTAAGTGCAGAAAAATCTCACAAGTGTTTTTCAGCAGCCACACAAAAAAAATACAACCAGAATATAGTCCTCTTTAATCCCCAGTGTTTTAACAATTTGTATTCTTACAATTAAAACAGTCATACAGTATGATTTCAAGTGTTAAGAACACAAAAATTGCCCTTAAGAGGTCAGATGGGAGATCTCTTTTAATACAGTATTTGTCTTTAATAAAAGCAGTAGCAGATGCTTAATGGAGAAGCTGTTACAAGAGGAAAAGCAGATGACAGACACCTCCTTAGACTTTCACAGCAATCTGTATATCAGGGATGTGTTGGGTTCTGCAGGGGTTTTTTGTAGTTAATACCATCTGTTGCCTGACCAGTAATTCCCTTGTTCATTGCGGCAATTTTTTTGTTTAGTAGATCAGCTGTCTTGATCTTCTATCTAAATATCATTACCTCTTAATGCTTTTTCTGGCCCATTAAAAGGTGTGGCCAGAATGTCATAGTTTAGCATATTGGTTTCTGATTCATTGGTAGTAGTATTTTTTTTTAAATTTTATAAAGGATTTTGATATTTTTAGCAGATTCTGGAATGATCCTTCTGTAAAGTGTTTTTGTCCTCTGGAATATTTCGTTGGCAATTTCTGTAACTCAGAAATGCAGAATACAGAAAAATCAAATTTACCTAGACTCAGTTAAAGAGCCTTTTCTCTATGGATGTGATGTCATTTGTATCCTATGTAAACTTTTATGTTTTAAAAGTCTAATTGCTGGACTTTTTTACATTTGCTATTTTAAGGTGAACTAGGTGATTTGTACTGTAACAGGTTTGCAAGATTTTCGAAATTATTAATGACTGATTTTACAATGCTGCTTTCAAAATATAGAACTAAATAGATGGAAAACTTTGCAATGCTTAGAAAATAGCAGTTTTTAAAGTTCCCTAAATTGTGTATTTGCATGTTTGTGATGTTACTTTATATTTATTTACGTACCTGGAAAGTATGGTGGCTTAATGCTTACCATGCTGCTGTAGTAAGTGGTACATGACAAGTTAGAAGCTGCATTTGCTTTTCAGTAATCATTTATTTTTTTACGTTTGGGTGTTTTAAATCCTGATTCATGTCAATTTGCGTTATTTATGACATTAGGAAATGTTATGAGTGTTCCTAGTTTTTTATTTATGAAAGCAACAAAAATCTATAGAAAATACTTACTTCCTTTTAAGTTTTTCCAATTCACCTGATAGTAATTGGGTGAATTATTTTCCCTCTGCTCCTTCTTACTCATCCCAGTGGGAAACTCTTCTAAGTAGTATTTTGCTATTATGACTCATGGAAGATTGTAATGAATTGCTTTGAATAGGAAGCATAACTCTAAAAAGAGGTGTAGGTGGTGATGTGGTCATTGCTGGGAGGTATGCTATGTTTCAAGGAATAATTTAAGTTACAAAAATGGAACACATAGCAGTTAATTGTAAGTATGCATAAGCAATGTTACTGTAGTAACACTGTTAGCATGATTACTTTTCCCTTCTACCCTCTGATTGATAGGGAGTACAAAATGCACTTGTATCTGCTTTAAAGAGCTTTTAAAAATGTCACTGTCATACTAAAGGCTAAACAATGTTTTTAGCATTTATACCATAAGGGCTTAAAGGAATTTTGTGGGGCATTGTATTAGATGTTGTACTTCCCTATACCCAACTTCATTGATTAGAAGTAGCAGAATTTATACGAAGGTGGAAATGCTGTGGTTGGAGTTCTTTGTTGAACTGAAATGCAAAATGAGAATAGGCATTTTTGTAGGTAGAAAACTAATCACACACGCCAATACCTGAAATGTAATCAGAATACATCAGTGTGAAATTCAGACCGAAATTTAGTTATTTGGTGTATTTAAAATGTCTTCCTGGAACTTTTTTAAAGTTATGGATCATCTGTCCTTCACAGTCCTAACAAAATAGCTAAACAAATCTAATGTTACATAAGGCAGACTTGTAGGGTTTTCTGTTTGCATATATGTCTGTAGGACTTTGGATATCTTCATGTAGCTTATTTGTCTGTAGACACAAGGAACCATGAGGACAGAAAAACTTCTGTGTTTCTTCTTGCTGACTTTCTTTTGGGAGGACTGGATGTAACTCCCAGCTTGCAGATCTCAGGAAATACTACTGGAAGCCAGGGTTGTTTATTTTCTACCCATTTTGTTTCTCTGTGCAATGCCACATGTCTCAAACCTTTGAGATTGCTACCACTTGAATTGTATGGTCCCATCTACACAGACTTTAACAATCTGATGAAGAGGAAGAAAGACTCAACTTTTTCTTCCTTTCTTCCCCTGAGTGCCAGTTTCTTGCCTGCTTGTGTATCTGTGAATACTGAGAGTAGAGATTCAAAGGCACCTTGCCCTTTATTCTATACATGCTTTTCTTATTTGCTTTTTGCTTTGTTGTTATTTTTTTCCTCTGTAGCTAGTGGAAGATGCCTGAGCTAGATACAGGTCGTGCAACTTGTGGTCATTAAAACAAGTTTTAAAAAAAGCCAGTAATGTGTTACTTTCCATGTGTCTGTCCCAGAGGGTCCTTTACAAAACTGACTTTGTAAATTGTCCTTCTCCATAACATTGGAAAAAGTACTTCTACTTGGCCACTGAATAAACAAGAAAGTTTAAAATCCATCTTCTTCACAAGTTTCTGCAACCTTCATGTTGTGGGAGTAATGATCTTCAAATGTAGCATTGCATAGTTGGTGTGCTGTTTCCTTTGTAGCATCTAATACTAACTATTCTAACTTGTTGAACACTTGAGTCAACGTCCACATATTGAGAACCGAGATGTTTTTCTACACAATGAACAATGCAGACCATTGAATATGTTCCAAAGAGACTGAGGCCAGGAGCCTAGTGGAGTTTTTAGAAGGTGTGGGTTTTTTAGTAGAAGCTAATAAAATGAAAGGTAAGTCTTAAAAAATTTCATAGTAGGTGCAGTTTGGAAACTGAAGGGTAGGTTAATTGCTTACTAACCGATATTACTAAGATATATATTTTTTTAAACCAGATAGTTAATTAAACTCCATGTTTCTTTGTTGGTTTTGGAGTTTTTATTGAGAAAATTTTTTTTGTTGGTTTTGTATTTTATTTTGGTTTTAGCACTTTGCTCTAAAGCAGCTGTGACGGACCACTGTCAAGAACTTTATACTGAAATGAAAGGTTAAATGCTGAGAATCTGGGTAATTTTTACTTCTCAACAAAAATTGGCATCAGACTTGTGTATGGGTAGTATTTGAATTTTTGAGGTGCCCAGGTAAAATTCTTTTAAGAATCCTAGTTACAGTATATAGACATTGCAAGATGTTTTGTTTTTGTATTTTCCTTCTTGTGGCTGAGGTGCTGCCTTAACACCAGGAAGGGCTGCCATCTCTGGGTGTTACCTTGTTCTTGCTCATCAGACTTTCAAGTCCTTCTTTGGCTTATGAATCTTCTTGAATTTATTTGTTTCTTGTTCTTGAAAACTGTCTAATTTTTTTATTTCCTTCTAGAAGTGCATAAACAAATGTCCTTAATGCTTTAGGAACCTAAACACCTCTGGTTGTCTGATACGGATGGTTTAGGTCTTTATGGTGTGGTTTTCTGGCAGTTGGTAGTCATGTTTTGACAATATCACAAGGCAAGAATGCTAAACATTTACTCTTTGGTTTAATTCTGTTCAAAACTATCAGCCATTCATTCACGCTGTACTAGTTTGAAAGCAAACCAGTGAGAGACTCAAAATCAGAACTACAATTTAGTAGGAAAATTAAAAATAAATGCAGTAGTACAGAAACACTGCCAGAGTCAGGGTGCAACCTGACACCTTGTCTGGCAGGGTGGTGGTAGCAGTCCGATTAAATGGTGGCTGCAGTCCTCCTGAGGTGATAGATGTGTTGATGCGGTAGTCCTGTAGAAGGGTCTGCTCTTCCTCGGAAGGTCCAGTGGTGGCTGTGTAGCTCTTGTCCTCTGGGAACCCAGTATGTAAGGGCTGACTGTGGTGTTCCAAACCTCAGGTTATATCCAGGAGGGAATGCTTGGTTCCTCCCCCTGGGCGGAGCATCTCACAATGGGATGATGTAGTTTTATGAGTTGTGCAGTGAGGCTGGATGGCCCATTAACAGAAGATATTTCCGGAGGGAGTTATCAGGGATGTGTCACGGAGGAGATAAAGAACACTGCTCTACATGGTTTTAACAGCTGGTGATAGAATACATACTTTTAGTTACATCTTACATTGTAACCTAAGACACACATGCAAGGAAAAATCTTAATCCTAGAGCGTTACATGCATGATTCATGCAGTAATAGCATTTCCCCTCCTGTAAGCAGTAGGAGGGAACTAGGATTAATAAAAGCAGTAATGGAGAACTAAGGGAAGATGGGCAGTGTTTCATGTGAAGGATTTTGCTAAGGTTTATTGCCCTTGTGGAAGAGGACTACCTGCTGTGCCTGTGCTGCTGCTGGAACTTTCTGTATGAAAGTTAAATTTTCTGGTAACACCTATTAGGGATTTTTTGAAAGCAGTTTACAATGGGATTATATAATAGTCAGAAGCTCCATTTCACATATGGGAGAAAGACATTGTTAAACGCAATGGTTTCTTCAGTTCCTTATCTGTTAAAGTGACACATCAGAGCTTTGTGGTGGTGAATATAAAATGGTAGTGAGAAGGTTAGAATATTTGGAGTGTAGAATATTTTATATAAAAGGCATCTCTCTTAGTTTCTGAAGAGTTAAGAACTATATATTGAGATAACTTTCTCCAGTTTGATTCAGGTTTATGTGGAATTGATTAGCTTGGGAAAAGGGAGAACAATGTGTTGTGTTCAGTGCATGAGTAGTATAAACATATGGTCAGAATCTTAGATGGTTGGTGTGTATGCAAAAAAAATGCTTCTAAGAACCATACTTAGTAGTTTTATTTATAGGAACATATTTCTGTGTTCTCAGTTGTGGCGCGTGTTCTATTTATGTATTTCAGCTGTCTTTGTATTAGGAAAGAAGTTTTTGCGTAGTCATGTTTTCAGGAAAGTCTAACTGATTTTTTTTTTTCTTAGTATAGAATACAGACTGATACATACTTGTAATGATTGCTTCTGATACAGCAATAAGCTGCAAATGACACAATAATAAATTGTAGAGTGGCAGTGTAAATGTACTGGCTCTGTGTATTGAGTGGAAGGGAGACATCTTTGGTTTGGAAAAAGTGGTTGTGCCATCACATGTTACATAGCAAATGGTCGGTGTGCAGGTTTTTAACCACGGTAGCTGTCACCAAGACTTGGGGAGTGCTTACACATTCATCAAACACTGGATGCTTCCAAGCTGAATGTGAACCAGTGCTGTAGAACTAGGAAGGACTGTACTCTTCAGTCAGACTTTGGAACCACCCACTGTCTTCTTGAGGAATGTTTCAAAACACGTGGCTGAATGATGAGAAGCAATAACATGGGGTCCTCTCAGCTGTCTGTGGCAGCAGAGGAACATGCTGGTTACAGACTATGTGCTTGCATGATTGATGTGTACTGCGCTACACTCAGGTGTGATTCAGATCAAGGTAGTGCCTTCCCCTTCCCTTGGGACAAGGGACCGTAACTGCATTTATTCCAATTTTCTGTGTGCAGACAGAAGTCCCTGGGGCTTTTGTTTTCAGATTTTCTTTGTAGCTTCAGAGGTGTTGTGGTTTAACCCAGCTGGCAACTGTGTACCATGCAACCACTGGCTCCCTTTCTCCCCACCCTGGTGCATCCAAAACAGAGTACTGTGCTACCAAGGAGAAATAAATTCTATCCCAGCCAAAACCAGGACAAGAGGGAAGACAAATACTGGTAATTTTTTTGGGGAGGTTTGTTATTTTGTGTAATTAAAGATGAGATTCCATTCTCATGGCGTAAGTAAAGGTCTTAATGGCCTCTCTGCCTTAAAACTTAAGGTCACTTTAATACATCTGTGATTAAGAATATGAAGAGAGACTGAACATCTTTCAACTCTATATTATGAGAAGTAGAGGTTAAATTATGCTCTAGGATGAGAAAAAGGAAAAAAATAAGCAGGAAACAAAAATAGAAGCTAATTCCTGAACTTCAAGTGTCAATTATACTGACGTTTATTTCTGTTAGTGGTTCAATTAACTGTAATTACTTAATTGAGCCAATAATTGAAATAATCCTGCTTCCTCAAATTTTCGAATAACCCCAGAAATGGCATATGCCATCTCACCTGCTGTGTAGACCAGTTTGGTGTGTCAGGGGAAGTGTATTTTTGAGTAGGGTTAGGTTTGCTGCAAAACAGGGGTCCTAGGAGGCAGATATAATGTTCCAAATCACACTTTGTCTCTTAGGTTTCACCTGGGCTTTGTTACAGCTCGTGTTTAGTGGCAGAGAATGGGGGTTGAAAGAGGTTTGCATGATGCTGCATTTTCTTGAGTGGTGTAAGAGCAGCAGTGTTTCATCTATTAACTACATCTGGTTGTTAATACACTTAATTATGGGCCTGTTGGTGTTAAATCTTTATATTGACTGACAATGACCTGTGTGTGTGGTTTTAGCCTTTTGAAGATTTTGCACTGTCCTTTGGAACTAATGATAAGCAATATTTGTATGACCTAAACATTTTAATGGTTTTACTTTATTAACAAATAGTTTTGCATTTTAATTCATTCATTTCTTGCTTCTGAAGGTTTATATATTTGTGAGATGGGGTGGGGGTATTCTTTCCAGTCGGTGCTTGTAATTTGAAATGCTTTTGAGTCCTGATAAGCTTTCTGGTAATACTTTGTATTCTAGAACAGTTACACTTGTATTGTTGTGTCTCCTGTACATTGTGCATGCACGACTGCAGCCGCCTTGTTTCATCAGCTGCTGCTTGGATTGTTCAGATTGTTGCAGCTTTGTGGTAGATATTGCTTGGTACTGGTTTTAAGTTGACAATTACTGTCTGCTGCCAAGAGGTTTGTTTCTTTGTTTCTTTTTTTTTTTTTTTTTCCTTTGCCCCATGCCCTCCCTGAAAATGGGATTTTGACTAAACAACATTGAAGAAAATCCAATGGTCTCATGCATACATACGTGGACTAATGAAGTTATGACTGTGCATACTGGATGCCTACAATCACAATTTCCTCTTAGAAGCCTCTGTTTTGTGGCAGTCATGGCTTCTCCTTTGTCTGCACTGCCAGGTTTGAGCTATTTATGGCATTACAAGACAATATCTTCCTTGCAACCATTGGTATATGTTCTTGGGTTTTGTGTTGGGGGGGGGGGGGTTTGTTGCTTTTTTTGGGTTTGGTTGTTTTTTTGTTCCAGGAGCTATATGAGTGTGTTGGTTTCTTTCTGCTCCAAAATGAACTATCTTTGCTTCTGTTTGGTTTCCTGAAATCTTGAGCTTATGATCTCTAACCAAGTCACTCCTTAGAACACTTTTTAATTACAGTCATCTCTGCTTCCATTTTGCTTTTGCTTCCTGACATGCCCTCCGCCTATGTACAGCCTGCTGTTCACATCTCCTTGACCATCCAAGTTACTCAACTTCACAATGATGGTTTCACGCATCTCTTCCAGAGGGCACCAATTTCTGGTATTGTCATGGAGTCTTTGTAGGATATCTGTTGGGACACCAAGAAAGCCATAGGGTGATTAAGATGAGAGAGACTCCAAATTTGTTCAGCTTTCAAAGAGCCACTGGCACCATAATTGCCAGTGTCTGGAAAATCCTGAATCTCTGGCATAGGCGTACTTTACTTTGCAGACAGCATTCAAGGATTGTGCCCCTACATCTTGGAGAGGAAACAAAAAAAAGGCAAAATTTGGCTCATTGCAGTTTTGAAGTGGACTTAGTAATGGAAAATCACAAGCTCATCTTGTTCTCAGAGCCATGGTGGCTCTGCTTCTGATCCCAATTTTTTTTTTCGTTTTTGTATGATAATACCTCTTGAACTGAAATTAGGATTTTTTGTTTAGTGCAGCAGAGAGTATAACTTAAAATCTTTTGAATTACTGGTTGGTGCTTTTTGTTGTTAGCTGTGGAATTCTAGTCGGGATTTTTTCATCTTAGTCTTTGGGTACCTTTTCTCCTGATTTCTTTGGGAAGTAAATTTTTCCGTAAGTGAGCTTTCAAAGCTGGTTTATTCATGTTGCATTTTTAACTCTGGTGGTTTTAACTTCACTAGCAAAGTAGTTCACTGAACATACATAGTTTTATCTATCTGTCTGTCTATCTATCTGTCTCCTGGAAGGCCAAGACTTCATGTATATATGTATATATATATATATAAAAAACTAAAATCTTGGCCTTCCAGAATTAAACTATGGTCCATGCCATGTATACCTGAATAGATATCTCATCTGTGACTTCGTGTACTTGATAGACAAAGAGGGATTTTTTTAGCCTTTGCCTCATTGTGTATGCACTTGTGTGTATATACATATATCTATTTTTACATTTAGTGTGCCTGTGCATATATGTATATGTGACAACTTTAATTTCTGGAGTAATTTCATTAAATCAGTGTGGCTATACTACAGTTGAATTTAGCTTATTGTTCTGAACTACTTCTGAACTTTTGCTAGCTAATTGGATAGTAATACTGCAGTTTTACTTCTGCAAAGGAGCATCCTTTTGCAGAGAAAAAGTAGCTTGGTTGATCTGAGTATTTTCTACTGAAAATATTATGGAAAGGTTTAGATTATTAATACAGACTTTTGTGTTTGTGAGGCTAACTTAAATATTAGTGTGAATCAGACTTGGAGCAGTACTTACATTCGCTTATCCAGACATCCAAACTTACCTCTTCCACGTGTCAGGTTTTTGGATTATTGGCAGTCTGCAGTTGTTGTGAATTTAGTCAGCAACTAAATCTGTTGTGTGTTGCACAGGGTGTGGGATTAGAATGATATGTGGGCCAATAATACTGCTTTATAAGTCTAAATAAGATTAAAAGATATTTTCCCCCATTAACTTTTGTAATGTAGTCTGCCTCTTTAGGCTGATTGCAGATAATTTTCAGGTAACTGAGCAGCCCATAGCTACCATTGACTGAAACGAGCAAGATTTGTGGGTTCTTACTGCTTCTGAAAATTGGTCAAAAATATCTAAAGATGTGTTCAAAATTAGCTCACTTCTGAAAGCAATGAACACCTGCTTGTGTATTTATATAGTAATTAAATGCACATTTGACATATTTAGAATACTTTCGGTGTAATTGTCAAGGAGCGACAAGGTCATAAATTAGCACAGGTTGTTTAATTTGCTAATACAGTCACATAAGGTGTTGGGGATTTTTTTGGTCCAAAATCTGGTTGTGGTTGCAGTAACAAGCTGTTGAGATAGAGTTTATTTATTCTAATAAAGCAAGGATTTTTTTGCGAAGAAAGTTTCAAGAAGCATTTGTAAAACTTGTAGGCTGAAAAATGGAATTTAGAAAATTTTCTCCATATTGAAAAGAATTAATTTTAAGTGAGAAAATTATATTTAAACAAAGAGACTGCATGCAAGAATCATATAAAGATGAGTTTGAACAACTTCTGCTCATACAGATTTTGATGGATTTTTTTTTTTTTCTTTTAGTCACTTTTGCACCTTACAGTCACTGGATTTTGTGTGTGTTGCTATATCCTATTTTGCTGATATTACTCAGCTGTAGTACAGTTTCACATATTTGGAGCCTCCTGTTTCCCAGTCTCTAATGCATCCACAATATTTATCAATATATGTGGTTTGGAACTGAAAAGCTTATGAAGTATCTCATATTAACTCTACAATTTTTTAAACCTTTCAAGAGATGACACGAATAAGGAAGAAGATGAAGATGAAGAAGAAGCAGAGGAGGAGGAAGAGGAGGAGGAGGAGGAAGAAGACAACAATAACAATGAGGAAGAAGAGTTTGAATGCTATCCACCAGGCATGAAAGTCCAAGTGCGGTATGGAAGAGGGAAAAATCAAAAAATGTATGAAGCTAGTATTAAAGATTCTGACATCGAAGGTGGAGAAGTCCTTTACTTGGTGCACTACTGTGGATGGAACGTGAGGTAACTTGAGTTTTAGTTAGTGATTACTTCTTGAATTACTTCTCAAATACACTTATGAATTTTAAAAACTAAATTAATAGACATCTGGAGTCCTAAACTTTCAGTATTGGTGTTCTGTGAAGGTCATTGTACTGTATGAAACTTAGATTTTTAACACTATATAAATGCAGGGCTTTAGATACTTTGAAAATCATCTTTAAATGACTTGTTCAAAGAAGGCTTCATTTGTTCCTCATCTTACTTTTAGATCTTCCCTTACAAGTGACACCTCACTCTTTTCAGATTCCTCCTCTGGCTCTCTTAAGCCGATTTTCTCTCATTCAGTATTTGAGTAGTGCATTTAGCTAAGGCTGTGAGCTCACTCTTGTCAGTGAAGCACAGAGTACATCAGCAGTATGGTATTTAACTGGAAAACAACAAGATTCAGTGGGAAATAAGTACACAGCAAATAACTGCATTTCATCTGATCTGATATCTATCCTCCCTACCCCACCTCCTGCTGAGGCTGCCCTAATCTTCCAAGCAAGACTCTTCTTAGCCTAGTGGCTTCTTATGCTTTCTTTGATATAAGGAGGAGCATATGCTTTTTATTGACTTTAGTCTAGCGTTAATAGAAATAAGTTGAAGTATTTCTGTTGCTATTTCAGACCTCTTTTTTGCCATTTAAAACTTGAAGCAACTTTGAAAACAGTAGAGAAAACTAAAATTTTTGAGCAGCGTATAAGCATGTCTGCTTCTTTCCTCAGTTTCAATGTAAGTGCTCACTGTCCTTAACTATTAGCTTTTCAACTCTATTACTGCCTCTAAAATAACTCCAACCCCCTGCCCCCCCCCCCCCCCCCCCCCAAGTCTGAGACAAGTCTGATGTACTTTTCTCTTTACTTATTTTTCCTTTTCTGGGAAAGCTGAGTTTTCAGCTGAAAGCTGAAGGTAGCCTTCCTCTGTCATCTGGGCATCCTGCCTCTGACCAAGAGGGCAGGACAAATGTCATTTATTCAGTTCCAGCAAGGTCTGCTAGCAAAGGTAACAGAGAAGTGTGATGCTTCTCTTGCTGCTTGAATTCACCTCTTTGCATCGAGGCCTGGTGATTTCCAGGTGCACCTGAGCTACTGCCGAGGAGGACTCTCGCTCTTGCCAGTTTTGATACCGATCTTCTGTAGAATTTTGATCTACATTGATCTACAGGAATAGGATGTGACATAAACTGTCTTCAGGCAACATCTGTAAGCATAGTGGGCTGTGAAGTCAAGATACAAGGGGAGATGCAGCCTGCTCAAGGTGGGAGCTGGGGTGTGACTTGCGTTTTGGTCTGGTCCTTTTTGAGGACTCCCCCCTTGGAGTGCAAGTTGGTGAAATTTTCATCCTACTCACTGAAGATTACTGTGTGTACCATTCCAAGAGGTTTCTTGCTTTTAAACTCTTGTTTTGGAATTCACGTGTAAGCATAGAAGTTATTTTTCTTTTTGAGCAAATACTCATGCTATTATCCATGCTGTGAGGTGAGATGATCAGATTTTTATTTGAGCAGTTCCACTTCAAATCTGAAGAAATGAGAAGTCAAAAATGAGTCTTCTTCACCTTGGAGATTCCAGCACCCCAGTTCTTAAAGGAGAAATCAAGATTCTAAATTTTTAACTTTGCATTTTAAACAAATCTGCAGATTCATATCAGAGGCATTATTTCTGTGACAAGGATATGTTTGATAATAAAAGCATTTTTAGTAACTTGCACTCACTTGAAAAGTAAGGAGTGTTGGTTGTTTGGTCTTTCTGGCAGCAGGACTTGGGTTTATATTTTTACCTCGTGTTTTAAAAGAGCCCTCTGAAAAGGTAGGGGGAGGGAGTGGGATTCTTCACTAAAAAATACATCAGTGATTGAGATTTAGCTGTGGGACTGTGCATGGACTCTGCTAAATGTGGCTAATTTTTTTCTTTTGTGTTTACTTAATTTAATTACTTAAATTTTTAGATTTGACAGAAGACTGTGTAAGCTTCACCTTTAGCCAGCATCTAAACACTTTGATAGTTTAGTATTGTGAAGATTATTCTTGTATGCTTTAATGGCTTGATTTGGCTTTTAGTCAGTGACAACCTGCAAAAGCCATCTGCCTTAGTTGGGTAGGAAGCAATGCCCTCCTCTCCTTAGTCATTGTAGCTTACTTAGCTGGCACAAGTACAGTACAGGGGATGAACTGAACTAGGATTTTCTAGTCATCCAGGGTTTTTTTTAATTCTGTCATCATTCTTCTACTCCTTAAAGTTGACTTTCCTGTTTCCCCTTTTGGTCAAGTATGCCATTTAATGGCCTGTTCTTTAAACTTGTACGTTTGAGCAGAAATACTAAATAACTACTAATGTTTCTTATCACAAGTTAATTTCAGTATCAGTCTGGAATTCAGAATAAGTGTGGGTGGGTGGGTGTGCTCACATGCTTTAGGGTACTTAGAATGAAGTTTGGTAAACTTGATACTCATCTTCATTAGTTGGGCTTTTTCTTAAATGCTTTGGAACCAGTGACACTGAGAACTGTTGAACTTTTTTTTTTTTAAGAGTAGTTAGAAAGTGCAGAAGCTGTACAGCGTTATGATCTTGTTGTTAGCTCCTGAGATTCAGGTGATGTGTGTCTCTGATAAAGCTCTCTGAATGGTAGTGTTCAGTGGAGCCTGACTTGTAGTGAAAGGGAATGGTAGAAATCTACCCTGTTAGAGGGACCTGCTTACCACGTGTTAACCAGAAAAAGCACAGAAATACAGAGAAACTGTGCTTCTTCTCACAGACCAGTAATGTTCTGAATTATGTATGCTTTATCTGTAACTAAAACTGCTTTGGGGCTTACGGTGCCAGTTCCTTCTGTTGTAATTTTAATCTTCAGATGCCAGTGCAAAGAAAAGTGCATTGTGTAAGTGTTTGAGGTGACTTTCCTCTGCAGTGTGTTCCCAGTAATTAGAGGGTGCATATTTAAAAAGCATTTAGATTGTTGAACCTGTGTGCCATTATTGTACGACATCAAATGTATGTTATTCTTGAATGTTTCAGATGTTTAAAGCTAAAGACTTACTATTTTCAACACTTCTTTCCTTCTGTATGTGAAAGTGGTAATTTCTGTCTAAGTTTGTTGAAACATTACTTCATATATAAATTTTATACTTAATGGTCAACCACTGAAAGTAAATGTTTAGCAAACTTTTGGGCCCTGGAGAGTAATGTATGTCATGGGGGGCCAGGGGAGGGATTATTTAAAAAAACAAAAAAGAAATTAAACAAACCAGAATCTCCATCTAACATTCCAGTATTTGGGTATCAGACTAGTTTTCTCCTTTCTTTGATCACAGTCAAAAAAAAAAATTGATTCTCCCTTTTTAGCAGCTACAGATAATATACTGGAACTTTTCAGTGAATTTGCTAAGGCTTGCTAGTTCCTTGAGGTCACTTGTCCTTCTGAGAAAGTGGTACCTTTGCTAGTATAAATCTAGTCTGGAAAAGTATGCTTTCTTCCTCCTCTACTACTTCTGTGGAAGATTGACTGTGCAATCTCTTGACAGTGTGTTGTGGTGCATTTTAGCTTGCAAGTAGTACCTATGGGTGTAATAGAATCAGTGCATACTCTGATGCAAGGTGCTCTTCTTTGTCTTCATTTTGGTAAAGTAGGGAGATTTTGTTTATGAAAGCATTCCAGGTTTTCATATGAAACCTGATTTAAAAAAATAAGTAAATAATAATATCTTATTAAATCCCCCCTCTTGATTTTCAAAGAAATCTGTGTAAACTCTTCTAGGAGCAGCTTCCCATATTATCTCCTTCCTCTCTACACTCATCTGCTCACATTAGGGTGCTGAAGCAAGTACATGTGAAAGACAGCACTGCAGTAAAACAACTCAGGTCCTCTGAAAGTACATGCTTGTAGTGAGAACTGAAGAACTTTTTTGATAATATTTTTGGGTTTATTTTGTTTTGCGAATAGACCTCTAAAGCAAGATTAGTGTTGAAGTGAGTTTTCATGTTAGCAGGTGCAGTTCTAGAAAGAGGCTCTAGTCTGAGTCACACACCCCATTTTAGATGCAGCTTTCAGGGTGCTTCTCTATCTTGCAGTGGAGGAAAATGTAACTTAGGGTCAGGTTGTCAACTGTGGCTTGGAATGTGTCTTTTTTGCACGATCTGTTTCTGCCTGGGGTCCAGTTGTCCCAGATTTAGGCAAACCATATATGCATTCAGTATGTGAGTAGTGAAAGGAGCTGTGTGATGCAAAGGTGTGAAGTGTGGGCAGCTGATTCCCTGGAAAAGATGTGAGATTTCTGTGGCTTCGTCGAAGGG
Organism: Coloeus monedula; assembly: GCF_965178545.1. Taxonomy (NCBI): domain Eukaryota; kingdom Metazoa; phylum Chordata; class Aves; order Passeriformes; family Corvidae; genus Coloeus; species Coloeus monedula. Next base: position 47,989,511 of record NC_138782.1, on the reverse strand, counting down.
TCTGTCTGCTGTTTTGGGTGCAGTCAGGAGTAAAGCAGGATATGCTCTGGCCAGGAACTGTGACTGTCACACATTAGTGTTTCAATTTGTGGTCCTTGGCATGAGGGCTTGCGTGACCACTGCTTCTCATGCATAGTGTTTAAGACTCTCTGGTATGTACAGGTATTCCCTTCAGATTCTGCATTTCTCTCCTTTGGTTCAGTGTGCCCCCATGTCTATCAGCTCTTGCCCCAACAGGCACTGCAGTTGCTGTGGAACTCAGACAGTGTGGGCTGTGCACAGACTTTGCATAGGAGGAAGATTATTTTCTTATTGGAGATGCATAAGAATGAGTGAATACGAATTTGGTATTCTAGCAGTGTATTTGAGGCAGAAAGGACACTGTCAGAATCATCGCTTTTCACCATGTGTTTGTCAGGTCCTATGCTGTTTTCCTGCATGTATTTAGATCTAATAGAATACTCCTACATTTCTCTGGGTCACAAAGTCCATTTGGCAGACACTCCATGGTATTCCTTATGCAAAACATGTCTTTTTCTTGAAGAAGGATTGCTTCAGATAGGGTTTCCCATAGTCTCACAGAATATGGGATTTTTCTATACTGAGCAAGTACTCTGCAGAGTTCTATTTCAGTTTTGAACCTGTTTACTGACGTTTCACCTGGTAATGAGAGTGTAATAGTACAATGACAGTGGTATCTACAGCAGTATAGGCAGTCTTGGTATATCGTAGTCTGCATGGTCTGCTGTGAGATTTTGTGATTTTTATTGTCAAATGGAGGGGAAAAAACCAGAACAAATTGTTTTGGAAAGCTATTTTTCAGACTGCTGCCATAAATGTAAGTTACTAGGATACAGTATTTATCTTCTGAAATCCCTTGTATAGATCATAACTTATAATACATAGGAAAGCAAGTTGGAAACTTGCATGTTTTTCCCTAAATATTTTTAAATTATGTCAATATTATGGATATAGTTGGCAGTGGTTGCAAAGAAGCTGAATTAGGATGGTATCAGTAGTCATTGCATGTATGAAAGTAAAATCAAGTAAGCCCAGCTGGAAACCAGCATGATGATTATGCTCAGCTCCAACTTGTACCAGGTTTTTTTGGAGAGTGTGGTTTGGGGTTTGTGGTGTTTTAAAGTTGATTTTTTTCCCCTCTATTTTCACGTTTACATAGGAGGATCAGAATTTGTATGTACATTCAGGCCAAAGTTAATACAAACTAATTTTTAACTGAACTGTTTCTTATGCAGGTGGTTCTTGAATTTACAGTTTAAATAGTAAAGAGCTTATTTTTATTGGGAGGGAAAAAATTGATTTAAATGATTCCTGAATTTTTTCAGAAATACACAAAGAATCTGGCAAGCACAGTACCATAGGTGCAGTATAGTCTTACTAAGAATGTACTTCTTTGGTCTTGGATTTGTACTTAACAGGTCCAGTCTTGAATACAAGATGCCTGTTGTTAATATCTTGGTGCTATTTAGTATGTTTTTGTCTTGTATCAGTCTGATACAAAATGGAAACCTTTAACAGAAAAGGAACTGAAAAATGTCACTGTGAAGTCAGTGACTCAAAGTTGGTGACTCTGAAGAGTTACTCACACCAGATACGTCTTTGCAGTCACTTGGGATGGAAAGAGTTTATTTTTATTAACTGGCTACATTTTATGTAGTTGAAAGAATTAATTTTATTGTTAAGGTTTTACAGTGTATAAATAGGAAGTATATCTATTAGAGGTCCGTACAGATTTCTCATTCAGGTAGTTTGTTTTACCTGCATTACATGGATTTCTGCTGTTCTGTGCAGACTGGAAAATAGAGGATTTTGCTTTTAGCCTTCAGTGTAAAAGGACTTTAATCCTCTGAACATTAGCTGAAACTGAACAGACTTGAGAATTACAGAAATTACTTGATTCAAATTCCAATTCTGTTTTTATATGGCTACTAATTCTCTTTTTCCTCAGTTAAATTTCTGCTGTGGTGTGATTATCTGCTTAAAATCATAAATGTGTACAATTTCTTTTTCTGTTTAGGTATGATGAATGGATAAAGGCAGACAAGATAGTGAGACCAGCTGATAAAAATGTACCAAAAATTAAGCATCGAAAGAAAATAAAGGTAGTTTTCCTCCCTTTCTCTCTTGTTGCCCCCAGCATTGGTTTGATACATGGTTATGTAATCCCTGCCTCCCTTCCTGACCTTTTGATTGGTCTATAAATGCTTGTTAGGAAAAGCAACTTTGTAGCGTTTTAAACATGGATACTCTTTTCATCATGGTTTTGGGTATTCTCTTTGAGGTGACGAGGGGAAGCTTCTCTTTCCTTCTTTCCCGAATTTTTAACTTAGATGTATATAGTCATTTACAGAAAATAAATGAGAAGGATACAGGTTATTGTCAGTGTTGGGAGCCAACATGGGGGGTTGAAATTTGAGAGCTCCCTGATTCTGGAGAGCAAACCTATGGACTAGTCCGTGTGCATGGAACTTTGTAATTTTATTGCCAAGCATTTCTTTCAAAATTGATTCTTTCACAACTGATATTTGGGCTTAGATGATGACACATTTCTTTGACAGTAGGCTACAAGGAAGCTTTTCCTTTTGCCACTGCTGAGCCTGGCATATCCTGCAGTGCCACTACTCCTAGAGCACTGCTTGTGTTTGTTTTCCCATTTGTTTTAGTGTTGACAAAGTCCCTGTCTCCAGTAGAAAGGTCTTGGCATAGAGTGTAGAAAGGTATTTGTAGTCCTTTAAACAACGAGGAGAGCTTTCCTCTACAGGTTGAATGTTTAAGATAACTGTAAGCATTATGTCATTGTAATCCATGATAAGATGTGTGTTCAAATGGGAAGAGTTTTTGTATCTTTTTTCTCACCTAGAATAAAACTGACAGAGAGAAGGAAGAGAAGTATTCTCCTAAACCCTGCAAATTGCGACGTTTGTCAAAACCCCCCTTTCACGCCAGCACATCACCAGAGACTGGGTCCAAACTTGACAGCACTGAAGCCAAAAATACTGAACAAGCTCCAGTTAAATCAATAGAAATTACTTCTATCATTAATGGGCTACAAGGTATTGTACTTAAAAGCTTTTTCTAATTCTGTAAACAGCCTTTAAACAGGAGTAAATGAAAATGTAGAGCAACTGCTGCAATTAAATGCTTGAGTCTGTCTGGCTAATTATAACATCATCTTCAGAAATAACCCTTGGACAAAAGCAGTGTTGGCAGTTTCTGTGGATTCAGTGTGTCAACAGTCACATTTTGTGTTGCCATCCTTTTTTTTTTTGTTTGATATAGAGGAAAGCGTTTTTGCCTCCTATCTAATTTCTAAATTTTTAATTTTTTATTTACCTAAGCTGTAGGACCCATTATTCATATCTGCTTGTCTGTTGTTGGTAGAACTGTGTTCCCACAGTAGCATTATAATACCTAGTTGCTTCTCTTCATTCTTAGTTTAGATCATGCATCCAGAGAAAGAAACTGTGTATGGTATAGGTAGTTTGGGTAACCACAAACTTTTGTGGAAGCTATGTGAATTTAATAATCATTCCAACTTGTTTGAACTTGGATGACACTGTCCACGGGGTCCAAAACTGTAGGTAGAATAACAATCGACATAATCTAAGAAGCTTAATTTCCTTAGGAAATGAGAAACAAAAAAAAAGCAATTAACGATGACACTATTATTAGTGCAATAATTAATCTGAAATTAACTTTAGAAATCAAGGAGTTACATATATATATGTATATTTATATTTGAGCCAATTGCTGTGTTTCTCCTTGAATCCATATCTTTTCCCACTGAATGAGATTGCTGTTGATTCCTTCTGGATTATATGTCTTTGTTCTTCTCTCAGTTTCCTTATTGCTGATCCTGAATTTTCTTGCAGTTGTCCTATATTCTTCTTGTCCATTTGTTTCCCTAAGTGCCTTTCTTTATTGCTTTCACTTCCTTTTTCCAGGCTGATCATCAGGTTGGTTTGTTAGAGGGTGTCCAATGTGTGTGTTGTTGTTCTGTCCTTGAGACACCGGATTTTCCAGGGAAAATGATGTCTATGTTATGGGCATTGGAAAAAAGGCAGATAATGATAGCATTTGTAACCCCTAAGAAATACGTAAGGACATCTTTCCTTTTCTGGTTTGGGTAATTACACAGAAATTTGTATTTTATGGATTAATGCTTTCTCAACCTCTTCAGAAATTCCTGGAGATGTACTGTATAACAGAGAATCTTCCTAGTTTCTAATGTAGCCATTACACCATGAGTTTTTGAACTCTTCAGGAGGTACCATTTAAGAGAGACTGCTAGAGATCCCTGTAGCATGTCTTCATATCTGTATGATTTTCTTTAGTTGGGTTTGGGTTTTTTTAAATAATTTTTTGTAACCAGAATCAAGACAAACTTTTCTTGTTTTGTTTTTGTTTTGTTTGGATTTATTTTTAATTAGCTTCTGAAAGTTCTGATGATAGTGAGCAAGAAGATGACCAAAGTGCCCTGAATGTACATGCTGATGGCAAAGAGGAATCTCAGCCCGAAGCTGTAAGCCAAGATAAAAATGAACTCCGTCTAAAAGAACAGAGTGGTTCATCCCTTCCAGAAGAAACTAAAGCTCTTACAGATGCAGTAGTGCCCAAGTCTGTATCCAAGTCTCCTGAAAGATTGCGGAAAGAGATGGAAGAGTTATCTGAAGATAGTGACTCTGATGGAGAAGACGAAGCCACAAAGAAGAGAAAGGACGGAAAAAAGGAGATAGTGGATAAAACAGCAAAACCACAAGTGAAACGTGGTAAACGACGACACTGTGTGGCAGAGGAGTCCTTAAAGACCGTGTCACCTAATAGAAAGGATGAGAAGTCCAAAAACAAAGACTCCCTTAGTTTAGAAAACAGCAGTAACAGCTCCTCGGATGAAGATGAGGAAGACAAATCTAAACTGAAAATCACAACGAAAAAGTACAATGGACTAGAGGAGAAAAGGAAATCTTTACGGACAAGTACTTTCTACTCTGGATTTTCTGAAGTGGGAGAGAAAAGAATAAAGCTTCTAAATAACTCTGATGAAAGACTTCAGAACACCAGAGCGAAGGATCGAAAAGATGTGTGGTCAAGTATCCAAGGACAGTGGCCGAAGAAAACACTGAAGGAGCTGTTCTCAGACTCTGATACTGAGGCTGCTGCCTCTCCTCCACACGCTGCTCCTGAGGATGCTGCAGCAGAGGAGCAGCTTCAGACTCTTACAGAAGAAGGTATTTCTTTGCCTAACTGTGAGCTTGAAAAATCTTTGCCAGCAACTGTGGATGTTAAACCTGTTGAGGAGAAACCGGCTGAAGTGGGTGAGAAGAAAGTTGAATTTCCAAGCAGCGGCAGCAATTCAGTGCTAAATACTCCTCCTACAACTCCTGAGTCACCTTCCTCTGTAACTGTGACAGAGTCCAGCAGACATCAGTCCAGTGTCACTGTCTCTGAGACACTGCCACCAAATCAAGAAGAGATACGAAGCATCAAAAGCGAAACAGATAGCACAATAGAGGTGGACAGTGTGGCAGGGGAGCTGCAAGACCTCCAGTCTGAGGGAAATATTTCTCCAACAGGTTTTGATGCCAGCGTCAGCTCCAGTAGTAGTAATCAACCAGAGCCAGAGCATGCTGAAAAAGGTAAAGGAAAGGGTAAACAGAGCTGTCTCCAACCTAACCAGCTCTTATTTCTAACATTGCTGGTGTGTTTTCATTCTGTTATGGTTATGGTGGAGGGAAGCTAGTTGTTGCACGTAGTAGTAGTCTGCTGTCATTTTCAGATGTGTGGAAATGGCATAATCCTCTTGTGAGTAAAATATAATCTGCCAGCAAGTTTATTGGCCTTTTATTAGAAATTGTGGTGGTTTCAATGAGGGATAAAGGGTAAAAGGATGAAGCTTGTACTGGATATGGCAAAAAAAGCCCAAAGCAAACTGTAATAGCTTGTGTAAGGAATATTTATTGTAGCAAGATGGAAGCATTTTAAGCACCCTCCTTAGAAGCAGAAGTTGCTTTTCTTGCATAAAATTTGATTCTCTATAAGTTGTTTGTTTGGGGGGAGAAAGCCCTCCTGCTGCTAGGGTGGTTAGGCAGTCATTTCTAATTTGTATTTTTCTAGAACATTAACTTCATAAGATTCAAGTCAAGCTGATAAAAGCACTGACCTTTTTAGCTGTATTTCACTTTCATATGTGATTTTTCAGATTGAAGTTCCTTTCCTGAAACCACTAGAGAGCAGGTGATAATAAACACTTGTGCACATGATGTCGCTGTACTGCTGCCTGCTTTTTAACTGCTGGCCAGGCTAGATTCAAAAGCTTTTTTCTGAAAGTGACTGGCTGTTTTGCAGATCATCAAAAGTACAGCTACTTTTACTGTGTTGTAGTGGCTAAAAATTAGGAACACAAAGGAAGAAAATATGTTTTGGCTTTAATCCTAAGAAAGAAGTGGGGTTTTTTTATCTCAGTAGATTCTGGCTAATAATTAGCTAATTTTTTTCAAAATGCCCTTAAAGGTATGTTACCTCCAGCATTCTATTGGAAATATTCTTCTGAAAGTATGCAACAAAATGTGTTTCCTTAAAGGAGAGAGTTTGAAAGAGGTGAATGTGTACCCCTCGATAAATACACCTGCTTTGCTAATTAGAGCTGTGTAGGTTTAAGTTGTTAGGGTCTTTTTAATGAAAGTAGTTTATTGCCACTTGAAAGAAGTTTTACACTGTTTAAAAGGAGTACTTTTACATGCATTAGACTTTAACTTCCTCTCTGATTTTGTCAGCATGTTACCTGTTTCAGAAAATTGAGTTCCTTAATTAAAATTGTTTTATTCCAGGAGTCATTTTTAATCTTTAAGTCACATGGTTATGAAACAACGTTTGAAGAACTTCTAAAACACTCTCTTTCAGCAGGTGTACTAGAATTCTTCCATCTTCCTTTTCTACTTTTTCCCTTTGTAGTCCCAAATATCAGTAGAATTTTCCCCTGTTTTTTGTTTGCCTTTCTTTTCTTGCTCTTTTTTAACATTATGTAAGATTTATTTTTTTAATACCTTCAATTAATGTAATTACTGATCACAAGTTACGGCTTTGGTTCTTTTCTCACAGCTTCCAAGTACAGCAAAATTTTAAAAACATTTTTTAGTCCCAGTAGGTCTTGATAACTTTTTAAATAAATGTATTCTTATTTAATTAACAGTATTAAAAAGATAGTAAATCCATGTGGTTCAAGAGAAATTCTGGTGATGTGTATGGGAAAGCAATTCGTAGTCATGGTACATGTGCACTCTGTACAAAGAAACTTTGCCTGCTTTCCATTGTCTTTCACCTCCTCTTGTCACTAGAAGTAGAAAACTGAGCTGCCTTAAGGATAAGCAGGAACAGTTGCACTGTTGTCTACAAACTTAAGCTTTGAAGTGTTTTGTGGGTTTTTTTGAGGCTGAGAAAAAGTGTGCAAGCATTTATTTAATTTCAGTTTTCGGGGTTTTTTTTCCCCCAATTATAGTCTGTACGGGCCAAAAAAGACTTAAAGATGCTCAGGGAGGAGGCAGCTCTTCAAAAAAACAGAAAAGAAGCCACAAAACGTCTGTGAACAGCAAAAAGAAGAGTAAACCTAGTAAGTACAGCAGCTTGGTGTGAAATAAGAGGTGTGAAAGTACTGTGTCATTTGTTTGACTGATTGTAGGAGATGAAGTCTGTTAATAAAAAATGTATTAGGACAAAATGTTCTCATCAGGGAATTCTTAACGCTGTTTAAATGAAGAAACTGCTCTACCTGAACGCCAAAGTGTTTTTAAATGTCTTGTATTATTTCTGGGCCTATTTCTATGAGGTCCTTAATATTCTGTAATTCAGGAAGGCCAAGAAGAGTGAGTATTTCACACATGGCAGAACTGGGACAGGTATCTCTGTATCATGATAGCTGCCTGTTTTAGATGGGAGACTGGGACCAGAAGGAAATTATACTCTGTATTTTCTGCAAGATGAGTTTTTAGAGGTTAGTATCTCTACCCTGTAGCAAATATGAGAATAATTCCAAAAGAATTCAGATTCTTGTTTTCTTCCTGTGCTGTCTGTTACATATATAGTAAATAATGCAGCTTTTGCAGTTGTTTTTAGTTTAGAAGCTCATTGGGATAGAAACCATAGTACTGGATAAGAGAGCTTAATAAAAGCAGAGGTGTGTTAGGGAGACAAGGCTAGCACACGTGTTTGGGAGATAACAAGATCAATTACTGCTCCATTTCACTGTTAATAAAAAAATACCAGGAAGCAGCTAGAGACTGAAGCCTGGAGGATAACTGTAAAAAATGGAGTTAAAGCAAGGATAAAAAGCATATGCCATGCCTTTTTTCCTCTCCCAGCTTCTCTCCCCGCTTTCTAGTAACAGCTTTTAGTAAAAGTCTGTACTTGCTGGTCTGGTATTTGCTTTCACCCCACCTGTCCTTCATGTTCATTGATCTCCTCTTATATTTTCTCATCCTTTTTAATTCCATTTCACTGGTCTCCTCATTTCATAATCTTTATTCTTACCCTTGCATCAGAAATTAACGTAAGAATACAAACTGAATTTGCAGAACAAATACACCATTTTTAGCCTTGCCATTATTCCCCTGGATTTGGTGAATTTACCCCTTTTTCTCAACTTGTGTCTTCATCAGGATGTGAAACTTAAAAGCTACTACCACATAATCTTTAGTGTGTGCTTTTTGTTAGGCTTCGGGCACTACTGGATGTAATAAGGAAAATAAATAGATAAAATGTGAGTCAGCTGTAAGTAAAAAAATCCCAAAAAACTTCTGGCAAAATTCAGATGTATCTGTTAAACTGTCTTTGTGGCAGCTTCAGCTCTTGCCTTTGCATTAAACCAGCCAATGCCAACAAGCAGCTGGACAAGCTCTTTCACACTTCATGTCTTGGGTATTCAGTTTCTACTGTGTAGATCACCAGATCATAAAGGCCAAAAGGTTCAGGGCTCATTTTGTCGACACCTGGGGCAGGTGCAACTGAGGCATACATTTTTCTTAATAAATATAAATTCAACGTGTTTTTAAAAATAACTCTTAACAGTGGAGTTTGTGCAGATTCCCTAGGCATTTTATTCCACTGCTTTGCTAGACTTGTGTTGCATTACAGTCTCTTGCACCTGCTTTCACCCCAGTTTTATTTTAATAATGCTAAATAAACTTCATCCTTTCAATCATTACTCATAAATCTTGTCTTTTAGATAGATTATTTTGTTACTCTCCTTTGAGTGGTTTGAATCAAAACCTGTGTTCAGTTCAGCCTGTTGCTTTATAGTTAGAAAGAGGTAAAGAGGTGAAGTTCTTCTGTTTTGGGTCAGCTAAAGATCTTTTTCCAAAATTAAAAGATTTTATCATCATGTCTGAGGAGATTGTAGAGTATGTCACACATATCCAGATTATTGATAGTGATTTTAGTAGAGGAAAATTAAAATAAAGGTGACATAAGGCTAAGAAAAGGCTGTGTTTGCTCTGATTTCTGCGATACATGTCCTAAAAATGCAGTCAAAGATTTGTCTGTAACTGTTAGCACTAAAATGGGATAGTGGTTTATATATATTGTATACTGCAATAGAAATTGATGTTAAAAAAAGGTGAACAGGAGATGGAACATAACAATGAGTCTTGTGAACTCTTAGAAAAAGTACAGCCCCATGAGCAGGCAGATGTGAATCATTTTGGCCCCATTTATGTACCTGGTTTGTGCTTCAGTGATGCAGAGAGCATCAAGCCAAGCTGCTACACCAGGATGGATTCTGTTGTTTTAAAGTAAAGGATTTGTGTCAAATCCTCATTGTATGAAAATCAGCACAGGGGTTCTGTCAGCTTCTGACAGCCTTTAGTTTGGGCTTTGTTTTGTAACAATGTCTTCTTGTTTCTTCAGCAAACAGCAGCGACAGTGACGAACTGTCTGCTGGCGAAAGTGTGTCCAAGTCTCAGTCAGCAAAATCGGTTTCTACTGGCATGAAATCTCACCAAACCAAATCACTCACAAGAACACAATCTCCAGGAAAATGTGGTAAAAATGGAGAGAAGGAGTCTGATCTCAAAGAACAGAATAATCGTTTGCCCAAAGTTTACAAATGGAGTTTTCAAATGTGTAAGTATTTTCTTGAAAACACACCTAGTGTCATCTTGTGGCACAGTGTAAAAAGGTTTTTTGAATGTTCTGTATTTTGGCTTTCTCATTTCCATTCTGAATTTGCTTAAGTTTGTGATAAATCCTCATTAAAAAAAAAAAAGTGTGGTGGTTTGGTTTTTTTTTTTTCTTTTTTTGCAATTGCAGCACAGGGAACTGCCTATGTCACACTCTTCCAGGACTGTTTTTAGATATGGCTCCTGAGCTGACTTGCTGTTCTCGTTGTCCTGTGCATACCTGTCATTCTGGCATGAACATTATCTGCTCTGTGTGCTTCTTCTGTTGCTATTTCCTTGCTGTTTTATTCCTCATTCCCTAGTTCTTGGTCAGACACGTAGGTGATTGATTTGTAACTTTTTCACCTTCCATTTTGCATTAGTGAACATGTTTACTATTTCTAATATTAAGAACTTGCACTGTGTTTGTTTCAGCCAAGCTACTGGTCTGGCTACGGCTGAGCAGAGCAAACTGCATTTGCCTATCTGAAAAACAAACAGATCAGTGGTTTATTAATTCTGACATATTAGTACAACTTACCAGTTGAATCTGGCTTTGCTGGGTTGTTTTTTTTATTTCCTCCCCAACCCTGAATCTCAGCATTACTCTACTTTAAAAAGTACTTTTCCCCAGTAGTTCTTCACAAGTTACATTCTGGTGCTCTTCAGGAGTACATAATGTAAAAGGTCTTTATTGTCACTTACTGCCCTGTTGAGATTCATTGAACACTTTCCTGTTGCAACACATTTAAAGGGCTTTTGCTCCTTCCTTTCTTTTTACCTTGGCTACAACTCCACATGCTAAAGTTGCTTTGCTGAAGTTCATCTCTGAGTGCTGTTTGACACATTTCCTGCTGCTGCAGAGTCAGACACTCGTAATGTCTCTGAGCTTTCCTCATTTTCCCACAGCCTAATACAGTTACGGCTTCTGGTCCTTTGGTGCTGCCCTCATTACAGGTTGATACAGTGCGTTTTGCACCCCACAGTAGTTTAAATGATTCTTAAATGCTTTTGAATGGAGTGTTACCAGTGTGGCTTCCCTGTGGCTTCCCTGGACTGAACTGAGAGTTTCTCCTGCCTGTGCCACCGACTGCTCTGTGCCGTGCTGTGGAGAGCTCCCAGCTGGAAGCAGCCAGAGGGGCGGCTCCTGTACTGGCCATGTCTGGCAAGGGGGTCCTGTGTGGTTATTCCTTATGGCACATATGCCAGGGGGTCCACCAGAACCACCCCACAGCTGTGCAGATTCCTACTGTAACCGGCTTATTTTGTAACAAGGCTGACCTTCCTGGTGTCAGGAGCCAAACTGAGCTCCAGCAAGGACTGAAAGCCACAGGCTCAAAGCTAGTTTTGGCCCTTAGGTTTTCATCAGTTGTCTTAATTTTTTTTTCCTTTTCCTCCTTATGGGGAAGGGAATGCGTTTTTTTTTCCTCTCCCAGTTCCTTAAAAAGTCCCCAAAGAGTGTATGGTGGTATCTTGTAAAGAATAAAAAAAAATTAACAGATTTGTCTTTGTTGTCTGCTACCTTGAAGCACATCACTAAGATTTGAGTATTTCCCCCTTCACTGACACTCAGAAGTGTTTGGCAATGCTTCAATACAATAATTAACAGAGATTGTTTAACTTGCAGCTGACTTGGAAAACCTGACTAGTGCCGAACGCATAACAGTTCTCCAAGAAAAATTGCAAGAGATCAGGAAACATTACCTGTCCTTGAAATCTGAGGTGGCTTCCATTGACCGAAGAAGAAAGCGCTTAAAGAAAAAAGAGCGGGAAAGTGAGCACTGGAAACTAAATTCTACTTTTAGAGGGCTTAATTGCATGTTATATTAAGGTCCTGATAAGAATTGGATAATTTGTAGGGAGATGTGTGTCATTAGGAATGTGGTTTTGTTTGGGTTTTGGGAAATGCTATGTGCAGTTATTTTATGACCATTAGAAGGCGGGATCAGATACCCAGGGGGGTAGAACGTTACCAAGGTTTGCAATCTGTTTCATGCTCTTGCGGCACAACTACTTCATACAGGAAAAAATATACATAAAATAAACACATCTAAGCAGAGAACAAAGGGTGTTAATAACTTCTAACTTTTCTTCAAGTTACGGATAAATTTACTGTAGTATTGCTTGTGGACAGTTAGTGCTTTCCCCTTAGGATAAGGGGTTTATTCCATGACTTTAAGGGAGACCAGTTAAATTTCTCATCTTTCAGAAGCTGCCGCACCTGTTGCTGTAAGGAATGTTCTAGTGTGCCTGCTTCTAGGAATGCTAAAAGGATCCTTTTCTCTGAGAAATGCCACGTGTAGTAGGATTTTATGGCCCCAGCCATGACATGGGTCATGGTCATGGGTTATGGGTGGGAATTGCAGTTGCTGCTTGGTTGCCAGAGCAGGGCGGATGTGCAGATTCAGTGCTGGGACAAGGCCCTGTGCTGGTTCCCATGGGAAAGAAAGGCAACAGTTGACTGTGCTGGTGGGTCAGGGGCGAGCTCTGGCCTCCTTTGGCTGGGCCCTTATCTGGGTGGTCGATGACCCAGGGCTACAAGGGGTAATGGTGCTGCACTGCCTTGCACACAGCTGCATACTTCTGTCAGTGTTTCTACGCAAACCAGGCAGTGGAGGCTTGTTTCTTTTCCATTGCTAGGCAGTAGTTACTGGAGTCAGTATGTGCCAGTGCTTGCTGCTGAACAGGAAAACATTTTTATTGCTTGATTTATGAATCTCTATAACCTGTATTTTCCTTTTCCTGTGCAGGTGCTGCTACTACATCATCTTCCTCCTCATCACCTTCCTCTAGTTCCATTACGGCTGCAGTTATGTTAACATTAGCAGAACCATCTATGTCAAGTTCATCACAGAATGGAATGTCAGTTGAGTGCAGGTGACAGCAGGACTTGCCAAAGCACTTTGCACTTAATGGCTGCTGAGGGCCACTCTTTTTTTTTTTCTTTTTTTTTTTTTTTATACTGCACAGTGGCACAAAATTCAGACAAGCACTATTTTGTATTTAAAGTTGTTTCTTGACAAGCTAACTTTGCACTTAAGTGCACTTTTATGAAGAAAAAGTACAACAAACTGCTTTTCCTCAAGCAATAATTGTTTCCAACTTGTCTGGGAATTGTAAGTCTAGTGACTCGAAGGCCTTCCACTGTGGCAAATGGAGGCTGTTCACTGCCTGTAGAGACAGGACAATAAGTATATATAGTCGTTGGGGTGATCTAAATCAATGTGGTAAGGCTTACTGTATTCCCTGGTATTTTGTTAAAGCTGGAACATTTGATATTTTTCCATTTATTTATGACAAATATTGAAAATATTTTCATTTGTACAAGCTAATTGTTTTTTAACTGCTAAGTCACCTTATAGTGGCTTTAATTGTATACGTCAAGCACATCTATTCAAAACCTGCAGTTAGTAGGATGTCTGACATCAGTCCTGATAACCAAATATGAGGATTCCTTTAAAAAAAAAAAAAAAAAAAGACTGACTAATGTTTACAGGTTTGAATTAGGCTTAAATAGGTTACTCTGGGTTTTAAGAACCCGTTAATTGGAATGAAACTACTGTACTTTGCCATTTTTCTATAAAACAGTATTTTTTTTTAATTTTGATAAAATACATTATGAAAAAGAAAGAAAATGGCTAACAAACTGTATTAAATCTTAATGTATAAAGATTGTATTCAGCCAGTTTAAAGTGTATATTTATTCATAATGGATTATAACAGGTATATTTTTGTGTTTTCTTGTAAATGTTTCTTTTCCCCTTAAAGCAACAAATATTTCATTTGTAATGCTTATTTTATTACGAGCTTCAAGGAGAGGACTTCAAGAGGGAGTAAAGTGTGAGGTTATAATTTCTGGTTGCTGATACCAACACTGCCACAAAAGGGTAGTTGTTTTTAAAATAACTAGCTAGCCGAGTGGTAGATGTTTAATTTTTTAAATGCCTTGTACAAATTCCAAAACCAACTTCAAAATGTTTTCACTTGTATTGATTTTATGTTGAATGGATCCCAAGCTCTCTCCTGTTAATTCTATACCTTTGTAAGACATTTGTATATTGCGGAAGTGTTCATTCAAGCTATTTAATACCTGGCACTGTTAATACACAGTACTTTATTGTACAGATTGTTTTACTGTTTTAATTGTAGTTCTGTGTACTTCTTTTGCCTGGGGAAGTAGGGGCTGGCATGTTTTTCTTTGTTTTCTGGCAATACAACATGTAAGAATTTGAAGCATTTTGTTTGTAGATGCTAGAGTGTCAGAATCCTTTTCATTTGACTTTTCTAAGAAAAGCATTTTCAGTCTTCGTAGTGTGCGCTTAAGGTTATAACTGATTTTATTGAAAATGGTTTCAAAGTATTCAGAATTGTACAGGACTGTAAAAATTTGTTGACAGACATTGAAGGAAAAGCTTATAGAAAAAAGCTATAAAATATATATTAGGTTCTGCAGAAAATGGAGAGTTATGTAATATATTGTACAAATGTAAGCAAAGGCCTCTGAAATAAAATGCCATAGTTTGTGAATCCCTGATTTTGTTTCTAACAGTTTAATTAAGCAACTGTAGTGTGTTCATGAAAATTATGTCAAGCTACAGAATCAGTTTAGCAAATGATCTTCGATGTGCTGTAATGGCCATATAAAGGTAAGCTTGAGTAGGTGCATTTGCCTCATTTTTCTCTTAAGTCATTATTTCAAATCCATCCTCTTTTTCAGCAGAAGGCGAAAGCGTGGCCCATCTCATTAAGGCAGAGCCAGTTGAAACAAACTACTGGCTGTAGTTCAGGTGACCAAAATACTGCTACACCTGCAAAGTGACAGATAACTGATGAGACTGACAGTAACAGACCATGATAAATAAGCTTTGGAAACATTGACTGTGTTAAGAATTATGGTGATCTGAGACTGACAGGTGATTTTAATATTTTCAGTGAAACTACTCAGAGGATATTTTCATCTGTTTAGGTTTAGTGGAATCAGAGTCATAGTAGTTCAGTTCTGCTTTTAAGTCTCAGTAGGCATAAGGGGTATGGACATAACTGGGAACTACATCTGGGCAAGCAAGATTCAAATTCAGCTCTTCACTCACTGCTAGGTTCTTGATCAGCTCTCAGTTTTAGTGCCAGCCTTGTTTGCTTTGATGTGACAATTACTGACTCTGTGATCTGGGGAGGGGGGATTTGTTTACCTGTTTAAAACAGGGATCTTTAGTCACCTCTCTGCTCCCAAGTCAAGTTTTTACATAAATAGGATTTTTGCTTTTCCTTAATACAGAGATTATTTAATTTTCATCATATTTCTGATGCAGTTTAGTGGCTACTCAAACATTTGTCTGAATGTGTTACATTGCACCTCTTCTGTGAAGTGTGTCTGTAAATGGTGCGCTCCAGATTCATGGAACCACTTGTCTCCCAGTAAGTAACAAAGGAAGATATGTTTGGCAAGCTGTTAGCCAGGCAGTTTTATCCCATGTTCCAGTGGGTCAAATCTGAGCTGCTTTCCAGGGTACGTACTGTACAGAGCTTTACACATGGGTGAGTTCCCTGCCTGGCACGTGCACTCTGTTTGCAGCTGAGGGAGTTCACCACTAGCAGTGCCTGCTGGGCTGTGCCCATACTCCTGAACACCTGCTTGGGCCATGATCCGAAAGATGCAGCAAGGCAAACAACCCCTGCTGTGTTGTCTGCACCTTGGCTGAGTGACAGACTCGGGTTTGCCTGCCTCACAATTGATTGTGTTGGGAATAGCTGAGATGGGCATATGCCGGGGGAAAATGCGCCTTACTTGAAGGGTCTGCAGAGCTCCCACCTCCCTTTATTTGCAGTCTACACTGATACCTGTATATACTTAACGACTGGGTAGTTGCCATCACGCTGTGGAATTTTCCTGTTGACACAGGGATTGAACTTGCTCTCAGGCAGAGTTCCTGGAGGCTGTAGGCCTCTTGCAGAGTTTCAATGGCCATGGGTCTCTGAAATGGGCTTGGATGATGGTTGAGCCTGTTCTGCCCCTCCTGTGTCACTAGAGCTGTTCTTCTGTGTGAAAGCAGATTGGAAAAGCCACTACAAGTCATGCAGCAGCCACCTGCCCCTTTTAATGGATTTGTGTATTCTCTTGGGCTGACCCCATCCATGAGGGTCACTGCCTTTCCTGGCATGCAGCAGGCAAGGCAGGGGGGATACCTGGTGCATGTGTCAAGACCAAGACTTTTCCTTTATTCAGTAGCTGGGTTACTTGTTTTGCCTTCAGTTGGATGCTGGTGCCAGCCCAGCTGCTTACAGTGGCAGCTCAAAAAGTGTATGACATGTGTAGCAAGACAGCCACAGCGCTGCCAGGTTTGCTTTAGCTCCCCTTGGATCTGAGGGTCGTGGGAAATCAGTGAGACAGCACCATCCCACGCTCATCACAGAATCAATTAGGTTGGAGAAGACCTCTGAGATCTAGTCCAATCTATGGCCAAACACCACCATGTCAACTAGACCATGGCACTAAGGGCCACGTCCAGTCTTTCCTTAAACCCCTCCAGGCATGGTAACTCCATCACCTCCCTGGAAGTCCATTCCAATATCTAATCACCCTTTCTGTGAAGAAATTCCTCCTCATGCCCAACCTGAACCTCCCCTGGCACAGATTGAGTGTCCATCCCGTCCGGATGTCGGACGTTACCAGGGTCCCACTCCGCGCACGCGCAGCGCGGTCCCGCGGTGGCCGGGAGCGGCTCCCAGCTGTGGCCGGGCGCGGGGCAGGGCTGCGGGGGGCGGTGAGGAGGGAGCGGGGCGGTCCCGGGAGCAGCGCCCGGCCCCGCGCGTCGGAAGTGACGCGGGCTGAGCCTGTTCCCGCCGCGCTCGGTGCCACCATGCGGGCCCGCCGGGGCGGCGCGGGGGCGCGGCACCCCCCGGCCAAGGAGGAGAAGGAGCAGGAGGAGCAGTACGTGGTGGGGCAGGTGTCGGGCAGCCTCGGGGCGGCCGCGGCTCCCGCTGCGCCCCTCGCTCGCCTCTTCCGCGCCGCCGCCCCGCCGGTGCTGGTGGCCGTGCCGGGGGTGAGTGAGCGGGTGCCGGGGCAACTCTCCCGGCCGGGAGGGCGGGCGGGGGCTGGGGGTGTGGCAGGGCGCCAGCACCGCTTCCCGCAGCGGTGGGCTTCGGGCAGTGGCGCTCCAAATAAGTTGCAGTAAGTGAAGTAACTGCGGGGCGTTCCTGGAATTTTGTCCTTTAAGTCTGTTTCTCTTACCATTTTTAGAAGGGAAATAAGAAAAGGAAGCGTGCAGAAGGGGAGAAAGTGTCAGAAGACCAGAGCTCATCCGTCATACAAGAACCTCCAGTAAAAGCGAAGAAGAGTAGAAAAAAAGAATGTTCAGAAGCAGAGAAAAAACTGTCAGAGAGGTGAGTAGGTGACACCATTTTATGGTAAAATTAAGCCCCCCAGCATCTACATTACTCGTAATATGAGTTTAGTGAAACAATTAAGTTCTCGTCTACTACTCATCTTCAACTTGGTGTTTAAGATTATTTTTAAGATTGTGCAAACTTCTGTAGTTTTCCCTTGAAGGAGAATGTAGCGTAGCTTCTTGAAACGCTAGGTCCATGAAGTGCAAATGCCCTGCTAGAGAGCCATCAGGTCCAGCAGTTGGAGATGAAAACACATGTATCTAGTTCTCTGGCACAGGGAGATGCTTTCTAGCTGTCCTTGGCTTTATCCAGCAGAGGTGGTTTCGGCAGGGTGCCAGGCACAGTGAGCAGTCTGTATCTGGGCCTCTGCAGTGACACAGAACCTCTCTGTGACCTGTTCTCTTAAATACTTGAAGCAAGGTGCTTCAGAGCAGATTGGAAGCTGATCACGCTACAATGCAGTTTGGATAATAAAGTGAACTTGGTTGTAGCACAAGGCTAACACCTCATCCTGGCACTGGGCCCATGGGACCTGCTTGCTGGGTTTATGTGTAGCCTTCCAGAGACTCCTTCAGATCTGCTCGTTGTTCATGCTGTTATGGCAGGTTTGGATAGTGAGAGATTTGTTAGTGCATGGCAGTATTCCAGAGGTTTGTTCTTATCAGTCTCCTGCATACTGACAAGGATTTAGTCTGTTCTTAGGTCCAACATGCAAAGATGATTTTTTTTTCCTTCAGTTTTAAAGGCTATCAAATTATTTGATTTTGATGTATTTCTGTGTGATTCCTTGTAAATAGTGAATGCAGTGTCCTGGGAACGGCAAATATTTTTTCATGTTACTGAATGGTCAGATACATTTGTTTAATGCAGAATAAACAAAATAATGTTTGAAATTTTAAGTTTAACATAGTAATTTCAAATGTAAGTTAAAATATCTTGGAGGCTTCAGTTCTTTGACCCCAAAACACCTGTTTTTTTCCCATCAATTGTAAACTGCCTGTTTGTTTCTGGTCAGAGAGAATGCTTTGGAGCAGGCAGATGAGGAGGAGGATCAAAAATTGTTTCCAAACAAAGTGAAGCAAAAGAAAAAGGCTTCTCAAACCATCACCAAAAGTGTTGTTAATTCAGCTACGAGTGCTACTGCAAAACAGCGGAAGAGAAAAAGGGTGGCTGATGAAACAGCGGACAGAAGAACGGTGTTTGTTGGAAACTTGCCTGTCACTTGTACTATTCAGGTACGTGGGTGGGTTCTGTCCACTGAAGGAATGAAAGGAGTTACAGCATTCCTCAGTTTGAGGGGCTGTTTCCAGCTGGGAAGCCATACACACTTGTGATTGGAACTGCTTTTGGGAAAGTAGGAAATAGTGCTTGTTCTCAGAAACCATTAGAGACAATCTCTGGTTTCTTGGAGTTGGGCTTCCTACAGCAGCAGATGCAGTGGCTCTTTCTTGAGTAGAACTGGTCAGTTTCTTGTCAATGAAAAAATGACTGAATAAATGAGAACTGCATTTACAAAGTTACTCTGCTACTAATTTTGTATGCAAACAGTGCTTCAGGTTGTTACATAAAACATGTTAAATTTAAACTTTCTTCCACAGTAGGAGGCACGACTTCAGTTTTGGCAATCTGTAGAAGAAGAAGCTGCCACAAAAACCACAGAAATAGTTATGAATTACTTGCATTTTTTTAGTAGCCCATTAAGAGACCTCCTATAAGTAAAACCGTGTAAGAACAGTATTTCTTATAAATACTGAAAAATAATTCTCATTACCAGGTTGAAAAGTGTACTGAATATTTGTAATATCATCTGTTTAGGTACTGAAATCTCTTTTTAAGAAGTATGGACAAATCCAATCCATTCGCTTCCGGTCTCTGGTATGTTATTTTCTTTAATGTTACATGCCAAAATTATTTGTTGATGTTAAGGGGCAGTAGTATTTGTAAGGCTTGTACCTTCACTAGTTCGGAAGTGGTTTGGGGTATGTGGGTTTTTCTATTAGAAGAAGCCTTGGAGATGTTACCCCAGGAGCACCACAGATGCCTTTTTCCTGTAGCAAGAGCTGATCCAGGATCAGAGCTATAAGTTCTCTGACAGAGGAATGCCTTTGTTATTGCTGTTTTGGCTGAGGCATTGCTCACCTATTTTTAAATCATAGTAGCAAAGACACGTTGATTGTAAATCATGGTACTCACTAAAGTAGTTGACAATAACCCTCTTGGGACTCGAGAAACAAGTCAGACAAATTCAAGGCAAGCTCTTTAACTCTGAGGGTTTTTTAGACCATCTCTAGGTTCAGCCGCTTCCATCATTTGCTCACTGTACTGGCGATGTTGCTTTGGGTGGCACCTGCTTGAATTCTTCCTTGTCTTACAGAAGAACTTTCTGTTGTAAGTTGACTCTAGGCCCACCTAACTCAAGCTTTTTTATCTTTAAGATTCCAGCAGAAGATACTGTATCCAAAAAGGTAGCAGCAATCAAGTAGGTTCCCCTTGTGACTTTTGTGTATTTTTCAAGGCCTGAACAATGTTTTACTGTTGGTTGTTATAAGTTTGTCTGTATTAAGTCTTTTTAATGTATTTTGTGTTTGTCTTTTGTCATTGCCTTTGTATTAAGGTATTAAGTTTTCTCGACAAGTAATAAAGAATTATGTGCCGTGTGTACTAGTAATTTGTTACCTGAGGTTGCATTTCTTATATTTTAGGAAGGAGGAAGATGCTAAAAGTATTTAATTTCTTTGGATATGTCTATGAGTTGAGGACGCTTTCTCAGGGGGCATATATGGGCTGTACCTTGCATGTACAGGGGTAGCTTGACCTGCAAGTGAATTGAAGTTGTTAATGTGCACAGAACAAGCAGAGGCATAAATGTGTTCAGCAAGAAGTGCTTGTGCACTGCACAGCATCAGCAGGATTTAAGCAGTAACGTGTCCCTTTTGTGTTCCAGGCATAAGGTGCACCCAAATGCAAAGTTTGTCAATGCTTATGTTGTCTTTAAGGAAGAATGTGATGCCCAGAAGGCTCTGAAGGAGTAAGTCTCAGTTTTGTTTCTCATCCCCTGTTGAAGATGTAGATCAGGTAGATTTATAGCTAAATTTAAACAACCTCCCCTCTGTTGCTTGAATCAGAAAAAAATGTTGGTTCAAACTTAAAACTAACTTTGCTTTTGGAATACTGCTATGCGGTGACATTGTTGATTAAATAATGCTTTTGTTTCACTTTTTAAACTTTTTGCTTTTGACCACGAAAGGAACGGAACAGAAATTGCTACTGGATTTCACATCAGAGTTGACACTGCATCTAAAACCAGTTTGGTAAGTAAGATGTGTGGCCAGAAATCCCCTTTTCTGCTTTGGTTGTGGGGCTTTTGTTGTTTTTGTTTGGTTGTTTTGGTTTTTTTTCTGTAACAAATAACTTACTGTCCTGTTTCTCTTGTTTCCTTTAGCATGACAATAAACGATCTGTATTCTTGGGAAATCTTTCATATGGTAAGTCTAAAATGGATTGTTATGCATCATTAATTTGCATTTATGAGATAGTTGACATTAGACTTTTTGTTACCTCATTTATTGGTATTTAGGTATTTAGGGTCACATGTTTAGGCAGATAAATACCTTTTGCTGGAGGTAATTTTTATTTGTTAATTGAAACACCTAAAGGGGCTGTAAGTTTCTGTCAAGTTCTGCACATTGATTGTAGGTAGCATTGCAAGCACTTTGAATTCTTGTTGTTGCTTCATGTTTTTTAAATAAATATGGCTAAGTTGCATAGGCCATGGCTTTCTAAACTGCTCAAGGGTTACCAATACTTGTTTGTGAACCAATTCCAAGTGATGGACAGTGATGGCTTCTCCTTTTGGTGCATTCTGTGAGCCACAGGCTGAGTGACTCCGTCCAGGCAGGGCTAAAAGTTGGACTTGATAATCCTTGTGGGGCTGTTCCAACTCAGAATATTCTATGATTTGCTGTGCTCTGAAATTACTTCAGCAGCTTGGACCTTTCTCAGCACATCTAGGTCCCATTGCTGTAGTTAAACCCATACTGTTGAGTTCAGCCCCTCCCCTCAGCAGAGAGGTATTTTATCTACAGCAGGGGATTGTGTGAAGTATACCTATACAAAAAAGGAAAGTAACTTGTGTTTTTGTGATGGCACATCACACTTGGCTCTCTAGGCGTGAGATGGAGAAAGGCTCACAAATCCGGCCATTATCACAATAATTGCATAGCAGCTGTGGTTGGAAACTGTAAATCCCTTCTCCCCCATTCAGCTAAAATTCATGGCTCAGTCAACCAGCAGTTGAAGAACAGCCGGCAAGCTCATTATCATCAGCATTAATTCTTAGAAAGAAATTCTGGCATAAGGAGGAGCTTATGTATAGCAGGAGTCTTAATTTCTACTCCGTTAACAACCATAAATGAAATGATTTCAAGAATTTATTTCAGTCTTTGCCTTTGTTGTATTTACTGATTTATGTTGTACTCTTCAGAGCTGGAGAATTGGTAACTGTCAAAGTAAATAGCCCTTTATAAAGTCCGCATTGTCAGCTTGCTGGGATTTTTCTGAACCGCTGATATTTGTCTACCTATCCATATTCATGTGATAATATACACTTAAATATATTTGTCTATGTCCCTGAATTGGTAAATGTGGAATAACTGGATTTGTGCCAGGCTTTTAAAGCCATGTGTCTCCCTGAAGAGGCATCTGTTCCGTTGTGTTGCCTGCAGACATCCGCGATGACGCCGTGCGGGAACACTTCCATGTCTGTGGAGATGTCGTGGGAGTGCGAGTTGTGAGAGACAGGAGGACGGGCTTGGGAAAAGGCTTTGGCTACGTCCTCTTTGAGGTATGTGTGAACAGCCTGCTCCAGCACACCGGGAGTTCTTCAAAACCTGAATTGGGGCTACCTTTAGAGTATTTTTATTTTCTTTTCAGTAGTTTTTTGGGGTGTGTACATGTGTATGTATGATGTTACATGGTAGCATTGTTGTGTATGGTGAAAGCAGCTTGGAAGACCGGTTCTGTGGAAGCAGATACAAAGCAAACTATTTCAGGTTTTGTACACGCTTGGGTAAAGGAAGTGAGTTTGAGGTAAAGACTTAAAGGAGGGACAGATGAGTTTGTTTGGTGTAATTCAATGTTCTTCCATTCCTTATGTGTCAAAATGTGAGTGGAATCCTCTCCTGCAGCTGGTTTGCTTACTGGTTCTCCACTTTTGATTCAGTACAACTTCTTTTCTCTCTCCCAGCCTCATTTTCCTTAGTTCATTTCCTGCAGCCCAGTGCCTCTTTTCCCAGTTTTTCCTTGTCTCTCTGCCTCAGACTTTGGTGTCTCATGAAAGCTGTTTCATAGTCTGTTTGCAAGTGTCTGTGCCTCTGTGTGTGCGCTGTGCAGGGGTGCTGGTGTTCCTGAGCAGGGATGTTGTGTCATTCCCTAAATAGAGTGGTTTGAGTGCTGTTCATTGTAAAATCCTGCTTACCAATTTTAAATACAGGTAACTATTCATTTGAAAGCAATCTGTTGGAGGTAATGCTTTTAAACTGGTTGTCTGGTTTTGTAGAATACAGATGCTGTACATCTTGCTCTGAAACTCAACAACTCAGTTCTGATGGGAAGAAAGATACGAGTGCAGCGTGTAGTGGACAAGAGGAAAGCACAGAAAAGTCCAGACCAATCTCATGCTCCCAAGGACAGAGCTGATAAGAAGAAAAAAGAAAAGACCTGTTCTAATGATTCTTTTGTTGGTGAAAAAGCAACCCCATTAAAGAAGAGCACGAAACCAAAAAGACTAAAAACTATTCCTAGGAGTAAAGCTGGGAAAAATAAACAGTCCTTTGATAAAAATCAATCGGATAAAAATGCTAATTAGTGTTATGAAGATGGATATATATGAGAGTGTTGTGTCATAAATTTTGTTTGCTAATATAGCTGTTGTCATTCTTGGTGTTTGCTCTGGGGCATTTGGCTTTTCCCAGAAGGCAGCAGGAGGTGCTGCATGATTTTATTCCTATGTTCCAGGAATCCGTCTCTAGCCGAGGTCTTGCTGTAAAGATTATCTGTGAATTCTTTGTTTTGGAGTTGTGTAGGATTACCCACAATGATTATAGGAAAAAGTTACTCACATGCAGAATGATGAAGTAGAAATCGTTACCTTGATTTGGGTGGGTTTTTTTGTTGTGCAGAGAAGGGCAGTGGAGCTGGTAAAGGGTCTGGAGCCCAAGTCTTCTGGGGAGCGGCTGTGGGAGCTGGGGACTTTCAGCCTGGAGAAAAGGAAGCTCGGGGATGGCCTTATCGCTCTCTCCAGCTCCCTGACAGGACGGTGTAGCCAGGTGGGGGTCGGTCGCTTCTCCCAGGCAACAAGTGACAGGATGACAGGACATAGCCTCAGGCTGTGCCAGGGGAGGTTTAGGTTGGACAGCAGGAGAAATTTATTCACAGAAAGGGTGATTAGACATCGCAACGGGCTGCCCCGGGAGGCGGTGGAGTCACCGTCCCTGGAGGTGTTTAAGGAAAGACAGGACGTGGCACTGAGTGCTATGGTCTAGTTGCCATGGTGGTGTTCGGTCAGAGGCTGGACGCGACGATCCCAGAGCTCTTTCCCTGGGATCCCTGGGTTTCCCGTTCCCCCGGCCCCTCACGGCGCTCCGCGGCCCAAACGCCGCAGCGCACGCGACACCCGCTCGGCCGCGCGCCTCCGCCCGCGCATGCGCCCCGCCCTCCGCGCAGGCACCGCGGGAGGCGCCCTCTGCCGCCGCCGGCTGATGACGTGAGCGGAAGCGAGGAGGGGTCCTTTCCCTGTGCCCGCTCGCCCCAAGGTGCCTGCGGAGCTCGGCGCGGGCCGCGCGGCGGGAGCGGCGCGGGGGCGGCGGCAGCGCCATGATGGTGGGCAGGACCAGCGCCATCGCCGCGGGGCTCTGCGGGGCGCTCTTCATCGGATACTGTATCTACTTCGACCGCAAGAGGCGGAGCGACCCCAATTTCAAGAACCGGCTGCGGGAGCGTGAGTGTCCCGGGACGCCCCCTCCCCTTTCCTCCCGTCCCTTCCCGCCGCCACGCGCTTCCCTCAGCGATCCCCCCGTTTCTCTCTCCCTCCCTCACCCGCCCGGCCGGGGCGCGGGAAGGCGGCACGTGGTGTCGCCGCAGCGCCGGGCCCGGCCGGGACCCCCCCCGCGCCCTCTGCGCCGGGCCCCGGCGGCCCCTGCGGCTTTGTGGCCTCTCGCCGTCCCTTCGCCGAAACCAGGGGCCGGGTCACGGAGTCACAAAACCATCAAAATTGGAAGATACCTTCGAGTCCCGCCCAGTCATCCGCCCAGCACTACCACTGCAACCCCTGCAGCACTCACCAGCATCGTCCAGCGCCAGAGACGCCTCTTGAACACCCCCAGGGATGGTGACTCCTCCACCTCCCTGGGCAGCCTATTCCAATGCCTGACCACCCTAACAGTGAAAAAGATTTTTTTCTAATGTCTAATCTGAATCTCCCTTGTCTCAGCTTAAGGCCATTTTTTCTCTGGTCCTCTTCACTGCAGGCACGGTAGAAGAGACCGATCCCCACCTCACTACAACCTCCTTTCAGGTAGTTCTAGACAGGGTCATCCCATCGGAAAGCGTTTGCTGTAGGTGTTGGGTAACCTGTGGTTTTCGTCAGTGCTTGGCTCAAATTTGCCTCCCCCCTGCCTTTTTGGTTTTTTTTCAATCTTGCTGTCCTACAGGCTGAGCAGCGCTATTATAGCCACTACATTTACGTGGTGACACTTTCTTTTTTTTTTTTTTTTTTTTGCTTTTAGAAGACGAGCAGGTAAAGCAGTGTGATTTCTTAGAGTGCAGTTGTTGCTTTGACGAGACTGGGGTCGGTGGCAGCTCTCAGATATTTCATCGGCTGCATTCTAAACCCTCCTGGCAGCCCTGCCATTGGCTTCCAGGATAAGAATGAATGCCAGAGAAAACTGTTGATTAATCCAAGATGTAGAGCTCTTCTCCCATGGCTCTTCATTATTTCACGTCTTCAACATTTATTTGAACGTTTTAATAATCAGGGACAGTTTTTAATGCAATTGTAGGCATGAGTACTGAAGGAACACAAATGAATCGTGAGAAATAAGGTAATACTTTCTGTACTGAGTTATTTCTGTCAGGGTAATGTGTATATTATTCCTTTGGTAACTAATCTGAAGATAAGAAGTTATCATTAAGGTAAATTTTCCTGGCAAGTAAACATGATGTGATCAGCAGTTTCATGGATGGAAAAATCAATAACTAGATGGGTTGAACATGAGTATTTACCTGATAACATTAAAATGTAGTGTAAAAGCTTTGGTTCTGCCTTCATGGGTTGAATTTGAGTGGCCAGTGCTGTGGCTTAGCAGCACATTAATTCTGCTTTCCAAAAGCTCCTCCACAGCAAGTTACATCTGTCAAATATTTCGCCTTCAGGCCCTCGCTCCTGTGTGTAGGATTTTGGGCACATACGTCTTGTGCATCTTCCAAGTCCTTTTTTTTACCTGCAGTGCAAGTCATCATTTGGGAAATTTTAGCACAGTTAACTGGTATGTGCTTGTCTTGCACAAGCAAACTTGATTTTGGCAACATAATCAGCCATAGGTGTTTTTTTAATGATGCCAGATATGTAGTAGGAGAAACACCAAATTACATAAGGTTTTTGCAGAAGCACCAAAAATTATTTTTGCATTCCAGGTTTCTGTAATCTGAGCCTCTATCCAGTCATGTTCTGAATAAACCTTAGAGTTGCTCTGATTAAGATTTGACATCGTCTTTGAAGTGGAAAATGAATCCATTTAGATTTGACAGGAGGGGGCAGGTGTCATTTGAGGGACTTCACTGTAGGACTTACAGTTCTTGCATGTGATGTGCTGGTCTGCATTTAAGGCTTTAGTTCATTTGGTTGGGTTTTTTTTGTTGGGTTTTTTTTTTTTTTTTGGTAGTGTAACAGATTATTTTGTATGGACGCTTCAGCAGTGGTGCCAGGGATCTGGGTATTACAGCATTTTTACTCTTGGGTAGACAGGAAGGCATGGGTTGTAAAATACTTGACCAGGAAAGGTTCAGTGCAGCAGCCAGCTGCAGTTCTTTGTGTAAAGATGCTCCATGTGTTGTGCAATAGTGGGGGTACAGGATGGAAAGCTTGTGGAAACCACCATCACAGCGCATCTTTTCCATTAACCTTCTTAGGATAAGATCCTTTTTCAGCCTCTGTGCTGCAGTGTCACCAGAATATGGGAAGGACAGGAGATCTGACACGTCAGTGGATTGCCTGTTGAATTTGGTCAAGCATTTGCTGACAAAATGAAGAACCAGTTGGTGTTTTTGCCCTTCCAGTTCCACTGCACGTTTCTGTGTGCTGTGTTAGGGCCAAAGTTTACATTGCAAAGGCCTGTCATAAGAATGAGGTGGCCAGATTTAGGTTTCTGGGAAAAAATCTGATTTCCTGGAAATTTCTGGAAGGCTTATAGAACTACTGGGCTTTGATTTTCCAGATGTTTTAATCTTATTTAGCAGGTTTTGTGGGTGAGTTTTTAGCTGCTGAGCTTCCCCAGCTGTATTTTATGATTAAAATACTTCAGGTATGTTTGCTATTTGCCTTCTTGAATGAATAAAATAGAAGTGTTCTGCTTTAAACTTTAGACACAGATGTCTTTGTTCAGAGACAGCCAGAATTTCTGACCGTGCTGAATTTTGCTCAAGAGCATCTTCTGCCTGGACCAGCTGAGTGAGAGGAGGGCAGTAGGCAGACTTCACTGATGGGAACTGAAAATGCAAATGGCTTTTTGGTCCTTCTGCTTTTTCGTGGGACTGAGTGGGAAGCTGCTGGGGCTACTCAGGGGCTTTTGTAACCCATGCCAGCAGGACAGGTCATCCATTGGTTCTCTTTTGAAACTTGTACCCTTGTACAGGAGCTGTGCCTGGAGGACCTGCAGTGTGAGAGCTGCAGTTTAGCTTTGTGTTTTGGATGCATGCACTGCATTTCTGTGGTAATAAAGACTCATTCTATGAAAGATTGCCTTTCTCTTTTCAAAATGTGATTATTTCTTTAGAAAAGAGGGAAGTGTTTCCCTTTTGTGGAGGTCCCTGAGGGAAAACAAACTTGGGGTTTTTTTTAGGTGTGGGGTGGGTTTGTTTGTTTGTTTGTTTTTTGAGTTTTTTTACCCTTCAAAGCCATTGCTTTTTGCTTGTCATATTACAAATGTAACTTTTGGCTGTTATTGCAAAGATAGTTTGAAACTAGTATTTCTTCCCAAGAAGAAGAATTCATAAATGTCCTTTAGAGTTGGGTTTTGTAATTGTTTTAGCTAGTGAACTTTTAAAGAGTCCGTAAAAAAGTATTAAGAAGAGAAAGTAAAGTTCTATAGTAGTCAGACTTGAAAGATTTGGTAGATAATTTTTCAGTTTTAAAATCTTGGTGGTTCTTCATATTCCTTCACAATTTTCAGCTTAAAGTACATGATTTCAAATCTGTGTGATCAGTGGTCAAAAGCTTTCACTAGTTCCAGTTACCAGCATGTCTTTTGTTTTGTTCTTTATTTCAGAATGCTTAACCTGGTGAGTGATACCTTTTATTATATTTTAGAAGGTGTCATAGTCATGCCAAGAAAACTCAATTTTCTCCTGAAAATGACGTACAAATGTTAAGCTGTTATTCTTTGTATTTCTCTTTTGTGTTTTTGCTGAATGCACTACACTTGCAATGTGGCTTGTTTTAATAGTAAAACATTTCAAATACTAAATGAAAAAAACTTTAATCTTTAGGATTTTATCTGTTATCAAAACTTGTTTGCATAGTAATGCAGTTTAAAGTTTTGTGCAAATCAGTGCTTCTGAAAAGTTGGAGTGAGCTAACTGAAGGACTGACTTTGAAGAGAAATTCTTTAATACTGAACCCACGAAAATGATAAAATTATAGAATACTACAGTTCTATCCAGCACATTTTTCCATATATAGTGTAAAATAACATACACAGGTCAATGAGTTGTGGAAATCTAGCTGCTAAGTGTTATTAAAGTTTTGTATTAAGGTAAAAGGGTGTTCCATCTTGTTAGAATGGGAAGTCCTTTTGTATAAAGAACACAGTCTTGTCCGGAAATGCCACATGTTAGGTTATCAGTATACTACGGAATAGTATTCCTGAATGTCTTCATCATGCGGACAACTGAAAGTTTTTTATTACCATGTAAAAGTGCTAGTCACATTTGGAAGTATTTCCAGCCTGTAAAATTGTATCAAAAGAAAAATCAGGGCTGGGTGACAGTTTTTCTTTGTCAGTATAAGAGTTTTCTGAGCAGGCACTGAGGACAGAGAGTGAAAGGATAGTTTAACCATAGGCTGTATTCAAAGGTTTTATTGATGTAACTATTTCATTTGATGAATTGAAGACTTGCTAAAATGATTATTTTAAGGAAATTGCCAGTGTTAGTATAATTATTCTTTCTTGTATGAAGAGCTGCTACTATAAAAATATCTTTATCCCTGCCTACCTGCATTAAAAGCAACTTTAATTTTAATTACACTAGTTTTGCTGGAGCGATACAGCTTCATGTAGCAGACCAACTTTTTGCCTTTAGGTTAGGTAGTTAAATCTGTAAATGTTTGTTCCATCTGTAAATGTTTGCTTTCCTCAGGTTTCAGAAATGTATGCTTTAGTACTGCTCTTGCTGGGGGATGATGAGATACTGCCACTTATTAACTAGTTCCCATGTCTTTGCTATAAAGCAGCTGAGAAAGTGCACTGTGTGGGTACCTGCTCTGGCCTGCCAAAGTTCCCCTTCCCTGATGGTGCACCATACAGTTCAAAACTAGATAGCCTTGACTTGTAGACAATTCTTCTGTGGCTTATTGTTAGAAATCATGTAGATAATTCCTCTGTTACTCTAATTCTCTTTGTGTGCCTGCAGTGCACGAGGTGTGCTGTGCTGCTGGTGTGCTGCCCTGCACAGCTGGTGTTTGCTGTAGCCATCAGGAGAAGAATTGCCATTTTGAGTTGGTGCTACTGCCAGCCCTCATTAGACCCCTAAATGATGCTCTGTTGCACTGAGTGGGTTTCAGTCTTGTGCTCAGTTTTCAGTGTTTGCAATACATTATCAGTTTCTTCTTTTGAAAGGAACTTTGATTTTTTTCATGGTTTTAGACTATAATCTGAAGGGCTTTTTAATTACAAATTGAAAATAAAAGATGTTTTTATTCTTACAGGAAGGAAGAAACAGAAGCTTGCCAAAGAGAGAGCAGGGCTTTCCAAGGTAATACTGTGTTCAGTAATGTAGTGCCATTTTGAAAGATGTTTCATTTGTATTACTTGTAAGATTTACTTAAGGATTTGTTTTGATTCCAGGATTACAAATATGCAGTCTTTAGGTTTTTTTAATGCTCACAGATAACTGTATGGTTGTTCCTTTTTTGTGTCAGATAGAGGAGTTATATTAGTACAGCATTCACTGTGTGTTTCGATGGTGTTTGCCTTTTTGTAATATGACCAAGGACTTCTCAGACTTAAAATCATTGATAGGACACACTTATAAGTGAACTTAATATGTTGTTTTGCCATAAGTATTTGATTTCCCTTTCGTTATCATCAATGAATCCAGAAAGAAAATATGAGATTTCTCTTCAAAAAATTGCAGTAAATACAGTTGTTATAAACATAATACACCTTAGACTTTATATTTGCTCCTAAATCATGTACTTAATAAACTGAGTAGAGGTATTTCAGGCTCTGTCTCTACAGATTTGTGATGCAGTGTTATGAGACCCGAGTCTGATTTTCAAAAACATTCTGTGTACGTTTAACTTAGTGGTGACACTTGTTTTTTTGCCAGTGTCAGTGTAACAGTAGGGTTGTGTGTGCATGTTTAATTTCAGTTGAGAATGTTTTCTGCCAACTTTTTATTAGCTGGTGTTTAAGGGCTGGTTTAACTTTTACTGTGTGTGTTATAGTTGCCTGATCTAAAAGATGCTGAAGCAGTTCAGAAGTTTTTCCTTGAGGAGATTCAACTTGGAGAGGAATTACTAGCTCAAGGTAATGGCATTTTTTTTTCCCAAAGAGTAAGTTGTAAAATAAGTTTTCTCTGCCTTTGCTAGAAGATTATTTTTATACATTAAAAAATTTTGGGGACTCAAATTCACCTAAGAAAATCTGCATATTTCTTTTTAACCTTGTGTGTTCAGGAGGTCCATCAAGGGAGGAGAAGAGCTAAGTAGATTGATTCACCATAATTTAATCCAGTCTTGGTGGATGTCTTATGTAAATGTGTTACAGTGTCAAAGATGGTTGATTTCAAAGCATTATAATTTGTCATACAGGTGAATATGAAAAAGGTGTTGATCACTTGACCAATGCCATTGCTGTGTGTGGGCAGCCACAGCAGCTACTACAAGTTCTACAGCAGACTCTTCCACCACCAGTGTTTCAAATGCTTCTAACTAAGCTCCCTACAATAAGCCAGGTATGTGAAACATTCCCTGATGGTTTGGAAATAACTCAGATACTTACTTTAACCACTACATCAGTCTTGTGTATTGGGTTTTGTAGGCTGTTGGTTTTTTAATATGTTCAGTTAGATTAAAAGTAGCTCTTTTTTCACCTGAGATGTTAAAAAGTGAGTATGAAAATCATCATGTAGCATTAATAGCAACCAGGATAAATCAGAAATACAAAACTTCTCTTGTGTGTAGGGTATGCTAAGCTCTTGAAGTAGAGGCATCTGACCACAGCTGATACTAGAAGTGGATCCACTGTTTCCCAAATACAAGTTGGGGGGATTGGAAAAGCAGTAACTTTATTGCACTGGGTCTTGAGGTTTTTTTTTTAATTTACATGTCTATGAGTGTGTGTAAGCGCTATGAAAGTTCATCAAAAGGAATCTGTTGCTTTTGCTACCCCGTTGCTTCTGGGGACAGCTATAGACACAAGATGTTAACTAGCACCAGAACCCATGACAATTTTGGAAGCTTGGGAGTTTCCCTGATGATAAAAGTGTTAGTAGCTCTATGTATAAAATGCTCTCCTGTTTTAGTCTGAGTACTGAGCAGGTAATGTTGTTAATATGCTGGCAGGTGAGTCTGTTGTAAAATAAATAATATGTTTTATGTTCTTGGAAGTACAAGGGAACTCCCTAGCAGTGTTAGCTGACATAAAGCAGAGAGTCAGTGCTGGTTATCAGCTGGCTCTTCTTACAGCTCAGGCCTGGTTACATTTCAGGTTAAGTCCATATAGTCAGTGGTAACACTGGAAAGTGTCAGGTACACGAGATGGAAGAGTCAGGGAAATGACTGAACAAAAATGTTTCCTAAGAGAACAGTGCCAAAACCAAACAGAGATCATCACCTGAGGTTGACAGGATATTGTTTATCTGATGTTGGCTTTGTTAGGTATTGCACTGTATGTAATTTCTGTGGAACTGACTTCAAAAACCTAAGGCAAATAGATTGCCATTTTTAACTTTAATCAGTTTGTTCAATAATTACGCTGCCTAATGTTCAGTGTAAAATTACATTGCTTGATAATCAGTTGCCTACTGTCAATTTTATGTAATTGTGAATGAGTTTTTCTCCTTCTTACAGAGAATTGTAAGTGCACAATGCTTGGCTGAAGATGATGTTGAATGAGGTCACACCACAACGGGGGGAAAAAAAGTTTTCTTACCCCAGAAGATGAGCATCAGTAGGGGGATAAAGGGGCAAACAGTAGTTAATGGACTGTGTACCACATCGGGTTCTACCAGAGTTAAAATTAACTTTGTGTAGGTGGGATTCGCAGGATTTTATTTATTATCCCAGTGAAAAGTGTATTTTGATAAGAATTCATTTTATAAATACACTGTGTTGAGTTATCAAAGTATCACTAACTTCATTATTATTAAAATACGCAGTTGTAATGTTGTACATATACAGACATAAAACTACGACCTATTGAAAACCCAGTGCTCATTTTTGAAAAAACGAAGTTATGGCAATAAAGATTTATCTGCACTTGTGTGTCCCTATAGTACTACTTTAAAATCCAGAATATTTGGGTGTCAGAGCAAATGATCTAAAAATGACAACATTAAAATTTATTTTTAATGTTATGGCTGGTCTTCCAATGCTTTTAATTAAGTTTAAAACCTTGTGTAATTTCCTGAGAAAATAAATATATGATCATTTAAACAGTAACAGATCACCTTAGAAAGAGATGCAAATCGCAATGGTGATAGATAGCTGGCTGCAGAAAGAATGACAAATCCATTTCTGTCAGGAACAAAAACATGTTAAGTGATCAAGTCAAAATTACTGGCAAACTTGAAAGCTCTATTAATACAGGTGTCTGAAACAAAGCTGTTTGGAATAAAACCTGGGTAGATTTTAAGAGCACAAAGGTTGGGGTTTTTTGGAAAGCTTGGAACTTATTTTGCAAGATAGACAGTTGACATTTCAGTCTGTAGTCTTCAGGACCATAGGAAATGGTTATTAACAGTCTTTTTAAGGCATTTGCCTTAGGAAAAAAATTGCACTGGTAAGACAGTTGTATTCCTGGGCTAAATAGCAAAAGCTAATGGAATTAGATGTTGTAAAATTTCAGTATGGTGTGGTAAATTTTCCTTTGCCAATGAAAAGGAAACAAATAATATACAGCAGGCTCAAGTGAGTAGGAGAAGTGTACTTATGAAAGCAAGTTTTTCAAAGGATCTTCTAAATGTCAAAACAGATTGGCTTCTGTTATTCTCTGGGTGTGTACTATCAGCACTCAGGTGGCAGAAGAAACAATTAAAAATGTAGCTTTATCTTTTTGGCACAGTGACTGATTTTTAACTTGAGAATGCTTCGAGGTGTGTTTTTCAGACCAGCTGACAGTTTGTACTAATGATGCTGCTAGATTAATAGTGAGGTACTAGGTGGCATAATCTAGTAGAAGTGAGGTACTTTGAGA
Organism: Coloeus monedula; assembly: GCF_965178545.1. Taxonomy (NCBI): domain Eukaryota; kingdom Metazoa; phylum Chordata; class Aves; order Passeriformes; family Corvidae; genus Coloeus; species Coloeus monedula. The sequence continues at coordinate 47,956,045 of NC_138782.1, read as the reverse complement.
GCACTCTAGCCAACTCTGTCTCATTTCAGCCTTGTGTAAGTTTCTGCAAAGGCAGATTCTCCTCAGTGGTTCAGGAATTGCCTTACACAGGATTTTTGAGAGGTTAAGTGGATAGTCGATGGTGACCTAGCAGTCAGTACCTGAGTTTGGGAGTAGAAGTGGCTGTTACTGAGTCAGTCTGCTGAGATGGTTTGTAATGGAAGAGGTACTTTCCCCTTAAGCCCTTGAAAACATTATTTCCAAAGATCTGAGGTGCTGTTGAAACTTTCTGTAATGTAATAAATACTGAAGTTAGTGGCTGGTCTCAACAAACATATCTTAAACAGCTGGTTGTAGTTTAATCTTTGTGCTTAAATTGTTCAGGTAGCATAAGGTAAAAAGTAAAATGTAGTAGCCATATTCTTCAGGGGACAATGGCCAGCATGCTCTTTTAATTTATTTTACAGGAACAAAGTTATTTTGCACTTAATAAAAATACTGTGAAATTACAGAAGGTTCTGGTTTTAATGAGGCTTTTTGAAGGAGTTTTTCTTTTCCCTTCTAACGCTTGAAAATAAAAAGCAGGAATTCTTAGGTTATGTTGACAGAACTGTTAACCATATTTACCTTCTGTCTTGCTGGTCACTTCAGTGTATCTTTTTAGTTCAGCTTTTAACATTGTCTTAAGGTGAATCAAACTTCCATCCTGCCTTGAAAAACAAACCCAAACAGCCTAAGACAAAAGCAGCACCCTTATGTCAAACCTAAGCAATTTTCTACACTCTTTGGTAGAATGATGACAATTTGAATTCACATTTTAGCTTACAGCAAAGCTTTCCTGAACTGTGTTTCAGCAAAGCTGGGTGTCAATTCTGATTTTGATGGAAGGCTTGGTGACAGTCTGATTATATCTATAAATGGTATTTGCTGTAATAAGCATCACAGACACACACATAATGCTCTAACCTTTTTTGGTTTCTTGAGCCTGCAAAGTTAGATGCAAACAAAATTTAAGACAACATAGGTTTAAATGAAGCCTTAAATGCAAATTTATTCTCATATCTGATAACCCAGAAGTACCTGGTTAGTATGCCAGAGGAAGCTCTGATACCTGTTTTGAGTGCCTTGGGCTAATAAGTTGGAATGCTGAATCCTTTTAACGAGACTTGAATTTTTTTCTTTTCCCCAAATCTCCCAGTGAAGCTAATACTGTACAATTGTGAAGACTTGGAAGATACTGTCTAGAATGCAAATTTGCTGTTGCTCCAAGAGTGGCAGGCTGACAGCTGTAGCTAAGCATGCACGGTCCACAGATGTTTCAGACATGAGCAAAGACACTGCTTTCAGACACGAGCAAAGTGTAGGCCATCAGAAACGTGGTGGTAATGATGGATGTTTCTGCATCAGCAGTAGTAATGCCATTGCATTAGCTGTGCATAGTGCTGTACATTTCTTTTCACCTGTGCAAATGAAAAAAGTGTGGAAGTAAGCCATTCCAGCTGTGGATTTGCTGTTGTGGAGCTCACAGCTGCTGGAGAGTAAGATCTGTAATCTTATTTTACTGCAGGTTAAACTGCTAATCTTTCTCCCAGAAAGCACCATCTTCCTTTCTGTGCTTCTCCAAGAACAAGGCACTTGTTTTCAGCACTAAAAGGATTTCTTATAAAGAAAATGAGAGGTCTGTTAGTTTTATGTTGGAAAGTCTTCTATTATCGGTTACGAGCTTCTCAGGCAGCTTTTATAGAAAAAAACCCACCCAGCTAGTTTCATTATCATCCAGGACTACCTTTGATGTCTCACCGTTAAGTTTTCTAGATAATGGAATCAAATCCAAAACCAGAGTGATCAGGCACACACTGAATCATCTGGCACTAATTTCCTTCCCCTGGGGACTGACACAATATTATTGTTGCCCTTAACTTGAAAAATGGAGAAGTCCCAGCCCTGCTGTGTAGGAGGCCAGCCAGCCATCATCAAAGTAAAGCTCCAGCTATTTATGCACTGAGAAGAATCTTTCTAAAGTTTCATTTGTCCATCTGTTGATGATGTGTCCCTTAGGCTGAACAGTGGCCCTACATGACTCTTGTGTTACAGTTAACATGAGTTAAGCATCAAGGGAATCTTTGAAGTGGTCACCAAGTACTTTTAGCAATTGTTTCAAAGGCATGTTGTGCTGCACATCCATGCTTCTGTGTTTTTAAACATCTGGATATGAAAAGGGCTGATGTGAAAAAAAATAATAAATTCTGCAAGGCTTCTGTTGTACCCAAGCTTTGGTTTTGTTTTCAGTCTGTGTGTTTACACAGACCAGCACAGCTTACAGTATTCTTTATGCACTGACCGAAAGCCTGTTGCAAAGAGCTGAAACCTGTGCTTTATTCACGAGGACTGGGCTAGGCTTCATCAGAGGTGCTCCAGAAGCTGAACTGGTGTGGGTCACAGTACTTGTTTTCTGCATTTGTACCAAACTCGAACTTCCCAAAAAGATGTGGATGTCTAATGCTGTTCTCACAGGGCAGAATTTGCCACATCCTGTGTATGAACGTGTGAGTGAAACTGTAGAAAACAGCTGGCCCTTCTGTCCAGCATACTGGAACTAGACAATGGTCAGCTTTTTCGAACTACAGTGAACATGTGTTCTTGAAAAGAAAATCCAGGTTCTTTCTTCTTTCCCTGCAGCAGGAGCTAGCTTTAAAGAATACTTACTGGACATCTTCTGATGACCTCACTACCCTGTTTTCCAATCATTCCTGTAACTTAATAGTCCTTAACTCTTAAAGGCCTCTGAGCTTAAACTTTTGACTCCAGGCATACAGTTCCTGTTCCTGTTTTGTAAAGGTCAGGTCTGTCTTTAACAGGCTGACAGTGCTCACTCACAATTACATGATTTCCCTTGCACCATGAGATGTTCTCGACTCATCTTTGGGATGAGAGGGTGTCTGCTGGTGCTCACCCATAGTGAATGAATGTTGCTGAATGGAGTGAGTGTTGCAGCTGGCAAAGTGTTGCTGCAACCTACAGATCTCTTGGGATGGTCTGTGCTGCAAGGCAGTTGTGAGTGGCTTTTGTGTATGAAATTTCTGGTGTGCATGGAGGCAGAAAACAGATGAAGTCAGATAGTTCTGCCTCTTTGCATGTTGGAACCTTACAGCTAAAAACTGATTTGGTCACACAATCATTTACTTGAGCAGGTCTTCATCTAAACAGCAGGGGGCAGTTTTGCACACACATTTTGTGCAAGCTCACCCTGCAAAATCCTAATTTTTAGAATCTTCCTGTCTGGTGAGGTGATGCAATGCAGCATTTTGTCCAGACAGATTTGGTACGGTGTATAAGACAGGCTCAGTGGAGCAGCAGTAGAATGTGTTTCTATTGATAGTATCTAATTTTGGCTTTTTAAAATCCTGTGTGTTTAAATTGTTCCGATGACATGATTAGGAGGATTTCCCTTTTTCTCTCCATCCCTCATCACAAACTAGGTATATAGATAAGCCAGCTGCATTGTACAGCTTAAACTCTGCAACAAAATGAAACCGCATCTGATTCCCAGGCATGCAAGAGAAGTTTTCCCCTGCCCTGTGATTATTCTGGGTGAGCTTTGCTAGCTGGAGTGAAAGGAATGCACCTGTTAACTGCAGTAGGGGTGGAAGTGAAATCTGCATCTTGAGATTTTGCCTGGAGTTGGACTCTGCCTGTGATGGCCCAAGTGAGGAGAGCCAACCAAAAAAATAAAGAGGCAAGATATTATAGGTGGGTGACAGGATGCATTTTCAATGCTGGTTGAATTTCAGCTAAAGTTGACAAAATCTACTCACCCTGTCGTGATCCTGCAGCTGACATGAAGTGAGCTGATCTCATACCTTGTCTCTCTCATGCCTTGGAGGCAGCTATTCGCATTGTAGTGGCACTCTGGCTTGAAACTGAATCTTAACTGCTCCTATATCTCAAAAGTGTTTTTTCTCTGCTTCCTGGTCTGTGTTTGTGGGGGGAAAGTGTATGTATGCTATACAAGTAAATGGAAATTTTCCACCCTTGTAGCTGCCAATCAGCATTTTTCAAAACATTCAACTTGTTAATAAGAAATTCTTCAAAGTCTGCTTAAAACATGGCAATATCTAGAGAAAGCTGTTGAATAAAAGATTCTGTCTGAAAACCATGCTTCTTCTCCTTCCTTAGGTCACTCTAGCCATGTTACACCCTGTAACATAGCCTGGAAGATACAGAAATTTGCTGTAAAAAACCAATATTTGCCTGTTTTGGCATGTATGTGAAAGAGCACTTCCTGGAGCTCTGAAACAACCTGGTTAGCATCTCTTGTTGTATTTAATATTATTTAATGAGAAAGAATGTACATTCAGCTTTGATTATTAAAATGACAATGATTATTGCATGAATTTGTGAATTATAATGCAATGACTAATTAAATGGAGAAATGAAGAAAAGGGATTCTTGAGCAAGCATGTTCTTTGAGAAACTCTCCCTTGTTTTAAATTGATAGTACACACCTAATCAATTCATAACAGTATTTCATTACTGGTGGGAACAGTCTGGTTTTGATGAAGATTTACTTTCACCACACATTGACCTGGTATAATTGCCTGGTCCTGTAAGTTACTGTGAGGAAGACTGCCAGCTCCCAGCACTAACGAGGTGGAAGTTTTTGCTTATATAAAGAAAGGAAGTCCCATCTGACCCCAGGTTACAGCGTCCATATTTATTGAGTTCTTCTAGTTGGAGTGTTTGCTATAATGACACTCACCTGAATTTGCATAACCATGAAGGGTTGCTATTTTGTTTATGTTTTGTTTGTTTTTATCTCTCTGTCTAAAGTTTTGAGCTTTAACGTCAGGTTCCTTGGCTTATGTTAGAAGTTGTCTGACACAACTAAAGGCCCTTTTTTACTTCTTTGTAGGGATGTTATTTACTGGCCACTGGCACTGGCAGAATTCTTAGCATGAAATTATTATTATTATTACTTCTGTATCAGCAGAGATGTGTGTGGCACTCTGAAGAATCTGTCAAGATGAAGTCTCTGCTTCTGCAAACTCACAGCCTGCGGTCCTGATCCCGTAATTTACCCTGCATGGTCCTTTCCTCATGGAAACCTAAGCAGTCAAGAGCAGGACATTGGGACAGTGACACAGGAAGTGAAAAGGTAAGGTTTAGATAGTATGATTGTTTTGGTAGTAATTGGGTGGGTGTTTTATCTGAATTTTGTTTGAAGCTCTGAAGCTTGCTTCTTTTCTACGTCACATTAATTTTAGACTAGTTGCCTAATCAGTGCTAGTTACTAGTGTAATCAGGAAAAATGAGACTTCAACCAACCATAGGTCCGCTTATAAATCATGAAACCTACAAAAGAAAAAGTATTAAAGGCACTCTCTATAACTGAATAGATTTGAGACACAACTTCCCCCTCCACAACTGAAATCAATAAGCTGAGCTGTCAAGCACTGGGTTAATTGCTCTGCTGGCAGTCCTGCAGTTCTTAAGTTCCTTCTGCATTGAAACTGTAAGAAGCAATCTTTCAGAAATCTAGCTTGCTGTTGGATAGCAGCTCTAGAAGGAACTCTGTTCTGTCTAAACTTTGTAATCAGCCCAAACCATAGTGCCTGAAATTCAGTGACACCATCATGCAAATAGGAAAGCTGGGCATAGGTATTAAAGCAGGCATAAATAAGGGAAACAGCCTAGAAGGCAATGCAGCAAGTCAGTGTCCATCCTAGATGTTGGATTGCAAACTGTGAATGCTTGACAACCTGATAAAACAGTTGAAAATTGGAGAGTTACTTTACAGAGAGAGTTGTAGCTCTGTTTTGGACAGCTGCCCCATCCTTAAAAACAATGCAGCCTTCTAAAGCATGCCTTTTGACCCTTGAAGTCCTGGTGGTTATAGCAGGTCTATTGTCCAGAATGGCTCTATCCTCCTTTTTCTAATTTTGAGCTGGTTTCCAGAAAGGAGAGGAGGCCAGACAGGAGCTGGTTATGTGGTAACCATATATTCAGGAAGTCAGATGATCAGACTGGTGCGTCCTGCCACCCTCAAGAACCAATGGACTGTCTTAATGGGAGCTTGAGCACTAAGCTTGAGCACCACTTGGGCACCTTGGCTTCTCTGGGGAACTGTGAAAGTACATGCTCATAAGTTATGTTGATTTTCTAGAGGGAACACAGCTCCTGGGATGGAATGTATTGATACTTGGGCAGTGCTCTTCCCATGCTTTTGGTCATAAAATGTGAAGCAGGGAAAAAAATTGACTCCTGCGTAGAATCCCTCTCTTTATTTTGGTTATTTCCAGGATGGTGTTAGGACCTTGTCCTAACGGACAAGGTCAGGAGCAGTGTTTCTCTCCTGCATTGCCCTTGAAGATCTTCAGCAGGCCTGACAATATCTGTCATTAGACTTTAGATCTTTTCACAGATGGATGTCTCCTACCTTGGGCAGCACATTTTCAAGAAAAACAGTGATCTCACCCTGATTTTAAAGAAAAAAAGAAACAGATTGCAGTCTGACAGAACCAGCAATGGCTCAGACTCAGGAGTATTCATGGCCTTTCCTTTTTTATATATCTGACTGCTCAAACTCTGCCTCCTCAACTCCTGGTAATGTTGTAGGTGATGTAGGCTTGGTCTCAGGGGGTGACAACACAAACTTTATTATTAATTGATGCAGGAGTGGTTTTGTAAATTCAAAGTATTTGTAGGTCCTCATAGTATATACAGTCACCAAAGAATTTGTAGAGGCCATCACTGGGTTTTTGAAGACATGCTGCTGTAAGAGTAGTTCACTGGAACAGCACAGATTATCTTCCTTTGGGGGAACTTAACTGCATTTTCCCTTTTTCTTGGAAGACCACACTATTTTTTGCTAATATCAAAGAGTATCACCCTTTTTGACATGCCTGCAGATGCAGTATTGCAGTGCTCTTGTGAAGCTTCACAGGGCTCAGGGACCAAAGACACAAACCTAATGGTTAGCTAGACACACCATCCTTTGCCCCAGAGCCAATACAGTCTGCTGCTAATCACCTTTCAATGCCTACAAGGTGTGAGACTGGTCATTTATTTCAGTGGGAAGGTCATGTGCCATGAAGCAGAGCTTTGTGGACAGTCTTGGATGCCTGATGCAAGGCTTCTTCCATTGCTTCCCAAGATGATGGTGTCTTCTGGCAGAGTTTAGGCACTGGGAGTGTTTTTGTTTTCTGGGCAAATGTAGCCAGGATCTGTCAATTTAACAGCTTTCAGTGAATGTCAGAATTCTCATACACTAAAGCTCTCTTTTCTTTTGCTGTGTGAAGATCATAAAGAAGAATTTGTTCACTGCCCTTTGCTGGGCATCTTCTGAAGACCGAGTGCCTGCCTTTTGCTCTCTAAGGGGCTTAGCACTTCGGCTTTTCTTCTTTAAAATGTTGAAAGGTTAACATTTGTGTTCTTTTCAGAACACAAATGCAGAGGTACATCGCAGAGGTACATAGTGGAGTCAAATTTTCAGGGTTGGCACTGCAGATAGCATTAGGGCACACAGGTGTTTGGTCCAGCATGACTGGGAACAGGGCATCAGGTCTAGATTCAGGCCTGTCTCCGTGGGACAAGGTAGCGCTCACTGTTCCTGCCAGCCCATCATTTTGCCACAGCCATCCATGTGATAACTGCAGAAGATGATGAAGCTGCGGTAGCTTTGTGTGCAGCAGCAGTAGCAGCAGCAATAGAAGATGTGGGCCTCAGTGTAAACACCATCTTTTCCTAGCAAAGCCAAGCTTGTCTGAAACTTCTTTATGGTGGAACTTTTCCCTTTTCCCCTTGCCTTCCTACACCTGTCTTTTATAGACCAAGTAGTTTTGCAGTTTCCAAGCTTGGCTGTAAATCACGGGAAGGAAAGGGGGTCCCATGTCCAGGTAGCTGCGGGCTGGCCACTGGGGCCGGCGGAGCCCCGCTGCTTCGGCTTCCAGAGCCCGTGTCGCTAGATGGCAATGTGGCACTCCTGCAGCTGTGGCTCCTGAAAAATGGCTCGCTTTTCCTGTATTTATCTCTGCCAAACTGATGATTGCACCCACCACCTCGGCAAGAGAACAGAACAAAATCATTTCATAGAACATTACAGCTGTTGTGCCTTTTTCTTTTCTTTCTTTTTTCCTTCCCCCCCCCTCCCCCCCAGTTCTTTGTCCCACAGCAGGGTGCAGAGGTTTAAAAACCTTCTTTCTTAATCACTCTCCTTCTAAAAACAGAGAAAACACAGCCTCTTGGGAGCAATTAGCTGTGAGAAAAGCATTTCTCAAACAATTGCCAGGAAATATTGTCTTGACCGATATTCCTGATGTAACACTGTCGTTCTCAGTACTGTTATTCTAACATACTCAACTGAAAAAACAGCAGGATACAGATCTGTAACGCATGATCTGCAGCTTACCACCTACCTTACCTTTTTATATTCATTTGCTTTCAGTTTGTGTCCTCCCCCCACCCCCTGGAGCCATTCTGTTTAGGAGAGTGAAGAATTATTTGTGACTCTCCTCTTGTGAGTAGTGTATCAGGCCAAGACTGTGACAAGGCACGGCTGAAAATTAAGGTTATGCCTCTGCTGCCTGGGTTCCTGATTGAAATTCAGTGTTGTGTGCTGTGGAGGGGATCAGGCTGCACGCTTACAGTGATCCTTCCTAGCCTTAAAGCCTGGCAGCCTGAGAGTACGTGAGGTTGGTGAAGCCTGAATTTCAGTGGGAGCAGCTGGAAAGCAGGTATACATGAAGCAGGCAGCAGAAAGGCACTGAGACCAGGGTCTTGACCCTGAAAGCCCTCTCCCCATTTTTGTATTCATGGAAGATGGACCAGGCTGTAGGGTGGGGACAGGTTGGAGGAATGGTGGTAAACTTGAAGTGCTAAAAGCCAGTGTTAGCAGTGGCTAGGAACTGCTACTAGCTATCCAGATAGCTGTGTGTACACATGTGCGTGCCCATTCGCATGTACAGCCATAGCTGTTTGTATTGTGTGGTTCAAATTTTGTCCCTCCTTACATAAATTTGTGGAGATTTGAGAAGCGAGCCTTGCTCTGTGGGACAGGGTGTGAACTGAAGCACCTTCTGGAAGACAGACAGCAGTGTAATCCTTTCATTCAACCATGTCTGCAGCTGCTTTTTATAAACTTGGCATAAATACATACTCAGTGAAGCCAGGCCTGTGTAGCTGGAAAATATTTTCCACCATCCAAAAAAACCAGAAGATTGGAAAAAGAGCCCAGAAACTGTGCATAACATGGAATGGCCTCACTTGTGGTTTTTTTCCATGACTTCCTCAGCTCATTTTTCTGCTGCCAATTTTAGAAGCCCATAAGTCATACTTGTTAAACTTTCTCAGTTAAAATGTAACTCTAAGAACAAAGTCATATGATACGTTGCAGCCAAATAATCCTCCCAGAGCCTCTGACTGGAGAAAAGCTACCCCGATCTGGCCAGCTTGCAAACCCGCATGGGCTCCTGTCCCAGGAGAGGCAGGGCTGAAGGGCAGGTTCACTGCCTGGGGCTCAGCTGTGCTGCCTGCATGGGTGATGGCTTCCCAGTGGACTTCAGCAATGTCTCCCTGCTTTTGCCAGGGTGGTCAGGCAAAAATTTCAGCTCCTCCTCAAGATGGACTTTAGGCAAGAGGCTGAGCAGAGGAGGGAGCGAGGGGAGGCAGCACAGAGGGTTTGGCAGTGGAGGAAGGTGCTGCTGTGGTCAGGGGGAAGGAGCTGAGGGATGAGAAAACAGCAGGTTGCCAAAAGCGAAAGTGAATTTGCTGGAGGGTTTGAAGAAAGGACATCCTCATTCTCATTCAGTGCCTTTTTAAGTGTTGAATCAATATGGAAGTACATTCATGCCAGGAGCAATACTTTTGTTTGCCTGTTTTCCCCTATTTTATAGGGTGATTTTGCTTACACCACGCCTCAGATGACTATTTTGAAGTGCCATCCCTTGTCCAGGGTCTGCTCTGAGCCCTTGCAAAGACCAGATTCCCAGTCACTGCTAGGAGGATGTCACTCTAAATTTACCCTTGGCAGTAGCCAAGAGTGGGATCTGGCTGTTGGCCGTGCTGGCAGTGGTGCTCCAGCCCGCCTGCGCTGGCAGTCCTGGCCTGGGCTCCTGTGACCTGCTGCTGGCTTGGGAAGGTAGGGAGTCCTGGTATCCCATGGGCTACCTTGGGTGGCCTCTGTGCCCAGAGCGTGCAAGGCCAGCAGGGTGTGAGGGACTGGAGCCGGCAGAGGAGAGGCAGATGAGAGGAGGGAGTGGAAGTGTGAGGGGCTTCATCTGCTCAAAGTTCCAGCCCTGCCTCCCCCTTGTGCTTGAGGGCGGAGCAGCATGAAAAAGCTCCCTCTGGAAAAAAAAAGAAATAAAATACTTATGTTTTCCCCCTAAATATCAGCTTTTGAGTTTGGTTCTGGCCCTTGATGGAAACTAGGAGAGTGTCTGGAGGAAGTCCGGGGAACCACGCTGCGGCGCAGCGGCTGCCGGGAGCGGTGGGCCCCAGAGACCGCCTTTCTGCGGCAGGGCGTAACGCCCTCGCGAAGCCTGTGTGGTCTTCACGGGAAGGGAGGAACTGAGCAAACCCACTGGAAACCAGCAAGGGTGTTGTAATGTTTTTTGGACGGCCTGCTTCAAAAAACAGTGACTGCCTCTCTCTCTCTTGCTCTCTCTCGCTCTCTCGCTCTCCCCCTCTCCCTCCCCTGGCAGCTGCTTCCCGTGCCATGACTTTGAGGGAGGTGGTGGTGACTGATGTAACCGCGGCCAGGGAGAGTCACTTGCCCAATGTGCAGAGGCTGGACGGTGGCCAGAGAAATTTGCTAAGGCTGGGGTTTCTCACAACGAGCTCCCTGTGCCTCCGCACATACCTGTAACTGGGCCAGGTGCTTGGCACGGCCGCCTACCCAGCCGAGTACACGAGGTGGCAGAGCTACTCAAGCCAGGAGGAGGAGAAGAAGGAGAAAAGGAGGAAAATGTTGTTCTTTTCCCACATGAATGCAGACCCAATAACATACCTAGGCACACATTGTTTGTGTCACCATGTTGTAATTAATAACACTGTCTGTTCACTGAGGCCAGCTGTTCTATGTGCTCCTGGCTGGAGTGTGGGGGAGATAGTGAGGAGAGGCCTAGCAGGTTTTTTGCTGGATCACCACCTTTAAGTTATTGTGACAGACCTTTAAAAGGATGTCTTTGTATAAACTGGAATATAATGCTCAGCTGGGCTCTTAAATTCTGGCTCTGTTGAGAAAAGAGATCCTTTCATATCGATTGTCATTTTGTATGCAGTTCAGGCACCAACTTGTAGAAAATCTGGGCCAAGAGAGATATCATTAGGTATTTATGGGGGTTTGGTTGGCTCAGCAGTCAATTTTTCCATTGTCATGCCGTGACAGTAGTGCATTACATACACCCTCAGGAGACATCCTTCTGCTACCACAACAATAAAGGACTTTTTTTTTCTTTTTCTGACTCATCTTCAGCTTGAAAAAAAAATGCCAACCACCACCAGTAAATATAATTAGCAACAGGCAGATACACTTTAGGTAGCTTTCAGAACCCATTGGGATAGTTCTTGTTAGAATATATTCTCATGGTTGCTCACCCATGCTTGGACCTCCAGCTGCATTCCTGATTATACTTAGATGTTTTAACATAGCCTGGTGATATTGTAGGCTGAGGAGCCATTTCTAATTTGGACAAAGAGGAGGAATATATTTCATGCTGGGATCGTCTTTCATGCACACACAGGAGTTTTGGCCAGACTCACAAGGCAGGGGAGTACAAATGGCTGTGCTGTGCCGGATGCGAGGTCTGCTTAGCTCTTTATCCTGCCTCTGACAGGGGCCAGCAGCGGATGCTGCGGGAAGGAGGACAAGAAGCAGAGCAAGTCTAGACTTATTCTGCCCCAATGTGCCCTCTTGGCTCCCTGCAAGCTATTCTCATTCACCAAAGGGCAAGGGAAGAGGGAACTTCTTCCTTAGGCCTGTTCCCCAGCCTCTTCAGGTCCCTGCTGTGCAGTGGCCCTTGTTTGTTTTGCTTCCCAGATGTGGCTTTGGGTGGGGTGGAGCACAGACCGAGGTCTGCTCAGCTTTGCTTTACATCCACTTGGTCACGTGAGGATTTCTGGGTTAAATGTGTCCTGGCCCCCTCAGTATTTCCCTTATGTAAGCATGGTGGAGCTGAAAGCAGGTGGCATACAGCTGGGCTCTGCTCTCTGCCAGGTGGGTGTTCCCTTACACTGCAGGCCGAAGTCTGTGCCATCCCAGTTAGGGGCTACTGCCTGTCCTGTTTGTCCCACTGGAGCACTGCGAAGCCAGGACACAATCTTTGGGTCCAAATTTCACCTTGGGGTGAGGGCTGACATCAGTCACATGACTGTGAGCAAGCCAACTGGGAGATTGTATGGCTTTGTTTATTTATTTATTTATTTTAGCCTGTGACTAAGATGGGGGAGTATTTGGATGGAGCCACTCCTCCCAGAAATTGCTGTTTATATTTCAGTCTCCTGAGCAGAGTCAGTCATATCTGAAGTGCTCATGGCCCAGCAGTGGTATGTGGGCTCTGCTGGCATGTCCTCACATAACCTGGCATTCACACTGCTGGACAGAGTGTGGGCTGGTTGTTTGCTCACCCCGAATGCAAATGAGCAGAAGTTTCCCTCTGTATTCCTGATTGCTGAGCTCAGAGGGGTGGAGGAGAAGGAAGAGCAAGCTTCCCTCTGAAAAGTGGCCAAGGATTGAGTAGGGCCAAACCTGGGGTTACACTGAGAAAAATGAGACAGTATGGGTGGGGTGGTGGCCCTACAGCCACGGACAATATTGCAGGGCTCACTGGTGTAGCATGTGTTCAGCACAGTCACTTGTAGCACTGCTGTGTGTGTAAGCAAGTGAGTACCTGCTGCCATGTGATCAAAAGGAGAGATGTTTTTAGAAACATGCGAGGGTGGTGTGATAAAACAAGTCAGCTGAAGCATCCCTAGCTTGTAGGACACCTGTAGGCTAGTAGGCACAAATGAAACTGCACAGAAACTCCTCAAATATCAAGCTCGTGTTTACTTCATTATCTCTACCTAATTCCACCTGTGTGAGCTACTTATTTCTTTGGGATCTCATCAATTCAAGATACTGGTTGTAGACACACCTAATCTCTGGAGGAAGGACAGAGCCAGCTCAGACAACTTTAAGGGAAAATGGTTTCCCAAAGCAAGGGTCTTTGCCCCTGTGGCAGGGCAGAGGTCAATACAAAGAACTAGCCATGAAGAATGTAAAGCCTAGGGCTTTAAACAGCATTTGACTAGGTGGCTAGCAAAGTAATGGTATATGGGGAAATCAGATTTTGTATTCTTGAGCCAAGGAAAGTTTGGGGAATCCTGTCCCCATATGTCATCAGTTGCTAAAACAAGTCTTCTGGAAATGCAAAACTCTGTCTCTCCCTCTCCTTGCCCTATAGCAATGTAAGTAGCACAACTTCATCTGAGTTTTGTGATAAATGAGTAATCCTGCCTCCAAGGCTGTCTGGGACTTCTGCACCACATCCTTGCTCCAGCTTGTAACTCAGCACAGTATTTTATAATGTCTGGGATAGAGATAATTTCTTCTGTGTAGTGTGCCGTGGTATGTTCATTTGGCACAATGCTGTCTATGAGGTGAGAAGTGGGGCAAGACTCCTCTTGGCCATCGGTATTGGGCATTTTCTGGCTTAGCACTTCCTAATTCTTCAGTAAGTCCCCTGATCAGCTAATGACTGAGGTCAGGCCTGTTAGCTGTTGTTCAGCAAACTAAAACCTGTTTTTTTTCCCCTGAGCCAAGTTTGTAAAGAAGGCATAGACCAAAACTTTAAAGCTGACATGGCAAAGGCTAGAAAATGGGAAGAAACCAATGCCAGCTCAAGTGAAGTGGTGCTCTTATTTCCAGCAGGGAGGACTTTGACATTCTAAACCAGCAGCTCAGCCATGGCACTGCAGCAGAAACCTTCCAGAGAAAGACGACTGTGGAAACTTGCCTTGTGTTGGTGGTACCTCCTGGTCAGGGCCCAGCAGTTGTGGGACTGCGGGGAAGGTTTGTGTGGTGCTTGCTCATGTGTTTAGTGAAGGATCTGCAGGCTCCAAGCTGCCCTCCTGTTTGTGAGCTCCTTAATCTATGTTTTCAATGGTAACTGGGGGAGAGGAAAAGCAGCTTTCTAGCCATGTTGAGGTTGATCTTTTTACAGTGAAGAAAGACCTACATATTAGTGGTTCTCAGAGATGCTGAGTGAGACAGGTTTGGTCTTGGGAACACCTATGCAAAGATGGGGTATTTCCAAGGAGGTAACTGTGAGAAACTGGTGTAAATGAGGCCAGAATCATGGGGTTCTGTTCTCCAAATATGAATTTTATATTGAGGTCAGTGGGAGGCAGAGGTGTATCAATCTTTGGGTGCATGGGGGTTTTTGCCACTGCTTGAGCACAATGGAGAACCTTGGGGAACTATTTATGAGTGAGTTGACTACCTGCACCTTGCCTGATTTATGTCCTTCTGGCTTGTGCTGATGCACAGCCAGACATTGGCAGCTTTCTTTGTGTCTAGATCACTGCTTCCATGTGGTTAAACATGCAAAGTGTCTTTTAGAGAGAAGGAATGGGGTTAGGAAGAGGAAGCTGCTGTGTGAGACTTAGTTTGCATTATTGAATCACGCTGGGCTTGGTTTGGTAATTCCCTCTCTCTGGCCCAGAGTTTCAGTGGTTTCATGTTTCAGCCCAGCACAGGATCAGTAAGTCCATTCTTCCAGGAAGGTCAGACTTACTTTTGATCCATCCCTCCCCCTTCTCCCTGGCATACTAAGGGTGTTTAACAGCAACAAGGGTTCAGGGTGCAGTGTGAGCAGTAGGAAGCACTTTTGCTTCCTGTCAGTTTCTTGTCCTTCTGTGAGCAGGCAGGGACATCTGTCTCCTTTCCCCATGTAACTACTGAAGTGTCCAGCTGCCCCTATGGGGGTTTCGCTGCCTGTGCCTCAAATGGAAGTCAAGGCCAGTTGTGAGTACTCATGACCTCCCAGGACTGGCCCTTGGCATAGTTTTCCCTCTGGCCTCACCAGCTCAGGAGGAGCCCCATCCAGTCATGACAAATTTGGAGGATGTGCTTTTATTGACAGTGCCTAAGGAAAATTGGTGGTGGCAGATGACAGTGCACTTGTGTCTTAAGCTTGCTCTGTGGTACTGAAGGACAATTACTGAAATGAATAAATAAATGTAGCAAAAAAAAATTCAGGAAAGAAAGCAGCTCAAGGGGAAAGTTACGGACGTAGCCATCAGCTGGGTTTCATTCATTTTGGGCTGGGTGACAGCCACAAGTTCAGAATTCAGTGACATTCAAACCTTTCTCTACAGGTGAAGGGACACAAAATGGGACCTAATTTGTTCTTCATGGGGCATCACTTTCTGCTGTTCTCCTTTTTTTTTTTATTTGGCAAGAAACTACAGGTAATTTATGTCAATGTCATCAAAGAGTCATTCTTGTTACTCACGAATGTGACCTTGTATCCAGCTAAAAGGGTTATAGCGGGTAACCAGTGAGATGCTCAACTTACAGGGCAGATTTTCCAAGCAGCAGCTATACTGGCAGGGCTACCTGCCATGCTGTCCAGCCACATCAGTGCCAAGTGAATCTGGGAAAATGCAGGCAGTGATGCCATAGACCAGTAATGACGGAGGAGAATTCCTGGAAGAAGCCTTCTGAGAGCAGCAGCCCCTGGTGCTGCATACTGTGGGATGCACTACTGTAGGGACAACCGAAATGTGGGAGAAGGGGTCAGACAGTCACACTGGCAAGCAGCAGTGTCCTATCCGCACAGCAGGCAGCGACCTTACTGAACCGGTCACGGAAAATGGGCTGCTCGGCCAGGAGGAAACAGCTTAGACATCACAGCTTTCATTCAGAATTAGCTGTGAGCTGGCCAGGAGCTGGCCAGGCATAAATTGTGTTTAGGGTTTGTCCTGCCAGCTGCGTTACCAACAAGGCAAAAACTGTCTGAGGAACAAGGCTCGGGTTCACACACTTAAACCATACCTGTCGTAAGGTTGCTAAACTTTTCCCTAGGGCTGGTACTACACTATTTACTGTATTGGCATGCTGTCCTGTCCGTTCAACTGCTGCATGATCGTACTATAGCACGTGCTGTTGACAAGGACTAAAGCTCAGATCGAGCTGTGTAAAGAGGTAACTGTGGCCTTGATCTCTCCATGATGAAACCAGAGTAAATTACTGGATGCCAAATGAGTTAGTCCCTGTTTATTTCAGTTTAAGCAAGCTTAGAATCTGATCTTCAGATCACATTATTTTTCTAATTCAACTGGTCATATTTATAAATTCATGTAATGGTCAAAATGATCCAGTAAATGCCAGCACACAATCCTAGCACTTGCAGAACACTGAATGTATATATTGGCACTTTTCTTATTTGCTGACTGCAGGACAAATAGGTTTCATATTGGGACATCCAAGTTTGTTTCAGCAGCTGGATGCATGACAAAGCCGTGTTATAATCTGGGTACTGATTACGGCTTTGAAACATGTTGGCTCAGCATGTGGTGAATTTGGATGTGTAGATAGATCAACTTTTTAGTGACCTATGGCTTGATTTCAGCATGGAGAAGATTGTCAGCATATTTGTGCTAATTAAGGAAACGGCATGGGAAACTCCTTTCCACTGCAGATACAGCCAGAGCTCAGGAAATGTCATTGCTCCTCAATGTTTTTGTAACAGCCAGTTTTTCTTGAAGTAGAGAAACAGCTTTGTATCTTACCTGTACTTCTAAGCTGCACTGAAGCTTGTTTGGTTCTTGCCCAAGTCTTCTGTTTTAACCTGCTTCTGGAGGATGGATTGAACGGTTAGGTCACAAACACATTAGGAGAGGGTTTCACCTGTATTTGGGGCCAGTAGTGCAGGCTTAGATTCTCTGCCTTGATTTGGTTTATTTGTAATGTTGACAGTAACTGAACACCAAGAAATAAACACAAGTTTGGGCTCACGCTTTGCAGGAATAACTTTGTTGCTGCTGAAAATAATACTACTGCCCAACACTAACTCTTTTCTTTCATTCAGACAGTGTTTTGGATATGTTATGCTACTCTTAACACATTCCCATGTTCAAGTTCCCGAGAAGGCAGGCTGAAATGTTGCCAACTCTATTAAGATCTATCTGTTACACTGAGTCAGCTGGTGTGATTTTACCTTTGCTCTCGGTCAAAGTATTACACTCAATTACCTTTTCGTTCTTTTTTTTAAACGTAAGAAATTGCATTACAAGTGTTTGTTCCGTGTGCCTATATTTCCTCCTACTTCAATAACAAAAACAGCACATTACTTTTGTTACTAATAAACCAGGTACACATAGAAGCCCTTGATGTTTGGGCTGTGGATTCCCAAGGGATTCACAGCTCAAACAAAAAGGGTGAACAAAGATGGGAGAAATAAGTGCCTTTATTTGCATTTATGAACAGGGAACTGAAATAACCACAATTAAAAGGGCACTCAATTCCTTCTTAGTGAAAGGCCAAAAGAAGAAGTCTTCAGTGAGGCTATAAGTAGACCCAGGACCAGCAGATCTCTGTTCTGTGGACTCAGTTCTGCTTGCAGGCCCCAACAATGCTCGGTCCAGCAACAGCCATATGTCCACGTGCCTGCCTGCCTGAGCTCTGGCCAGCAGCCCAGCCCTTCACTAGGTCAGCACGGTACTCCTGTTCCCAGTGCAAGGTGCTCCCAGAGCTTCTGGCCTTCTGCCCCCTCTGCTTTAGTAACAGTTCTTGCTGAATTGATGCCTGCAGCGAGAGGTTGTGGTGGCTGCTTGTATTGAGCATTGAAGGCCTTCCGAATGGCAGCTTCCATAAGTAGGGGGTCATGGCAGACCTTCCCCATATGCCAGTTCATGGGAAGAGTTTTGCAGCTCTTACAAGTTGAAGGTGGAGTCAGCTGTAACCTGACTTAGCTTCCTTGGCATTTTGAAGTCTGGTGAAACATGATGCATAATGACACTTCTTCTGCCTTTGCAAGTAGGAGACTGCCTTTAAGCCAAAGTGTCTCATCGGCAAACCTCACCTCAATGCAGAGTGCTTATTCAGATGTAACCACGAAAATGGGGGCTGGCTAAATAATGCCTGTGACTGAAAGGATCCAGTGAAGCTCATTATAATGATCTTAATGACTTCCAATTCAGCTGTGTCTGTGATATCAGAGTGCAAAGGTAATTATGGAGGTGCTAAATACTATTATTACTTGATATTAGTGACAGGGTGGAGGTGAGACCTGGTGAGTCCTTCTCCCATCTGGTATAGAGAGGAATGAGGGTTGCCCCTTCCCTCCACCCCTTTCAAGGCATGCAAAGGAAGGATTGTGCAGGCAGGGTGGAGCCAGGACTCTGCTCCCTCTTCCAGCTGCAGCAACCTTGGCTCTTACTTTGCCTTCATGGTGTCAGGAGGTGGCTTCTTTCCATGTGCAGCAAACAGAGAAAGGAGAAATGTCTCCACACCACCCTTCTTGCCTCCATCTTGTCAGCAAAGGAAGCAAAAATGTCTTCTCTCTCTCTCCCACACTGGTTTTGCAGGTCTTTCTGTCAGTTTACTCTGTCTTTCCAGTGGCCCTCTGCTACTACCTGATGTTGCTGAATTTTCCCATCATTTTTATTTCTTAACTGTGTGGTCTGGGTGGGGCTTCACAAGCACAAGTGCTCTTTGGCTTGCATGGGATTTGTGCTTCCTCTGTGCCAGCTCAGACTCTGAGGACTAGGAGCAGGGTGTTCAAGCCTGGCCTTGTAGGGGTCTCAGACCAGATGACCTCCCGAGGTCCCTGTCAGCCTCAATTATTCAGTGTTTTGGAGGCCTTGTCTTGCTATTGACATAGCTCTAGCCCGTGAAAGTGCTAACCCTTTGACCCATGAGGAGTTTTTAAGGATACAGTGATAGCTTACATGGTTAACAATTAGCTACCTGACTTTTGTGTGGGGCCCGACAGACTACGTGATGTGTGGGAACCCTCTGTGCTACCAGGGTCTGCATGGAAAGCTGCAAGCAGCCTTGCTGGCCCTCCTGGATCATGGGTGAAACAGTGAGAGCACATTCAATTAGCTCTGTTCACTGACCACGCCAGCCTGCGCTAGGAGAAACCTGTGTGGTGGCGGTGAGTCAGACTCAAATGATTACTTGACCCAAAGGAAGGCTTGATGATACACTGAGGCTGGGACACACCAGCAGTGATTATATGATGATTCACTGCCTGTGCTCTGCCATTCAAAACATCCTCTGTGTTGCACAGGCAGGGCCATTCATGGAGGCTGCAATGAGGAAATGATGTTTGCACCTTTAGCTGCCACCTTCTCAATGAACCTTTCAGCAGCTGCCTGTGGTGTGGCGCTGGTTTCCCTCTGGGCAGGCTGACACTGGGGAGGTGTGCTGGCAGGGGCAGCTTTGTGATGTGCCAGGTGACTACAGCTGGGCACTTCCTGCCAATAATATCGAACCTCACCCTCAGAAGGTTTGGCCAAAGTGAAGTGCAGCCAGACATCCCAGTGTCTCCCCAACACCATCCTCTTCAGTGTGAAAGCACATCATTGGACTTTAATGCTAAACTGAGGGGCAGGTGGGAACTCAAAGTCCTTTAATTCTCAGCATTCCAGCCCATAATTTGCACATCATTGTTCAAAACTCTCGTAAATTCTTTGCAGAGCTGTTCCCATTTCCATTTTCCCTGCTGTCAGAAATGTGCACCTCACACAGCCCAGACTGCTTCTGTGTTTCTTTTATAGAGGGGTGCACAGTCGGCTGTCTATACTTCCCTCTGTCCTGATCCACCCACCTTTTTGTCTTTCACTCTTCCTCTCCTCTCCTCCAGATCCTCTCCTGCCAGATGCATGCACTCATATGGTTTTACAAAAATGGTCTGAGTGTACTGACTACATCTATCTCGTTGTGCTAAATGCTTCCTAAAGTGCTGATATTACTGCATGAAGAGCAGGGAAGTCCTCAGCACCTGGGAAGCACCATTTTTTCCTGACCCAGGAGCTGATACTGCTTGTGGCAGTTTGCTGGCCACTGGTAAGATCTGAGGCACAGAAAGTTTACTCATGTTGGCTGGGACTCACAAATGTGTTTGGGCTAATAATGCACATGGTTTGTATTGTTCTTTCCCTGCAGCTAAGTTGAGCAACATATTAGCTAACAGGCAAGGCATTACTCAGAGCTCCTAAACCTTGTGTTTTGCCAGTGACAAAGTTGCAATCTTGAAGTACAACAATGCTGACGTTTTCTGTGTAGTATAAAGGCCAAGGTCCAGCAGAGTTGGGATCCATCCTCTCAGTCTTACAGTTAGTTCTGCCTGGACTTTTTTCAAATTTAAGTCTTCAGCTGTCATGCATTCTTGCCAGCTCTTCTATATGTCTAAATAACTAGGTGAACTCTCTCTGGAAAAGAATCTATCTGATTAATTTAGTCCTTTCTTCTTTAGTCCTTTAGTTCTTTCATTCTGTGAATGAACTGTCTTCAAATTGTCTTTCAAATGTATTTTACATGCAATAGTATTATTTGTGTTCCATCTAAGTGTTTGCTGGCTATGGCTTCTCTGTGTGCTCTTGGATGCAACTGTGGTTTTAAGTACTCTCCGCTGGTTATTCATAGCATGCATTTAGTCATTTAACAAACATGGTATTAGTTCTGCTCTCTAAGTGGATGACTAATACTCTTATAAATAGGAAGAATGTGATCTGAAAGGTCACGTGAATGTTCCCAGTGTGAACATATCCCCAAACTATGAGACTTCTCATTCCAGGATCATGCTTGCAAAAAAGAAAATGCTCATTATTAGGAAGAAGGAAAAGGGTTCAAAACCCATTCAAGCAGTTTCTCTGCTTTAACTCAAACAATTTGCAATTGTTTGTAGAGTTTTGCATTGCAAAAGGTTTTTGCAATGTTTGCTTTTCTCTGCAATCTCTCCTGACCTGCTTGGGAACATACAAATTGGAGTAGTCGTGATCTCTGTCCTGTGCTAGTGCCCTCCCTTGGAACACAAGACCTGAATGTTTCTAAAGTAAATATAAATATAAGAAACATCTTTTTACTTTTTTCCTAATCTCTTTCACGTTGCTTTGGAAAGCAAGACAGTGCCTAACACTGGATTCCAAAGGAGTTGAGAGTGCACGGTACAGGTTTTTGCACTGCCTGTAAACTGACAGCTTTCCTCAGCTCAGTACTGTGAAGAAATGTTGTGCTGCCCAGGCAGGGGTGGAGGAATGAGGGCTGCTTGCTAATGCAGCCTCCCAAGAGGTCAGGTTTCTCTGATGGAAGATGCAGGAGAGAAAATGCAGGAGATCAGCTATGCAGGCACCCTTGTCTTTTCATTCTTATCAAATGAAAACAGAATCACTGACTGCTGCTGCTCTCCTGCCCCTGCAAAGTTTGGTTTATATTCACAGGAATAAATTACTAAGGAAGGGAGGACTGCTGGCCTCAGGACATCCAGCTTCATTTCATGGTTGTGCCAGACTTGCTGAGGGTATATCTGTAGCAAATGCTTAGCCCAGGTTTGAGCCCAATCTATGTTCAGTCACTGCCTGTTTGGCCAATTAAAGTCCTTGGCTGGTCTGTGGCACACCCTTGGTCAAGTCTGAGGCCCTCCTTGGCTGGAGCAGTGAGGGAAGGCACATCATTCTGGGACTGGGGCTGGGGCAGGAGGGCCTTGCAGAGGTCACATGCCAGGGGTTGGGCTGTTTCTGCTGCCATTGTGATGCCAGCCAGTGAGGCACCTTTTGTGCTTGCCTGTGGCATGAAGTCAAAATGAAGCCTTTCCAGCAGAGAAACAGGCAACCATGGCACCCTCTTTCTCCCTGGCTACAAGTCGGGTATGCCCAGGTGCTCACCTGATGGGATTTGGTAGGGTAGCTGGGTAAGATGCTCCTGGGGACAGGCTCAGCTCCCAGCTGGGACCTGGCACTAGCTGCATCACCTCTGCTCTGCTCAGCCTCCTCAGTGCCAGATGTGATGGTTTAAATCAGCTGTAGCCAAAGTTAGTTTGACATTGCACCAAAAAAGTGGGGGAAAGGGCTGGCATGGCTGGCTCAGAGGTGTGTCCTGATCAGCAAAGGCAGGTACAACTGTCTTGCAAAAGCCTGAGGCACAGGCCTGCATGGTGTGGGCCATGTCTGTGCTAATAAACCAGGCAGCAGCTTTGTTTGTGGCTGAGTAACACTGTCTGGCCCTGGTGTGACAGATGTTTAAACCCTCTTGCCCTCCAAAAGCAACTGGTCACATACAGACTACCTATGGGCAACAATCCTGGGCCATACTAGCTCCTGGACTGTGCTTGAGAACAGTTTGGTAGAGCACTGGTTGTCCTGGGCCAAAACTGTACCCAGGAGCACACTAAGAGCTGGAGGGATGGCTGGTTGAGCTCCCCTACTTGTGCTTTGATTCACTGGCTTGATTTTCTGCTCTAGATGCGGCCAGTCTGGCTGGTGTCGGGCAAGTTACCTAATGCATGACATAAGAAAGAAAAGTCTCTTCCAGCTTCATTTCTAGCCTTTGTCACTTCATGCCCTCTCTCCCATGGGGGTAAGAGTGTATCCTTACCCACAGACCAAGGGAGGCTGACAGATTTGGATACATTGGGAAAGAGAAGTGTGGTGCAAATGTAAATTCACTACAGTGGTTTATAGAAATTTGATTCACTGAAAAGCTGGGTGTGTGGTATAGGCTTGCCATGAAGATGGTATTCCCCATTCACAGACATATTGTAACTTTGTCCATGCTTATGATACAGTTACTGAAATGCATTAGCATTAAAGTATGTTGTATAAAAGCAGTCAACTGTGTCCTATATTCTCCTCCTGCCAGCCTTTGTCTTGACTTTATGTTGCAGATTAGGAAGGACAGCTGAGGATCTGGGTCGCCCCACGCATGCTATACACAGTCAAGGAGTCCAAGAGACCTGATAGACTATGCATGGTGTTTCTTTCTGAACACACAACTTACTTCAGCAGTCTCAGAGGCTTGATTTCAGTGGAAGATAGTATACATAAATGATGCTTGCTGAGAAGTGCATATGCAGTTCTTATAAAACAGCATGCGTGTCTGCATGTGCCTGCATTAAAATAACAGGGCAAAGGTGACTGCCATATATTATTTACCTGCTGGCTGAGATTTATCTGCCTGCCTTAGGGTCTCCTGCCTCTTGTCTCTCAGATTTTGTTCCTGGGAAACATTTTGGTTTGAATAACTGTGTTTGAGGGTGCTCTACTATGGCTAGAGGGGCTGAGTTTAAACTGAAATTATTTAAATTGAAATAATTTAAACTGAAATCAAATGTTCCACACAGGTTATTTTAGGTATGCCAATATTTTAGGTTTGCTTGTGGGTGCATCTGAATTTCTCTTCTCCCTTGGTCAGCAGCAGAAACATTTTTCTTATTGTTGTCAAGTAGGTGGTAGTGGTGGGGGCAAGCCTTGTTTGTGGCTAGTGGCCAGCTGACGATGATAAAAATACAGAAAAAGATGGGAAGAAAGGAATGGATAGTGCAATTACACCTGATAAGGATCAACTCTACACTCAATGTGATATGTACACATTTGAAACCTACACACATAAACACATAAAACATTCAAGACGTGGAATCAGGTTCTTCCACACAGCAGCTACAATTACATAAAGAAACTAAACCAGATTTTTTTATACTGTGGTGCTGGCAGTCAGAGCCTCCCCTCTGACTGCGTCTGGGAGAAGAGTGTGTTAAGTGTGAGCAGAATAAATGATCCGTTTGTAGGCAGCATGGCAGACACCTGTGTAGCACCTCACTGCTGCCCGGGTGCCAGGCATCATGACTAGACAAAAGCAAACCTAATTACAGCAGACCTTGAACAAGATCCTCGGAGGTGACTGTTGGAAAAATGCACCTACATGTTCCAGGTAGATCTTTTTTCAGTGCTGTTCAAGTCATGCTCTCTGCACTTGGACAAAGGCAGACCTGGTTTTGCACATTGCAGGGCAGCTGCACTTCTGAAGAGGAGCCATTTTGCGAAGGAGAAAGGAGCAGCACCTAGCCTGTTCCTGAGTCGCTGCCTCTCTCCTGGGGTCTGAGAAAACCAGAAAGGAAGCCCCGAAAGCTTTCTCCTTTTCCAGTGAGGCACAACAGAATAAAACAGAATTTTTGAGTTGGAAGGGACCCACAGGAAACATTAACTCCTAAGTGAATGGCCCATATAGGGGGTTGAACCCACAACCTTGGCGTTATTAGCACCATGTTTTAAGCAGGTCTCAGGATTTCCTGTGAAGCAGTAACAGGACAGGCTTTCAGGATTCTTACAAGAGTGAATTCAGATGCTAGAAAGTGGAATTTCCAAATGCATTTCCCTTCCTACACCTTTTCTTTTTCATCTCCATAAATCTGTGTCAGTTTTTAAAGAACCTATTTTGGTGAGAGGAAAAGGGGACAGAACAAGTGATGAGCTATTCAGAGCTAAAAGAAGAGATTCATGCTGCCAGAGGTAATACTGTAGAAAAATGTGTCAGTGTAGCAGATGATAGTTCTCCTCTCCTAATGTCTCTCCTGAAGCATCAAGGTGTGTGTGTGTTTCAGAGGCAGTCTATGAACTGCATGTTGAAATGGTTGCCATGGCAGTGACTGAGTATAAGTTAGAGAGCATGATTAGCCAGAGTTGGCCTAAATAGCTAAAGGGAAGGAAAAAAGAAATAAAGGGAAAAAAAAAGGCCAAGGACTTTCTGTTATTTGTAATACAGATCTATCAGCATTAGACTGTGCCAGGAAAAGGAAGCAGGGCTGATGGAGAGGACCTTGCAGGAGCATGCTCCACACCCCAGCCCTGGCAGCACAAGCTGCCAGGGGACCTTCTTCCCTTTACAGTGTGCCAGTGCTGCAGCTACAGTGCCAAGCATCCCTGTCAGTGCTGATTCAATGAAATGGTGCTTCTCCAGAGTCAGAGGTGAGGCCAGGGCTCTGCTCGGCCTTCAGCAACCCAGAGAGCACAGTCATGCTGATCTCCTGGCTGATGCAGGGCACAGCCACATTAGAAATGTGGGAGACTGGCCTGCAGAGAGGTTGCAAGGCTTGCTCCAAGAGACATAGAGGGCTGCTAGCCTGGGTGGGGTGTTTGTTAGCAAAATCCCTGTCCTTAGAGGCATTCCAATTCCTCTGGCCCACTAACCCACATCTGATTGACACATACCTGTGAAAGGTATCCTGTCTTCATTTGGAGCCTGTGAATTGGAGTGCACAGCCTTTTTTGTTAATTCATTGCAGTAGTTCATTAAAAAAATAATATCCTGATATCTAATTTAGATGTGTATGATATTAATATTCAGCCTGTGCTGCATGCTGTGTTATTCTCTGCTATATTAAAAAAAAAGTCACTTCTTGAGATCCTGTGGGTTTTTGTAGTGAAGGTTTCTTATGCACTAGAGTCACTTTCAAGCTTGTTTTTGAAGAAGTAAAGATTCAGAATTCTTTCTCTCAAAGGATTGTATTTTAGCTCTTCTCAGGGAGAAGTGGAAGAGGGGGAGACCAACATAAAGATGTCTCAATAGCAGTTCTGGAGCTGTGGAGTGCCACATTAGGGGGCCAGATGCCCAGTGTAAAATCAGTAGAAGGCTTTATGCAAGCTGAGAGTATGGAGGTAGGTGTTTGCAGGAGCAGAGCCCGCTAGCCTGATTCTCTTCTCTTACAGCTTTCTAAAATAGACAAGTTTAATTTACATTAGCCTGAAGTGCTTCTGCTCTTAGTCCTTTGAGTGAGATAAGATATGAATCCACTTAGGCCAGTCCATAACATATGATCACTTATCAAGGATATTTTTGTCCCCTCATGTCCAAAGGGATCTGTAGGTTCCTCTGTTAAGAGGAGTACAAACCAGCAGTACTTACTGCGGTTAATAGGCATCTGTTTGGCTGGCAGAGCTGAGATGAGAGAGATCAGATCATATGGCCTGCAATTTAGGAGGAAGAAAAGAAAAACCCACAAGACACCTATTTGCCCTGCAATCAGGTTGGCTTTTGCTGTTATTTGCAGGAGTCTCTTCCACTTCTTGCATCTCCTAAATCCTTGTCATCTGGGTTTGAGAGCTAGGACTATCTTCTTTGGCACTAAGTCAATGATATGTTTTTTAGCACCAGCAGCCATTCATATTTTACGTTACTGTTCCTCTCTGTTCCTTTCAAGCAATAATCATAAATATCAGCCTTCATTCCTAGAGTGCCTTTCATCCCAGGGGCTCCCAAAGTACCTTCCAAGCTTAACAAGCTTATTGTAGAGTACTCCTTTAGAAAGGTTGAAACTTACTTCCCATTAAAGCCTGATTTTGGGAAGGAAAATGCTGAATTATAATGACTTCAATACATGAGGGAGCCTTTGCAGCTGTTATTCACTATGTTCCCTTACAAAAAAGATTGCTTCTTGCTCCTCCATCCCCCTGTCTCCCCAGCTCAATCCAGCATTGCTCAGTTACCTGGGGGAGAAGAGTGCAAGTAGGAGAGGTGGTCATCCCCTGTGATCTGAGAGAGTGCTTTTTTTCTGGAATCTATAGCTGCCCTCAACGATTTCTTCTGACAACTCCATTTCCATCCAGTCTATTTTGTCTTTATCAGGGAAAATGTCCTAGGGCAGAGTTGAATGTCCTGTGGCTTTGGCCAGAGAAGTCACCATCCACAGTTAGGCTATGCTACAGATCATGTGAGAAATTGTAGTCCTCTTCAGGACAAAGTCGGCTGGCCTAATTTAAGTCACATTCCCCTGGAATCAAAGCACACCCGGTTGCTTTGCACTGAAATTAATCACAGCCTTTGAAATGGTCCTTTATTTGGCTCATCTGTTGGAGCAATAATTCCAGAAGAAAAGATTGTTACTGGTAGTTTCTGAACTGAAGAATTTGTTTCCTAATGAATAATATGATTAATTTTAGAGAAGCCTGAATCCGACCAGTGTCAATTTGTTTTCTCTTCTTTCAGGAGGACTCAGCACGGTGGGACCTGTCCATCTCATGATGAACAGAACTTTTTTCCATGCTGCCATGTGGGAAAGTGGTCTCTCCTCTGCTTGGCTGAGAGAGGCCTGGGTCAGGCGCACAAACTCTCATTGCTTTTCGAAGGACACACCAAGAGCTCATGGTAGAAATGGGTACAGAAATGTCCTATCTGGTTCAGTGCTTCATCTGCACAAACATAGTTTATCAATACACATAGCTTTAGATGAAAGATACATCAAAGCGTATTTTTGGCTGCAGCTTTCAGAAGTAGTACTAAATCTCCTGGGGGAATGCAAGCAGTGAGATATGATCCAAGTATCCAAATCCCCATCTTCTTACTCTCTTTCCTCCTCTCTCACACTGGTGGGGTTCACAGGAAAGCCCTTCCTTGAGGTTATGTCATCTATTCCCATCAGTAGATTTTGGTTCCTAAATGCATTTTTGCTCTTTTCCAACAAAACACTGCCTGTTTCAACACTAACTCTGAAGATTTGTAAGTTGGCAAAGGATACAAAAAGAATAATGAACCAGCAGTTACTGTTTACATTGGCCACCTTGTATAAATGCTGATATTAGCATTTCTGAAAGGATTCATTCATCACTGAAAAAAAAGGTTTGTACCTGTGAACAAGAGCTTGCCTGGGAGGGCCTGTGTGCTTCCTCTCCTCTATCAACAAAGCCTACAAACATGAAGAGATGGTTTTGCAATGGATATTAATGCATATCTATTATTTCAGGATGAGAATAAGCCATTGAATATATTCCATGCAGTAGTAAATGAATGAAAGCAGCAGTAAATTTAAAGAAAGAGAATTTATTTTCATGTGTCATGTATATTTATTTATTTATTTATTTTGGGACTGAAAGTGTCTCTTGGGCTTTTTTCTTTGAACTAAAATCCTGTGATACAACCTCAAGTGATCTAACCCAGTGGTTAGATCTGGTGTCATGGAAAATCAGATAGACCCACACTAGAAAGAACAATGGCTGCTGAAAACATTCTGCCAGTTCCAGATGATGACCTCTTCTGGGGGCGTCAGTGAAATAAACACACTTTTAGAAGTACCCTTAAGCCTTCCTTACCTCCTGCTGTTTGTCACACTTGTTGCAATTTGCCTTAAATTAGTTGATTTCACACCAAGGTTCATGGTGCTGTTTTGTTCATAAAAGAGGTTGGTACATCCTGCACTGGTCCTGCCGACATGCCATGAGCCACAGGTCAGAGATGGAACAGAGCCCCAGCATGGCCAGCAGCCAGCATTTGTTCCATCCTCATACTGCAGGTGAGGGGTCTTTCAGCAATGGTGGACACATAACAACAGCATTTCTGTGGCAGGCAAAAGTGTCCAGACTCTGTGGGATGGTTACATTTTGACTAGGTTTCTTTGGGATTCTGTAGGATGAAGATCAAACTCTTTTTCAGGGATGTTATGTTAAAACCTCTAGTATGACATTTTTCTTTTAACCTTTAGACTGCTTCACTTTTAGGCTGGAAGCAGCGGAGGGCTAGGATGCTCCCTGGGCACTCACACAGCTCCTGGCATGGTACAGCTTCAGTTCTGGCAGGAGACAGGCCATTGCTGCAATCCAAATGCCTGATTTTTTAGAAAATGAAAAGTCTGGAAGGTAACCTGCTTACAAGTGCACCTTTCATGCCAAAGGTGATGCTTTGCAAGCACAGTGTTTGTAAAGCAGAGGAAGAAACCAAGTGTAAATGAAATGAAAGAACAAGGATCAGCCTGCTGCTGTCTTTGGGAAGTTCTTTGGGAGGGGTGCGAGCCTCTGAAACTCCTCTAGAGGCGTTTCTACTCAATTCTTTAAATTGTGGACAGAGGAAGCTGGGCCAATGACTGAGGAGGAACCATGAGGGTCATTCCCCCAAGGGCCGTACTTCCAGCGTGCAGCTCTGTTGCACACAGAGAGCAGAAATAGTGCTAGGAATCTCTAACAGGGCAAGTGGTGCATAGGCCAGTGATGCACAAAAGTGATTTCATCATAAGTGGTTGGAGAAGAGGTGCCTGCTCTGCAACAGGCAAACACTGCTCTGCACAGAACCAGAAAAATTTCCCTTCAATCCGGGGCAGATTGCCAGCAGCCTCAAATGTAATCCTCATGGTATTACTTCCAAAGATGAAACAAGGGTATTATGGACACTGCCACTGAGGCAGGTAGTCTTTAAATATAGCTGCAAATTGCCAGGTTTAAAGCCAACAAACTCTAATGTTGAGGAAGACAAGACAGGTAGCAGCACTGATACAGCGTAATATAATGTGATGGCTGATATAAATGTGAGTCATTCTAGCCAGAGGCTTTAGTATAGGAAGTCGGATAAAAGATATAAAAACAAATCTGATTTTTTTTTCCTCCCTGGTGAAGGTCACTGCCAGGAATAGCATGGGAAATAATTAATGCAGGAAGAAATGTTCCCCTTCAACTTAGAAGTATTGTCTTGCTTTACAGTTTCATTCTCCTCTTTGGACTCCCATAACAAACACCGGCAAACACACAGGGCCTTTCTCCCTGAAGCCACTGACAGGTGTCCCACCCGGTGGGCAGGGACTGTCTGTGCAGTGCTTGTGGACTCTGTCAATGGGTGTCCCCCTTGCTGGCAGTCCACCGCAGCTCTGTGCTGAATGGGCCTGAGAGGCTGAATGGGGCTCTATGTAATGGCAGCCAATCTTCCTGGTTGGCAGGAAGGCGCGGTGCCAAAGCTGTGTGTGAGAGCCTGCTGCTGGGAGGGTTTCATCTCTTTCCCTCTGCTCCTGAGCCCTGGGGAGGTGGGTTGTCTTTTCCTGCATCCTCAATCCCTGTGCTTCATGGCGGAGGACATGGATGACACAGCAACCATTGCACTTGCAGGGGCATTGCCTGTTCTCTGCCCATCCCACAGAGACCTGGGAGTCTCTGGGCTGCTCGTTTGCTCCCCATGACCATCATTGCATTTACAAATGTGCAAAGGCATGGGGAAGCCATGCAGCTGTCCCTGTGGGTGCAGTGTGCATACAACACTACCTGGGGCAGGAGTGATCCACAATGCAGCCTGTCTGCTGCGCAGGAATGCTGTAATGCAGTTTAATTCCCTTTCCTCAAAGTACTCTTTGAGTGGGGGCAGGTGAGGAGAGGAGTGAGTGTCTCTGCTTCATGTCACCACCCTGCAGGCTGGAAACTGGGCAGCTCCTGGGGCTGAGGGGCTTCTCCTCCCCAGGGCACTACTTTGTTTTCTTCCAGCTGGCCATCACAGGGAGAAGTGCTGGTGGGAATCTCTGAGCTTCACACTGCTGACTAAAATCTCCTGCACGTGACTCTGTGCCTTCTGCCACAAATGACTGGTCACATTTTCCATTCTTGGCTCCATGTGGCTGCTCTGAACATCCCAGGTTATCTCTGCACCAACTAGCTGCCTTTCCTAGTGCTTGGCTCACCAGGCCTTCATCTCTGCTCAGCATCCATGCCAACATGCTAAGACAGTTAGCAGAGTGTTAAGATTCATTTATTTTTGGAGGACTTTTCATTTGGGAGCCCAGGAGGTAAGAGTTCAGATCTCTCTCCTTCAGCCATGACTCCACAGTGGATTTTCAGGGATAGAAGCACTGCAGAAGTCCTGAGTAGTCTGGAGCTCCCAGATAGCACAGGAAAAACTTATTATGGGAAAGCTGCTAATAGCAGAGGTAAGCTCTTAGCCACATTTTCCACTAGTGTTACAGACTCTGGAGAATCAGCTTGTTTCTGCCAGGTTTCCAAACTGCTTTCTGGTGTTTATCCAAAGACTTGGGGCCACACATTCTCTTATTTGGGCTTTTCACAGCTGCTTCGCCTTGAAATGATTGCAAATGGGTGCTGAGTTGGGTGGGATGACCGGTTGCTCTCAGGTTTATTTCTTTGGAACATCTCTGTCAAGAAAGACTGTAAGACATAATAATTAAAATACTTCTAGATCACCATAGTCTTGTCAAACTTCTTGTTGTGATCCCTGTGAATGTGACATTTGTGAACTCATTTACCACAGCTTTTATTCACTTTTTATTCACTGAAAAAAGAAGTTATGTAATTCAAGTTTTTCCTTCTTCCTTCTCTTTTTGCTCTTAAATTTACCATATTTGCAGATAGACTGTGCCTATGATTAGCAGCTGGTGTGGTGCATTGGGAAGCAGATTCACAGAGAGGGCTGTTTGGTGCTGAGCACTTGCTGTGTCAGGGGATTTACATCAGACTGCCTCAGTTCTGGTTCCCAGGGACTGGATGCTCATTAGAGGTTGGAGTGCAGGAGTTGTGCTCCTGGAGTCCATCTCCTCATTTCCTTTCACTCAAAGGGAATCCGGATAAAAAACTGCTCCCTAACATAAATCAAAATGCAGCAAGTGGGACGAACGTGGCATTTGTCTCATAAACTCACCCGTGATGTGAACAAAATCCAGGACATAGAATGACCTGTAAAAAAACCAAGGTCAAGAGACCAAGGCCAGGCACATCACTTTACCTTGAGGTCCCACATGGTTCGAATGCATGGCAAACAGGTCAGTTCTTTGGCTAGTGAAATAGCTGTTTTTCTTGGCTGAGCAGCTCTCTTATTCTTTCTTGGATATAGCTGCTAATCTATTCTTCTCTCCTTGTACACTTCCCCAACCCTCCCTTTTGCCAAACCCTCACTAAACATATACATATATATCTGTGTGTGCGTAGGCAGTCGTGTCTGCTGCCGGGATTTCCTCCCAAACAATACCTGTTGTGCTGGCCACAGCAGTTCTCTTGGTTCCCATGCTCAGAGCAGTTCAAGTTTCCTGCTGGCTCAGCAGCAAGACTTTCAGGGCTTTTTATACTTATTCTTCTTTGGGAGCCAAGCGGAGGAGCGCAGTTTGCCTGTGAATAGTGAGCTGGCTGGGCAGGCAGCAGGAAGCTTGCATACTAAACCGTGTGAACTTTGAGGAGGGGAAGAAGGGGGCCAAGGGCTGCTATCTGGGCATCACGAGGCATTTATTGCAGCCCTCTGCCTTATAAACTCATCATCTCAGCACAGGGATGCTCTTTGCCAAAGGAGCAATATCTGTAAAATGGGGGTGGAAAGAAGGGAGAGACATGAAAACGGAATTTTAGAGAAAACAGGAGGAGGGATTGGAGCATGGAGAAGAGTGAGGAGGCTTGGGTTTTCATGATTCACATGAAAAGTTGTGCATGGATTCCCTTTACAGAGTGATGCCACTACAGCTCGTGCAGCTCCACAGGGCTCACAGGCCCTCTTGTTCACGCGCTTGCTGCCGCAACAGTGGTCACACCATGGGTCTAAGGGCAGCTTTCCTGTATTGCTCAGACAAAATCAAAAGCACAGGAATTAAAACACACTTCTCTCTTGCCCCCTGCACCCCACCTCCACTCCCTTCTGTTTCTGTCAGCAAGGATAAATAAATAAGCAGGTTCCCAGTCGCAAGAATCAGGAATCATGGTGTAGCTATGAAAGAGGGGCTTGAAGAGCAGCACTGTGAAATGCCAGCACTAGCTTGTTAGTCGCAGGCAAAACCATCCCTGAAGCAGGGAGAGAGGTAGGTGTTTCAGCAAGTGCTGTGCCTCCACTGCAGGTGCAAGCATGCAGTGGGCATTCTCGGGAAAAGGTGGGAAAAGGTGGGAGGCAAGAGGAAGGAAGGAAGGACAGGTTGAGCCCATCTGTCTGCAGACCTGCTACCTCCCTCCTACTCATGTTTGCATAAACAAATGGGGAGTAGGCTTTGCCTGTGTTTTGAGGTGGCAGAGGATTGCACATTCTGCAATGCTTCCTGAGCAAGAGCGGCCTGATGTAGGGTATGGTGCCATGGTGGGTATCGGTGAGATGGCCCTGTGCAGGGAGAGCATGTTTGTGTGTGTGTGTGTGTGTGTGTGTGATGTAGAGATGAAATGGAAATGCTCAGCAGTAACAGACCAGGAGATGGGCTGAGGCTCAGCTCTGTTAGTTCATGCCATAACATCATTGCAAAGTGATGTGACCTTCCTGGCCTGATCCAAAATAACAACCCACAGCTTTCCCTCTGTTTGGCAGCACCATTCACTGAGGGTGCCTATTACTCCAGGCTCTAAATAATCCACACATACACAGTAAATCCAAAAAGCCGGGGCCCTTGCTCCCCTACCCAGCTCAGCAGCTCTCTGTGTCTAGCTCCCAGGTGAGCACTGAGCAATGCAACACATTCTTGGCACCTGCATCCTCGTGGTGCCCCCCCAGAATGAGTAACCTTCCCTGGAGGTCTGCGAGTGCTGGGAAAGTGGGAAGATACAGCTCCAGGTCCCAGAGTGGGCTCCTGGAGAGCCAGTGGTGGTCCTGGGGAGAATCACTCATCAAGCCCATTTAGATCCCAAACAGTCTGTGCCTAGGCAGTTTGTGGCAGAGCACAGGCATTTCCAAAGGAAACAAATCTCTTCACCATGGTCTTCCTAGAAAGTACAAAAGCAGTTACGAATTTGGGGAATTTACCATCAAATTCATGCGTTTTCTGTTATCTCTACTCCCGACTCAGCAGAAGCTCAGTTTCAATTACATGTACTTGATGACTTTGATGCAGACTCTGCCTGTTTTTAAGACTGTCTAACGTTTCTTATAAGACCAAGAGTTCAGCTGCTTGTAAAACCCTGAAAACTTTAACTATCTACCACTTAGCTGTTCTGGGTATCTGTCTCAGGCTGAATGTATCTGGGAAGCTTCAGCAAAAAATGTTTTTACTTGCTTACAAGAAAGAGATGGAGAAACAATTTTTTTTCCTTTATATTCAAACATGTTCTCAAAGTGATCTGTTGATGAACTCTCACTTTCTGCCTCTTAAGGGGAGGCTTGAAATTTGGCAGATATCAGGAATGCACCTTTGGTTGTTTTTCATGGGGAAAAAAAAGTAAGTTGACCTAAGAAACCATAGGGGGAAAAGGGCCTCAGATCTCAGCCACTCAAGAGAAACTTCTTAAGAGTTAGAATCTGAATTCTCTGAAGACACTTGCTCAGTGAGAACTTGTTCAAGTCTGGCGGCTAAATCACAGATGATGATATGGCAGGCACACTGCAGCCTCCTGCTGCAGGTGCTGAGCAGCAGCTCTTTGACGTTATTTTTCTGTGCTGACAGGGTCGCTGCAGTGCTCTGGACCAGAGCCTGGAGGAGCTCCCAAATGTGCTCCTTTGCTGATACTGAGGTGAATGTGCAGGAAGGCTGATGCTGACTAGGGCTAGGACCTGGCTAAGGGAGGGAGGGACGGAGGAACAGAACCCTACTGCAGTGCAAGGGCCGAGGGCCCCCTGCCTGGAGAGGGGAACTGATGTCAGATGTGGATATGGGAGCAGGACCAAGGCAGAAGACAGGCTGGAAGGATCAGGAGGAGCAGAAGAAGTCAGATTTGGGAGTATCCTCACAAGATCATACCTCCTGCAGAACCTGGGGTACAGCAAACCCAGGGGTTTCCGCTGCGCAGTAATTGTCTGTTGTCAGCAAATATGTGGGGAAACTGTTGGTACAGGCTGTGAGTCATTTCTGCCTGTTCCCTCAGCAGAGGCTGTTGGGCTATCAGTATTCCCAGTTATTCTGCTTTTCAAGCATGATGGAATTAACATCTGAGAATAAGAGCCAGTCCTGCCGGTGAGTCATGCAGTAGCCAGTGTGATGTCACATGATGGGATTCCTGCATTTTTGTTTCAGTTTGCCAAGTGTAAATCAAGGAAATGACACAAACCCAACAGACTGAAAGTATGGGAAGCTTGTAGGGTCAAGCACTCAGCAGTTAGAAATGACTGATGTAACACTTGCCACCTGAAGCCCATCTGCACAGGTGCCATGATGGTGTTGCTTTTAGCTACAGGATTCAAATGCATATGTAAAATTTTTTTTCCCCCCAACAACAACTCTGTATCTTTTAATGCCCAGGCAGCCAGTTCTCAGGGGAGTTGAGGTTGTGTGGAGAAGGGTCCTTGTCCTGCCTAATTGCAGCTGTGCCAGTGAGAGGATCCCTGCTTCACCTTCGAGGCCACAGTAGATGG
Source organism: Coloeus monedula (assembly GCF_965178545.1). NCBI lineage: Eukaryota > Metazoa > Chordata > Aves > Passeriformes > Corvidae > Coloeus > Coloeus monedula. Next base: position 47,921,088 of record NC_138782.1, on the reverse strand, counting down.
CAGCCCTCGGCATTGGTGATGGTAGGCAGCACCTGTGTCCCTGGCCTGCAGCAAGACCAAAACAGATGCGGTCCTCAGATAAATTGTCTACCAAACTCAAACAAGCCCCCATGAGGCACATGCAGAGTGAGGCTTTGTATAACTTGTAACTTGACCACAGGTGGGGAAACTTAGGACCCTCAGGAAGGCACATCCCCCTCCCCTGGCTGAGTATCAATACTAGCCTCTGAAGACAGACACACTTGATCTCTTGATTTGAACAGAGCAAGCTAACATATTTCTTTCTAATGTTATTCTAGGAGACAGTTGAATTATTTTAGCTAAAAATTACCAAAAGAGTCTGCCTGAGGCAGACATCCAGCATGGTGTATTTGAGCTCGAGCAAGCCATCACTAATGGGAAGAGTTAAGCAACTTTAACTCCAGGCAGAGCTCACAGGGAGAAATTAGAAACTGGCTCTATGGACGGCCCCACCAGAAAACATGTAAGGGTGTGTGTGAAATCTTGCCGCGCTATGCATCCGGTTATCCAACTGCTACAGGCAAGTACTGACCTGTGCTTGTAACGTGGCATTTGCAGGCTCCAGGGGTGGACTTGCTGTTTTGCAGACCATTGGGGTGCTTTGTGCTTTGCTGTTGAATCAAATGTCGGGGAGAAATGGTATTTTAGTGATAGGAAAATGTGAAGAGAAACACTTTGGATTTCTCTTTCTATGCGGGAGGTGCAGGCACAGGGGGACAGGACCCTGCTGGTGTGCAGGACACACAGCATGTGTGGCAGGCTGCTTTGCAGAAGGGTGTTGCCATCGTGGCTATGAGTGGTCCTGGGGACTCACTTGACAACCTCTGCAACAACTGAGGTTTTGGTAGGGGGTTGAGAGGGCTGCGAAGGTCACCAGCAGAGGGTTAGCAGCTCAAACTTCCAGTCTGCCTTTTCCCTTTCTGCAGTAAAAGGTATTTTCCTTTCTTGTTACACTTCATCTAGAGCTCTGTAAACAGCACTCTCTCCTTGATGTTGACACCTTCAAATGATTTTATCTTCCTCTTAGGGATTTACTTATTCAAACTGTACTATTTAGTTATTTAATCTCCCCTTTAGTCATTTGATTGTTGTTCATTGTTGAATTCTTTCCAATATGCCAACATCTCTTTGACACATGAGTGCCTGCAGTTGCTTTCTCTCTTTAGAGGATGGCTCAGACCCAGCAGCACACTGCAGAGAAAAGTCATCTCCCTTCTGCTCAATGACACAATGTTCTTCACCTCTCTGCAGGTCCAAATGAAGCCCTCTTATTTTATAAACCAGCATTTAGTTTGATACTCCCTCTTTTCCATTTGTTAAACCCTTTTCAGCCATTGCTATGGATTATTTTTCCAAATGTTTCCTTGCACTGCACATGTCCTGGCAGGAGCTGTTAGATGTTGTTTTCCTTCCCAATCCCCCATTTCAGAAACATTTTTTTGTGAGATCAGAACTAGAAACCAAACTTCACATACTCCTTGTCATTAGTAGATCCAAAATGAGAAAGAGAAAGAAATGCTTTACAGCTTGGGAAATGATTCCTCTCCGTTCATGGTCACACTGGGCACTCCCTGGGGTCTGGGCAGGCTGACAGTTTGGATATATGGAAAGGGAGGGGCGTTAAAATGGTGAGCAAGGCTCTTCTGGAGAAGTCCAGCCCCTGATTATTCTAGCACTAATGCATTCTGCTGAAACTTAGGCAGAGGTTTTAAGAGCTGATTGTTTGGACACATAAAAGCTTTGGAATGGTATATGCACTTCGTATGTGCAGGTCGCACTTCAGTTTTTTATTCAATGTGGATTAGAATATGAAAGGACCCAATTTCAACCTAATCTGTAAATGACACCTAAGCCCAGCCTGTGAAACCTGTGCTACCTGAAGAGCATTTACTAGGACGTCTATGCAGTTTTCATCTTTCTTAAGAAACCTTTTTGACTATTTCTTCCCTGTAGGCATTAGAGGTGGAACTAGGAAGGGGTTTGTACCTAACCTCATAATCAAGGAAAGGAGAGAGGCAAAGGGCTTTGTCTGTGTAGCTACCCAGTATCATTGTGTTAAACTGGCAGTGAACTGGAAGCTTTTCCAAAGCCGTGGGAGCCAAATGTCCCACCCTGTTTGCCTGTGGCTCATGAGTTATTTGATTTCTGCTTTTGTGGTCTGAACCCTTCAAAGCTTTGTCTTACATGGATAAACAAAAACTTGCTACAGCCTATGGACAGACCTGGAAACCATTAGGTGCAGAAACATCACAGGACTTCAAGAATGAATGCAGACTTCTTTTTAACTGAAAATAATAAATACTTTAAAAGGGTAGAACATGGAAATACATTTGTAATGACCACTATGAGGAGCTGCTGGCAGTTTCTCTGAACAGAAAAGCCCTTTTCTTAGAGATTTCTGCTACCCCTCAGGCTTCTGTACATTTCTATGTTGTTACTTGCAGTGTTTAAGCATCATTAAGTTAAAATGCATAAATTTTCTTTGGCTATTCAACCCCAGGCACTTTTGGGAAGGAATTGGCCAGAATCCCTGAACCTAAAATAATCAAACGTCTGTCTTTGCATTAGAAAGGTTGCCATTTATCTGACAAGTAGTGCAAAATGGAATAGGTAGCTCAGTTCCAGCATCATCTGAGAAAGCTGTTGTTGTAAAACCAGGCAAGTGGCTTGCACATAAGCAGATGGTACCTTTGCCAATACCCAGGTTGTTGCATGGCATGTAAGTATATCTGCTTTCTTAACGCGTTACTTTTATTATCAGTCTCTTGGTTTCTACCACTCTTTATAAATACTCCAGCCACAACTTGTAACATTTAGAGGCTCATCCAAGGAGCGTGGCCTTTCAGACACTCCTTTTGAGAGTATTAATTGTGCTCCAGGAGAGGATGTCTTTGTTTCAGGATTGTTCTGGGCATGAGAAATAAAACCCAAAATGGAGATGGTGGCCAGCACAAAGAACCGACCAAAGTAATTTTAATGAATTTCTTTCCATACCTGCCAGTCCACCCTCCCCTGCAGGAAAAACAACTCTCAGATGAATAAAGCATATGGCACAGAAGATGGAGCACCAATGCCAAGTTTGTCTTTGCCTTAGCAGAACTCACTGCAAAGTGCTGAACCTGCAGATCTTCTGAACATGCTTGTTCCCACTTCACTGCCTTCTTAGCTGGAATTGTGCACTCTCACCGTTTAAATCCTCAGTTGGCAGGACATTACTGTGGATGCAGTGCTGGGCAGACACACAGTACTACATTCAAACTACCTGCTGTGGAGAGCAGTGCATGTTGCAGCAGCAAAGAAAACCCATCAGTGAGGTGGGCTAAATATTTGAGAACGATCTGAAGGTCTCACTAACCTGCCTTCTGCATGCACATGGGCTACCCATTTGTGACAGGCATGCCGGCTGCTGTGTGGTTAGATACCCTGTTCCTGGCCATGGCTTGTTGTATTTGAGCTGTGCAGCAGTGAAGCATTCGGTGTAAGTCCGATCATTATGATGGCTCTACAGTGGGCAGATAGTCGGCAAACCCCACGTTATTTATCCTAAAGGAGGTGTGGAGTGTTGTGAGAGGGTACTCCTCTCTCTGCATAAGCTCAGAGAAAACCCTCAATGCCAGCTCAGCCTGTGTCCAGACATTACAGGTCTGTCTGCTCCCAGCTCAGCCCCATCAAGTGAGGCTCTGGGAGGACGTGTGGCTGGTGGGTCCTGGTATGGCACAGGTAAATGGGATGTCACCACCAACATGCTCTGCTCTCTTCTGAAAAATGTAGGATACTGGAGGAATGTCCAGTTCCTCTCAGCAGTACATCTCTCCACGGTTGGGTGACACTGAAGATGAGTGTCTAAATTAAGAAGTTAGGCATCTAAGGCCTTTATTGGACCCATGTCTGTGGGGCCTGAAGCTGAGCAGACATATATAAGGAAAACTCCCCTGCTGAGTTATTTTAATCTTTCAGACAGCTGTGGACACACTCCTACGGACGTGTTTCTTTATGGGTGCTCTTGGACCCAGGAGACAAGGCCATCATTTTCCCTGGGCAAGTGCCATGGATGTACACCATGGGTTGGGTGAGGGGTCCTGCTCTCCCAGGACCTCTTGCAGCAGTTTGGCTTGGAGATGTTTCTTAAGGTGGGGATGAATTCCCCACCTTTGGACCCATGTTCTTCCTACCACTGTGAGTAAACAATGCCTCTCTTTCCAGAAAGTAGGAGATACCTGACATGGTGATGAAATTAATGGACCATGGAGCTCCTTTGTTTAAATGAATGCTAGGAGAGGCAGTAGTAGGCTTGATTTTTCACATGGTTAATGTTCCCAATCCTCTTTTTAGTTCTCTCATGGCAACTGTGTACTTTGCAGCTCAAAGTCACATGAATCTCTGCTCAGCAGAAATGTAAATGTTTTGATAAAACTGTTCTTAACAAGTTTAATTCATTTAATCAGCTTGATTAACTGTGGAGCTTTATGGTCTTTAATTGGGAAGGATTTGCTATAAATTAAAATTTTCTGTAATTTTATGAAGAATGTGGCAGTGTACAGGATCTTGCTGCCTTGGCAGTGGCATGGGAGGTGCCTGTCTCTGGCACCCAGCCATTCCCCTGCAGCTCCACATGTTTCAGAGCCCTGGAGACCTTCGGGTGCTGAGCCTGCCTGCAAGGCCAGGAACATGCTGGGCAAGGGGCACTGTGTAGCTGCAAGTGTCTCAACAGACACTATTTCTTTTCTCTTGTGTTTGCATCTCCTAGATGATTAATCTCCCAGTAAAAATGCAGCATGCCTCTTTTTCCGACAAGTCCAACAAGAAAGCAAGCACAGATGTCCACAACAGCCCTCTCCTTGTTCTGGTTCATAACCAGCCCCAGCCTGCACCTAGTTGTCAAAGTCTCCAGGTATATGAGTAGAAAGAGGGAAAAAAGAGGAATGATCAGAAGATCTTAGCTTAGGTGCATGTCCCAGCTGGTCTTTCCTCTCTTCCATTAAATGTGGCAGACTGACAGGCTATAAAATATGTCCAGCTGGAAAGAACATAATTTTGTTTTACTTTGTCCAGCCTCATTTTTGTCCAGTTGTGTACCTGTATGAAACCTCCCAGGCCCTGGAGGCTTAATGCAGCAATATTAATTCTTTTGAATAGGCAGTTTATTGTCCACATGACATTTTTCTGTGCCTTTTGGTCGATATCCCAGACTAGAGAAACCAAGAAGAAATTGAAAATAAAGGAACTATCCCCTTAGAGTCTGCCCAAAGCAACGGAGCAAGCAGAGCATCAGCACAGTGTCTGCACTGGTGAGTTTGCTCTTTGCTGGGCGAGCACTGTTTGCCCTGGCACTGCCGCGCTGCAGAGCCGCTGTACAGCGCGTGCTGGGGGCCTCGACATCCAAATGCATGGGCAGAACAATGTGGGTTTGCAGCTCTTGTCAGACATCTTTGCACATTTACTCCTGCCTGACTCTGAATTGGAATGGTCTCTGGGAAAACAGTGTATTTCACAAGAAAGGGAGGTTTTTCATCCTTTCCTAGAACTTCCATGGTGCTTCTGTACACATGGCTCTCACAGGCCAGTGTGATGCAAGAGGAGACATTTCTAACAGCAAACAACCCCTGTTTCTCTTTTACCCTTGACATTTCTACATTTCTACATCTGATAATTTTTTTGCTTTTTTCTTTTTTTTCCACAGACTAAACATTCACATGTCATATCCTGTTCGAGTAGTTGTTTTAATGGATGTGCTGCCAACAAAGACACTTGTGTTTAGGTGGCTGATCCTTTGTGATTGTAATGGCCTTTAATGAAAGGTTTTGTCTTCATAAGGACAAAATGTTCTTTATCCAGCTTCAACTTTTGAAAGAAACACCACCAATGTTTTTGGATTGGATGCGAAATGTTGTGTAAATTCTTTATACCAAGGTGGAAAATCTGCCCTTCCCTTATTAACAAACTGTCTATCAAACCAGGGAGGCCTAATGCGTATACATAATTAATTCATCAGAGTTTTAGATCCCCAGCAAGGAGAGTACTTAAAAACAGAAGAAACGTGTAAAAATAATTTAGATATGAAACTAAAGAAATACTTGTCTGTGTTTGGTTGTTGGTTTTGTGGTTTGGTGTTTTAAAATCAGATTTAGCTTTTCTTTTCAATTCCTCTTCTCTGAAATTGCTTGCACTTTGAGGCTGCGCATCCTGAGCCCTGGAGGGCTCTGACAGGAACAAACAGGGGCACTAGAGCCCTGAATGACTCTTCATAAAGGCAGAGACTCTGAGCTGTCCTTCAAAATTATTTCAGTTCATGGTGCGGCTGCTGCAGCTCATGTTTGAGGCTGAGGAGGCCACAGCTTACTGGTGCAGTCAGAGGAAGTGGCAAAAACCTCCATCAGTGTTCAGGATGCAACATGGTTTGGGTGGCTTGGAAAATGAAAGTCTTGTTGCCAGTTACTGGATTCAAGGAGAAAGCAGCTATGTGCTGCTGATTGCCTTATGGGAGAAGTACCAGGTGACTGGCAACTTTTAAGTTGCTCTTTCATCGTGCTGTGTGAACTGCACATGAGGCTGCACTGGAGGCTGTTGCATTACAGATCATGATTTCAGCAGAGCTTTTCAGAAAAAAAAATGAAAGTAAACGGTGTTATTTTCAGCCTGAATAGTGAGCAAGTTCTCAGTATCTAAATGAGAGCCCTTGAAGCAAGCTCCAGGTGCTACAGGAAGTGGTGGAGGTGACTCAGTAAATGTCACACTTCCCTCCAAGTCAGTTCTGAAGCGGTGTCCAGAAATAACACTTCATGGGCATCTGGCTGTTTGAGATGGCTCTGCTTTTCCATGGAACTCCAAACTAGTGCCACCTGGCACCTTCATGATTTTACACCTCTTTTTTGTCACAAATGTTTGCCTTTATCTTCCCGTGTTTGTTCTTCCCTATAAAGACAAATATATGAAAAGTCGTGTAGGTATCTCAAAGCAGGAGAGTTGTCCTTGGCCCTGGCTGGTGGATGGGGGACAACACTCCTGGAGTCTCACTGTGGCTGTAATGTAGGGAGGGCTTCGGTGGATTGATGCCACGTTTTTTCCACAGGGTCCCTCGTGGACACGCTTAGCTGGCACTGTGATAGCGCCTACGCGTGCCCCCGATCTCACCCTCGCGGGTGGCTGCCAACAGCCGCTCACACACACAGTCTGCGCACGAACTGGAGACGGAGAGGCGAGAGGGGTTCTCTGAATGCAATTCCGAGGCGTTTCGTGGAACCAACACACTCGAAGGGAACAGAGGCAAAGAACCAAGAACAAAAGCCCTTGCGTGGTTTTATTCCTAAGGGTCCCAGGGGCGGGCAGAGCATCAGAAGCCAATAGTCTGAGGGCTAGGGAGTAGAGGCAAGGTTGAGTGACATAACAGGGGCCAATGGGAGAGGGGAGGGGGGAAGGACCAGTGACCAGTGGGCTCTTGGTAAAGGGAGAACTTTCTAGCACAGTGGTGGGGGGAGAGACCACTTCGTGGTAACATGGGGGTGTAAAGTGGACTTAGCCACTGCAACATGGCCGCTGTGCCACAGGGGAGCTCTGAGGAGCTGCAGTGGTGGCACACAGCAGGCTGCACCTCGTGCCGGCAGTGAAATCACCCTGGAGCCCCTTGCCTTAGCATGAACTGTCACCTCCTGCTTTCACAATGATAAGGTTTCATATCCTTTCTGGAGCTGCCTGGGCTGCAGGCCAGCCCGCCCAACTGCCTTTTCCTGGAGGAGGCTGGGCTGAGCTGGATGCCCCTGCCCCACTGCCTCCACCCCCATGTCCAGGCCTTCAGTCAGATGTGCATTGAGGATCACCTTCCTTCTCTCTCATCACTGCCTGCAGGAGCACAATGTGGGCTGGGGGTGGAAATGGGGATGAGATTGTCGTCGGAAAACCTTGTCCTGTCCTACTGGATCCCAGTGTACACAGGCAGGGTCTGTAACTGCATCCATCTTCCTCTGCAGCATTGTCTTCCTAAACATATCTCCTCTCCTTCCCCTTCTCAGCCAGTGTCCTCTGTGCTTGTGCCTGGTTGCCTGGATCCATTGAGGTTGCTCATACAAGTCACTTGGCATCTGGTGAGCAGTGACAGTGGGGCTCTTCCATTTCTGTGCCCAGGGCAGATGGATGAGCTGGAAGTGCTTGCATTACTGGCTCAGTTCAGGCTGGGGATGCCCTTTGCACAAACATCCTGGTTGCTCCCACACAACTTTCCACCTTGCGGGGTGACCTTGCAATACGTAGGCTGGGTTTCTGGTGGAAGAAACTAAACTGGAAAGTGCTCTCTGGGAGCACCCCATCTGCTTCCCAGCTGAATTCGCAGAGCCAGACTGCAGCTAGTCTGATGCAACCCTTCCTAAAATGTGTGCTACATGGATGTAATATCCTTAGTCCCAAGTGCTTTGCCCTACAGATATGCTCCTGTTGGACTGCATGACTTGGTCTCACAGTCACAGCCCCTGGGACTGCTGCTGGGGTAAGGGAGCAAACCTGAGCTCTCTTGGTAGTGGCCACAGCCCAGCCTGCTGAGATGTTATGCTACCCTGAAATGGGTACCAAGCACACCAGTGTGTGAACCGTAGCAGTTCAGCAGTGTTAGCAGAAACCCACAGTGCCTTGAAAGACCACAGGGCACTACAGAAACAGCAGCACCCGTCAGCCATGTCCCCATGCCCTACCTGTGCTCCTCAGACTGATGCAGAGATGCAGAAGGGTAGACAAAAGGCACAGAGGCCGCAGGACAGAGTTTTGTTTCAGAACACTCAAATGTCACAGGTGGTGGGGATTTTGTCTGGAGGTCATTTTAGTCCCGTAAGTACAGAAAATAGAGGCCATTTGTGTCTCACTTGTACTGATGGGACTGTGTGTGTCCCTGTTATGCATCATGTTTCCTGGCACAGAAAGCAAGTTTTCAGGGCTTCTGTTGTTCTGCTTCAAAAATTCCTACCTTTTTTTTTTACTTAGATGAAGGAACCCTTTGGAGAATGATGTCACCTACACCTCAAATACTCATAAGTTTTTGATCATGAGTTTTGGATGGCTTCAGGGTCAGGCTTGCTGATTTACAAAGCGCATACATGCACTCTTCAAAACTTGTAAAATATGGAAGTGATTTGTGTATGGTTGGGAGAGGTGCTCACAGGCTTGAAGCTTTGGGTTTTTTTTCTGCATCTAAAATTTCTCAGTCTCAGGGGCTTTTTACTGTTTTTTTCAAGCAGACACAAATGCCTTATGTGAAGCACAAGGCTTGGCTCTTTTAGCTCAGGACTAAGTAGCTCTGAGAAGTGGTCAACCCTAAAAGCAACGTCTTGTGAGGACCCTTCTCAGTTTTCCCTGGCAAGGAGCCAGCACAGAGCACCCTGCCTCTCCTCTTTCTGGGACCATGGCCTTACGATTTCCAGACTGTAATAAGAGGATTGCACTTGTACCCTTTCCAAGCAGCAATGGCAGCCATAGTCATGGAAAGACAACAGCTGAGTTGGCAGGCCCAGCAGCCCCCTGAGGGGCAGGCTGTGCCTCTCTGACCTTTACAGTGGGCTCAGCTCCCCCTCTGATGCGGCTGCCAGGGGGGCAGAGCCAAAACATCCAGGCAGATTTCCTTGAAAAGGTCAAAGCAGTGCAGCTCAGTGGTGCTGGCAAGGGAATGGTGGAAGGGGATTTTGGCCTCATTTGTGGGACAACAGCTGTGGGCTGGGAGCTCACCCTGAGCACTGGTGCTGGCTGTGGGGGGACCCCAGCTGCTGCCCATCCCAGTGTGGGCATTTTTGAGTCTGGAGGAGCGCCCCAGCATTCTGCAAAGGTTGCTGGGGGCCTGGCAGCCGCAGTTTCCTGCTGGGGCAGGCAGCAGTGCAGGGAATCATTCAGGGCCACTCAGCAGGGCAGCATTTTCTCATGGGGGAGCCCAAACAGCACCTCAGAGAGCAGGCACAAAGTGGGAGCAGAGCAGGGGATGTGCTGGGGCCTAGGCTAGGGTGATATAGCAGGAGCCAGTTGTGCTGGTGCTCAGCAGGAGACCCGGGACATGCTTTGGAGAGTCGTGTGGGGACACTTCTCCTTGCACTGGCTTAGGGTTGACATCAATCCCTCCAAACCCCACGGAATACTTGGATGTGCTGGTCCCCACTGGGTGGTTGTGAACTATCCCCAAGTGTTTCTGCTGGACATGAGCAAAGCTGCGGGTGATACAGCTGGGCCTGCTGCCCTCCTCACAAGTGTGATGCTACTTAGGAGGACTTTGTGTAGTTTCTTGAAGGGAAGGATTTGGCAAGACAGAAAAGGGGAAATGCAGATTTTTTTCCTTTGGTTTTGTTTTTTTCTTTTTTTCCTAGGGAAGCCACAGCCTTACGAAGTCACCATTCATTTTAGCAGCCAATGCAGCTGCACACAGCAGATTTGGTGACCGGACGCTGCGGTCTGGTTGTGTGTGTAGTTGATGCAAAGCTTGGAAAATAATAAACACAAGCTTCCCCGAGCAGGGCACGTCCGTTATTGCATGCACGCTGTAATTCAGGAACTAGCAGATGTCTGAGCTTCATGCCCAGCCTGACAGAGACACAAGAAGGGAACTGGTTCAGGGTTTGTGCACAGCTGCGCTGGTCAGATGACTCTGTCAGCTGAACCTGCCTCCAAATCAGGCCTGATTTATCTTAGCAGGGACTCTGACCTTTGTCTGGTCACCAAAATACCATCTTGGAAAGATTTCTGACGGCTTTGTAAAGACGGAGAGTGGTGGTAATAATAGTTCAGGGGCGTCCCTGTAAAGGACTCTTTGCCTGCCAGCTGAGATGTGAAGCCTTCTTTCTTTGCATGCTTTTCACCACGGCTAGTGAGAAGCAATCACATAAGATATTTTCCAGGGCCCTATCTCATGGGATGATTAACATTTTTGCTTGCATTTGTCTGGGGATGATGGGGCATTGCTCTGCCTGGTGGTCTTGTTTCCACCTTCAGGCAAGTGCAATTTCAGGTCCACCTTCAGCCTTGTCTGCAGCGTGAGTGGCTCAGACCCATGACCAGCCCATGGCTGTTTCCTGGCCAGGGTGACACGAGTTGGCAGCTGCCATTGATCCTATGCTGCAAAACCAGTGTACATTGACAACCTCAGTCCAAGCTGAGCAGGACGGGCTGTATTTCTCACCATCAGGTCCACCTTGCTTGTAACTTGAAACCTGGGCTCAAGCTCTACTCTCATGTGGCACAGTGGCCAAAGGCTGTCTGAAGATAGCTGTGCAGACCAGTGTGGCCTGGACTCAACCACGTCTCCAAAAATAGCTGAAAAAGAGAACTGGAGAAACCTGTGGATTTCCTTTCAACCTCATCTGCCATGGCCAGGCACATGGTGCTGCAGGCTGTTGTGGCCATAGCTGAGTTGTTAAAATGCTCAGTCAGAGAGCCTGAAGCTGTGTAGGCAGACTCTGGGGTGCCGTTCCTACTCTTCGGTGAGACCTTGGAAGAAAGTAGGCTACCACCTGGGCTGCACCTGTTGGGTGTGAAAATGGAAAAGTGTTTTCTTTTAAATGAAAAGTGCTGCTTAGCCGAGTTACGTATTCACCAAAGTCCCTTTTCTTTCAAAGTCCAGAGGGTAATTGTCTTTGCCTACTGTGTAAGGCAATAGGGACTTTCCATTTGCAGGAAGAAGGGAGCAGAGGTTGGTGGCTAAAACTCAGGAGTGGCAACTTGGAGATATGAGTTCCATTAACCCACAGGCACTGCCACGCTGAGTTGTAATTACAGCTAGCTCTTAATTCCTTCCATTTTTTTTCCATTCCTCCAAAATGCCCTAATGAAAGTTGCAAATGAATCCTGAAAGACACTGTTGTCAAAGAGATCTCAGCAGGCAACTTGCAGAAAAGGCAAATGGGCAATACCTTCTTGTAAAAATCCGTGACTTGTTCTCCGAAGGCAGGCGCACAAGGATCTGGGGTGTTCGCAGCAGAGCCCAGTCTACAGCTGTGGCCCTGAGGGAATTGTAGCTACTCCTGCCAAAAATAACTTGGTTCAGGATCTTTTCCTCAACCTTCACACCATGTAAGGTTTCGTACCTTAACAACAAGCAGCAAAAATGCACTTCAGAGCAGCAGGAAGAATGCCATCAATTTGCATGGGTGACCATCACGAAATCAGGAGATCGGGATATGGATGGACAAGAAGAATGTGCCGGTTGGTGATCGCATAATTTCTTTGCAGTGATTCATGATCTTCCACTTTCACACATCCCCTTGGCCTCCTGCACAAGGATGCACTGCCTATCTCTGCAGTGTTCTGTGGAACGACTGTGTCTTTTGGCTTTTCTGGACAGTACTCTTCTCCTTCTTGTGCTCTGGTGATCCTGTAACTTGACAATGCCTGCAGTATCATTTCATTAATGCATTGGATTTTTAATGCTTCAATGATATTTACTTAAGTCCTGTGGCCACACTTAGGAAAAAATTACTCTCTTCACCAAGAGGAGCCAAATGGAACGGGTGTTTCATGAAAGGAACAACAGTTTGGGAATGGGAAAAGTCAAATGAGTGCAAACAGCGATCAAAGCTGTTCTCTTGCTCAAAACGAATACAAGAAAACTTGCTCAGTGGGTCATGATGAGCTCATTCAGTCCACTCAATTACTGGAAAAATCTTCCACTTTGAGCAGTATGCATGTGTCTGTGTTGAGTCAGAACCTGGCACAGCAGCTTCAGTACACATTTTTGTTATAAAAAAGTCCCCCTTGTCTTTTGCAACCCTAAAAATATTCTGCCCTGGATGCTTTCTGTGTTGCATGTTTTTGACGCAGTAAATGTGGGGACTGTAGTGTTACATTTCACCTGGAAGGTGATGTCTATGAGCCTAGGGTAGGTCCATTTTTCTTACCTGAAGCATCTCAGTGTTGTACATCTTTTTATTTGCTGTCCAAGCACATTTTATTCCATATGCAAATAGCAATGCATGATGCATGAAAAGGCTGCAAGTGCACTATGGTACATGGAAATCACGTTTTGAAAAGTTTGCTAAAAGCATAGTGGAATTTTTCTGCTGAACTTACTGGCATATTTTCAATGCAAAGCTGGCAGCTATTGTATAATGCCTCCAGTCTACAGTACGTGGGCCTCAGAGAAAATGATGCGTTCAGTGAGACTGAGAAAACACAGTTGCAAACACCACGGAGCCCTGCTGGGATGGGCACAGCAGTTGTGGGGAGGGGTCACAGTCAAATGCGCTATTTCAAGCAAAATCGGAGATGAGGATGTGTTTTTAGCCACAGGAAGAGCGTTGTCTTAGTCAGAACAGTTAATCATGCAACACGAAGAGAAATACACACTGCAAGTCCTCATGATTTCTGTTCCCAACAGCTCTTTTTCCTCCTCTGAAATGACTTGCATATATTTTGGCGCTGCTCATTTGCAACATAGTAGCATCTGTGCTCTGGCTTTGTTGATGGAAAGCTGGAGGTTCTCCGGGTGTACGAGCCATGCTTCTGTCACAGCGTTAGCCTCCATGTGTCTCTTTTTGGGAGGCAGGCAGACAGAGGGAAAGAGAAGGGAAAAAAATGTCCTGCTGACGTCAGTGAAGACCACACTGGGCTGGATAATATTACTGTGTACCTCAACCGCCCACTCCCTTTAATTTACTAGAAACTAAGCAAGCTGTTTTGAAACGCATCCCTTCCAGCGTTTTTGCACTGTTCTCCCTTGACCAAAGGCTATTAATTGTCAGGAGGTTGAAAGCTACCTGATTCCTTGTTCAAAGCACTGAGACAGAGGGGATTTCCATGAGTAATAATTTCAGTCTGTGCCTGTGCAGTGCACCGTAGGCTAGAGTAAATTGATCCAGCTGCTTGCAAGACTAGATGGAAAAGTGCCCGGGGGGGCTGGGAGCACATCACCAGATGGAGCTGGATGCTGTTGTCATCACATGGGTCTCCCCAGCTGCTGGGCATGCTCGGGCTTGACTTCCACCATGAGCAGGGAGGCTCAGCCTTCCTGTCTGCGCTGACTTGCAGTGTGAGGCAAATTCGCCAGCACATGTTGCAACGTCGCCTCTTGTAATAAAAAGGATAATTTTAGATTAGCCAGAAGTGCTTCCCCCCACCCCCCCCCCTTTTCCTCCCTGCTCAATATCCTCACCACACTGACCCCAGTATTTTGTGCATGTATTTTGCTCAGCAGCAATCTTCTCTGAGACAGAGACCATAAAAGCTTCGAAGAGGCCAACTACTTCTACAAATAATAAAAACTGGCAGGATTAACCTGTAACCCGAGGCAACAAAAATATGGATTCCACTAGCCAGATGGCAGAGTTCAAAGATCCACTCACTTCCTGGCGGAGGTTGCACAAGTTATTTTTTATCCTTGTTAAAAAGAAATAAAAAGTGAAAACATAGCAATAAACTGTGTGCTGCTTGCTTCTCTGGTTTTAATCACATTTGTTTTATACCTTTATGTTTTGTTATTAGACATGTTAGGAAATACATTCTTGCTCCTTTTTTTTTTTTGTTATTTTTCTGGGGTGTCTGTATGCTCAATTCAATTTAGTCTATTGGAAGAAGAGCACTACATAGGAGGAACTAATTAACATAGCAGGAATGCAATTCACTTATTTTTTTAAATGAGCAATTTAATTAGAAGCGCAGGGAAAAGAGATGGCACCCTGGATTCGATGGCCACATCCTTGCTGGAAAGCCCGGCGTTGGGAGTGTGACAGTGGCTTCCTGGTGCAATCTGAACGAGAGGCAGGTGTGCTCAGAGAGTCTGGGGGCTGCCTGAGCCTGAGTGCTCTGGTGAGAACACGGAGGGAGAGACCTCTATCGCAAACGAGGTGCAAAGCCATTAACGTGGTTGTCAGAGCAAGGGCTGCACTCCTGTGGTGGGACAGGGACTGCGGGGAAAGGCATCCCCGAAGTGCTAGCACTGCATGCTGCAGGTAGGAAATGGGGAGCAGAGGCTTTCCCTCCTCAATGCAGAGCAGCTTGCTCAGCAGAAGAAAGTCATTTTACAGAAGGGCACACGGGAGCGGTACAGTGGGGTGTGGTTTATCCAGGGAGCTGCGCAGTGATGTCCGCTCCATGCCCCATGCCCCACACTCCTGTGGCCGGGCTGGCCAGACTGTACTTCTCACGAACAACAAATGTTGTCCCATGAGTCCCTGCTGACAAAACCAACACATGCAGACAGTGTTGCAACAAGGGGACCTTACCGCACCACTGCCGAATTGGTGGTAGTGAATTTACTGAAGAGAGAGGATCAGGACAGGTTAATCTGAGAGCAGCTCTTGGTTCTTCTTTCCCCCAGGACAGGTCACACAACTTTCTTCACCAGCCAAGTGTTAGCTGTGAGAAGAAAGGATGTGAAATGTGAGGTTGAGATAAGTGCCTTTGTGCCTGGCTGTGGTGTGGCTGTCATGAAGTGTACACAGATGTAAATGGCTCGGCCAGCAGATTGCAGAAGTGGGAGTGGAAGAATAAAGTTCATGGGTTGTTTTTGTGATGGTTTGTCCTCCCTCGCTGGCTGGGCCCTTAATGAAAACAAGGTTTGAGGTACTGGTAGGGTTTTGGAGCAGGCTGCAGGTACTCTTCAGGAGAGCAGCACTGGGAGTTCCAGGCAGGGAGTTCATGATTAACTTTGCAGGCATTTATTGTGCAATGGGAGATGGCCACCAGCCAGCTCAGAAGTTAAGCCAAAAGATGACTGTCAAATGGAACTGTTACGTTTGGCAGATCTTTCCAAAGCTGCTGTGCAAAACAGGCGTAGTGAAGCTGATTTCTGGATTTTCCAGACCCTCTGGAAGGCATATTCTTGCATGGCAGTTCTCTTCGTTTTCCCATTTTTGACAGAAGAATTGGATTTGACTTGCAGGCTGTGTGGATTTTAGATCAGGATTTGTTGTACAGGCAGCCCTCTCCATGCGATAACGTTTACCTGCAAATGTCTCCTTCTGGTAATTCCTCCTTTAATGAACTTACAAGGAACCAGCTCTACTTGGCTTTCTGAAAACAAAACCATGTTTTCTTTGAAAAGCCTTTTCAGCCCAGATGAAGGGGGGGAGGAGATGAAAAAGCTGGTGGTGCGAAACGAGCTCTGCCCGTGCAAGCAGATTGCGATAGAAATTTCCCCCTTGTGTGGCTTACCCTGAACTAAGGTCAGTCAGTTAACTCTGTTTGGACACCGTCTGGCATGAATACTTCAACGATAAAGCTTAATGTGTAACCCAGGGCTTTTTTTTCTTCTGTGTCAGCAGTTGGCAGGAAGATACTGTAAATAAGGCTCCCTATGAGTAAATAGATATGTGTGGAGAGGGGAGGGGAGCAGCGCAGTAAGCAGTTTTGAAATTCATGCCAGCATTGCTCCAAGTGATAAGGTTATTTGAGTAACCTGCAAACCATACGGATGCACAGGTTTCAAAAACAGGAAAGCGTCTTGTTTAAAAAACTTCTGAGGCAACCCAAAGGCTTAGAAAAGAAACTGACTGTGTGGTTAAGTGCCTGTACTTCCTTGTTGGTATCAGGATTGAGGTGGTGCAAGGCCTCTTGGGATGATGGCGGGGCAGGCGGTGAGGTGGCAGCCCTGGTGGCCGTGCTCACTGAGGGCCTTTTTGGGGAGATGAGAAAACTCAAAGTTGCCTATTCATTTCATCTTCAGGCAAGTTGGGAGGGTTTGTTTCTCACTCTCCTTTTCAGTAATCTAATAAGAAAGAAAGAAATAAATATTTCAAGTGAGCTGACCTCCTCAGATGATGCACTGTGTCTGAGTTCACCATGTCCCCTCTCCTGGTGGACGTGGCCCTGCTATGGGCTGTGCCAGGCTGCCTGGTGCTGTGCCAGACTCCTGGCTCCTGACACTGCCAGCCCAGCACCTGAACAGGGGGGCGTTTGGAAGGGCAGGGCACAACACCCTTCTGAGGGGTTTAAACGTGGATGTGCAGAATTTGCTGATGCTTTTGGAAAGTCTGATGGCTAAGGTTCTTCATAAATAAACCAAAGCCATGTACTTTCTGTTTGACCTTTGCTTTTGGATTAAGAAAATCAGCCCACGAGATCTGAAGTTTAGTTTCTACAGGAGAGAGAAATGCATTTGCCTGGGCACACATGGCTGTGGGAGTGTACGTGCCTTGCTGAGCACAGTGTGACCCTTGCTTGCCCTGACACCTTGCTCCTCGGGGATTTACAGAGCTGGTACCTAGAAAACACAAGTCTTCCTCACCTGAAATGACATAGCTGACACAGTTCCAGCATACTCTGTTATTATTTATTGAACAGGACTTGAAGCACAAAGTTGGGACACAGGCTTTTTCTTTGCCAGCATGTGTGGTTTCCAGTGGAGGTCATGCTCCTCTCTGTTGGATTTGGGTACATCCAATCTTTGAGCCTTCAGGGTCAGACAGGGACCTGACTGGGTCTCTTCCCAAAGGGGTGGCTCTTCTTCTGCTGGAAGCAGAGGGGATATTTCAGTCCCAGCTTCTCCTCCCTACCTGCCTTATTTTCCAGGATATCCACCTCAGCTGTTTCCCTCGGTGGCAGCTGCAGTGCCAGCCATGGCAGTTACAGCAGAGATGGCTTTGGCCCTTCAGGTCCTGTGTTTTGATTGCTCTTCAGCTGAAATGTCAATGGCTTCTCAGTCACTTAGAGCAAAGAAGGTGTTTGAAAAACTCAAGGAAATTAATTTAACTAGACTGGGAGAAAACATCTTTGGCTAGAAATTCAGGCTACAGCCAACACAGCGGACTTCTGCCAACTCAACTTTTGCCTTAGTCCTAGAAGCAAGCAATGAAAAGGGACAAAAAAAAAAGAAAGAAAAAAATCCCCTCCATTGCCCCTTAGATTTAATTGTGTTTTTTTGTAAGCCTTATAAATCCTGCCCAAATCACGTCATCAAGCCACAGGGAAACTGAAACCTTGCCCAAGGCAAGAGCCAGCAGGGCTGTTCAAGCCAGAAGGGTTACATTGAGGGACAAGTTCAATGCACTGCAGTCTTGTTTTGAATGGGAATGTGCTCGTCTGTGTGTGTGAGAAAGGCACCTGGGTGCAGAAGATGGTCCAGCCTTTTTCCTCTTTGGATGTTAGAAAAGATACAAAAGGAAGAGTGGCATGAGTGGAGGCAAAGCAGACATCCTTGAGGCCACCCCTTAGCCTTTCAAGTGTTTTTCCTCTTGTGCTGCAGCGAAGGGGAGCAGGAAGGGAGGGACAGGGATTTAGACCAAACGGGCCCATCCAAGCACTTTATTTTTTCCTTTAGGCATCAGACAGACAGAAGGAGGAGGATTAAAACCCCACATGTCTAAGCTGAACTACTGAGGGTTTTCTTACCTTTCTCTCCTGTGGGCCTCTCATGCAACTTTTTTGCATGTAACTCCCAGCCAGGAAGAGAAAAGCAAGTTTGGAAGCTGAGACTCCATGGTGCCTTTGGTGCCTTCCCTTGGTCCTGCGTGTGGGATGGGTGATGACCAGATGAGAGATCATCAGCACCTCCCCAGGGGAAAAACAGAACCTCCCCAGCCCTGACAAGGCCAGCTAAAACATCACTGTTGGTATTTTGTGTTGGAGGATGTGCACAATAAGTCCTGCAAGGTTTCAGCAAGTGCATTTTTTTGATTTTCACTGGAGCAGGGCTTAGCCCAAAGCAGTGGCTAGCACTGCACGGGGGCAGTTACTTGCCTGTGACACAGGGGTGCCACGTTGTGCCCCACTGTGCACCTCCCTTGCCTCAGTGGCAGGCAGACTCCATCCCTCTGGAAGCGATACAACCAGCAGCAGTAGGCTCTGATGGGGGCTGAGCTATCGCCAGCAGTGTTTAGTCACCCCCTACAGAACTGCAGCAGAAGCTGAAAATGTTTGCTTATTTTTATTTGGCATTTTTCCCCATCTCCTGCAGTAAAAGACATTTAAAAGTACAAGGGGATAGGGCTCCCTCCTGCCAAGCACCAAGACGAGACTCCTCTGCTCCGCAAAGTCCCAGCAACTTGACCTTTGCCTTTGGTTGGGCTTTTTTCAGACTCATCATTATTTTGGCTGCATTTGTGCTGTGGAGGAATGCAGGTGTTTCCTCTGTTCCCACCAGCATGCCCATGCTCTGGTTTCTGAAGTGTTGGGGAGGTAGGTCATGCGTGTCCTGTCACGTTCCAGAAGGCATTTGAGGAAAATGTGGATGCAGTTCAGGCATATGACCAGGGAAACAACACATTTGCATGCACTTGCATGTAAGTGTAATTTAGGCAGGCAACGTGCCGAGCTTGCTTGAAAAACTGGCCCATGTTTTTCCATTTGTGGGTTGGTTTTTTTTTAAGTTAAGGAAAGGCAAACAACTTGTTCCTCCGTTTGATCTGTAATAACCTGAGCTGGTTCCCTTGGAAAGCTTATTTATTCTCCTTGGCTGCTGAAGTGGATGCCGAATTTTGAGCATCCTGAGCAGAGACGGTGTGCTTATGGGGTTCTTTGTTGCTGAAGCTTTTGTTGGACGATTATGAGACTCATTTATATGGCTGTTTATGTATTAAAATTGTTGGGTTGCCTGGAGCTACGGATAAGCGCTCCTTGTTTGACATATCTCTAAATAAATACAGAGGCACATTATTAATGGATACAGCTTTAAAAGCAAACACCCAGAGATGCACTTACAATAAGGGGAGGAAAAACCAAGGTTACATCATGTTGCTAGAAGCCAATTGCTTTGTTTTCTAAAATGCTTCTCTGTAGGACACAGATGATTTTTTTGACTCATTCAGTGTTTGAGCATCCAAAAAGTCTCACAGTTGTTCCAAAATTCTTTCAGCAGCATCCCACATGGCATTGATAGATGGTTACAGTGTTTTACTGTCCAGTACATCATTTTTCCCCGATGGACTCATGCTTTTGTATTTCTGGAGAACTGTGTCCCTGCTGAGGGAGGAATCAGCATTTTGGGGTTTTTCAAACTACATGATTTTGCAGTCTGAAGAAGAGCAGATGGCCTGGGGCTTTTACATGTGTGTGAGTGCAAGTGTACTGATGTGTGAACACCCTGGGTCACCAGGAGAAAGTGGCAGCCTACTGCCCCTGCTGTCATGCTGCTGATCCCTCAGGTGCTGAGTTATAGCTGGCACAAGAAAACATCTCCTAAGTGCAGAGCTGGTTCCCTAACTGGCAGTTATGAGCTCACTTGTGCACTCTCTGCCACCCCTGCTGCACCCCTTCTCTGGAGACCAATGTTCCCATCACTGTGCTGCTTTCTCCTCTTCCTCCCCAGCTCTCTCTCAGGCTTAGAGCCAGAAGCTCCCACCTGGCTCTTGCTGATGGCCCTGCTGTTTGCTCCTCAGCCCTACCAGGAACTGGTTGTTTGTTTTGGATCTGGAGGGCATGGATTCAAGCAGGGCTGTGACTAAGGACAGGTCGTCCTGCCTCTGAACAGGGAGCTGAACCCGAGGTTCTATTGCAGGTCAGGTTAAGAGCTGACAGCTGGCATCCCTCTGTTCTCACTGCAGAAAGATTGACGCTTTTGCTGCCATTTGTGCCCTGGGCCAACCACCTGCAGTTTTGGTAGAGGATCTACCACCAGCTACCTATTCCAGAGGGAGGAGGATTAGTCCAGGGGCTGGCCAGATCTCTGTTCAGACCTCCATGCTCAGCAAAACCCATGTGATGACATTTGGGACACAGGAGTGAGAAATGCCCACCAATCTTCCCTGGGGAGCTGCAATGCTCCCAGGGCTGCAGGTGTATCCTGCTTTGGCAAGGTGGATGGCGGCATCCCCCCACACACCTCAAAGGCGCTGTTCTGCCAGCGAAAGCCTGCAGCACAAACCTGGCTGCAGGCTGTAGTTGTTGTGCACACAGGCCAGCTTTCCATGACATGCCTGCTGTGCCCTGGGGGCAGGCTGGGACCCTGAACCCTGCCATGGAACAGGGAGCCAGAGCACAGCTGGGTGCAGCGGTGCTAATGCTGGCCCAAGGGGGCTGTATAACTTGATGAGCCCCTTCCTGCTCTTCACTAGCTTTGGTGTCAGTTGTTTCTGCTCAGCCAATTAAAAGTAAACAGACTGTGCTTGGAAAACCACTGAAGGAGCAGCTTGGCCATGTGAAGCAGCAAGACTCCTCAGTATGGACACGCAGGAGGCATGATAGCTATTTAAGCCCTCAGAGGGGTTGGTGAGGCTCCTGGCAGCTACTCTGGCTCCTTCCTGGGACACACAGTGCCCCAGGCTGAGGGCTGGTGGCTCTCTGGAGGGTGAAAGCAGGGCAGACCTTATTATTGCCTGCTTAACTGGCCCCTTCAAGTGGCTCACCTCTTTCCTATGTGGTTGTTTATGCTGCAGTCTCGTATGTAGGTGGGTGAATTGTTCTCTTCCTCAACTGGCACTACTCCTGTGGGCTCGGAGGGTTTTGGCTGGTGTGCTTCTGTTTCTTTGCTCTAGGGAAGCAGTGTGCATCCACCTTCCATGGGGAGGGTGCAGGCTCAGCAGCCAGCATGCCTCAGCCAGGTGTTTGCAAGGGCTCCTCAGACTGCTGCTCTCTTCTGGATGCGTGTCCCTTGGCATTGCTGCCACAAGCAGGGGTGGTGTCCCAGCCCGACCCCTTGCTTCATGAATAGCCTTCCTGAGAGGCTCAGCCTTGGGGCTGGGTGGCTGCAGTAGGGCCATGGACCCAGCCAGGCACAAGCACCCCTCTGCAAGCAGCCCTGGCTGTGGTGTCTCTGCTGTGCTGCATTGAAGTCACAGTCCCTGTTCCCAGCACCCTTGAAGCAGTGACATGGTGTCCAAGCAGTGGCTTCTCCCTGTGGGGCAAAGGGTCCCATGGGCTGGGGACCATGCACATGGAATGCAAGTCTCAGCAGAAAGGAAAGTAGGGAAGAGTAAAAGAACCCAGAAAGTTTATCAAAAAGTGCAGTCCAGTTACATTGCCACCACTGTCCCCAACTTCTACCCCCATGCACTTGCCTGTGTTGCTGGAATATGGCGAAATGGCAAAGGGGGACTGGCCTGGGCACTCGTGGGCTGCATGGGAGATGTTTGTGTACGCAGCTGGCTGCTGCTCAGCTACTGCTCAGATTCCAAGAGGCTCTGAGACTGGCAGGAGGGCAAGACACCTCTAGCAGCACTGCCGTCAGAACAAGAGCACCCATGGCACTTCTAACCTCTAACCACAGTCCTGGCTGGGCTTCAAGGACTTTTGCAATCCCCCACCTCTCCCACCAGCTAGAATTCAGTTCTCCTGAGTTACTCCTGCTTCCTACTTCCGTGAACAGCCCTCTGTCAACCCGTGGGACAGCTCTCCCAAGGAATGTGAACAGAGCTAGCTTTCATATGTGTGCTGTTAAACATTAGCTGCATCCCTCTGGGCAGGCAGCCACTTTCCACCTTCTGTGCTGTGCTCTTTGCCATGTGTGCCAATGTGCTTGCAGTACAAAGCATTCACTCCTCATCTTCCTCAATTGGGCAAGCAAAATTTCATGATATTGAGGTGAATGTATTGGACTTCTGGTTAACTTAAAGGCTTTCACTACATAGAAGATCTTTGGGATGTGATGAAGGAGAAGTGTTGAAAAATATGGAGAGAGAATAAAAGGGCAGGCGGGGGTGATCAAATTCCAGCCAAAAAAATCTCCACAGCAGCAAACCAGAGATGGATAAAGAATTGCCAGTGAGTCAGGGGGAAGGAATGGCAGCATTGTCTCATGTTCAAGCAGAGAATCTGTAATGGAAGAAGATGAAGTGCCAAGGAACTAATATCCCTCTGCAGCAATTGTTTGATCCCTCCCTTCCCCTCCAAAAAAGCAAGTTGCTGCTGGCTAGCTAACACGTTCAAAAATCCAGTCCAAAACCTAATCTAGTCTCTTGTGCCAATAAGCGCATCTGTCAGTGTGTCAGTGTTGATCCTCCTTCAGTACATGCCACATGCTCATGTCTTCATACAGGATGGGCTGGAAGGACCATTAACTAGATTAGAAATTCTAAGGCACAATTAAAAACCATGCTGCTACTTTCCTTTAATCTTCTCTCCTCTAACTTCCAGGCTTGTTTTTTCTCTGGGCTGACACAGTCCTAAGTTGTTTGGTGGTGGTAGGGTAGCATTACACAACCCGGGCTGGTTTCTAAAGTGTGTAACACCGTGCATTACCTTGGCAGCAACACGAGGCTCTCCGAAAAAAAAAGAGTAACCCGACCAACTGGCAAAACAATAGCTGTGTTTACTGCCTGAGGAGGGGAAGATTTGGGCATTGAAGCTGTGCAACCAAGGGGTGAAATGTGCAGTTTGCTCTCCAGAGCTGCTCAAGGAAAAATTGTACAAGGAAAGGAAAGGTCTGGTGTATTTGTCCAAAATGCAGCCGTATGTCTGCAGACCTGTGGCAGCTGGAGGTACACGGGAAGGAGGGAGACTGGAAGGTTAGTGGCTCTCAGTGGTGCTCAGTGCGGCAGGACTCATGCCACTGAAGCCTGGAGGAGGGGCCCTGTGCCAGCAGCATGTCCCCCATTGCCACGCAGACCGTTTCTCCAGGGAAAGCTGTGATGCTGCGGATAACCCATGGTGCGCACTCCTGCAACAGGGGTCCTGCTCTTATTCCTCCTGCTCTCCCTGCGCAGCCTGGCAGAGACGTGGACTTTCCTTATCCTCCCTGGAGCAAGGGGTGCTCGGGCAGTCCCTGCCCCGCGGCTGCGAGGCAGAGAGCAGTTCTCGACGCCAGGCTGGTGCCTGTGCCCCAAGGGCAAGGAGATCCCGGGAGAAGCAACACCATTTGGAGCATTCCTGACCTCCTAGGCAACATCTGATAACACAGGGTGGATTGCAGCCTCTTTTCTGAGACAGGGAATTGCTTCTTAATTGCTACTGAGTGGTACAGATGCAGTGGGAATTTTACAGAGGACATAACGTATTCTAAAATAGCTTTTTTATTATTATTATTTATTGGCTAAGTGTTTTCCTCACGTAGAACCACATTTATTACTATTATTAATGGTTTCACTGGTCCTTGTGCTGGTGCTGAGTCTTTATAGTTACTGTCATTATACAATTTTAAAGGTACAGATTGAATCCTGGCCTACCTGCATTTAAAACAGTAGAGTTCAGGAATTTGATTTTTCACAGGTTTGGGCATCAGGATATTTTTGCATTCTGTCCTGTGCTTATTGTGATGAAAAGCTCTCATCACCACTGCCTATAGAATATATCAGGAAAACACTTCCCAGCTACAGAAAATTAGGGACATTATAATTGTCCCACTGGGATTTTAGAAATGAATGCTATAGTGTCTTAGTATTTCTATAGGACCCTATTTGCTTATCCTTTTTAAATGCTGCAAGATTTTTCCATATGGTAATGTTTAGGATGCATTATGAAGGCCTTTCATCTTCCTCTGAAGCACAGGATGAAATATGGGTCATGGCCAGAACGAAGCAGTAAGGCTTTGTGATCTGGTAGTCTGCTGCATCTGATATGGTGAACCCCGTGCTGCCAGGAAAGCCATCGTCCTTTTGGGAACTTAATGGCTTGGCGGGGTTGCTTTAAAATTGCAGCTACACCTATTTGATACTTTTTTGGATGAAAGAACAAGATCTTTCACTCTCCTTACTGTGGAGTGCCAGCCAGGTTTAAAATTAATATCAGCCGATGTTGAAGAGGGAAGGAAATGAAAGAAGCGTTTCTTCCCCAGAAACAGCCCTGCTTTCCTGCCTTTTCCATACGTGCACAGACGTCTGTCAGTTTTGGCACCAGAAAACATTAAAAATAAGAAGTTTTTTAAATGCCGGGAATTCTTTCGCGTCTTTAAATGTCGCCCAACAGGAATGCAGAGGCTGTAAAACGGACAAAAGGGAATTGAGCCAGTCAATGTTTCTGCAGAGAGCTTATTCCTGCCTAACAAAACATTTGAAATATCCCGTGTGTTTTTGGAGAGGGCTAGAACAAGGTGAAAGGCAGTGCCTCTTGTGCCCTGGAGCCTGGAAATTGAGAAGAAGCCCAGAGCTAAGGAACAGAGGTTGAGTTTCCTGCTGTCCCAAATTCACTCCAGCTCTGTAGCAGATTCCAGGAGTCTGGGATGGCTGATGAGAGATGCCTGTGGTCTTTTTTGCTAGAAATACTGAGTACCTATCCTAGACACTGATTTGGAGCACAATAAGCTGTGGTAAATCATGCTCTTGGCACTCAGAATACAGATGTTTGAAATGAACAGAGGCTCTCTCAAGAGATATTTTTCCCAGCCATAAAAAGGGGGAATAGCTACATTGCAAGAGAGGAGGTTAAATCACAGAGTTTTTTGTAAACTGCTGTGAAGCTTTGGAGAGGAAGCCATTATGGGAGTACAAATTGCTCTTTATTTTTTATTTTATCTATTGCCTCATTTTCAAATAATGAAATTCTGAACGTACCTCCTTGCTAGCTGCTGAAAAATAAGAGAATGTGGGAGGATTCTTAATGACACTAATAAACCCAGCTGAACACTTTGCCAGCAGTTTTTTTTATTGCAAAAATACCATTTTATTAATACAAATGATCTTTGTAGAATTGCGTTTGTTGTGACACAGTTTTGTTTAGAGAAATATACAGGCCAAATTATTTTGTTCAAAACATTCCCTTTTTTTCTGGTTAGAATGGAGCACTTAATTTCAGAATTTCCTTTTATAATGGCTTTTTTTTTTTTTTTTTTTTGTTTGGACAGTGTAATTTGTATGCCGTAATAAAAATATAAAGAATTGAAGTGACGTGATTTTAATGAAAGTGCAATGTATTATCATGGGATAGTTTTATGTGAGTGGAAACTTCAATTAGTGGGAAAAATGCCAGTATACTGGTGGTCCACCCTGCAGCCTTTCTGCCCTGCTCTACTTAGGAAAGAGATGGAAAGCTTGCTGGAGTGTCCAGAACATCCCTTTTTGCTTCTTCCATTCAATCCTTCTTGTTATTAACACCTTCCTTAGCTAAAAGGTAGCATGATTTCAAATGCAGGTTATTTTCTGGCTGCAGTACATAGATTTTTCCCTTCTCTCACTTGTGTGGAGATCGTGGCCATGTGTGATAGGGAATCATTCAGCCAGCAGTGAACGAGGGTGTGAAAACCCATCCCTTTTGCTGAAAATGCATCCCAGCCACTGGCCTGCCATGCTGAGTTCAAGGGTGCTCTGTATTTGGATCTCCACGTGGGTTTGGTGGGTGCCCAGAGATAATTTTCTTCCTACTGTCCCCTTTGGCAATATGATGCTGGAAAGCTAAATGAATTGCTGCACTTCTTAGGGGGTCTTGCCTGCTGATATGATGGTGCCATTTGGGTTGACTGCCCTCTTCCCCACTGACTAAAGATAATAAATTGTGATGTACAGTAAGTCCCATGGCGGACAAGGAACACTCCTGCCTTATTTTGGGGAAGAGGGATATGGAAACATCTGCCCTTGGAAGCCATCAAGAACGGAGCAGGAAAAGGAATGAGGAAAATGGGACCTAAATTCTGCTAATGGACATGTGTTGGAGGTGGTGTGGTACTCAAAGTGGTCAGAGCCCAGGCAGAGCCCGAAACCACCGCTGCTCTGTGCTTTTCCAGGAAAACGGAATACATGATGCTCTGCAATATGTGCACTCTGTTAGGCATTGTCTGGAGTGGCTTTTCAGGGAGCAAGGGAGCTCTCTGTGCATTAGCTGGAACAACTCCTCCACTGAATGTACGCTCTGCTTCCTTGCTTCTCTGGACCACTCCCTCCCGTCTGGCTCTTAGCACTTCCAGCCTTCAAAATGTTCAAATAACTCATTTTGTCCTCACAAGACCTCTGTGGGAGGAATGGAGGGATGGGTAAATCCTTAGTTTGCAGTTGGGAAACTGAAAAATAATCCCTCATCCCTGATTTGCAGTGAGACTTCAGTTGCCAGGCCGTGCTCAGACCATGCTGCAAGCACATGCCTGCACACACAGGAGCAAATGGACAATTCTGGGTGTCTCTGTACTGACACAGCTGTGTTTTTATGGCTTGGTCAAGCTGTGTGGGTACTGCAGGTTCAAACATAGCTTGCTTTTGATTTCTCTCACACAACGCACACCTGGTATGAGAGGGTCTGGTTCCCGCTGCTTGTAAGAGACGCATTTTCCTGCCGGGCTTGGTCGGTGAGGAGGAGGAGGAGCGGGCGACGTGCGGTGCCATCCATAGCAGTGTGTGCTTGGGCACAGCAAAGTGTAACCCACCGGTGGGGCTGGCCAGAGGTGCCACGTGTGTGGGAACTGCTGTCGGATACTGCAGGGTACGAGGAGCCAGCAGCACTGCTGCCTCGGGGCGCTCCTGGGCACAGCTGCTGCATTTAGGGGGCTGGTTTGCTCTTCCTGGAATCAAACTAAAACCCCCAAAGGATCTTGCATGAAATTTGTAAACCAAAGTCAAGCTGCTTTGTCTTTCGATGCTTGCTTTAATTTTACTGTGGGCTGTCAGGAGAATAATTTGTGATTAAAATTGAAAGCTGCCTTGGAACAGCTGCCAGGCTGGGAGATGTCAGTGGAGGCTCCGAGGGGTTTAGTGAACTCCAGATCTTTGGTGCATTGTTTTCCCCACACTTAGATCCATGTGCAGGATCTATTCCCAGATCTAATCAGCATTTGGAATTGCAAAGGGGTGAATGCTAGAGCTGTGATCAGAGTCTGGAAGGACAAGGCAGCCCTTGTGTGATTTACCTTTATGCTGCTGTGAGCTGGTTGAAATCCTTTATGAGAAAGGGGTGAGTCTGATTTAACGAATTTACCAAAGCTCACAGGTTTGTGGTGAAAAGTCAGTACAACAGGTCTTTGTGAGCCACGGATTTATGACATGTAAATAAGTTGGTGTGCTAATTGTGGCTGGTGTTACAGGTAGCAGGCAGTTAAAAAAAGTCTCGCAGGGTGATTTATGTGGGTTATTTCACACACGCTTGTGTGAAATACATTTATAGATCCTCTGCCTCCCCTCCCCGCGGCTGCAAGAGTAGGAGCAAGGAGCAGCATTCAGCATAGGCTGGCCCACGCTTCCTCCCTGGGGTGCTGAGTTCCAGCAACCAGGAATCATTAAACCAGAGGAGAAAAAAATGGCTTTTTGGCTCAGCCTGAGCCCTCCCATCAGTGTTGCCCTGCAATCTCTGTACTGAATGGAAACGGTTTCCTCTCTCCCAGCCTGAAGCTTACAGACTGGGTTTCCTGCCTTCCTGTTAGTGCCTCCACCTACCCAGACAGCTCTGACACTTCAGACTTACTGATCAGCTATTTTCTACCACAGCTCTTTTAGCAAAGGTTTTATGTGGCGGTGTAACAGCTGACTAAGCAGCGAGCCTGCGAGTGAGAGAAATGAATGTAGGGCTTTTTTTATCCGGCAACCTGACAAGGCTCCATCTCAAACTGTGAGGCATTTCTCCATGTGAGCAGCCTGTTTCATTGGATGGGCTGATGTTCAGTTATGCTCTTGGAGCTGGGAGGCAAGCCCTGACAGGGACCCCCATGAGGTAAAAAGGCAGGGGAATGCATCAAATACAGTACCTAGAAAAGAGGGGCACAGGCAATTTGCATAGTGAAACTACGATGTGAAGATATGCTGAATGTGTGACTCGGCTTTGAAAACAGTTATCATATGCAAAAGCAGTTAATACATACAAGAATTATAGAGGGAGACTCTGGACTAGAAATATGAAAATTCAAAGTGATTTTCATAACAGACAGCCTGTCATTTCAGAAGGCTGCAGCATGGGGCATTTTGGGGCACCACAGCTGAGCTAGAACTAGCCAGCCATCTCCAAACTGAATTTTACATATATGTGTGTATATATATATATATATACACACATAATATATATATTCCCTCATCTGTGCTGAATTCCTTCCCTAGTCAGCGTAGTGTAACCATTCAGAGCACACGTCCGTGGTGCTTTCAGTTTTCATGCTTGCTTTTGCAATTTACTTCAAGTATATCTCAAGAAATGAACTAACTCTGTCTTCAGTTAGTGATGGATGTACCTTAAAACATTCAAATCACTCAAAAAGTTCTGATATATTTGGTCTGATCCTTAGCCAAACTATGTCTAGCCTTGTTGGAGTCCCTGTTTTATTCAGACACCATTGGCAAAAACATCTGTAGACTTCCATTTAAACACTGTTGATCTATTGTCATCTATCATAAATGGATCTTTAATTTTACCACACCGGGCAGCTGGTGAAAGAAAAAAACTGGAGCACAATCTTTTTCAAATTTTAGGAATTGAGAAAATTTATGTTACTGCTATGGCAATTTGAGGGCAGCGGGGTAAGGACACCAGCAGGACATTAACACTTGCCCACTGATGAGACACCCTGCTGGACAGGGCTGCCAGTTCTGGGCAGGCATGTTCCCTCCTTCTGCCTGGAAAAAAGTGAGAAAGAATAAAGGAATAGACAATTATTAACAAGGCAAACCAGGAAAAGTGCTAAATGAGTTCATAAGGACTTGAAAAGGAAAATGGAGAACATAGATGCTCAGGCAAGTGTTGGTAATGAGAGGAGATGATGTGGGGGGGATAAAATCTGGTTCAGTGGCAAGATGGAGCAAGATTAGAAAGAAAGTCCAGGCCTGACCTGTGTGCTGAAGATGATAGGACCTGGAGGGAAAGGTGACTTCATCTGAGGATGCTTTTTCCTTGTGCTTCGTCTCTTAAGAACAGCAGTGGTACATTTCTATTTGTACCTGCTCCTGTCTCCGTGCTAGCCAGTACCTCCTTGAACACCTAACTTGCACAGCAAAAAGGATGAACTATCCATTGATATTGGGAAGACATGGCATTCCTCTCATTCAGAAGGAACCTCAGGGGTGCCTGTGAAAATGTTGGGAAGGCAAGTCTGCAAAATTGAAGCTTTTATTCTTTATACTCAGTATAACACACATGGTTGGAGAAAGATTTGCCCTCAGTGGGGAGCTGAGAGGGATGCTCAGTACTGGAGTTTCTACTGAATGGGTCAATAAGCCCACTGATGTGATGGTGCCTTTCATGGCATGCCTAGAAACTGCTGCTAAATGCAATGCAGCATCGATGCCTCAGTGAATCGATTTCTCTGAATGCCATGCCAAGCAGATGAGAAGCCTTTGTCAGCCAGTTTGGGTCAAGTCCGTCATCCGATCCCTGACCTATAGCTTGTGGGAGTGGAGTACAAAGGATGAAGTCATCAGAAAAGTGCAAAGGTCTTGTGTCCTTGGAGGGGAGAGTTAGATGTGCCAGAGGAACAACACAGTCAAACTAAATCAGTAAATCAAAGATGCCAGCCCTAGGCAGATGTGTTTCTGTGCTGATTCTGGTGCCCGTGACAAAGCACAGCAAAGCAAAGGCTTCCTTGGTGCCTGAGAGGGCCCTTCACACCATAGGTTTGAAATGTGCTGTCACCACTGGAACATCAGCGGATATTTAACATGCAGTGTTGTATACCTTTGCTCCCCTGACCCACGGGACTAAAGCCTGAAGAGTGAGAAGGATTTTTCAAAGTGATGTGGCAGGCTAGCAGAAAAAAAAGAATGGGTTTGTGGTGTTACAGCTATTCCTTGTATGTAAATGTATCTTTTTACTCTGTTCAGATTCCATTTCCCCCAGACTTTCCTCTGATTTCTTTATCGCAGCAGAAGTGGGTCAAACTCATCAGTATGTTTGAGAGAGAAGTCTTAACTACTGCATCTAGGTAAGATACCTTCAGTCAAACGTCAAAGCCTGCCCACTCCAGTAGAGTCATGACTGCTTCTACAAGCATAAGAAGGTCCCAGATCATAATGCCAGCATCGCTGGGCAGCTTGGTGGCTTTTTGGCTTTTCCCTCTCTGTATCTCCACGTTGATCCCAGGATTTGTGAAATGTTGGAGAGGCTGGATGTTCTTGTCTCTGTGGTTTGGACAAGAGAAGGAATAGGACTCGTCTGGCTCTGAAACTCAGGATATTAGTTACATGTTGGTAGGCTCTCCAGCAGGGCATGCTGACCGCTGCATGTACCAAAACAACCTGGGTTGCTTTTTCTGGCATGACATTTCAGCTCCATGCCTTAACATGTTTGCATGGAAAGTAAGACAGGGGCAGCATTTTCAAAGGTGGTACTCAGAGGTATGCAGGGACCGTTAGAGGAAGAGTTTGCTTGAAGAGCTGGAAAATTAAATAAGGAGAGTCTAAGAAGGGTGATTTAGGAGTGCAGGGGCAGCAAGATGTGAAGGCTATGGACAGATAAATGGAGTATCAATTTAGTGTAAATTGCAGTGTAACAGCTCTGTGCACACAAGTATTACGGGATTTTAGAAGCCAGGCAACTTTAACCCTTATATCCCAGGTCTGGATATGTCACTATTGTGGCTGGACTGGCTAGTTCTCACAGATTGCGGGGTATTTCTGGCTTTTTAAAGATGGGACAGTTTTAGATCTTGACACAGCTTGATCCATTTATGGCTCCTGGATCCTTGTGTGGAACAGAAGAAATAAAGTGAGGAGCTGAGAAGAGTCTGGAGAATGAAAACCCAGAGAAATGAGAGGGAGCAGGAGGTGGGAGGCATCCATGGGCCTGTGTGGTGATGGTGCAGGGCAGTTCAGGGAAGTGGGAGAGAAGCCGCAAGGCTGGGGTGAGATGACATTGTCAAACTGATGAAACCATGTCCAGGCCAGGAGAAGAAAAGCCATGAGTGAGCCCAGCACCTGCCCCAGCACTGGTGGACTGTTCCAGCCCAAGCTGCTTTCTAGAAGTAGCTTTGGCCAGTGTCACACCAGCAGAGCTGTGGTGGGGTGTGCCTGTGGTGCGGTTGACCATCCCTCCCACTCATCTTATGGGAGTTTTTTTGGCCTGTGCTGGCTCTCCATGGGTCTATCTCCTTGTACATTTGGACTACAGCCTGTTCTGCCCATGGGGATGCTTGCCAGATTTCATAGAATCATAGAATAGTTTGGGTTGGAAAGGACATTCAAAGGTCATCTAGTTCAACCCCCTGCAATGAGCAGGGGTCTCTTCAACTAGATCAGGTTGCCCAGAGTCCTGTCCAACCTGACCGTAGATGTTTCCAGGGATGGGGCATCCACAACTGCTTGGGGTAACACATTCCAGTGTTTCACCAGCCTGATCAAAAAAAAAAAAAACTAACTCCCCCATGGACTTCAGCAGCCTGGAAGTTCACTACCTCTGCAGACATGCCCTGTGGCCCCACTTTCCTCAGGGGAAAATTGCTCGAGGCATTGGTTGGGGAGGCAGCTTCTCAATTTAATTTGAAGTTTCTGTTGTTATCTGGAGTACTGCAGGAGCAAGGGGTTTTAGTGGAGTGAGTTGTTGCCATTTCTTGCTGTTAATACCAGGGACATTGTAATTTTCATGGCTGTAAAGATGCCTGGAGCAGAGGGTGGGCCCACTTGAAGTTAGCAGCAATAATTTTTTTCACACTCAAGGGAACAAATGATCTTTCTAGCAAACAACCTTCACTTCTATTGCCATGATCTGCCCTCCTCCCAAGAAAGGACTCACATCAGAAAGACTCTGCAGCCCTGCAGAGTGTGAAGGGCTACTAGTAAAACAGACACACACACATGCAAACAAAAAACCCTAACAAAACAAAAAACCCCAAACAAACAACAACAACAAACCAAACACCCCCCCCCCCCCCCGAAATAAAAAGCAGCTGCTGGAAGTCAGAGCTAGACTAATGTGGGATTGAAAGTATTTATTCAGAGCAGAGGTGGGGAATGTTGGCTCAGTGGAGTGGGTGGAAGTGTCCTAATGAATGAGCAGCACGAAGCGGGGCTGCCTCAAATAACGAAGAGGAAAGGAGGGCGCTAGGATTTGATAGTACAGACTTTGGAAAAAATGAGAAGCTGAGGAGAGGAGGAAATCATGGCTAATTTAAAACTGCCTTGGAGAAGCAGGTGGGAGGAAGACCTTGAACATTTGTTACACTGGAACTTGAAAGTAAGGAAATGGTAAAACAAGGGTTGGAAGGCAGAGCAAGGGAGGGCTTGTCTCCTGATTGCCCTTTAAAATAACAATACTGACTCTCAAAGAGAACATTAGGGATTTTCTGAGAAAATGCAGAGCTCCTGGAGTAAACTGTCCTAAGGGAAGGGCTGAGGAAAGAGAACGAAGCCAGTGGCTTCCAGAAAAATTATGATGATATGATGAGTCAGAGACACTTTCAGTTGCACTGAAATATTTACTCTTTGTCTGCCTATATCCACATCAAGAAATGAAGGCAACCCTTCTTTGACAGGTTAGAGTTATGCTATCAGCACACCTGCTATGGGGATAAATAACAGCACCCAGAGGAGCTTTATCAGCTCTTCCTGTTGTTGCTTGCTTTGGACCAAACTCTTATTGACTCAGTTGGGTGCGTACGGGGTTGACCAAGAACAGAGACTGGACACCTCTTCCCAGTGTGCCTGTATTTCCCTTTTTTGCATGCTTATCTTGACAGAGGTGACAACTCCTTTAAACAAGGCACACGTGATAGTGGCACTCTGCCCTTCTTGAAAAGTTGCCTGGGTCTGCATCCCACATTTTATACAAAGAGAGTGAGGACCATCCAGAAAAAATAGGTACAAGCAGCCAATACAATCAGTTTCAATATATTCTCCTTTTTTCAAAAAAAGAGGCTGAACAACTCTCCAAAATAATCAGAGCTGTTAAATAACACTTATTCGGTGTGGAGGAAGTACAGTGCAATGGGACTACAGGCCCATGCCAAGGAAAACACTTGGACCTGCTATAACAATGGACCAAACTGAAGGAAATGGGTGGCTGTGGTGCCTATGGGCTGTTCTGGAGGGAGGTGGGGGGAGCAGGACCTGGTGGCAGACCCGAGGGAGGAGAGGCACATGGTGGTCGTGCCATGCCATGCATCCGGAGAGCTTGTTGGCTTGCTCTCCCCCAGACAGTGTCTTCCAGCAGCCAAGCCCAAATCAGGTTATAAAAACAGAGTGCTGCCACCATGCAGCAGCTTTGTGGTGATCAATCAAATCACAGTGATTTCACTGAGGGAAGGATTTAGGTTTTATTTGCAAGACTAAATATGTATCTTTTTTTTTCTTTCCCCTCTGCTGTACCAAGTATTACTTGCTCATATTCAACAAATAGTATTTCTGAAACACTGTTCAGGATCCCAGCACCAGCACTGAATAAAGATGTAGCAATATGTATGCAAAGGTTTTAAAGCTTAGAGTATGAGGTGAACTGAAGAAATCCTTTAAGGACCCTATCTGATCAATCCCATATTCTGCCTCCCCCTTCCCCGTGCAATATTAATAACCTTGTTTCAAACCAGACCATCTCTGTCCCACTCAGCCACATCCCATTCTCACAGGTATGTAGATTTTCAGACATCTCTGCTCAGGTGTCTGCTCCATAACAGTAGTATTGAGCAGCCCAAACTAGCTGCTGGTGAGGCCCAGGGTGGGGAGGCAGGGACACAAGCAGCCTGCTTACCACAGGCTGCTGGATGAAGAGTGCTGGTTGTGTAGAGCCAGATTATATTTGCTGCTGCAGCAACCCAGCATTGTGGCACTCATGCAGAGACCCATCACAAATACGTCATGCTTCATGCAGAGAGCCATCACATGACAAATAACACCACTTGCTTGCATAGGTATCAGATTAAAAATGGGCAGTGTTTGGCCTGAGCAATTATATATTATCTGTGCTTGCCTGGTGATGGGAGGGAAGGGCTTCAACTGTGTCAGAGATTTTATATGTGAAAAGAGATTTAATGAAGCTCTCTAAGCTCACAGTCATTTTCTTGTGCTTTTCATGGAGCAGGAGGTGAAAATGTAGATTTGATTAGTGTTGCTGGATCTGTTCTAATAAAAGACATCTTTACTTTGTCTGCCTATCCTCACACAAGGAGACATTTTAGCTCCTGTGTTTCTTTTTTCTGCCTCTGCACATGAAACATATCTCTCCCTCCTATAGGTCTCCCTGTAAAGGTCCTTATCCTTGATCCTCAGGTGCCCTTAGTCATCGCCAGTCTCCAGCACTGTTAGACAGCTGTTCCTGTCTATGCCTGTGCGTGGGGGAGCTGCACTCGCCCACAGCCAGCCCCATGTGCAGTGTGGGGCAGCTGCAGCAGGACTCCCTTCTGGTCTCCTGCATCCCAGCAGCTGCTCTCCTGGGCTGCATGAGATCCCCACACGGTGGCCTTCAATGCAAGCAGGACGTATCATGGTGTGTAGCTGGAAAGGGGGACGCTCATAGGAACTGATATAGGGATGAGGTGGTGTCCCCCTCAGACTGCCCCTGCTTGCAGGGAGCAATGTGAGGACGTGGCACTAGGAGGATCAGCATCATGCCAGGGCAGGGCTTCTCCTGTCCCAGAACTGTTGCACAGGGCAAGTCCCTGATGCCCTGGAGGCAGGAACAGGAAGGGAGGAATGGCTGAAACAGGAATTGCTGACAGCCTTATTTTAGTCAATGTCCCACTGAAGTCAATGGGATGTTGCTCCAGGAAAAACTGGATAAGGATCTGGGGTTTGGCAGTGGCAGAAGTTCTGTCTTCTCACTGTTTATTCTCCGAGTGGAGCCCTAACCCGCCGTTTGTGACTTCATGATACTTTCCAGAGCTGTGCTAATGATGTCATACCCGGGGGATTCTGGCTTCAGGTGGGAAATTAACAGCAGGAGCAGATGAACTCTTTAATAAACAAAGTTCCTGTTTTCATGCAAATGTCTTCGGAAATAAGGAATGAAGGGAGTGAGAAATATAGGAATTTATGGTATAGAAGCGACACTGTTTGGAAACAGACTTTTTATGAGTTTTCCAAGAGGCGCCAGCTGCTCTTTAATGTTTTCATTTGAGAGTTTTATGTATGAAAGCTCGAGCTTGTGTAAACAGCGAGGCTAAGAAAGTTGCAAGGATTGTTGTTAATGGTGAACCTAACAGGCAGGGGATTTGGCTCAGAAAAGACTGTGAGTGTTGATGGTTTTTTGGAGCGGAGGTTTTTAATGCGGCTGGATGATGCCTCTGATGTCGCTGTTGTTCTCTGGGCTTTCCTGCCCATGCCTCTCACTCTCATGACCACCACCAACTTTCCTCCTTTCCCTCAAAACCTGGGAGAAGGTGGCGCAACCTCGTGGGAGACCTTTCTCTGCTGTGCCGCACCTTGTTATCTTCCAGGAGCAAGCCCTGGGTTAGGAGGTGGCCAGGTTTCTGCACTGCCCCTTCCTGAGCTCTGGAGGCAGGGCTGGGCAGGGCGTTGCTGTGGCAGCACGGCAGGAACGCAGCCAGCCATCCATCGTCCCCTCTGTCCTGGGCCCTGCTCCTCCTGCCCTCACCAACAGCCACTGCTGATCTGCATCAATTCATCTGCTATTTTGGTGAGTGCCTATTGTGCACTCCAATTAATATAATTGCTTTATTTTACTGGAGAGAGTGCTGGAGCCCATGCCACAAACAGCTTTGTGAGTGTTTTTCTGGTGGGTTCCCTTTGTTTGGCATTTAACCCTCCATGGGTGAAATGTGTGGCACCAGACTGAAAAAAAATAAATGAAGTCATCAAGGCCAGAGGACACGAAGCAGGCAGCTGCACACCCAGCACTTCTCAAGGAGGAGTTGGGAGATGATCCATGGTGCTTGCTGCTCTCCATCTTGCTCTCAATGTTTTTCTGCAGCAGCTTTCTGTTTGCTCATCTACAGGAATACTCTGCATCTTGCCTGCCTGTTTTTGAAAAGGTGGCTGCTGATGACAGCTAAGATAACGAGAGAGTGGGTTTTGGGGGGTTTTTTTTGCCTTCATGAGAACACCTCCGGTTCTATTAATAAAATCCTGAATCTGACTCGTCCTTCTGAGAACTCCCGGCCTCTCTTCACCCATTCAAATCTGTATTTTTAAGCTGCTGTAGGTGGATTGTCGACAATGGTTGTTATGCAAACTCCAAGTGCTGGCTTCAGGAGCTTCTTAGAAATATGCAATGAGTAATCTTTATGTTTCTGACAGGTCTACGAGGAGGGAGGGTGTGCAGTTTTGCTGAAGATAGGTTGACAAAATAAGTGTCAATTCATGACAAACTGACTGCCAAAAATACTCACATCAAACACTGAAAACAATTAGTGAACAGTATGACAGAACATCTCTGAGGCTGGGGAGTGCATTGAGGACAGAACCCCTCACTAGTAAATGGATATTTTAATGGTTTTGTTAAATTTGGGTCAGGAGAAATGATCAGGTGCTTTGTTCTCCAGGATTACTTGTAGGTTTGGTGGGTTGTTTTTTTTTTGTTTTTGTGGTTTTTTGGGAAACTCATGGGCAGTGGCTATACTTGAAAGATAAGGTAGGTATATTTATTTTTCGAGCTTGTTGTGTGAAGTGAGCACTGATCACATGAGACCTGGCTAATACAGTGAGATCACAGAGGTGTGAGGTGGACATCAAAATCTGAGGAACTGTGTCAGTAGCAACCTAGACTGCAGAAGTTTCAGAACTTGAAGGTGAAGCAGCATCCTGTGCTCCAGCAGGCTGATTCATTTCATACTTTGGAAAAAATTTATCTGAAGAGAAATTTCCCTGAATAGAGAACTGGCTGTTGATGGCTCCTTTTGTAATGGTCTGCATCAGAACTACAACATGCAAGCCTTCAGATGCCAAGCTGAGCAAAACGGGGACAAGAAGGACTTCTCAGGGCAGGGGACTCGCAGCAAGAGGAGGTCCCTCCCAGACAGCAGTGCATTTGGGAGAGTCACCATGTGGTGCAGTCTGCCATTTGACCCAAGGTGATCACATCCTACACTGGCTGGAATTAGGAAGTTTGGCTTTGCAGTAGCTGTTTCCCGACTGTGATGAGTGGCTCCTGTGACCTGCAGGGCATGCCAGCAGCAGATGGGGAAGGGGAGCCAGCACAGTCCTGTGATGGCCTTCAGGCTTGGGGCTGCCACTGCCTCTGACACACAGGGTAAGTCACCTAGGAGTCAGTAACAGCAACAACCAGTGGTGCAGGCTCGTCTCAGTTGACTTTCCAAGGTTCTAAACTTCTCTTCGTGATAGCTCATCGTGCTGTCACCCTCCCAGCCCTCCCCAGAAAGGGCTTGCATTTGGCAGAGGTTTTGAAATGTCTGTAGCATAGCTGCATGGAGGTGACCCTGGGGTCAGGAGGCTCTGAAGGACACAGCACCAGGTGCCCTGTATGACCTTACATTGCTGTTCTCGTAAAGCACCCCGTGTTGCTTTCAGCTGGCACACCCAAGTAGCCATGGCAACCCACATCTTTGCACCATGCCGGTAGGCACAAGGAGGCAAAACCCAGGACTCCACCAGCTGGAAAGCCCCTTCTCTGGGCACAAGGAATGCCTTTTACTACACCATAGCTCACAGATCTTCAGAACTCAACCAGTTCTGTGAATCCATGTTTTCTAATGCTGAGTCCCAATGCTTCTGCCAGACTGCTAGTTCCATCACTCCTCTCACAAATGAGTCAACAGCCATCTGTGCATGCTAGAAATCAAATAACTTTTGCCTTAAGAGGTTTTTTTGTCACTGATAATGGATCCCTCTGCATCACCCTGTGTGGGACCTAGTGATGTCCAAGATGCAATCAGAAGGAAAGAGTATGATCTGAAGCCACCCACACCAGCCTGGTATCACCCTTCCATCTCAACTGCACTTCAGCGAGCCAGCTGAAACGAGGCAGTTTTCTCTGTGCTTGGTGCCAAACCCTATTCTTGCTGAACCAGAGGGAAGTTT
This sequence comes from Coloeus monedula, assembly GCF_965178545.1. Classification (NCBI taxonomy): domain Eukaryota; kingdom Metazoa; phylum Chordata; class Aves; order Passeriformes; family Corvidae; genus Coloeus; species Coloeus monedula. Next base: position 47,882,494 of record NC_138782.1, on the reverse strand, counting down.
TGTTTTTCCCTAAATAGGAATGATGTGGCCTTTGGTGGTGCTCAACTGGAAAGAATCCAGCAGTTTTCCGATCTTGTCAGAGTGGCTGAGATGGTCATAAATCAGAAGGGCTGCTCCAGAAATATTTTTCCTGGGTTTGATTCTCAATCCCACCATGCTGATATATTCAAAAGAAAAATTTGGCCCACCACTGGTTTAATTTTACAGATAACCACTCTCTTTCCAGGCAATCTTTGTGATTAATTTTTCTCACAGTCTGTCTGGGGTTTTTTTGGGTTTGTTTCATAGGGCTGTTGAGTTTTTTTACCCTCCTCTCCCCTTCCATATGGGGAAGAATAAAGTGAAGAAACAACATTTTCAGAGAAGAAAGACTTGGAAAGAGTTGCTGTTTTCTGGGAGTCTGCTACAGCTGTTAATTTGTGGAAAAACTCAGTGGAAAGTAAGCAATATGGCAGCATCACTTTACACGGGAATTCAGCAATGGCCTCGTTCCAAACCATGGCTGATTTAGGTTCTTGGCTTGCACTGCCAAAGCTTCATGTAGTGTCATGCTTTTTTTAATAGATAATGTTGATGCAGCTGTGGAAACCTCTGATGTTCTTTTTTATTTTAACGTGGAATTGTCGTCATTCAATCAAGCTTAAGCATTGTGGAGCTGTGATGCTGTTTGTCTTTGCTTGTTAGATGTTGGTGTGTGAGCCTGAGACAGGCTGAGAAGTTGTTTGGGAACAAAGAAAAGGCTCCCTCCCTTCCTCCTTGTCTCCTTCACAGAAATGCACACAGACCCAAACTCCCATCAAAACAGGCAGAAATGCTGAGAAAATTTGGAACTGGACTTAAATATTGTGGGCTGGGAACCTTCTGCTTCTCCAGAGCATGCACATTCTCTTCTTCCTGTAGGCTTTGCTCCTCTTTGCTCCTCTCCAGCATTTGTCATGCATAGTTGGTGGCATATCAAGACTCTGAGTACTGTACTGAGTGCAGTAACCTCTTTTTCTTGGATGGACATTTTGTTTGTGGAGAATACAGCATGGTGCTCAGTTGTCTGGGCAGAAATGAACACTGAGGAAAATCTCAGATATGTGATGTCTATGAGATCAGAGATTAATTTTCCAGTAGAAATGTCCAATTATTCAAACCTCTCCAGTAGATGAAAGAGCTTTTGACAATCTGTTTTTCTGAAAAACCCTGCAGTTCAGTTGGCATGGATTAGATGACCTATTAGAGATTAGAAAAGGGGAAAAAGGTTTCTAATTAATGTCAGCCCAGCTGTTAACTTGGGAAATATGAGTGAGTGGTAGCACAAGACAGCTCCTACAGATATTTCTGTGGTCACAGTTCATGTGTATATTGCTACCTGGACCTTCTGCATAAAGCATTGCACGAGTTCCCCCTTCCCTGGTAAGGTGATAGTGTGCAGTGGACCAGCTGCTGCTTCTTGGCTCTGCCTCCTTCTCCAAGGCAGGCTTTTATGAATGGGTAAGTCCCATTTTTTTCCCAGTGCTACCTTGTCACATAGTGACTGATTCACTCACATCCTTATCTCTGGGCCATATGACTCGCTTTGATTTCGTCTTCCTCACCAACACAACCGTATCTTGTTTCTTTTCCCCGGGGTGAATTAGGGTAGAATCCTTCAATCCTTAGAGTTTCCCCACAGCATCTGGAAAAAAGAGGAAAACCAGAGATGAGCCAGAAAGAGTCAGGCAGAGAAAGATGAAAGAATGTGGGGGCGGGAACTATTCACTCTTGGAATGAAGCTTCCTCCTGGCTGGCCTAAGGCAGAGCAATTTACGCTTTTCTGCAAAATGCACAATGGCCTAGGCCCTGCTCTTAGGAGTAAACATTTCAAAGGTGCCTGAGGGGGCCCCTATCTGTATTTTTATAAGGTACTTGGTCTCCTTTGAGTTTTAGGCTATATCCCCATTGCCAGTATTGGAGCTAACTTGAAGTGGGGTAGTGTCTTGTGGAGATACTTGATCTAGGTTGAAGAAGTTTAGCTGATAAAAGTAGTTTACCCACAGCAGTGTATCTGTCAGACCATTGTACCTGCCTGCTGTGATTCCTTATCCTGTGCCAAGCCCTGTTTAAAGCTGTCTCTAGCCCACACTCAGGACTCTCTGTGCAGCAAAGGCTTGTGCTGCAATCCTGACTTCTCTGCAGCCACCCACTGATGCTCCAGAACCTAAATGCCACAGTCAGGGTAAAACATGGGTTTGGGAGCTGGAGTCCTGCCAGTGCTTTTGCAAACGTTTTGTAGGGCTGAACCCACATTCACTATTAGCAATGTTAAATGCTTTCCTGTTTTTCTCTGTCCACTTGAACTCACACTGCAGCCCTAACCGACTATTGCATTTTGTTTTTAATGACAGAGCAAAGGTGCCAAAATATTTCAGTAGCTCCCTATGGAACATCTGCAACTTCTTTAGCTAGTATTTTTACAGCTGGCCATAACTTTATTTTATTTTTGAATGCTAATAGTTGTGAATCTGGGACCCTGAAGGAAAACAATGGCTAATTTCCCTTGCCTCAGGATTTAAAACTTATAAAAAGCTACTCTTGTACCTTTGAATAAATCACCAGGAATGGAGCTAAGGGGTACTTTGTCATTTGACAGACCAAGTTTCTGAGCTCCAGACAGAGCTTAGACCAGCCTTCAGGCTTAGGATAAAGTCTGTGTTTGTAGCCACCAGGATCAAATCCTACAGACCCCTTAAGTGACAGAGCTGCTGCTGCTGCTGCTATTGAGGTTCATGCTGCCATGTGGCAGGAGAGCCATCTGATCGCTGCCTCCAGTGCAGTTTCTGTCATCTTTGATGAAAAAGGGAAGAATAAATTATCACACCCCTAAAATGATACCAAAGTCTAGAAACAAGAATTAGGTTTGGGAATTCAAACTTCCATCTAGTAAGAATGCTGCAAATCTTTAATTGCAGCTCAGATTTATTACATGCTAGCTATGCTTAGTTGGTCTAACGATGAAAATAAGCCTAAGATGTTTAGTCATTGTATCGACCCATCACTCATAATCTTTGTGTGGCATCTCTCTCTCCCTCTACTGAGCTAGAAAAGCATGAAGAGAAAAAAAAAGCATGCTGCAGGGCTACCAATTTTATTTAACTACTGACAGAGAACCTTTAGACTGAGTTTTAGACTGTATTGTCTTTGACTCCTGCTGCAGTGGAGACTGTACCTGACGTCACACTCAGATGCAGCACCAGGCAGCACTTCTTGAGTGTGGCCCCCACCCACCCGTGAGAGCTGCACCCTGTTTCTTGAGGGCAAAATGCTGGGGGCAGGCAGGTCTGCAGCCACAATTTGAACAAATGTACCAGTGGCACTTGCAGGCTGGTGACACAGGCAGGCTGCAAATCAGCACTGGGTGTATCTGCTCCTGGAGAAGTCCTTGATGGTCTGCCTTTCTGGGGAGAGCCAGAGCTGCCAGGTGAAGGATGCCAGTAGTGGAGGATGGTGTTAAGTGTCACTTTCTGAAAGCCACATTGCTTCCCAGTGTAGGTGGACCCATGCCAGCATCCTCAAGCACCGGTGAGATCTGACTGTGAGATTTCCCACAGCTCAGGGGAAATGCTGACGTGGAGTAGGATTCGGGGTTCCTGTTGGGGCTCATTCCCAACACAGACAGGTAGCTCTGGTGGGCTGTTATGGTGCTCCCCTGGGGACAGAAAAGACAATACTCCTCTCACTTGCACTGGGACCATGAGCTTGTCATTTCCTCAGATCTAGCAGTGTTTCTTTCAATGTGCTTCTAAGTGGGAGGGGAGGTAGGCTAGGAAAAAAGTCTTGATGCGTTTTTCACATTTTCATGGACCTGCCCTGTCAAACTGAGTGGCAGCTTTGCTGTTAATTGCAACTCAAGCAGACACAATGTTGAGTATGCTAAAATCCAACAGAAATCTTTAAAACTCCCCAGATTGCCTCCAGTGCTGCAGTTAATTTTTTGTCCGTGACTTCTCTATGAAACCAGATACATCTCATGCAATTCAAGAAGGCTTAGTGCCTTGACCTAAGTGCTAAGGTATTGCATGATCTGCCTGCCAGATACCACAGCCCCGCTGCTACAGACAGGTAATTGGGTCACCACTTGTGAACTTTTGACACACACAGACTTATGGCCTGATAGCATGGATGCCCTCAAGCAAGTACAGGCAATTCACCTATCACCATGAATCTAACAAGCACTGAACTCCAGTCATTTAGAATAAGGTGGCTTCAATCCTCTCCATTTCAATCCTACCTGAAGGCACAGAACTTGTCTATGTGGATGTCTTCCAGGAGATGCTCAAAGGAGCTGGTGGAAGTGCTGTGCTGATGTGGTACCATGCAGGGACTCTCGCTGGGTGCCGTGCAGCTGTGTGTGCAGTGCCCACTTTGGGACCCTCCACAGGGGAAAATGGTGTCCTTTAGCACTTTAACACCACAGAAGGAGGTGTATGTGTGTATCTCTGTGCCACAGCAAGCCCACAGGAGTAATGCTGGACTGCAACAGAGGAGCACGGCTAAGGACTGGGCTTGGTAATGCTGCTGTTTCAGGTGTGTGTGAGACAGGAGGTGTCCTAAAAATGCCTCCACTCATCTTTCATAAATGGAAAAAGCAGAGTTTGGTCAGCTCACCCCCCTCTGTCCCTGCTGTATTTGTGTATTCTGCATATTTTTTCCTCATAATAGATCTCAAGACACTTTCCCATCAGCTCATGCTGTTATGTCACTCTCCAGTGGGTGAACTCAGTATGACTAGGAAACACTGAAGGAAAATGAGATGCAGATGTGGTAACTGTATTAATATTCCCCTTCAATGCAGTTGCTGTTGGGGAGCTCAGGCTGTTAATTTGACTTTGCTCCTCCACAGAGCATGCATACATCAAAGTGTCAATCTTATCTGCCTTTTGTTTCAGCCCACCTGCCCCCATGGAACATTGTTCAATGTACTTGCATCCTCCCTGGTGATTCTCCATGGGTGCAGCACATCTGGTGGGGTCCACAGGGGACACTGGAACCTGAGAGGGGCTTGGATCTGTGGTTCAGTTATGTCATGTCTGAGTGGTGCTTGTTTGTGTTTTTTCAGAAAACCCAGAGTAAGAAAGGTTTTTCCCCATAAATTAATAGTGACCTCAAAGCTCCCATGGTGGAAAAACTGCTATGTGATGCAATGCCAGTAAAATAAAAGCAACTGCAGCTTCATAGAAAAAGCAGTGATATTCTGATTAATTGCTCTGTTTTCTGGGGTTTCAGTAAAAATGTCTGCTGATTATTTCTGAAACTTATGATGACTGTCTAAGTGCATAACCCCTTCTTAACATCAATTTGGCAAACATAAAAGGAAATATATCATACAATATTCCGCTTGTAGGGCCAAGTTCTGTCATTTATCTGCTTGAAAAGCCTCTGTTGAGTGCCTTGGGATTTCTCCCTGCAGAATGATGGCAGGACATGATCCAGACCCAATATAAATGTAACGTATGAACCAGTATATCTTCAGATGGAGAAAACGTGTGTGGAATTTCCCTGCACCATCATGTGCATATTTTATAGGCAACTGCATGCACAGTTATTGAAAAGAAGCACAGACGTCTGTGGTTAGACATCAATGACTATTGTGGGAGGGAAAAGAGGGAAACTGGAAGGCTCAGAATTTGTGCTTTATTGGTTTACTGAGAAATACAAGGCAAGAGAAATGAAAACAGTTTAGGATAGAACTGTAAGGAGGGGAAATTGGCATTGCTGGCAACCCTGATGAAATATAATGTCCTTGCCAGAAGAGTATAAATAATGGGTTTCCTGATAGAAAATGTTGATGAGGCCAGTAGGGGGGAGAGTATGAGGAAAATGTATGCATGTGGAAACTGAGTTTTATTTTGGCACTGACTGAAAATAACCATGAAGCCTGGCGCTTGTAAACCTGGGAATCCTGAAATTAATAATTTTCAGAGTTAACTGTTGGAGAGTGACAGCCCCATGAGGACCATTTTCTTTTCAGGTCTTGCATATCCTTGCTAATTTTAAGTCCCCAGACTCACTGCTGGCCACATAACAGCTTGTGAACCAGTAGTTAGCCAAGAGAGCAGTCTTCATTTCAACAGCAGCCACGGAGGCTGCAGAAAGTGCTGAGGGCAATGGGCTGTGTGGTTAAGGGCTCTGCTTTGGGCAGGTTTTACATTGCACACACCTCTGTAGTACCTGACTGATGCCTTCCTTAGGTGAGTTATATACCACCTCTATCTGTCCTGTGCTGTTCTGTTCTAGTCCTCTCTCCATGGGGAGGAGGATGTCCCACATGGTGCTCCGTTTCCATGGAGCTTCTTGCTTAAGTCTACACTGTGGAACACACAGAAGCTTTGGAGGTCTCTTGACCAAACTCCTGCTCAGAGCTTCACAGGGAGATCAGGTTTTTCAGGGCGTTGCTCAGGCACATTCTGCATGTCTCCAAGGATGGAGATTTCACAACTTCCCTGGGCTGTAGGCCTGCTTCATCAAGTAGGATGATCCTTCTTTATGAGTTTAAGTGATTGGTGCTGATCCAGGTTTTAGGCCTTTACAACAGAGGACGCTGCTATTCGTTGCCTTTGGGGCGGGTTTGGGCTGCTTGAGTAGAGGCAGATGAAGGAAGATTTTCTTGGCCTGACAGCAAACCTCAGTATCAGCCCCAAGAAACTGGATCTAAAGAAGTTTCCACAAAGGCAAGCCTTAGGCTACCTGGCAGAGAGAAAGAGGATCCTGCAGGGAATAGTTCAGAGCACCTCTGTGAAGCTTCTCTTTTGAAATACCCTCAAGAAGTGCTGGCCTATCTTCACTGATAACGGCAGGCATGTAGGAAGATTAGTTTCCCCCTTGCTTCCTATATGCATCCGCTGTGCATGAGCCTTTCTACAATCAAGCCTGGAACCCTTTTTTCTTTGTCTGGACAGAAAACTAAAGAGATCTGAAAAGCCAGAGGGGAGAAAGGTGCTGCTGAAGGGCATTGATTCAACAGCTTGGTTTTGTATACGAGTAATGATAATGCTGATGATTCATCACCCCTTCACCTCCTTACCCTGTGCATAGGTTGCAACTGCCCTTCAACTGACTTGGGAATTTCTTGAGATAGAGAAGTATTTGTGATCAATCACTATTTTCATTACCTGGGAGCTGGAAAGTCTTGTCTTACAAAGGATCTTGTGGCCAAAGTCCCAAACTAAATCTACTGCCTTTGAACCTGGTGGCGCTCCTCTACAAATACAAAAGGTATTGGTGGCTAAGATCTCAAAACAGCCCATCAAATACATCTGCACATGTTTAGGGAAAAGCAGACTAGTGATCAGTTAATAGACTTGCTACACTGTGCCCCCAGTCCCCATATAGTCAGACCCTGGCAGGTAGCAGAGGAAAAGTGTTCTCCGTGGGCAGGCTCCTAAACTCTTCCTCAGTGCCAGGAGCTGTAGTCTGAACAGTCAAACAATAATTACATTAGATAGGGAAAACCAAAAACGTTAACAATTGTCTAGACCAAGCACAGCTCCATCAATTCTATGCCATGGCATGAAAAAAAAATGCCAGAAGCTTTCTCAGAATTTTGCTTTCATATGCAAGCATGATTCTCTGCTTGAGGATTGCCATTGGCCGAGGAGACGTGTGGTGCAGTGATCCCCATGGTGTGCTGCCCAGCTGTGGTTCAGGCCCCTCCATCCTGGGCAAGCTTGTGGCTGGGAGGATGCTGCAGAAGTGTTTGCTACATCCTCTTTAAACTTCATCTGTGCTTAGTTTTCCTGGCAGATAGGGCTGAACCTCCTAACTATTCATCTTGAAGGAAAAATATAAATAGTGTGCAATGGCAAGATACTGCCACAGGATGTTTCATTTTGTGTGCAATTCTTGCTTTGGTCCTTTGCTCCACGTTGGGATTTGATGATGTAATGAAAAATCATAATGTGCTGCCACGTTATTGGAAAACAGTGCAGGTCACCAAAAGATGGTGGGCTACAGGTTACTCCTAAAATTCCACGCATGCCTTCAGGTTGCTGGGTGACTGGTGAGCCTCTCTCAGACTGCCAGTGCAGCGGCATTCCCCTTGGAATAGTGCTTCCCTTCTGCTGCACTAACAGCCTGGCTTCTCAAGAGAGCAAGGCTCATGGGGTCTTGCTTCACATATGTGTGAAAGAAAGTCCCTGACAATATCTTTCAGTATTTGGCAGATTTCAATCAAATTCATCAGGAGAGTGTAGACCTCAGCAACTTTATGCTCTCTTAACAAGTTTTGTGAAAATAAACAGCCAGGTAAAGAGGAGACAAGTCCTCATTGGTATTCCTATTGTGGGAAAGGCTGAAGTATGAGCTTGTATCTCCTTACAGCATCTGGATGGGAGACACAAAGCTCCAGGGTTTTCCCTGGTTATGAAGCTATGTTTTCATTTCCTCACCCCAAGCCCAGGCGAAGCACTGCATTGCGAGAGGAGGGGCTGGGGCTGGTTTCCCATCTGCAGTAAAGATGGAAGTGCTGCAACCTCTGCACTTTGGGCTCAGTCAAGAGACAGCCTCTTCCTGGGCCCCTTTGGATCACTGTCCACTGTGGCAAAGGCCAGTGTGTGAAATGTGTGCACGTCTCCTTCTGGCTGCTGGACATTTTTTTTACAGCGGAGCACAAATGCTTACCCAGAGTCAACTGTCTCTGGCCTCCTGTCTGCAGAATCTCTTTTATGAAGTAAATGTTTATGCTTTCAGACTGCCTCTAGGCCTCTATACTCATTCAGCACATGGCTGCAGTATAAATCTGTTCTTGCCGTTAGCAAAGGAGTAAATGCATTCTCCAAAATCCTCAGTGAAACCATGAGAATTGGAGGGACACCAAACCCAAACATTCTTCTCATTTATGCTGTTAGAGCTGCTGGGAAACTGGATATTTTGCAAAGGAACTGGCTTTTCTCCCTGCCTTCACTGCTCTTTTTTTTTCCTTGAAGTCTGCAGCAATGGAATGAGTGAATTATTTCCTGGGGCAGCTGCTGTGTAACATCCAATACTTTATACTTTGAGCTCATAAAAATAAGCGCATCAAGAAGAAGAAAGTGGCAAGTTGCTCAGTGTTCCAGAGGATAGGGTGGCTCCAGAGATTTCATGTTTGTTTTCTTGACATGTGCTAGATATGTCCATCTTTTCTCTTTCAGCTTCTGCAGGCACCACCTGCCCCTTGTTCTTCTTCAAAAATAGATGAAATAAATCTGAGACACAGGGCCTCGAGGGAGTGCCTAGGGAAGGAGAATAGAAAGTAGGAAGAGAGAGGCTTGCATCTCTCTTGAAGGGATGGAGATGATAGATTTAAAAAAGCCTTAAATATCTGAACAGTTGTTGGTGAAAATTGTCAGCCATCACGTCTTACTTGCATACTTACATACCTCTACAGGCAAATTTCCATCCACAAATTAAAGGAACTGACATTATATAAATGTATGGCCTTGGCCCCTCTTACGGCTCCATTCCTCTCCAAGCCATGCAAGGTGTCAAGGTCCCATATCAATGGCCAAAGCTTAGGGCAAACAACTGGCCTTTCCAAATTGCTTTGCTCGTCTTACAGGATCCCTAATCCAAGCTGCTGGAGTGGAAAATGCAACTTCTTTCCCCTGTAAACAAAGGTTGAGCAGGCAGTAGCCAAGGTCTTTGCTGTGGGATCTGAAACAGCCAGGCTCATCGGAAGGAGAAATCTCTCCCTGGCTTCTGCCTGCAAGGCAGGCTGGAGGGAAGGGGAAGGTGTAACCAGCCAGCTGGGGAGATCAGTTAAGATGCGTAGAAAAGGAAACCAAGGCCTGTGTGAACTGTGCACATCAAAGTTATCAAGGCATAAGCTCATAAGCTTCCTTTCATCCGAGGCACGCTTCTCAACCGGCTTCCTATCATAAATGTTATTGCAACATGCCTATCCAAACAAATAGCAGAGGAAAGAGCAAAGCAGCTCTTGGCTCAAGGGTCACTTTTTAAGGAGCTTGCACCCAAGAGGCACCCAGCACCATTGGGGTCCCACTCGTGGTGTTGCCTGAAGTGCCGAAGACAGGGGATCCACATGCAGCACCTGCCCAGGGCAGCATCCTTCACCTCCTACCCTCCCTCTCTGCAAGCAGACACAGCATCAGCTGAGGCAAAGCTGTGCAACTTGTGAAAGTCCATGTTGCTATGCTGATTCACACTCTCCAAGGATGTGGCCTGTCCTCACTGCCTTGCTAGCTGGTCTCCAGATCGATATTATCCTAGGGATTTTGGACACTCGTGCACAGGAAGCGGCTACGTGCTGCAGCTGATTGCACTTCAGAGGAACACTTGCAGGCCATATTTCTCTGCTCCTTGAAATACTGGAGTGGCTTCCACTATTTCATACATTTTACAGCAAAAAAAAATCGTTCCCTCCTGCTTCATCTTAGATGCAGGAGTGGCAGAACACACCCTTGGAACATGCTTTAGGCAGTTGAGAAGGGAACAAACTGTATGGGGATCTCTTTCATCCATCCTGTGCCGTTCTTTAGGCCTTGATACACCCTGATCTCACTGGGACCTTCTTGGGCATAGAGAAGGGTGAGTGTGAGACCCCATGAGTGTGTTGAGCAGCAGCAGGGTGTGCTACCCTGCAATTCTCACAGAGTATGATTTGGGCCCTCACCCCTCCCCAATCTCTCTGCTCCTCGTCTTCCCTTCTGTGAAATGAGACATCTCTTTGCCTTTGGAGAAGGCTCTGAGATACTTGGAGGAGTTGTGCTTTTTTCATTGCTATGTATTTGTGTTTATGGGGTCTTTGGGGTTTAATGGTGTCAAACGGTATTTAGTATTGTCCTAGTTATCTGTGGAGGTTGGGAAGAATGAGAAGGACATTATTTGAGGTGAAAGAAAGTCTGTCTGTGACCTTCTAAGGCCATAGATCAGAGCACATTAAGAAAATGTACAGACAGAAACTTTCTGGCTAATATATTTTCTTCCTTATAACAATATATGTGAAGTGTTTTGAAGTAGGAAAAATACACACATGACAAAAGTGATGAAATCAATAAATTAGTATCATATTAATGAAAAACCACTTCATCCACAGAATGAAGGTTTAAACAAATATTAAATAGGAAAGAAAGTTGCCTGGGAGGAAACCAGTGCTGGAATTAACTGTAACCAGATGCAAACTACCATTATCTTTCTGAACAATGTGAATTTATCTCCAGCAACAGTCCAAAGTGCTGCCACTTACTACAATGCTAGCACAATTGTTGGGGAGTCTGCTTTGGCAAGCTATAGGCTTTTTTAGTTATAAAAGGACAAATTCTTACATTATGGGAGGGATATGCAATGAGACATACATATTTTTTAAATTACGAAAGTCCTTTCTTCTCTTCGTGTGGAATTAACAAAAAAAAAAAGACAAACATGGAAACTTTCTTGCAATGCAAAGTCCTGACAAGCCATGTAGAGGAATTCAGAATGTCCCAGTTCCTCACCATAGGTCTGCCACTGCTTTACTGAACAACCTTGAACTAGTCATCTGCCAACACTGTATTTTTACTTCCTCTGCAGAAGGGATAAACTATCCTGAAGCAGATGTTAGTATGTTAAAAGTGGGATCCAGAACTGGCTACAGCAAGGAAAGTACCATGTTATTACAAGAGGGTGACCTCCTCCAGGACAGAAGCATTAGTGATGGTCTGTGTAATGAAGAGGAGGTGAAATAATTAAAAGAGGGAGACCAAAGCCTTACCAAGGACACTGTCAGTGAATTTGCACGGGCAACTGTCAACTGAGACTGGTTTGAGGATAAAGTTCACTGGTTCAGCATCCTGGTAGACTTCCTAATCACAGTTTGAGTCTCCCTCTGCTATTTAGTTGTCCTCCACAAGTAGTCCCATGAACACTGCTAGTGCTCCTGGAGCACAGCACCACTCCAGATGTGCTAGGTTGTAAGAGTCTCCTCCTAAATCAATCTTCAAAACAGGGATAATATGTCAGAGACTTTTAGTGTATTCACTAAAAGTAATAGTTTTCAAATGCTTCCATAAAGTGGCACAGCTGGAGTTTGAGAAGGCTTTTTATGGCTTGGTGTTTTGCTTTATAAGTAAAGAGCAGGAAGGAATACACGCTATGTATGGCTGTGTTTATAGGAGTGGAGAGATCTGGGTGTGTAGATTGAAATCCTGTGTGGAAGTGTGTGAAGCAAACCAAGTATGTCCTTGGGAATTAAAATAAAAATAACCCGTGACCTTTCCCTAATGAGCTGTGTGAAAGGTTGGTAGTGATGGCCAATAGACTGCACTTGTCATAACAGCATCTCATCTGCTGTTTCACAGTGGGAGTCACAGCAAGAGCTCACTACTCCTGATTTCTCCATCCATTTCCAGCATAGCATCCACTCTGTGCCAAGTCCTTTAACTACACTCATCCTTGCAGCTACAGATTGCTTTATGTGATATACGAGTGCTCATGGTATGCTCAGATCCATTTTCTTTCAGTGTGTAGTTTGTCCCATCTGGTTTCCTTTCCCTATCCTGCATTTTTACATGGAGGTGTACGTGCCATCATGAGCCTTCTATTCATGGAGCAGTTCATTCTGTGCTGCAGAGGGGCTGGAGTTTTAGGAAACATTGTGTGGTTGTCCACTAGCTTCCAATTCCCAATAAGGGAACACTGCAAAGTCTGTCCTTGTGTATCTAATTTAGGTTAGAGATGAGTCTTTGACCCACTTTCAGATGTCAAGCAAATCACCTCCAGTGTTTCAGACCAGTGTTAAGTGAAGGAAATCCATGCAGTCCTTATGAAGGTAATATACTGGCACAGCATCATTAATAACAGACTTTTACCTAAACTGCCAACGTGTACTTGGTTTTCATTCTTGATAGTAATTCTTTCTCTCTCCACTCCAACATGGTAGTATTTCATAACTGTGAGAGCAGTAGTAACTCTGGGGCCTTCTGGCTTTAAAGTAAATGCTTTCCTCAGTGGGAAAATGCCCTCTGGTTCCACAAGAGCATGCCTACCAGACTGAAAACCAAAACAAGCACTCATCAGATCTTCCTGCAGAAATTTGGGAACTTGGGTTCTCATGTTTGTGTGCATGTGTGTGTCTCTTTCTTTTTAAAGACTGATGAGGTTTAGTAGGGAGGAAAATGGCCAGTGTGAGGGATTTTGCTGTTTGCTCAGCATGCCTGTGGGAGGGTGTGAGAAGAGGAAGGAAGAGTCTCCGGGCACAAGCACCAAGCCTGACCTCACCCCACAGCATTGGAGGTGGATGGGGTGCCTGTTGTAGGAGCAGAGCAGGGTGGCTGTGCTGGCAGCACCAGTGACAGCAGCAGGTTTGCTGGAAGCAGCGGCAAGCAAGGTGGCTTTAAACAAACTGAGCAAAGAAGCCTGTTGGAGCAAATGCAGCTCTTTTGCTGTGTAAGGAACTGCAGTCCATCCTTGTGCCTCTTTGTTTTTCTTAGTGCCTGTTGAGTATATTTGCACTGGTGGCACCTAAATATGTCCAGTTCAGAAGGCAGTGTGATCTTTTGTCAGATGAGCCAGAGGCACCGTGCTGCCTCATGCAAGCTCTACATTCACCCTCTCCCTAGCTCCCTCTGATCCCCAAATCCAGTGTGTTTTGCTCTTCCTGAGGTCCTGGGGCTGGTGAGGAAGGGGCCTGCAACCAGGCAGCCTGGCTAGGGCTGGCTCCTGCTGGCATCCTTGGATGCTCAAGGCTGCCCTAAGTTGTCTGAATCCTAGCCTTTGATGTGGGAGTCTCTCTGGTCCCCTCGGAAAAGTTTCAGGACTTGGGTTTTTCAGCCTGGTGTCCACAGTATGGACTCTGGTGCCACCAAGTCCCATCTCCTCTGTGGATGTGCTTTTGGAGTTCCCTGCATGAACAAGCTATGTTTGACCAACATGGCCCAGTTGTTCCTACTTATCCAAATAACAGGATTTCAGTGTTTCAGCAGTGGCTGTGTCTAGACAGTCAATTACTCTCTGCTCTCATGTCTCTTAAGAAACTTCAGTGCAAATGTCTTCTTAGACCTTGCATGTATAATTATTTGTCTCCCCTATAAATAATGGATTTGTTGCTGGTTGGTACAAATTCATTAATATTTTGTTACCTTCTTGAGTTTCAAACATACTTAGCGTCTTTCCAATCTACTCTTGCACCAAAGGCTGGTCCTTTGCATGGTTCCTAGCCCTTCTCTCAGATGCTACTTCCAAGTTTTCTATAATCCCATTCAGTTTAACAGTAGATCTTCCACTGGTGTGTGCTATGACATCATCCTATCTTAGCTTTTGTTCATGAAGAATGGGATGATGTTGCCCTCTGCTCATGTATTCAGACTCAGAGTATCTCCTCTTCATTTTTATCATCTCCATATCAAACCCAGGAATCTCAGTTTTGCCCAGTGAGGGAGAAGGAAAGATATGGGGCAAAGTGGGACCAAACCTTGGGGGAGTGCACTATACATAATACGGAGTAATTTCCCAAGGCATTTAGTAGCAAAGCCCCACGGAGGGCAAACCCAAAATGAACCTGATGAGCATGTGGAAAGTAAATTCCTAGAAGGGTTGCAATGACACTGGCTTTGCTTCCCAGGTGATAGCTGGCAGTCACGGTTCTTCAATTTTCCCTTTTGAAAACCAAGCCAGGTCAGGTTAGCGCTGCGTGTCTCGCAGCACACGTGTGCTTCTGGGGGCAGGAACAGCACACACGAAGCTTGGCGTGGCAGAGCTCCAGCTTTGGTTAAGGCCCCCTCGGGCGCTCCTCTAATTGAGATGCTTAGCATGGGTAATTAGTAAGGGCGCTAATTGTCCGTTTTTAAGATCTCATCTTTCTCGCAATGCGAATTGGCTGGTAGAGAGGAGAAAAGGCACAGGAACTGTCAGTACCTCTCTGCAGACAGCTCACTGCACTTAAGGAAATAGTCTTTGAGAAGTGCAGTGAGTTTACTGTAATCTGCCCAAAGGCTCTGTTGCTAAGTCAGCACCTTGTGAAAACGATAGCAAACCACCCTTTTCTCAGGCGGGATAGGAATTCACAGTGAGCTTATCGAGAGGAACTACAAACCTGACAAGCAAGGGCTATACCTCTCGGATGGGATCAAAAGGGCACGGGAAGGGGGATCAGGGCGGGCAAGCGGGGCCGTATGCTCTCAGATCTCTTGGAAAGATCTCTTGGAAAGAGCACCAAGACTGTGCTGTTAGGATGCAACTCAGTCATGCAGAGCGAGACGTCCTAGCCCCACGTTTTTTGAGTCCGCTGCTCCACTCCCCCTCCCTGCATTTGGAAGAAGAGCTAGGTGACTGCGTGGTAAGTGGCAGTGAAGGAACCCGCATGCTCAGGTTGCCTTCCCAGGGTGAGGGACCCAGGTGTGGTGTGTGCGAGCAGACAGTCTGTGTACACAGCTAACATTCAGGATGGCCCAGGCTCCCCACCCTCTCTGTCCCGGGTGCCTTACCCTTGGCGATGAGCCATCCATCCCTGCTTGCCTGGGGGCATAGGGGCAGCACTGCAGCACCGGGCAAAAAAGGGCAGAATTGGGTTAAAGTGGTTGGGGCAGGGATTTCACTGGCTCTGCACGCTGGTACCTGCTTACCACAGCGAGTATGATGCACCCCAGTGCCTGTAGTGGTTCATACTTGCTCCCACCCTCCTCGCACTGCAGAAACCAGGAAATCGGCTCTTTGTGGCTGTTGGTGGGGGTGCTGGAGTGTTCCTCCCACCGAGTTTTGCAAAATCACACAGCACTCCACTGCTTCCCTGGGAGTTAAAAGAAGCTGAAATCTGAGATTACTGAGATCAGCAGGAGACCAATACACAGAGCATCAGCGATGCTACCCTGCGATGCCAATGAGTTCGGTAGCAAGGAGAGCTGTGTCAGTGGCAATCATGTGCTAATCATGTGTACTCCCATCAAGATATGGAATTTCCTCCCACCTGCATCTTGCTGCTTGCTTGGGCTCTCCAAAGCTGTTGCTGTTTCCCACACTGTGTGTGCAGCCCCGATCTTATAAACTGTCCAGCTTGCAAATATCAAAACTAACAACGGTGGGAACAGTGAGTACTTGGTTCTGAGCACTGCTCACTGGGTCCACATCCCTGCTGAGGCTGCTGGACTAGCTGGTGGCTGGTTCCCTTCTTCTCCAGGGATGGTAGGAATAATTAATTTTTCCTGCTTCTCCTTATGCTGAGGTGTTGGTAGGCTGATGGGGGGTGAACAGTGCATCACTCTCTGTTTGACATGAGCTGTGTGAGAGTGTAGCCCACTGGCAGACAAGTAGTCTGATGTCTTGGGAAATAGTCTTCATTTGGCTCCTGCAGCTGGCTGGCTAGTCTGAAATGCTGATGTTTGCATTGCTTACAGGAGGCCCTTGCTGCAGACTACAATTTCCCAAGATTCAGGGTATTCTAGATTTGTGGGTTTGGTTTGGACTCTTTTTGAGAGGCAGTGACCAGTTGTTTTAAGTGGAGAGCTGACTTCACATGATAAATCTGCTTCCTGCAGTTTTGGGCAGTAGCTGGATTCATCCAGTGCATTTGTGTACAAAAACCTAGATTTCAGAAGTCTACCAGCTATGGAATTTAAAACCCCCTTTTTGTTACACATTTGTGTCCTTGGTGTTCTGCACCCCCACTGAAATATATTTGCTCTGCCATATCCCCTGTGGCTTTCTCCACCATTTAGTATTGTCAGCTCCTTCCCACGTCTCTGTCTCCCTCTAACTTTTAGTTGTCTTCTACCTTATAACTGCTGTCACCTCAGCTGTGTTCCATGCTCCCATGTCCCTGTTCCCAACATCCCCTGGCACCTCTCACGACCTATTCCCTTGGGAAATCTGTCTGAAAAGCAGATCAAGGCTAAGCACTTTAACTGGATCAAAATTGTATTTTTACATTTTCTGCAGCTGTGGCAGTGTGGATTTTACTGGGAACTAAGCATGCTTCATAAGTCTTTGCAAGGCCACGCACCACCCGGATCTGGTGCTGCACCACTGCAGCAGGGACAGGGCATCCTTTCCCATGTGCAGGCCTCAGGCTGCAGTGTTGGGCTACAATCAAGCTCACTTAAAACCATGCTGCCATCACCAGAGGGACTTTCTGCATTTTCCCTGGTTCACGTGCCACAGAGTGTGGTGTGAGCACTCCTGCAGCCACACCATGTGTTGGAACAGTTTGTTGTTCCAGGTGGAAATGAGTGACTTAGTGGGGCAGTACTCAGTTTCCAGAGGGTGGGTGAGCAGAGGCAATTCACCCCACAGCTTCAGGAGCCCTTGGTC
This sequence comes from Coloeus monedula, assembly GCF_965178545.1. Taxonomy (NCBI): domain Eukaryota; kingdom Metazoa; phylum Chordata; class Aves; order Passeriformes; family Corvidae; genus Coloeus; species Coloeus monedula. The sequence continues at coordinate 47,865,256 of NC_138782.1, read as the reverse complement.
TGACACCAGGCAGGTGGCAGGAAGGTAGGAGCAGGGATGAGAGGCAGGGTAAGACCATAAGCTTTCAGCAGTGATGCTGTATTAGGTCAGTGTTGGGTTAACCATGACAGAACACACCCTTCATTCCAGCAAATGTGGGAATGACAAGTGCTGAATGCAGTAGGCTAACATGAGCTTAATGCTCGTGGGGGGAGGAGGAACAGGACAGGAGGTCCCTGTTTGGGGGCCTGTTCAGGCAGTGTAAACTCCCTCCTCAGAGCAGGGGGAGCCACCACACTGTAAATAAGCTACTGCATCCTTTTAGACCCATGCAGTGCCAGGAGATATCTGCCCTTCACTGTTAATACTCTCTTTGTTCCAGAGTAGATTTCATCAGTGCCACTGGATGCCTCTTTTCTCTTTCAACAGAAGACACCCAAGTAAACCCAAACCCCCAGAACTTTCATTGAGCAATGGTATCATATTAAAAGAAAACAAACTAGGGTGAAGAAAAGCCCAGTTATGGCAGTTTGCATCAAGATATGAAGACATATTTCCAGAAGGTTGTGTGCACAGGGATTGCAGAGTGATTTGGTGAGCAAGCCAGTGCTGTCAAAATGGGAGGCAACGGTGTCAAAACTATTGATGACAGGAGCTGTGCTCACACAAGGGAGCAAATCCTTCCTAGTGCAAGTCCAGGTGCCTCAGAAATGTTCTCAGCCTATGCCTCTTTTCCTCCACCTTGGACCAACTTGTTTTTTCTTTTCTACTTCTACAAACCACAGAGAGCTCATCCAAAAACCTGTCATCCTTTTTAACAAAAGGGTGAAATAAACATCCCAGCATCATCCTCGGCAGCCTGCCACAGAGAAACTGCTGCAAGATATGACAAGATGAATACTGCCTTTAAATGTGATATGGAGAGGAAATGAATGACACCCACTTGGAAGAAGCAACACTGAAGCCCTGCAGAGCTGATCCAATGGTGGCAGGATGGGATGCCAGGGTCTCCTCCCTAGCACAGCATGTGGTCCTCGTGACCGAAAGGGTCCACTGGTCACACCTAGGGCCCTGTCTTGGCTGTCCCCATCAAACCAGGATGGATTTCTATTGGCCTGGGCAGATAGCACTGCCAGGGCTCTCCCAAATGGTGTGGAGACAACATCAGGGCAGCTGCACCTTGTTTTGCTAAGTTGGCTGTAAAAAAGCAATGCCCAAGGCAAGCTGATTTTTTTTTTTAAGAAAAAGGTAACGCTTGTGGATCCAGACTGAGGCAAAAGGAAAAGGCTAACTTTAAGCTTGCTAAAGAAAACTCCTAGAAGAAAGGGAGCCACTAGGGAAATAAATGCAGTAGCAGGGAATGAGAAGAAAAGGTGTGCAGGGCTGCCAGTCTGGAGGCCTTTGAGCCTCCCAAGGGCTGTACAGGTGCTCTGCACCCAGGCACTTGGCCTGCAGGAATTTGGTGCAGAGCTGTACCCACACATCAGCAGCAGGAGACACTTGCTCCCAGAGATGGGTTTAGGGGTGATCTGACTGCTGAGCTCTCTGCCAGCAGTTACCCTGCTTGTGTCTGTGTTCTGTGCAGTGCAGCTCCTTCTAAGGCAACAGCACAGCAAGTGTAATGCACCAAAATGTAGCCATTTAAAGGTGATCTATGGCTTGTCCTTCTAGTTCTTTGCTTTTAAAGCTTCTCGCTGCCAGGGACCCACCATAAAACACAAAAATGTAGCATGCTCTTCATGGACAGACTTGAGTTATTTTGACTCAGTCTCTCTAATCTCAAAAGCACATCAGACAAATGTATAAAGGATGTAGTCTTTGCCCCAGAGATATGATCTAAACATAGATAAAGCATAAGTAGAAAGATGACATAAGAGGAGACTAGAGGGAAAGGCACTGAGGTGTTGTATCTGGTTGTATCTGTATCTTAGCCTTTGCTAAGCTTATGGAGACCAGCGATGCAATTCTGTGTGTGTCTATGCATGTATACACACATGTGCATATGTATATTTGCAACCACTACTTTAGCTCTAGTTGCTAAACATTTATCCCATAAATGATTTGAAGTAAAAAAGTCCTTAGTGATGCATGGTGGTCAAAGGGGACGAAGACAAAAAGAGGATAGAAGTGTAAGAGTTTTCCATGGCCACCTTGTTTTCCCTCTGAACCCTCCAAATGCTGCTGAGCTCTGTGTACTGAAATTGCAACTCCCACATACTCTTACGTGTCTTCCAGGAGCTCAAGTCCCTATCTCTACCAGTTTGTTAGAGGGCATTAGTTGCAGTGATGGTAAAAATTCTGCCTGGAACATGTAAATCTTTGGCTTTCACAATGTCCATGCTCTGGTTCACTAACTCAGAGCAAACCTGTGCAGCTCTTGTAACCATGTTTTGTTACAAAAATATTTCTGTTGTCTGGAGAATGGGGATAATGCCTGGCTATATTTCTGCCAGGAGTTCTGATAATTATTTAATCTTTCTAGAGCACTTAGATATATGGATACCTCTTGATAGAATCACATATTCCCTTAGCTGTCAAACCACAATAGCACCTTTTCAGCTCTACTGGTGATGCAGAGAGAGATAGTAAAACATCCCAAATGCCTGAACACACCGAGTGACTGGGTCTACCTTTATCAAAGTAAACCACAACAGGTTTCACTACTTGAATGAAATAAAGACTGAAAGGAGATATGAGAAAGAGACAGTGAGGAGATTAATGCCAGTCTTGATGGAAGATTTCCTGGCTGGCTGCAGTTGCCCAGGAAGTCCCTTAGAGAATATAATTAGTGGGTTTCATGCACACATTAGCAACATTTCTTTGTCCAATGCCGTTCATGTTCTCTGTGCTTGCTTCTTCTCTTGTGGCTCTGCGTGCTTCGTGTTCATAGTTTTGTAGCCTGGGCCACCCTTTCTTTTGTGTCTGTGTGGATGGGCTCATCGGCAATGTACTGCAAAGGTAGAGCAAGGTGGGGGAAGCACATGATACCCAAATGTCACTGCTGTCTGGATGGGTGTTGGTCTGTTGGAAGCCTTATAGGCTGCATGGGAACCTGCAGTGCTCAGAAATCCGGTTTGGTGGCACCGAGGGACATCCCGCGGGCACTGCTGCCATGTGCGCCTGGGCAGCGGGTCCAGGCTCGGGTCAGCCGGGTGCTGAAGCAGCCAACTGGGTCACTTGCTCAATAATTTCTAGTCCTTGTTAGCAAATGGTGATGGTGCAGTGTTCCTCCTGGCTGTGAGCTGTGTCAGTACAGTGCCACCACAGGTCACCTCCACCTTGTGCTGCCACGCGGAACTTGGAGCAAGGCAGGCTGTTTTTTCTCTTAGAACAGGCACAAAATGGCAGATCTCAGCACTTTGAAGCAAAGCTGGATTTTAGTGCAAGTCAGACTTTGCAAACTTCAGCAGATCTGAGTTTGATTTAGTATCTCAAATTCAGGCATGGATCTGTTCTGGACCTTAGAACAGTCTCTGTTCCCTGTTTACTCTTTGGATGGATTAGATAAACTGAGATCAGTGTGATTTTACCACTAGAAAGAGTCACAAAATCTACGATTTTCATCCAGACCATGCAGAACAGACCTTGATGACTTCAGATATATTGAAACCCAGCTTTAATCTGTTTATGGTTTTTCAGAATTACAATATAGGTTAACTAAACCTGCATGAACTCAATACACAAACTCTTCACCTCATCTTGGTTTCTGTTACCTATCTTAAAAGTGGGATTTTTTAAAAAGTCACATTGAAGTACAGCTTCAATTACATCCTATTAATAACTAATAATTTAATTGCTACTTAGTGCAAGATCCCACCCCACCAAGGACTGGCATTTAAAGGATTATGCCTGCAGGGTTGAGGACAGTTTGGTTTCAGAGTTGTATCTCCTTGGTGTGACTGATCCTGATGGATTGTGAACAAAATTGTATTGTGAAATACATGTCCTTATTGGAATTGCTGTTAACTTCATAATTGCTCTGTAATTACTAAAGAGAGAGTATCTTACACTTCTGACAGCCAGGTGCATGTATTGCTTAATCTGTCTCCATTATTGACTTGGCTCAGTTCCTGGGGGTGCTTTCCTATTCTCTTTCAGTTGTGCAATATCAAAACTGACTAAATGGTTTGTCTGCTGTTTTGTTCCTGCTTTGGAGCTAACAACAGGAGCAGAGATGAACTTTGAAGAAGCTGAAGCGTCTGGCCAGTCCCGAGCTGCCACTGCTGCCGTGAGCTCCTTCCCTGGCTGGAGGCCGTGCTGCTCGCCCCATGGCAGGCTCCACACAGGGCAGTGGGGAGCAGAGCCTGGCTCAGCCCCATTGCTCCTCCTGCCCTGTAAGCATGGAGCAATACTGCAGCATCTGACAGGCAGCTTTGCCAGCAGCTGAGAAGGCTACCAGGAGGGAGGTCAAGGGTCTTTCTTCTGGAGATCTTCAAGCTGGAATCTGGGTTAGAAAAAGTTTCATCTCAAACAGTGATTAAGAGTGGGACTGAAATGAGATAAACACCGAGTTGTCAGCAGCTTCAGAAGTGATTCCTGCCCTAGGGGAAGTGCCATTCATCTGTTTTGCTGTGTACTGGGTCAGAGCTTATGCTAAAATATTGCAGATTGTCAGCTTTGTCTGTGGCTTTGGGAATATTTCAGTGGCCCTCGCTGCATGCACTGGCATTCTAATGGAGCTTTATGAAAGGGCTTTTTTTGGTGTAATCCGTCAACAGATAAGCCCAGGGAGAAAGAGAAGGAGAATTCAGTGCCTCTCTCAAGAGAGGCAGCAATGAAGATGCATGCATTAAGCATCCTCCTCTCCCTTTGGTACACCCCACATAGCAGGGCCTCCAAGGATCTCGTCAAGCACAGTGCTAGCTGAGTGGGTGTCCTGCCTGACAAAAGCTTTTCTTAATAACCTTTTTCACTTACATGTAGAGAATAAAGTTCTTGACTTTTCTTTCCCAGGGAAAGAAATGTTTCAGGTATACATGACCAAAAAACAACAACCCCATGGGGGTATTGTCAATTTTTATTGACTTTCCAGTAGAGCAGAAATCAATGAAACAGGTGACTACACATAAAACTTGCTTGTTACGCATATGACAGCCATGCAAAGCTCTGACCAGGCAATAATTTCTCCCAACACTGATGTTATACCTCCAAGGCCACTAGTAGTGTTCAGTTCCCAGGCAGCAGGAGCCCATGGCAGGCTGCAGAACACCTCAGTCCATCTGTGGGTCTACCCTCTCACTCCTGACAGGCCCATGAGCCTGCAGGGCTCAGAATGTGCTTTTGTTGGCATCTAGCTCCAAGCAGCTGCTCCTCAGGGGGCTGCTTATGCCCAACACCTTTGTTGCCCACAGCCCAGGCTGCCTGTGGCCTGTTTTCTGGGCTCGTTACTGGAAACCTTTTGCATCTCAGGCTGACAAACTGGCTTTGTGCTCTCCTCTGCCAGGAAGATGGAGGTCCCCTTGGGCTATGGAGGCAAAAATTGCCTCTTTTTGAAGATGTTACAAGTGTCATATTTCTCTTCAGTCATTGTTTCAAGGTCAGATGATGCCAGTATTTCTTTCTTACCCTCAGTGGACTGAAAGCATATGAAGCATCTGGCTTCCCCTGCCCTTTTTTCAGTTGTCTGCTTATCCACATAGAGTAGAAGTTGTCTTTCTAGGAGCAAAGAGTGCACTTTGTGTTATAATAGGTGAACTTTTCAGCTGCCACAGCTCCCCTTTTCCCATTTCCTCTGTTGTTAGTATCCCTTTTCTGCTGAGAAACTTTTTAGACATGAGACACCCAGCAAAATACTGACGTTTCAGGAGGTGCTGCAAAAAGAAAAAGGAATTTTTAATTTCAGAAAACAGTTGTGTCTTCAAGGCCTCACAGCCGGTGCAGTTCTAGGAAACACTTCGAACTAGAGAAGGATATGAGATTTTTTTGGAGTGACTCATACTTTTTATAGATTACCAGTTTCACAGCCTTGGAGGCTGATAAGTCTGTCCACAGAGCAGGTGCAGCAAGCACCCTGTGGAGGCCTTACCGTGCGTGCAGGGGGGTTGTGCCAGTGTTGCTGCAGGAAGATATGGTTGTGTGGATGCCCTTGACTTCTCAACCCCGCTGTTGTGCTTGCTGTGGGGGCTCCCAGGGCTTAAGGATGCACAGCCATCTATACAGGCACTGCAGGAGACTGGAGAGGATGGATGCATGTCTCATGCTGCAAAGTTGCACTCTTTGAGGGTGCAGGGAAGAGAAAGTTGATGTGGGGAGTTTTGAGGAGAGACCTGCACAGAAGGAGCTGCTTGCCATGACATGGCAAAATGAATTCCAAGTGCCCACAGGTACATTGTGGCAGTGGCCAGAGTGTGTCTGAGTGGGCACTGAGCTCTGCCCCTCAGCATCCCAGGGTCTGAAGGGAAGCTTGAACGGGCTTTACATACAGCCCACCTTGTTCATCGTGTGTTGTTATTGCTGCTGTACCTTCCTTTCCAGCAAATTTACAGCTCCTTTTAAGACTTTTGCCAGTAAATGGAAGTTGAGGAGAGACGTAAATGCTGTATGACTGTGCTTTATTAGATACAGGCACTAAACAGTTACTGGTGCAGCTTGGGGTTAAGGCCTGAATCTAAATGTGAATTTGCAGTAATTCACAACACACTAGCTTTTGGAGCTGCAACACTTTGTTGTCTTTTCCTCTGGCTGTGGCATGTTCCTAAATGTCCTCCCTACAAATACTGTGTCCAGGTGCTTTCTACACATATGCAGAGCAAATGCAATGTCTGTTTTTTCTCCAGGAAGACATCTTGGACCTTTGATTCTGTCATCAGTCAGATGAGAGTCAGCTGCTCTAGGCCTGCTCCTATTCCCAGTCTGCTCTGGAATGCATACTCTCCCAGATGTTTGGTTCTCACTGGAAACAAATTTTACATAGAAGCATTTTGTAATAAGGTCCTGCCAAAATTTGGTCCCACAGGTGGGCTAAGTGATGGCACGAGGTCTCCTTCTCCCTGAGTGCTGTGTCCTGTGCTGCATGGCTCTGTGGGGCGTTGTTGGCTCAGCATTACCCAGCAGTGATGCAACTCCTGGTATCAGGATGCACCTTGGCCCCGGCAAATACAAAAGGCCCCATCCTGCTGGCCTCGCAGTAACTCTGTCTTTATAACTTTCTTTATAATGTTTGGAGGCAGTGGCTTTTGTGGAGGTGGGAGGATGGCACACATTTGTCACTGCCTCTCAATTATCTTGAGGCAGGTTAGCCAGGTTGTAGATTAACTGTACACAAAAGCCTGGAAAATACAGAGCCATTATAGATACGCCATTATGTATATCTTTATGTTTATGACTTCATTCTTTCTTAACCCTGTTTCTCAAAGACAAATACATTGAACGTGTGGTGTTTTCTCAGCCTGGGCTGACGCAGTCTTTGTGTGTCCTGCCTTACTTCTGAACGAGATGTGCACTCCTGCCTGCCCTGCCTGCTATCTGCTGATCCACCCTGGGTCTCAGCAGGATGACTGGGACTGAGAGAGATCAAGGATATGCCCATCAGAGCTGCTGGGCATGGGCTGTGGAAGCAGAGGGCCTTGTTTGTGCTGCCTGCAGCACCACATGCTTCCATGCGCCCTGTGAGCTCAGCTGAGAGCTGCCTGACCTGCTATGGTCACAGGGGCTCAGGCCCACTGGGGCTTGTTGAAACCAAAACACAGCTTGGTGTCAGGAAGGAAGGCACAAGAATAGACACTGTCTTGAAACTGCTGAACACTGGCTGCGGAGGAAGAAGGGAGTAAACAAACCCTGGGCAGAGGGAGAGCGGGGTGAAGCCTGGATCCTTGCATCCTCCCCATGGAGGTCCCCTGCACAAAAGGCAGGCAGAGTGTGGTGTGGGGATCTGCAGGCACACCATGGAGGTATTTAGATTCCCCTTTGTCTGTGAGCTGGCAGGCTGTGTGCATGAGATTCATCTTGGCTTGACAAGGGGAATAGCCACCTCTCCTCCCTGCTCTCTGGCTACCATGCCTACTTTTGCTGGGCCTGGCTTGCTGCAGGCAGTTGGGAGCAGGGGCAGACTCTGGCCTCACAGGGGGGGCACGGGTGTCCTGGTGTGTGGGGTCACTCCTCTTTGCTGTCAGGGAAACCAGTGCACTTCAGCCAGCAGAGCTGCTTCTAGTGCCTTCTCATTAGCTGACTGATTTTTCTCTTAATGCACACATTATATTGGCATGGCTGTTGAATGAATGCAGAAAGTGCTGGGAAATGCATTTTGACTTATAGACAGCTGGAGATTTAGTGATTCACAGAAACACCCATGGCTGAGAAAATACTCATAAAAGCAACCAGCCACTTACTCTAGCTTAACACTTCCACTTCTGGCTGGGACGAGGAAGTGCCAGCTCCTCAGGAAAGCAGTGGGCAGGCTCATTCAGGTGTGTCTGAACTGAGGGAGGAATTTGTCTTGAAAACACTTCTGATTCAGCCTCATAAACCTAGTCCCTCAGCCCTTGTGCTGGCTCAAGTGGCCCAGGTCAAACCCATTGATGACATCAGGCAAGGGACTTTTGGCATGCTTGGGAGAGTAGTAAGAACAAAAGGGGAAAGACAAATCCAGACCTAGATTTTGCAACACTTTTGAAAAACCCCACCAAACCCCAGAGCCAAACATGGCTAAGCTGGGGAATACCGTGAGCACAGTTTGCCTTTTGGGCCTGTCTCCCATGTTCTTCTTTCTCTCCAAAGGTTTGCCACTGAACTTGCAAACAGAAAATAAACTCAATGTCATTGACTTCAGCAAGTCTCTGTGGATGTGGCAATGGTCCCATGTGTATCAGCAGGACTGCAGTGCTCAGTAAAAGTGGCTCTGACATAGGCTGAGGCTGGGAGGCACTAGTGAGCCCTGGGCAGGGTAACCCTCCTGGTTGTCTTTAGTGCCACGCTCAACCCATGGCTGCCCATTAGAGTGGTAGACAGGGCAGGGCAAGGGGGGCTTCAGAAAAAATAGCTTTGTGGGAAATCCTCTGTTCTTCTCCCTGGTGCTGTGCACTGCAGTGGGGGCAGGCTAGCAGATGTTTCACTGTTGATAGCCTTCCACGGTTTCAAATTGCCACATTCTGCCCTTCTTTCTCCCTTCTCCCCTTCAAAATTAAAAAAAAAAAAGTCCACCTACTTCCTAAAGTTTAGAGATTTTTGAGAGGTGCAGAGTTAACAAGGGGGATTTTGAAATAAGATGGATTTTAAGCTTGAAAAAAAGCAGAAAACACAGGACTGAATACTGAGTGCAGCCTTTCTGTGGCCCATCCTCACCTGCGTCAGGGCACCCTGCTGTTAGAAAGAAACACTCCTGCGCAAAGCATACACTGACACCCTCTACCTTTGCAAGCAGAATTAATCATACTTATGTGCCATATTCCATTTTAATTTTTATTGCACAGTCCAAGATTAAAGGTTAATGTAGTACATCTCCCCATCTCCACTCCCATTACAATGGAGTGCTTTGAATAACTATTAACTTCTCGGTTAACTGAAAGAAAATTGTTAATCATCTACAAGCTTATGTTGCATAAAAATCATTCTCTCCAACTTTCTCCTGACTGTGGGAGAGCCCTTTCCTCAACTCTGACCTTCAACGACACCTGGTACCTGCAGCCTGCAAAGCAGAGAAAATCATGCTGCATGGGCTTATCTGCCAGCCAAGGTCATAAACTGCATGAATCAGTGGAGTGTAACTTATGTTTCTTGGTGTTGATGTTGATCCAATATCCAGTTCTTCTGCCAGGAAAGATACAGCTCTCCAGGTCTTCAGAAAGCACCTAAAGAGTTGCTTTGTTTTGTTTTGTTTTTAATTTAGCAAATTAAGGCTAATCTGCGGAGTGCTGGGTGTTGCTGGGACACACACAGGGACAGTACAGGCTGTCCTTGCTGCTGCACGGGACGTGTGCAGGTCGGCAGGCGTGTGCACTCTGCATCCCCCCCGCCAGAGGAGCCTGTTGGCACCGCAGGTAGGGGGTGGTGGCTTCTGCTCCTTTCTGCCTCCTCGTGCAGCTCCTGCAAATGGCCAAGTTTGGCTGCAGAGGTGCAGCCTCCCTGTTGAGCGATTACATGGAGGAGGCTTGAGTCCAGCCATTTGGGAAATAAATCACCCGCTGTTTGTGAAGTAGGAGGGAAGCACTTGGGACGGTGAAAGATTAGACTGTAAGCCTCACAGAACTCCCCTTCTGGCTGTAAAGATGGGCTGTGGATGTTGTGTTTTTCAGCTCTTTAAATGATTATTTCTGTGCCAGACTTATTAGGCAAGATATTGTTGGGATCTTGGCAAAGAGATAAATACGGCTGCAGGCTCCGCAGTTGCTCCTCTCCACATCTGGTCACTGTCAGGCCTTCAGCTAATAGGCTGAAGACTGTGTGCTACAGTAAACAGCCTCTGCAGCTGCTAGGGGCTAAATGTAACTATATATTGCTCCAAACACAAACATTTCCACATTAGGCATTGCATGTCCTCCCCCAGCACAGAGCTGCAGCCACTGACCTTGGGAGCCTGCACTGCATCAGCTTGCCCTGGCTTCGCCTTGGCCAGCAAATTCCGTCTCTTTTTATGGCTGTGGCTCATGAAAGTGAGAGCAACAGCCCCTGCTCGGGTCAAGCTGAATGTGGCCAAGCATTGTGCAACCTCCTGCAGATGGTCTCAGTGCTGAACAGCCAGGAGCTTGGCCAGGAGAGACTTGCTGGGGACAGAGGGCAAGATGGGGGTAAATGGGTAGTCCCTGCATCAGGGAGCTACAGAGGGAAGGGTTTGGAGGAAGGCACAGATAGTTCCAAGATCTCCTGGGACTTTCTAGGCATCTCTGGCTGGGTGTCCCCCCCTGCTCCCAAGCCCTGCCGAGAACTGGGAGCTGCTCTTGGCTGGACTTCAGACAAGTGGCCTTGCATGCAAACATGAGGTTTCTCTGTACAGTGGCCCGCTCCCCCAGTAGTGTGCTTCCTTCCCTCTTCCTCCTCCTCTGTACTTTTCTGTCCAAGGCTGGGAGCAATTTGGTCAAGACTGCTTTCAGCAAGGTGTTTGCTACACTTGTCTCGTGAGAAAGACAAACATGTCTCATCAGCTGGAGCCTTTGTTCACCCCTATGATAAAAATAAAATCCACTTCCATCCAGTGTCTGCAGGAGAGCTCACTCACATGTGAGGGAATCTGTGAGTGGAGGGGGTTTGGTGTTGCTGTTTTCAGGTCTGGCCGGTTCCCAAGTTGTTGCAGAGTTCAGTCCCTCAGTGCCTGCTCTGGTGAACTGGATAGATGACAGGGCTCAGGGAGGCTTTGCCCTAGTGCAGCAGTTGGTTGTCTAAAGCAATCTTTCCAGAGAAGACTTTTCCAAGACCTGGCATCCAACACAGCAGGTGCATCCCAGGCACCAGCCCCCAGTCTGGAAATTCAGCATTGCTGAATTTCAGTGCTGACCAGGCCCTGCTTAAAAACCCTCTGATTAATTAAGTGTTAGCCTATTTACAGCAGCCCTCCAGCCTGCTTGTCCACTGCACAGCACCGCTTGGTGCTGCCGGGAAGAAAGACGCCTTTCGCTGTTTGGTTGACTCCAGGCTGGATCAGCTGGCCAGGTGCACAGCCAATTTCCATTGCCACTTTGAAGCTGAGAAGTATTTTGAAAAGAATAGAGCCTTTAGCCTTGTAAGTAAAAGCCATTTATCTTATGATGAAAAAATGCTGGCATGGAAAAATTCCAATGCTATGAAAGTCTCTTTTCCTGAATGTCTTGGATACTTGCTGGATTAGGTTCACTGGTAAGGAGCTCCGAGTTATGAATGTGTCTTTTACAGAAATGAGCTGCAGAAGGAAAAGGCAAGCACTGGCATGTAAGTGGGACAGAGCGAGATTCCCTGTGGACCAGACATTTCTGAGATTGCTTTTAGACGTTCAGTATTGCTGCAGCGAGCTGAGGTGGTAGTAAATCCCCTATTGTAACCAAAGCTGTTACCATTTCCCAAGGGCATAGTATCAGCAGAATACCTTGCATAAACAAAAGCGAAGCACTGTTGGCTTTGCTCTGCGTGGCTGTTTAACAATGCTTTGTGCTCCATATGGACAGCGTCAGAGTGTTTTACGGACGCTAATGAAATTAGCCTCATGATGCTCTGGCAAGGTGGGGATGTGTTATTAGCCTTTCCCTGGGCTCAGTGTGTGTGTGTGGTGTAGGATTCCCAGCAGCATGGGGTGCTCACCTCTGTGCCTTCCAGCAGGAAACACCTTGTTTGGGTGGGACCTTCTACAGCCCTTGGTCTGCTCCACCACTCCCTCTCCAGATAGTTTCTGACTCCTGGTGCCAAGGGTGAGTGTGAGGGGAGGTGGTGGCAAGTGTGCTGCCATGTCAACCCCTGCTAGGCACAGACTTTCTCCTGGGTCAGAGCAATCTTCCACCACTCAAGGTCTGCTGGCAGGGCCAGAAAATTCAGATCTTCCTCTCGAGTCACTCAGTGTGTCTGATACATTTCAGGACCTTATGTCAGTTTGCAGCGGCTGAGCTCCAGGACTTTTCTTACGTGGCCAGTGTGGGATAGTGGAGATGCTGGAGAGGAGCTCTCTTGCTTGCATTGTGCATGGCTCTGACCTCTTTGGGTGGAACGTGGGGTGTTGTCTGCAACAGCTTTGCAATGATCCAGCCCTCCTCATATGCAGTAGCCCCAGTTTTGTCACAAACACCAGTGCTGACCCTGGGGTTGTATTGAAGCTACCCCTGATGCATTGCTTTAAATAGATCCTAAGCAAACCTCTTTGTTTGTTTTTCTTGACATGGTACTGACTGGTGCTTTCCAAGAAACAAGGAAAAAAAAGCTGGATTCACAGTGGTGACTTTGACTCCATCTGGCAAAAGCAAACTGATCTCCTAAATGAGAAAGGCACAGCCATGAATAGAAAAAGTAAACAGGTCACTGTGAGAAGCAGCTTGTTCCTTTCAACCCAGTGGCTGCCAGTGACAAAATCATACTGGTACTTGGTTCGAAGATCCCCTCACTTTAGGATTTTCTCTCTCACGAGAAAGCCAAAGGTTTTTCCAGATACATGAGATCTGCATATGGAGTTTAGTATTGGATTTCATAAAGCTTGCTGCACTTTACCCTGCTCTGCTAGGTAAATATTTTGCTTCCAAATCATCATTTGCTTTTCTGGGTCCTGTGGCCTGTGAGGCTGGACCAGACTGGGGAACTATCATGCATTCTGCGTGGAATAAACTTCTGTGAACCCCTCATGGCCTTACTCAGACACTCCTTTGCTGTGTTACTGTCTTCTACCTCAATGTTCAGCCTGCAGGAGCTGAGAAACCCTCCTGCCTGTGCAGTAGTAACACACGGGCCACTGAAAGTGGTCCCTGTAACTCAGAGTGGAGGGAAAATGCCATGTTCAGGCTGTGAAAACACTGTGCTGGAGGTAATTATTTTAATGATGGGCAGAGCCAAACCCCATATTGCAACACAGGCTTAAATATGGATGTACTTGACCACTTTGTCAGGTCTTGAAGACTTTGACAGGTCTGTATCTAAATTTCGTGACTGATTCTGTCTTAATGACTGGCTGAGCCGTGCACTCCTGAAATCCAAACTGATTGTCCACCTTGTAAAGCTCCACTTCTGAAGAGAAGTTGCCAACAGCATTCCCTATACACAGCACATTGGGTGGGCTTCTCATTGTGGGGGTGGTGGTGAAAAATGCACTTCAGTTTTATTTTATGGCTATGTCCACACATCTTATTAGGTATACTAGCACTGAGAGGGAGAGCTTGGGGCAGGTTTTGTCTTCCATGCCAGCCGGTGAGCTGTGGAGAGAGCGTGAGCACCCTGGAAAGGCTCTGCCCTACTGGCCCTCCCCTTCCCTGCCTGTTGCTAATTAGAGCTCAGCTTAAGCCATGAAGCTTGAGTTTAAGGACCACTTCTACAACACTCTTATCATGACATATAACATTGACACCAGCAGGCAGTCTTGGTGTGTAGGTAGAAATTCCATCTGCGTCCGAGCTGACTGCTGGCCTTTTGCAACTCTGCTTGAAATTTGGGCTCTTTATAATCTGAACAATAAATCTCTGGTGCTTCCCACTTGGGTTTTTTTCTGCTGCCTGTAGTGCCCAGAATATATGTTAACAGTCTACTGATGGAAATGATAATTAGGGGATTTGTCATGAGAAATGTGCATGAACTTTTCAAGCTGTCATTCAAAAAAAGATTTTTTACAGTCAACTCTTGATTATCTGTGGGTGCATTCTCTGAGCTGCAGATTAGATGTGCCACGTTTAAAAAATGCAGAACTCTTTCAGAGCCATTATAAAGTATAATGTACAATGTTTTTTTCTTTTTATTTATAAACTCATGCTGCATCTTTAACTTGTTTTTTCAAACGTAAAGGTATTAAAGTATTACATTCCTGGGGCCTTATTTACATATATTTTGTATTATTAGTTTTGCTTTTCTTTCTTTGCCCTCATTACCCCGGATACTGAGAGCTGAACATATCAGCTTATAGCATCTGTGGAGGAGGGCATGTGACATGGTAACCTTTCCCCAGCTGTTTTCTTTTCTTCTGGTGCTGCATAAGAGTTTCTGTAGTGTGATGCTGCACAGCCAGATGGGCTGGAGAGGAAGAGGAAGTGCTCTGCTGTGAAAGAAAAAAAAAAGGTCTGTACCTGAAGGAACATGAGTGAGTGACAAACAGCTGAAAGAGAAGGGATGTCTTAGAAACCATTTGTCAGGCTGAAGAAGCGTCAGCTTGTTAAAAACATGCCTGTTCAGTTAAAAGGATGAATTGACAGACGAAGGCTCTGTGCAAATTCAGCTGCCATCACTCCAAAAGCCCTCACAGCTGAATCAGCAAATTTCTGTTTCCATACGTAATGGATGCAGCCAGCGTGCCATTATGATGCCCACAAGAAAACTTGTGTTAAGCTCTTTAAATTAGCTGTTTATGATAGTCACACTCTGTAGCTGTAGCTTATTTTTTCCTGGGCCTCCTTCTCATCTCATGCCTTTTGTTTTTGAAGCCCTGGGAACAGATGCCTAAGCAAGGGTTTAGGGAAGGGAGTGGTACTGACTCAGTGCTACCATGGCGAGGTTTTCAGCCATGCCTTTCATCTCACTGGCCTGTGCATTGCCTGCACATCCCCCTGACCCGTGCTGGTGCTGCTGGTCCCACCGTGAGCCAGGGACCAGGGTCCAAGAGCGCCACTGGGCTGACCCACAGGGAGCTGGCCTGCAGGAGCCTGCAGCTGCGGCACTGGGCACTTTCTCCCGACACTCGTACCCACTCCTTCCTTGGCATCCCTCACTGCCTCTGCTGCCAGAAGCACCTTTCCTCTGCCACCACCTCCTCTCGAGGGTCCCTGTGTCACCCCAGCCTGGAGCTGCTGCCCTACCCCCCTCCGGCTGGCTGTGGCTTGGGGCGTGTTCCCCTCCTGCCTGGCTGAGCCCTGTCCATGTCAGCATTGGGTACAGCTAGTGCTAGAGGAAGACCCAAATTAACCCTACCCAGACTTAGACAACCTTTGGGTCTGGATCCCTGGTTTGGTTATAGAGTTCTCTAAGGATTGAGACCTGTCTTTTTTCAATGTTGCTTGAAGAGTTTGAAAGTAGCTCAGGATCTTCACAAAAAATCCTGCTGAGTAAAGTATTATTGAATGATTGTCAACATTAATCCAAAACCTACTGCCCTATGATAGATTTACTCTCCCATTTTTGAGAGTTTTTTTTAAGCTGAAGGAATGAAGAGGAATAAAGAGTAAAAAAACCCCAAAAAACAAAAAAAACCCCCACTTTTTCTGTGAAAACCTAAAAAAAAAATCAAGTTAGCACCTTTTTATTCGAATCAGAAGATTTTCTGAAAGCAACTTCTGGCTGAATTTTTTTTTAAAGTGTTGGTTGAGAAATGTCAACCAGCTCTAGTATCTGATGAAAGATGTTGCACTTAATAAAACTGCAGGCAGGGAGGCAGAAACAATATACCCATTCATCTCCCTTAGCCCCTCACTCCCTTCCCCTGCTGCTCCACTCGCTCTGGAACACACGAGCTCTGTCAGGTGATGTGAGCCCTTCCAGTGGCTTCGGTGTGATTTCTAGGCTAAGCAGGCATTTTGTAAGCCACAGCTGCAGGGCATCTAAGGGAAGTACACATCCCTGCCCGGGGGGATGCACGGCATCTCTGCCACGGGGCAGCGCGAGCTGTGACACCTCCCGTGGATGTTCTGTGTGGAGGCCAGCAAAGCACAGTGGAGCAAGCAGCTGTGCTGGCTAATCCCCGTTTCCTTACACAGGCTTTTTGCTTCCTTCTCTTGACCCTGGGGAAGTGTGAAAGCTGTGTTGCTGGCGGAGGAAGGATGGAGCAGCGGGAGCTCCATACAGCACCCTTGCAGTGCCAGCAGCAGGGCAAAGCTGCCTCCGGGGGCTTCTCCTTGCTGTCCCTCTCCAGAGGTGGGACCAATGGGGACGGCAAAGTGCTTGTGGACCCCGGAGGCACAGGCAGTGTTTCTGTTTGCTGTGCTATTTCGGGAAGGTTTCATAAGGTAAACAAGGGCCTCCTCTTGATTCATTGAGGTCATTAGTGAGCCATAGGATGGTATTTACATTGCTAAGGTATTCACACAGGCTCTCTCCCAGACGGCAAGTTCACTGGGGAGGAGGTGACCTTCAGCATGTCTTGTTTTGCCCTGTATCTGGCACGCAGGGGGCCTGCCTGTTTGACTGGAGTGCCTGGGTATTGTAACCAAAATAAATCATCCTTATCGTGGCTGGTGGCAATACT
This sequence comes from Coloeus monedula, assembly GCF_965178545.1. Taxonomy (NCBI): domain Eukaryota; kingdom Metazoa; phylum Chordata; class Aves; order Passeriformes; family Corvidae; genus Coloeus; species Coloeus monedula. The sequence continues at coordinate 47,848,518 of NC_138782.1, read as the reverse complement.
GCAATGGAAACAGATACAGGCACCTACTTTGCAGTTTGTGAAAATGACATCACTGCGAGGAGTGGGATGGGAGGTTGGGGGATGAACTCCAGGCAGCTGCAGCCACCACCTGTCCTGAGCAGGGCTCTCCTTTTTGGGGCCAGCCTCCCAGCTTGGCATGGATGAAGCACTGTGCATGACAGGGGATCTGATCTGCTGTCCAAATTAAAGCAAATAACAACTGGGGAGTATTTCTAATGAGAGAAAAGGAGAGAGTGTGGTGATGTTCTGGTTCTGCCTATCACAAATTGACAAGGGAACCCCCCCCCCCCAATCCTCTGTCTCCCCCCTCCCTGGGCAAATCACAATACACAACTTTTCATTTTGGTTTCCCAATCCATTTTGATGAGTAGTGGAACCATTTAAGACTGTTGGGTTTTTTTCTTTGGATTTATATGGTTCTTACAGTGCTGAGAGCTGACTGACTGGACTGTCATAGTACTGAAAAAATGAGTGCTTGGAGAATCTACTCAGAGCAACAGTGCTATGAAAACCATAATCATAGGAAAAAACTTTACAATTTGCATTGCATAGAGTTGCATGCAAACCCAGCAACTCCATATACAAGTAGGCCATGATCTGAGGACTGAATTCTCTGATGCTTAGTAATGTGTAATAATTCTTTCCCTTTGAAGGAGGATTTGTAGAGACCCTGTCCAGCTGCATATTTTCATGAAGCTTGTAGCAGCAACTTCCTATCTCAGAGGCCAAAATGTTTCAAAGATGATTTTTCCAGTTGGTGTCAAGGAAAACAGATGTGGGAAAGGTGGGGAGATGTGCAGGGAAGAAAGGGTTTGTGCTTGAAGAAATGCCAGGTGAAGCAGGTCCTGCCTCCTACTATGAGCAAGGCACACACTCTGCTTATGCCTCCATTGCCTGGCCACAAGGCAGGATGAGCATGAGTGATGTGGGCATTCAGGCTGTTGAGCACTTTGGTCTCCTTGGGGATGAGATGTCACTCCCTTGCTGCAGGCCCTTCAAACCCCAGGCAAAGGCTCTGGCTCCATCACCTAGGAGATGGAAATCATGGGCATGCCAGCTGCAGGGTCAGCCAGGGAAAGTTTCCTCCTTAAGCTATCCCATGTGATATCCCTGGTGATGCTCTGCACCCTGGCAGAACTAGGCAAAGGGCTTTAAGATGAATTGCTTTAACGCTTCCACACTCCTCCTTCTCTCCCTGCCTCAAAGAGACAAACCTTAGCTTTGAAGCCTTTGAAATTACATCAAAGGATGAGATTTCCAGAAGAGCTTAAGTGAGTTGGGTGCATTTGTCCCATTGATGGTCAACAGGAGATGGGGAGATGGGTGCTTAATCCCTGGAGGCGCTTTGAAAATTTTGTCCTATGTGTACATCCTTGCTGGGGAGGAAGTGAGAAGCAGCTGGCATCTCCTTGGCTTTGTAAAAGGCAAATCTTGCCTTTTTTTCTGAAGATAAAACATGATGGATTTGAAAATGATGTCCAAAACTCAAGTTTGCTGTGAAAACTTCCGACTGTTTTTTAAAGAAGAAGGATCTAAAAGCAGCCTGTGATTTTGCCTGATACAAAAGATGGTGTCTGTTGATAACTGAGGTGCTGTTACTTTCTCTCCCTTCACATCACTGCGGGCGTTGTGTAACCTTGCCGGAATCCTCTCAACATGGAGGCTGTTACCCATGCAGGTAGTGACACTTCCCTGCCTCTCTTGGTGTCATCTTTCAGCAGTACTTTAGTACTGTGTTATTTTTTGATGAGTGTATCACCACCGGTTTGCTTCTGCTGGTGAATATTAAACCTGGTGGTTTAACTCGTAGCACCCTGGAGGGGAAACTGCAGGAGCAGCATGCACTCTTGGGGTCTTCTCACTGCTGCCAGCACCAATGCCAGCTGTAAGCCCTGTTTTGGCCAAGCCAGCTCAGAGTGCTGAGCCACCAGGCAGACATGGGAGGTGTGGGGCTAGTGCTGGTGCCTGTCCCTGGGGCTGGTGATGACCAAGAGGAGAGGTGGTGGGAGGAGGCGGTGGCTGGGAGCTGTGGCCAAGGGCTGGTGTTGATGGACTCTTGCAGAAAGGCAAAGGAAACTGGGCTGCAGCCTTGCTGTTGTGCTATTTTTGTTCAAGGTAATAACAGGAACTCCGCCGTAAATAAAAATAGACATGTGAAGAATTTCCTGAGTCTGTCTCTGCTCGTTTCTTTCCTGATGAGGAATTATCCCACTCCAGAAGAGTAAATCCTTTCTGTCTGCTCCTTGGAAACTGGGACAATAACACTGGAAGTGAAAGAAGAGATTATGGAGTTGTCACGAGGGCAACAGCAACATATTGTACACTGGGTGCCAAAAATGCATTCTTTAAAGCAAATAATAGCCGTGCTCTGTGTGGTTCATCCTGACAGCGTGAGGGCAGGCAGAGCCAGTCTCTGCCGCTCTTGGTGCCAGCCGCCTGCCAAGGCTGGGCTGGGTGAGGGCCCCATCTCTCATCTGCCCCGAGGGGCCCTGCCATCAGTCACTCTTGGCTTGGCTCCACCACATCCCTCCCCGCCTGCCTGTCACCCACACTTGGTGGCACCTCACCTTTGGAAGCACATAGCATTCCTGCATCAGCTGACAATCAAAGAAGGTGTGGGGGGTGTGACCTTCTTTCCCTGATGATATCAAATGCCTTTTTCACAAAAGACAACATTTTGCTGCAAAGTCTGAATTTCTGGGGTGCTTTTTTCTTACCATATGATCCTGGGTTCTGAAAGTCTCCCACTCTAAGCCACTGAATGTATCTTTTGCTTAATCATAAAAGTGCATTAACTGCACTATTCCCACAGAGTCAGGGGACTCTGACAAGAATTGGACTAACTGACCTTTGTCACAGTCTTCCTGCCCCTTTGATGGTGCTGAATGGTGCTCGCTTGCTCCTTTTCAAGTGTCCTTCGAGTTTGAGGAAATCCCAAGTTGTCAGGAAATGCAAAGGCATTTTAGCAGGAATCCCAGCAGATGCTTTGGGGAACCTGCAGATGTGCTGCAGACCACAGATGGGATACGGCAGAGTCGGAGGCAGTATCACACAACCCTAGGTGAATTCTCCCTGCCGGAGGGCTCTGAGCAAAATGCGTGCTCATGCTTCCCATCCCAGACGGGGTTCGTAGAGAGAGTTAGTGACTCACTAGGAGTGGGAGTCTTGTTAAAGCTGTCATATGGAGGGAGCGTCAGAAGCTCACCCAGTTTCAGATGTTGATTTTTCCATTCTCAGCTATTCATGGCTACAATAACGAGATGGATAAGCCCACTGTTATTGTCTGTACAGAAATTGAAGGACAAATGACATCTACTTTCAGAAGCAAATGCAGGAATGTTGTCGGATTTTTCTCCCCCAGATTGTAAGCAGTGAGATAGTGTTTTCAAACCCCTTATTTTTGAGAAGTTTGATTATGCTTTAACTAAAACCAAAATGTCAAAACATTGAAGGCGCTATGTCTTCTCTGAAAGTGTGTTACCCTTTTTTTTATCAAAACCAGTCACTGATATTGATGGATAGATGCTTTGAAGAGAGAGGGGAGGTTCTTGTTTCTGCCCCCAAATCTCAGCCATCCTATGATCAAACTTCTGATCAAAGTTTACAAAGTTTGAAACTGCAGAGTAAAGAGAAATGCAAAGCAGCTTGTGAATGGAGAGGTGTGAAACCGAGGGTGTGAAACAGCAGATCTGATCTGCCAGGTTAGCTTTCGCTCTCTACTGAGAAGAAACCCACAAAAGATCAGGCAACTCTGCCGTACAGGATTTGAACTTGAGAAGATTTTTAAAAGGCCTGTATGAGGTGGATACCCAGAGAAAGTGGGATTTGTGTGCGTGTGAAACCCTGCTAGCAGAGATAACTAGTTCTGGGAAGCTGAATACAGCCTGAGAAGCCCAAGTTCTGTCCTTACTCATGAATACACTTTTTGTTGACAGCTGTAGATGTTTGAAGGATGAAGCGCACGGATGGTCTCACCCCCTCTCCACCTCCTGCTGTCGACATGACTGACAGAGCAGATCTGGGGCTAAAGTTTTTTAAGCAAACATGAAGCTCCTCCGTGCCTCTTACCCATGTTGCCTTACTGAGGAGCAGAAGATAATTGAGACTGACAGTAAACGCTGCAGGAGAAAAAGTGGGTGATGGTTCTAATTTAGGGATGCTCTCTAATTTTACCCTTGCTCTCTAATTTTACCTCTTTTCTCTCTCAGTTAGGGATTCAGTGCACATTGTTTGGCTAAAGCTCAGTAGAGACTATGCAGAAATTTGCTGTATTCATCCACTACCTTGCTGAAGCCTGGATTTTCACAGCAGCCTGCTACCAGCACTGCTGAGGAACAGGATACTTACTCAGAATATTACTTCTATGCTTGTCAAGAATTTCCAGAAAAAAAAAAATTGTATTTTAAGATTTTTTTTCTTTTTTCTTTATGATAAAAAAATATTTTCAGTTCAAAGTTTATCCCTCTGATGTTTTTTCATCATGGCATTAGTCTAGCCAAGAACTTACATCCACGCTTAAGTGTAAATGCATACCTAATAGAGTTAAAAGGAGCTTCAGGAGTGTCCCTTGCTGCCCTGCTGAACAGACATAGGCAATGTGTAAATGTAGGTGTCTTGCTGAATCAGAGCTAAGTGATAATATGCTCTCACTAGCTGAGACAGAGCAGTGAACTGCATGTGTTAACAAGATGAGACTTCGGAGTGGAAGTGACAATAGAGGACAGGGGAACCAGTTTTTAATAGCATCCACTGCACCTTGACATTGCTGCAAGACAAGAGTCTGAGCTGAAACAGTAGGACTTTGAGACATAACTTGGAAGTGGTCTGGACATTTTGCATCTCTGTTGGCTTTCTGTGTGGGCATACAGTGGGGAGGATTCCTTCTGTTCTCATGTGTGGAGTCACACACCTTACTTTCTCATGGTAGGACAAATAGGCCACCAAGAAAGTAGGACACTTGGCCTCTCTCCTCTATGGGAGGTGCAGTGCAGATTGGCTTCTGAGAACTAGGACAGTGCCTCCAAAAGTAGAACAGCTGGTCACCCTGTTCGTGTGTTTGTTGACTTACAAATGTATCCTTTAAAGCTCAAGATTTAAGAGACATTTTTGGCCTACTTAGAGAAATGTTTTCTGAAAATAGGGACAGATACACTGGAACAGACCCAAACCTGTGCTTTTCTTCTGGAGCACTGAGCACAGCTAGAAACTGGAGGATCCACATGCTGGGCAAATAAACCCAACAGGTGCTCTGTGTCACTTCTTGCATATCGAGTGATACCACAGTGACAAAGCCGCTCTCCTTGTCTAGGAGGTGTTCACTTTTCAGTAGCAGAACATGGGCAGAAAGACTTGCACTGCAACGTGAGATGATGCTTTGCTGCAAGAAAACTGTTACCAAATCAAACTTGTGTTCGTGTGGATGCTATATATATGTGGTATCTATTAAATCAGAAACAAAAATCTGACTTCCATTCAAGTACATAGAAAGCATCCACAGAGGGTTTCCTTGTCCTGCACTAAGGTCTAAGTGTAATTAGGCCCAGGATGTCCACAGTCCCACTGGAGTTCTAACAATGCCAGTGGGACAATGCATGTTGTCCTGGTCAGTAGAATGTGCCTGGGGACCATGCAGCAGCCTGTGTGGGTAAGCAGGAGCAAAGAGTACAAACCAGGTCAGCTGACATGGTTCTTGGAAAGAAGCTGCTGTCCTCACTGGTTGAGAAAAACCCCTCCATGTCTCCTGTAATGATGGCCATTAATATTTCCACCTGGTTGTGACTTGGACTAATCCCGCGTGAGCTTCTCACCTTGAGCCAGAGGTTACTCAAAGTCATTGTGCTGCTCTGAAGTCTGGGTTCACTCTCTTGGGACTCATCATTAGTCAAGTCAGGTATGAGGCTGAATCTTAATAGTTAGAGAGGGAGGCTAATAGAAAGGGAAGCCTTCCATTTTTTTATATCCAGTAAGTGTGCTATGGTAATGAATTTGGAGCCTAGTGGCTCCAGTTAGAGTGGGAAGCTCACTGCCTTGAGAGCAGGTCTTTAATCCACATAAAGAGGTGTTTCATAAGCCATATGTGATGCCCTGCTTTGAATATTAATACCCAGAGTACTTATTCAGCTCACAGCCATTTCATGGAAATGCCATGCCTCTATGAGGCCAGACAGAGCCCTTGGGTGCTCCAGTTCTGGCTTTTTTTGCAAAGACAGTTTCAGGTTGTTCTGTGCTCTTAATTCAAAATTCTCATTCAGCTTAGAGTCTCTGAAACCACTGCATTTATATTACATAATATTAACTGATTTTAGATTTAATGAAAATGTGAAGGAGACTATAGGACAGCAGGTTTGGTCTACTTAGCCAAGTGACCTGTTAGTTATACTTCATGAAGTTACTTAATCTTCTACCGGGCAGGCTCTTCTAAAGTGAAATAACACAGGAGGCAGGGACTGTTCTGGCAAGCACTCGTGTCTTTAAAGGCCTTCTGCAAAAGCTGGGGAATGAATATTCAGTGTGAACTGAGCTGCATTCTAGCTGTGTCAGCCATGCAGCTTTTGTTTTTTACATTTATACCTGTGGGCAGAGCTGGGGAAATTACAGCTACAGAATCCCTGGTGTAGCACTTGCTGCCACCAAGTGCCACTCATCCAGAGCTGGGGGCACTGCCCCTATGGCAGTGGCAGGCTCAAAATGAAGTGGAGCTCTTAGAAGTGGATATGGACAACCCTGATTGTTTTTAATAGTAGCATATGCCTGTGCTAATGCCTGGGGAAGATGGTTTGGGCTGCTATGCTGGGCCTTGGTCATACTCCAGCTCAAGCAACCAAGAGTGGAGCCAAGCCAGCTGCCTTGTGGGGGATCCTTCCCACAAAGCCAGACTTAGTGAGCAATGAGTGGGTTGTCACTTCTGTGCATTGATTGTTACAACTGTTTTTCTCTCCCAGTGCTGGAAAGGGAGGATGTAGCACGTATTGCTTTTCTCTGCGGGTGGTTACTGCATTTAAATGTGCTCCCTATTAAAGAGTATCATTGTTATTTGCTAGTTACGGCTGCAAAGCGCTCTTGTTCTCTGGTGACCAGCAGGACACAGCACATACTTGCAGTGCAAGAATCCTGCTCTGAGGCAGGGCATAAACTAATCCCAGTCTTGACATTGATTAAGAAAATAAGTGAGAAATAGTTATGGAAGGGAACATTTGTGTGCAAAGCTCAAGGACATGGACCTTGCAAACTGTGCACATCAGCAAACCATCTCATCCTCTTTACTGTATTCATTCATGCATGAGGCAAGAGGCTTACTTAATGCTTTGGACCAAATCCTTCTGGATTTCAGTTTTGTAGCCTATGATAGAAGTGGTGTACGTAGGATCACACAGATCAGGTACCTTCCAGTGACTCTTCCAGATGACTGGGGAGGGCACAGCCACACCACTGGCCTGAAAGACTTCTGTCTGAGTGGGTAAGTGCTTGCAGAGATGGGGGCCTGGAGCTCCTGTGTGAGCAACTACAGCATTACTCTGCTAAGCCTGATAAGAAGTCCTACCTGGACCAAGGACAGCCACATAATACAATAAGGAGAGACAGGAGTAGCCTCCGGGAATTTCTAGGCACACAGCATGGTGTGGAGTTGTCCTGGGTATCTTCATTTCCTAAGCAAGATGAAGCTGTAACTTGCAGAACACTGTATGGGGTGAGAAAGCAGAAAATAAAGAATGAAAATGTCTACCCAAACCATAACTATGTGCTGATGAATTCAAGGAACATCAAACACCATCCTGAATTTTTAAAGCATGTCAGATAACCCAGCTTGAATTTCAACAGGACAGTAAGTCATTCACAGCAGAGAGGGATGAAAACCTCAGGTGTGCTGCAGGCAGAGGGAGTTTCAATGCCCCTATACCTCAGGGAGGCAGGTGGGAAGGTGAAGTGGGTGCTGGGTGTCATAACCCTTGGAAAATCCCTCTCCCCTACCTGCCACTGCCTTGGATATGATCCTCTGCCCCAGCAAGTCCCTTCTCCTCACCTGGAGGGTGTATTTCAATTCTTTGCTCCTTGAACTTGTCTGGGAGATAGACCAGCGGTGCTCTCAGGAGGCAAGGAGGCTGTGCAGAGATAAAAAAGAGGCAACGGAAGTTTGAGGGAGAGGGAACAGTGGTCAGAGACAGCTGAAAGGCTGCTGACTCTGAGAGGGAGGGTCTGACCTCCTGGGGCTGAGAACTGCTGGAAGGTCAACAGCTGTGTTCTTTCTCCCGGCTCATGTGCTATCAGCTTGAGAAAATAGCCAGGATTGTTTGTCTTATGGCTGCCCCTCATCTGGACATGCAGAGGAAGCCGTATCAGGTGGAACAGAGACGTTGCCCCCAGATAACTCCCCCTGCCTGCAGTGGGCCAGTGCCCCTGTGGCTTTGCAGCACCACATGGCATCCAGAAGCTGAGCCTGGGGTGGCTGCAGCATGAGCAGAGTGGCTTCTCTTCTCTGTTACGCCCAACTGCAGAACCTGTTCCCCCTTCCCTGTCTGGGGTTATCTGTCTCTGTGATCTTTTTCTGGGTTTCAGGGGGTTTGCTCAGTTCTGACCACAAAGGTATTAAAAAGAGATGGCTGAAAAGGCTGCTCCTGGTGAGGGAGAGAGTAAGATGCTGGAGGAACTGATGAGCAAGGAGATTGAACTAGGTGCAACAAACAGGTCTAGGATGGTGAAAGGATCACCTCTTCAGTTAAAGAGAATATGAGGTGTGGGGGCTCATTTAGAGGGTGTGGGACTGGGACAGGATGGCTGTAAGCCCAGCCTTTAGACTGGAAAGGATTTAGGTCTTTCTCCCTTTACTGCTCCAGGGATTGTGTGCCATGCATAGGGTGGGACCGGCAGTGGGAGCACTGGGCAGGGAGGAGAGAGCATGGCTTTCTAGCAACTTGCCTCTGCCTCTGTGAAGGCAGTGATGGAGCTTCCAGGAAAGCAGAGGCTGTGCTCACGGTGGCTGGATGGTGAACTGGGAAGTGTCAGGAGCTTATGAGAAGCAACAAATCTAAGGAGAAGAATTCATTTTTCAAGACTGAAGGAGGCACAGAAAGTGGCACAAGGGTGATTTATGTATTTAAGCAGGGTTTTGGCATTTGTGCCCAGCTTTGTGGTTCATTTCCTCATTCACTCAAATGCATAAAGACTGAACAAATGTTTGGTAAACAGGAACCCAAGGTTTCAGTGATGAAAAGCTTTAGCTCTCACCCACAGAGCTGCTTGCAGCATTGGCTTGGAAATGTTTTTGAGAAGATGATGATGATTTCCTCCTCCCCACTCTCATGACTGGGGTAGCTGCAGCTGTCACCCCCCACACTGCCTCACGGCTGTGCCCCACCAAGCTGCCAAGGGCTGCAACGAGCAATAAAAGTGTGTGGTGAGGTGGGGCCCTTCGGGTCAGCCTCCATCGGTGCTGGCAGGGCCAGCTCGGAAACTTGCACAGCTGCTGCCCAGGCTTGATTTGGGCTATGAATAACTGGAGAGCTTTCCATCACCAGGGCTGTCGGTTCAGGTATTTGCAAGCACTTTCTTTGGTGGTTTCTTTTTAGTGTGGTTGCTGGACAGGGAGGACAGGATAGAGAGAGGAACCTTTCATGCTTCAGCTTCTACAGCATCCGGCGTTTTCATGAAACCACAAAGGACGTTAAAGAAAAAAGAACAAGCACTCTGTTTATAGGGATTTAGACCGTCAAAACAAAGAGGGGGCTGTGTTGTTCAGTGATCACTCAGAGTCAAGGAGCCAGAAGACATAGGTTCACAGGAGATGGCCTTCCAGGCTGAAGCCCACCCTCCCCGGGCCACAGTTTGCTGCCCCTCGCTTGTGCCGCTAGAAAGGTTGGCAGAGCTGGCTGGCACTTCGTATCCACTCTGCTGCCCAGCATTGCCGTGCATATTAAAAAGTCTCTCAGGATGATGAGTCTAGCTTTCTGCAGCTGTCTGGGCATTTGTCTTGTGCAGGGCTTTTCCACTCAGAGCCCCTTGCAGGACATGTTGGACGCAAAGGAGGAGTGTGCAGCACTCAAACAAGGAATGCATGGGGAAGGGAGTCAGGCAATATGTAGTCCACACACTGACATCTGCTGCTGCACTGGTTGAGAGCAAATGTTTCTTTTCACCACCTGTGTTCAGTGCAGATTTTTGTGCAATCATGATAGTAGGAGGTAGCACAGAAACAAGTCTGATGGCAGAAGCAGAGAGACTTCTGCTTCCAAAGGTAGTCTGGAAGCTTTTTTTAGGAGCATTGCACCAGGACAATGGCAGTGGGAGGAGAAGGGTGATGACAGCCTGTGATTCTTAATCCCTTGTTCATCTCTCATCAGTGTCCAAGCTGACTGAAATGCAAAATGAAAACAATTGTGCAGTATAAATCAGATGCTGGAAGTCCTGTTCGTGATCTACACCCAGTGTCGCCTCCACAGCTCCTGGGCTCTGTGCTGAGGCGGCCAACAGGGTGTGAAGCTGCCCCAGCCCACCACTCACCCACCACTTCAGCCCTTGGAGGAAAAATTTGCAAATCAAGAAATGGCCTGTAAGCATCCCAAGACACCCTGTGCTCTTTGGTAGGTATTTGTGGAGAAAGGCATTTTGTAGGGATGCAATATGAATGGCTGCAGTGCCATTGCAGACTGAAGGTCTGTCCAGTCAGTCCTGGTGGTGGCTACAGGAGCCTGCCTGCTCCTGCATCCCAGTGGCTGGCATAATTCCCAGAAAAACAGTGGCAACACAAGGGTGGAGCATGAGAGAGGCACAACTCTGCCCAGGCGTGGGTGCCCTGCGCTAAGGAGCATCCACACTCTGCCTCCAGCTTGGTGCGTCGAAACTTTCCATCTGACTAAAAGTTGCTCTGTGTTCCTAGATAAAGAGACCCCTGCACACTGCCAAAATTCCTGGTTTCTCCTCGCTGCTGGAGTGCTGGTATCTCTTAGGAGAAAGAGCTGCAGGAGGCAGAATAAATAAGTAAGTTCTCACTCATATTTTTTAGTCACCTGGTGGCCACTGGCCACCTCGTTTAAGTAGATTATTAGCAGCCCAGGCATTTCAAACACAAACAGCAAGCAGGATGATGTGTGTGTGCTGCCTCCAGACGCTGCTGGCAAGTGTCTGATGCATGGGTTCCACGCATCCCAAAAGTGCCTCCCAAGCCAGTGGGCAGGGACAGCCAGGAGGGTGCCAGGCAAGAGCCCTCCTCTGCTTTGCAGGGAGGGTGAGCACCCACTTCTGGACTTCCCCAGTGCTCAGCCCCCTTCCAGGGTTCAGACTGCCCTGAGTCAAAGGGTTGGCCATGTGTGCTGCCCTGTTTCAAATGAACTGTGTCCAAATCATCTCCTATTAACCTGCGAGGAAAATATTGGGCTAAGAATATTTTAGAAGCCTTTGGAAGGGCAAGGGCTGACTCAAATGCTTCTGTTTCATTATTCAATTTTCTTTTAACAAGCTGTCCATTCATGGAGTGCCAGTGAAATTTGGAAGTCCTATTTTGGGTGTGGAAGAGACTTCATAATTTCTAGTACTTATGGAACCTGTGAAAGTTATTTTCTTTTTGGGTTTATGTAAAAACATCCCCAGAGTTAAGCATTTGGGGATTTTCTGAGGAAAAGGTGTGGAGATAAAGTATAAGTAGTCTCCATGGTTTTCATCATCTTGGTAGAGAAAAAAAATCATGTGTTTTACAAGGGTATTTTTTCCAAAAAGTCTTGATTAGGAGTCTCCACATTACATAAGTGACTTAAAGCTGAAGATTCAAGCCAATTAAATGCATTTTTGGTGTACCATGCTGTCTGTACAGATACTAATTAATCTAGTCTAAGACTTTTTGGCCCCTTTGTAGTCAGGTATTCTTGCCAGGTGATTTTAGCCAATCAGATGTGAATTCTTTTCAGCACTGATTTTGTGAAAAGTTTGAATTTGCTCCTAGAGGTTTCTGTTAACTCATGGACAGTCATGCTGGTCCACAGTACTTCCATGGAGCTATCAGAGTAAATGTGCAAGTGAGTTTTGGATGTGTACCCCACACAATTGTGTCACCCAAGTGCATGACTTGGAAAACACACATAAAGGCAGAATCTTTACCTGAGGTTCCTTTACAGTTAAATTTCTTCATTAAATAGCAGATATTCCTGTCCACCAACAGCACATACCAAATCATCAGCCAAAGGAATTCCTAAAAGGCTGTGGGACTGACCACAAGGTAGACAGAAGGTCAGTGAGGTCTCAGGTTAACACCAGGATGGGAATGGTAACTCCAAATTCAGCAGCATCATCCCAGACTTACATGCTAGTGAATCCCACCCAACTAGCCAATACTTCCAACAGATTAGTTTTCCAGACTTTCCCACCAACACTTTTCACAGCTAAATTTCTGTGGATCACATCTTTAGTGTTATCTTGAAATATGTTTTGGTGTCATGTAAATGTGTTATCACTCAGAGACAACACAAAGTGCCTTCAGACACTAGGCAGAGAGCCAAAACCTGTCCTTGGGTGACCGTTTGCAATTCTTCTTGGCTCCATGTTATCTGAAGGTCAAGTTGGACCCAGACTGAAATGCTAAGTCAAAGCCAAAGAAGTCTTAGGAGGACAAAAGTAGTTATCGGCAGTTTCCACTTGCTTTTTTTCTGGTGATGGGGAGGTAAAACATGAGTAAGAGGAGGCAAAAGGAACATCCCAAATGTATCTTGTAGGATTCTATGACCCCTTGGTTTCCAGCTGTTAAAGTGCAAGGTATTTTGCTCTTACCTTATAATTTGTGCTGAGCTCTTCTATAGCCCTTTTTGCCAACACTGAGCCCAACTGTGTCTTCAACTGAGTGCATATTTTTTGTTTCTTCTACTGACTTTCTCTGTTTGGTCCATCTTGCTGGGTGACACTCCTGTGCCAGGATAAGGGTGCTTGCAAGAGGCATTGAGCTGGGTGCACCTCCTCTCTCCCAGTTTCAGGAGGGCATAGCCAAGTGTAATCCTCTGTGCAAACATCAGTGAGGCAGTGGCACTAAATGCTGTCTGCTAAACACCGATGCTGCGCTTGGCTAACATCTTAAGGGACTCAATCCTGTGCATGGAGATTACAAACTAGAGAGCTGGGGCTGCCCATGGTTCCCCTTCGTGCAAGCCCTGACAGTGTGCCTCTGCCTGGGGCTGTCACAGGGAGAACCCCACTGCTTCTGTCCCCATTCATGGCTGGGCTTGCTCCCACACCCCATGGCATGCCAGCTGGGGAGGGCTTCTCTCACCGGGAAAACACCTCCCTACCAGTTGCTGACCTGGGGCCACCAGCATGTTCCTCACTGGTCTCGAAGTCATCACCAAACGGCAGTGACTCCTCTGGAGTGCACTAAATGAATTTGCTCTTTACAGATAACTGGTTTGCACTGGGACCTAGAATATTACCTTGTGGTTGCTAATAACCTGGGTCAGAACTGAGCGGTGATTTATTCAGGAAAGGCTTTATATCTGCCTCCTTAAGTGCCTGCCTTGCTGCTTTGCCTCTCTCCCTGATCTCTCTTCCGATCCCCTTACTCTTACATTCTGGGTATTTCCAGCTACCTCTGAATGAGGCATTAATGCAGATAAATATTACTGCAAGGAAGTAATGGCCAAATACTCTCTGCATCATCTATATGCATTGGTTGGGGAGTGATTTTTCATTTCATACATCATTTGCTATTTCAGCATGTGGCAATTCTGCAAAATAAGGAGGAGAATTAGAGAGCTGAAGAGCCCACCCTTTGTTCTTGCTGTTCCCAGCACTTGCAAGCACAGGCACAGGGTGACTGCTGTGCATTTACTGGCCTGAGATGCCTGGCCTGGCCTGAGATGTGTTTGGATGAGCTCATGTGAAACTTGTCTGGACCCTGTATTAGACACCCTGCACAACTTTATTTTTGTTTTCTTCCCATCTTTCTGTCTCTCTCTCTCTTCTTTTCTGGGCTTGCCACAGCCATGTAGTTCTAATCTCTTCTCACTCCCTAAACCTCCCCTTCACTGTATTCTGCATTTTTCAGTGTAATTGGTCCTAGCATATAACACACAACTATCAGCTCTTCCCCCTAACCCAATAAGAGCTCGTACCCCAGTGAAGTAATCTTTCCCACCTGGGCTGCTCCAGTGGTTTCATATCATTTATTTCTCCCTCATGAGCTGAGGACAAGTTCAGGGTAACATCTGCTCGGCTTTATGTTGATTGTGTTTGTACTGGGCGGTCCCTCGGTTCCCATTGTCAAGCAAGTGAAAGGAATGGCTTTGCTGGAGTCCCACATTTTCTGGGAGCATCTTCTGGAAGATAACCAACTCTGCTGGGCTCACCCTGCTATTAGAGGCCCCATTAAAATCAAGGATGTATGTTCAGTAAATTTATTCTGCTGGACTGCTGTGCTTGTTCCACCTTCCTATTTTCCCCTTGAGTTTCTTTGTGAGTTCATTTCTTGCCTGCTCTGTCCCTGTTGCTGGTGGCACTGGGCTGTGCGACAGGAGCTGAGCTGCCTTGCCCTTGGCAAGCCACAGGCTTTGGTGGCCCTGCACCTTGCTGTGGTCCCGCAGCTGGCAGCATTGGCCTGTCGGCCATGCTATGGAGTCTCATTTCAAGTCCTCTGCTGGAAAGAGATACCAGATTTGCTTTGTGGTGACTGCTCCTCAAAGGCAACGTGCACCCTCACAAAACACTCTGCTGGCAATGCCCGCAGTCCCTGCAAAAGCTGTGGGCAACAGGGTTCTCCTGCAAAGCATTTCAGGTGCCTGTTGATCCTGGGGATGTATCTGAAGGTCATCTCCTCTGCCATATTGCAAGTGTGGTGGGAACTAAGGGGTGTCTATCTGAAGATCTCTCCTCCTCATGGTCTCAGACGCCATGCAGAGCTCATTCATGTCTGCAGTGTGCTACTGAACGCCTTGAAGTGAGCCATCATTTCATTTTCAGTGACTTCCTAATGTGTTTGTTCCTTTTTTTCTCCAAGCAACAGCAGAGGCATTGCTGCATTTGGCAAAAGAACAAAGCCTTATTGTTCAAAGCCTGTGCGCTCCAGTATCAGCTGGGACAAACACGCCATTGCACTCTTAGACCTCCATCTCAAAAGCCAGCCGGACAAAGAGTGAAAAGGCTCAAAATCACAAGTTAGAAAAGCCTTTACCTGTATCTTCTCACTAAAGGACTCCGTCAAGTGCAGTCTTATACCTGTGCTTTCTTTTTGTTAGTAATACCTCTCTAGAAACCTGAAAATAGCATCTCTTTCTCTATTGATTTGTCCCCATGAGCGGCACAGATTTCTCCCCCTCCAATCAACGTGGCTCATCATGTTGATTTGCTTATGCAACTCTGTTATCAATGAATGTCAGTGTGGCTCTGGTCACACAAAGTGGACACGTTATCCTTTTCTTTGCAATTGCCTGGCAGCAACAGTCCTTCCCAGGAGTGTCCCCTGCAGGTCCTGCCTCCCGAGGCAGGTGCTGGGGTGATGCCTCAGCTCACACAGCTCAGTGCTAACCTGGACTCTGGCAGCCAGCGGTGGACAAGCCCCAGGGGGCTATTGTATAACTCTGTGCCTGCTTTGTGGTCAACCAAAACATGCAATGCTAGTAAAACATATCTTGTATCGATACAGTGCCCAAATTTCCTATCAGGATTATGCCTGGTAAAAAGGGCACCTTTCCTGACATACTTATCTACACCTTAGAAGTGTGAACCTGATGTTGCTTTGCCACAGAGTACCTATATAATTCTCTCTCCATAAGCCAAGCTTCTCAGCTTTCAATTATTGTCGCTGGTTTTCCCAGCTCCTCCCCCAGCCTGGCAGCCACGCTGGTCAGGAGTCACCCAGAAAGAAAGCTTGCACAACAGCGATCAGACGGTTGCTTATCTCTCTGCCCTGGGGTATGTCATGCAGCCCAAAGCCACACTGAGACTTTTTCTGTTGATGTGACAAATTGTAAACTCCTGCTCAATTTCCTGTATGCTAACCCTGCAAAGTGTTTCATTGCATTTGGGTCTCCTTCTCCCATACAGTGTCTTAATTTTGGACTACTTCTTTCCTAGATATACTATTCTGTGTGTCCTTTGAGCTAGGTAATTTTCTCCCCAGGTCACATATCTTTTTTTGTCCTTTTGTGTTATTTTCCACTCCTGGCTGGTGATTGCATCTCCTCCCCACTGTAGTATCAGTTGCAGTTTTAATAAACACACTGTCTAATGCTTTTTCTAGATCATTAATGAAGATGGTAAATAAAACTGGAGTTAACACCAGTTTCTAGTAATAGCCCTACTGGATGCCTCCCCACAAGCTGACAGTTTTGTCGCTGATCACTATTCATCACCAAGCCCGAACATCAGTGTCCCTGTGTGAGGTAATTTATATTAATTTAACACCATTCATCACAAAATTGGAGAAAAACATGGCTAGAAAGGACCTCATGAGGTTGATTTCAAAAATATTCCAGAAGTTTCCAGCCTGCTTTTAAACACTGGCATGGATAGAGTTTTTATATCCTTGCCAGGCAGGTGGGTTTAGTGTTGGTTCGCCTTCCCCTTTGCCAAGCATCTGACTTTAACCTCTCTCTCTGCAATCCAGGCACGTTGTTTCTTACCACACTCACAATGGATATAGAGAACTGTCTGGAGGACGTTTATTCCCTCCTTCCCTGAAGATAGTATTGTCTCTCCCCTTCGTACCTTCTTTCTGGAGTAAACAATCCCTGTGAGTGTTTCTTCCCAATTCCTCTTCTCTAGACCACTCATCCCATTTCCTTCCAGACTTCCCTGAACTGAACAAGGATTGTAGCAGCACTGGGTAAAACAGAGGGCACAGCTATGTATTTTACAGACAGAGCTTTTCTCCGAGTGCACTGATACGGTGACTGCCTTGCGTATGACAAATGGCACTTTTTATTCATTTCAGGTTCCTGCATTGCTGCACTGCTCCACACCTGCCTAATCATCTGTCTCTCATTTTGTCCCTGTGCAGCTGACTATACCTACCTCTGTGCACAACTTTGCTTCTCTCCTTATTGAATTACACCCTTTTTTTCAGACCTTTTCTCTAACATGCCAAGATGATTTTTGATTCTAATCCTCTTCCGGGTCTTTGCAAATCCTCTCAGTTTGATTTCATCTGCGTATCTGATAAGGATGCCCACTATCTCATAATCCAGTGGCTGGACCTCTGTTGAACCATACTCAACCCTTTCTTGTATTTTTACAAAGACACTTTCTTTCTGAGCATGTTTTTCCAACCTGTTTCGCACTCCTTACTTAGGGTAATTTCTCTAGGGCATGTTTCCTTAAATTTACCTCTTGTAACATAAAATGAGATGGTACCAGAGATGTACCAAAATCAAGATACAAGAAGTATCCTGCTTTGTCTCTATCCACAAGACCTGTTGCAGGATTAAATTAGGCTGATTTGACATGATTTGCTCCTGGCAAATCAGCACTGGCTGTTCCTCTTCTCCTGGTTGTTTCCTAGGTGCTGATGATTAATTTGTTTAATTATTTGTTCCAGTGCATTTCCAGGAACCGAAATAGAGCTGACTGGCCATAGCTGCCTCACTCCTCTTGTTTCCCCTTTCTGCAGCCAGGCAGGGTGCTGCTCTGCCAGGAGCCTCCCTCCCACACGTTGCTCCTGAGGGTTCACGGAGGGTCCCAACCTGGGCTGACCCTTGTGTGGGGTACTGCTGCAAAGCCATCAGACTGATGCTTTCCTCAGCCTCCCTCTGACCACCAATCTACAGCCAGAATGCTTCCCTGCTCGCCTTCCTGTCCTGTGCTAGTTACGTTTCCTTTGTCTGTCTCGATTTTATCCACCATAGTACATGCTGACCTTTGATGTCAGCCCTGCGCCATTTGCACGTATCTCAGCTTTTCTGTCTGCTTCCTTCTTCCCTGTGAGACCCTTAAAGACTGACCGACACAGCCAGTTGATCTTTCTCTATATCTTAACTTTCAATTTTGCATCAGCCTGACTGAGGTTTGTGCCATTGCAATTTACTCCTGTAGACAATTCCAACATTCCTGCAAGTCTTTGTCCATATTTCCCTGAGTGGTTGCTTATCAGTGCTCTGTGTTGCTGAATATCTGTGGTGCTCAGCACAGCCTCTCAGTGGGGAAATGCAGAAACTCAGACTTTCAATGAAATGATGAACTTCACCCACTTCCAACTGGACTTTCCCAACCTGCACAAGACTTCTTGTTTTCAGTAACTTCCTTATCTCTTAGCAAAACTAAGCACAGTGAGCCAAATTCTGACCTCATTTACACCAGTAAAATCTGGATCTGTGCCAGCAAACTGCTGAAGTTGTTTTGGGCTTACAGTGATGAGAATGAAAGCAGCATCTGCCTCATTAATTCCCCCAATCCACAGAAAGTAAATGATTCCAAGAGGAAATAGCTCCACAGAAGGGAGCCCTGGAAAGAATTAGAGACTGACTTAATGGGATTAAGGGGGAAAAATGCTTAAGCAAATTCAAATTGATCCTCTCTTCAAAACATTCAAGGTGCCAAAATAAATACAAACACTATTTTGGGAAGGAAAGGGTTAAAAAGCTACAAAACCAAAATATCTTAGCCTCTTCTAATGATGTCCTGTAGCAGAATGAGCACAACCCAGAAAAGGGATGCTGAATCGGCAATACCTACCTTCTGCTTGGTGCTTATCCATGGGACGCTGAAGGTGGAGACTCATTTCCCACTATATCCATGGGGCTCATTCTGCATTTTCATGTTTGATAACATACCCCTGGAAACCAGATGGTGTTACAAGTAGGGTTGGGTGAACAGGCCTGGCAAATGGAAGCCCCTCTCAGATGCCTCACCCACCTGACATCCAGCCCCTAGTGCCATCCTCCAGTTGTTGCTTTGGCTTTTTGTTCTGCATTTAATTACCATCTTTGCACATTTCTTCACCCATTCCACACTGTGCATGGCACTAGGATCAGATGGGCCAAAAAATAAATAATATGTGCAAAGAGCCTGCTCCTGATGTGTTGCTAGATATACTAGAAGGTGCAGTCATTCAGCCTGCTTTTGTACAGTGATGTGGAAGGGGAAATATCTTGAGCAACTGGCAAAAGCCAGCATGATTCAGGCAGGCAGGTGGCCCTGCATGCTGGCAGGGAGAAGGGCAGGAAGGAGTGCGAGACTCACACTGCCTATTAGCAGTAGCTGGAGGCAAGCAGCAGCTGTGACCCACACATGCAAACTGCCTTCTTGCATCTCCTGCCAGCAAGGTGCTGTCCCCATTCACACAGCCACCCTGATCCATTTGCCAGAAGAGCTGAGGGAAAATGATTAGAGAATGGTCAAGACCTCTGAGTGACATGGACATTTCTTCTCCTTTTAGAGATGAGAGCACACCATTGCCAAGGGCAGTCAAGTACCAAGGACACAGACTGTCTGCTCTGACGACTTTTGAGGGAGAACAGGGCTTCATGCAAAGACCCCTTACACTGCACATAGATGGCTAAATGGAAGCACATAGAGAATATGTGAGAATGTACAAGGGCCATGAGGCACTCCCTGTGATGGGAGACTACAGAGTGATCTACTTCACATAATTCAAAAATTATAAGGCAACTTGTTAACAGTTCTGCAGTAGTAGGAAAGAGATTTCTGAATGGGGACTCCCATTTAGGGAAGTTTACATTACAGTCCAGTGGCTAGAAGCAGAGTCAAAAAACAGATGCAGAAGAGAAAAAGAGGGTCTAAATGTTATATGAGGGTAACGAAAAAAACTAACAACAACAACAAAAAAGGCTTTTCTAACATCCTAGTTAACTCTCCAGACCTTTCAGTCTTTATGCCAAGACTAGGTGACATTCTAACAGATGCATCTGCAAATCTGAAAGAAGTTGCAGGCAAGCCTCAGAAATGACTGGAGTGGTACCCTGGATCTCTTACGCAATAGGTTACACTTGATGATCATAATGGTCTCTCCTGACCTTAAGCAATGAATCCCTGACATTCAGCTTTATTGTACAGCATGTTCGGATCAAAAATAGCTGTTATCAGTGAAGTAAACAGAAAAATTAACAATGCCGTTGCTCCAGCACCCCTTGTGCTCCTTAATTTGTTGTTTCTTTATTTTATGTTGTCCTTAAATTTTTAGTGTGCTGTAGATCTACGTACTGGATATGCAGAAGCACATTACAGGGGTAATTATAAGGCAGCTGGAGGGTTTTGGCAGCTGGGAAGGGGATAACAAGCACTCTTGGCTCTTTGAGAGGCAGTGTGGGTTTGTGGGAGAGGGATTTTAGCTGAATGATAAGATTGTCAGCAGGGAGAGTCAAAGGGGCTGACAACAGTATTTGCATCATTTTGGAGTTAACCACTTCCAGAAAAGAACATCCAGTTTGCAGTGAAATAGAAGCTATTGTTTACCCTGCAGACTGGTAATCTCTTGAATCTTGCAGCAAAGGGCTTTTTTCAGTGCAGCTTTTAACCTGAACTATAGGGTGTTTACAGAGGTTTAAGGCCAAATGCTTCAGGAAAGCCACTGTCACAACACACGGCTCTCGGTGCTGTGTGTGCTGTAGGAGTCTGCCCTGGTGCAGAACCAGGGCCCACATCCATAGCAGTGCACAGCTGAGGAAGACCTTGCTTCACTTGCTTCACTTTGCCACAATGACTCTAGCTTGGGGTGTTTGTTCTCCTCCTCAAAGCATAGATACCACTACTCTGCTCCCATGTTGCCTGTGAAGACTTCAACCTTGCACCTAGGGAAGGGTGGTCCATGTAGAAACCTGGCTTTAGGGAGGGTACAAGCAAAGCTGGGGCCAGGGAGGCAGGACCAGGACACATAAGGTGCCTCTCACTAGCATTTTGATTTGGATGAAAGAAACACATCTCCTGGTCAGGCCACATAACTTTGGTTTGATGATTCATACCATGAATGAGGATTGCAGCAGGCAAGCTGGGCTCTTCTGTGCTGGGAGAGGAGATGCAGGTGTCCACCTGTGGTGTTCCAACCTGTGGCTGTTCAGTCACAGGTAAAAGGGACTGACAAGCACACCAGCACTGCTCTTGTGCTGCTCTGCTTGCTAAGACTCAGAGGGCCCTTACCTTCTGCAGCTGTCAGTCAAAACACCCTAATGTCTCTTGTTCCCCAAGATCAGAAGTGATTAAGTTAATTTATATTTCAGAAGGACCCATCAAAGGAACAGTCTTGGTGATGATGTGATCATCAGGAAGGCCAGAGTGTCTAGCCTCTCTTCTGTGACTGAGGATGTGAGGTTGGCTTTCTACTGAGAACCAACTCATGCCTCTCTCTCAAGTTTTTCTGCTTAATATCCCTGCCCTAAACCAAGGCTGTGCTTATTTTTCACTAATATCTGAGTAACAATGTAGGAGAAATATGAAGTGTTGAGGTTCCAGAACAGTCCTGGGCTTGGTTGTCAGAAGCCAGCATAATCTTTCATTCTCCCTGGTCAACACTGCCACAGAGCTGATTTCCAAGGTGTGCCTTAACTTCACCTTTGTAGGACCATTAGCTCCATTTATTTTAGCAAAATCCTCTCTAAGATGATCATACTTCTCCAAACTTAAGTTTTCCCTTTGGTTTTATGAGTATAAACTGTTGTTTGAGTTGCTCAATGTTGTTGAAGACTGACCCTCCCAATTCATGACAATGATTGGCAAATCAGACCCTAACTTGTATGTCATTTCTCCACCAGAGAACAAAGTGCTTTGGCAGTCTGGATCAAAGGCACTATGTAAATTCAGGATTACTGTTGTTATAGTGAAATGAGTTCCTGGAAAATCACGTTGACTTCTCTTTTGAGATTGCCTGCAATGTGGAGATATTGATGTCTAATGGCCTGGCACTGTACCTCTTGTAGGTATAGCCTATAAACAGAAATTTATAATGAATAAGTAAATTATTATTGTTTTTAGGACCTCAGAACACAAGCTTATACACATGACACAATGTACATACAGGGCCCAAAGGTGTTAGAAAGAGACTAATAGGTGAGGTGTTCTGTTTAATCCAGCATGGACATCTCTTATATACTCTCCATCCCATTGTAGATGGACATTCAGTTGGGAAGATGAGGTGTTAGTTTGGATGGTAGATCTTCAAATTTTTTGTTGTTGGCAAATCAGTGTGAGGAAAAATGATGTTCTGTGTGAATTCCACAAAAGGGCTAGGGATTATGGTCGAGGAAGAGTCAGGACTCCATGAAGGCTCTGAGGGAAACTTCCAGACCTCCAGTATTTGAAGGGAGGCCACAAGAGAGCTGGAGAGGGACTTTTTACAAAGGCATGTAGCGATAGGACATGGGTAACCACTGAAACTTTAAAACTGAAAGAGGGCAGGGTTAGGTTGGATATTAGGAAGGAATTCTTTACTGTGAGGGTGGTAAGGCACTGGAACAAGCTGCCCAGAGAAGCTGTGGATGCAGCATCCCTGGAAGTGTTCAAGACCACATTGTGTGGGGCTTTGAGCAACGTGGTCTAATTGAATGTGTCCCTGCCCATGGCAGGGGGCTTGGAACTAAATGATCTTTCAGTTCCCTTTCAACCCAAACCATTCTACAATTCTGTGAAATTCAGTTAGCACTTTACGTTATTCTTTCAGGCCACAGGAAAACTCACGTGAGCTGTGAAATGCCCTTACTTATATTCCTGATTCCTCCTACATCTCTAAAAGACTTGGGGAAAAGAAACTTTTTAAATGGGTTGTTTTTTGTGATCACTCTTCTGTGCAAGGTCCCAGCAATGGTGCTTCTGCCCTGCAGCAGCTCAGCAGCCCCTGGTTCACGGTAACCTGCCACCAAAAGCCATGCTGTGGCTGGCCAGCTGTGGCTCCTACAGGGACAGAGCCAGAAGAAACCTACTTCACCTTCTTGCTTAGTCAGGCTCCCCAGCTTGTGACTGTCACAGTGTGCCATGTCCTCACGTTTGTCCTTGTTTTCTGAACCTCTGTGCTCCCCAAATGACTCCAACAGGGATGAGCATATTGCCATGGCAACCAAAATACAGAAGCTGGGCAAGGTTTGTTCTCTTGACCATCCCCAGTCTGTATCTGTGGGAGCATCTCTGGCACTGGTACAGGGAATGGCTCTGGGAGGGGACCCATATGGGGTTGAGTTTCCCAGCAGGAAGCAGAATGTGCAGTCCTCATGAGGCACCTCTCATTAACTCTCCAGGGTGTACAACAGATGAGAGGATGGAGAGAAGGTTTTTTTCTCTGCCTCTGTACGTGGGCCAGCATGGCACAGGTGCTGCATGCAGGACACAAAGGCTGAGGCCAGCCTTGTGCCTGCCATCAGTACTGGGGCACTGGTAGAAAACACAGCTCAGAGAAGAAAACCAGCACCAGCATGGGGTTCCAGGAGGGAACCAGATACTCTTGCAGGGCAAGTTTCTTAGCCCAGGCTGATGGTGTAGGTTGGATCTCACATCTCGTTTGTTTGCTCGCGACATGAGAGACAGTGGAAGAGGCGTCCTCCAGCACTTCTGGAAGCCTCTGCAGACCCTTCATCACCAAGGCTTTGCTAGGAGGTTGATATGCCCCCAAAGGACTAAAATCCAGGCTTGGGATATGGCTGGAGCAGCCCTGACCCTCCCTCTCCAGGACCAGCTGTCACTGCACATATGCACGTCAGGAGAGAGGAAGTTAGCGGGGAAACATCGTGAAACTTCTGAAGGTGCTAATTAAGCAACTTTAAGTTATAAACATTTTTAATTGGACTCATTTTTGGTGTCACATACTATCTCTTGATGAGACAAGTCCTAAAATTAAAGCTGTTTTAATCTCTCTTTCTCTGCTCCTCCTCTCTACCCTGGTTGTCTTTCTGGTTGCAAAGTAGAAAGAAATCACTGAGGCTTCTGGGCTTTGCTGAAGACTGCTATTTTTAAGGTGTTATATTTGATTTACTTCAAATCTGACCAAAAATTCCACCTTGGAATCAGGCCTCCTTTATCAATATTATAGCTAACTTTCAGCTTCTGGATGTAGATTTTTAAGGAGGAAAGACGGAAATTGGGCTTGTAAGAGATGCTATCTCACCACCTTAGTGATGACAGCATCATCCTTTAGTGTAACCTTTGCCCAGGGATATTGCAGCATACCACTGTCTGCTTTTGATAAATGATGCGTCATCATCTCTTTCTCTTTCTTTATTTTTTCTTTTTTTTTTTAATTATTAAATGTTTCTTAAGTTACAGAAATGGGTTTGTATTGAATTACAAGATCCAAACACCATCAGGTTTTCCTGTGTGCTCCTTTGTCACTGTCATGGGCCAACCAAAACCCTCCAGCCTTTAAGAGTGGAGACTGTGGTCCAGGCTGTGCAGGTCATACCCTGTTCTGCCCTGGGAATAGCTAAAGACATCAGATTTCAGCCTGTCTCTTATGAGCCGATTGCTGCTTCACATGTGATCTCTATTGTGCAAGACCAATTTTAAACCCAAGGTCTTGAAATTAATGACTCTCTATGAGAACCTTTCTCCAGGGGCTGAGGAGGACAGAGATGGAAGGGGCTGAAGATTTCACTATCAGTCTCACCTTTTCTTTCCTTTCCCTGCAAGTGCTCCTTAATGTGTCACTCTGCTGACAGCAGCGCTATTTTGGTCAATGTGCATGTATAGAGATGTCTGTGCATCTGCTGAGCAGCCACCAGCCAGGGATGTACAGGTCCGAGTGGATCTATACTGGAAGGGTGCTTGAGCAGCTTGGTAGCAGCTGGTGCAGGTCAAGGGCTGTGCTCTCCACTGGGCAGCTCCTGCTTTTTGGGGGAGGTGGGAGGAGTGGACAGAGCTGCCCTAGGACTGCCCTGTGCTCAGGCTCCGCTCTTGCAGCTGAGGTTTGCTACTTTTACCTCCCCACTGATGGGGTCTGTACACTAAACTTCAGGGGGTTTATAACCTGTCCTGCCAAGAAGAGACAGATATTTCTGGAAGCAGCAAGATGTGGTCCTGGCAGCTTCCTCAATTCAGCATTGAGGCTCTTTCATGGCTTGCATAACCCCAATTTGCTTTGGGATTTTTGCTGAGGGGATGTGATGCCAAGGGCTGCACTCTAGAAGTTTTATTTCACTTCCAGGAGGCTGCCTGCTATTTCTATATTATCTCACATGGTCATGGAGCACTGCAGGTAATAGAAACCTTTAGTTTTCATTGATTATTCATGGCACAGTTTGCTTTGCTAGGCATCCTCATAGGCCACAGAGCCCGCAGCCTCCCAGCATGCATGAGGGGAGACATTTCCTTGCCGCAGACAATTTGGCTTGAAAATTTCCTTGAAGTGTTCCAGTTCTGCAGATAATGAACACTTGGGTGACTTTGACTTGGGTCCACTCCTCACCAACCGCTTATGCCAACTCTGGGCCTCCTGGATTCCCCTGGCCCAGCTGCTGCCCCCTGAGAGGGTTTGGTAGCCCCTTTATGCTGGGACCTTCCCTCCTTACATCCAGCCATGAACTCCATTTACTAATCCTGATCTCTGCCCTGCAGGGAACTGACTTAGGTCCCTGGCAGTGTGAGTTGGGACCTAGTGAGGCCAGCAAGGAAATGTTGAAACTCAGACATCTCCATTTCACTTCAAATTTTGGGGGGAAATCCTGAAAAGCTCTTTATGGAGATCATATTTTTGCAGCAGCCTGTTTCCTCGTTCCCTCTCCTTCTTTGCTTTCCCCACCTCTCTGTCTGCTAAATAAAACAACCTACATTTTTGACCTGAATTACTTTATGTGTCCCTGAAGGCATATGCAGCTCCTAGGACTGTAGGAGGGTTTTCTTCTATGGTGCGGTCAGATACCATCATTAGAGATGACAGTCAAACTGGATCCCTCCCCCCCAGTCTGAACACTGCATTTTTATTTTGCAATACAAACAATAACCCCCTGCATTTCTGCACAGCACCAGCTGTCAGGGAGAAGCCTGGGCTGCTTTACAAACAGGTAGGCATCAATCCTGTGGGCAAAATACCTCCCTGTTTCTGCAGGTGAGAACCAGAAAAGTCAAAAAATTGCCAGCATCGCTCAGCAAGGACCTGAATCTGTCTGCACCTGGATTCACTTAAATCAGCAATAACTCCAATGCTGTTAGCAGAGGAACCAGCAGCACACCCAACCCAGGACCCCAATGTGAAGATGGTTCCTCCAGCCCCTGTGGCATCTTCCCCTCTGTCCCACTAGTGCCTCTCTCTGGCCACCAAACTTCCCCAGGCTCCCCCCCTTGGAGCAGCAGCAGGAGAATGGGGTGGGGTGTCCTCTCCTTTGCCCTCACCTGTCTGCTGCTGGAGCTGAGGCAGCAGCTAAACTCCTGCAGAGAGCCTGTGGGTCAGGCCTTAGCAAAGCCCCACACAAACCACACGTTCCTAGTGGCGAGTTTTTTGAAAGGACAATGAAATTCCTCATTCTAGCTCGTTTTAACACTCTTCCTATAACATGCATGGCAGACTTGCTGAATTAAACCAGCCATGCTAATTTCTCTTGTTACAACAGCCCTGCGTAACACACAAAATGCTCAGCTTTGGAGGATGATATTATAAAGAAGGACACTGTAATTTAGTGGCTCATTTAATGTGAACCAGGAGAAATATGAGGCATGCCAATGCCGCACTGGGGCTCTATTTATATCCTTTTTGGTGTGCAGTATGATTTATAATAAAGGATCATTTTTATATAGTATTAGCATGGTAATGGAGCTTACTGGGTTACCATGTCTGAAGTTAGAAAATATTGTATTAGAAGAAGCTCTGCAAATGCCGTGTAAGAATAGCCCTTTCTACAATATTAAATCATGATTCCAAGCTTTTAAAAATAAATATTAATGCACTCTATTTACCTAGGAATTCAGGCTTTTATCAATGCAGCAGGAGGATCTACATCTTTGGGCTCAAAAGATGTGTGCAGCCTCACAGAGTTCATCTCGTGGCTCCCAGCCCTGCTGCTCAGCACCCTGTGGCACCCTCTGGCACTTGGGAGCATCCTCCTCTGCCAGGAGCCCATGAGGGGGGCAAAAGGCAGAGAGAGCTGAAAAGCCATGGGGAGCATGGTATCACAGCTTATGAGAAGTAGATTAAGCCCTTTGTCCCCCCCGCAAGTGTTCCCTGCCTTGGGGATATTGGTGGGGAGGAGGAAGGACCAGGATTTAACCCCTCAAGAGCTTTTTTGGAGGCCACATAGTAAGTGATGGAGCCAGGATGAGAGCAGAGCCACTCCTGGCACTTTTCCCTCTACATGATTCAGACCTTGTTTCAGAAGCAAGAGGACTGCATAAAATTTCATTTGTCCATCTAGACAGCAACATGTTCTGCTTCCCATTTAAAGCTCGGGAACCTCATGATGATTCAGAGCACATGCAGGAATGCGCCTCTACGCTGATTTTTAGTGCCAGGTAGCATAATGTGTGCCAGTGATTAGTTCTGCCATGAAGATGGGCAAAAGAACAAAATTTGGTTTAGAAACAAGGGGGGAAATAATCAGCTGGAGGATGCCAGCGAGAAGGAGAGCTCGCACAGGCAGAGCACTGCCTTGGTGAACAACACTTCCACTGGAGCTGAAGTGCAAGGTGGGGAGATGTGGAGGGTTTTCTTTAAAACCTGTAGGTTGCTGGTGTTGTTCACCCCTTGAAGAAAGATGTTCTACCCTTCTTCTCTTCCCTGCTGGGCAGGAAGGGGCTGCAGGAGGCCGAAGTGCCCCTGCTGCCATGCCCCAGTGCCAGAGTGCCTCTGACCAGCTGCACAGCTGAGGCTTGGCTTTTGGGGCACAGGGTGACAGTTTGATTCTTTTCAATGCTGATGAGGCTGATGGCTACACTGGACATCCTGGACCAACCTGCAGGAAGGGCAGCCACAAGGAAACCACCTTTGGTACCATTCATAACACTGCATGCAGCTGGCAGACTGGGCAAGCACGTGCTCCCAGTCCTTGCTCCCTCCTGGTTCATGCCAAGATGGATGTCACCCCACAGCCGCTGGCACATGCTGTCTTGCTGGAGGGAAGTCCTCCTGCTCCCCATTCTCCCAGCCCTGTGGGGACACAGCCACTGTTGCCAGCCAGGAAGGTGACATGCAGGAGCAGACAAAGCCAGAGCTGACTCTGCTTCCCGCTGAGCCAACCTCAGGGAAATTACCCAGCCACTTTGAATAAAAGTGAATTAAGCAGCCTGGCAGTAGCTCAGACCGTATTTTATTAACTTGGACAGAACCAACTAACATTAATCCACCACCCTGAAATTTCTTTTTTTACAGCCATGTGCTAATATATGAAAATGTGCTGGCAAAATTTTCTGTAGGTTACAACCCTCCAGTTAGCAACAATCCTGCAGTGGGAGAGTTATCCTTTACAGAGGGGCTGAGATGCAGTGTGGAGCCCCACAAAACCCACCTGAGCACCAAAGAAGCAAGTGATGGCTTCCCCCACTGCTTGCTCTGCCACCTTGGGGAAAGCCCTAGTGGCTCATCACTTTTCAGGTGAGAGTTGCCAGGTGTCTGAGGGGCCTTGGTGGCCACTGGTAAACAGTAGGCACTGGCTTCAGCCCACAGGAGTGAACTGCTCTGCAGAGGTGCCTCCCTCCCCCTCTCCCTTGCCTGTGTAGGAAAACAGTTTTTCTTGGCTCAGCAAATGCTATGTCTGAGTTCTGTGAAACTGGGGGTGCATCCGCTCAGACTGCTGGGTATGATGCCTCAATGCTGGCCCTTGCTTTAGACAAGGTGCACCCCAGAAAGAAGTCAGGCATTTAAGGAAAGTCAGAAATCACCTCCTGCACAGGTTTCCCCCTCAGGGCCACCCACAATACATGGTGGAGTTCAGGACAGTGCTGCAGAGCAGGCCTCTGCTCGCCAGTGGCCGAGACCTCCTGCCACTGGCCCCACAGGGGCTGCCAGGGGGTCAGCACCCCTGGGGAGATCTCCAGTAGGCTAGTGACCCACCAGGATCCCAGAGGGTTTCTCTCTGTGTTTTACAGATGCTGCCTTTAAGCTTAGCACTGGCGAGGGGGTCACCTTTGGTACAAATTAACATCTTCCCCAGTCTCTGCATTCTTGTTCTCTGTGAAAGCCTACCAAGAAATAAAATTGCCCTGCCTTCCTTATTTATTAGCAATAATAATCCTAATAATACTTCACACATCAGTAGGAGCTTCCATCTGAGGAAATGAATGCACTTTACAGACATTAATGATTTAAGATGCTTAGCCCATCTCTGAGATACAGAGGAAAACCATCCTTTTTTTTTTTTTTACAAATGGGAAGCTGAAGCAAACCGTAGCTAACTGACTTATTGCCATGCAGGAAGGCAGCAGTGAGGCAGGGTGGGAGCCCAGTCTCCTTCATTACTGCCTGTGACTGCGGCTGCCTTTTTCTGCATTTCAGCCAACCTCTTCCCCATGCCCACAATGCTGCAGTGGTGCCATCAGAGGAACTGCTGAAGGCTCCTGGGGACCAGACCCAGCTTGCTCACGGTTCTGTTTGGAGGCTGCTTGCCTTCCCAGTGCTTGCTAGCTCAAGGTGGGCTGGTCCTTGAGTGGCTGCAGCTGCTTGGTACT
The DNA here is from genome assembly GCF_965178545.1 of Coloeus monedula. Classification (NCBI taxonomy): domain Eukaryota; kingdom Metazoa; phylum Chordata; class Aves; order Passeriformes; family Corvidae; genus Coloeus; species Coloeus monedula. Next base: position 47,819,010 of record NC_138782.1, on the reverse strand, counting down.
GCTCAGACCAGGTTTGCTCCAGCAGCTCCTACATTTTGGGGATGCCCTCTTAGTGCAGCATCCTACACTCTGTTAATGTCCTTAGGGCAGGTGGGTAGCCTGTCCGGGGGTTTGAAGAGGATGGCACACAAGGAATGGGCATTGCATCCCATCCTGGACAGTGTTATCTGCCCTTTCACTGCAGCCTCGCCTGCAAACACACTGCGGCTGTACCGGCTGCTGGGCTGGCTGCAAACATGGCCACCATTGCCCAGCGACTGTCCTGGCGCCTGTAGGGTGGATGTGGGAAGAAGAGACACAATTATAAATAGTCAGATGAACTCCAGCTCACTGGGCAGTGAACTTTTTTGTATGTAGCCGCTTTGTAAAATCAAACTAGCCCATGCTTCTCAGGGTGGAAAAAGAAAGCGAGCAGGGACCACACCTCTTCTATTATATGCGTAGATCTGCCCATCAGGGTCTGGCAGCACTTGCATAGTTATATGAAATGCTTGCTATAAACATGAGACTACTGGGTGGTTGGTTGTTAACTGTTTAGAGCACAGCTTGAAATAATACCATTTGGCCTGAACCAGAGGCTGAAATGGGATTTTCTGCCTTAAGACGCCACCAGATCTGGGCTGTCTGCTTCCCTCTGCTATGCAGAGCTTATAAATAACCCCCTTCTCATCCTCAGAACAGCTTTTTTTTTTTTTTTTTTTTTTTTCACATGAAAAGGAGAGGGGAAAAAAAAAAAAGGCAAGCAGGCAAGCAATAGTGAAAGTGCCACCATGTTGTTCTATTTTAAACCCTGTTTGCCTGCAGTTTCGGATGCAGGCAGGGGAGGAGACCACTGGGTCAGCCCACTGCCGCCTGCCCGGCTGCTGCGGTGTGCCTGTGTGAACTTATTGTTTTATCCTCACGTCACCTTTCAGCCTGTGCCACCCGCCCTCCCTCCGTCCCCGAAATCTTTGATTAATAAGTTTGCTTGCTTTTTATACCCACACATGTGGCGCATCTGGAGCAAGGCGTGCCTCTGCTTTCTTGTTGGTTTTTTATCTCCCTCTCTATCTATACGTGTGCATTACTTTTTTATTTTTTTTTTCCTACTTTACTTGCGACTGCCATGGCAACTGTTACATGTTTGGCGAAAAGCTTACGGAGAAGAAAAGGGGCTCAGCGCTCAGCTGGCAGATGTCCAGTGTAATCATGCTGCAGCGCCGAAATGAGGCCTTTGGCCGGCTGCCGAGCTGGGGAGAACAAAGATGTCAGTTCCCCGTGTTGGCGGCGGCGCTTGTTTGGCACCCTTATATGGTTTCCCAGAACTCCTCGCCTTGGCGGCTTTCCATTCCCTTTAGGGCAGCAAACAGGATTAGCACACACAGACTTGTTTTTCTCTTTTCTCCTCCAACTGTTCCAATGACATCATCCCTGCTGCATTCAGCTGCCAGCAGGGTGACTTTGGGGGTGGATTTTTTTCTTTCCCCTCTTAAAAAAACCCACCACCGCGCACACACAAGCAAGCACGATGATTTAGGTAATGCTTGCACACCTTTCGTGCTAAATTAAAGCCCCCAAAGTGCAGAAATCTCAGGCTAAGCAAGCCAGATGCACTGCATTTTTTTTCCTCTTTTTTTTTTTTTTTTTTCTGATCTCATAATTGAATTCCTGCAAGATAAAAATCTCCTTTTCCTCAGTAGGCTGTAATCAGTGCTTGAAGAGCTGTGGTTTCCAACTGCCCTCGTCATGTGCTTCCTTACGAAATTCCACAGAGAAATCTTCTTGGCTTGGGCACCGATTTAAAGGGCCCTGGAGTGGGATACAGCCCCTGTTGGTCCCCCAAAATCATAGGGCTGGGACCACCCAGCTGGGCCAGCAGGGGTACATGGGGGCCCACAGGGCTGCTGTGGGGTAGTGCAGGAGGAAACTCTGTCTGCAAAGGAAGGACTTTGCTTAGGAGAGTTTTTAGTTGCTGCTAGCCATGGGGAGTGGGGACAAAGACGTACAGGAGAAATTGTTGAATTTTCTACCTTTTCCTTCAAAGTCCCGACCCATTCTCAGCTTCTGGACATTTTCTATCTTGGGCATTTTCCTCTTTCCACCTGGTGTCTTTGCCAACCAAACAAAAGAATCATGTCCCGTTCCCAAGGGAGCACCAAGGGGTGCTAGCATCTCCCCCCACCAGGAGGTGGGCAGCCCTTGGCAGGGAGGCTGAGGCCAGCTGGGGCATCAGGGCTGCCTCCCCACTCCCACACCTCCTTCCCTCCCGGCAGCGCTCCTGTTTTCCTTGGCGCAGGCCACAGGATGTGATGTTTGCTTCCTCCTGTTGATGCAGACGCAGGGAAGGGGCCCAAAGGGGATGGTGGGCTTTGCATGAAGTGTTGCTCAGTGGTGGAAAAGCTCCCCAGCTCAAGGCTTGCCGCAGACCACTGGATGTTAGTCAGCATGGGAAGAGCTGGCCAGTCCAGTTCCTCATTGGGTCGTTCAGTTTTTCCACTGCAGAGGTGGACAGACAGACAGATGGACAGACAAATGTAGACGGCAGAGCAGGGTTGCTAGGAAAGCTTTATGTAAGCAGCTCTCAGCCGGCAGCTGACAGTGCAGCAAGTGTTCAGCTCCCAGAGCTCCACATCAAACCTGGCAGCACATCAAAACCTCTGTTTCATAACCCACTAGAAATAGGATTTTCTAACAGCGCCAAGAGGACTCGCCTTGTTGTGCAGGGACCTGGGATTTTACCACTTGTTAATGGTTAACTAGTCAATGGCCTAAAAAATTCTGTAGTGCCCTTCTCCATGATGAAGCACATGGGTTTTCTTTACCAGGCGCTGCTGTGCCTGGCATCAGCCATGCCACCCTGGTCCCCCTGTTAATAACATAACTCTGGAATTAATTAGCAATTAACAGCCACCAAATAATTACAGAATCAGTTGTCAGGAGAGAGGCTATGATGCTATGAGTGGCTTTCCCAGGATGGGAACTGCCCTCCATTGGGTGCATAAGCCTGGCTGCGGAGCGACCAAGGCTGAAGGCGGGGCTTCCCCAGGGAAGCACAGATTTCCAGAGGCAGTGATTTCATGGGAAACAGAAGGCACCAAGATACAAAACCGATGTACCTCAATCCTGACAGCTTAACCCCATGCAGCGGTAACCCTCACCTGCCCACTCCAGCTGAGGAGGCTGGGCTGATATCTGGGCTCCTCTGGCACCCTCCTCTGAGGGAGCAAGGCAAGACTCAGCCATGCTTTACAGTGCAAGACAAAGCTCCTCGAGTGCTTTGCAGAGCAGGGTTGGGGCTTTGGCTGTGGGCAAGGGGCTTGCTGCAATGCTGGAGGGCAGAGAAACCAGAGCGAGGCTTGCATTCCCTGCCTGCTTGCAAGAAGCCCCAACAGCTGCTTGCCTCCTCTGCTCCCAGGCACCAAAGGAGATGGTTGTGTGCTCCCACACAGGCCTCTCCCCATCCTGGCTCCATGCTGAGATATGCTGATGGCCCAGGAAAGGCACTCACATTTTTTTCAGATGTTGAAAAATCAGTGAGTGCATTAGATACATAGATTCATGGAGATGGAAACCACTCAAGTATTCATCTTATTCACTACTCTCTTCTTGCTGATGAAGAGTTATCCCCTCTTGGACAAGAGCCAGTACTTTGTCCAGCCTTGTTTCCAGTGATTCAAGTGATGTGGCTTCCTCTGGGAAACTTTGTCACTGCCTAATGCACTTTGCTGTTAGGAAGTGCATCTTGCCCTGCATTTGGCTTCAGCAGTTTGTCTCTAGGCTCTAGGCTTGCTTCCCAACTTGCCAGCTGCTTGTGGGCTCCTGATTCCTCTAGGCAAACTAGATGTATTGGACTCACTTCACTATCTCCATAGGTCAGTCTTAATCCTTTAATAATTTACTTCTTTCCTCCTCTTTCTGCCATCTGCCCCACATTGGCCTGGTTCTGCCATACATGGGCAAAGTATCTCTGGGTGGAGAAAGCCTCCCTGGTGCTGGACTGAGGCTCTGTGGGCTGTGACGGCAGTGGCTCCCTGACAGCTCTGTGCTTCTCCAGCTCTGGGCCAGGGAGCGTGAGCTCAGTGGCTGGCACAGGAAAACACAGCTGGAGGGATGCTCTATTTAACACCAACTACTAATGGCCTGAAGGGGTTGTTCTGGCCAAGTAGGACTGCTGAGGCATAGAAACACCCTGGCTACACGGAGCCTTTCCCCTGGCCATGCTCCCTGCATAGGAGCAGGCAAGAGGTTTGGGTGAAGGAACTTCTCAGTGCAACTCCAAAAGGGCAAACAGCCAGGTCAGTTTGAGCAGGCCATTCTCAATCCTGTCCCTCCGAGGAGCATCACCAGTGCAGTCACAGGATGCCTTATACCCAGCTGGGTGCCTGAGCTGGAAGGAGCAAAAACGTCCTGTGTAGTCAAAATAGCTGGATTGGCCCAAGTTATATCCCCGAGGGTACCTCATGTAAAGCAGTCTCATTTCCTCCATCACATTCACAAAACTGGTGTGAGCACCCCTTGTCTTTCATGGAAGTTATGATCTGCAGCTGATTCTCATGCAAGTGTCCTCCTCTGTTTGGAGGTGCAAGGGTGTCCCTGTTCCTCCCCCACCACCTTGAATTGACCCCAGAGGAATACATTTTTGTGGTCATATTCCAAGTCCCTTTTTGTCCTCTCACCCCATTTCCCTTCTTTTGTGTCCCTTTACTTGCAGCTCTTGATATGGAGCCAAAGAGGCCATGAGTGCCTCCGCCCTGTGCTCCCAACCACAGCAGGGGCGAGTCCCAGTCCCTGGCTCCCCACTGGCTTCTCGAATCCCCTTGCACACTGCACCCCCTCTGCCTCAGGCATTTGTCACAGTGCTCAGCACAGCTTGGCCTGGGTCAGATGCCTGCATTCCTCCTCGCCCTGGGACCCAGCGCTCTTCCTCTCTTTTTGTTTCCTTTTGTTTATGGTACTCAATCCAGCTCTCAGGCCATGCGCAAATGCTCTGCTCTTGGCCAAGTTGAATTTGTTTCAAGGAAGATTGCACAAGAGTTCAGGGCTGGTGCTCGGAGCCAGGCCTGCTGGGCTGGATGTTTTGTTCTCTCGGCCCCGGTCCTGCTGGAGGACCTGCTGGCATGAACTCCCGCCAAAGCGGAGTCAGCAGGATGCCTCACAGGCTGCCTGGCTGGGAGGAGCCAGAGCAGCAGTCCTGCGAGGTCAGGGACAGGCTTTGCAAATCCAGTTTAAAAAAAAATAAAAGAGAGCAAGTTGGTTTGGGATGTTTTGCTCTTTGTTAAGACCATGTGGATTGATGGTAAACCCAGCTTCCTCCAGGTATAAATACTCTTGCTCCAGTCTCGCACTGGGGCCGGGCAGTAAAAGCTGTACTGGCTGTGGTAGAGGAGCCAGGCTCTGAGTGGTGAGGAAGGGTCTGACGAGCTGAAATAGCTCCCTCGAAGTCAAAGGGGGTGAGGTGGGGGAGCCCGATGGTGCACAGCTGTGGCTGTGTCGGGAGTCTGAACCTCCTTGCCTTGGCTCAGGGCTGGGGTACCTTGCAGAAGCGGCTTGCTGGGTTGCCATTCGCAGTCTGGCTGGCCTTTGGTGAGGGAAAGCACTTACTACCTCTCCTCCCTCCAGCACAGCTTGTATTTCAAGTGATGTGAAAACCTTGCTCCATGGGTTTAAGAAAGCGGCAGATGAGTAGTAAAAAAAATACTTTTTTTTTTAATGGTTCCTAACTTTTTTTGAAGGCAGGTTTGTTATGTTTGGTTGTTTGGTCTGTCTTTGTTGACCTTGTCAACAAAGATATCAGGAAGGAGATGATGTGGGAATACTTGGAAAAATCAAACCTATCTGCACGAGCAGGCTGCAGTAGGGTGGACCCTGTGAGAGTTAGCTGACCTGCTGAGCCTCTGTCAATTATTTCTGAAAAATCATGGGGAACGAGAAGCTTGAGGGCACAGAAGGTTCCTCAGCAGCTTGTGCTGAGATGTTGAAGTGCCTCGGGACACCCATTGCCATCACAACTAAGAAATTTTGTTTACTTTCCTGACACAGGACCTCCCCGCTTTGAAGGAATTTGGAGTGACTTAAAATCCCTTGGCAAATCTCTGTCTTTCTCAGAGGTGGGATTCATCTCAGCTGACTGTAGAAGTGTGAAAGTCACACAGTGATCCAAGCTAATCATCCTTTCTCTTCTCTCACAGCATAAGGAGCAACAGGCTTCTCACACACACATTTATACATATATATATGTTCAGTGGGGCAAATCTCTTGCTGGAAGTGCCCACCTCCTCTATGGAGCATAATGGAAGCCTGGGAGTTTTGGTTAGCCATAGCTGTCCGCTTGAGAGAAGATGAGCACTAAATGGTATGTCCTGCCCGGGAGAACAGGCTTATTTTTGGTCCTTTGGAGCTGCACAGGAGGTGCTCGGTGACTTACAGTGGCTAAGCAGTGACACACAATTCTTTCTCTGGCTCCTAGGTTCTAGCGCAGCTTCTTGGCTGTTGGCAATCTCATCAAAAACCCCAATGAATGCAAAGATGCAGCCCCTGAATTATTCTCACTTCCACCAGTTTCATTTGAGAACGTGGCAATATTCTTCCCATACTTTACAGTTTAATGTAATGCTGATAAATGATATGACAACAATAAATTTTCATTTTATTTAAAGCTGTTTATCATCCATATCTGTTATGGAAAGTCATCAATTATGCAAAAAGCATGAATGTTTAAAAAGCCTCTAAAGTGTCTCTATTTATGGATTGTATGTTGTGTATTCTTTACTCCTTGCTTGTGCACACACTGGAGAGGCTCCTCCATTAAGTATCATTTTTGCACAAAGAGCCTGAAAAATGGAACTTGACAGGGGGATCTTAGACAAGCTGGAGGCTTGTTGCAAAATGTGACAGAGCCATAAAAATTCCACATTCTTGGGAAAATCCCTCAATGCTTGAAGCTGGGTCTAAGTCAGAGGAGCAGTGAGCTAGATGGATGCAGCGTATCTGGGGTCAAAAAGCCATGCTCTGTGGCTTGCCTGAAGTCACCTTCCATAGCTTCCAGGGCCTCTCAGTGAAGGGGAAATAAATGGGTCCTTCATAAGCTCTCATTAGCAGAGGGGTCCACACTGTTCATAGCCCAGTGATTTTTCTAGTCTGTGGTCCTTCACAAAAGCCACAGGAACTGAATCCCAACTACTGGTGCGTGTGTGGACCTTGTTGCAGAGACTTGTGGCTTGCAGAGGTGTGCTCCTGCTCTGGAGTGAGGGAGCAAGATGGATGAAATGGCTGAGGTGTCATAAGTCAGACAGATACTGCTCATCTCTGAGTTTGCACAGCGACCTCTTTGCTACAGAGGGCCAGATTCTGCTCACTCTTTGGAGCCACCTTGCATTAAGACCAGTATAATTGGCAGCTTGTTTGGGCATGTGCATTAAATCACAGCAATGGGGAGCTTTTAAAGCAAGGAACACAGGTCAGGGAGCGAATATGAGAGACCCTTTAAAAGAGTTGAAGATGTTGGAATCTTGAAACTATTCTTTCTTTCCTTTCAAGATGCTGGGGGGACAAAAAGAGTTAAAGTAAGGAAATTAGATCACAAAAACCAAATTAACTAAACAGCATCGTCCTGGCCTGATGCTGATCTCGCACATGGTGTGCCAGTAAATCCCAAGTAACCTAGCACACATCTGGGTGTTTCTGGGGCGGCTCTGTCTATTCAGGCCTGCCAGGGTGTTGGAGGGGGCCTGCAGCTGCCAGAGCACTCAGCAGCGTGCGACAGGAAAGGGAGAGCTTTCTCACACGTCCGACACAAGAGGTTGATTGTGGGGATTGCTGACGGGTGACCTCCCTGTGCCACCGGTGCTGTGGCTGCTGGCTCCTCTGGCACAGGCACCCACCAGGAGACCTTCTGCTCTTGCATTACAATGTCTGCAGTGTTGTAAGTGTCCTGTATCTGCTGAAGACTCAGGTACTTAAACATCTCCCTGAAGTAATTAGTTGTGTTTTTAAATTACTTACAACCTATGTAGTGCTGTAGGGGATGTGACAAAGGAGGGAGCATGAAGCCTGCAGAGTGGGAAGTATGGTGGCATCTGCTATTTTTAAGCACAAGGTCACCTCCACAGTATCCCCGTACCCAGCACCAGTGTCTGCCACCTGCCTGCCCTTCAAGGCTCTTGGTGGTCTTTGCCATGAAATCTTCAATTTTCTTTCATTCTTCCTTCCCCCTTGTTGCCCTCAAGAGATACCCTTTACAGTGCCATGCACCTTTCAGCCAAGTAAGCAATAACGCAAGAGAGGACTTGCAGCCTTTTAGTGAGTGCATGAAAGGCCTGGGATCAAAGGCTGGCTACATCCAGCACTAGAAGGGTTGCAGTGGCACATTAGTACGACTTTTTTTTTCCCTTCCAGTTCAAACAGCCACACAAATTTTCCATTTTCAGCTTCTATTTTTTCCCTAGGTTCATGGGATGAGGATGAATGCCCTCTGAATCCTGGCTTCTTCCATGGCAGACACTGCCTCTCACTGCTTTTGTCCTGATCCAACCTGGCTGTCACAAAGCTCACTGTGGCTCTTGTACCCCAGTGCTGGTTCAGAACATCACTGCTCTGCCAGAGAGGGACCTTTTGCTTTACAGTCATGAGCAAATCAGTTTCTCTTGTGCCATACAGAGAAATGTTACTGTGTTTTTATAGCTTTCTCCCGTACATGGTGATGAAGGGAGAGAGGTTCCCTTGGGCGACTCCCCATGGCACTCAGCATCTCAGTACCTATCCATGCATGTCAGCATCTCTGTTTCTCAGCTCCTCTGCTGAACACACTCTCCAGCGCATACTGGGATCATGCTTGTCTTTCCATAGCTGCATCCTATTGGTGCCCAAAATAATGAACTACCAGCATGTCCTTTTCCCCTTCAGCCAGTTCCAGATGAGTTCCCAGTTCACAGCGTCAGTTCTCACTGTTAATCCATAAACTATAACCTCTACGTTGGGTACTGTTCAACGTAATTAGATTTCTATTACAAGATGTTCTTTCCTGCAGTTAAACAAGATTTGCCTTACTTAAACAGCCAGCCCCAGGTGACGTTTAATTGTAACCTTAGTGTTAAAGCCCTGTGCTTGCACGCTGTTCTCTCAAAGCGCCCAGTCCACCACATCATAGCCTGTACTTATCTTGACATGACACGTTAGCAATCATCCGTAGCTCCCTGGCAGTGAGACCCAGACTTGTCCTGCAGGATGTCAGCCCTCTTCCAAGGATCCACTCTTTTCATGAAGAGAAGAATAAAACCAGGATGGGTTTAAGTCAGGTCACCCCGACTGCAGGGTTAAACACACTACCTGCTCTGGTGCAAGCAGGAGTGGAAAACAAAGGCACAATAGACCAAACAAGGTCATTAACAACAATTTGATCCAATTATGTATCTAAAACCAGGACTCTTTGTTTGATGATTTTTATTTTGTGCTGAGAGGGAAGGAAAAAGAACCTTACACACAATGGAGTGGCACTGGGTACTGAAAGGCATCTCCTCTTACAGAAAGCAGCAGTAATACTTCCTAAATCCACCTGTATCTTGGTTGAGCATTCATTTACCCTCGTTCTCACCACTGCCATTCCCTGTGGTTAAAAATGTTGGTATGCAGGAAAAGTTTCCTCCAACAGTGAGAAGTCTGCGGCCACGCCCCTGCCTGAGCCCAGTGGCTGCTTTGATGCCACAAGAGCATGACAGTAAGAGAAATGCCTGGGGAAGTGAATCAATAGCGGCAGGCTGGCCAGCTGCAGGGTGAGGATGGGGTAAATTGCTGGAAGAAACTTTCCCAGCCACCGGAGGAGTTGGGAGAACAATGCGGAGAAGAGGATGTGAGGCACTTCCCGCCTCTGGCCAGCCCTGCGCCAAGGAGTGCCGCAGCCTCCGTGCTATCTTTGTCCCCCTGTCATCCTCTGGAGGCGGCCGTTGCTGTTGGCTGTGGGTTTCTACACTCGTTGTTTCTTTCAGCTCTCTCTTAGAGATCTAGCTGTCACTGGAAAACAAGGGAACCTTTTTCCCCCAATCTTTCTGGCTGACATCCACTCAGCCTGTCCGAGGCAGGTCTCTGGGCCAGACTGGGAGTGTGCTGGTTCCTCTCTAAGACCTGGCTGGTAGAGCAGTACTGATGATTTTTTTCTTTTCCCATCTCCCTTCCCTCCTCCTGTTCCTGAGAGATGGAGATAGTGGGTTTCTTGTTTGTTCTGCTTTCCCATCACATTTGTCTATTACCAGCCACTTGAATCTCTCCGTCTATTTCCTGCAGAGCTGCTTCTCTCCACAATGTTCAAGTGCCTTTTGCAAGTGAGAAAAAAACCCAACAAAACAACCAAATGCCCCAGCCCTGTAATTTTCCTCCCTGCTATCAGGAAACAGGTTTGTTTGTTTTTTAATGAATGCAAAAGAATGCAGATAGCGGTGAGGAAAAGCTTGGGCATGGAGTTCAGCACTTCTTTATTTAGGCTCCTCCATGTATATCAGCTGAGCCCAGCAGGAGACAAAGCAAGAGCTGGATGTTATTTCAGGAAAAGCCTGGTCTTTCATGCTTGAGACAGAGTAGTGTCCCTGGAGGAAAATTCTGGGCTCCTGTTGTGCCTGGGTGATTTGGGCAGAAAAAGGTCAAGGAATTTCAGCAATGCTGCTTTTCTTCTCTGTCTTCCAGGCTCTTTGTAGCAGGTATCCCTAGGGCTACCCACTGCCACTGTGACAAGTTGGAGGGGCTTCACATCTACAACTCTGCCTGGCCTGGTATTTCTCAGTGCTCTGGTACCAGACATTTGCAGCTGCACGGGACTGGAGACAGAACAGGCAGATCCATGGCACGATGTGAGAGATGGATGGTGCATGGGAGGTGCTGGGGATTCTGCCACTTACACCGCATGGGCAAGGTAGCCAGTCTAGGTGGCATGGGCTGAACACTAATAACAGGTTCATTCCAGCTGTGTGCTTGCTGGAAACAATGCACTGAAATCACGGTCACACTGATGTCCACACCAAAAAGAAAAAACAATTCCAAAGTGATGTGGCAGATAAAGCACAACATTTCTCTTGACTTACTGCTTGGCAGTTCATGCTAGTTAGTTTAGGTGTTTCTACCTTACTCAAATTTCAGTCTTGAAGCATCACTTTAGCATGAAAAGTAGAAATGCATTACATAGAGCAAGATGCTTAGACTTACAATTTAATTCAAACAGCGTATATATTTTGGCCATGGGTCTTTGCTAAATGCAGCACAGATTCAGGCTTGGTCAGACTGAAACTGCATTTTTCAGTGCATAAAAAATTAATTGCACTTTCTTTACCTGGCTCTAGCTATGACATGGTGTGAATCACATCTTTGGGATACCTCAGTAGTTAAAGGCACATTTGTTCTTTGATATCAAGCAGCTCCAAGACAGGTCATGTCTATTTCCAATCCTGATATTCATTTTCCTGTGGTGTGCATATTTCTTCCTTAGTCATGCAGGATTTTTGCTTCTTTGAAAGTATGTCTTTTGTAGCAGATTTTTATGCAGATTTTTATGCAAGAACGTGTAACTAGGTTGTTTGCTATTGATGCAGAGAAATCTTTCATGCAATTTGCATCCCATTAACAGCTTCATGAGAGACGATCCTGATTCTAATGTCTCTGCACAATAAGCCAATAAAGCCAAATATGGAAGGGATTATGGAGTGTATTGCTGTTATACCCACAAAATGGTTCATATGTTCAAAAGAGAGGCATCGACTCATCTGACACCTAAGGTTAGTCTTAAGAGTTACTACAACTGATATTTTTCAGCAGTCCTTTGTCTGTGTTTTATCTCCTGTTGGTTTCCACCTCAATTTTCTCGCGCTGGTAGCAGAAACAGAAGAGCAGCCCCAGCCTGCAGCCTTGCACGTGGGCATCCTATGCAGCCTGATGGGTGGATGCTGCTGGATTTCAAAAAAGCACTGCTGTTACATCATTTCTCTAGTGCTGGAATACCAGCGGAGGCTGCCTTGGGGCACATATAGGTGCTAGCCAGTGTCCCTGCCACTGACACCTTCCTGGAGGCATATTTACACCTATGCTTTTCCTTTGGGAGAGGCCAGGTGTCTGTGCTAAGCCTTTCAGATCTGCTGCCCATCTTTGATGCTGCTGGCACCGTGTAGGTCAGTGGGCACACTTACCTGCTGTGGAGGAATGACTCTCTCCCCCAGTGCCAAAGTTTCAGTCCTTAGCCTTGAGGGGTTTTTATTGAGTTTTGTAAACAGGGTACTGGAAGTGAAGAGCAAAGGTGAGAAGCTGGCCTCCTGCTGCCTGAGACCCTACAGCTCTGCAGAGGGATGCAAGGAGGTACCTGCATGGGGAAACAGCCCTGAGCTATGGTTTCTGCTCCCATCCCTCAGAGAGCATATTTGTACACAGTTTTTCAGAAAAGTGTGTCTGTGAGGGATGAGGTGGTGGAGGAATGAATCTGGTGGGAAGCTAGCTTGGAGGAGAGAGGTAGCATGGTGTGAGAGGGAAAAGTGACAGTCCAGAGCATGGTGGGGCCTGCGCACAGCTGACTTTTCCCTCCCTCCACCAGATCCTTCCTTGTTTTCTCCTGCTTCATTTAGGAACAGCAGTCACAAGTCAGCTCAGCTATCTGGCTCACTTATGCCCTCTCTTTTCCTGCAGGATGCAGCCTGAAGTTCTCAAATAAAATTGAGTAATTGTCCAGGCTCATGGGAAACACATGAAAGGGCACTCTCTTGAACTGTGGCAATGCCCAGACCACATTCCCTCCCAGTGCACATGTAATGCTCTGCATGTTTTTAACCAATTCAAGGTTTTCACATGCTTGGTTCCCTAATAGAGAGTTTCTTCTCTCTGTAACAAACAGCACTCAAAAAAGTTTTTTACCTTCTTTGGTCACATTTGTACATGCTCTTCTGTTTCAATTGCTCAGCCATTATAGGCCTTCAGCATATTTTGTTTGCATATTGTGTTTTCAGCCTCACGATTATCAGTGTTGTCTTTATGTCTCCACTTGATTTAGAGAGGGTTTGTAAATGCCAGTGGAGCCAACCACACAAGCAGCTTCCGACCACGCAGCAGGAGGTGTTCAGAAACGCAGAAGTGATGAGCTGGATGTGGTCCCAAATGAGCTCAGCATAATATTCCCCAGTACAGAGATCCCCTGTTGATCGCCCCACAACTGGATTGTGACATCTCCCTCAGGTGCCAGCCACCCCCCCCCCCTTGGCATGGAGGGTTGGGGTGCCTGGGCACATGTATGGTGGGCTCATAATCTTGGGCTGCTGTGGATGGGGCAGATCTGGTGTTGCCAGGACCTGGCAAGCCCCAACATGGAGAGACTCACAAGGTGCACAGGTTTTGGTGTGCTGGAGCTGGAGGTGGCCTTGGGGGGCTCACACAGATGCACACTGTGTGAGTGACCTGCCCACACTGCACGGGAGGCTGGATGCGGCACAGCCCTTCATGGTAGCAGGAGGTCAGCAAGCAGCATTCCAAACATCCTCTGCACATACCCACGTGTGCACACAAACCTGTGGGAGGGGTTTTTTGCAGTCAATATTGAGCACTGATGCCTTTTTTTTCAGCAGCATTTTTAGTCATGGCACATTCACACAAGGTCTGTTTTACCTTTAACTTCGTTAAATGTCTGTTGCTGCTACCCATCTTCGAGACAGCAGCACCATTAGCAGATGACCTGTGGATTTTTCCATTTGTTGCAAATCATTGATCAGGTGTGGTTCCTCTTTCTGAGACCCACAGGGTGCACTGGCTGGGCTTGGCAGTGGCAGGGGCTGGATACCAGCTTCAGATCTGCATTAGGGGCTGAGTCAGCCCAGCTGTGATGTCTTCTGATTCATGGTCTGACATCTGACCTCATGTCTCCACATGACATGACTTTGAGCCGACTGCATGCCTTGGGACAGGCCCAGGTTTGGTACGGTGCTCATCTATGGACCGCCCTGAGGAGAGGGTCTCAGTCACCTCCCAGGGTGTAGGATGTCTGGGAACTGCATCTGTTACCCTACAAACGCAGCTTCATTGCCTCAGGACTTTGCACAAAAGTCCCCAGCTTTTGTGTTCTTTAAATTTCAAAAATCTGTATGGTGTAACTTAATCAAAGACTAAAAAGGACAGTTCAGCCAGCTTTAATATGTCCCTCTCTTGTTTTCTTTTCCCTTTCTCTCAGGCTTTGAAATTTCCTTTCCTCTGGACTGTATATTTTATCCTTTATCTTTTTCTTCTACAACTCTATTATGGTGATGCCTAGCAAAGACCATGACCCTGTTAGGCACAGTCAACAAAAATGGTCGTCAAAAAGCCTGACTATAAAATGCCTTTTTTGGAAGTTTCTGCCTTCAGTTACTTCTTTCACTACTTTGTCTTCCATCCTTCTTCTGGATATTTCATTCCTTCCTTTCATTTCAAGTTTTTGAAACCCAAAACTCAGGACTGTTTCGGGTTATGGTTCAAGCCACAACAATTCAAATGTTGTGCTCTTTGGTATAGCTTCCTCTAGCTACAATTTTATTTCTTTGGGACCTTCTGTTCATTCTCTCTAATGTTTTCCACCATGGCACTGCAATGCTTGCACTGGCACTGAAGGCTTTTATATTCACTGAAGGCAATAAGGATTGACATGCACACACAGACAGGGTCAGAGCTTCTGGGGTGGCTTGCTTGGGGGATTTCAGGCCGGTTGTGCAGGTTTCATCATTTAGGACACTGGCTGTGTGCAGATGCCTTCAGGCTTTGGGGAGCAGAAAGCTTCAGGACTGCTTTTGGCTAGAAGACAAGCTGATGGGCCCAAGAGCACATCTGAGGCCTTGACAGGTTACAAAGAATCATAGAATCACAGGCTGGTTTGGGTTGGAAGTGATCTTAAAGACCATCCAGTTCAGCCCCCTCTGCCAGGGGCAGGGACACCTTCCACTAGACCAGGTTGCTCAAACACGTCTGTTTGCAGTGTCACTTCCTATCACGCCTGCAACACAGGTAAATGTTTGCACTGTCATAACATTTCTTCTGCTGGAGCTCCCTGGCTGGGGACACTGCAGCATTTTCTGCAGGGCATGTGGCCTTGTGTGGGGGCGTACGAAATCTCATCTAACAAAAGTACAGCTAGGCAGTGTTTTATATGTTTGACATATATAACAATGCATATCGCAGCAAGGAACTCAGTGTCAAATCAGTACACGGTTAACAAGAGCCCAACAAATGGTAAAACAAGTGAACATACCCAAGCCAGACTGTTTTACACTGTGCACGATCATATCCAAGGCATAAGTTCAAGGGATCCAGCCTGCAGCATTTATTAAAAAATGTGGTGTGTGGTTTTTACCTGTGCCACAACCCCCCTTCTTAGATTATCCTTGGGTATTTAAGGTCAGGAGGCATCATTATAGCTACCTATTCTGCTGTACCAGTAGGAGACTGGGTCATGAGAAGACAGAAATTAATTAATCTGGTGAAGGGAGAAAGGATTCAGATGGGATTGCTGAGAACTTCTCCTGTATCAAGTGCTCAGCTTTGTGGGCAGCCAGGCAAATGTATGACACTGATTTCGGGTGACGAAGTGTGGAAGTCTAGGGTGGCAAATTGAGAGTCCTGGGAAGAGAGCAAGGCCAGAGGGGAAGACACTAGTAAGCAGAGAGGGCTACAAAACCGCATGATATAAAACCCTGGGAAGAGCTTTAGGGTGAGGGCTTACATGAATTGGAGGACAGCAGAGCTGCATTTCTAGAAGGGAAGGCAGGGAAACAATAGGTATAAGGGGTATTACAGCCAAAGAGGCATTTGAGGCAAGGATTTCTACTAACAGCAAGAAGCAGGCAACATTTGCAACACCAGTACAGTCCATAAAGGATACTAGAGAGGAGGATGCTGTCAAGGTGACAGAGGACAAAGAGTGAGTGTGAGTATTCAGAGCCATGGTGTCACTCAGTAAGTTGCAAGAGGAAACCTGTAGCAACAGATTCCCAAAAGCTTGCAACAAAATACCACTTTTGTCAATGGGACACCACCAGGTAGGCTGCAAGCAAATTCTAACATCACCCCATTGTATTACACTGGCTCAATTGACACTGAGTTTATGTCTTCCCTCCTTTTTCTGACCAAAGCTATTTCATTAAAGATACAATTACACTGATTGGTTCAGTTGTCCTCACTGAGAAATGGCTTCCAGTATTGGAGATGTTTAGATGCAAGCTGTGAGTTGAATCCCAAAGACTATCCACTCCTGGAAACTGTTGGAGATGGGGCTGGCAGAATCACTGTCTGGCCTGACTGCTCCTCCCCAAGCCCCATGTGGGATTTTGCATTAGTGCTCAAAGCCCTCTAACACTGGCTATTCTTCAACTCTGGGCAGCCTATTCTGGTGCTCTGATTCAAGATTCTAGTGGCCCAGATGGACTTAGAAATGAGATATTCCTTTCCTGGTTTATATGTTAGATAATCACTAGCATGTTTTCCTAGCCTCTACACTGTGGCACAGACTATCTTATTAACACAGTTTTTTGGGTTTAGACTATTCAGCCTTTTCCACTCAGCACCATTTCTGGACCATTGCCATTGCTCTCCTTTGCACTTTCTGCAATCAGCTCAGTCTCCCTGAACTACAGTGGCCAAAACTGCACAGATGACTACAAATGAAGCCTTGACAACATAGACAACAGGGGAAGACTGGTTTCCTGTTTGTCACAGGCTGCACTTCTGTTTGTTCACCTCATTAGTGTACTTTCATTTTTTACTGCAGCATGACCACGCTCATTCATATTGAATTGACACCCCTAGATCTTCTTCTTCTCAGAACTGCTGCTGTGCTGGTTGTTCCCCAGTTGGTCTTGTAGTCCTTGATGACACCTACAAAGACTCAGAGCTCCGTTTGTCCATTCCAAATGGTGCTTTGCTTCCCATCCCATCCCATCCCATCCCATCCCATCCCATCCCATCCCATCCCATCCCTCTACCTCATTTGTCAAGATTGTTTTGCATTCTCCTCCTGTTCTCCAAAGTGCTTGTTCTTCATAGTGTCCTGTGCTAATTTAATAAGTGTTCCCTGCTCTTGTTGTTTTTTTTTTTTTAAGATATTAATGAAAATACTGTGTGCTGCCAGACATAAAACAGATGGCTTCAGACTTCATTTGATACGTACTGCCAGTTTGACAGTGAAACATTTATAACTGCTCTTAGTCTGGTTTTCCAACCAGCTGTACACTCCTCTAATAGCAGGTTCTTCAAAGCTGCACTTCTTTGCTTGGTTTATGAAAGTGTCAGGTGAGATAAAGGCAAAAACTGCACTAAAATCAAGATCTAAGACCTACAGTAGAAGGAAATTAGATTGATTTGATGTGATTTGTTCTTGTCAAATCAGTACTCACTGTTCTTCATCTGCTTGTTGTCTTCTAGGTGCTGGAAAATAGTTTATCCAATTACCACTTCCAGTAATTTTCCAGGAATTGAAATTAATCTGTCTGGTCTCTGATTCCTCCTGTCTGTCCTCCCCTTTTTGTGGTAGGTGCTAGATTTGCTTTTCTCAGTGTGCAGAAACACATGCCCCCATCCCTGACTTCTGTGCTGATGGTGCTGAGTGGGCTTCAGCTGCTTTACTCATCATGGCAAAAGAATTTTAGGGCTTGTCAGGTGGAATATATCTGACTTATTTAGACACTGTCTGACCTCTTTGTTCTTTCTTGCAGCTGGTATTCTTACCCTTGGACTGCTTATGCTGGTTGTGTTAAACAGGGCGCTTTTTGACCAAAACTGAAGGACAAAATATCAAACACTTTTGCATGTTTGACATCATCAGCTCAGTGTCTGCTTCTCTTTGTGAAACCCAGCTCTTTCTCTGGCTCTCCTGTTGCTATTAGTGCATACACTTCACGCCCACTGTTTGTTGCATCACTTGCATCTTCATGTTGTTCCTCCATGCTTATGCTGCTCTTTCATACTTACTAACGTGACCTAGTTCCACTTTCTGTGTGCTTCCTCTGCACTTCTGAAACTAATGAAGAGCTCATGACTTAGCCAGTTGATACCTTGCTAGCTTCCCTCTGTAGTTGTGCTAAGTTGCCCCAGTACAAAGAAGCTCACAGTAGTTATGTGCCTTTCATACAACTTCCTTAGGGCACTGCCAACTCCCCAAATGTCCTTTCTGCCTTGGATTTGTTCCTCTGGGCTTGTGTGTACTAACACTGTGAGTTAGCTAAAGTCTGTCTCAAAGTCCACTGTTTTGTCTTTGTGGGTTGTTTTTCTCTGCCTCCTTTCCTAGTAATCATGACTTCTAATACTTCAAGACCACTCTCACACCAGTTGCTTGTCACCATCACCGGCAAAATCAGTTCCCCTGTTCTAATTAGAATAAAAATTTTCAGAGTAGCTGTCCAGGAAGAAGCTGGAGAGATGGCAGCTGCAGTCAGTTCAGGGAAGAGCACAGACAGAGTACCAGAATAGAGCCAGACAGAAAAGTCCCTGCATATTTAGCACTTAGAATTACTTACCTGTGAACTTGTTTCCAGGAGATGTGGCTAATAGTGGTGGAAATACGTGCGTTACTTGTATAAAACATGAGCAGTAAAAGTATGTTATTAAAATACTTTCTCAGTTCTGTTTGTCTGTCTTAGGATGGTTTTATGGTCTTTGTACAATAAGAAGGCTTAGGCCTTACTAGCATATAGTTAATCTTCTTTATTCAGTTATGCATTGACACTAAAATGTGTTTTTAAACACAGAGATTCAGGCCAAGCAGAGCTGTTTTGTCTTCACTGCATCCATCAATGAGCCAGACCCTCCAGCTTCTCAATGGCCAACCAAGATACATCTGGCCTTCAAGATCAGATTAATCTTTTCCAGACAGCTTTTTCCAGTGCACAGTGTGCACTGCTCCTGGTAATGTCTCACTCTAGCTGCATTAGTGCTACAAAAGCTTTCTTATGCAAAACTCCAAGCCAAAAACTACCTTTTTGGAACTGCTTGTCCTCTCTTCTCTGCTGCCATCCCACCCAAGCTTACCCTCATCCATCCTGGGACTGTCCCTGGGTGCCTGCCCTTGTGATATTCTGGAAAAGCTCCCCTGAGTGGGGTGAAGGCAAGATGGCTTTTTGGCTGTTATCTGTGGCCTTGGCATGTTCCTGCTGACATCCCTTTAGGTACTGAGAGATTCGCCAGCAGGGTGTCTGGTAACTCTGCTGCAAGTTATTTTAATAACATTATTGATTTCATTACTTCACCGTAGTTTTGCTTCACTACATCAAGTCCTGGCATTAGGGGTGAACTAGCAGCTAGTTAATTCAGTATAAATGGTGTTTCTTTATGGGGCATCCAGAACTAAAGAGAGCTCCCAAAGCTGCCATGGATATTTGCCCAGAAGCTGGGATGGTTGCTAAAGAAGCTGTTGGCTTTAATGCTCCAAACAACCATATGAGGACAACCTTATAACTAATTCCTCTTGACATAATTGTATAAAAAGAAAACAACCCTTCCACTATTGTAGAAGAGCTATGATGATACATCAACAGCTGGTATCCTTGCAAGCAGTCTGATTTCTGTTCTTTGTCTAGAAATTGTTGATCTGATGTGTCCTCCAATGGTTGCTCTTTGAGTCATAGGAAGCTCCTTGGGAAAGTGCAGAGACCTTCAGACCTCAGGGAGAATAAACTGATCACAAGTGGTTGACTGGGTGAACCACGGTGCTAACACTGCATATTCTCCTACTAGGATGGGTCTTGAAAAGCCAGTTTCTTACTAAAAAGAAAAAAAAGCCCAAATTTACAAAATTCTGTCACAGTGCATCCTTCTTTTATGGTCTAATTCAGAATCAATTCTCATCAGCTGGACAACACTCCTGGTCATGCTCGTGGTTTTTTGATCAGACCGTACAATGCTTAAAAACACCTGTGAAGAAAAGGTGGGAAGATTTGAAAGGTTTCCCCATAAAGACATGGATGGGTAATGTATTTTCTAAATACATACCTAGAGGCTTAGACAACTGGTGTATTTGCATCAGCCTACTCTGATTAAAAGAAACCACACTACTGGAAGCAGAGAACCCCCGTGAACCTATAGCTCATCTTCCCTGAAGTAAAATCAAAAGTAGCAGTGCCAACTCATGGTTTCCTAAAACAAAGCATCTATAAAAAGTAACTCACCTGAGGGAAAAGCATGTTGTAACAGGTAGTCTTTCCACTGCTCCTCTGAGAAAACCCAATGGTCCAAAGCCCTGCACCTACCCCCCACTGCTCAGATCTCCTGCTTTGCCAGGAGAGGACTGAAAGCCACACGTCAGTCCCAGGACTCAACCTGCTACTGACACATTTGCAGAAGTAGCTGGAAGGACAATTTACCCTACCTCTTCCCTACTGTTTTTTTTGTTCCAATAATTCAGTTCATGTCCATCCTGAAGAATTAGTTCACCCAAGAGCTTACCTGGTAGGAAATGCAAGAATTCTGGAGAGAAAATAAGTCTTAGTTAATAAATATAAAAACAAACAGCTCAGTAATGTGGAATACGAGTTCCAAATTTACATTTAAAACCTTTCAAAACTAAACCATGAAAGTAAGGCCTGACTTCAGTAACAGTGCTTAGAGTGAAAAGCCAGCATGGAAAAAACCTAACTGAAAATTCATTTGAAAATGCTTTCATAAAAATAAGAATCATAAGAAGCAAGCTGGAATATAAACCAAATTTTGCAATAGTACTTTACAAATTGTCTTGATTTTGGAAGGATGTAGAGTGTATGCTAAGATCAGCTGCCTGCCCAAACAATTGTATAATAAATGGCATTATGTTTTCATCCCCAGCACAATCTCCAGCCATACAGTACTTTTATTTATTAGGAGAGTGTTCAGCCACAATGACAGCTGAAGTGAGGAAGGAAATGGCTTCAAGAACATGGAAAGAATCCCATAAGGTTAAGGGAGTGAAATGGGGAAAGCTACTTTAAAGTACAGGTGGTGATGTAAATTATTGAACATTTGAAATGTTTACCCTTGGTAATTTTAATCACATTGTGAAAGCAGTCACTCATGTTTTTGTGAGCCACTTGATTTATTGGAAGCTTTACACCATCAGTTGCAGCTCAGGAGCCAGCCCAGCACCCGGGCTGTAGGCAGGGCATGCCAGGTGCTGCAGCACACTGAGCTGGCTCAGAGCCACTGCTGCCAGGTACCCACCACCAGAAAAACAGCAGCAATCATCCAAAATGGGGCACCGATGCCCAGAAACATTGAAGTTGACCCATGAATTCTACATGGACACCAGAGAGCATCCTCAAAGCCATCCCTTTCTCCAAGGGGGACATGCTCACCTGCAGAGTCGTGCTGAGCTGAAGGCTAGGGGCTGGTGGTTGGGTCTTCTTTGCTTTGTGCAGGGAATGAGCTGAGCATGTCTCAGTGTGCAGCATCTCTGACTCTTTTCAGAGATGCCTGCTGGGGTTTAGCCACCTCCTGGGTGCGCTGCTCCCGGGCCAGGGCCATGGAGGTGCTCCCTCAGCCTCCAAGGACACCTGGACCATGGCAAGATGGCCTGGGAATGAAGCTGGTTTTGAAGCATCCCATGGAGATTGTGCCTACAGAGAACTGGAAGGGCACCTCAGGGTGCTTTATGCAAGATGAATATTGTCAGACACATAGCTGCTTCACAGATTTGGTCACATTTCCTTCCACACTGATTCCACCTCCTGCTGTTCTTCACGCACTGACTTATCTTGCCACTGTATTTGGAGATTTCTCTTGTGTTTGTTATCTAAAAATAACTAAATTATTTTCCTTGATGCCATTTCTTACCAAAAAAAGAGTTGTTGACTGAACTCTTGTATCATTAGCAAGTGCTACCAAATGTCACCCATAGTATATCACAATAAACACAGTGATATAGGCAAAAAAGGGTTAGGATAAGCAGGTGATATTTCAGTGTGATTAAAGCATGAACATATCTAATGCCTGTCAAATGACTGGATCTCATTTATATAGGCAAGATTTTGGTGACCTGCCAGAGCTGATGACAAAATATTCCTCACCCATTTCTTTTCTTTTTTTTCTTCTTTTTCCCCTTAATTGTCTTAGTTGGATTTCCAGAAACTACGTGCCAGATCTTTTGCTGGGAGTTTTGTCTTTATCATTATTGAGGTAGGTTCTGATCTTAAATGTTCAGTATTTGAACCACTCAGTCTTCCTGAATCCGATTTCAGCTATAAACTGAATATGGTATTTAGTGGCATAAGCACGGTATGCTTGTTGGGGCAGCTTTTTGCCTTTTTCCTGAAACAGATTTAGCAGATCCATAGGCTGAAGGATTTTCCCTTTACTCAGTCATCATCCTCTCTACAAGGAAATCTTTCCCTTCCATTGGAGTTCCCAGTGAGGTCCATGCTCTCATTTCTGTTCCCTGAGGGGTGACTGTAAGGTGATGAAAAAGGCAGCATGACTGGGCACCACTCTCTCTCAAACTACCTCCTGCCCACACATCAAATTCCCCTTGCTGTCAGTCAGTGTAATTACCATAATATAAACATTGTCCTGAATGCTATTAAAAGTGCAAATGATGTCCATCTAGCCTGAGGAATGGCGAATAAGCAGTTCCTTTGCAGCCCACTTCCTCCTGGCCCCAGCACACATTGTGCAGATGATGTTCTGCTGTGACACGTTTGTGAGCTCTCAAAGTTGCATCTATTTTTTTCTTAATCTGAGCAATGAAGCTGCAGACTTAGAACATAACAGCCATTTAGAAACTGTATGACTTTCCCTAACTGTCTGTAACAGTTTCAAGATAAGTCATTTTAAAAAGAATTACTTTAAATGGAGACTGCTTTAAACCAGACCTTTGTACTTCTTGTTTTTGCTTTTATCTTGGCACAGATGCTTACCCTCTCTCCAGCTTCTTTGTAGAGTTCATTATGCAAAGGCAAAGCAGCTACACTAACATTGTAATTTTGTTTGGCAAGGTGAGCCACAAAACATATGCTGTGTCATGCCTTTTTATTACTGTGCAAGAATTGCCAAAGCAGCCTAAAGGAGGAATCAAGGACACGATCATTGTGAGGAAAAGAGGAAACGGTCCAGTTTTACAACACTCAGGCTTGTAACCACTTGTGGTAGATAGTTTCAGAACTGGTTTAATTTTAAATTATTTTCTTACCAACTGACAACAGCTTTGAAGTGACTGGTGTTTAACACCACCACTTTCTGATCCGCACTGAGTAATTTTTCAGTGCCTGGAGATCCAAGCCCTACCTGTGAAGTGGGCACTGTGTAGGCTGGGACTGCCCCATCCTCTCCCTGCACCAGGAGATGGCACATCTAAAGCCAGCCCAAGCCAATAGAGAAAGAGAGCCTGCTTGAGCAGGCACTGACATCCCTTTTCCACAACAGGGAGGATGGCATGTTGCACCTTATTCTGATCATGCTCCAAGAGCAAAACCTGCACTTCTCAGTCTAGACAACCTGTAATCAGGCAAGGGAAGAGCAGGCAAAGGGAACAATTAATGGGTGTGATCTCAGCCTCTTGCAGCCTGCCTTAAAAACCTCCAAGGACTGGTTTTATGAGTGGGCATCTGTGGGAGCACAGAGGAGTCCCCCCATATCCATGTCTCCTCTGGGGGCCACCCATGCCATGAGTGCCCCACTCCTGCTCCCTTCCCATGCTGTGCTTTCACTTGAAGGGGATAAAGGAAATTATATGGCTGGAAAAGAACCCAAAAGGTAAATTATTTTTAACTTGGTCCCAGATGTGAGCCTCCATGCAGCCCCAGAGCAGGGCTAGGCATGAGCAAGAGGTTTGAGAGGGGAAGAAGGCAGTTTTCACTGTAACGAAAGGTCCTGTTGCAACATCTCCCAAGTACTTTGGTTGCAATTCCTCTGAGCCCATCTGAAACTTTGGAAACAGCTTGAAAGAAGCGGCTGTGCGGAAGGAGGCCTGGTGCCCCCAAGGGGGGCAAACCCCAGGCACAAGTACTGGCTGCCCACCCATCCCACACCTGCTGCCAGTATTCCACCAAGGGTAGGTAGCGCTGGCAGGAAAGGAGAGGGCAGAAGCAAAGGGCACAACTCCCTTCACTGCTCGGTCCCAGATGTGGTAAACCTTCGGAGGAGAAGAGGAAGAGACATTCATATTACAGTGTACAAAAGAGGTAACGAAAGTGTGGCGATGCCAGTCACTCACTGCATGCCACGGAAACACAGGGGCAGCCTCACCCTTTTCGTTGAAGTCAGGGTGTTTGTTGTGTTGAGGGGAGCAGGAACCACCCCAGCCAGACCCCCCCTTGCCTCCAGCCACTGCAGGCTGGCATAGGACAGGGGGACTGGTGGAGGCAGATGAGATGGGGGGTGTTTCTGGGGGTGGTTGCTGATCTGTTAGGCTGAGTCAGGCATGAGACACTTCTACGAGCTGGGAAAACACCCAGAAAGGAGAAGTGGAGATGTTTGCCTCCCCAGTCAGTTTGCTCGCCATTAGTGTTTTCCTACTTCCCTGTCCTAAGTAAACACACTTTTTGTATGTCAGACTTCAAAGAGTGATAACCAGCTTGGGGCAAACGCCTGTGGGAAAGGGACAAGGCAAGAATGCCTTGACAAATGCCCCAGCACCAGGCTTGTTCCCACCCTGCTGGTGGCCAGGCACAGGCTGGAAAGGCAGAGGCTGGTTAAAAGCAATGATGCCTGTGAAGTTCAGATATGCAGGGAGCAATGAACAGGTTTGCAAGTTGGAGCTCAGAGAAGGAGAGCACAGCAACACCAGTGTGCTGGGAATAAAAGACAGGTTTCCTCAGAGACACAAACGAAACCTCGCTGTCCCACTTAGAGCTGCCCTCAACACCACATATGGCAGGTGTCTGAAGCAAGGCAGTAACACTAAACATGTCTCTTCAAAGGACAAAACACGGAAGAAACTTTCCAGCTATCATTTTTTTGTAACTCAGACAAAATGCCAGAGAGGCTTCTTTGATTGGCCTTCCTTTCTACTCCCAGGCGAGGACACGGAAGGGACGCTGGCCCGTGGGACAGGAGATGTGCTGCATGGAGCACCCGTTCTCAGCACATTTGCTCTGACAGCCACCCTGGTCTCTGTGGATTTTGGAAAAAAAAGTTACCACAGTGGAAATCTGTCACATTTAATATCCTGTTGTCTGTGAGATGCAGTCCTTTTGGGAAATTCAGTCCTGGCAGTCAAAAATAAAGCAGCCGTGTGGAAATAGTGAGACAAACAGCTCTGCCCCTGTGCACCCAAGCCAGCATGCCTGGAGTCCTCAAAGTCCAGCCGTACTCAGCCCAGATCAAGTCCATTCCCCACAGGAGAGCTGTTCTGGAAGCTAGCTGGAAATGCATCCCAGCAGAACAGTATCACCCACAGCATTTACCTGCAGTTGATGTGGAGTTACAGTGACATGAGACTTCTCTATGGCTGCACCAGGCTATTTTAAATTCGAGGCAGGCATAAGGCATGTGACAGTACATGTTGTTCATGTGGGGAAACTCTTTCGTTAATATTCACGCCTTGGGACTGGCCTAGGGTAGACAGTTTTTTGAGCATGCAACACATTTAAAATGCAGGCTTGCCTCTAATGCCTGGAACATTGATGCAGCTAAAATCATTGGTTCACCTAAAATCAGACCTTCAAAGAAACCCCATTTCCTCTGAGCACCAACAGACTTACTTGTACGGGTAGAAATATTCTTGATCTTCAGTCACCAAAGGCTAATCTCTCTCAGAGTGAAAGAAAAAGTAAAACCTCAAGAAGCTGCGGGATGTGTGGGAGGTAATTTTTATATCTGAACAGTTATTTGAACCAATACAGTGGTATAAAAACATGTCTCCACCCTCCTTTTGCTCTGGAAACACAGTTTAGAGGATTTCGAGGACACGTGGGTCTCCAGGCCACACTGTCAGTAATTCGTACAGGGTTGGACGCAGAAGTGACACATGTCCGCACGGCCTGCGCTGCTGTCGGAGCCCCCGGGAGCTGCGGGAGGCTGCGGTGCCCGGACTGCAGCAGCGGGCTCCTGCAGCAGCACAGCTGCCCGCCGGCTCGCCGGGCAGGGCTGGTGCTGGGCAGGCCGGGTGTGCAGCCCGTACCCAGGCACGGCAGGGCAGGCAGGGCAGGCAGCCGGGGCAGCAGCCGCGTGCCCCTCACGCCGAGTTGTCTCTGCCTGTGAGTCACAGCCCTGACTCATGAGCTGCTGTGGATTAAGCTGTAATTTGAAGATGTTGCCGCCTACATCTGTCTGCACTGCTCCTCTCCCGGAGGTGGCAGAAACACTCACACAGTCATCTAAAAAATTCGGCCAGACGTGCTAGTTCAAACCCCAGGTGAGGGCAGGTTAGGCTGAGTGAGGAGGCGAGCACACACCTTGCAGCAATAAACCCGGGAAGGAGGTTTCCATCCCACTCAGAGACTGGGAGATGTCTGCCGCTCCCGCCTGCCAGCTCCCGGCCATGGCTCTCACTGGCTCCTGCCATGGCTCTCTCATCTGCCCCCTGCCCAAACCCCTTGCCTGGCCCCAGCACCTCAAGGAAAGGTCTGTTGGCTCACCTCACACACCACGGGGGTCCTCTAGCATCTAAACCCGGGGCAGGTGTTTGTCAAAGGCATGTGTTAACGCCGTAACAATCATGAGCACCATTTCTCTTGCCATTTGTATTGCCTTGGAAATTAGTTATATTGGGACCTAGAAACATTTGCACTGACATATATTTGACTGAAATAGCCAATTAAACTAAGATTGCTTTGATTTAAGTGAAAATTAAGACAAGTGTCAGTACCCAGGATAAGACTGATCAGGATTATTTGTGAACTCCCAGGCACATTTCTGTTGGAAGAGCCAAAATTCTGCACCACGTGCTTATTCTGGCTCTCGATTTTTTCAATTTTTTTTTTCTGGCATTAAACCACCTGTTGGAAGACAAACTGTGCCTTATCCAGCATAAAGGCAGCCAGCACACTTGTCAACAATTTCTGAACAAATGGAAGCATGCACTTGTACAGGATCAGCACTTTGCACCAGGAAGCCACCGTGTTTGTGATATTTCGTTGGAAGCCATAAAGCCAGATTTTTTCTTCTATCAGTAGCTCACGTGTGCAATGCCTTAACTAAAATGGTTTAACCTCGGCCCTTTGATTACAGCAGCATAACCCCTTCCCACAGGCCAGTCCTCAGCTTTGGGTTAGTCATTGCTTTTGGTTTACACATAGGAATTGTATTTGATGCGGGAGCAGATAAGCAATGCATCTGCTCAGTCATATTTCCCCAGCGTCTCTCCCTTTGTTCTTTTGCCTTTTATCTGCTGAGTTCTCTCTGCAGAGATCCCTGCCCTTGCCCTGCCGCTTTTCCCTTATTTTCTAAGCTTGCCCTTGCCCGCCTCTGCTTCTGCAGGAAAACAACCAGCCACTCGCATTTAGCAATGCCCTCGCTATTTACTGATGTCAGTTCCCCCGCTCAGAATTAATTTCCCCTTTGTTTGCCTTAGCTAGAAAGGGCTGTGAAATTTGCAACAGCTTCTCCCTAAATGAGAATAGGGAAGAGAGAAACTCTGCATCCCTGCACGTGGCAGCGCCGGTCATCCCACGCCGCTCCCTTCCCTGCCCGCAGCTCTCCCACACTCGAGGTAGGGGTGTGCGATGGGGCGTGCTGTGCATGCTGAGTCACCGCCTGGGGTTAACACACCGGCCTTGCTACAGCAAAGACCCATTAGTGGAACAAAAGCGATGCTGACAGTTCCCAGTGCACAGCTCACGCTGATTAAAGGCCAGCTTGTGTCTCCGGGGGAGGAGGGCAAGAAGGGTGCCCGGGGCAGCCGCAGCGCTGACTCAGCCAGAATTGCCCCCCTCAGCCCTTCTGTGGGTACACGGAAGCTTCCTTGGCACCTGTGCCAGTTCTACAGCATGTAGGTCTGGTGCCTTCAGGAGCAGCCCCAGGATGGGCTGGAGCTGGACAAGACGAGGCAGGCAGGGAAAGAGATGCTCCTGCCCATGCTGCGCACAGCAGGTGTCCCAGCTGGGACACATTTGCTTGCTGGAGTAGTCTGCAAAAGAAGTTGCTATAGGCATGAATATTTAAATTTCCTTCCAATGGGTATCAAGCCAAATTCCACATCTCAGTTCCAGGGTGAATCAGGATGATCAGACACGCTGCTTCACAGAACAGAAATGTAGAGGTGAGACCAAATGCCAATGCCTTCCTCCAGAGGGGACGGAGTGCCTGGCCACTGCAGATGTGGTGCTATTCTAGCTACTAATTCAGCAGAAAGGGAGGAGGAATCATAGCCCTGCAGGCTATTGGGTTTTTTTCATCTTTGCTTGGAGGGCTTACCTGGCAAAGCTGTTCCCTAAGGTCAGCAAGTTAGTGAACAGTGTCTGTTGAACAGACAACCTGTGACTCTTTTGCAAAGCTCCTCTGCTGGGTGAACATGACTTGTCTCTGTGAAATACTGCTATTCCCTTGGGAATATGTGCTCTGAGAATGGGACAGGAAAGAAAGAGGCAGCTAGACCTTCCCACCTTCTGGGATCTGCTTAAAAAAGGGCAGGGAAGTGTGTTTAAATTTTCTTTTCTTTTTCTCTGGGCCAGCTAGACTGGTCCTGGGCCCTAGCTGGATGGCACTGTATGCCTGGGTAGTGCATCCTGGGATAAGTATCCCAGTGTGGTCCTCCAGCATTGCCCAGCACCCCGCTCCCCCCTGGCAGGACTGCACTGCTGCAGCTGGTCTCTTCAGGTGCATTGCACCAGTGCTGGCTTTCCAGAGCAGCCTTCCCCAAGCCACAGTTTGCTTTGGTTGTGCCCCAGCTCGGCAGCCCTGCAGCAGGCAGCAGAAGCGTGACGTGCAGACAGGCTTCAGCAAGCCGTGCCTGACACTAGATCCAATGCCTGGAGAAAAATGTCCTAATCCTGCCAGGTTTGCTCCTTACTGGCACCCACGTGAGCTAATCCTTCCCAGTGTGTACCCAACCCTCCTGTTTCCTTCCCTGGGAAAGCTGTCAGCCTTCTTACCTGGCAGCATTGCACTGGGCGGCGGAGCTGCCACCCATGGGGAGACCGGGAGCCACCCCTGCCATGACCTGGGCTTCCAGGCTGCAGAGATGGGCCAGCACCGGGGGCTGCCCTGGCTCACACCTCAGCGGCTTCCTCTGCAAACCTAACAGACGCTCACAGCAAAGAAACAGAAACCAAACAGAAAAATGAGGCATCTGCAGAAATGCTTTATTGGTGGACTGTTGCTGGGTACTGCTGGTTCTGTTGGGGCTCCCTGTTCCTGTCGGGATCTACCTTTGCTGCTGTTTGCAGCCTCCTCAAGCTGCCTCTCCAGTACGAAAGCACACAGCGATCACGGCGGTGATCCCTGGGGATATTACTGCACGATGGGAAAAGCAGCTGCAACAGTGGTTGGGCGTGATGCTGAAGAAGTCATCTTCCTACTGTGTCCTTAATACAAATACTCTTATGGAAAATGAATCAGCCCTCTTTGGGCTTTTTTCCAGAGGCACTTCTGACTAATTTTGTCCAAAACAGCCAGGCTGACCCTGCACAGCAGTGTGACGGTGGCAGACAGGACCTGCTCACGTTTGGGTGGAGGCAGGGAAAAACTGTTTTGCAGGCCTGCCCAAAAAATCCTCAGGCTGACTCTGCCAAAACCCACACCAAACATATGGTAAATGAAATCGCTGGCAGGGAGCTGGCTTGGACGGCAGGAGTGTTTCAGCACTGTGGACTGCTTGTTAGCTGGCCTGCATTGTATTTATGCTGCTTTAAGCAGCTCCATATTTAAGGAAGAGAAGGCAAAGGAGAGGGCAATGCCAATTTTTTGGGTGTACTTTTGATGCCTCTCCATGCACATTATTTTTCTGACGATGTTAGTATGGTCACAGTGCTTGTCCCATCCTGTGGTTAAGAGCATACCAGCATCACAGAAGGTTTCACCTCCTCATATGGCAACAGTCTCCTGTTGAAAAGCAGACAGAAGGGTTCTTCTCTCTTGGAACAGGGACTTTGCCTATTTCACCATATGAATGTCCTGTACATTTCATGGAGCTGATGAAATCACGTACAGATGGGATCCATCTTAACAAAGGCTGTTATTCGCAGGGCAGGTTTCTCTGTGGCATATCTTGGGCTGTATCCCAGCTTGCACAGCCATATCAACCAAATGCATCCACAGAGCCAGGCAAATTTCTGAGAGGATACCAGATGCAGAGATGCTGTGCACCTGCTGCTGTGAGCAGCATGACTTACTTGAGCAGTGGTTTGGCCCCTCTGGAAATCTGAGCCTTGGAGTCATGGCAATAAACACACCACTCCTCACATGACAGCCTTTAAAAGGATTCAGGTACCAGATACCATTTCCAGGATGCTGCCAGGTGCTGTGGAGAAAGCATGGCAGAGCAGCAAGACCATAAGAAAGAGGTGCCTGATGTCTTCTGAAATTTGACAGGCTGCCATAACAACAGCTTTGGTGGCTACAGCTACTAAAGGAGGATGGAAATAGAGCAGACAAATAGCAGCTCCTTTTCTTGAGTCTGGGGTGTCATTTTTCCTCCTGGAGCTAGAGTGATGGAGTGCCAGGGGCAGAGCTCACCTCCACCTTCATGGGCAGTTTACCACCACCCTTTGCATGCTGTGGCTTGGAGCTCACCCATTCCCCAGCCGTACCCCATCTCTTAGCTTCTCCTATCTCTCTGCAGGCTATGGAATCCTGACTATTGCACTGGCAAGGGGCCTTTTCAAGAGAAAGCAGGGGGACAGACACTTCAGAGCTGCTGTCCTGCTCCTGACTCCATGGGCACACCTTTCTGGGGCTGAGTGATCATCTAAGTCAACGGAATGACCAAATCCCACATAATCTGTTTGTTCAATAACCCGATCTGGACAAGGAAAATCAAAGTTTTAGAGCAAACTTTTGGGCACAATCCAGCCCAAACTTGCATCAATAAACCCTTCCCCCTGCTTTTCCTTTCTTGATGTGCATTCAGCACTCAGCAGTACCTTAGAAACATCTCACTATCTGCCTATGCTCAAAAGGACAAAAAACAACAACAAAAGGAAATATATAGAGGGATGACTTAAGAGAGTTTGGAAATTGCTTCCCATACAAAACACTCCTTTAGTCACAGGCACAAAAAAACATCAAAATTCCCTGCCTCTAATGTAAACAACAGAAAGAAAAAGTCATCTGGAAGGACAAGATGATTCATACTGAGGACCTGACTCGTAATATTCATCTGTGTTGAAATTGCCTCTGCAAGATGACTGCATGTGAAAGCAGCACCAGCGAAATCCCAGCTTCTGCCACGAGAAGTATCATTAGCGGCGAACTGGTGTGGTGAGACTCCAGTGGCACAACCCTTGCTCGGGTGAGTAATCGTGAGCCATCCGACCAGTCCCAGCTAAAACAGCACTGTCATTCAGGTAAAACTGCTTTACGTAAGGGCACCTGCAGCAGACTGGAGCATGCTCAGGCTTTGCAGCCCTCTTCAACAGCAAAATAGAAGGGTTTTTTCTTGGCCTTGCAAAAATTCCTGCTGAGGGCTTCCTTATAAAGATGCTGCTCAAGCTGAATGCTTGAGGAAGACTGGAAAATTTGGCCAGTCTTTTCCTTTATGTTAATTGCCCTGAGCCAAGCAGTAACAGGGCAAAAAAGGCCATGCTGACTTTATGCATTGTTAGGAGATACCTTCCCCTGCACATTTGAATCTGTTTACTTAATCTTCCAGGCCTTTACCCATGAATATTAAATTCCTTGATCACTATGCATTAGGAGTCATCTTCACACCATCTGTTTGTATTTGTCATCTAACCCTTGTAAATAATAAAATGTACTTTTTGTTCTCAAGTTCATGGATCCTAGCAGGAGATCAATTACTGTTGAGGAAAAGTACTGTGTGAAACTACTGGCAGTGACAGAACTCTTCTTTAGCCCCCCATCTTGCCTCTATACAGTAATTAAATGAAGGCCAGGATCTGGCCCAAAGAGCGATGCTTAGCTTCCATGGTTTCTTTGAAGGGCCAGAAGAGATGATGGAGGGCTCTACATCTCTGAAAGTGATGCAGGCACTCTTGCCTATGCTTCTAAAAGAAGGCAATGTCAGAAGAGAAGGCTGCACTTCAGGGGAGCAGCCTTTCTGAGAGGCATGCCAACAAGAACTAGCTGCTCTGCTCAGGCAAAAATGTAACTGGGGTTGGCAGGAATGGCTGTGGCTGTTTAACGGGGTGGCCTGGGTAGCTGGCCTGGGCAAACTTCCGAAGAGGTACTGGCAGGGAAGAAACATCTGAGGAAGAAACAGGTAAATGAGCAGATACACAATGTTTCTCTCACACCTGGGAGTGCCATTAAAGAAGTGAAATTGTCACCCATCAGCTGAGAGGTAAAGTTCAGAGAAGGCTAGGCAAATATCAAGGGAAACAGTGATAAAGTGCAGTTGTTACAATATGAAATTAATCCTTAGAGGGAGCCCTGCCTGAAAATGTGATTAGATCATGCAATGAGAACAGCCTTGACACACATTACCAAGGTTCAATTTCAACTTTATCAACACAGATAAATGTGTGCATCCCTAGGACAGCAGACCCATGAGTAAGAAAAAACGTGTCATGGTTGAAGACCTCTGTGGACAACAAAAGCTGGCTGGTGAGCACACCTCATGGGCACAGTGCCTTGGGGAGCCAGTCAGAGACATACTTTGCAGCACACTCACAATGATTTACATCCCCTAAGGATTTGTCTCTCTGTGCTCCTATAAATTATCCTATATGCCAGGCAACTATCAATAAGCACTCAAATTGTTACCGTCCAGTTAAAACCTAATGTAGTTGGTTAAAGAAGGGATCATTTAGGAGATTAAATGGAATCATATTATTTTTATCTGACATGTTGGTAGCAACAAATTTAGGCAAGAGAATGGTTGTCAAATATTTGTTTAACTGGAAGAGTTATCTGGGCTTGGACAAGATACCACTTGCCACTGTGCTCAGCCTTGCAAACATCCCACACCAGGAGGTTACCAATTAAGTGAAAGACAATATAACTTGTTAATTGTTAGAGCCTTATGACCTTAGACTTTGCCCAGGTATTTAATAACACCATCTGCTGTCTAGGTCTGCAATACTATTATTTTTACATGAGGATTACTCTTCTTTCTCCACGAAAAAGGTTGCAATAACAGTGCTAAATGAGAGCAGAGCAGCATGGTATTTAAACCCAACTGTCCAAGTAAAGTATACAGGAGGTACAGCTCACCCAAAATATCCCAGATGCATTGTCTTGAAGCTGGAAATCTTGATGTGCTGGAGGCTGAGGGCTTGTGATCCAGCCTTGTGGACTGCACTTGGGAAAAACCTTGTCTTGCCTGAGAACAAGCTGGGAGTGAAATGCACTCTGGTGCAGGCTGCCAGTCACTTTGCTCTTTCTGTCACCGTTGCTGTTTCCTTCACCAAAACAACAGCAATGGTCCAAAGGCCACCATTTAGGAATCACTGTGCCTTCAGATCTTTTTCTCTTTGATCACATGTTTTTAAAGCATGTGCATTTAACATCAAA
Source organism: Coloeus monedula (assembly GCF_965178545.1). Taxonomy (NCBI): domain Eukaryota; kingdom Metazoa; phylum Chordata; class Aves; order Passeriformes; family Corvidae; genus Coloeus; species Coloeus monedula. The sequence goes on along the minus strand of NC_138782.1, from coordinate 47,785,527 downwards.
TAATCACATTTATCAGGTTTTCCAATCCTCTTCTTGCTGATAGTGATGTGATTTTTTTGCTTTGGCTTCTTAGGGAATTTAGGGGAGGGAAGAAAAGAGTGAATTTCTCTCAGCTGGTGTCTTCTGGCCAGTGTTTCCATGGGATTTCATGTAAAGCCATTCCCAGTGCACTGGAAACCTGAACCTACTGGATTCGGTGACAAAAGTCCTAACAACTGAGATGAGCCAGTTTCTCACTCTGGAATGTTGTAATTTTTGTGCAAATAGTCTTTTCCTCCAAATAAAGAGAAGCTGAAACCTGGTAGCTGGTGAGCTGCCAGATGAAGGAGGAAGCATTAGAGGTGTGAACACCAAAGTGCTCCAAAAAACAAGGCCAAGAGAAAGAGCCCAGAGTATACTTTAAATTTAAAAGTGCACATTTGTAATGTTTTGGGTTTTTTAAATGTTTTTATTTTGCTTACTGCTTATTGGTGTATGTTTGAGGAATAAAACAATCATGAATCCTCCACACTCCCCAGCTTAATTCCTATATGAAACCTAGGAGGTGGAGAGCTTTACTTGGCACTCTGTTGCAAGAAAGAGGTCAAATATGAAACTGAACATATGAATGTAATTAGGAGGGTATGTAAAATATGGGGGCTGGATGTCTTAACAGTGTCCAAAGCAGGCATGTCTTGACATGCCATTGGTTGAAAAGGATTTTAAGTATTCCAGTCTGTCGGACAGTGTATCTGATTACATCTGAAAAGAGTTTCTTAGTCTTTTGCTCATACGATTTTTCTCATATTTCAAGTGGAGAAGTTTGATTCTGAAAGCCTAGTGTGCAGAAACATTCACATCTTTTTGAGGTATGTGAAACAATATCTTTTTATTATCAATACTAGTTCTGGAAGAAGATGTGAAAAAGTCCAGATTCTTCCCACTTGCCCTGTATCCATTCTGAGGCAAAGAAAGTTCTAAGGACATTTATGTATGCTACCTGGAGATGCATATAGCAGACTGTGATGGGATTTTTTATCAATTTGTAAACAGAGAAACTGGTATTTTCATATCATATACAGTTGAGTAGAATTTCTTGCTGTTATTTCACAAATTACAAAGGAATAGCTAAAATCTGTGCCAAAAGTACGCACAAAAATCTATCTCTACTCTTTGCCTGTGATTTACATTTTCTTTTAAACCTTTCCAAGTGAAGCAGTAGGCAAAACCCCCGGCAACTAGAAGCATGTGCAAGGATGCAGAAAGCTTTAGAATATGTTTCCACACCCTGCTGACCTATTCATCAAAAAGTCTGCCAAAACACGTAACTCTTAGTCTAAAACAAAATTCACAAGAAAGGGGCTCTCTTGCATTAACCTACTTCTTTCCAGGTTCTGTGCGACTGCAGGATCTCCCAGAGGAAGAGGAGCTGAGCCCATTATGTGACTTTCCTGTCCTCCCTAGGAGTTTTCCCAGCTCCTTGGCACAGGGGGACACTGGCAGGAGTGACCCTCCTTCAGCTCTGATGGTGGGCCAGGCTGGGACTCTGAGCTAAGCCAAGCAGAGGCAGGAGTGAGCTGTCAGCTGCAGGACTGCTTGACGTCATGTTAAGCGGTCCTCACTCATCACCTCAGGCCAAATGCCACTCTAGTGAAAATTCAGTGTCTTAGCAGAGCTGCCCTCAGCAGGAACTATGATTGCCCTGTGATCATTGGCTTACTGAGGTTGGGAGTGGTGAGTGATACTAGGTTTAGATGTGCCTGACTTCTTTTCCCAGCTCTCTCTCCATTTGAATCACCATCCTGGTTTATGAGCATGGTGCATTCCTAGGATAAGGTTCTCACAATCCCAGAGAGCATCTGTGGGGCCATAAACTTGACAGCAATGGCTTCAAATGGAAAGTAGGCCCCCTTACTGAAGTAGACAAGGGAGTATCTTCCTCACCTCATACCTGCATTGCATGTACCAATTTTTGAGATTTTAATACAAGCTCCCATTTTATTTACACACACACACACATGTTTTTTATTCTAGTTTTGTACCCATTAGACATAGGCCCAATAAGAACAACAAAGGAAAAATCGTGCTGATAGGTAAATTTTTTTTTAGAGCTACTGAGTGATAAGGACACCCCTCTGCAGTGGAGAAGTCCTGTGCAGGGGTTTCCCCACATTGTCATTATTGGTGATGGAGGCAGGGCTGTCATCTTGCTCTACAGGATAAGGAGCCCAGCCTCTAAGCTCCTCAGGTCCTGGCAGGAAATCAGACCCATCTCCAGAGTGGCCCTGTGCCCCTGGGAAGCCCTGCTGGTCCATGTGTCCCTCCCTCCTCCTCAGTGTGCACTCTGGCAGCATGGGGAGGGTTGTCACAGCTGTTGATGGGTGATGGGAGGACACCTGTAGGTGCAGCATGAGGGGCTTCTGCAGCAGCTCCAAAGTGATGCTGCTGCTGAGGTCCCTTCCCAGCCACCCATCCTGACCTGCTCCCTTTTGCCCCAGAAGCACCCCTGGCACAGCAGGATGGTGGCACCGTGGCAGGTTGCACTGCAGCTGGTTGGTGCTGCCAGATTTGCTCCAGCAGCCACACAACCAAAATGCCAAGGGCAGCGCTGGCAGAACTGAGAGCTGGGGTGGGGGAGAGCGGGACCACTTCTTCTGATGACAGCACTAACTCATTGTGCCCACCAAAGCAGAGCTGCAGGTGTGCTGCATGCTCTCCTCTGGTAGCTCATGCAGCTCACGCCCAAGGCCATCTGGATCAAAGACAGGATGAGACAGTGCTCCGGAAACCAGGGCCAAGCTCCTCTCTTCAGCATGGTGCTCTGGGGTGGTGATTTGGTCTGCTATTATGTAAGACTTAACAAAAGCTGTATAACAAAACTATTTTAAGTAAGAATGTTAATTGAAGGCTGAGTCAGGCTGCAGCTAAAGCAGAGATGTTTTTGAGAGGCTTGTACTCTTTTTCATTTGGTCTGTATTTTTTCCACTTAATTACAATGTGTGTGGAACAGCAGTTAGCAATAATAGTAACTGGCAAAGGGAAAATGGATGATCAAAATGATCATCCTCTTGCCTCTGGATCAGCCACTGAAACCCATCCCAGATCTGCAATATTCAAAAGTCATTCACCTCTGAGGCTGCATGAGGCATACGGAAGTGCAAGCAGACCATGAAGCAAAGAGGCAGCTGCTTGGTGCTCCTTATCATGATGGACTGCATGTGGAAACTGGTGAGACGTGTTGGGGGAGGCTTGTCGAGGTATGCCTGTCTGACACCTTCCAAGAGCACATACAAGACCCCTGAATCAGCAGCAAGTGCAGCTGTGCAAGCAGCCCCTGCAGCTGCCCTAGCAAGCTCACTGGCATGGCCATTCCTCAAGCGAGATGCGAGGCCCTTCGCAGGACCCATTATGGAAATGACTGGTCCTCATCCACTCCTATTTGGGAGACTAAGCGATACGCAAGTCCCAGCCTTTGGCAAGTACCTTTAATGACTGGAATGTGCAGGATGAGACTGAGTTTAATTGCCAGTTCCAGCACAGGTCTACCAGTTATTAATGTTGCTGGTGTTCTTTTAATCGAATAGGAACTCAACTGTACTTCCTAGCAGGCACCTCCTTCTGGAGCTCAGCATGAGCAGAAGGGATGTGGGTGCCTAGAAATGGGATGTGTATGATTTTTTTGGCTGAAAGTACACATGCATAGAATGAAGTAATGCAATACAACTCTGCTGTTTAAATTTACAAATACATCATTAATGCCTAAACTTGAAAGTATTGCTCCTCAGCATTGCTACACAGTAGTATACTACTCGTATGACAGAATGTACAAGAAGACAAAAATATCCTTTTTTACTTGTTTTTACTTAGCATATTAGACTGCAGTCAGCAAAAAGATAAGGCTATGGGCTGAAGCACAGAGAGGAACATTTCCTCCCTGCTCTGACTGCCCAGAATGCTCCCTAAGGGTTTTCCAGCAGAGGAGGGGCACTGCCTGAACATCAGAAGGAGAGAAAGGGAAAGAATGAGAGGAAGTGCTGGGAGGCCAAAACCAAATTTTGTCTGCATTTTGTGTTTTCTCAGATTTGGGCACACTTCTGTTGACTCTGGTCTCATTGTAAAATTGAAATAGTATAGCTGAAATGACTAGCAGAAACAGTACCCCAACAATATCTCAGTGTACCTGGAACAAACCAAGGCTGCAGCCTAATGAACCATTCTGCAACCTTTGCATGCCAATGATCAAAATTCCTCCTGATGGAAGACTGGGCTGTTCAAGGGACTCTCCTGTAGGAGCTGCCCACTGCTCCCTGTATTAGAGTCCTTCCCCTAAAGAGCAACCCCCTTGAGGTGGGGGGGATGGGGGAGCATAGGAAGGGCACCAGCATAGTGCGTCTTGCTGCCAAGCAAGGTGGGCATGTCTGTTTTGCTACCCAGTGTTTGGTAGCTATACAATCCTAGCAATTGCTATGGAATCAGAGAGGGAATCCATCTCCCCTTTTGTCTCCCCCGAGTGTTTTTGAACTAGCTGATCTGTGTGGAGGCCAAACCCATTGGCACCTGCACTCCAAAGCCCCCAGCCCCTCCAGGTGTCTGTGCCCTGCAGGGAGGACAAGACAACTGTTGCTGTGTGAGTAGAAAAATGGGATCACGAAATGGCCAGCACTGCCAGGAAGCCCAGAGATCAGCAGCAGCACTGTCTCCCTTCAGCTGGGCTGCCTGCCCCACTGGTGGTGGTCCTGTCCTGCCCCAAACTGTGGGGCCACCAGCCATCGAGGCAGGGAGACTTTTGGGACAGCGAGTTCTTCTGGCAGGCCCGGGAGGTGATTTGCCAGCTGGAGCTGTCAGCAAGCGCCAGTTTGCTGCTTCAGGGGGATGTTTGGGTAATGCAGGAACTCCCATGTTGGAAACAGCATTAATAGCCCTGGCCCACACTTTGAGGTCTGGTCCTTGGTTTTGACTTTTATTTTGTGTGAGGACCCTACTGCCAACTCCAACAAGCAGGGAAAAAGCATTTCCCAGCCTGAACTCCCTAGCCCATCTGAGAAAGCCCTTGGTGCAGCCTCCTTGGGACTCCTCTTTGTGCTTTGCTCAGGCACAGCAGCACTTCACACATGCAGAAAGGGAAGCTCTGCCCCTCTGCAGCTATTCGGGGCTCTGCAAGCTGCATCGACATGGGCTCAGGGGAATGAAGCACAGACAAGGAATACAACTATCCAGGAGCCTAAAAAGAGGAGCTTTAAAGCCCTCTGTAATTTTTTCAACAGACGATCTGTTTCTGCTCTTATTTTGTAACGTTTCCTGTGGAGTCCTCGCCCCTGTCCAATTTTCTGAGGGTATTTGGAAGCCTGTCGACTCCCGCACAGAAGGCAGGGAGCAGAGCCAGCGCGGTGTCACGGAGGGGTCACTGCTTCCTGGGCTTCCTGTTTATTTTGGGAAGGGGTCACCCGGCCAGCCGGCCGCTCTGCCTGCGCCCCGGGAAGCCCCCGGCCACCACATTCCTGCCCCCCTCGCCCGTGGCTGCAGACAATTGCTGACTGTGGCTCGAAATGCAGAGCACCAAGGCGGGGTGTAAATGGGATAACCCGACATGCCTATTTACTCAGCCTGGGGATAAGGGGCGGAAGCTTTTCCACATCAATTGTCCTTTCTTCTGATATCTGGAAGTGTCTCTCTGAAGTTTTTCTCTTAGGAGGGTAGTAACCTCTGAATTTCTCAAGTATTTCATGATCTTTTCCTTGCTGCTTTTTTTCTACTTCTACTTGAAAAGAGGGCGTAAAGTCAACTGCACTGTTAAAAACAGAATTGTCTCCTTTTTTAAAGAAAGCATGCAAATTTTGCTCCAAACTGCCTAGAGCAGAGCCCACCAATGGAGCAGAAGCTGTAGCACCCAGGCTCTTGCTCACAGTTCGAGTCCGTGGTAACTAGCCCTGCCCAAGCTGTCTACAGCGAAGCATTGGAACAGAATAGCAGCACACATCACATCTCCGCGTTTCGTGACACATCCGTGAATTAATGGTAAACGACTGTCCTGTTGCTGTTTCCTTTTCTAGGCAGGCTCTGCTTAGGTGCCTCGCAGCTCTTCAGAAGTTAACACCAAACAGCAACCTTCAAGGAGTTAATAAAAGGCCCCATGTATGGCAAATATCAGACAGAGTAGGTGCTCGAGTCCCTCTCAATCTTCTGGCACGTCCTGCCTCACATTGAGCTAGTGCAGTGACCTCTCTCCGGCCTCAGTGGAATATTTTTGTGCCAGTGGCTCTGTCAGCTCCTGCCATCGGCAGTCAGCTCCAGGCTGCAGGGCAGCCATCAGCACGCTACTGACGAGCAGCTCTTGGGGAAGCGCGCTCTCAGCCTGCAAGCCCATAAGTGCACACAGCTTTACATTCATAGTGATGCTCCTGTGAATAAAGTTGTAACTGGTTGTAAACATCTGCAGGATCCTGTCCAAAGCCTATTTGGACATCAGTGCCTGATGACACTCTCATTTGCATCAGTAACTTTTTTTCCCCTATAGCACTAGATTAAACATTGTTGGCCAAGAATCACCTGCATCTGACTAAATCCAAAACTCCAAGGACTATTCCCAGCTTCTCCTCTCCCAATTCTGGGAGAGCCACCTCCACAATTCATTATGGATCAGTGAAGGAGAGGTGGTAGCACCCTTCAGCATAACTGCCCTTCCTATCTTGCCTCTGACCATTTTGATATTACCCATTAGGACTTCAGCCACAACAGAAGGATGCAAATAAGAGCCGTGAAGGAAGTGGTGCTTATCTGCTGGAGAAGGACATGAGACAGTCCTCAATCAGAAGGGAAAGAAGAATACTGAGGGCAGAGGGGAGCAGGTGAGGAGCACTGGTTTGGACACAGAAGGAAGGGGAAGCCCCATGGGGGATAGGTATGTGGGTGAAGTGCAGGCTGGGGGCGCAGTTCTGGGACGAGGGTCTGCGTGCAATCACTGCTGCCAGTGCAGAGGATAGGTGGGAAAGGATATAAGACCCTGCAGGAAGGAAGAGAAAGAAACACAGCATGATCTCAGTGTGGCTCACTGACAAAAGCAAAAAAACACATGGTGAGAAAGCGCATGGCATTGATGTGGGGGTGGCAAACACAATTCACCTCAAAGAGCTGCCCCACTCCAACCTCTCCTCTCCCCTCCTTCCCTCACCCATGACACTGGGCACACCAGAACAAGACAAAAGCCTTCCACACTGTGCTGGACCCTCATCCATGCCACCATGGTGCTCCTTGGTCAGGGACTGCCCCAGACCTTCACAGCCTTGCACCCCATAAGACATTGTCCAACGCTCACTGCTCCTATCTATATCCTTGGTGTGTTGCAGCAAGGGGCGTTTCACAGAGATCGGGCACAAAGGGATGGTTTCTGTTTCAAAAAAGAGAAAAAAAGAACAAGAGACAAATGCATTATTTGTTCAATTCCTGTGCAGTTACTGCTGTAACAGTCAGCAGCTTTGAGCTATTTTTTTTTTTGTGATTTGATACATAAACCACATTTCCTATGTAGCACTGCCACTATTTTTTATCAGCTTTTTGACATTGAGCTTGGTAACATGATTTTGTTGGGTTTTTTTTTCATTTTCCACCAGAATGAATTCAAAGGCAGCGAATGCAGCAAAACCAGAATACTGCTCATCTTGACTTTTCCATGCAGCTAGTTTTCATTAAAAAAACAGGAAAATAAATACAGATCACATTTTCTGTCCTGCAGTTAAAAGCCTGCCACAGCTCAAAGCTTTGCTTTCTTCTTACCCTGCAGCCTCGCTCAGCTAGCACTCCAGCTCTGCTCATGATCTGAAATGCGCAAACACACTGTTTCTTGGCTTTCCACCAGTATATATAAATATATGTAATTTTTTCCTTCGGAGAACCTGGAGGCTAAAGCAAGAGGGCAAAGGAGTACGTGACTAAAACATCCAAACTTCCTCTTTCATAAGCCATCACATGATGAAGTGCAATTACAATTCCTGCCTTGTCCCTGCCAATTGCAGGCGCATTGCCTCACCCGAGAAACCCTGCTTCTTCTCTCCCCCCCCCTCCCGTGTGTGTGTGTGTGTGTGGAGGCAGCGATCGCTGCAGCCGGCTTGGCGAGGCTCCAGCTTCGGGCTGGAGAAAGAGGGCAGTGGGTGGAAGACGAAAACAAAGATCTGTTTACTTAGCTTGCATGGATAAATCGTCTTTCCAGCCGGGGAGGGGAGGAGGGAAGAGACACAGCTTTAAAGGACTTTGATGCAATGTGAAAGGAGGGCTGCTCGGGAAAAGCAAGCCGATGTTAACCCTTGGCTCTCCGGGAACACGGCGGGGCCACGGCGGGGCTACCCCCTTCTTGTTCCTGCCCACCGGCCCCAGCGGGCCGCCGCAGGGCTGCTAGGAGCTGTGAGGGCTCCGGGGGCAGCTCCCGAGGTAGCAGCCCTGAGCGCCGCAACGACGTGCAGGGCTGGGCTGGGGGCCGGGGCGGGCTTTTATTTCGCTTATGTACAGCCCGGCGCCTCCAGGACGCCCAGCCGGCCATGCAGTTGCAAAGTCACCCGACCTGGCACGGGGGCCGGCGCTGCAGCCAGCTCCAGGAGGAGAAGGATGCCGTGGTAGGGGGAAGCAACCCCCCCGCAGCCCCGGGGCGCACGGGCGGCCGCGACACCCAGTCCCCGGCCCCGGCGGGCGGCGCGGGAGCGACCGCGGGGCGAGAGGGGAGCGGCTCTGCCCCCGGTGCTCGCCTCACGCCCCCGGCAGCCCGGCCGAGCAAGAGCAGCGAAGCGACGGCGCTGGTGGCGGGGCCAGCCCCGCAGCACCGTCGGGCGGCCCCCAGCCGCGGGGAGCCACCTCCCGGCGGCGGCGACGGACGTCAGAGCTTCCCCAGCCCCGGCCGGCCCCCGCCTCCCGCCTTCCTTCCCTCCCTCCCCCGTAACCTACATAACGCCGTGGGAAGGGCGGCTCGAGCACGGCTGTCGAGGGGAGCAGCCTTCGCCGTGTTCACCCTGCATGGGCAAAGGCGTGCAGCCGACCGTACGTGCCGGGATGCGCCCGGTGAGGGGTTGCTTCACCTCCCGTGGCACACGAGGAGAGCGAACACCCTCTTTTGCTCCCTCCCTTGCCCCCACCTCGTGTTTCAGTGAGGATGCAGGTGGCGGATAAACGATTCACAGTGTGGAAGGGGGTCGGGGAAACAGGTTTTTCTTTTTTGGGAACGAGACGGCTTTTGCTTAGTCTGTGTGAATTTCACTAATCTGCATTAGAGAACTGCTGGTTTGTGGTTTAAAATGACAGGAAATCTAGAACGTCCTATTTCCTGTGCACAATGACAACAGTTAAGAAAAAAAAAAAGCTGGGTAATCGTTGTATTTATTTCTAATGGTGCCTCCTGCTCCGGCGGGGAGAACAAAGCCGGGCACTGCTCGGCGGGGCGCCAGCCCCTGCCCGGAGGTGGCGATGACCGGCCCGGCGGGGGGGACCCCGCAGCTGCGGGGCGCGCCCGGAGCGCCGCCCGTGCCCAAGGTCACAGGGCGAGCGGGGCGGGGGACAGGAGGGGGGACACCGAGCCCCGCACTGCGGGAGACGCCCCATGCCCCGCTGCGCCCACGGGTGGGAGGTTTCAGCAAAGCCCCTCGGCGTGGAGGGAAATAGTAATACACCCAACAATCATAAAAATAACATCAGAAAAGAAGGAGGGAGCTGCAGCGCGCCCCCGCCCCTCGCCTTGTCCCTCTCCGCTCCCACAGCCCTCCCCGGGGGCGAGACGGGGCGGGGGCGCGGCGGCCCCCCGGCGGCAGGAGGAACCCCCGGTGCCGCTGGCGGTGCCGGTGGCGGGGGCGCGGGCAGGGGCCGAGGCTGGGATCGCGGCGGCGGCGGCGGGGCGGGGGCGCTCATCGCGCAGGCGCGGCCGGCACTGTCGAAGAATCGAGGCGGCGGCGCGCAGAGGCGGCGGTGGCGGCTGGAGCCCGGCACGGCACGGCGCCGCCGCCAGCCCCGGCCCCGGCCCCGGCCCCCGTGGCAGTCCCCGCCCCGCCCGCCCCGCCGCCCCGCGCCGCCCCGTAGTAGCCAGAGAGCGGGGGAGCCGTGCGGGCGGCAGCGGCCGCAGCCCTGCGCCAGCCGCGCGGCGGAGATGCGCGTCCCCGCCGCCCTGTGAGCGCCGCCGGCGGAGACGGCGAGGGGAGCGGCGTTCCCCGCAGCGGCTCTGCCTGCCGGGGCGCCCGTCGCGCCCCACTCCAGCGCACGGAAGAGGAAGGCGAGGGGGAGGGGGCCCGGCGGACGGTCCCGCTGCGGCCGCGGCTCCCGAGCCTGCCCGTCGGGACTCCGGTGACGAGGGGCGGAGGAAGCAGCGGCCGGAGCCGGAGCGGGGGGCGCTCGCCGCTGCCCCGGGGCCGGGACATGTCGTCGGCGGCGGTGGCGGCTGCTTCTCGCAGGCAGTCGTGCTACCTGTGCGATCTGCCCCGCATGCCCTGGGCCATGATCTGGGACTTCACCGAGCCCGTCTGCCGGGGCTGCGTCAACTACGAGGGCGCGGACCGCGTGGAGTTCGTCATCGACACGGCGCGGCAGCTGAAGCGGGCGCACGGCTGCTTTCCCGAGGGCCGGGCCCCGCCACCGCCCCACGCCAAGCAGCCTCCGCTCTCTGCCAAGGAGCTCCTGGCGCAGCAGCAGCAGCTCGGCCACCCCTCGGCGGCGGAGGCGGCGGCGCGGCCCCCGCCGCAGCCCCTGGAGCGCTACTCGCTGGCGGCCGAGCGGCCGCCGCCCCGCCTGGGCGCCGAGTACGGCGGCGGCCGGCAGGTCAACGGGATCCTGGTGCCCAACGGCTTCCCCAAGCCCGAGGAGCCGCCAGAGCTCAACCGGCAGAGCCCGAACCCGCGGCGGACGCACGCCGTGCCGCCCACCCTGGTGCCGCTGGTGAACGGCGCCGGGCTCCCCGCCGCCATCGGCGGTCTGGGCAGCCGCGCCGCCGCCGCGGCCGCCGCCTCGCTGGCCGCCATCTCCGCTACGCCCGCCCCGATGGCCGTGCCCGTGCCCCAGCAGCCGGCGGCGGCGGCGCAGGCGGCGGGGCAGGCGGCGGGGCAGCCTGGAGAGCTGGGGCACAAGCGCCCCGGCTCTGTCTCCTCCTCCTCCTCGGGTGGCGGCGGCGGCGCGGCGGGGGAGCACGACACTGGCGCCAAGGAGAAGCGGGGCTCCGCCGAGAGCCTGCCGGCGGCGGCGGCGGAGCTGGCCGCGGAGGGCAAGGGCCGGCCGGGCGCCGAGCAGGAGTGGCTAGCCAAGCCCAAGACAGTGCGGGACACGCTGCTGGCCCTGCACCAGCACGGGGGCCACGCCGTGCCCCCCTTCGACAGCAAATTCAAGAAAGAGCCGGGCATGGCGGGCGGCAGGCTGCTGGGCTACGAGACCAACGGCTCCGTTGCCAAGCCAGGTGAGGAGCCGGGGACCGGGGGTGGCCGGCAGGGGAGGGGAAGGGAGGGGAGGACGGGGCGGGAGGGGGGGCTCTCCAGGGATGCGGGGCGGAGGATGCCGGGCGGGGGATGCCGGGCGGGTTTGGGCGTGCGGGGCGGCGGCCCGGCGGCTTGGGTGGCCGGGTGCCCGGGGGGTGGCCGAGGCCACCCGTTTCCGCGGTTGCTCGGCGATGCATTGTGACTGCGCTGCTTTCTTACCCTCCTCCTTCCCCCCACCTCTGCCTCTACAGGGGCCCGGGCCGCCCGGAAGAGGAAGCCTTCCCCGGAGCCGGAGGGCGAGGCTGGACCCCCGAAGATCAACGGGGAGGTGCAGCCCTGGCTGCCCACCTCGTCGGAAGGGATGAAGCTGCCGCTGACGGCCACCCCCTTCATGTCGCCCCCGCCGCCCACCGCCTCGCCCCACTCCAACCGGACCACGCCGCCCGAGGCGGCACAGAATGGCCAGTCCCCCATGGCTGCCCTCATTCTGGTGGCGGACAATGCCGGGGGCAACCACGCCTCCAAAGACGCCAACCAGGTCCACTCCACCACGCGGAGGAACAGCAGCAGCCCCCCCTCGCCCTCCGCCATGAACCAAAGAAGGCTGGGCCCCGGCAGGGAGGTGCCGGGCCAGGGGGCCAGCGCGGCGGCGGCGGGCGGGCTGGAGCCCGTCCACCCCGCCAGCCTGCCGGACTCGTCCCTCGCCGCCAGCGTCCCTTTGTGTTGTACCCTCTGCCACGAGCGCCTGGAAGACACCCACTTCGTGCAGTGCCCCTCCGTCCCCTCCCACAAGTTCTGCTTCCCCTGCTCCCGGCAGAGCATCAAGCAGCAGGGAGCCAGCGGGGAGGTGTATTGCCCCAGCGGGGAGAAGTGTCCCCTGGTCGGCTCCAACGTCCCCTGGGCCTTCATGCAGGGGGAGATCGCCACCATCCTGGCCGGAGATGTGAAAGTGAAAAAGGAGAGGGACTCGTGACTCGCCTGCGCTCGCCGCCCGACGTCACCTTGAACTCGAACTGCTCGAATTCTGTATATATCTATAAATATATATATATAAATATATATATATCTCCAAGACAAGGGAAATGTAGACTTCATAAACATGGCTGTATAATTTTGATTTTTTTGAATACATTGTGTTTCTATATTTTTTGAAGACAAAAGGTATGTACTTATTATAAAGGCATTTCTTCTAATTCTTCTCCTTTTTTTCTGTTTTGTGTTTTCTTTTTTTCCCTTTTGTTATAGCAACTATTTGTTGTGCTTCCCTGGTGACAGTTACTGTTCAATGTAGGCTGTGACTTGCGCTGCTTTTTTTAGAGAGCACTTGGCAAACCAGAAATGCTTCTAGCTGTATTTGTATGCACTTGTTTCTTCTGTTTTTTCTTTCTTTTCTTTTTTTTTTTTAATGCCAAATACACTTTCTGACATTGTAAAGATTGCCTTACTGTCTGTGATTCCTTATTCCTGGCCCCTGTCCTGTAGAGCTGGTTGCATGCAGGCTTGGTCTGAGGTGGTTGGGGACAAGAGTGGCTAGCCAAGGCAGGCATGCCTTTTGCCATCCCGCTGGCCAGGTGAGCTTAGGGAGCCAGGAGGGCTTTCTCCCAGAAGCATGTGGCTCGGGTTGCGATGGAAGATCCTCCAGATCCAGTTCCAATGTTTCTCAAGGGAAGTTGCCACCAGAGTAGGATGTGGAGAGGTGTCCAAGAGGCGCTGTTGAGTTAGGGATTTCTGGGTTTGTTTGTTTTTGGTTTGGTGTTTTGGTTTTTTTTTTAAGGCAAAGTTGACTGCAGTTCTCGTGATCAGTTGTAAGATTACAAAACTGCATTTATTCACCAATTGCATACCAGGACGTGGAATTTTGATAACGAACTTAGTTAAATGATTGGCAAAGGTGCCAGTGTAGCACTGTCATTTCTGAAGGTCTTCAGTGTCACTTGTGGGGCTTTTGTGTCTTTGGACAAAGCTGGGGATGTGGGGAAGAGACTTTTTAATTTTACTTTAATTTTCAGATAGTGCATATGGATTTTGATTTTGTTTATCAGTCACCTCTAGTGCTGTTGCTATTGTTACTATCGCTGACCCGGTATTTCCAAGTAGTGGCAGGTACGGTGTGGTACAGTGACAGCAGTGACTGAGGCACTGCCAAATTGCCCGCGGGCATATCAGTGACAGCCCAAATGTGGGTGGAGGAAACCTGTAATTTCCTTACTACGTATGCTTGAAACAAACCTACTGCTATTCTTTGAAAATGAAAATATAAACTGGTTGAAATGAAAGCAATTCGGGCTGCACATAATGGCCCTGGCCCTGCCATTTAAGCTACTTTGGAGAACTCTTTTGTAGAGCCACTTCTTTTGATCACACTTCTGCATCACCAAGCAGACTTCTCAAATCAATAAATCATTGGTTACTAGAAATAGTTCAAGTCTTATAGTGATGTTTTTGTGCTGTTTGTAGTTCATTGGCAACACTGCAGCTGTATGAGCCCTTCTGTCGAGGTGTTTATAACTCGCTAATATGCGGTTGTTTCTGAGCAAAAGGGTGGCAAGGTCGTCCCTTCCCAGGGACCAGCTAATAAACACTTTCAGTATCGGAAGAGGAGGAGGAAAAATCTGTTCAGCCAACTATAAAATGGAAGAATTTTGGGTGCTTTTTAGTCAACTGTTCTTATTGTGATAATGTTCAAACTGCAATTTAGTGCAGAGTAGTATTTTTTTTTTTTTTGAAGACTACTTTTTTTAAAGAAAAAGAAATGGTCATTATTAGTATTTGAAGATCAGAACTGCACATGCACAGTAATTTTCTATGAAGTGTTTAATGAGCACACCCACTACATTGTGTTCCATATTACAGGTCAATGTAATATTAGGTAAGACTTGCATGATAAACAAATTCATTGAGTCAATATTACGCTTTAAAACTTATAGTCAAGATTGGTGTCTTATGTAAACACATTTAGCCAATTTGAAGAAAACGCACATTATATATATACCTATATATATCTATATATAAAAAAATGCCAACTGTAAAGGATTCTTTGGAACCACTATGATCTGTGTAAATGTGTATTTAGGCACTTTATTAAAAAAAATGGAATTTGAGCTGATAGATGGTAACAAGTTCTTCAAAGTTGCTTGGCATAATACCTTACATGGGATGAGGTTCGTGTTTTTGATTAAGGTGGTATCCCTATGCTTAAATAAGAAGCAAAACTGAATTCCAAAGCCTAAAAAAGCCCCCCCTTTTGTGTCATCAGGTGTCCCAGCTGTGAGTGTGCCGAGGGTGAGACCTGCTCCTGACAAAGTACACCCTTGTTATGGGGCCGAGGGACATTGGTGTGACTCGGCGGAGAGGCCTGTAAGGAAGCACACCTTCCTCCTCCTCCTGCCAGCCGCCTGCTCCTGCAGCTCTGTGACTCCTGGAGAGGATGGAAACTCCCCAGCCGGCGATGCCAGGCAGTGGCCCAGAAACAACATAGATGGAAAAGAAATGGCACATGGTGGCTATGCTCACTCAGCTGACTTTCAGCCCCCAGCCAAGTCTAATCTCCACCATAAAACTGCAGAACTGCAAAAGAAAAGCAAACAAACAAACAAACAAAAAAAAAGAAAAAAGAAAAAGAAAAAAAAATTGAGGGTGTTCATACATAGCTCATTTTTCTCACATTGAATGTTGCTTTTTCCTTTTGGTTGCTTTGCTCAATTACAATAACGCTCCAGTGGATTCTCCCTTTATTGCTACTTCCTGGGCTACAAGCTTTTTTCCTTTTTTTTTTTCTTATTATTTTGAAGTGCTTTAGCTGCAACAGTGCTACTGTTAATATTCCTTTTTAAACTTTTTAAAAGGTGATACTGTAACTTGTGTAGTATTAAAAGTGTTTTAATGAAGAATGTGTGATTATTATATTTTTTTCCAACCCTCTTCCATGCCTTTTTTTTTTCAAAGATACTTTTTCCTGGCAGTTCAACTGCATGGTGCTTTTGTTGACAGCTGCTGAACTAACCTGCTGCCAGTTTGGCATTTTATGGGATTTTTTTGGTTTTTTTTTTTTACTTCTGACACTAAGCATAAGGAAACTAGGAACTT
This sequence comes from Coloeus monedula, assembly GCF_965178545.1. Taxonomy (NCBI): domain Eukaryota; kingdom Metazoa; phylum Chordata; class Aves; order Passeriformes; family Corvidae; genus Coloeus; species Coloeus monedula. The sequence continues at coordinate 47,770,033 of NC_138782.1, read as the reverse complement.
TAAATATTTACTCAATTTTTTATATGTAAAAAAAGAGAAAACTTGGAAAAGCTGTAGTTGCCCAAGTACAATATTTTTTTTTTTTTTAATACTGTCCTGACATTTATTTGTAAACAGACAGCAGTGTGGGACAAGAAGGGATGCGTGGAGCTGGTGGGTGCTGCCCTGTGCCTGCGTCCCAGGGGGTGGGAAAGGTGCCACACAAGGGAGGCTTTGACCGCCTTTGCAGTGGCCTCAGAAAACCTGGTATGTTTGGGAGCTCTCTTTTTAGACGTGCTGTAAACCAGGCCATGGCAACCGTGTGTTTTTATGAACTAGCACTTAAGCAAAGGGTATAAATATATTTGAGAGTGCTCTCTAGTGGCTTGTTCTGTCAACAGAGCCCCTGGATCCTTTCCTTCTGCACCCGGTCCAAGCCCTGCTTGCCTGTCCGTCCAGCTGGCAGGGCGGTGGCTCTCGGTGGGACGGGATGGGACGCTGCTCTGGGGACACCCGGCCACCCTCCCGCCTGCAATGGGGCACCTGCCCTGCCGGTTGCCCCCGCTCCATGAGTCTAACTTGCCCCCAAAGTAGCGTGGGACACACCGTGTGCTGTGCAGGGTGCTAGGGTGCAGCTGCAGCGCCCACACCAACACAGCCTCTCCGCAGGAGGGAGGAGAAAACACTGGACCGTGTGAAAATTAATGGCACCGGGTTGGCTGAGCTACTTGGAGCCCTGACTCTACTGCTTCACCCTACAGGGCTGTGTCCAGTCATTAGGCTTGAAAAGGCTCAGCCCTCAGCATTTCATGTTTCGCCTCCTTGAGCATCTGCATTTAGGTAGCTGCAGCTGCATCTTTTGGAAAATAATTGAAAAAAACCCAAACTCAACCACCACCTTTCCTCAAGTGGACTTTTGTCTCTACAGATGCTATAGTCCAGCTCAGTATAAATTACCTTCAGTATATGCTCCCGTAATGAGACAAACATAAAAAGAGAAAGAAAGAAAGAAAGAAAAAGAGAGAGAGAGAAAGAGAGAAAGAAAGAAAGAAAGAAAAGAAAGAAAGAAAGAAAAAGAAAGAAAGGAAAAAAAAAGAAAGAAAGGAAAGAAAAGAAAGACTTAGAAAAACTGAAAAAGAAATTTTTTTTCCCCTATTAAAACAGAAGATGGGCTTGGACAGTGTATGGGTGCATTTCCTGCAGTAGGTGCTTTGCAGCCAGTGACCCTTGCCACTTGCCAGGCATGGCCATGGAACAGCCCAGCTGCCTTGCCCTGATCCCATGTAGGCCACCAGTATTCCTGAGTCATCCTCCTTCCCCTGCCCTTTGTTCCCAGGAGCAGATGCCTTTCCTCTGCCAGGGCCCAAGGTCAGGCAGTGCTTGAAGCAGATGAATGGAGTGCCTGCTTATCCACTTCATCACCTGGAGCTGCTGCACTGCTCCAGAGGTAACTCTTTCACTGCCTCCAGACAGCCTCTGGAGCATGCCGTGGGCTTTGAGCATTAAGTGTGGGGTTCAAATTCTAATCATGGAACTCCCTGAAAGGCCAAACTCTCCCTCCTGGGAAAGAAGACACACATCTCCCATAGAAAGCTCCCAAGTGCATGTTAGTGCCCATATGACTGTCTTGTTGGCTGGCATAGGTACACTGAAGATGGGGTGACAGCTCTGCAGGTATTCTTAGACATACTTCACCTAACTTTGCTTTTCTTTATGCCACTCCAGAGCTGGTTTTGTAGAGACTGGAATAGAAGAGTACATGCTAAACCCCAAAGTGTTGCATCAAGTTGAAACCCCCTACAAAACAAACTTACAGGGAAACCAGAAAGTGCTTCATAGAAGCTTCTCACTGTACTAGGTGTTTCTTCATCTCATCACCTCTGACTCAGCAAGCACCACAAGAAACATCCCTGCCCATTAGCTCCCATTGCCAGCAGCACTGGGGCAGATGTGAGAACCTGCTCTGCCTGGCACAAGATCTGGCCATGTCAGGGTCCTTTTGTTTGCCCCCCAGCCTGCTGCCTCCTGCCCTGGTGGTCCCTAGCTGTGGGGTGCCCCCCTCCCATCCTTAGGTGCCCTGTCCAGGGCTGTGGGATGTCCTTCCAGGTGGGGGGCTGTGGCTTCCCTGAGAAATAAATCCTGGGGAGCCTCCAATTTGGAGGCACCTTGGAGGTGTTCAAGGCCAGGTTAGATGGGGTTCTGAGCAACCTGATCTAGTGGAACGTGTCCCCGCCCATGGCAGGGGGGTTGGAACTGGATGATCTTCAAGGTCCCCTTTTGACCCAAACCATTCTATGAGTCTATGATTTTCAGCTGCTGCCTCTGGGAACGAGTGCATTCACTCTTCACTGCAAGAATGCCAAGTCTGCATTGTCTTTTACCCTGTTTCACTATAAACCACTTCTTTCCCCCACCCTCTGCCAGCCCAGAGAAGTCTCATGCTGTTTTGTTTTTTTCTTTTTGGCAACCCTTTAAAAACAAACGGAGATAAGTACACAGAGATGAAATGGGTTGTTGGTTCACTAGGTTGCTTCCTTGCAGTGGCAAAAAGTCCAGCTGTTCCCACACTGCTGGGCAGGAGTGTCAGGCTGCTGGTAGGGAAGTGTGCACGTGGTGGGCTTCAGGAGTGCCCCAGATGCAATGGGGGTCTCACCCTGCCACCCACTCAGCCAGGGGCACAAGAAAGCAACTGAACCTTCCCCTTCTTCCTCACATGGTTTTGGGGTTTTTCTTCTTCTTTTTGCATCTTTACAAGCTGAAGGAGGCCTGATTTTTTTGGAGAGGGGGGGATTTTTTTGGAGTGGGGGGCAGTTTGCATAGATACCCTTAATTTTTTTCAACCATAAATCCATGTGTTCTCCAACCATTTTCTAATCCTTTTTTATAGGTGTGTCATATTCTCCAACTGTATGTAGAAAGGGAGTTACAGATATTAGACAACAACTGCGGAACAGATGAGGCATTTAATTTTGTCCAGACTACTTACAAGTATTTTTTTTCCCCATCCACCTTATTCAGGTGCTGCTAAGCACTAAGAACAAATAATTTTCTCTTTTAAGATGTATCACCCCTCAGCTGATAGTTAGAAAACTCTAAAATCAGGGTACTGATGAAAGACTTCAATGCAAACACAGGAAGGTGATGCTGAACATCACATTTCTTTTGCTTCACAAAAATTGGGAAATAAATCAGCTTCTGCACACTGACTCATGCCTTTGCAGCTCCTACTTCAGGAATTGCAGGGAAGTCAAATCAGCATAAGGACCACTTTTTCCATCACTCTTTCATAACTATTCATGCTGTAATAATTTAAAAATTCCAAATACTAAGTTCCCTGTGATTTTGTGGTGGTGATTAAATAGGGTTCTATCCTTCTTCCCCATGAGAATACAATTAGGGCAACCTCCCCTACAGAAATTACAGAGGGAAGGTGTTATTTTCGTTGCTGAAAGTACCATACTGTCTTTATTAACTCTGGGCAACACAACACGTCATGCAGTAATGGCAGTAGGTGTGGGCTTCCCTGCACCTGGAAAGAAGGGGGCTGGATGGGCCCAGCTGGGGCTTTAACTTGCTCTAATTAGTTCAAAAATTATGCTTAGACATCCATTCTGGTTTTCTTGGAGGAAACAAACCATGATAAACATAATGAAGCAACAATTTTTAGATGTGCTTTTTAATTAGTATTTTGATGTTTAGTTTCATACTGAGAGCTGTTGCATTTGTGTAAGCCCTCTGCTTTGCTTTGGAGAGACAAATAACCTGTGCCCTTAACTGAATCAACTCCTTTATGCCCCCAATTAATATTTTTATAATCCAAATTTTATCTTACCAGTTCTGCCTCTTTGGGTTACGGTTGCTCTTTGTCCAGACCTCTTTGTCTGACTGCGTTAAAATTAACTTGTGAAGGTGGATGACTGATGGCAGCTCCTCTTCTTTCCTGCACAATTTGGACATTTCCTGAAATCTGCCTCTTAATGGGGAGACTCTCCAGCTAGTAAGACTTTCTGGGAATGGTGGTACACTCTAGCTGGTTAGCCATTTGGCCTCTGGCCACCTCTCAGGGAGAGCTCACAGCAAGGGCTCTGGGGGTTTTGTGTGGTCCTGGCACTAGTGGAAGGTGTGGACCAGCCATGCTGCTTCCCGGTTATCTTCCGAGCAGGAACATTTTGAACTGCAGGAGCAGCATGTGTTTCTTCATCCTGTGTCACAAAAATTTCCTGACATTTAGTGTTTTGGGGTGGATCCCTTCCTTTTCTGTGAAGAGTGCCAATTTCAGTGCTGCTTTTGATGGATAACAGTCCATGAAGCACTGGAGCAACACCAATAAATGTAGCCTGTGTAGGAAAGCTTCTGGGTTCCTTTTTTAGCTGCTCCTTGGCTGCAGAAGGACAGGAGTACCAGCCCTGCCAGCCTGCCTTTTTCCCTTCCCTTGCTGCTGGCAGCACCTTCCTTGGGAGAGAGCCTTGAGAGGTGCCTGGAGGGGAAGGGGTGTTCGAGAGGGCTGGGTTTCAGCAGTACTGACCTTTCTCACTGTGTGCAGCCTCAGGGCTCATTTAAGATCCCTCCAAGCAGCTCCAAAGATGTGCTTGGCACAGCCCATTTTGTCCTGATTGTGATGGTGCATTCACCCCTGTTCCTCTGGACCACTTTGGGATCTAAGGAATTTCTATCAGGCCTTGGGCTCTCTGTATAAGGAGTCGGCCAATGAAGCATCTCTTGACTGTACCAGGAAGTCTTGCATGGCCAAGGTGGTGTAAAGAGCAGGAATAATCAGTCATCCCCTGACAGCCTTGGAATTTTCCTTACCTGAATTGTAGCCTGAGTGGAATGCTATCATTATTATTGGACTTTAGAAAATTCCAGTAATTACTGACCCAGACTGTGTCCAGGATGGAAATTTCTGGATTACTAAGGCCAGTCATCTCATGACCCTATGAACAGTGGTCCCCTGTAAGGACCCTTGAGCTCTCCTGAACTACAGCAGGCTGCCACCAGTATATCCCTGAGTGGGACACCTTTTGGAGCTCACAGACTGTCAAGTTTGCCAGGTTCTGAGGACCATCAAGGAAAGCTGACAACAGGGTCTGGGCTGATACCCTCCACTCCTTGTGGCTCAACCCTTGCCTGTTGACAAATGCCAAGGTACTTGAAGTGAGTGTTTCACTGAACTTGCAGTAAATAGAAAGGATAGTTCTTCACTGTCATCTTCTTGAAAACGGACAAAATGAAGAAGGAACATCTTGCAATCCTCAAGTCCAGTGAAGTACTCACCAGGGTGAGGCTGGTGATGGCAGTCCAAATTTGATTCCTCTTGCTTAGCTGATACATGGCATACTCCTTCAGGTGCCCTTCCTCCCATCTCTGCTCAGTACCCACAAGTCATGGTAACCATGTCATGGTACCCACAAGTGTATCAGTGAGTGTCCAAACTGCTGGGAGCTATTGTACAGTCAGGCAAGAGTGGTTTAAGGAAATGGTAAGCAATACTTGTGAAACAGTTGGTGTCATCTGGGCTTCATTTGCTTTTTAAATGGGGTTAAGAAAGGCAAAATAAGATGACTTTCCTCACTGAGCAAAAAGCAAAGCTCATCTTTTAGGGACTGAATTGCTGACCCTTATTAGTTTAAAACAGAAAAAGTGACGTTTTTCTTTTGGAATCTGTTCTTCTAATTCTAAACTGGATTCCATCCTGCCAACAGCTCTGTCCTTGACTTCAGCAGCTCCATGGGAGCATTCCTATGAGTAAAGTTTCACCAGAAATGCGAGAAAAAACAGGGCTTAAATGTAAATTATGAGTTACAACACAGACAGAATTGCTTTAATTATTTATAAGAAATCGTTCCCTTATAAATAGGTTTTTCGGTTAAAAGTATTGCTAGCATTACCTTGTTACTTATCCATAATTAATTAAATCATTGCAAATTTCTATGTTATTATCATTTCCATAAACTATAAATAATTCAGAAGAAATGTGGGTTCTTTCAAGGTAGTTTGTATGTTCAGATAAGGCAGAAGAGCAATCTGGACCTGAGCAGAGCAAAGCTGCTCCATCCTCGACTTTTTCACAACTACATCTTCAGAAAAACTGGGAAGGAAAGGGACAGGGGGTGGCCAGTGAGTGAAATACAATGCTGGGTCCTGTCCTCAGCACTGCAGGGCTTTTGTCTCCATGCTGGGCATGTCCTGGCTGCTTTTCGGAATAATCAGAAGGAAGTGCAGAATTGATGGAGTGAAGGACTTTATCCACTGGTCTGCCTTTTCTCCACAGCATTTTTTTCCCTTCAAGTAAAGGCAAAAGTGGTTTTGTTGTCACTGCAAGTTTAATTTGCCTTTTGAAAAACAAGCAAGAAATGTTGAAAAGTTCACACTTAAACTAACTTTAGAAATGTTTTTCAAGTTAATTTACCTGGGAAATACAGTCCTTGTTCACGAATAACAAGATGAAAACTTCCAAGCAGAATCTCACTAGTATTTTAAGACTTTGCTCATTGGTACTGGCATCTCACTGTTTTATAATAATTATGCAGGGCTGGGAGAATTTCTTGAAGCCATTTCTTACTGGTGCTGTCTCCTTAGCAGTGTCCTAATGGGAAAGGGTTTTTTGAGTCCTGGGATGCAAACCATGTTAGGATCAGGGGTGGGGGTGGCTGGACACCAGCCCACTGAAGAGCTGGTGAAGGCAGGAACTGGGGCAAGCATAACTGGGTCAGGCATATGGAAGTTATGATAGAGTCAGAATTGCTTCAAAGTTAAAGAAAAGAATAAGCTGGGGAACTGATCTGAAGTAGTGAGCTTCATTTGAATCACTGGATATGCTCTCCAAGAGGTTTTTTGTCTGCTGGCATGTCTGTGCTGCATGTGTGCACTGGCATCTCAGGAAACCACGGGGAAATCACCTGGGAGTAAGGCTGACCACCATGTCATAGCTGGCTGGAGTGGAGCTGTGCTGGATGAAGGAGTCCTGTGGTTGGCCTTAATCTCATTTCCCTACTGGGGGGGAGGTGGGGAAGCACCAAGTGGCTGTGCAGGGCCAAGGCAGTGCATTTTGGCATGCACCGGGCAGGGGAGAATTGCAAGGGGGTAGCACCATCAGGAGGCACCACGAGGTGCCTGGAAAAGAGAGAGGAGAGCTGAGTGATGTCCTGCATGCAGAGAGGTGAGCAACATCCCTGCACCCACAGCAGCACAGGCTCCTGACGGACCTCCCTTCCTCCATCACTCAAAGTTAATGGAGGAAAAGATGGAGCTGATGACCTGAGAGGAAAGAGCACATGGATTGGAACCTGTCATACACCCTGTGTTGTAGGAGGTGGTTCTGGTGCCCTTGCATTGGCTTGGCCACAGGATACATGCAGCTGTATGCCACACACCTGGCACGCAGCTGTCTGACTTTCCTTTGGCTGTCCCCCCAGCACACAGGTTTCTTACAGGTACATATTTAATGGAGCTACTCGAGGTTATTGCCAGGAGAGGGAGGTTTTTCGGATGTGATCCTCTGTAGCAGGCAGTTGGATGCCGGTGACAGCTCCTCTTCTATGCCCTTCCCGGTGCTCAGCCAGAGCTGGGTTCACTCTCCATTCCCAGAGCACTATTAAACGTAGCCACACCATGGGATGGCTGGTCCCTCTTCAACACCTGCGGGATAAGCAGCAGCTCACCAGGCCGCACACTGGTCTTCTTTCCCCCAAGCTGGAGTTGCCGTACCTGTACAGCAGCACAGCAGAGATGGGGACCTGGCCTTGGTGAGTTAGGAAGAGCTCTGTTCAGAAGTGCAGAAGGAAGCAGGGGGCCTCCTGATGAAAGAGCACGGTCTGGTTTCTTCGTCTGGCAGACGGCAACAAAACGATGTTGTTCTTGTTCTGGAGAGTTCCCCAACCATGTAGAGAGTGGCACAGGGGAAGGAGCTGCAACATGATGCCTCTCCAACTGAGTGCAGCCTGGAGAGTAAAGCTCATAGTAGCAGCTGGGGCCATTAACTCTCTAATCTCCCCCTTTTCATTACAACGGATTCTCTGAGCTTTGTGTTACACCACTTGCCTGTGGCAGTATCCTGAAGAGATGAGACTCCACTGAGATTAAAGAAAGGGAAATTATTTGTTTGAAAACTAGTGGTTCAGACATACAGAATTTTGTGCAGAAGCACATCACTGCCCACTGCAATGGGCACAGCAGACCTGCTGTGAAACCCAGCGCTCCTATGGACATGGCATGCTGGGGCTGCCTGCCTTCTCCCTGCTCCAGCTTACCCTGGGGGAGGCAAACTCTGCCTCTGACTTTCTGGTATAGCCATGACCCGTGCTGGATCAGGCTTTTTTGGCTGCTGGGTGCTATCAAGTTGTCCAGATAGCTGCTTGCTGCTGCGGGGCTGCCTTGTAGTGGGGCAGAGACTGCAGACCAGGGGCAGGGGGTTTCCCCTGCTGCAGTGCCCCAGCTCACAGGGCAGCTGGTGGGCGGCCAGGGCTGCAGTCAGCTCTGATCCTTCGCTCTTTTTTCTTTGCTACAAAAAGGGATGCTCTTCATCTTGCAGGCAAGGTGCCTGCTGGTGTGTGCAACCCCGTTTCCCACATGTCCTCTTTTCAGCTCAAAAGGGTTTAGTTGCTGCCTTGTGATGTCCCAGCCTTGCCACAACCCCATGCATGGCCCATGAGCCAGCCACAATTGTCCCAGCCTGAGCAAACCTCCAAAGGTGGGACTTACCTACCCTCCTTGTTGTGCTTATGCTACTGCTCGTGGAACTGGCAGGTCAGAGGCAGCCTGGTGCAGTGTGTGCATGAGCAGTGGCACAAGAGAAGTGATGCCAAAGTGAGGCCAGGCAGGGAAAAACTGCCAGTCTAAGCAGCAGTGTGAGGTAGGGCTGGTTTCAGCAAAACCTCCCTGGGTTTCTTCTTCCATCACCATCCCATCATCACAGAGAATCTGTTGCAGAGGTGTGGACTCAGCACGTCCCTTTCCTGCTGGAGTTCAGAGGGGGTCCCCAGCAGAGACAGCTTGCTTTCCCTTCGCCCTCCTTTTGTGTGATCTTCCATCCAATTTTTTTGCCTTTTAAAACAGATGGGAAAAACTGGGTTTAGAGGTCAATAACCCAGCTATGTCCATACACAGGCTGGTCAGTGAGGGGGGTGGAAATGGTCTCTCCCCTAGCCCTAGGGAGCCCCGGTTCCCCTCTGGGAATGGCATTGCAGGCAGGAATAAGCAAACGAGAAGAAATTGCCCTGACTTAGCAGGAGGTCATGCAGAAAGATCCATGCTGGCAGACGAGACAGTGTGCTAAAGATAACTGTTTGACAAACTATATTTACTCTCCCTTTCTGGGAGGACTTACAGAGGATTTGGAGCATTGTGCTAATATAAGCCATCCAGTGCCTGCGGTGGAGGAAGCGCCTACTCCAGGCTTCTTTGCGCTTGTGTCTTTACAAGCCTTGAGAGGGGACACTGCTGAAAATAGCCTTGTCTCCTAATTGTATTCTTGGGAATGCTAATCAGCAGGCTTGTTCTTCCCACCAGCAGCAACTGGGCAGCAATACTGTGTGATCAAATGCAGCTGCTTCCCTCCCCACCACCACCATTTCTCTTGCCAGCAGCACTAGTTGTCCCTGCTCATGTTCCTTGCTAACCGGCACGGAAGGTGACCCATTTTGGAGGCTCAGAGCCAGGGAAAAGCCCATTGTCCATGTTTTCTGGGTGTTCTGGGAAACCTCCGGAGTGTAGCTGGCTCTCTGCCTCCCAGAACTCCCCACCTAAACAAAGGCAATGGGGGGTAGTGCCGGACAAAGGGACAAAAGAGAGAATCCTTCTAAACAGTCATGACTTTTCAGCTGATACTCAGTGAGCTTTCCATCACACAGGAAAAGAGGCACTTGAGATTTTGAGTATGCAGTAACCATGACAAATACAGAAGTACAAAAACAGCTCTAGGCAGCTAGAAAGAACAATACCGAACAAACAAATTAGCCATCTGTACCATCTCCAGCTCCTGAAAGTAAACATAAACACAGACCCACACTGAAAAGGACTGTACTAATAATAAACCAATTAGCTCCATCAGCCCTTGGGAGGCGGCAGGGGGTGAGGGGCAGGTACCATAGGAGCAGCTTTCTCCCTGCCTCCCTTCAGGTTGGGTTTCTGGGCACACGAAAAACTCTTCTAAGGGTTGGGGAGTGAGATCAGATCACCAGGGTGCTCCCACTGTGAGTGACAGCGGGAGTGACACCATGGAAAATCTTCACCCTGGGGGGAGGGGAAGAGAATGTCCAGCATTCATATTTCAGAGACTTCCTTTCCCAAGCCCCGGCCAGTGAGGGTCTTGTGATCCTTCCTTTCTCTTCTTCAGGCGCAGCAGGGTGTTGGGAAGTTTATAAATACAAGCAACTGTTTGCTCTAATCCAGCTCTGACCATAGGGATAAGTGGTGCACCAGGCTCCTCTTTCCTTACTCCCAATTTATCCCTGATTGACTTGCCCAACCTGTGGCCACCATTCATAATGCTCAGCTTTCTTTGTTTCTTACTGATGTCTCCTTATATGCCAAACACCCACAGAGAGTTGCCTTAAAAAATAAATCGTCCTCTTGAGATGCAGAGGAACCAGAGTGGTGCAGGGTGGGTGGGGGCAACAGTGCAGCCCTTTTGGGAGCTTTATTCCTCTCTGTTCTGCATGGTGGGTGTGTTATTCCAGAGAAAAGTGAAGAGTAATGGGATTTGGAATAAACTACCTCTGTATTGTGGGAACCTGAACTCCTCCACAGTTTGAAGACCAAGACATTTGCCCTGTAAAGCGTATCTGTCATGTTGCCAAGAAAGGGTGCCAGACCCTCAGTGCTGCAAACCAGAGCTGTGCTCCTCAAAGCCACCTCAGAGGTCAGTGTGCAGTGCTGCATCCCACCAGCTGGGAAAGGACAGTGATAGGACATGTCTCCATGGACACTTCCCAAGGGTCTGCTGACCACCTTTTGAGTCCCCTAGGCTGTCCCCAGCTCCTGTGACAGGTGCAAGGGCTGTGTGTGAACTGCTTTGCTCACCTCAGGGGGTATGAAGATGAGAAGCTATGTGAGGCATGCTTGCAAAGTCACATTGCCATCTCATTGCTGGTGAACTCTGCAGGCACGAAGGAATTTGCTGTTACTGTAAAGTTCTGCACTAGCTGTGCTTAATCACATCTCTTTGGGGAGGGCACAAGTGAGTGAAACTTGAGTTGGGGGCACAGATTAGGAGAGCAATGCAGACTGGAGGAGAAAACAAACACACCCATGAAAGGGTGGCCTAAAATCTGTCACTGTCAGAGAAAGAGCAACAGCCGCATCTGTCTAATAGCACATACCGTTGGGGTAGGAACTCTTAACTGGTGCATGACCTTCAAGTCATTGCCAGGAATAGATTGTGGCTCAGATTTCAACCCTAAGTAAAGCATCATCTCCTGTCATGATTTGGACGCTGAGGCATTTCAGTTTCCAGAAACAAACAAAGCTCACAGGAGGCAGCCCAATGGTCCTGGCTGCTGCAGAGCCCAGCATGGCAGCACCTCCGGAAACAGCCGGGCTCTGCACTTTGGGAATGATTCAGGGCAAAGGGACTCGATGGGCTTCATTCCCCCTGCCGTTGCCTTTGTACATTGCGCCTGTGCATTGTCTCGCCCTCACTGAAGCTGATAATTTCTCCTAGCATGTAAGAAAAAAATCTTTTCAGTTCGTTCAAAGGACTGAGTATTTTGAACAGTGTAATTTGATTGTTGTCCCAGGCTCTTGCTGCTGGTGTCCATACCAGAGCTGTGTTTCTTTCCAAAGCTCCCGAAACCCAACAGCTGAAGGGAAGCACAATTTTGGAAGGGAGAAAGGCTTCCCTTCAATTTAGCAGAGATGCTTGATGGGTCCCAGGGGCCAAACAGCCTTCTGTTTTCCATGGCAGCTGTTACCTACAAACCAAATTAATCAAGTCTCCCGCTTTGACACCCTCTAACCTGTTTTATCATGGTGGCTGAGAAACATGGAATGCTTTGCACTAAATGGAAACAGCAGCCCAGTGAGTGGAGAGCAGTGTCGGAGGTGAGGGGACACAAGCCTGCTTGCAGGTGCCCTGCTAGCCAGGCCACAGCTACCAGCGTCACCCTGGGCACTGCTCCCCTCCTGCTTTCTGAGATGGCATCGTTGGAAGAAAACAAAGCACATCCTGTTCTGGCAGTAAGAGAAGATCCCTGCTCCCAGCAGGGTTTTCAACAGCATTTGGAAATGGGGTCCTGGCTCTCCTACCTCTGCAAACTAAGGTCTGGATTCACTTCCTCAGACCTAGCAGCCCACAGTGGGCTGCAATGACAAGGTCATGGCCACAAACAGCTTGTGTTCCTCCAGTGGTCTTTACATGTGCAGGCAGACAGCATGGGCATGAGGCCGAGAGAGGGAAGGGGTGAAAACAACACATGAAGGCCCGTGCACACTCTGCCTCTCACAGCCCAAAAGTTCCCAAACTAGCCTCAGGAAGAAAATGTTTCGCTAAACACCTGAAACGAGAGGTTTCCATTCAGTGAAAAGCCATGCCGGATACACACCCAGAACCTGGGGAACTAAAATGAGAATCAGGATGAGCTCTGGAGAGCACGTGCTGGTGGTGCAGGTGGAGACTACTGCTTTTAACTCCGGTACTTAAACCACTATACCTTCAGGAGTATTTTTTGTGCTTGTTTGAAATGTCACTAAAGCAGCCTCTGAGGAGAATATGCGCCTTTTGTTGGTGGGTGTCCCCACTCACTCTGCCTAGCAAACTCCAAATCGCAGGGGGCACTACTCACCGCAGAGGTAGGATGGCTATACGGCAGCCTTTCAGAAGCAGAGGAGGAGAGAATATTTAGAAGGACTGTTTAACTTTCTAAAGCCTGCCACCGTTTGTTGGCTTCACCGAGGTGAGGTGCATACTGCTGCTGTATAGACCCACCATTGCAGCCATTTCACAGAATCACAGAATTGTTGGGGTTGGAAGGGACCTCTGGTCCATCATCAAGTCCAACCCTGCTGCCAAGGCAGGGTCTCCTCAAGGAGGTGACACAGGAATACATCCAGGTGGGTTTTGAATGTCTCCAGATAAGGATATTCCACGAGCTACCAGGGCAGCATCTTCCAGTGCTCTGCCACCCTCCACGTAAAGAAATTCTCCCTCACTTTGAGGTGGAACTTCCTGTGTTTCAGTTTATGGCCATTGCTCCATGCCCTGTCACTGGACATCACTGAAGGGAGTCTGGCACCATCCTCTTGAAACCCACCTTTGAGATATTTATGTGCATTAATGAGCTTCCCTCTCAGCCTCCTCCAGACTAAACAGGCCCAGCTCCCACAGTCTCTCCTCATAAGAGACACTCCAGACCCCAAATCATCTTTGTGACCTCTGCTGGACCTTCTCCAGGAGCTCCTTGTCTTTGTTGTACTTGCCTTGGCTAGTCAGGTGTAGCAAGGGAAGGCATATAGGAAACCATCAGGACAGACAGGAGAGGTTTTGCATTCACTGTGCGTCACTATAAATGAGCACGAAGTGTGTGGCAAAAGTCCACCACGCCTCACAAAAGCCCAGCACAGCTGGGTGTAAGCATGCTTCTTCCAAGTTACTAAGAGAAAGCTGGGCAAGAAAAGCCTAGTTGTGCCCTGTCACCCTGTCATTTTCCAGCGCTGGAAGTGGTGGTGGGCAAGGATGCTGTTATCTGCTATGTCTCCTGCTGGCATTACGATGTTTAGCAAATCCTGGGATCTAGTTTTCTTCCAGCAGGTAACGGATGACCATGTAGGTGAAATCCAGCATAAATGGAGCTGGGAAGGAGATGTTTTGTATGAGGAGCCTGTGGCTGGCAGGAGATACAGTGACACTGTAAGGATGTTGCGAAAGCTGACAGAGCACCAGCCTGGTACAGCTAAAGGAAAGTAAGGCCTTCGTAGGTTTAGGTCTAACATCCTACACAGGCACACTGATGACTGTGGTGCTTTTTTTCCTTCTGAAAATATTGCATAGGATTGCTTGATTCCCAGTGGATTGGCAGAGAGCAGGGGAGGATTTTTTTGGCCCTTATTTTTGGGGAGCGGTGTTTATTTTAGAAGCCAACGGCACTTCTCTATAGCACTGTAAAAAACCCGAAAAAACTGATGCACTTGAAATTGCCTGAGCTACTGGAGCAGAAAACCTAATGCTGCTCCTAATGCTGCAAGGGAGCCTGCTCCTGGGCATTTTTGGAGCCTGAAACCCACAGCAGCCCCACGCTGTAAGTGGCCAGAGGAGCTTTTGTGTGCACGGTAAGTGTCAGACAGACAGGGTTCAATTTCTTACCACATCCAACAGGTATGACAGATACCCTGCAAACCCATGAGATAATTCCTGATGGTTAATGCTCTCCCCTAATTCCTGCCCAGTCACAGTCCATATCTGTACATTTGGATGAAGAGGCGCTGTGTATTCAGGATTTTCAAACCTTGTATCTCCTGCATTCATGCCTTCTAAGAGATCCTCTCTTACAGCAATACACATAAATAGGGCAGATTTGTCCCCTCCTTGGGTCTGCTTTCTTCAGGATAAAAGAAGTGCAATCAGGAGTACTGAGAGGGTTTCTGCGGCATGGCAAGGAAAATTCTTCAGTTTACAGATCATTACAAAGCTTCTGAAAATTAAACTATTTTTCATATGTAATGAACTGTGCATGTCCTATGCAGCAATAAAAATATCAAAAGTAGTACTAAGAGCTAATGTGAGCCATAAATACTAACTTGTATTTGTAATATTTTCATAGGGCCATTATAACTAAAATATAAATGGAGTTTTTATTTTAAACATTTAATATTAATCAAATGGTTATGAAAGTACATAACAAACAACTGTGACATACTCATGGCCTAAATAATAAAAATTAAATGGGTGATGAATTCTTGTGAAAATTTAATTTGCAAAAGAAAGAACATTGCATTAATAAGACATAATTATATCATCAAATATTTACCATTATTTGCTGGAATCCATTTCATTTTTATTTTACACAATAAAACAGTGGCTACATAAAGCAGCAGGCTGGGCCCCATCCAAACACTTTTTGTCCCCCCAGGTCGAGCAGGCAATATGCTTTTAACTCAGGTTTTGCTGCTTTGTTTCACTGCTTTCCTCTAACAGCTCCAAACGCTGTGTTTAGAATCCTGACATCTCTTTTGTTACTCACTCCACACCAGTGAATTATTTCAACCCACATCTCTATAGAGAATAAATAAAGTGGTTCCAAATTCCTTTGCAGACCTGGGTCAGTGGGTGAACAACACTGGCTGTCTGCTGGGTGCTGTCACACAGCAGCCACCCTCACTTCTTCGAGGAACACTGGTGTTTCCCACCACAGAAGCAGTGAGAGGACAAAATCAAGCTGAGACTGTCAAGCTGATGTCCCCTTCCAGCCAGCAGCTCGACTGAGGCTGCTGTCAGGGGTGTGTTTAGCAGAGGGTGACACCCTCTGCCATACTGTTGGCCATACCCCTGCACTCTGTGTTTTATTCCTAGACATGTGCTATAGTGTATTTCCTGCCTACAGGCCTGCTGGCTGAAAGGATTAGGACCTTTCCTAAGATGTTCCTGCAGAGGTATAGGATCCTGATGGGATTTCCATGCAAACAAGGCATGCCCTGAGCATCTGTCAGGATGTGAGGAAAGGACAGCTGAGGTTGGAGCACCGTCCTTTTGAACCAAAGCTCTGTGTTCCAGGATGGTTGTTTTTCTATCAGGTTTTGCAAGGCACAGTTGCTGCCACCCAGTTTTGCATTGCACTTGTTTTAGACAGCTTTTGCTCAGCTCAGCCAATGCTGAGAGACTCAGAGGGTTCTTCGGGGTTTTTTAGGTTAATTTGGAAACTTCGCTGATTATACACCTGCCAGCATAATTTACACCTCTGAGGATTGGATTGATTAGAGAATCAGTGTGAATGATTTATTTTATTCATTGAAGGCAGGGCTATGAGTGTGCTGCAACCTGCGACTGAACTGATATTTCCTTTAATTGTTCAGCTGGGTCCCTGGCAAGCATGAGCTGAAGCTGCACAAACTCGTTCAGTAAACATTTCTAGTAGCCCGACCTTCAGCAGTCCTGCTGAGCCAAACCAATCCCCTCTTGTCTTCTAGCTACAAGCTTGTGCTTCAACACCACTGTGGGCGCACACTGCACATGGGAGTAGCTTTTGACTTTGGATGGAGGCAAGTTTAAGTCAGACATGAGGGCCTAATGCCTGATGCTGGCAGCAACAAGAGGCTGAGCATGGGACAATGTGCATTATCCTCTGTTTTCAGGGTCCTGCTGTTATCCAGGTGCCACCCAGGTGGCAAGCCCATGTCTTTTCTGTCTTGTGGGCAAGAGTGCTCACTGCCCTGGTACCTGGAGAGATTGAAGGCAAGGGAGAGCAGCAAGCAAGAAGACAGTGCTGGATGGTGCTGCTATTATTTATATTGTTAATGAGGAGCATAATGGAATAGAAAGCACACTTTAAAATATGTGAGTTCCTCCAGGTGGGGAGGCACAATTTGCAAGCACTTTGGAGGGCTGGAAGTCAAAGTAGTCTTGGCAAATGGGAGTAATGGTCTGAGATCAATAAACCGAAATTCAATACAGGGGAGTGCTCAGCACACATTTAGAAGGAGGACTCAAACACATAATGATGCTGTGGGGAAGCGCCAGGCTGGCAGCAGCAGAGCAGGGTGGGTCTGGGCGAGTGGGAAGGCAGAAGATGGAGGTCTGGAATGGGGAAGGGGCCAAGAGGGAGGTACCAGAGGTCATGCCAGATGTGAGTCTGGGGAAATCACCATTTCTCCCTCATCAGGACTTAGCCAGGCAGAGAACAGCATCCTGCTGATCTAGGGGTGATGCAAGTGGGCATGGAACAGAGAGGGGCATGGTGGTTGGCTGGAAGGCCTGGCTTACAGGGAGAGATTAAAAGAATTGGTTTGTTCGGGGTGGAGGACTAGAGGATGAGGGCAGATGTGGTAGCATGTCAAATATCTAAGTCATTAGACCAACTAGTCTTCAGGTAGGCAGAGAAGTTCTCTTTCTCAGTCAGAGTGAGCTGGGTTACAGCTAGAGAAAAACATGCTGTAACCAGCAAGTGAGGTGAGCCCTGGCTGAGGGCTGTTCCTGTCCCCAAAGATATTTTAAAAAGGTTAAGCACATATCAGTCAGGGATATCAGCTAGAAAAGGAGGGAAGGGGAGGGGAAGGGAGGCTGGATGGTCTCTTGAGCCATACATGTCCACGACTGCAGTGATTCAGATTGGGACAGTGCCCAAAATGTGTCTGGTGAATTCCACACGTGCCCAGAGTGACTTCTTATGTTGTCCTAAAATGGTCCTTGATTTTAGCAGAGGGGTCATACCTCCCATAAAATGTGATATTTAGAGCATCAACAGCACTTGTATCCCCAAAGGCATGGGCCAGATTTTTCATATTTGAAATTGTTTTCTGCAACCCTACATCAAGCCTGGCTGAATTTTACACTCATTCAGATCAAAGTTTCTCTACTGGCATGACTACAATGCTGGCAGTGCCAAAGCTAACATATAAGACAAATTAAATGATAAGTCACATGAAATATTGTTTCATCTATATCCAACACTAATACTGTAAGATGTAGAACCGTAACCTCCTTCCTTAAAAATAAAATGAGAAGTGCCAAAAAAGAGGTGCCAGGAAGAAAGCAGAAGCAATTCAGCATTGTGCTGGGCATTAGCTTAACTAGGAAATGGGGGTGAGGTTAAGGAGAGATAAGCTGATGTGCAGAATAATTCAAGTTAGCCAGTGATATAACAAAAAAAGGCTACTGTTTCAGGCTTGGTCTGGTTAATCATCATGAGGATTAGGTACAATAGACTCAGGGATGTTGGAGCAAGAAGACTGCATTTAGACCAGGAAAGAAAATGTTTTCAGGTGTTGTTATTTCAGGCTCAGCTAAATTCACTCACCTTTTCTACCCTTCTTCGTAAATGTGCCCTGTGGGACCTTCAGCAGCCTGAGCTGTGCTGTGTTGGGTAACCTTCGTCTTCTCCCCCTAGAAGATGGATCAGAAGTAGCACACATACGTCAGTACATTTCACTATTTACTGTATATTTAAAGACTCAAATCTTCTGGTAGGAAAGATAGCTCAAACAGAGGGAAGAGTGCACATCGTGATTGCACGGTAAAAAAACCCAAACCAGAAAGAAAATCAGGTTTTGCCACCAGTTTTCCTTGCTGTAAGCCCCCTCTGCCTGCCGCTAGGTGGTAACTCCCTGGCTCGCTCGTGTTTCTTGTCGTCCACCATGGTCCCTGTGCTATTTCTTGCTCTGTTTCCCCAGTTGGCTGGCTTGTGCACCAGTGCCTTTTATGGCAGGGCGGGCGAGGCCAGTGCTTCAGCTGTGTCCCCAGCCTCTCGCCGCT
This sequence comes from Coloeus monedula, assembly GCF_965178545.1. NCBI lineage: Eukaryota > Metazoa > Chordata > Aves > Passeriformes > Corvidae > Coloeus > Coloeus monedula. Next base: position 47,751,657 of record NC_138782.1, on the reverse strand, counting down.
GCCCCCAGCCCGCCCGTGCTCCTGGAACAGGCGGTGGGGCACAGGGAGGGTATATTTAGCTCACCAAGGAGGGGGGCTACAGCATGACATCAGTCTGGCTTGCTCCTTGCAGCCAGGCCACACTCCACCGCCTGCCCTACACCCTTGGCATCAGTGCCTGGTGCCGCCCCGGTCACCCGCTCCCGCTCTGGCCTGCTGACGCAGGGCCCGGCCAGACTGTGAAAACAAATGGCTGAGTGCCCACATGCTCCGCTGTGCACAGGGCAAAAGCCAGGGCAGGCCCTGTCACTCACCCACCGCTGCTTTGGCAGCACCGGTGGGTGCCAGCACGGGTTGGGAACTTCAGTTCCTGCCTATCTCCAGTGACAGGCCCCGGTGCCGCCGACACGTTCTGGCTGAGCGCGGCATTTATCGATAGTTATTCCAGGGCTGGGAGTGGGCTCAAAGTTCTGCAGTCACCAGAAACACACATTCCTCTGGGTTTATCCTTTCAACTTCACTGTGAGCAGCATGACAGGAATAGTGATTCCAGCCTCTCTGCTGTGGTGAGCTCCGGGCACCCACCTCTTGGCACAAGGCAAATGAGCCCCAGCTTGTTTCAGCTCCCCAGGATGGAGGTTTTCCCCTCTGTTTGGCAGCCAGGAGTGATGTCTGACAGCCAGAATTTTTTCCCTGCCTGGAATCAGGGCTTCAGCAGATGTTATGGGTATCTACTGGTCCTTAACTACAAAAGGGGTCTGGCCCTTCCAAAGGAGCTGAACGCAGGCAGTGAAATGTATACTTTGTATTTTTGAGATTAATGAGGCTTCATTCACATGTGACACAGATGGCTGGATTTTTGGCAGTGCTGAGCACCTATGACTACCACCACATTCACTCAAAACATGTTGGCACACAGAGCTCTGGAAAATTAGGCCATGTTTCTCCAGTGCAAAAGGCTTGTTGATGTGTGGGATATCAAATGTGTAAAATTATTTTCACTCTGCTTCTTAATAACAATAAAAGGATGAGTCATAATTACGTTCTGAGAATATTAAAATCCTAGACATGATGCTTCTTACACTGTACAGTGAATCTCTACAGCACAATGTATTAAATGCTCTCCTTTATTACAGAATAGTGATGTCTAATAACTCCCAAGCTCAAGTGTCACTGCAGTATTTATAATTCACATCTGTAATAACATTTTCCCATTTAGCAGTCTGGGGCAGGTGCCACAATGTGTTGTACAGCACGGGTGCAAATAATGAGATAGGGTGATGTAATTGAATAGCATTCCTCCTAAGGGATCTAAAAATACTCTCTCTTTCTCACCTTTCATCATTGCCTGCTTCTTCCCGCCTGATGCTTTTGCACCCGTTTCCATGGTAACAGCTTCTATTGTAGCCCAGACCCTCATGCAGATGTTGTCATTGATCCAACACCTTGCGGCAGCTTTGATGGCGCATTGTCTTCTTGTTTCCCGCTCTCCTGTCTCTGTTCTCCCCCAGAAAGGATGGGTTGGGATGCTTCCTCCTGCTCAGGGCCTTTGATCTGAAGGAGGAGAAAGGAGAAAGTTATCGATTCAGCTTTATTACCAATTGTAATCCTTCCTGGAGGGTTTTCTGAGAGCTGAAATAATATGCCATGGAACCAGTTACAGGTTTGCTTGTGTGGCTGTTAAAATGGGTGCCTTAACAAAAAAAACCCCAATAGAGGAGTCAAGAATGATTAGCATTGGGAGACCAAAATAAAACTTCTCTCTGACAGGGCATGGAAAACTGCTTCACTGGGGGATGCTGCTGCTTTACTGCCTGTGCAGTCTGATCAGAGGCTTTTTTTTTTTTTTTGGCCACTTTCTTTCTTCTGCTTTTTTTCCCCTGCTAAGCGCCTAGGGAAGTTTCCACATTTTGGCTGTGTTCATTGTTCAGGCTCTCCCCACCCAGGCTTGTCACTCCAGCTTGGCTTCAAGGGAAAGAGAGGGAGGCAGCAGAGCTGTGCTAGAAAAGCTGCACCATGGATTAATGCTGAAATGAAATGTAGCTGTAAGGAAAAAAAGCAGAGAACAAGGAAATTCTGCTTAATCACCTATTGTCTGCAGTTGTTTTGCATTCTTCACCTGTCACTCCTTGCTGGCGTCGGACGTTTTTCTCCTGATGATGAGAACCTGACAGACAGATGGTAATGAATGTGTAACTGAAAACCTGGTCTTCTGCATCTGCATTATTTATTCACCTAAAGCAGGAGCTGCTCTATATTTAGTGTATGATGTCAGCGGCTTGTTTGCATCCTTAGAAATTGGCAGGGAGCCACATCTCACATGACATATGAAATCACTGATAAATGCTTCTTTTCACTGAAAGAAAAACAGCTTAATAAATGCGGCTCTTTTCTGCTTTCATCTCTTCCCTCCCCACCACGCTCCCTTCCCCTTCTGGGATTTGTGTCTCTCCGTGGCAGAGCTCAGCAGCATCTGTGAAGTGGAAATGAGCAGGCAGTACTGCAGATCAAAATGAGGCCGTGGGTAAGCTCGGGAAGTTGCTGCCCTCCCAAGCCCCCCTCTGCTCCCCCCTCCGAAGTCCTGGGGCTCTGCCAAAGAACTAGCCAAGCTGGGTGGAAAGGAAAAAAGGGAGAGAGGGAGAGCCTCCTCCTCCACCCAGCACAGGCTTTGTGGGGATGCTGGTATTCCTGGTATGTAATGAGTTTCAGTTGGGTTTTAGCAGGCAGGGAGCAGGGGGACAGGCCAGGGTCCCACGTGCATTGCTCGGTGCAGGAATGGCACTGTGATCAATACTAGCAGTTATCTGCCTTGAACACATCTTTGGTGCAAGTGTCCAGCAACAAGATCTTACATTTGTGCTTTCATGGGGGAAACGCAGCCAGGGCACTTTCCTGGCAGTGCTGCAAAGCCAAAGGCTGGGCAAAAATAGCACGTGTTCGGTATAAAAATATAGGTTTGAGTGCCAGAACTTCATCTGCCATTACCTGGCAGAGCTCCATTGAATTTCCATGCACCAGTTCAGCCCATTTGAGGGTCTGATTCTTAATTCAAACATGGTACAAGTCAGGAGGGTAAAGAAGCTCAGTGCACCTCCTAGCTCACAGCGTCATGCCCATCCCAACACTTTAGGGCTAGTTTTCCAAAGCTGGCAGGTGCCATGGTTTCACAGCCTATCTTGGCCTTCCATAGCAGCAGATAAGACCTGTGGGGAGCTGCAAATGTAGCATCAACAGATCCCAAGGTTACAATTTGGGGCCTGAGTGGGTTGCTGCCTCAGATAAAGAGCACAGCTTGCCATGGGGCCAGTGTCCTCAGCAGTACCAAGTGATATGTGAGAAATAAATTTAAAATAGGTGATCGACCCATAGAAACAATCAGACTGTTTACTTTGGAAGGGATTTCTTGTAGTGAACAAAAGCAGTTAGTGTGAAGCCAAAGGTCTACTCTCCCCAGCATTTCCCTACCAGGGTTTAACATCACTGCTGCCGATGCAGACCCAGTAAGAAGCAGAAGGGGGAAGATAGCCTTGCTGCAGAGCTGCTATGCTGCAGATGAATGACTTTTCCTATTAAACAAGCCCATTCAAGCTTCCGCTCCACAGCCATTTACTTGATGGGTTTGAACAATAATGAACCAGGATTTAAAAAACCTGCCCCTGAGAAATTCAGGCTGCTTCAGCAAATGGGATCAAATAAAGTTGGTAGTATCATGTGGCCTGCTAATATTCAGAAATGACATCAATGTATCCTGAGCTTATTCAAACCAGCATTTTGCTTTGGTTTATTGAATGGGGCGACCTGCAGGTTAAGCATCAGAGAGACATTTGGGAGGAATTAAACAGAGAAAGGTGGGGACAGAGCACAAAAGGAAATCCTTTCAAGAACCTTAGCATAAAATGTCATCTGTAAAGGAATATGTGGGACAAGGTTTTAGATGAGACAGTTGTCCTCCCAGGAAAAACATCATGAAGTTGTTACACGGAAACTCATTTAAAAAAAAAAAACAGTCAGCCAATGCCACAAGATGATATCTCAGTAGTCACAGATGTTCTCTGTTCTGGGAAAAAGGAGAGAAGATTACTCTCAGAAATTTACCCTGTGTTGGCAGGGTACTGAAGAAACTCGGGGTGGGTTTGTAAAATAGAGAAAGATGCTGCTCCTTGCAGTAATGTAGGCAGCATCTATAAATAGCTAGCTGCCATTTCAAAAGGCTGAATGAAGCCTGATGGCCCATACTGGGCAGGAACCAGTATGATGGCTGCCATGGGTCTGGGAATTAGGAAATCTGCATTCATTCCTGATCATGTAATGCATTTTTTGTGTGATATTGGGAGATCCCGATAGCTGTCTGCCTCCCTTCCTCTCACTAATACTGGAAAATCACTTCTTCCTTTCCCCCAAGGTCATGATCCGCACACGTTAAACACTGAGGGCTTGGGTGGTCTCTTGCTGTTGGGTGGTCTCTTTGCTCCCTGTTTGGGCTTGCTCAGTGTCAGATACTTTGCTCCCTCTTCGGGCTTCAGCCATAGCCATGTGGCTAGTGAGGACAACTGCCTATACCTAGGACAAATCTTGCAGAATTGCCACTCACCATTAATACTCTGGAAAGCTGCAAGGAGCTTGTCTCAATGGTGCCTGGACAAAATTTTTTGTAGCAGTATTATAGCTGAGAGACCATGGCACAGATGTGGGGAAGGGAGGAGGAGCCCCACTGATGAGAAGCTCCCGAGACTTCCAACCGGATGTGGAAGGGACATGGGTAGCTGAGGACTTGTGTCTGCTGTCACCTCTGGCACTAGCAGCCATCTACAGTCAGCACAGACCTAACTGCAGGTAAGGCAGGTGGAAAGGGGAAGCCCCAGGCGAGAATGATGAAGCAGCTTTTTTAACACATTACCCCCAAAATCCCCACCCTGATCAGACCTCACTTCCTTTGAGGGTAGAGTGGCAAGTGTGGCTGAGACAGAGCTGGGGGACACAGCAATGGCTGTGGTCTCTCCCAGCTTGTTCCTTTTCATCTTAAAGATCATTCAAGGTGCAAGGGAAAAGACAAGAACTTCCTGGGACACAGCAGGTATGAAGAGTTTTAGCCGGCACCTGGAGCAATGGGAGGGGTCATGGGGGGCTCTGGACCTGATCTAGCGTAGCTTGCACTGGCAAGTTTCCTACCACAGGTTGTAGGCCAATATCACAGTGACGTGCAGATGCAGCACTCAAACACCTAAGCCAGTTTTACATCACACCTTTCATTATTTTGGGAGATGTTTCCATAGAGGTTCTCATTTCAGTGTATTAGTCCCCTGTTTCACTGCCACTGATGTTCTGACTGTGACTTCAGCATCATTTAGCAGCCAAGTAAATGAAGTGAGAGAAGGCTGAATTGACAGCAGTCAGGGATATCAGGGGCACTGTCATGTGGCCCTAAGCAGATGAAAGTCCACTGAGGGGGGACTAAATCAGGAAAGCTGTGATTACTTTTTTCCCCCTCCAGTGAAAGCTGGGAGATAACTTGCAAAGCTTTGCTCATGAGCAGAGGTGACAGAGGGTGTCCAGCGAATACAGCCTTTGTATCTTTTCAGCAGTTCCCTGGAGCATGAAACTGTTCTTTTCAGGCTGAAGCCGTCAGGAAGGGCATCTTATGCTTGCCATTTTTGATGAGAGGATTTAAGGGCCATCCAGCAGAGGACCTAACTCTAAACCCACAAGCAATCAATTTGTTTTGATGCTCTGAAATTACTGTGCTAAACCAAGAAAGATGGATAAAACGATAGGACGTCAGCAACAGAGCTGGGTGGTTAAGCCAGATATACTGAGTCTCTCTTTGTGATATAACCTTTCTGGTACATACCTTTCTCTTTGGCCCACAGCAGTTGCATTTCAAGGCCTGCTAATATGGATCAGTGACTGAGCAATTCTCTTATAGGGGATAAAAAGTACTTTTCACGTATTTTCACACATTTTTTTAACACAGCAATAACCTGGGTCTTTATTCTCAAGCAAAAGGCAAGTTGCTTTGGTTATTTATCTTCATCTAGTATTTTGCTTCACGTGAAGCTGTAAATGAGAAAAGTATCTACATATCCTCTAAGTTCCTAAACCCAAAGCATTTAATAAGAAATAAGCCATTAGTGACCTGCCATTCCTTTGCACCCAGAACAATTTCCAGCTGAAACCAGACAACAGAGTGATTCAAAGCTCACAGATGTTTCATGAAGATTTTCTCAGAAGATCTAATCAGATGGATTTCATAAATGCACTCTGTTTGCCATCAGACAAATATGATATATACTAGATTCACCTTTACCCAAAAACCACTCGAATGAGGCTTCATCAAAGAAAGTATGCTTTTCATCATGCTTTTTACTGGCAGTAGAGCTGTGCCCAGAAGCACTCCGTGCTAAGTCTTTTTCTTGTAAATACCCACAGGCTTATTGCTCATCCTCCCTCATTTAGAACCCGGTGGACATGTAGGAAGGGGAAAGACGGTTTTGCACAGTTGTTGGTTCTGGTAGTTGGGGAGTCTTTCTTACACTGAACTAGGGAAGAGAAATAGCTTACTTCCCCCACACTTTTGGAGCTCAGCCTTAATTGCAAATGTGATGTCCTTCAGTGTAATCAGTTATTCCCTTGTTCCGAACTCTCCTAAGAGCCTGATTGACCTTCACTGTCTCTCCAGCTCTTTGTCCCTCCTGGCAACAGATAAGATAAAACCTGTCAATGTGTTGGAGAGCTCTAACAGATCTTTCCTGTGTGCATATACGTTGTGGTTGTTCCCTGACATTGTGTTGCCTGCTTGTCCAATGTAGGCTCTGATTGATGGGAGCTAGGAGAGGTTGTTTTAACAGACACAGCAGCCCCATGATATGGGAAAAGACAGGGTCAGCTTAGGCTTACTGGTGTAAGAAATGAAGGAGGAAGCAGTCACCCTCTGCATCTTTACTGCACATGATGTTTTATGTCCCTTTCCCTATATCTTGCAGGCTGGGGAACAGAAGAAGGTATAATAGGACCTGTCAGAGTTTCCTTCCCTTTCTCCTTTGCCTTCCTCTCAGTCTCATCTCATCTGCCTTCTCTGCTCTTTCCTGCTCTTGTCCTTCTCATACCTCTCCCTTAGCTCTTTCCTAGTTAAAATCTTAGAGCCCATCTCTTTTCACACTGATCATGCCACTGCTGTCATATTTGCAAATTCTTTCTATGTTCCTTCTGCTTCCTTGTCCCTTTTATTGCCTTTATTGTCTCTCTTGAGATAGCCCTTCAGGTCAAGGACTGCCCCACAGTTCAGACCTGTGCAGTGCCTTGCCAAGTGTGCTTCAGTTCTGCTTGGCCACAGCAGAAAATAGAAGCCTCACGTGCATGCCAACACCATTAAGCTCATGAGCTCCACTTAGCACACTGAAGTCTCCTACTGGTGATGGACTTCGTTCCCTGGCGGGGCAGTGAAGCAAGCTGTTTGTGGCATGTCTTGTGACTGCTTGGCAGGACCCTTTCCTTCCTGCTGCCAGCGAGGAATGGGGTTAGGTGTTCATTTCCAGGACCATCTGATGGGTACCCCTTCTCAACACAACAATCAAACCAAACTCCAAGGAGCAGTGCAGTTGCTGAACTCCTGGAAGCAGCTGTAGGAAAACATGTTGTTAGTTTGTCTGCAAACTTAAGTGAGTGGCCTATGTGGTGCAGTGAGGAAGGGGACAGATCTGGTGTGGTGTGTGGAGGTGCCTGGATCCTTGCAGTCAAGGAGCCTTGCCTGAGTATTCATTCCCTCAGCCTCCTGGGGGGAGGCCAAGAGGGGAGCAGCTAGCTGGAGGCATCTGGCAGGGGCTGGGAGACCCTGGCAGCAGTGAGGGAAGGAAGGAGTGGCTTTATGCAGTTGATTAGCTGTTCCTCTTTGCTGTTTCCTTACTTTATAAGATCCTTAAACCTCGAAGTGGAAACGGTGATACAGCATTGGGCAGCAGCTACCTAATTTTCTCCTGGCTCTCTTGCACGCCACCCACAGCTGGTGGGGTGAGGCTTCCCTGAACCAGCAGCTGCACTGATACGAAGTCTTCTGTCTGACAGGGAGTGGGCAGACTGAGGGAGTGAGCTGCTGGCTACATCACTGCTGTCCCAGGTTTTCAGTTTGGGAAAGCTGGTCACCCTGTGCCTGCAGCTGTGGGTGAAGTAGGCTTCTTGTTCCTGCTCTGGCTGCCAAGTAACAGACTGCTCCCTCAGTGCTCCAGAAGTGCCCAAGACACTATGGTGACAAAGACAGGAAAGGCACTGGCAACAAGATTGGAATACTGCAGGATGTTTTGGGGCTTCTCCGTAGCACAGGTGAAACCAATTCTTTCCATCTGGAGGCTGAGCAGCCAGGACCACTCTGGCCATGGGACAAAGGGAGCTGGAAGGGGCAGATGTGTGGCAGGACCCAAGTGTCCTAGAGTTTCATCCCCTCAACAGGCTAACCACATCCTCCTCAGCCTGACCTCTGAGTGGTGGCAGCAGCAAGCCCAGATTCCCAGGGCTGCGGTACAGACAGAATAGCTGGTGGGCACATGGCTGTTTTGGTGCCCTGAGTCATCTGCTGTCCTGAGCCATTGGCTAAGGGCCAGCCAAGCAATACCTACAGGCAAAATACCTACATCAGCCTGGCCCAAGCAAGACTAGCTGTTCCATCACCATCACTGCGCAGCTGGCTCCCATGCCAGGAAGCAGGATTGTACCATCTGTTTGGCCCGGGGGCAGCACAGGCGGCCGTGCTACTCACTGACACACTGTACAGCCTGTGGGAGCAGTGCTGCTGGATTTGTGGGGAAACACGGAGTATGGGCACGACCTTGCACAGTGGGTGCAATGAATGGGGCCAAGAAGGAACAGCACAAGCAGTGGGCTTGCAGCATCAAGACCATTGCGTTTTCCTGGCCTGCTGGCTTTTCTCTCCTTGCATCCAGGCTTTAGAAGACACTGGGCTCAGTCACACAGGGAACCATGTGAGCACTGGACTGTGACCGCCCTCCTGCTCCTGGGCTGTGGCACGCTGACACCTACTGTGACCTCCTCACCCGGTGCCCTTGGCACAGCTCCTGGCATCAGATATCCCAGCTTTGCATAGTTGCAACTCCTACTGGCTTGGATCAGAGTTTACCTTGAGGGCCTAGAGCAATGGCACTGCTCCGGGCTGTTGTGTGATGAGAGTGACTCACTGCTCCTGATCCCTGCCTTTGCCTTCCTGTTACAAAACAAGCAAGGCCTGGACTTGTCCCTGTTCCCATCCCCTTACCTTGCTTTCCACGCAGCCAGAGCAAGCAGACCTGTGAAGGCTGGCATGCATTTTCCAGGCTTCTCTTCCATTTAATGGGCACTAAAATATAGAAAAAACTCTTTTTCTAGTCATTTAAGTCCATTCTCCCCTGTCAGTTGTAGAGACAGCTGTGGGAGAAGCAAGAATTTTCACCCTCGTCTCATTTCAGGGAGGGCTTGCCCCTCTCACATCGGGGTGTCTTCCTGCTCTCTGTACCTCCACTGCCCAGGGCACACAGGGACTGCATTGCAATGGATCTGTCTCCCTCCTCGTAATAGCCTGTCACAGCAGAATTCACTCGCCATCGCTGAGATTTAGCTATTTCCCTCAAGGGTCTGGTCAGCATCAGATATGCACATGTGCAACATCCATTTAAATCCATAATAAATGTGCACACACATTTTGTGTGGTGACTGGCCCCCTGACTCACACAAAAATGTATTTTAAATGGGCTTGGAGGATTTGGGCCATCATTAAATTTCAAGGAACAAGGCCCACTCCTGTATTCCTGTGCACCGGGGACCTGGGGATGTGCATATTGTGAAAGACCAAACTCACACCACCCTTGCTGCATCCCCCCTCCCCGGAATGAAGAAACATGAGACTCCAGCACTTTCTTGGTGGCGTAGACTTCCTGTTGCAATCCTCCCCTCCCTCTCCAGCACAGGGAAATCTGCTTAGCCTTTACTTTCTCACACATGTTTCAGATGTGCAGGGGTGTGATTGTAAACAATGTCATCAGCCGTGCCAGAGCTGTCTGCTCCTGCCGTGCTCCCTTCCCAGCACCCCAGGGGTTCCCGTAAGAGGGCGTAAAGCAAACAAAGCAAAACAGTAATCTGCTGTTCCAATGGCATTTTTTTGTTTTTAGAAAATGTTAATGATAGGTTATGTGATTACCCTAGGTTTGGCTCCACTTACTCTTTATTAAGCACATCTGGTATTTAGTAACAGTGTAAGTAGCAGGAGTTTTTCTGGCACGTAAATGAGATTATCCAATGTTGCCATGCAGTATGGAAACTCCTCAGGGAAGCCAGTGAACTGCGTGGAGATAGAAGACTTTCTTTTCGGCTGGGCATGCAGCCAGAATAGCTAAAAAATGTGGATTGGCACAGAGCTTTTGCCACGCAAACACTTCTGGAAATTTCTGTGTTCAGGCCTGCCAAGTCCTTCCTATGTAACATGAGTTTCTGTCTTCCTCAGCAGCCCGTCTGAAGCCCGAGCTCTCCTGTACACTTTAAAAAGGAAAAATGAAAAAAAAACCTCCAAGGCAATCCTTCAGTCCTGTTTCCAGCCTGCCTCTGCCAAGCTAACAATTTCATCGAATTAGGGGGAATTTCCTAAAACATTTCTTTGAGCTACATTGAGTGCAACATGTGGGAGACAACTGTGTTTCCTGGAGAAGAAAGGAGAGCTGTCTCACTCGTGGAGACTGCCTAATGTCTAGCAGGAGAAAAACAACAGCCATGACAAGAAAATGTTTTTTAAAACTTGGCGCAAGAAGCAGATTTTATTTATTTTGAATGCCTTTTCCAGTCTGGTCAATGTAGTGTATGAAGAGAGGCTTGGTGGAGGGAAGCTGGTGTTTTTGTTAGGGCCCAGGGCTTGGAGTCAGGAGGTCTGGTCTCTATTTCTGGCTCCACTGTAGCCTTCCTGTGGGACTTGGGTGAAGCTCTTGGAGGTGAGTTGTTCCAGTCTCTGAGCTTCTCGATGCGTTTAATGGGGGTATTGTTTGCTGGTTTCATATGTGTTTGTGTGAACTCAGGCTCTGCGGCCAAAATTATTAATCCTCCGCGTTTCTTAAGGAAAGAACTGGGAAGGATATGAAGCAGAAAAGCAAATGTTCATTTGTTGCTTGACTGTGCTTGGCTGCTGCTGTTGCAAGACACTGGCCTTTGGATCTTTAAACTTGGTTGCTCTGCGTCTAGGGATCTTTGTGGGTGTTCCTGACAAACCCTTGTCAATTTTGCCTCTCCCACCTCTAACAATGGGACACATGCATTTATATTGCAACTTGTTGACTTAGTGATGGACCCCTGGGGAAGGAGTTAGTCCGGGTAGTTTCTAGCCTTTTTCACTGTGAAGAGAGAATTTAGTGTGAAGGCTGGCCTTGAGCAGAGGGGATTAATTGCAGCAACTTTAAAGCACATTGTGCACTATTACCCCATGGCCAGTGACCAGCTCTAGCACCCAGGTTGTGCATGGCTGTCCTTCCTGTGGATCAGTGGGCAGTGCAGCAGGGAACTACCTGGGTAAAGCTCAGGAAGGGAGTGCAAAAGCACCCTACCAGGCACTGCTGGCTGCTGCCTGGTGGCTCAGATGTCCTCTGTGATGAACTTCTGATGCAATTTCCAGCCACAGAAAGAACATCTCATCCAAAGAGCTGACGCGACTCCAAGCTGCATACCAACATAAGTGGAAGAGGGGATCTGGCTCTGCTACTGCATGCTTTTGGCCACAGCAACCCTCCCCACTTCCAAAAGGGACAAGGGAAGGGGCAACCAGCAGCTCTTGATCTGTGCAGCACCCACAGCATTCTTTAGGAAAGTGGGAAAGGATTAGTAACAGTGACAAAACAGGCATAGCTGTCCAAGGAACAAACAGATAAACTTGGGATTTTCCTGTCTGCTGACCCACCCTCTGATAAGCCACACTAATAACTCTCCATGGGTTAACTTGTGCACAAGCAGAGCTTCTTTTCAGCCCAGTCTTGCTTCTGTAAACATCACTCCCGTGGCTGTAGCTCCTGTGGCTGTAGTGACATCCATAGCTTGTCAACGACATTTTGCCAAGTAGTTAATGGGTAAGGATACAGAAAGTTTGCAGGGCAGTGAGGCGAGACACAGCTACTGCTGCTGTGTCCAGGACTCTGTTGGTGGGGAATGAAGAGCAGAGGAGGGAGGGATGGCCACGAAAAGAGAGTAACAATGAGAATAACAGTGTAAGAAAAGGAAGGACTGCAAGAATGGGGAGTAAGAATGTGTAAGATTCAAGGTGAGAGAAGTTAATTTCCTCAGGGATGCAAATATGAAAGAAGAGAAAACATCAGACAGAGAGAAGTGAAGGGGAGAGAAGAGCAATGGAGAGCTAAAGAGCCAGACCAAAGAAACTGAGGATGACAATGGCCAGGAATGAATGGGAATGACCAGAGAAAAAAATGAGAGAAGTAGGTAAAACTATAGTGTAGAGAAAAGGAGTGGCATGATGAACAAGAGAAGAAAATTATTTTTAGAAGAGGGAATGCAAACCAAGACAGGAGAGAATTATATAGAGAAAACAGAAGAAGTCAGAGGTGGAAAGACAGGGACACTGGAGAAAGCAGGTGAAGCAAAGAGACCACACTGTTCTTAGGTTAATGCAGTTTCTTTTTACTAGTTCAGTATTGTGTTGCAATGTCCCAAGAGGCATTTTGTTTCTGTGGCTCTTTTGACCACTTATGGCTAATTATTCTGGTTTCCATGACTAAGTAATTAGAAGAAAAGGAAAAGAGCCTAAAAGTCACCCGGATGTGTCATAAGGCTTTGTCTGAAGGACTGCTCCCCTCAGAGGGAATTGTTTCTAGAAAATAGCTGGGATGCTGGCATCCCCAGTGTACATGTGGCTGGCCTCTGTGTCGCCTGGGTAAGCTGTAGGGGCTCAAAGATTTCTGAACCCTCCCCACCCACTTTGCTGCAAATTACTCTGTTCTGCTTGGGAGGGATGACGAGGAAGGGAGGATCCTAGCAGAATCCTCTTGCCAGCATGTCTCAAAGCTGGCTCTGATCCTGCAGGATTTGACCAATATTTGTTGAAAGCGGAGCAACTCAGAGTACCGGGTGGCTTGGTCCTAGTCCCCAGTCAATGGAAAGTCAGAAGAGCAGAAGCAAATAGTAGATTTCTCTTCTGATCTAATACTCCTTTTCTTTACATGCTTTGCTCATGTTAACTTGATGCCTTTCATTTACTTATCGAAGAGATGCATAAACGTTTTACTTTCAGGAGGCACCTGACAATTCCTGCATTCACTAAGAAACCTGAAGCCTGTGAGTAAACATCAAAGGAGAGCTTTTTCTCTGGAATTATATAATCTCTGTTATGAATATGGTAATTAAACAACACCTTACAGGAAAGGGGCAGACCATTTAGTTAATATAAGCAAGGCATGAAACTGCACTGTATGTCTTAAATCACAGTTTCATGGGATAGAAAATCTGGCCTAAAAAGCATTCTGTGCTGGACCAGGACATCATAGCCACACGAAGCCAAGCACCAAACAAGCACAAACTTACTATGCCGGTTCAGATACGTTTGACACATTCTGGCAGACACTGCACCAAATCAGGTAAGGTCTGTCCTCCAGTCAGCATAAAACTGGCATAAACACCACATTGTGTGCTCTGACTAATTCAACAGAAACATACTGGTGTGCTTATGCTAGATCCAGATCCAGTACACACAGGACGTGCTCCTGCCGTGCCAAAATCTCATATTAATGAAGCTGGAAGCAGAGCCATGTGCATTAGTTGCATGCTCTGAATTCTTAGGAGTGGCAGCCGTTCATGGCAGGGGGCTTTTTCAGAACAATCATAAAAGGCCTTTTTTTTTTTTTCTGGGGTGACAAAATTGTTTCCTTTGTTTCCAATAATCTTAGCATTTGAAAATACTGAATTGGCCCTTTTGTTTGCTGCATCCATTTATTGCAGACTGTAGTCTCAGTGCAGCTCATGTTAGGATGACCAGTCCCCCTGCCCTCCACCACCAAATTATGCCCGCTTTTTTAAAGATGCTGACCAAGCATAATGTTGACTGCCTTGCCGTGAAAGTAGTTTGCCATACCAGAACTGTTGCTTAAAATCAAACATTTAAATCATTTGAGACTGAAGGAAATAATTTGGTCAATTGAAACACTCCCCTTGGTCTTTCTTAATGTACATATCCCAGCGATGTGCCAGAACGGCCCTTGGTATTTTCTTGTTAAAGTTTCATGAACAAATTGGAGAAAAGCTTAGAATAATTTCTGTACCTCTGAGGAAAATCACAGACTCTTAACATTATGCTTCACCATCCCTGCTAGAGATGATTTATTCCTAGGGCTCATAAAACATTCTTGAAAGAATAAAATTTTTGCCTTGTGACTGCAGCATATTGCACCAAATGTTGGACACTTTCAAAACAATTTCCTGAGAGGATGTGAAAGGTAGATTGGGATCCAAAGGGACACATTTTTCTCCTTTCCTTTCATATTCCCAGGGCACGTTCCCACTTCTATAGGAAATACAGTGCAGAACACTAATCTTGGTCAACTAAAAGGAACACTTTTTCTCATTTCAAAGAAGAAAGCAAGTTGCAAAAATTGAACCTAAACCTGGTAACTGTAATAACGCTTGGCACTTACATGCAGGTTTTCATCTTCTAGCCACTTTACATTAAGTAATGAATCCTCAGGACTTCCCTGTGGAGTAGGTAGCTGAGTATTATTAGCCCCCTTCTGCAAATGGGAAAACCGAGGAGGAGATGTTAAGTACCTTGCCTAAAGCCAATGAGGGATTCTGTTGTAGAGATGGGATCAGAGGTTAGGAGTTCTTGTGCTTTCAATTCCCATACCTATTGTGTCACTTAAGTACAGAGCCATAATTGAATATCGTAATGACCCAGGGGTGAAGTGATTCCAGCTACTTAGATCTGAGCATGGCTCCTCTGATGGTCAGAGACTCAGTGGTGCAGCTGCACTCAGCTGGACAGGGCACGAGTGCCTAATGGGCAGGATAAAGAAGTGTCATTCTCTTTGGTCTCCTCAAACTTACCACTGGGCAATGTTCACCAGGCCAGGTCTCAGCTCAGCTCTTCAGCTGGCTGTGCCTTCACTTTAAGGCATAAGGCCAAATGTTCACCTTGATGGGTGTCTTGCCACTAAGAAATGTGTCTTCAAAGGCAAGTGCTGCTGTTAAGACCAAGGTTATTGTTCATCTACTTTTGTGTGACACTTGTTACAACCGAACAGGCAAGTCCCTTTCTAGCACTTCATGCTTGTGCAGGAGTGTGAAAAGAAACCCAGACCCCTGTGCTCTGGGCTAAAGCAGATTCTTCTCTACCTTAAGGAATAGAATTTTTATGTTCTGCGGTCCTCACATCATCTGAATGGGAGCGCAGGTCCTGCTTTTCACAGGGCTGCTAGGAGGGTTCACAGATCTCAGTCTTGCCCCTGACCAGTGTGTGCTTTAGACAGGGAACAACATATCAAAAAAGAACATGAAAACCATGAGGAAAATTACCATCAATTGCCACACGGTTGCTAATGTGAACAAAGGAAATGTGTTCCCAGAATTCAGGAAAGAACGCTCCATTTCAGTGTTTCTCAGGCAAAGAAATGTTTGCTTTTTGTTTTCTAAATACCTATTTCCCTTAGCAGTATTTCCTGCATGTTGTTCAACCATGTTTTCATCACATCAAGGTGCCATCGGGCATTAAAGCATAAGAACTGGCTTGTATCTCTCATTTGCTGCCAATGTATATTGATGTGGTGTGGGATGATACATCGTAAAGGAAAGGTGTGTAAAATGGACTTGTTCACTAATACTTTCCTTCTGGGCCTTCCATTAACATGGAATGGGCACAAATCCATCTATGAACACACTGACTCCAGCTCTGCACATAGAGAACATATTATTCCAGTTGGGAACAGGAATCAGTTTTGCACCTGACATAGCCTTCATTTTGGAAGGGAATCAGAGGGTTTGGAACTTGAGACTGATCCACGCCCCAAGTTTATTTTGTTTATATGTAGGAAAAAATGTGGAAATCCCCAGATGCTGCTGGCCTGGATAAGAATGATTCTTCCACTGAAAACACAGAACCATATTTGCTCTGAGAATGAAAAGATGACATTTTCTCATTCCTGTGAATTTTGTCTAATGATTTTGCCCTGAAAACCACCTGATTTTACTAATTGGTCACTAGAGATTATGAGTATCAGCCTTGCATCAACATGTTAAAACAAAATACTAGAATGATCTTTTTGGAGCTCTCTTGACTATTTCTAGGAGTACTGCAATGAAGTAGAGTGTTTAGAGTCAGAAAGATCCTGTGATAATGCCTGAGTCACATTAATTGGATTGTCAGAGACTACTGGACCCCGCCATAAATGTGAGAGAAGCTGGGAAGGCAATGAACCTTGCAGGGCACTGGTGCTAACTGATGTGTATCTTCTATTTTAAAATACAATGATACAAACACCACCTAGACCAGAGTATTAACTTGTCTGGAGTCTTCGCACTGTGTTTTGTGTCCTCTGGAGAGGTGAGTGCTCCACTCAGCAGTGCTGGACCCTGAGGAGCCCTGCTGAGCTGCATGGAAATACGGAGTAGGTCCTTCATGCATGATCTGGAAATCACCTCCCATGATCAGTGTGCAGACCATTTGCTACAAAGGAGGTTCTCCACATTGCATTATCTGGCACTGGGATTTTTGCTAAACATTAATGCTTCCAACTGTGCAAAGTATTTATAAAGCATACAACATGTCTGTCAGAGCAGTGTATGCTTTTAATATAATGTAGTATGAGCATGTGGAAAAAATAATGGAGACTGTTCTTCGTTCAGAACTGAAGCACAACAAACTGTAATTACATCAGAATTTTTAGAACATGTTTTCCTTAAGCTTTTCAATAATATTAAGGAAATATAATCACATAAGTTACAAACTGTGCCAGTGTCCTATAGATTGCATGGGAAGGACTTGGATTTTCCTTTCACGTTGGTATTGCATCATAATTCCATGAGGTCATTTTTGACCATGAGGGGGACCGGGCTTATAGTTCCCTCCCTGTTACATGTGTATGTGCTCAAAGAGAGGGCATGTCTGCAGCACTGACGTGCTCCAAAGGGTGCTGCAGTGTAATCTTTGCTTGAGCTATGTGCCTCTTCCTTACTTCTTTTTGAAAGGGAAATATGCTTTCTTCTCCCCTACTGACATGTGAGCAACCTCAGCTAAATCCTTTGCTGGAGAACAGAGCTCTTTGGTCATCAAACATTTCACCTCTTCACAAATCAGAGAGAGGGTAATATAATTATATTGATACTCTGAACTGGTCTGTTTTATCAGGCTGTTGTAACAAGACTATCCCTTTGCTTAGAGTGTATTTTGAAAATTAAAGGCAGAGGAGCCAATGTTGGGCCAGGAAGCACTGAGCAGGATGGGTGGATAGAAGAGGGCCATGGCTTCTGGTGACCAAAGGTATAGAAATGAAGGAAGAAGTTATGAAGCCAAATGCTCTCCTCTTCTTGCTTTGGTCTGGCCACACCTGCCCTACTTTTTTTTGTAATTCCTGCCTCACTCTTCTTCCCTGTTTTGCTCCTTGAGCCTTTCTGCCTGCTGGAAGGATCCAGAAAACCCTCTTGCAGACCACTGCGCCCACATCACTACCATAGTCAGCCCTTCCTGAAGCTACTGCTGCTGTGTCCAGGACTCTGTTGGTGGGAAATGAAGAGCAGAGGAGGGAGGAATGGCCACAAAAAGCACTGTGCCCTGGCAGCTCCTGGAAAAAGGGAGGCAGAAATACAAGGGAATTCCTGATGGATGCACGAGGTTGCAGCTGAGTGCTGGTGAGCATCTCAGGGGAGCTTTATGCCGTGTGGCTGCTTGCACAGGTATGGCCTAACACTAATGGACACCGATTTCCTTCATTTTTGCTGCAGTGAAAGGTAGGGTCAGTTACTCAGTCCCGTCAGCACCAGCTGCTGTCGAAAAATTGCCTTGAGTGTGGCCTGGGGATAGATGTGGTTGAGAGTATCACCTTTTTAATCTCCATAGGCCATGTAACTGGATTTTCCCAAAATACCAACCCAGCTCATGGGCTGTTCTGTAAAGCTGACCCCCTCTGGAAACCCTGAATGACGTGGTTAACATTATTCTCAAATCTGTCAGGAGTTAACCCAAGGACTAATGATATTACTGGAATACCAGCATCTATTTTTAAGTAGTGTTTTCCTAATTTTTCCCTTAAATATTACATGACAAAGGGGGACTAGAAAGAAACAACGTATTGTCCTGCATAATTCCTCATCACACTAGTTAAACACAGGATAAGGCTGGAATTCATCTACTTTGTTACACACAGAGTTTATCTTAAAATTTTATCTGGGACAAGAACACCTTAGGTACTTTCACAGTTATGACACCAGTATCCTGTGAAATAAACTGACAGAGGGTTATCCATTACAGGAAATGGAGAGATGAAGCAGGAAGCTGCACTATCAGCTCACAGCAAACCAGTGCTCTAGAGTGGTTTTAGGTGCAGTCAAGCAGTGGAAAGGTTTTCCATAGTAGATGGTATAAAGCCAGGACTATATTAACTGGAAATTACTCAGGATTTCAAAATTCTTCTTTTATGAGGAAGCCAAATTGCTACTCAGATAATTGCAGGGTAGTTCAGGATCCCTGGACTTCTTTCCTGCTCTTTTCTTGTCTTAAGGTGCTGGTGTTGGTGGCACTATGAGGGAATTTACACACCGACTGCAGGGCTGGTGGGTTTTGACTGCTAGTGACTGTGCGTCCTTCACTCTGACTCAGTGCTGTCTACTCTGTAGAGGTGTGCTGTAAGGCTTCCTTAATCCCCACAGAGCCCTCTGGTACTCACAGAACTACAAAATGTTGTCATTAAAACAGAAACATCCATTTTATTCCATGCTATGACTGATAACCCATTTTATTTTCCAGTCCCATTTTGCTTGTTTTCCTCTGCCAATACATCACTTAATAAAGGAATTGGAAGGCGCTTCTTGTACGTGATGAACAGCCAGCCCTTTCTCAATGTGTGGCCCTCGCCCGGACTTGCCATTATTTGAGGTGTAGATGGGTTTGTGTACAAGCCTGCACACACACGTGCACGCTTGCAAAAGCACACGCTGGGTGAGCTCCAGGCTAGCCATTAGATTTCCCCTGCTATTACTCTACTGTACATATTCCTAGTAGATTAGAGCAGAATTTTTTTTATACGCTCTTCTATAAAAAGTGTGCTATATTGATTGCAGCACAGTGAGCTGCTGTGGTTGATATCTGAGCGCTAACCCAGATAGGGATTAGCATTACATCAGCCATCAGGCGAGGGAACCTGGCGAGCTGCCAGCCTGTAAAAATGGAAGACATTTGCGTCACTGTTCCCTTGGTAATGCTTCTTGGAGCCGTGTCAGCTGTCCCCCGAGGTTGTTTCCTTAATATGTCAACAGACATTCCTGAATCTTTAATGCTGAATAGCTCTTTTTCCTCTTCCAGAAACACTTAGGTGACAGTGTAGCTAGTGTCTCCTGCTGCCCTATGTATTAAAAAATTATATACCTATGTAGATGAGGCTTAATACCTTTTGGGGGAGGGTCACAACAGTTACAGTCAGATCTGGGTGAAGCAAAAAGCCCATTTGCAGCGGGATTGCCGTTTGGATGCACTGAGGAAGCAGCAGCCCTGTTCAAAACCACTCCTCTGCCTCCGGAGCATCCCACTGGAGGGAATGAAAGCATCTGTGTTAGATCAATTGTTGGAATTTGCTAACGTTTGGGATAAACTATCTGACCTTGCTTTAGGAATTCCAGTTCCACACAGTAACTTCAGGTTAATGCCCGAAAGCTGTAGGACTGTGTGTGCAGTGACCTCTAGCTTCCGGAAGACATTGGTTAGTGCCAATTGTGAGAAATAGTCAGAGGTTTTATCCAATGACATTTTCACCTTTCTGCTTCTCCATGCAGCCAAATGATATTTTCAACTTGAATAATTAAAATGCGAGCAAGACACACTGAACAAAATTTGAGCATGTGCCCTTTCAGCTGAAAGTAAACATCCGCTATCAAAAAGACCTTTTGTTCTTAGGTGACAGTTTAAAGTTTGCTGTAGTAATTAATCACAGACTTGTAATTTAAGAGTTCAGGAAGAGCGAGCAAAGAAGCAATTCTAAGAAATCACTTCGTGAGTAACTTAATTTTGGTCAAGGAGCACTACAAAGTGCTCATGATAATTTATCACTGTTGTATGCATTTCATGCAACCCACTGACCAAACAGAAAACCACTCTGCTGGTTGAAACTGTTCTGCTGAGGGGACAGGGAGCTCTGTTAGTTTGCAGCCAGTACTGAAGGACTTCCAGATTCCTTGCTTGAGGAATGTGACCCCAGCGCTGGAATTTGTCTCCTGCGTAGCACCCCATGCGAGCTGTTTCCTTAAGCAGCCATGGGCAGGCAGAGCAGGGAGGGAGGTGCTCTCTGGGACCCGAGCAGAGGCAGGCGGTCCCTGCCTGCAGCTAGGCCAGGGCTGCAGGGCAGGAGGGAGATTCCCGTGAACCCTGACCTGGCAACCTGCATTAGCAGCGCGGGAGTGACTGAGCCCTTCAGGTGAAGCGTTTGCACATGCCCTGCACAGACACCTGTGAGGGAACTGATGCTCCTGCCTGAGCCCTGTGTCTGTTTGTCCTTACACTTTGCCACCTCCCTGGTCTGCAACTCTCATGGCCAGCTTTACCCTTGACAGACAGGTGACGAGTGACTCGGTTCAGTGGGAGAACATGGAGTACCCATTACAGCAGCATCCCTAGGGAGGAGCAACCATGCCTTCCACTGTCTTGGGGTGCTGGCAGAACTGGCTTTCCCCTTAGCCTCATGATGCCCGAAACCCACATAAAGATAACCAAGCTCAGCTGCTTGGTCTGCACCCCAGCTTCTCTCGCAGAGCCTGGTGCTCACTGGGGTGGAGCCAGATAGTGATGGGTTCTACTCTTGGCCCCATGCTGCCACTCTGCTGGGAGGGCTGGAAGAGGCAGGTAGGAAAAATGTGACTCACAGGGTAATCCAAAATTGGGCCAGGGTCATATGCTGGAGGCAGGTGGAGAATACTGATGTGCAAACCCAGGGGTGTTTGGCTGTAGGTTACCAGCCTGGCAAGAGGCAGGAGCAAGGCGCCAGCTGAGCAGCTGGGCTTGAACACAGATGCCAGAAGCAGAACTGATCCCAGCTGTAGCTGCTTTTGCCTCTTGGCTGCTGCAGAGACCAGCACAGGCCAGTGGTTGCCTTCTTAAGGGACGTTGCCTTTGTGCTGTAGGGACAAAGGGCTGAGGCAGAAGAAGCCCCCACGGCAGGATTAGCAGTGTTGGGAGGGCAAAGGGAAATGAAAAACTTCCTTCTCTGAGACAGAGTTTGTGATTCACCCCTCCTAGGATTGCCTTCTTGCCTCCATTCACCTGCTATGAACCCCGGATTTCTTACCAAGTGAGATGTGCCCCGAATCTGACTTCAAAGCCCTGACTCTTCCTACTGTCAGCCCCGTGGTTCCTCTCTGTCTATTGCTATCACACATTTCTATATATAACACAAGGCTCCTGTCTGCTGCAAAGGGCACTTTCTGAGGTAAAGTTAAATACATGGCAAAACCTTTAGAAACAGAGCCTTGAAAACAAAATTGGTCTATCCTGACTGCTTGTGTCATTATTCAAAAAGATTGTTGAATGAAGGTCAGCTCCTGAACAGGTTTGAATTTTCATGATTCTATGAATTAACTTTCTCCTAGTCCCAGAAAGCTGCAAGTTGAGGTCGTTTGTACCACTGAGAGCTAGGCCTTGACAATCCCAGTGATATCCGAATCCCTAAAACTTCTGTTGCTCAAGAGTACTGCTTACAGTCACCAAGTAGCTGCAGCTGAAGTAGGTGGGTGCCAGCTTGCCCTTGAGCTCTGCACTTCCTGTCAGCTTTCCAATAGTGCTTCCTCCCTGTTTCTGGGTGCAGTTCAACACTCTCTGCCTCTGCACCCAAAGAAGGCAGCGGGAGCCTTGCCATTGACCTCAGTGAATGTAGAAGTACCCTCACAGCACTGATGACAGTCTACAAAGCCCCATGTAAGTTCCACCTTTTATGTCCTCTTCCCATGCATGATGCCAGGATGAAAGGCTTCAGAGGCTATGCTGACTAGCTTTTAAATCTGTCTGAAGCAAGCGATCCTCAGAGACTGGCATAGATTTGACACATTATGTTCTTTTGCCTCATTTAAACATGCCAACTTAATAGGAGTAGTTTTGATCCATGGTATTTTGAAACAGATCACTGAAACTGGTTGCTGGAGCACTAGGCAGTATCTTGCCTCTATTTGTGCTGCAGCAATACGCCATTAAATTAGCCCTGGATGCAGTCTGTCGAGCTAATGTACATCCATACCAATTTGCTAGGCTGTCTGCAGGTATTCCCCTGGGGAATGGATTCCACAGTGATTTACAGTTAATCATTGTTTCTCCATGACTTTGTGCTTTTTAAGCCAAATGCTCAATATTCTGGGCAGGTGTCATATGGTGCAACTTCCTGCTGTGGTAAGCAGAGAAAGTCAGTGGCAGCCTGAGGAAATACTGAATTAGGAAAGTGAGGCTTTCTGATGGTAAGCGCAGGTCCTCAGGTTGCAGTCTGAAGGACATTGTTGCTTTGGCTCCACTTGTCTTCCTCTGTTATGGAAAGATAGCACTGGCAGCAACTAGCATATCTAAAGACCAGCACTGAGCCTTTTGTTTTCAGAGTAGAGTTTGAAGTGAGTCACCTACAGGTGAGCTGACTCATAAGCTACTTGGAGAGAGTGACAGAAGCTATAGTAGCATAGGAGGAGCTATGCCAGGCCATAAAGAAGGGTATCACACGTCCTTTTGTGATGCCAGAGTATTTAGAAAGTCAGGCCTGGTTTTGGGATGGAAACTCAGCCAAATATTCCCATTAAAAAATGCTTTGTCAGCTAACTGTGTTTGTCCACCCAAAGCAGGCGCTCTGTATCCAGCTGCTTTTCCTAACACAGGAAAGAAGCCTGGTTCACCTCAGCCAGTCAGCTCTGCTCAGAGTGCAGAGCAGGGGAAATTCCATAAATATCAGGGAGTTTGGGTTAAAACATTTTGTACAGAGACTTATTCGAGATTCCAGATGTTTTGAATCGTCTTTATAAAAATAAAACAATCTTTTAATACTTCATCCATGTTATAAAAATCTGCTTTGTTTGTTTTTATCCAAAATTCATGTTTGTCCTGGACATTTCATAGGTCTGTGCTAATGGATATCAACAGTGCTATGACTCCTCCATATGTCAGTCGCAGAAACCCAGCTTGTCCTCCCATGCCCCAGCTTAGGAAATCTCTGGCTGGAGATTTGGGCCAGGACAAGGAGCAAATGAATGTTTCCTTGCGTAGCTGCAGAATGTGGGTACAGTGAATGCTTGGGAGACCAAAGGGCAGATAGCCATGCTGAATGGAAACACTGGTTATTTCTGGCTAGTATGTGCCTCATGTGAGAGGGGTATGCTGTATTTTGGGCATCTCTGACAGCAAGTGAGTGCTCTTGAGGGCATGGATGCAAACAGGACAAGAGGCAGGGAAGTTTCTGAACCTTGAGGACATCCAGATAGGATGTCTATGAACTTGCTCTGATGGGTCAGGGAAACAGTACTGTACATAATGAATGTTCTCCCTAGCAAGGTAATGTTTGTAACTGATTTCACTGAAAAACCACAGTATGTGCCGGGTATCATGTTCATGAGACGAGCTGGTTCTCACCTGAATCTTCCAACCAGCTTGCTTGCAATAAATATATGCAGCACATGGCTGATGATAGGAATAAAAGAAGATAAATAAGAATATAATTCAAATGTAGGATGGGTTTAAGTGCACAAGGGCTAAACTTCAGAGGAATTCACAGACTGCAGATGGCTATGGACTGAAATGGATATCTGCTGTAGGGAGAGAGGCCACTGATCACTGGTTGGCATGGCCACTCTCATGTAAGTGGAAGGCTATGCCAACAGGAGATCTGCCACTTCTCTGAGCTCTGTGCACATCAGGTCTTCAGTGTTGTGAGTGCAGTAGGAATCAGCCTTAACTATACCTGCCTTCACAGAGCCCTGTAGGGATGAATGCAGGTGTTCTCCAAATGGATACTTCCTTTTCCTTGTTTCTAGGGTTTTGTGAAAAATTCAAAAGCTACTAATAGTTGATAATTTTTCTTTTTCTTATTTGTGATTCCTGCTGTTACAGTTGCCAGTGGAAATGATTATGTTCCCCAGACCCCACCATGTGTCTTTAACGGGATCCTATCTTCTATGCCAATAATGATAATTCCTTCCATGCATGTTACTCCAATTCTACCCTTCCATTCTGGGGCTTCCTTCAATACAGTAACACATTTCCCACTTATTTTGCCTATTAATTTCTGTAGCAAAGGCTGGTGTTCAGATCCCTGTGCTGGCTTGGGATATGCAGCAGATTTTGGAGGGGACCTTGAGTGAACAGCTGTCTTGGTTGTAGGCTTTGGCATGGGTGAGTGATAGAGTCAGAGTAATGATTGTCTGTGCGGAGGATGGTACCTGAAGATGTGTCTCAGCAGGTGCAGGGTAAGAGTCATCTGACCAAATGTAGATGTCTCTATCTGAGCATTCATCTTGCTTCCCTTTATAGTCAATAGAGAAAAAGAAGCACTTCTGGAGCGTGATTCATCTTAGTCTAAAGGAGATGTATAAAGTAAATCAGATGATTCACACCCCAGACATGCCTGTTTCTCTGCATTGAATATGAAAGGTGACTTGCTCAGATGTAGATATCTAAAGCAGAGTGAGACAAATCCCACTCAAAGCATCATCTTTGAAATGACAGCTCAGGAAAGTATGCAGAATAATGTCCTCCCATCTAAGCAGTGTTCAAAGAACCTCATCCACATCTTTTCTCTACACCTGCCATTATGAGAAGTGTGTTTATTGTAGAAGATATGCCACAAGTTATTTTATTTGTTGACTTCTTCAACAGGAGCATTAGGACATTGTTGCAGGCCTGTAGTGTGGAGGGGAGCAGAGAAGGTCTGTGGATCTGACCCACTCAGAAAGTGTGGTGCAAAGGTGGCAAGCATGGTGTGTAGTTCAAGACTCAGTACTGTGGGAAAGCAGCATGTTGAACCTTCATGTTGCCATAGTGCATGTCTCTTGCATCTCACACAGTGGGCCTGGGAGTATTAAACACCAGTCAGACTGAAACAGCCTCCAATCTTTGTCCAGAAGGAGAGAAATGTTGTAGATGGGAAACAGAGCTTAAATTGGCCTGCTGCTGTATTGCATTTTGTAGAAGAGCTTCCCCCTGCAGCCATTTCAAGCTGAACACTGGCGACTCTGTCCTCCATGCTGACTTCTGTCCATCCATCCTCAGGGAATTCTTAAGCTCTGACTGTGCTGAGTCAGCCAGTGCTTAGCTGCCCTGATATATCCTCCTGTTGACAGTGTAAGCTATTGCAGTGAGCACAACAGGAATAATGAGGCCTGGAGTCAGATTAGTGAGGATGCAGGCTTTAGAGGCATAAACAGACTCCTCTTCTTGTTTTTGCCCAGTAATGTCCTATGGGTACGTGCATTTTAGAGAGCTTTCTCCAAGTGGGAATTTCCATCTGGAAGCAGCATTTTAAAGAGGGCAATCAAGCCAGGGCCCTGCTGGCATTGGATGGGGAAACATGATGGCTCATCAGTTTCCTACATTGGATCAGTGCCACGATGGCTGCTCACCAGCCGCTGGATGGAGGGCGACATCTGCTCAAGGTGATCCCTAGGCAGGAAAGGGCATGCAGAAAACAGGCACAGCCAGACCAGATGTGCAGTGATACTGTTTGTGTCAGAAGTGGGACAGCAATGTTGTAACCACATGAACTTTAAAGGGACTGTGATCTCTGTGACACAGTTGCTCTAGTTCCAAGGGCAGGGGGGTGTTTCCTGCAGCTGAAAACATCAAATAATTAAAGGAGAAAAAAAGTGGTGCATGGGAACAAGACACTCTGAGATGGATTTTAATAAGTTTTTATAATATTACACTTCCAAAATTGCCAGGCATCAGTGGTGGGTCCTTCATTTGCTTCCAAATATGCTGGCTGTCAGAGTGCAACACCAGGCTCTGCGTTGGCTCAGGCTGGAAAAGATGATTCTGGAGGTCTTGTACAACTTAACTCTGCAGTGAGATGACTTAACTATCTGCAGGCTTTTGCTGGTGTATTTTGTTGAGCATTATATGAAGCCAGAGGTGTTGTGAGGGTACCTTCATAAACAGCTGAAATGAAACATTTGCATTTCAGTGTGAGGTCTGATGCTCAACATCTGAGGACTGTAGTGCAGAGCTGCCAGGTGAGAGGCGGTGGGGCTCCAGAGGTTAACAGGGTGCCAGGGTTTGAGGCCAGCAGCCTGGTTACACAAAGGATCAGAGCAATGGTTCTTGCCTCAGCGTCAGGTCCCCAAGAGGCTGAGAGCTGGAATACTGGAAAAACTGGACAGATCCCTTCTCTTTCCCAATCAACCCTCTGTAGCAATCAAAGTGAAAGAATGGCATGTGACTCTAAGCTGCTGGCCTAAGCTCCTTGACTAGTGTTCTGGGAAGGGGCTTCCAGTGGTCTTCTCCAGTGGTCTTGCAAGGCCCATACCTCTTCCCCAAAGAACTAACAACCCTGTTGTTTCTAATTGCCTATGGGATATGGAGGAAAGACCCAAGATTTTGGTGCACATCTTCATCTCGTGCGTGCCAGTTGTAGTATAAGACTTCATGCTGCTCCTGTTCAACAAGAACAATTCTTCAGGGAAACAGCCCCACAACCTTTTAGCATTTAGATGCTGAAAATATCCCTACGGGTTTTCTTCTGCTTTTTTGGGCAGGTTCACTTTTAATTTTTCCACCATCAGTGAGGTATGGCAGCTTAGGCTGAGAATAGTGTTGCAGTGACTTGAATTATGTATCTAGTAAAGTGCATGGGATTGGCTCAATTTGGTATGAGGAAACCCTCAAAGGTTTCCATTAAGGTCAAGAGGTTCCTCCTCATCCCCCCCCCTCAGACCAAAATAAGAAGAAAACTCTCGCATGCAACTCCAAGACCAAAGGTTTACAAAGTTTAGTTCAATCATTGAAAAAAAAATCCAAATAAAAAAAAGAACAGAAATAATATAGACTTATACTGATAAGCATATTTTTAATAGTTGTTTTGACTTTCACAAAAAGAACAAACCAAACCAAACAAAAAAAGAAAGAGGGTAATACAATTGAGGTAATCTGGGATGTAGATTAATGCCAGAGGATTTCAGTACTTTAATCATGAGTTTTTTAATGTTTCCTTCTGTTTCCAAAGTTTTCTTGGGATTTTTTTTTTTTTCCCACAGCAGAACCATTGCACTTCTTGCTGCATTCTCTGTGGTATGGGCAGATGGATCTGAAAGTCATCAGTGGGCAGTGAAAGTAATGCAGGTAAATGAAATTGCTCCCAAAGTCTGGGAGGAGCACATATGGGGAAGAGTCACTGCACAAATTCCACGCTGGTGGAATGTGGTTTTTTTCCCCTGAAATTATTACTTCATGTGAACAAGGCTTGTGCAAATGGAGGTTGACTGTATATTTACTCAAGGTAATGAACACAGATTACATTTTGGAACATCTTTCTAAGCCTTGAGTAATGTTGACTTGTTCTCATTCCCTCCCCTTTGGCTATTATCTCCTGTTTAGTGTCTCTTGTTTAATCTAACAGGCTAATGGGTCATCTTCTAGTGTTGCCTGACTCAGTAACGTGGTTAAAAGCCTGCAGAATATGTCAATACAAGCAGGACAGAAATGAGTGGCCAACAGGATTGAACAGGATGGACTGGTTACAGAGACAGTCAAGTTCATCAGATAGCAAACTGCCCAATTGCCTTTTAGCTCTCCTGTGGGGTGGTTTTCTTTTCTTTGTTTTGATTAATATTTAGGCTGTAGCCATAAAATCCCACTGTGTTGGTCAGCAGGTGTTTGGTTTAAACTGTTTCTGGATCAGATAGATATTATTCATATGACTTTGGATGTCTGACTGAGTGTTTTCAGAAGTACAGACCCATTTGGAGGTGCCTTCATCTTTGACTTTTGTACTTAGCCTCTTGGAAGATACTTCAGAAAATTGTCCCCAAACTGGTTCCCATAGGATTCAGCCAGAGGAAGCAGTCACTTCGTTCTTTGTGATTGCATTGTAACCTGCAAAACTAGGTCCTTAGTCTCACTGTCTTCCTGACTTCTTCCCTCTGTAAGGGTATCTTTTCCCCTTCTGATGGAACTCAAGAAGGTTTTTTCAGTAATGCTTAGAGTACTGGGGAACTCTGACAACAAAGTAGCACTAAACTGAAAAGCATTGGCTGTCTTCAAATATCACCATTTTTTTTTCCTCAGTGAAGAGCTTTAGAAAAGCCTCTCTGATTTTCATCTGAAATTAAAATTCCATATGCAGTATATTAAGTGGCTAATTATGTCATTCATTTTACAGCCTTCCTCTGAATGACTTGATTGAAATGAATG
Source organism: Coloeus monedula (assembly GCF_965178545.1). Classification (NCBI taxonomy): domain Eukaryota; kingdom Metazoa; phylum Chordata; class Aves; order Passeriformes; family Corvidae; genus Coloeus; species Coloeus monedula. The sequence continues at coordinate 47,723,102 of NC_138782.1, read as the reverse complement.
GATTTTAATCTTGGGGGGCAGGAGGAAGGAAGGAATAAATGCTTAGGGGTTTGTTCTGTTTCAGCACTTGCATTTTGAAACCTGAATTAGATGTTTAAAACAAATATGGAATGTCTTTCCCGGAATTAAAATCTGGCCACTTTTGCCATTTGATAATACCTTTTGGGATGTGATAATTTTATGTGTGATTGACAGGTAGTTTAAAAGGGCAATTCTCTGGTTCAAGGGAGCAAAGGAAGGCAGTGGAGGAGAGGAAAGTGAAGGAAAGTGTTCTAACATATGATCTTATTAGTTGGGCTGTTAAAATGTATTCAGTCATTCATTAAAGCTTATTCATAAAATTCATTATTCATTAACGCACTTTGGGGAGTGGGGGGAAAAGCACTGAACAGCAGCAGTCATTTATTTACACTAGCAATTTCATCATGGAATTAGATCATGGGGCCAGATTCGCCTCTGCATTTCGGCAGCTCAGTTTCACTGACATCATGGAATAACTACCAATTTAGAGTAATCTGTGGCAGAACAGAACCCAGCCCATACTGCTTCTTTAAGAGGATACCTTGAGCAATTTCTTTGCTGTCTTATTGCTGGCTAGGTCTTGGGAAACGTTACAAATGGATAACAAATTAAAGAAGTATGACAAATGGATTTTCTCACTGAGCAATGTTCAACTGAATCATTCCATTTAGTTAGTAGGAGATGGATGTGAAAAGCATTCACATTAATAATTAGTATCTCATTTTTAAGAGTTTTTGCCCCTACTGTTCTGACAATTTTGAAATAAACAATTTAGATTTTCTGTCCTCACATAAAAGGTTTGGGGTGACAGCAGATGACAGGAAGGGATAACACCAAAGCTCTTATTTTGTTAATATGATATACAGCATATAAGATCATGGTAGTCAGTAATGGGAAAGAACCAGTAAATCACTGAACTCATGCCTCTGCAAGAAAAGGTGTGTTGGTTAATGATCATTCTTCTTCATAGCAGCACTGATGTTCTTCTTCCTAACTGATTTTTAGCTGAATCTCACCAATGGAGAAGCCCACATGAGGCTGAAGAAGTGACTTGGCACCTCTCAATTGATACACAGAACTATCTGCAGGCTTTCTGCCTGGGGGTGAATGTCATGCTTTGGAAATTTCAGGCAGAATTTTTAAAACTCATTTTCATTGGCATTGCTCATCCTAGAAATCCTACATGTTATGTATGATTTGGGTTCTTACTGTAGGACTGGGATAATAGATATTCCTTTCTGTATTAATGAACAGCAGGTTAGGAGACAGCAGTAAGGGAAACTAACACTTTTAAGGCATTCCTTATCTGTACCCTGATGCCACAAGTATTGTATCATAGATGACACGGGACTGGCAAGAAGCAAAGACATAGCACAGTGGCTCCATGGGTCCTTGACCTCCACCATTTCTGGTCTGAGTTGAAGGACTCAGCACTGAAATCTGGCACCAATCACATGGGACCTGAGGAAGATACTGATCCACGGGTCTACTAAACCCAGTGGTATTGTGGAGGCACAGCATGAACCTGAGCTTTCTGTGGGTCTCTTGTTTTGCTTCTTTAAAAATCCTCCTGCACTGTGACCTTGAACTCTCCTTGTTGTGCAGGGTGATGATGTAAGTCCCAAGGAAACAGCCATATGGAAAATCTGAGGCTTGTGGTCATGGGACCAGGTTTCTCTGATGACAGAAAGTGGAGTAGTTCTCCTGGAGTCAGTGGACTTACTCTAGCTGACAATCTGACCTGTTGAATTTCCAGTTCTTTTTGTGGGAACAGCTCAGTGAATGATTTGATCTGAATTTCTGGGGCAGTGCAAGCCAGGAAGATTTCAGACTTTTAATTGGCAGTATAATGTCTTCAGAAATTCAGCCTTTGTCATTTTATCTTCTGATCGTCTTTCAGGCTGCACAGCTGTCTCTTGCTTTGACTCCTGTACAAAATCCACAGTCTCCATTACAGCAGTCCTTCCTTGGCTGACTACTTAGAGTCTGTCCTGGCACAACAAAGGAAGACCTGGTAATTTCCGTTTGGGACAGGCTGTGTGAGCTCCAGAGAAGGTAGCTCTGCTGGAAAGCAGGGGAGCTCCTTGCACTCCCAGAGTGGGAGGTAAAGGGGAGAAGATAAGAACCATCAACCAGCACTGGCTCCCTGGTTCTCTCTCAGGTACATGTGCAGTGACAGAGTGGACATTGGATATGGTGGCAAAAGAGATTGGGCAGCCATGTGTCATAGACAGCTTTGAAGATTGGAAAAAAAGAGACAACACTACACTTCCCCAAACCCCAGAAGTACAGAGAAGACATCATGGGTTCATAGCAGGTTCCTGCCCCAAAGCTGCAGAAAATTAAAGAGGAAGTACTGGCAGTAGCTCTGCTAGTCCTTCCTTAGAGTGACATGGGGTATGTAACCCACTGCTGTGGGGTTGGGTAAACAACAAGCCAAAAGAAGCCCATTCCTGCTGCTAGCTGTACTGGGTGGTAGCTCCCATGTGTTTCTGCAGTATCTGGATGTATACCAACTGCAGACTGGAAGAACTCCATGCAAAATCCTAGAAATGTCTCAGAAGCATTTCCAGTCCTCAGAAAAATGACGCATAGGGAAGGTATCTTCCCCACAGTTGTGTAATCAAGAAGCTGAAGAAACAATAGATTGATATGCTGCCAAACTGTGCAGAAAATGGCTGACTCATGCAAGTATGCAATCTTAAACCTGAAATAATTAGTGTTATATTCATAAGTGGGAAAAAAGTGCAATGAGACTGCTGAAAGAACAGCTGTCCTCACTGATAGTATAGTATAGGAGTGTCTAAAGCTGCTGCAAAGCAGGGTGTAGGTGGGGTAGACACGGTTAGTTCAGAAGATAGAACTGAGAAGCATAAAATAATATCAAAAGCAAATGCATAAATATGAAGCAGAAGACATCAGGGAAGACCTTTAGTGCTGTGAGAAAAATGTGCACATGATAGAATGCACAGCACTGACATTAATATGGTGCAAAAGGGCGAAAACAAAACTCTGAGCTATGTGCCAAGAGGGAGCAGCAGCACTTAGTTAGAAAAATGAATGCTATGGAGACAGTAGGACATTGCTAAATGTGTTAGGATGCAAAGGCTTCCTTACAGCTATGCCAAGGAGGGAAAGGAATTGTAGCCATGCAAAGCTGAATTAAAGCATTGCAATGACCCCATGCCATTAGGCAAAGTAAATTGCAGATTGAATCAGTGATGCTGGCAACAACAAATCCTCTACTTCCAGCTGCACCCAGTGAATTGTCACCACACAGGGGCTTTAAGTTTGAAGCAAACAATTCATGCAGGCAACAGAAGCAGAACAAATTTTTAAAAAATAATTACATGTGCCAAGCTGGCAATATTCACTTGCATCCTTGCAATGAAGCTGTTGGGAGGCATATCAAGAAGTGTTCGAAGGGGACAATGTCTTCCAGGCATACAATTGCCTTAATCTATTTTCATCTTTTCAATTTGTGCCTCCAGGAGTGACTACAGAACAAAAAGAAAAAATAATTGGAGCAGTAGAGGGAATGGAAAAGGAAGACATTTTTATGTAATGTTAAGTAACAAGTCACACAAGCAGTATGGATGCTGAGACACCAGACAACCTACCCCTTTCTGAAAACTGAAGTACCTTCAACAAGCAGGAAAAGACTATTCAATGAATTCCTACAAATGAGGGAATACCCAGCTTGGTGAGAACAAAGAAATGAATTTTACATAGGGTATTGACAAAAACTGTTAGGGAAAGAAAGAAACTACCTCAGCACATCCAGGAAAAGAGCATATGCAAATAGTTGTGAGCACTACTGGGATCAGATGTGAGGTAATAGAGCATTAGTGCTGTCAGCAAGATGTATTAAAAGGACTCTGAGGGATCAGTGCAATGGCTGCTGTGTTCTGGGGGTGGACACAGAGATCATGTGGCAGAAGCTGTGACACATCATGATCCAACCTTCATCTGTCAGTTAGAAAGAGACAGAGAATAGACCTAGAGCTGACTAAACCATCCTGGTGTGGGGACTGCTTACAGTATCCTGTATGAGACATCTGTTGATCTCCCGAGAGCGAGGACCAGCCTCAGCAATTTAGAGAATACAGAAGCCTCCTGCTCTCAGATGCACAGACTCCATCCAGAGTCTGCCGGGATTTGCAACCTATCAGACAACTTTTCTCTCACAGCTTTCACATATGTGCAAGTCATTGATACAGCTCCTGAACAGAGATGCAATATGGACAACTGGTATCATCAGAGAATACACCAATCACCCATGTGAAAGAGCAGACACTTAATTATCTCGCTTCTAGTAAAGAAGCAGATACATAACATATTGCTAGTGAGCAGTTCTACACCTTAGAAAAAGACATGTTCCTCTTGCTAACCTACAGCTTGATTTTTGTATCTCCAGCGGAACAGAGAGATACATCCAAACAGAAACGTTATTTTTTTTTCTATTGGGAAGGCCAGAAGGCAGGGGGAACTGTCTCCATTTTCAAGAGTACGGGATCTACTAAAACAGACTGAAGATAATCACAATACCCAGATTGCAGGGAATGGACACTTTCTTTGGGAATTGTCTGGCTCTCCTCTGGATCTGCAGTCTGTGCAGAGGAAGCCAGAAATACTTTGTCCTGACCAAATATGACAGAGGCTAGCCAACATCTGGTGATCTGTTGCGCCGTGTTTAGGACAACCAGCAATGAAAAAGTGGAAGCACACTGCTCTTTCCACCATCCGTAGGGAGAACACAAATTTGCCTCCCAACCCTAAATTTGGCTATTTGGACTGCTACTCAGACATCTAGTCAAGTGGGTGAGTTTAAAGCAATGAAGTACTTTAATAGGCAGAATATCCTATGCAGTGGGAGCACAGATCTGTTTGCTTGCAATCCATCCTCAAATGGACTCCCTTCAGTTACCACCACAGCATTGCCACCAAATGGCAAAGTCAAATTAGCCCCTAAAATGCCTGAAATTTTATTAATGCAGAAGAACATGAAGAAAATGCATAGCATCTCTGCTCTTGAATGGAGAAACAATCTCACAGAAAACCTGGCTCAATCTGCTTCCGTTGTCTGATACTGTGAGCAGTGGCATCACTAATGTGACTAACAGCAATGAAAGCAGTCATGTACAGAAGAAACATGTGAAAGCCAAAGCCTCCCATGACTGATGAAATAAAGACCTCACAGAACTACCAGCAGAAAAAGGTATTTTTATCAGATTATTTCTGCTGGACATACCATGTTCTGGTGGGCAAACCATTTTGTTGAACAGGTAAGTTCTTGCTCATGTAATATAGCATTTGTAAATATGTATTTCCCTGAAATCTCAAATACATTAAGTTGCTGTGCACAGAAGACACAGAGATAACAGTGAATTATGCACGCTGCAGACTTCATTGAGAGGGCACAGATCAAAGCAAAAGAGCAGTGACTGTGGGGATAGATGTGATACCCCAGAAATACATTGCTGAAGAGCTCAAGCAGAATGCAGTCATCTGTGCTCACAAGTGAACAATACGCCAACTCCAACATCAAGGTGTACCTTGATGCTTCCAGGTGTACACACAAGGCAGTACAGTACCCTGTCATGAAAGAACAGCCTCTGCAGACACAGAGGAATATAGCCTTGTTCCCACAAGAAGTGAAGAGAAAAAAAAAAGCAAACAAAAAATCTCATCCCAATACATTAGCTATAAAACAAGACAAAAAGAACATACATTTAAAGGTTCTCACAGGTTATGCTGTTCCTGTTTAATGCTGTGGTCTCAAATGTGACTAAAGCTACAAAACTGAAGCACCCATTTGGGACTTGGATATACAGGCAGAGGATAATGTCACCTCAGCAAGCAGTGGATGAGAAGCACAGGAGGCACAGAGGGAGGGATAAACCTGCAGCATGGAAAGGCTGAGCTGCAGGTAGCAGGCAGCTGCAATCTGGGCGGGAGGCAAAGGGGAAGCAGGGAGCAGCAGAGCCCCAGCCCCTAGGGGAGCACAACCCTGGCCAGTCAGGCTTCCCTGCCTTCTGCAGAGGGCAGGAAGAGTGACATTTTTGGTGGCCCTGGGAGTGCCCCTTATAAACACATCATTTTAGGGAACTGTACTGAGGGCAGGAATAAGCAACTGCTGTTCATTCTGAAGACCATAAAAGACAGTGTGCCTACAGCAACCTGTTCAAGCCTGAGCACTGGGTGCTCCCTGGGCATGGCCACCAAGCCTGCAAAAGATACACACCAAAATAAGCCCACTTAGAGTCACTCAGCAGGAGATACATGCCCTCTCCCCTGTGCCCCCCAAAAAATGATAGGATGCCCACTAATCAAAAAAGGGTCTAAGCAGTTTTATTTTCTACCTGCTGTAATAAAATAAGCCTAGTTGTTTGAAAACTATTTGGGGAATGTATTTTTATGAGTCTTCTGCTAAGCCCAAAAACTGCTTGGGGTGCTTGTGGGATTTAGGTGCCAAAATGATGAGTAGGAAGAGGTGTGTCATGCTGTCGCTTCAGAACTACCGCCTGTCATCCAGTGCTTCTGCATTAACACTGCAAAAATGGGTTCCCTATTGCTAGCATTTCTGTCCTCACATTTCTGAAGCCCATTCTAATTACTGAAAGTGTCACCAAAATTGCAGTAACACTGATAGTTTTTATATAATAGTTGATCCTTTACAGAGAAAAATCGGGGTGCCTTTGATCTGGATCATCTCTCAGGTGTTTAATGTCTATCTTGATATGACATAACACAGACATAGAAGTTAGAGAGAGAAAGAGAGCATATTTAAAGAATGAACCAGATAAAACAAGATGTCAGCCTCCAATTGTACATTTCTTAGGATTAGAGCAGACATATTGCTGTATTCCAGGTCTTCACTGGCACTCATGACAGAAAGCTGCTGCAGATAGGGAGCTCTGCAGGGTCTTGTCACTCAGCGTGCAAATATGGTCTGAAAAGTGTAATGTCTTTTTCTTCTTGCTATGGCTTTGGGTAATGCAGATATGATCTTCAACAGCATCTGAATAATAAATCAAAATGCTGGCAAAACAAAAACACCATCCCCCCCCCCCCCAAAAAAAAAAAAAAAAAAAAAAAACCAAAAAAAACCCAACAAACCAAAACAAAACCAACAAAACCCCAAGACAAATAAAATACAATACCTCCGCAACACAAAATAAAGACAGCCAGCAGCATTTTTATTGGTTAAGTGATTTTTTTACTGTCATTGATGTCATTGGCTTTAAAACAAAGCCTCAACTCCATAGTGAAAAAGAATGCATTTGTCATGTTGGTCAAAATCATGAGATTTTTGGACACAAAATGCATAGCCAAAACAATTGCGGTCCTATTTTTGTTTTAAACACTTAGATGGCATTATGAAATATAAGTCAGTAACGTCCTTTAAGGGCTAATAACGAGCACAATGCCAAGAGCTCTCCTTTAGCACTGCGGTCTCCTTCCACCATCTGCTGGGCTTCCTTTGCTACTGCAGGAGTTAAAAGTCAGGTTCTTTTCTAAGAATATTACCTATTTTAATCTTCCCCCTATCCTTCATCTCTCGTGTTTATTTTGTCACTTATGAGGCCCTGAATGAAGCAGTATTGCCAATCCTTACTGAAATGTATCTTACCATTATTCATTAATACCAGTGTATTTATTGCCAGATGAGTTTTTTTTTAAGATAAAGAAAAGGTTTGCTCTGATTTTGTAAAGATTAAAAAAAAATCATTTCGGGTTAATTTTATTTCTAAAGTGAAAAAACATTTTGCTGACAAAAGTAGGTTGTTTCCTGTACCTAACACACTCTGGTTTAATTCTGTATTACAGAGGTGAACAGGATGAACAGGATTTTAGCTTGGACTTCATATCATAAGCAGTGACTAACCAAGTATCTCCTGCAACAAGTTATTTATTAACAGTGATTCACAAATTAGAATCTACACAAATATTTCTTTTATTAAGAGTCCAAGATGAATCTGTCTCAGTGCCGTCTAGGTGGAGAAAGTATTTCCATAATATATAAACTGAGCACATTTACATAGAATTATCAAGGGATGAGAAATGCTGTATTCCCCTTCCACACATGAAGTCAAACATATGCACACCTCTGTGTTATTTTTGGACTTGTTTTTCTTAGATGCAGCACATTTTAGAATGCCTTACAGTCCAGAATATAGAACTAGCCAGCATTTCTACATTTACTGTCAAAAACTATATACCTTTTGGGTATGTGAGAGGATCTCATGTGAAAGATACAGAAGGAATATGCATTTTGGCTTAGTAATGATGCTAAATCTAGAACAGGTATTATGATAGTTTGTCTGTGAACTTCCTTGCAGAGTTAACCAAAAGCTGGGAGTTTGTGTGAGGAAAACTTTGCACCATGATCTGAAAACACCACGTTTTTTAAAGCACAGATGGTCAAAGATCCCTAGAGTGGGCTTACAAATGTAACTCCAATATGAGAATGTATTATAAAACCAGTTTCCCCTGAAAAAGATTGCAAAACCTCCAAAGAGATGGCTTTGCTCAGCATTCATATGTATTCAGTGATTTCAATGAAAACCAGAAGGGGTCTAGGCTAAGGCCAAATGCTTCTGGAAAATGACATCTCTTTTTTTTTTTTCTTTTTGAAGAAAGCAAAGTTTTCACAATGTAGTGTTATGCCTCTACAGTGGAAAGTTTCAGAATTACACAACATAATTTAAAAAAAAGAACTAATTAGATGCAGTGACAGGAGGCGGAGGTCGAAGAAAACATCTTAATGTCAAAATTCTTGAAGATGGAGAGTTATTTTGGATGCCTTCATTTTTGGGCAGCTACTATAGGAGAGCCACACTTTTAGAAAATGTTTCAGCTTCTGAATACTGGGTTCCATTAAAGTATTTCTTTTGCCCAAAACCTGACGACTAGCTATTGTGGTACATTCTCCTGAGTGTAAAAACATGGTAATAAATACCTCAGCAGTGTGCTTTGAGGTTTCATACATTATTGTCTATAAAATCCTTCAAATGGACTTTAATGGAAGACCTCATAAATGTGTAAAAGACTACTATTATCATTTTTAACAAGATTGAGATTTAAGGGGTGAAGGAAAAAAGAAATGTTGTGGCAATATGACAAATGCCTCTTTTTACAGTTCCTGTATGGGCAGCAGGAAAAGAACCCAAAGTAAACCTGCAAGACTCAGGTTAATTAATTAATTAATTAATAATTGAAAAATATTTTTAAAAACACCCACTCTCTTTTTAATGAAATTGTAAAAGTGAGGTATTTCTAAAAATTAGCTGATCTGGAGGTTTTTCCTTTGATCCCAGTATCTTTAAAATAATTTACAGAAACTGAAGAGATTGTAACCTTTTGGCAAACCTTTTACAACATCAAACAAGAGCCCTCCTCTGACTTTGAAGATATCCTGCAATCAATTAGGAAGGCCCTAAATGATGTCGGAATGAGTCAGGAGTTTTGCAGAATAACTGGCAGGCTTCCACTTAGAAAGAATCATTGGGAATATGAGAAAACAGGGAGGATTAGCCATCCCCATTAAAGATGACAGCATTAGGAGCTGTTTTGAAAACACTAGAGCTTCTTCTTGCCTAATGCTCCCAAAACTGCTGTTCTCAGCTAAACTGAACTAATTTGTTCTGTGTCTTTATTTTTAGCATGGGAAACTCAAAATAAACTTGGAAGAAGTTCTTTGAAGTGAGATGCACAAGTCAAAGAGTGAAAATTACATCTTAGCACAACAGATTCACGCTTTCTTCCTTGTGAGGTTAGTTAAACCAGTGTAATCTAAAGTACTTTGGAAGATGAAGGAGAACATTTTAAAGCTGTTTTCCCTTGCTCCCCATTGATGTGAAAGACTGTAAGAGATGGGAGGCAGCAGTGGTGTGGGCCTTTCATAATCTAAATTCCCACTGAGGAAATAACCTTGGTCTCAACCAGTGCCTGATGAATTCCTCCACTGATCTGAAAAGCAAAGATAACTTCTTTGTACCTAGCAGGCTATCTCTATGCTTCCAGAAGGGACAAATTAACTTTAGCTCATCTCTGAAAAGCTAATCATCAATGCTCTATTTTCTGAAGCCAAGGAGCTACAAAGCTCTTCATATCATGCATTCTGAAAAGACACTGGCATACAAACCTTTGCCTTTCCAAAGAAAACTACATAGGAGTTGGAAATAAAGTGAAAGCTTCCTCCCTGCCTCTCTCCTGTCTTCCTTCCTCCTTCCCTCCCTCCCTCTCTGCTAAAAAAAAAAAAACCAAAAAAATACCCAAGGTGGAATTTTGCTGTATTCCCAAGAAAGTAAGTAAGAACCAGATTGGTCCTTGTGGTGTGCTTTGGTTATATTTGGGGTTCTTTTATCCCCCTTCCTGTAGTATTATTCCCAGTAACAACACCAGGGCTTTAAAAAGACTAAAGGCTCCCAGGGTTGCAGCTGGTAAATTTTCATGCAGAAGCTACAGCATATTTTCCCCTCTGCAGTAGATCCTCTTATCTGGTTCATTATCAGTAGAATCCTCTGCACAATAAAATCCAGAGGCAGCAAAATACTCAGGCGTGTGCTTAGAGATAAGCTCATGTTTACATGATTTGCTAGATGAAGACCTCTAGACAAAAACTGTTATGGAGAAACTGTGATACCATATGGACATTCTCTTGATTGTCAAATTTCTTCCAGATCTACACATGCTTTTCAGGCTGAAAGCTGGAGAAGAATGTATTACATACATTTCAACAGCCCTTTTGCTTCCCTGTAAAACTAGTGGTGAAATCTATTTAGCCTTTAACACCCAGCTCTGAGTCCTAGTGAAGGGAAGAGGTCAAAAATTAATGGTGCAGCCTACAGCTGAAGCAAAAATCCTAAGTGTTTGGTTTTTTTAAAAAAAGGAAAGCAAACAGGGACAATAACTGGGATGGCTTACTATTATTTGGGAAGCATTTTAATTCCAGTCTGTACAGCAAATGCTCTTCAGCTACAAGAAGCAGATAAAAAATGTCTGCAGATTTCAGTAGTATCGTGTCAAGCAGGTTTTCAAAATAAAGACAGATGGCAAAGGATTAGATCTAATTCTTTTTCCTAATTCATCTTTTCCTGACCATTCCACTGCACTCAGTCTAAATGGAGAGATTTACCAGCTTAACTTCCCCTCTGTAACTTACAGTGACAAACCACACAGTAGATTTGTAACTTCCCATCATTAGGAATGTTTAACTGGACACAACTGCTTTTCATCAGCTGCCTTTAAATGCTGCTTCTGAACACAGGATGTTTACAGCATTACACAGTAGAACTCTGGCTTTATTTTTAAAGTAAACATCCTAAAAAGCCCAGGAATATTGTAGTGTTTCTGGTGAATGTAGCTGTCCTGCTCAGTCAAGAAAGAATTTCACACTGGAATCTCTTACACAGATGTGCACAGTCTCACAGCACAACACTAACAGCAGTGTCCTAAAGATACCTTGCTGTTTCTTTCCTGTGCTCTTTCTTCCCCGTGCAGAAAAAGAAAGGAAGCAATGCAGCACAGCCCTGATAATGCTGGAAGCGTGCAGTCCGTGATTCAGTGCGAGGGGGCCCGTGCTGCAGTCACAGCTCCTCACTGCCTGCCTGATTCTACTCTTTCTCCTTCTCCACTCCATTACTTAATGCTATTTTTTTTTAATTCCCACTGTTTTTTGATGTCTTTGTTTTCAAATGCCTGGCTTGAGACACGCTGACCCTGATCTTCCCAGGGGTTGACGATCAATAACAGCTCCTTATGGAATCACTGGGGAACTGATGGTATTCAGCACCTTCCTAAGCGTAGTTTACAGTATCTTCAGGGAAATGAGGGAGAGCGTATCCAGCATACAGTCTATGCTGCCCTTTCTGCTCCTCCTACATGCTCTTTTAGATATTCCTTTCGGTTTTCTGTGCATTTGTCATTCTTCCCTTTGAATTTCTAAATTTCCCCAGTGAAAAAAAACCCCCAAGAAATGGCAGTCACTTTTCTTCCTGTACATTTCCTTTTAGTTTCTCTCCTCTCCTTTTCTTTGCTATCACTTGCTTTCTTTTCACCAGAAAAAAACCTGATAGGCACATGTCAGTGACAACAGCACCATCTTCTGTTCTGCAGAGATCATGAAGGCTTCACTCTTGTGCCTATGAGCGCTTCAGAGATGGGTCTGATTGAAAAACCTGGAGCCACTGCTGGATATGATCTATTCATGAGTTTCAATGTCTGAACAACTCTGAATGTATGCGGGGCAGTATGCGTGTACGAAAGGCAACAAAGAGTTCTCATAGCAATTCTCTCTGTGAGACACCTTCACATTTGTCTTTTATTCTTCTCCTCATAAAAGTTCAGTTGCAAACCTTAGGCTCCTTTTGCTTGTCTTCCCTGTGGCTTGACACATTGACGGTTTCTGGGTTTGTTTACTTATCACATTAGTGTTATCCTTACTCTCTACCAATAGTATTCTACTAATTGTCACCAGGGAAAATATGCAGCCCAAATAGGTAAGATACACACAGAGAGGAGATCAGCTTATCAGTCCACATAGAAGGCCATAGATCATAGAAGGTCACAGACCACGTGCTGCCTAAAATTTGTCACTGTGGCAACAAAGGGTTGTTTGGGGTATAATAGAGGAAAATGAGGTGGGAGTTAGCACAAGATAAACATTAAGTCTTACTTGAAAGACTAATATATGGACAATTCAGACTGGCAGCATGGGTAGGTCAGTGCGAAGTCAATGTCTTGGTATTAGATAAGAGGATGAGGAAGGATAGCCTAATGGGTCTGGAAATGGAAAAGAAAAAGAACAGCATGTGTGATGTAGCATAGAAGAGGGAACCAGCAGAGGGACATAAAGGGAGAGGTGGCAAGGTCAAAGCAGCAGGTTAAGAAACAGATCTTCACAACAGCAATATCTAATTAGGGTAAGATTGCTTTTGTTAAGCCAGGAAAGGGGATGTGGATGGGATACACCAACAGATCAGACAGTAACTTTGAGTTGATAGGAATGTGCCTGTTTTGGGGAAATTCTGCAGATAGATTTTGCAATATAAAGGGTTTATTCATCTTTCATAAAGGAGTTTGGGGATAGAAATGTGGAGCTAGTTACTCAGCAGGTAGGTTGTGAGCAGTCATAGCTGATATACTATAATAACAGTAGACAGTGTAGGCAAATTGGGATATACAAATCTGACCGGGATGCTGCAGAGGACAAACTCCAGGCTCACTGTATGTGGGTAACAAGCTCAGAAATGAAAAGAAGGAGGGAGAGAAGGTGATGGCTTAAGGGACTAGGTGGAGGTACAAGCTAAATCTCATTTTTAAATGATGAAGATTAATACATGTTTGCATTGTGATGTGAAAGAGCTAGAATGTGTGGGTGGGGGTGGGGAGGCAAATGAAACAAGTAGTAGAGGATCAGGAGATAACAGCACAACCACCTTGTGGAAATTGTCGTGACCAGCTTTCCCAGCTGCGTATCAATGATTTCCTCTTTCAGTTAGAACACTTCTGCCTCTCTCTCTCTTAGCAAGAGGGTTCAAGGACTTCAGGGCAAACTGGCAAAAATGAGGAGATTTTCTTCTTTCCCTTTCTCACCTCCTGTAAATTTCTTTTTCCTTACCCCCTGGCAGGGAGGGGAAGTGTTGTCTCAGAGTGAGAGTCGTGTAACAGCTATGTGTGATGCTGTTTTTTTGCACAACAGCACTGAGGAAATCTAGAAAAGAACATGGATATACGTAACCATAATAACAGGTAAGGTTTATTGCCTGGAGCACATCTGGGCCTTTAATTTCATTATCGTGGGAGAGGGCTGTGGTGGGAAATTTTCTGCATAACTCTTTCAGAAATCCCCCATTTCCTTCTCCTGCATGCAGTGGGAGAGGAAAGAAAAGGCCGTGTTACATACCTGGTCCCCCTAGAGATCTTAAACTGTGCAGACACACTCCTGCAGCCTCCTGTAAGGAGGAAAAGTCATGCTGCAGGGTTAGCTGAGCCTTCCTCCTTATGAACTGTGCAGAACTACCTGTAAATGTGCAGGTGGTAGTACAGGGCTTTCATGAGAAGAAATGTATTTTGTGTGATCTAAAACCATCACTGAAACTAAACTTTTTAAAGACATAGATTTGGCCTGGGTTCTAATAATCTGTGGTGCCTCAGCACCTTAGCAGGGGCTTTATGGCAACAGCATAACACATCCTTCCAAAACTGTAAGTGGGGGTTTCCAAGACTTACAGTTGTCTGTAGTTTATACTGTAGTTTTGTCCTTAATCCTTTTCTAAGCTAACTGACCACTGGAATGATCAACCAGAAATTTTTCCTAGTACAGAATTGCCTGTTTGTATGATCACAGGGGAAAGCATTCACATTAGAACAAGTATACATTTGTCCAAAAGAAAATGCAGGTAATAAAGGCCCTGATTTTCCACCTATGAGTCCGAGGAAGGAATCAGTCCTCTTGCATTACTAAATTGGTGTGGAATTATGGGTCCTGATGAAAACCAATAGACTATTACTGTAAAGCATTTAACTTGTAAAATCAACCCAAATTTGGTCAACTTGTTATTATGTGCTGGAAACCCAAACCATCAGCAAAGGCACTGTTACAAAGTTCAGATAAGAATCAACAATAATATGTTTTTCATCTTTGTCCTGCCTCTCATAGGCTCAGTAATAGTATTAAATGACACAGAGAGACCCTAGTTAAGTGAGAAGAGTGTGAAGTAAGCTCTACATCTGGAGTTACAAGGAGTTGAGAAGTATTTTGTGGCCTATAGATAGAAGTGGCCTGTGAAGGGGACATGTTCAGAATGGCCATTTATTTCAGGGCTGTCTGCAATTGTGGTGGACTGCTTTTGATGCCTCAGGCAATTCCTCTTAGTCTCACACTTTTAAGATAGACTAATCTGATTGAGGGAGAATATCTTGTATGACAGAAATAAAGAAAGTATCTACCAGATCTCCTCCCTTAAAATAAAATTGCAAGCTATTTCAGCCTTTGATCTAGGCTGTATGCTGAGTTTGGAGGGGACCTGGAGAGGTCAGGGAATACAGGATACCTTATAAATAGGAGTGCAGAGTACATGAGAAATTGGCAGGTGTGGGATGTTCTGAGTGCTGAGGCTGGTGCAGCAAACCTAGGCTGAAAGGGCTTTGGGATCCTAGAGGTGGCTGCAGGTGGCAGGATGGGGGCCTATGAGCAGGGCTGGCTTAGGAAGAAGAAAGGAAGTGGTTGGGATAAGCTTGGAAAGTGGAGAAAACGAACAGGACATGGTCTTTGGTGAGGCAGGGGTTGTGTTGGAATTGTAGAGCTGGAAAACACAAATTTAGGGTCCTAGAATGAAGACACTTAGCAACTGTGTTATGAAGGTGTAAATGGTGTGGTTCCTGACATCAGAAAATTACAAAACACTGCTGAAAATTACAAAATGCTTGCTCATTTTCTCTCTCTTAACTCCATATTCACCTTTCTGGCTTGTTTTTGTTTGTTTGTTTTGTTTTGCTGTCATAATGTTCCACTCAGAAGCTCCCCAAGCCCGATCTCCCCTTTGTCTGATAAGACAATCTACAATGGAACAGTTCAAATGTAAATGCTGTTGTTTAACTTGGTGTAGTGAGATTTTATATTTGGCATCCCAGTGTGATAAAAATAAAGGCAAAGCAGAATTCAGACAATAATGGAGAATTCAGACAATAATCCAGCACAACACGTAGTACACTTGATTCTGTTTTCATAACTAGTTGTTGTGCAGACCTTTAACTCTTCATTTAGTTAAGTGTTATAGATGCCAGGAAGGGAAGAGTAAAACTATAATAAGAAGTGATACCCTGCTTGGCACTGTTTCAAGCCTGATAAAAGAAACCCCCACAGTTCATCAGACTGCATGGTATAAATGGAAATGGAAAAGTTACTAAAGAGCAAATAGAAAAACAAAATATATTATGGCACGTAAGAGATTTCAACTGTAAGCATCCTATTTACTAACGTACATTGTAATAATTCCTCCTATGAACCATGTTTCTGTGTGTGTGAAACGAAGTACTAAGTTTTACTTTACATTTGAGTAAAGTGTATAATGTGAACTGTTTTCTTGAGCTTTTACTAGATTCTGTAATTTATGTGTAACAGAACATACGAAGAGTGGTAAGGCATACGGAACCCGTGTTAGCTAGACGGTTAAAAAGAATTCATTTCCATCTTCTTTTTCCAGAATATATTGCATATATAATCACAGTACAGGCCCCATTCTAATAAGAAAATCCAGTCATTTTGCAATCAAAAACTCTCAAGGATAAAATAATTTGTAAAAATGTTTGGGGAAAATGGATAGCCAGGAAAAGGACTACTTATGTGATTTGGAGAGGAGTGATTAAGTGGAACCTCACTTGGAAAACTTGCAGTAAACCTTTCGTCTTCATTAGATTCTAAGCAACTACAGCTTGGCCAAGGTAATGCCCACACCCATTGGTAACCATGTTGTATCCGTGCTGCTGTACAGGGAATTTGCTATTCATTGCTTTCACAGGAAGAGAAGGTTCCAGGTTTGCCTTTTCCTATGACCAGAACTTCTAGGAGAGTAGTTTGCCACCACTTCTGATGTGCTGATCTCTAAATTTTTTTAATGGGAATTGTAATCTTGCATAGTGAATTTACACGTACTGGAAATCAGCTTGATTTTCTGAGTTAGGCTTTGCCTGCACCGGTACATTGAACTGCACAGGAGTTGTTCTCTGGCCTCAGTGCTGGTGGCCTGGGCCCTTCGAACAAGCCAACAGCACAGAGCCAGCGTCTAGGAATGCCTCCGACCTGAGGCAGACACAAGGTATTCAGGCAAACTTCGGGTACGCTGTGATGAAGACAGTGACTGCTTTTAGCAACTTCTTTTGGCATAAATGGTTAGAGTATGACAGGTAGGAAGACGGGACATTTTGTGTATTACTGCTGCCTGATCTTGCGTTGTAATGCGCATGAAGAGTAGAGAGAGTTTCTATGGCACACAAGGATGGAACTTCACCCCCCCAAGCGAGATGCTCGCCCCTGGGGTATCTCCGTTAGGCCTCTTGTGTTGGGCCCATGAGAGCACACAGTGGGCCCCGCTGTGCCTAGCAGACACGACGACTGGGACTATTCACGCAGAGGGGTTTTGACCAAGAGATGGAGAATATTTTACACGTACGCACACACAGTCAATCACAAGAATTTTTCGCCTCCCGCCGCCCCTCCTGGGCCCCGCCCGCCCCCGCCTGCGCAGCCGCCGCTCCTCCTCCGCCTCCCCCCGCGCGATGGAGGTGGTGCTGGCGGACACGCTGCTGTCCCGCTGCGGGGACCGCGCCGCGCTCTTGCGGGCGCTCAGCGCGCCGCTCTGCGCCGAGCGGGCGGAGGCGCTGCGCCTGCTGCTGCAGCGCCTGGCGGCGGGCGGGCCGGCGGCGGCGGGCGAGGCGGAGGCGCTGCGGCGGGCGGCCTGGGAGGTGGCGCTGGAGCGGTGCCGGCCGCTGCTGCGGGGCGGGGAGGGCGCGGCGGGGTGCGGGGAGCGGGTGCGGGCGGCGCGGGCGGCGCGGGGCGCGCTGCGGCACTGCGTGCAGCTCTGCGGGGCGCCGCTGGCAGCGCGCCTCGCCCGCGACGCGCTGGCCGAGCTGGCGGCGGGCGGCGGGGCGGGCGCGGAGGAGGCGGCGGTGGAGGCGCTGGTGGCGGCGGCGCCGCGGCTGGAGGAGCCGGAGCTGCTGTCGCGGTGCGTGGCGGCGGCGCTGGCGCTGGTGCGAGAGGAGGGCGAGGGCGAGGCGGCGGCGGCGCTGGTGGCCGGGCGGCTGCTGCCGGCGCTGGGCGGGAACGGCGCGGCGCTGCCGCGCGTCTGGGAGGGGCTGCTGGGCGCGGGCGGGGCGCCGCGGGCCGGGCGGGCGCTGCTGGCGCTGAGCGCCCTGGCGGACGCGCTGCTGCCGCGGGGCCCGGCGGGGCCGGGGCTGGACGCGCGGCTGTGCCCGCGGTTCTGGCGGCTGGTGCAGGAGGGCCTGACGGAGCGGGACGGGCTGTGCCGCAAGCGGGCTCGCTACCTGCTGAAGCGAGCGCTGGACCTGAGCGGCGGCCAGCGCGCCGAGCTGCGCTGCCCTCCGGACGGCGGACACGGTACGGCCGGGCGGGCGGCGGGAGGGGCCGCGCGGCCCGGGATGCGGAGCCGGCAGAAATGAGTGTCTTTATCTTTTTTTTTTTTCTTAGAATCGAGTCTGTTTTGGTGGTCTGCTGAGAAGAACGAGCAACTCCTACAGTTTTGGGAAACTTACATTTTGATAATGGAAACTTTGGAAGGAAACCAGGTAGGAGCGCTGTAAAATCTCTGCCCATCCTAGATAGACGTGCTGCCTCACTTGTGGCATGTATGAATGCTCCTGTAGGGCAGAGTATTTACAGTTTTGGTGATTGAGGGTATCTAAGTCAGCGTTAACTGGAATATTTTTGTTTCAACTCGTAAATACTTAAAACACAGCATGTGTCATTCATTGGGAATAAATTCAGAACTCTTCTCTGTCATCGGAATACGTCTTGTTAATGCAATGGCAAAAACCTGGGGTGCAGCTAATTGCAAGAGCAAGGTAACCAGCTTAGTGAAAAATCCAATGATTGCACTTAATAACCTCTCTTTGGTAGAGGGGACTATGTCTATATGGTGAAGTACCTGTGGCCGTGGATTAAAACAATTTTTTTTGGGTGAGGCTTCCATAAGTGTATGGTATCGTGGTGTTAACTATTAGTAGTGTACCCACCTCCCTGTAGTTATTTTATGTTATTTGTACATGGTTGTTCTGCAACTGAAAAGCTGTTTATTTAAATGCTTAATTTTAGATATTTGTGCTGTTTTACTTTTGAGGAATGGAATGGTTATTAGTAAGTATCATTCTTAAAATATGGTAGCGTTGGTTCAGTTTTTCTCCAGTGCTAAACTGCATCTGAGTGTTGCATACCACAGGCATTATAGGTTTCATTTAAATGTACTTCTCTTGTCAATTGCTATATTAGTGCTATTGATAGTAAATTCTAGTCCGAGTAACTGACAGCTCCTGGGTTTGAGATATAAACTGTTTACATTTCATTTGCATTTCAGATCCACGTTATAAAGCCAGTATTACCAAAACTAAACAGTTTATACGAGCTTGCCATATCAGGGGATAAAGGTAAGATGGACCTTTTTCTATTTCATCTCTTAAATATTAGTTAAGTTACACTCTTATGTTTTCTTCTTCTGTTTAGTAGCAGCTTTTTGTAGTGTTTTGTTTCTCAAGTTAGGTGTTTCCTGGGTGGCTGTTCCAGTTTTTGTGGGTCTGCTCTATGCATAGGTTGTTTGGCAAACATGCATAGGCACTGGCCACTCTGCTGTGAGAGGAAATCCGAGCATATATTTGTTGCTTACTATATTGTCTTGAAATACTGTTTTTCTGCTAGAAAAGCCAAATAAGTGGTCATTTCCCACTGTGTTTTGCTTTACTTAAGACAATGTGAAAATACAACAAACCCAGAGATTTTTGGGGTTGTAGAAACCAAGTCACCTGCACAACTTTGTAAAAGGAGAAACCCTCCCTCCCCAACCCAACTTATTAGAAGTGGGGAGAGAATAAAGAATATGAGTGCTGAGACAGTGTGTCTAGGGCACACGAGTACATGTGATTAGGTAGTGCAACATGTTAGAGATTGGTAAAGCGGAAAGACCACTAATGCGAAACTTTTGCCTGGAAATACATTGGCATAAATAGAGTTGCAGAAAGAAGGATGTGCCATTTGCACTTCTTAGTAATTTTAATTTGTAACTAATAAAATAGAGAGTAACTGGAGAAAACTATTAATTTTTAAAATTAGATTTAGCAGGGTGTCTTTATAAAACTAAACAGCTATAGTCACCTTTTTGAATGTCTTGTACATAGACTATAATGTCATTATGTTACGTGCTAGTGTGTCACTGTCATTTCTGTGTCAGTTTAGTTTAGAAGAATTTCTTTTTGTAACAGGTTGTTGGCTGTTTCACCCATCGTGGCATATGTGCATTTATAGACGAATGTTTGAGAGTGAGAATAAAACACTGACAAAGGAAGGCATTCTTCATTTTCTGGAGCTGTATGAAACAAAGCATCTTCCAAATTCACTTGGTTTCTCAGAGGTAAGGGTGTTACTGTTACTTGCCTGAACAAACAAATTTTCTAATTTGTAACAGATCTTAACACTAATTGCTTCAGTAGTTGGAATTGGACACATTCTGTCTCTGTAGTATAATCAGTGTATCACTGTATCCCATAAAACCCCCACACTTTAAAATATTCTCTATGTGGGAAGAAACACTAAGGCTTAAAGGTTTTTTTTTTTATTACTATCACGTGTGTATTGACTGTCCAACCAGCCTACAATTTAGTAAGGAATGATCTACATTATACTATTTAGTCTTCATAGGAGCTTCCCCCTCAGAGGTTAACATTCCTGAGTTATACAAATTAAGTCAGCTTTAATATGCACCCTAAATCTTTTTACCTGTGTTGGCTCTTCATCATTCTTTTATTTCATGTTTAAATCTGTTTTCTCTATTTGTTTCCCAAAAGGATTTCTTATTTACCTGCATCTTTCACAATACTCTGTGAAATGTATCTAGTGGGAAAATCTCATTCCTTGTTTACTTTCCTGGTCCCCCTTCTCTTTAGTTTCTTCCTCTTTTTGCTTCTCCTATTTACTATTAACAAGAGTATTCTCTGATTCCTGGCTCTGTCCTTTAAAGTCTGGTGGAATAAGTCTAGCTTCTATGTAACAGTGCCTTGGAAATGTACATTTAGCCATTGTTCTTGTTTCTTTTTTTTTTAGTTTGTTATTGGACCACTAATGGATGCCCTTTCAGAAAGTTCCCTCTACAGCAGGTAAACCACTGGTTTAATTAATCATTTATAATGTCTTGATTGCTGCAAATGTGTTCTAATAATACTGGTTTAAGTATGTGGGTAAAATCTTAGCTAAGGAAAACACATTAATGAAAAAAAATGGTGCTGCTAAACTTACTGACAGGTAGAGAGTTTTTCAGGAAAGGTGAGTGGCTGTGAACAGATGAAGTATGTACAATTCAATCTGAGTAACAACAACAAAGGATGCCTCAAGCTCCTATATTGCATCTTGCTTTGAAACATTAATTTGGAAGTGAGATACAATAAATGAATAACTTAGCGAAGTACTTTTTTATCTTCTTATTTTCTTGCCACACAGACTGCTCTAGTTGTTCCCAATTCATAGGTGCTGGAAGTGGGTTTTTGCAGGAGACTGTGGTTGGCAGAAGACATTGATCCTCGTGGTGTAAATATGTAAAGAACAGAGGAAAGCTGGAGGAGTTGCAGGTTGCTGCACATTCAGTGTAGTGATGGATGGCATTCAGTTCTTTGTGCTAGTTGCATGGAGAGTATGGAGAGAGGAATAAAGTACTAAATGCACTTTCGTTATGACCCCAGGTAACGGAGGTTCTTGTTAATAGATCCCTTGGAGTGGATTAGAGTGAATGACTGGTGTATTTATATATGGCAGGTTTATTTCAGAACGATTTGGTTCAATGAAAGGAAGTGTGTAGCCATTTTGGTTGTCGTCCATAGAAATGTAACAATATAAAAACATAAAATATATATAATGAAAAGAAAGAGAAGATGAGAGTAGATAGTGGAGAGGAAGGATATCACCATCTGTGGATCCAGTGGCAAGACTTAATTGTTGCAATTTTCAATGCCCCTTGGTCGAGTTGATGGTTACGGTCTTAATCTAGTGGGGGAAGGCCATGAAACAAAGAGTTCAAAGAGTTTAATATATGTTTATTTTTGGGGGGATAAAACCAACTGTCACTGGTGATAGTGGGGATTAGGTGATGATGGATGAAGTGTAGTCAAAATAGATTGTTTCCTCTAATTACGGCAGGACAGATGTGACCTCTACAGGCACTTGGCAGCAGTTACACATTTCTCATGTTAGCTGGCTGCAGTATCTTTCCATGGACATGCACAGATGGAAATTCAGAAGGTGAAGCAAGTGCCAAGTGTTTCAGTGTGTATGTTAGAGCTGTGTTGAATCAATGCTTCGTAATCTTCTTAAACTTCTCTCTTAGCTTCTGTGTTTCTGCTGAAACATTGGCATATGTAGAGGAGGGTGCATATTTGAGTATACCAAGAATATACAAAGTTGTCACAGTTAATGTCCAGCTGAGAGAAAGCTATAGAATCTCTTGACTGATGCTAATCTTTGATTGCCAGGATCCTGAGACTTCTCATGAGACATAGGTGGTCTCTGTTGGTCTCATGGAGTGCCACTGAATGACGCTTTGTTTTTGTTTAGGGGCAATTCTAAACATTCTAAATCTGCTTGATTTTAGATTAAATCTGTTACATCTAATCCTAAAGCTGTTAACATGCCAGTTGCATCAAAACATGTTTTAAAACCCAACAGGACACCAGGTCAATCAATAGGAGCTTGTCCTCCTTTGGGAATAAGGTTACAGAAGTTTTTGGCTACTTATCTCACTCTTCTTCCAGAAGAAGAAAAAGGTATGTTTCAGTCTCACCTATATCTTTTTTTAAATAAGGAAACCAAATAAAAGCTATGGAGCCATTTTTTGTATGTCATGTAAGCATTTACTTGAGAGAAAAAGGGAGTAGTTGTCCTGACAGTGGACTTTGCAGAGAAGAGGCCTTGAGGCAGTCTAAGGGATCCTGCAGTACTAAGCTACAAAATTGTTCTAGGGGTAAAACGAAGCAGATTTGCTTTTTATTAATGGAAAAATAAAAAGCCCAAACAGGTTCCTAAGATCTGAAGTGAACAGTACTTGCAGATTCTTTTTTCTTTATCTGTCAAACTGTTTTAGTCATGACTTGTGTAGTGACACATTCAAAAGAGCCAGGCCAAGTGCTGAAACAAAATAAGGATTCTTCTATTGTGAGGCTGGCTGGGGAAAAATTTCTGAGACTGTTTCAAATTTTGGTGCTAGTATAGGCTGACACGAAGGCAAGCAGGATTTAATACCTGGTCTAATTGGATCAGATAAGGGTAGAATCAGCTCTCTTCAGCACCCTATATGTACAGGTGTATTCTGGTAGGAAACACCTTATATATTTGTAATGCCATAGGTGCCCTGTTTCTCTGTCATGTCCCAAGGCATATATTTTATCACTAAGTGGGAGGGTGTGTGATCAGGAATCCTGAGATGGGTAGCCTGCTTCCAGAAACTGTACATGTGATGGCTTATTGAGGATTGCTCTGCCCATTCCAGCATTCATTAAACTGGTTGAATTACTGTGGTCAGCCATCTCACAAACTGAATAGCAACTTTAAAAAGGCATTGATTAGTGCTCAAAACAATCAAGAATTAAAATTCCATTCCTGAACATGGTGATTACTGCAGATTACCAAAGTCAAAGCTAGGTTTATTTCTGGTTATCTCCGAATCATAGCACCTTACTGACAAACTTCTTTGGAATGTAATTTTTTTCATTGAAATAATTAGGAAATTATTCTGTTGTCTTTAATTGTCAGAAATTATAATAACACTCTTCTGCTGGAGTTCATGTTATTTGAATGCACTAGAGAACACAAAATCACTCTGGGTTGTTTTGTTTACTTTTATTTTAAGGTAGCTTCCTGTTAAAATTTATTCAGAAGATGACAAGTAGGCATTGGTGTGCTGTTCCTATTCTGTTTCTTTCTATGGCTTTGGCATCTATCCCTGCATGTAAAGTACTTGGTGCTGAAGGACTTCATGCTTTAAGGTAAATATACACTGCACTGTGTTCTTACAGCCTTTTTCCAAAGAAATGTGCTGACAGTCTGGAGAGCCAGGATTTGATTCATGTTCGTTACTTCTGAAGGGATGGCTGTGCATGGGAATGGAAGGTTCTGTCTCCTTTATGGCTAGTTTTCAGAGGAAAGCAATTCAAGAATCAGAGTATTTATATCTCTCTGTGAATTAAAAAAAATTGAGTTTTTGCATTTTAGATCTTCATAATTTCTACTTTTTAGGGTATTTTTTTCCTGGTCTTTCGCATTTCCTGCTTGATAGATATCACACTTCTTCCTTTTCTTCTATTTACAGTACAGCCTGCTTTAACAGCAGTTGAGACTATATCAGGGGTATAGCCACAGCCCATAATGCTGGAAATGGAAAGATTTCTCAATAGAAGGCTAGGTAAAAGTTTTTGGCCTCATTATTGACCTTAATCACACTGGTATTTCCTAAGTGTCTGCTTTCACTTCCTAGAGCCACTAAAAATCAGTTGTCATTCCAGTTTAATCAAATCTGAGCTTTTAAATAAAATCTTACTGGTGGTTGAATGAGTATTGGATAGAAGCAGTTTACAAAAAGAAAAAAAAATGTTGGACATGCCTTTGCTGATAAAAGATCCCTGAAAGTTTCTTTCAGTTTCATGCTTGACTGAGAGTTTGATGGCAAACATTTGTATACTTGTTACAGATAGAAATGGTAGTATTAAATTATCAGTTTGAACTGATGTGGTCATGGGGGTTGTTCCTTTAGTTTTGGTTTTGTTCTTTCTTCTCCCTCTTTTTACTTTGTCAGGTTTATGCTCTTTCCAAGTTTCACCAGCGGTTTTTGAAAGTACATGTAACAGTAGTCTTGGTTCTGGATTGTTTGTGGTCTGATCAGGCAGTGTTTGTGTCACACTTAACAGAATATGTCTGTTACATGCAATCTAATGTATTTTAAATGGTTAATAATTAGAAAATACATGAAAATGTTTACAGTTTTAAGTGTGTGTTCTATGCAGTGTGTATTTTTCCTCTTTGCAGAGATGTCCTCCAGTGTACTATGATTACACATCAGATTTTGTTGCGTGGAGCTGCTCAGTGCTATCTTCTTCAAACAACTATGCATTTGACAGATGTGGTCAGTTTGGGGTTTTGTGTTTTGTTTTGTTTTATTGTTTTCTTCTTCCCTGATGTCACAGAAACCCCATAACACTTTTACAGGGCCAACAGTATTCAAAAAATTGCTACATACAGTATTTTTACTGATTTTTCTGGATTTGCATTTTTTTTAGTGACTATTTAAATTGTGCTATGTAAGTATGGTATGCTTCTGTTACCTTTGGTTTTCATAAGAAGTATTTTTTTTCATTAGCTTTTATGAGTTGATGTTTTATTGTGGAGTTTTTCATGTGCTAGTTATCATAACAGGATATTATTCCATATCTACCATATAAACTCAGGTTTTAACAGATAGAAACTAAATAGACTTTCCTGTAGTACCTAATAATAAAAGTATTCATGATACCAGACTGATAAACTACCATTACTGTTGAAATAGCAGGACCATAGTTATTCAGTAGTTGAAGTATTCATGTTTTGTTTGTTTCATAGCTTGCTTTCTAAATAAGTAGTCTTCCTGTTGTGTGTTATGGCTGTAAACCTGTCTCAATTTCTTTCTAGAGATGCAGAAATAGTACTTACGAGCAGCTCTTAATCATTTATCTACATTAATTTAAAAGGTATCATCAGTGAATAGCACCATTCGTACAGTCATTCATTTATTTTCAGATAGGCTTTAATACTTGGGAAATTAAGTTTTGTTCCTTGGTACAGATAAGTTGGTCCCAAAGGGGCAGAAATGAGTCTGCATCACGAAAAGGAAAAAGTAAATTTCTTTTAAATTTTCTTTAAAAACTTGCCAGATAAAGGCATACTTCTTGAGTTGTCATATAGATATTATTTGTTGTATATTATGTTGGTAGCTATTGTATTTTGATTAATTTTTTCAGGAGAAAGTGTCCTTCCCAGAAGTTTCAAGCTTTCTTCTCTCCCTTAGACCAGAGGAGTCCCTAAGGAGAGATACTTTGTTGTGGACAGAGGTGAGAACTGAAGCTGGTTTTATGTTCATCAAACCCATCACTGGTAGAAATAGCAGGATAATCTCAAAGGGAAGAATGTGCATACCATGTAAAGTGAGATTGTAAGTCATAAATTTTCACAGGATATGTATTTTGTGTCTTTGCAAGATGTAAAATGCTGTGAATAAAAATTCAAAAATGAAATAATTTTTAATATAGTATATACTGGAGCCAACTGATCATGTAGCCATAATGTTTGGTTGCTTGTAGAGCCATATAATGATAAAGCAATTTTTTTGCACAATGTCTTCTTGTTATGTGTACTGTATGTTTCATCTTGCTCCATTCACTTTTGGCATACAAGTTAAAAAGACAAAATGGTGGTCTCACTAGACAACACTTGATTGGAAGAAGCCCTTTTGAGATAAGGGAATTTTTACCAGTCTCGCTTAATTTTAAAAGTTGTTGTTTTTCTTATGTTGGTGCCACTGATTTTTTGGGGGTGCTCTGAGTTACCCTCTGGAAGGACATTTTTCTGTGTGTAGTTAGAAGGGAGCAGTCTGCTCAGGCTCAAGGTAGCTGTGGTGAACACCTCTCGCAGCGTGTGCATTTCCTGATGTAAGAGTTTGTGTTTAACAGTGCTCTGGTGTGCTGCTGTTAAGTCAGTGATGTCAATGCACCGCTGCCAGATGTGGTCAAGGAGTAACATACTGTTCTTAATTCAGCTTTGCAGTTGGTTGCAAGTGAATGACAGGTGCTTCAGGAAGTCTGTAACCTCTGATTTTGAACATCAAGAGACATCATCATTATGTCAATATGTACACAGTCTTGTGGGAGAGTACCTTAAGACACCTGCATCTGAAAGTAAGTTACATGTGTATTGATAAAAACCACTAATCTGTCCATTAGATTTATTTTGTCACTCTTTTGATGGCATCTGAAATTGCTGGAATGTGGGGGCGGAGGAAAGCGCAAGGGAATATGAACACACAGATACTGTCACCTTTCTCAGTAGAGCTTTGTAAAATGACCAAGTATTTTTATAGAGAGAGAGGCCATAGAGTGAGGCAGCTTCTCAACAGCTCATTGCACACCCTCCTGTGTTGTTACATTCTTTTGATCTTGGACAGCTTGCAGCAGGTGAGCTGCCACATGTTATAACCACGGAAGGTGCAGCAAATGTGCAGATAAATTCCAAAGGGCCTTTTTGTTCACTGATACATTTTAAATGATTACCACGTCAGGTTAGTTTCTTCTTTCAGGTACATTGAAAGGAATGGCAAATTGATTTTTTTAAAAAATACTTCAACTTCTGTGTGGCATTCACAATCACAGTGAATTTTATAGTTCTATTTTGTCAGAAGTCAAAACTGAACACGTTTAAAGTATTATACATACAGGAGATAAAAAAGCTAGGTCAGAATTTGCTAATGATAAATAGCTTCAGAAGCTTCCTGCAAACCAGGAAACTTCACGTGATTGTCTTATTCTTAGAGAAGTTGCAAGCAAATTCTCTCTGTTGATACTCCAAGGTAAATTTGCTAAAAATTTTGGCAGATCTTCTCTCCTTCCTGAAATGTTTGTTTAGTCCTTGGTCTGTATTATCTGCAATTCCATGGCAATTATCTGCATTTCACTTATAAAAAGTGATGTTTTTAATCCTGGTTTTATATGAAACTTAACTAATGAGCAGTTCTTTAGAGGAGGAAAAAAAAAAAAAAAAGAACCTTGTCCAGCTGCTTGAATTTGACCTCCAAAGTGTGTTTTTCTTTCTGAATTTCCAAAGCCAGAAACATACCAGTTTAAAAGCCCCTTAAAACCAATTTATGTACTGCTATTTAAGAAACAATTTTATAACTATGATGATGTAGTTCTTCATCAAAGACTGGTAAAAAGAGAAACTTCACTTGGTTTTTTTAAAATTTCCTTTTTACAGAACAGTTTCAGTTCTTTATGTAACTACCGTGGTCAAAATCACAGCTGATATTTCTGATAAAGTGTAGTGGAATTACGTTCTTCATTAAATTCATTTGAATATGCTAATGTGTTTTTAAAAGCAATGGAGGAGTCTGTGAACTGCTACATAACACATTGCCTAGAATTTACTTGAGCATCAAGGCCAGTTGTGTTTGAGTTTAATTTTTATCTAGATAAAGAATACAAAAAGTTAGTAGTAATACTCATGTTAGCATGAATTGTTTTTGAGCTATTATTTTATTAAAGTAAGTTACAAAACCAGAAGTTTTAGAAATTAATACAAAGGTATTTTTTAGTTACTGTGGAAACCTTAAAATATCTTTAATCAGGAGAAAATTGCTTTATGCCTGACTGGTTTGAAGCTAAGCTTGTCTCCACAATGATTCTGTTGGCTGCTGATGTGGAGCAGATGAAGAATAAATACAGGTAAGTATGAAATACCTTATTTTTTACATTTCTCTCTTTTTCAATCCCCTTACTCCTGAAGGATCCGGTAGAAGCCTGATGAAGTTGGGAAGCTGTCCTCTTTCCTCTGTAGACTTTTCATCAGCCTGATCATTCCTTAGGCCTTGTCAAACTGTTGCTGCAGACATAGTGGGTAACATTCTAAAGATACTTAAGTGTCTTGGAAACGTGTCCTATTTATTTCCATAAGTAACTTCAGCACTTAAGGCAGATACTCAGAAGAAGACTTTCTTTTTAATTTTTGTTTTTGTGTAGTGGAAAAAGCAACATAGAGTGGATTGAACTAGAGGCTTTCTTGAACCCTCTTCTGGATGTCTTGATGAAACTTGGCAGTAATGCTTACATACCAACAGTGAAAACAGATAAAAGCCTTCAGCTTCTCTTGAAGTTATTGCAGACCCGTTGGTTAAAATGTTCCAATTCGCAAGATGGTTAGTGACATCTTCAGTCTACTGTGTCTTCTGTTCATTACAGTCTTAACTACAGCTAAGCTGCTTAACTGTTTTACAGCTACATTGTCAAACTGATACTAGCCTAGAAGTGGTAAATGTAAAGGTTGACAATCTGGCGTGTGTGTTATAAAACTTGAGCTATGGGTCCAGTCTCGCAGATGTCCTAAGGACTGGGAATTGAGAATGGGGAAGCCTTCTGAGGAAGCGATTGTTGTCCATTAGGATTAGATTATCAGTTAAAATTTAATGAGTATGACTGTATTGCAAATATTTGTAGGCCTATTCCTTGCAAACAAATGAATTCCATAAATGATTTAGTTACTTCAGAAAGAAGTTACCTACAGAAACCCAGCCTAGCCTGCTTAGTTGCCACAGCCAGTCTTTCCTGAGTGCATAAAGTGATCCTGCTGGACATCCTGTTTTCTGAGTTGACTGGTAGGCTAAGAGGTGCTCACTGAAGTACAAGCCTGGTGATCTGTCTGGGAGTGTTGGCCCCTCAGAGATGGAGCACTCTAACTTGTAGACCTTTCAGGAGAGTCTGGACAACAAACTATGGAGTCCTTACTACTCCTTTTGAGAGAACTTGGTTGGTTTGTAAACAGAATAGACCTAAATGTTTTTCCTGAGAGCAAATGAAAAATTGCAGTATTATTTTAATGAATTGGGATGCTGAATGGGAACAGGAGGGATCTTGGTGTTTGGTTTCTGTTCCCCCAGATTATTTTGGGATTTTTTTCAGGGTGTTTATAACATGGAACAGAAGAGTAGTTTTGGAGCGGGGAGGCTCCATATCTAGGCTCTTACTTTTAACAAAGATAGTTTTGTGTTATACATCTAGGTTTCATATACATGTCTAAATGCAGCCCAAAATAAATGCCCACCCTCATTTTAACAAGTGCTGTATACATTCAAAACCCCTGCGCCCTTAAATTTTAGCTGTTTGTCTGAAATCCTGAGCACTAATTATGCAGGCTATTCAAGTTCATATTGGGGCATGGTCTGTGACTGTTGAAATGGGTTCCTTGAAATGAACTAAACTGGAAGAAGTGTCCACTAAGCTATCGCTGGGCTTTCAGCCTCTGGCACAAGGACAGAACGAGCCTGAAGCAGAACCCTATAAAACACATGCAAATGCATATTAGTTTTTTGGTATCAAGAGTAAGTAATTGCCTTGTGTGCCTTATTTCTTCATGTGCTTGCTAATGTACCTGCAGTGGATTGCTCCTGCTTTGGGAATTTTGACACCTGGCATGGCAGGTTGAGTTCTGCTAACGGAGTTCCAAAGGTATGGCAAGGCTGAGCATTGCAGTGTCCCCATCCTTTCAAAGGTCCCTATAGGTGCTCCAGTACAGCCCATCATCAGTCTTTTGAGAGGCTTCTGAATTGCATTGTAGTTCTAAGTTAAGCAAGGATTACTTTTCTTAAATTATTTTTTACGGTGTTTTTGTGCTTCTTCCTTCTGCACAGGTGAACCAAGTATTAAATCATCTTTGTCTGCAGCTGTGATTTGAGTGTGGTGAGGGGTGGGAGGTTTAATGCTGTAAAATACAGAAGTTGTGTTTCTGTGTTGATTAAATGGGGGGTGAGAAGTCCTGTTTTTCAAATGGAAAGCAATAAAATGGTAGGAAATAATAAAGGAATTTAACCTTGTAAAACAAAAATAATAAGTGGGAATTGTTTTATTTAAGAATATTTTAATGGGGATAGACATGCCTGGAATGCATGCTGAAATCATCAGCATTCTTCTACAGTTCTTGCTGTCTAAACTGTTGTTAGAGTTCACTATTTTAAACAGTAGGATTTTGGTAATTACTATTTTTTGCTAGTGTTACAGAGCCACTGGTAAGGAATTGGGTTTTATGTCCAACATGCTTATCTGAAGATTTTATGAATATAAATTGCAGAAGATGTTTTAGTGATTTGAGACTTAGGATGAAACATGATGATAATCTGACATAATTAAACTGTTGGTTCTAAACAATTTAAGCCTTAGAAATGTAGTCCAATGAGCCATTTTAGCTGGGAGCATTGAAAGTGCAATATGGATTTGGAACTTCTGGAAATATTTCCCTGTATATTTTTATGTTTTGAAGGTCTTCCATTTCATAATATTTTTGCAACGTGAAGTGTTCCTCAGGGTCAGCTCCAGAAAAAACAGCTCTAGCCTCTGGATAATACTAAATACTGAGACTGATAGAACAAGGTGGCCATGCAGAGTATTTTAACTTCATTTTCATACTGAGATGTTATTTCCTTGTCTCTCAGCTAGCCCTTACCCTTGAAACACAGACTGAAGTGTGTTTGTGGTTAAATGTTTTACCAGAGTGACCTACCCTACCTCCCTTGTGTATAAACTTGTGTCTTCATTTGTGAAATGCTGTGTACATGTGGTATACTTGGTAGCCTAGCCTTTTCTTATAGAAAATACCACATTTTGTGTCATAATCTTGTATTTTCATTTACAGTGTTAAGCCTGGAAGCTACTTGGCTAAAATCTTGTAAGATCACACTATTTCCAAAGATGAATTATTCCTAAGCATCAAAAAGCAAGCCCCAAAAACCAGTGTTCATGTCTATAAATACTAGGAATGGAAGACTGTATTTTTCTCACATAAAGTTAATTGCTGGATATGAAAGCTTTTGGTTTTATTAAAGACTTAAGTTCATTAATAATCTGTTTGTGCAGATGGTTGGGAGTAGGACAAAAGTGGGCATTAAAAGTTGGAAAATTGGACTGTGGTCTTCTGGTCTTGTGTGGGTTTTGGTTCACTAATACATTGTGAGTCTCAGGAAATAATGTAATCTGGTTTGATTCTTTCAGCCTTATGGCTTACACTGTGAAAGAATATAGAGCTGTTTTAAGTTATTTTTAGGTATTTGAATACTATTACTGTATAACTTTGTAATATAAATAAACCTGCATGATATAATAAAATTCTGAAGGGACTTGTGTTTCTGTATTTATACTTTTTTTTTTTTTTTTTTCCCTCCACACAGATGAAGTACTGGTTTTTATCTGGAAATCTCTTGTGACACCTGTGGAGAGTATTCTTGAATTTGTTCTCCGATGGCTTACTACCAATGAGTTAAGCACTGTAAGTAATGATTATGAGACATACTTTGGTGTGGTTTTGCTTGTTAATTTGATTTAACAGTGTTCCTAAAGTTCATACCAAATCTTTAAACACCTCGAAAGTCAGTTTGCATAGAAACATTCCATTACCATTTGTTGAATGGGCACAGTAAGAAGAGAAAAAAAAAAAGGTATCTTGACAAGTAGTGTTCATTGTCTATAAACTGCATTTCTTGTTTCTTCTTAAATCTAAAGAAATCATGTATTAAGAAATCCCGAGTGTCACGTACTGCATAATATCTACTAGTACAGCTGTGGACATAAGATGTTAGGTGTTTGGAGACTTTAGTAGTCAGCCTGGTTATCATCTTATTTGACTGTCTCTCACTGCTTGCTCGTTGCTGTGGCCAGTGTTTAAGTTTATATTGAAAGAAACCTGACACTTGTAAAGCAAAGCAAAAGTTAGAGTTCAGTCAGGAGAATGGCATCTGAAAGTCAGTTTTTAAGATTTGAAAATTAATGACCTCCCCCAAACAAACAAAACCCAAAATTAAAATTTGTTCAGTTGCAATGACAATTGTAGTTTTCCTTCTGCTATCATTACCTGTAGTTTTCTTCCTGATTTTCAGTTGAATTTTCCTCCTCTCACTGATTCAGATTGCTGTTGTTTCCTCGCTTTTAGGTTGGCGACCTGGATCGTTGTGATCTGTACTTGACTGTAATTCCAGAGACAGTGAATTTGTGCTTGAAAGTCAACTGGAAGAAAATGCCATCTATCAAGAATTTCCTTTCATCCCTGATAAATGCGTCTATTCGTAATCTTCAGGAGAGAAATTCTGAAAAGGTAATTTAAAATTATTTACAACAGTAAAGATTAACATAAAACAAACCAATAAGTAGTAAATAAAATATATGCTAATATAATATTTAGATTCTGCATCAATAATTATACAGACTTACTATAAACCTAAGTTAATGTACTGATATTTATTTTTATTATGATATATATATAATGCATAATAATGTTATATATAATGTGAAATTAAATAATAGTTTGTGTGGATGTGTATGTGCATATATATTCCGTAACACATGTGTCTTTATTTGGCAGTGTAATATGAATGTAAAATATTTGTAGCTAAGATTTAGTACTTACTTTTGGTCTTTTGTATTGCATTATTTAGAAGTCTGTATAGCAAAAGTAAAATTCTTACTGTAAAAATGAACTATGTACTCAAAGATTTTTTTCCTCAAATATGAAGTAATCTTACTGATCAAGTTACTACTAAATGAAATGCCTTTTGTGTTTGTTGACTTCAAAGCTGAAATATACAGAAAAAAAGAAATTCCAGATTCCAGCATTGCTTTGGCTTTTTCCTATAGTTATGTTGATTGTCCCATAGCTCTATGAGTTAGGCTACTATATCTGAAATAGATAAATTTTCAAAAGGTAAAGAAACATTAATAACTTCCATTAAAATAAAGGAGATTTAAATTAAGATTTGTTGGGCAGTGTAAACTTTGGTCTTGTTATTTGTTATTATCGTTTTGTGCAAGAACAGTTAATAACACATTAAAAGATTGTAAGTATTTGATTAGTTAGGTTTGCGTTCTAAGGAAACAAAGAACAGCACTTAATTTTATTTTTTTCCCTCATTTATGTGAATTAAATACTTCTTCCAGTAGTTTCAAAGTAAACATTTTCTGGTTCAAACTTAGTGTTCACTGGGGGCCTTTACCAACTTATTTTGAATTCAGGGAAATTATATTTTCATGATGATTTCTTCAGTACACCTTCAGTACAGTACAGTACATCTTCAGTTTCAAAAGAAAGAAGAAAATGCTGAGTAATTACAGATGAGAAAAGGTTTTTCTGTGCTCTCGACAGCCAAATGTAACTTTTGGAGATATTTAAATAACATCAAAGTTTTCTTATTATATGGGTATTACATGCCTATTGGTGTTTTCTTTTTAATGAGACTTTTCTATTTCATGCCTCTTTGAATATATACGTTTATCACACAAAATAACCATGGCATGGTTGTGATTTGGGTGTTTGGAGCAGCCAGTGTGTCGTATTCCAAATTCCAGCTGTTGGGTTTCTGATTAACTGGACCTACATCTTTTTTTCTAATTGCTCTCCTGCTGTATGTATGAACTGTTACCTGGCAAGATAAGAGTGTTCTGTCACAGCCAAGCTGCCTGCACTTAATGCATAAGTGACTCTAATTTGGAAGATTTATGGTTCTGTCAGTGTTTGTAGCTTGTGATCATGCTGGCACAGCCAAGCCAAGCTGTGTTAGGCACAGGGGAAGAAAATACAGAAGTAGAAGGATGCAGAGTTGCTACCTTATGATGTCTGTGGTGATACAAATAGGAGGATTATTTAAAGTATTAGTGTGTTATTTGAATCATATTAGAAGAAGTTGGTGTGTGCTTGTTCATGTATGATTTGGTTTTTCTTAGGAGCCAAAGACGAAGGAACAAATCAGAAAAGTAGCTAGCATGGCTTCACTTGCAGCTGTATGTGAGATAATGGGTGGGAAGCCGGAAGCGCACCTGGAATCTCTGCCTTCTGTGGATGCTCTGAAGAAATTCATTTCCTTTTCTCAATTCAATGAAGTATTAAAGAAGCCATCTTATGTTGAAGAAAAAAATAGGTATGTCTGCTAAAGCTTCAGTATTGTTTTAGAATAAACTTGATTAATGTGAAGCAGTGGTTAAGATGTTGGCTTTTCCTGTTCTTTGACAGCTTTTGGCCAAGATGACAAGATGTACACAAACTATTCACTCAGTTGCTCTTTTGGCTTAACATCCAGGTTTTAGAACATTAAAGAAGCCATAACTGATCAGACCAAAGCTGCTTTTGTTCAGTCTGATGCCTTAGGCTGTAAATTTTATATTTTTCAAATTCTGTACTGCTTAGTGTGTAACTCTGAAGTTTCTTGTAGCCTGTTGATTTCTGCTCTCTCATGCTAGGTAGACATAACAAAGCCTCTCCGGGCCTGCTCTTCAAGGACACCTAGACTGTCCTAGGCCCAAAAAGTATAAACCAAAGAGCCTCTAAAGGGGGGCAAGCAGAGGGGAAATTATATCATTAAACTGAAGCTTTAATTGGAGAATTAACCCTGATATGCAAATGAACCAAACCTATAGAAGTGTGAAGAACTTGTGACCTGTTGTCCATCTTGGGGTCCATCTTGGCAATAGCCTCTGGCTCCCCAGGGGGTACCTTTGAAGGCCTTTCAAATAAATACCTACCTTTATTCTCTTACTCCTGTCTAGTCTCTGTGTCTAGTAGGCCTCTTAAGGCATCAAGTCCCGTAGTGCTATGAAGCCAGAGCTGGCTTTGAACACTGCTTACCCTTAGGCCAGATTAAATATTTATACACTGCAGAAAGCCATGGCATGTACAAAAGCAAGTTTAAATGGAAATTATTTATTGTTGGGAAAGGAAACCCAGAGCAAGCCAGAGAGCCAAAACCCAAATACTTGGCTAACAAAAAGCCACGACCAGCATATAGTGATGTTTCCACTGAAAACTCTAACAGGTGTTCGACTAATGAGACTGACTGAGCCCAGAATTGACTCTTCTCTTTTTAAAAAACACTTCATTTTCAGATTTCTTTTCCATGTACTTGTCCAATCTTGCCTTGAACTGTATAAATCTTAGCACCTTGAAGTAGCACAGTGAGTTTGTACAGTTAAGCACTTCCTGGTGGAGTAGGAATGTGTGGGATAAACTTAACACAATGTTTATTTAAGAAAAGTGGTTTTTTCACAGCTTATGCGATGAAACGACATCTCAAGGATGGGGGAAAATTGTTGCACGCTACATTCGTGACCAGTGGATTTGCCTTCGTTTTGTTTTAAATTCATTTCCAACACTGGCTCAGAGTTATGAAGAAACTTCAGAAATGTCATTTTCTACAGTTGAAAGGTCAAAAAAAACTCTACAGTCTGCATTGGATGCCCTGTCTATTCTTCCTTCAGACCAAGTTTTACCTGTGTTCGACTGCATGAAAGTCCTTGTTCCCAAGGTAAAAGATAAACCTGTGCAGTATTAATAGGGTTTTTGGGTGTTTTTTGTCAAATGTAACTTTGTTCATCTCTTTATTTACAGCTTCTGGACTCATCAGAGTCTCTCTGCATAGAAGCATTTGATTTGGCTTGGAAAATTATATCCTCTTTGAGCAACACACAGCTAATATTTTGGGCCAATCTAAAAGCATTTGTTCAGTTCATCTTTGATACTGAGGTTCTAGCTGTTGCTGCAAGTGCAAAGGGTCAAGCATATGCCAAAATAAAAGAGGTCAGTTTCAAGAATTCTTTTTTTTTTTTTTGAGAAGGGAACATAAATTCTGTGTGGATGTAAAAATGTATTTTATTTATTTTCCCTTCAGCTATTGTTGTGAATTTTTCATTTCTGAACAGGCCTAGGTTTGAGAGTGTTAAGATAAAAGACCTGAGAATTAGATTGAAGATAAAAAAATATATTGTTCTTGTAGCACAGAAAATGAGAAGTACTATTGCTTTGATTTTTAGATTGTTCAGTATGTTCTGCATGCAGTAAAACTAGTGGGTTTTGTCTTTTATTTTATTTTTACATAATGCTCTTCTTCTTGAATATTTTATTTAGGATTTGACACCTGAACTGTCACAAACTATTAATATTCTGGGGAACTGATGCCTTTTTTTTTAATAGTTTACTCTTTATGAAAGTGCTGTCTTAGATGAAAAGTTAGAACAGTTCAAAATTTTGTAGATAAGCCATTACTGATAAGCCGTTACTGATAAGCCATTTTTACTGCTTCTTTAAAGGCTGCTTTTTCTCTGGTGGTCAGGATGTAGAAAAAAAAAAAACACAGTCACCTTAGAGTTCAGTTTAATACTGCATGGCAGAGCTGCTTCCAGAGCTAAGGAGAAGAAAAACACAATCTTCTTTTTTAAGATTTATGCAGCTGCCAGAACTCCAAGAGTTCTTGCATACGTCGTAGTGTTCTTTTTTTTGATTTTAAGTCCGGGAAACTGTATGCAGTACTGGGATGTTGGTTCATATTGGCTTTGGAAAGTTGTTAACTATTTATTTTCTAAATAATCTTTCTTGAGTTTTTTTCTTGTTTGTTTTTTTTTTCCCCTCTGAGCATCAATTAAATATTTGTGCAGAACAGTCCACAATGACTGCAAGACTTTAACTAGGGCAATAGTACATTATGAATTATATACCACTATATATGTCTGCTTAGACTTACTAGCTCGTGTGCTGGCTTTGCACTTAGCACACAAATCACACTAGGAGGGATTGCAGTTTTGCTTTGAAGTCACCATAAGTAGCTCTGTCCTGGTGTCACACTCATAGCTGTAATAATAGCATAATAGCAAATGTCTCAAATTTATTTTCAGCCCAGACACACTAAAATTATTTGTAATAAAATACAGAAAAATAGACAGTTCCCAGCTATTTAAAACTGCTGTGCTATATCCCTATTAGCCTTAATTACTTTAAAATGTAGTCCCATTTATTTTCTCTTTGTTTTTTTTTTTAAACTTGCTTCAAATGAATGTTACCATTCTCTATTTTAAACACTTTGCATTTGTAGTCTCCCTGTGGACCCAAGCCAAAATAAGATACATATGTAAAGATGTAAATTACCTCTTCTGTTGTAGAAGTTGGTTAGCTTTTACTTTTAATGAATATCTGTAACAGCTAATTGTATGCTCAGTGTTGTAGTAACTAATGAGCTATAGTTAGTATTTTATTTTTCTTGATCTTAGAACTTGTTTAAATTCTTAAAATTGCTGCCTTATATCTTCAGCATTATTATTTCAAGCATTATGTAAGGTGTGTTTTGCCAATGTTGAGAGTGTTGAGTCCATGTGACAGCTATCCCATTGTCTGCAGTGGGACATACCATGACAGCAGGCATCAAGGAGCTAATGAAGGTCTCCTATACTCAACAAAGGGCATCTGGTCGAG
This sequence comes from Coloeus monedula, assembly GCF_965178545.1. Lineage (NCBI taxonomy): Eukaryota > Metazoa > Chordata > Aves > Passeriformes > Corvidae > Coloeus > Coloeus monedula. The sequence continues at coordinate 47,685,307 of NC_138782.1, read as the reverse complement.
CCACCTTCTGCCCCTTCATAAGAAAATGAAGATAAAGTTCCCAAGCAAGTGCCTACTTACGTATATTCTTATCCCAGCCCTCAGCAGTCCCTGTTGCCATTGACCTGCTGTGTAGTTGTAGCTAAAGAGAAGAAAAAATGGAACTGCCTGATGTTGATTTGTCACAGAAGCATAATTTTAATACCACAGTGTACTCTTGTCTTTTTAGTAGTTGGAAGGGGTGGAATAAAGGGGTATTTTTGAGTCAAAAAAGGGAGTATTGCTGTGGTAATACCATGAAGGGCTTCCACAGAAGGTGCCCAGAGCACTGTGTTCTTTAGCTTAATTTCTTCTGCTGCACTCTTCTTTTTTCTTTGTGATTATTCATATGTTAATTATGCTAGAACTTAAATATCCTAAATTTCTTTTGTGTGTGCTGAACTTCTACTATATTAGTGGAACAGCTGAAAAAAATTTCAGGATTGAGAAATGTGTAGTAAATGCTGTGCTGCTTCCCTACAGATGAAACAATAGTTCAATTTTGGAATTATTAGGAAAGTTACAATGCCTGTCTTTGCACTAGAAAATAGGTTTGAATTCGTGGTAAAAACCCCACATACTTCTAGTGTAGAGCTTTCTTTCCAGCAAGCATTTCTTCAGACTGCATTGCATTATTTCAGTTTTAAGTTCTTCATGAGCTTCTTGGTGCTTTAATGCTTAGCAATTCAGAACAACTTTCTGTATAAAATCAGCGTTGCTGTCAAAGAATTGTCACATTATCAAACCTATCATTTCAGTGTAGGGAAGCAAAGCACCTTTGTCCTTTAAGAGCTGTTACACCTTCTGAAAAACCATTTTCATGGATGAACTGATGTCTAAAAAGGAATTCTTAGAAAGCCTTACCTGTTCATTCTGAATCTCCCTGCCCTCTCCCAAATGCTTGCAAATTCTTAGAAAAAAATTTACTTCGGAAGTGAAATTTACTCTTGTTCTTACCCTCAGGAAGGGAAAGAAGAATTTTGGGGCCATTTTTCTTGTTTTATTTTTCTTCTTTTTGGGGAAGCTTTAGATAGCAGTTTCAAATACCTTAAATATGCCCTTCTCAAAACCAAAAAATAAATGGTACAAAGACACTTTTGCACTGTAACTTAAATAGGAACTTTGACATGAATGTAATCCTCCTTAAAGAAGACAACTAGTGATAGGGCTACTTATGTAAGAAATTTTGCTTAATTTTTTTTTTTTTTCTGAATTGGTAAGGAGGGATTAAAACACGAGGTTTGTGCTCATGAAGTAAGCCCTGGTTCATTTGTTCCACTAACCAGGAGATTTGTTTAAAGCAGCTGGTGTTAATATTTTTAAGCAAAGATCAGTTCTGGTTTTTGTTAACATAAGCATATACCGGGCCAGTTGCTGCCTGTTCACCTGCTCTTACAATCAGGGAATTCTAAATAGATTGAAGACAGCATTAACCTGAGCAGAGATAGGATGCAAAAGACCATGAGACCTATTAAAATAGATACCACTGCAATTTTATTCTAATAGATCTGGCACTTCTGAAAACTAGATTTTGAATATTTTATTTCTTATTTTCAGATAATTTTCAAGCTCATAGATCTGTCCACTACAAAGACTGGAGTCTTCAATGTAGTCCTTAGTCATTGTTGTCAGTCTTGGATATTTCCCACTGTTGATGAGAGAAGTGCCTTGACAAATGCTTTCTTAAATGCTGGAAATTATAGTGAACTTATCACTGAGGCTTGTGTCTTTGGAACTGTGTTTAGGAGAGATCAAAGGTATATAAAAAAATCTTTGTGATTTATGTTTTACAATCTCGTGTGCTTTTTTTCCTTTTAAACTTTGAGATAACTATTGAAAGGTTTTGTATGTTATTCTGCTAATTTTTCTTTATCTTCTTCCATCTCTGAAGACTCATTCAGGATGTGCATGCCTTCATAGAAGATCTTGGAGAAAAATGTGCAGCAAATGTTGTTACAGAAAGGTAATGCTTTTGAGGATGCATCTTAGAGTATTTGGTGTAAATTGTCTCTTTGTCTTGATTGATGCTCTGATAGGAAGGATGCTGGTTTTGAACTCAGCTGTTTATCATACAATCGTGGAATATCATGAGTAGTAGGAAGGGACGCACAGAGAATGTATTCATAATCTTTTTAAAATACTGGTAAAAGGGTTGTACATCACATTATATTTATAATTCAAATACAAAAGGTAGAAAAATGCTAAGTATTTTCAGGAAAATATATCCCACTTGCTAATCTGATTGTGGCTGAAATAACTACTTCCTCATTGTCTCACCTCATAAAAGTAATACTTTTTAGGATGCTGAGCTAATATATATCTTATCATTGTAAGCAAGACAGGAAACTCAAATTTTAATGCAGCCAGATTTTGAGCTTGGCTTTTTAACTTTGGTTGCAGGCCCTTTTCGTGTGTTTACTGCCAATAGGCTCTGCCTCCAGCTTTTGAAACAGGGATGTTAGCTACTGGATTGTTAAATTTTTTTCTAGTTTCACTCCCATCTTTACTCAGTGGAAGAAAGTCAGAGAAAAAGTTCTGTCACCTTGCTTTCAGAAGAGTTAGTAGTTTATAAAACCTGAGCTTTAAAAAAATTCTACTGCAAAATGTGAGAAATGAGACAACTCTTAGTTAAAAAAAAATTAAAATAATTTATTGAGAACAGAAAAATTGAAAAATTACAGAAATTAGAAAAATATAAAAATTTGGGATCCTATGGCTCGGTAGATGGTATGCCCCAGGAGCGCAGGGATTTGAGATCTTCTGTCTGAGACAGCACTGGACCTCAGGCAGAGAAAAAGGACTTGCAGTGCTGGGCTGGCTTTTAGCTGGTCCAAAAGTCAGGAAAAAAAATTATTAAAGGCTCCTTAATAGGAGTAAGGCTTTTGATACCCAGCACTGATGTCCACCACAGCTACCCTGCAGAGAGCTTCTCTCTGTCTTGTTGTTTTATAGTGCCTTTGCTCCGCCCCCAGCCCGCCCCTTCAGTTTAAAGCGATTGGTGCTTTCCCTTTGATGGATCATCTCCGTCCACCAATGGCTCATCGTTGTCAGAGGGGTGGTATCAGTTGAGATAAGGGAGCTACAATGCCTTCATTAAAATTCAGGTTGCCACGGAGCTTGCCTACAGGGTAATGGCTATGGGGCTAAAAATAGCTGCTGGCTGTTAGAACTGGGGTTTTTGGAGTTAGCCTTGGAACAAAGGGCAAGTAAAAACACCTAAAAAAAGTATTAAAATACATCCAACACATCTTAGAACACTTGTAAAAGTATACAGTAAACACAGGAAAGATAACTCTTATGGTGTACAGGTGGTTTGAAGTTTGAAAAGGGAGCAAGTTGGTGATTTTTAACTGGGAAATTTTTAACTGGGAAGGGTGCAACTCTCTTAATAAATTACTTTGAACAACTGAAAACACTGATAATGGAATTTGATTTTTGTACCTGGGCTGATGGGTTAATTTTAACATTCAATTTAAAAATATTTAACTCAAAATTAATTAATGAAAGCACTTAATATGCAAAGACCAAGCACAAATAGGGATTTCATGTATGACACAAAAGTTCACTACTCCTGTGTTTTCTGCCAGGAGCTTTTTGGTAATCATGTATCTTGCTGTGACAGTCTGCAGCTGTCACAATCTATAATGTCATTAATTTTACTCTTGCCATAAGTTATTCTAGATGTCTGTAATTAACTAATAGGAATAAAGTGTTGTTTTGGACTAGAATATTTGACCAAACTGTAAGCATGAATTAGTTGTTAAAAGATTACAGTTTACAGGCACAACATTTCAAAAACTTTTTGATACAGCTTTTTCTATAGAAAATTTTTTTAAACACCTAGATGTTACTAAAGAACTCTAGGTAGACTCAGGGTCAGGTTGTGAACTCGCTAGTTTTGATCACCAATTACAGATTTTAAAATTCTGGTTCTGGATATTTGATGTTGTCTCAGTGCAGACAACTTGATGGCTGTATGTTCAAGATGATGTTTGGTGCTTTTTTTGTAATTTAGGAATTATCTTTATGTCTAAACAAGTAGCATTTGATTTTTATTTTTATTAATATTTTACAGTACAAATCGAGATGATCACTACGTTCGTATTTGTGCTGTTAAATTTCTCTGCTTGGTGGACGCATCAAACATCTTGCATAAGGCGTTTATGGAAGACATTTTCATCAAGCTACTTGATAAAGTAAAATTCATTTATCTTGGTATAGAAATGTAGTGTTAGTACCATCAGTAAAATGCGAAATAATTACAGTTGACAGGATGCTTTTATGGTTGGTTGTTTAGCCTCTCTAGATCTCCCAAGTAATACACTTTTCTTCGTTAGGAGACAGAAGTTAATTTGGCCAAATCAGAATAGTAAAAATTGCCTTTTGGGTTTATTTCTCTGTTTTTAGTGGATATTTTGACTTCCTGGAACATTATCCAAATTGTAACCATTGTTCCATTAAGAGTCTTCCACTGGGCTGCATTCTGAAGTGCTGCATTTGACTTTAACAATTGCAGACTGCCTCTTAAATTGAGAGAGCCGTTGTCTCCTTAGAATACCTTTATAGATAGAAATCATGGAGAAGGTGGGGGTCCAGTTTTCATTTATATCATAGCTGCTTCTGCATTGGCAGGAGTCTAAAGTCAGTGGTAAATTACTGTGGCTGCTATTAGAACATCATCCATACGTTCTGGTACTATTGAATTCTGCTTTTGTCTGAAGAACAAGGAGTGGGTAGGTCCCTCAATCCTCTCAATTAAGAACTGCAGAAGAATGATTAATATTTGTGTTGTGAGATTGACCAAGCGAAAAAAGGGAGCTTTAGAAGGTATTTGCTTACTTTATTATTTAATGATAAGCTTCAGAATTTAATTCTTAATAAGTTAATATATTTTCCTACACTTCTGTTCAGTGCTGATCCTAGCTGTGGAGTAGATGCTGCTTTCTTAGTACAGAAAAGTATATTTACATGTATTCAAATTTAAAGGAAGAATGGGCAATAAACCTAATTTTCTTTCAGGATGAACTTGTATCCAGATCTAGAACACGATATTATGCCAACTCTTTACAGCATAGAGTTAAAAACCGGGTATGGCAGACACTCTTAGTTCTTCTCCCAAAGCTTAACCAGGTATTGCTCTTCACTATTCATTTGCAAATAAATAAATATGTACCTACTTTCAAGACCTAATTTGGTGTCATGCAAGCTGCATATATTAAATTACAGCAGGATATAAAAGGCACGTAACCTGTGGCTGATGTGGAAGTTTTATGTAGTAGAAGTTCTGTGTAGTTTCATTCTTTCAGTCTGAAGTCATGGATTTATGATGCATTTCTAGAGGACACTGGAAACTGATTCTTACATTTGTGAATTTTAGGAGGCCAGATTGTTCCTGTTAAAGCTACCTAAAGGTTTGTACTGACTAGCTGATGGAAAACTTTTCATTTAGTAAAAATGTTGCTACTTTATGAACAGTCAAGAAACTGACAAGTGTTACTTTCATCAAATGCTGCTTCATAAGAAAATATTTGAAAAGTACAATAAAGAAATTAGATGGTTCTAAAATGTTTTAATTTGCATATTAAAATATATATCTGGTATTATGATAAAGGTGAGAATGTTATTTTTTTTTTCTCTATGGAAATAACTCTAACAATATACTAAAGGATTGCCTGATTTTGTTTTCTCAGAATTTTTTGTGTGGAGCTCTTGACAGAGTTTTTCAGGCTGGATTCAGTAATAATCAGGCATCTGTAAAATACTTCATAGAGTGGATTGTTATCTTGAGTCTACATAAATATCCCCAATTCCTTGATAAATTCTGGGATTGCTTTTGCTATGTAAGTAAGACCTTTGTCATTCATTTGAAGAGTAATTTGAACAAAGAGGGTACAGTTTGTCTTCCCATACCTTATTTCCTGTGTATTCCAATCTTCCTTTAAAAGCAGTGGGCTGTTGAGTAGTTCAGCTTAGCTTGGAAGTGAGTCTGAGCAATAACCGGAGACATTTAGAAATTTGTGATGTAAAAATGGCGCGAGTGAATTCCTCCTGTTGAGAGATTTCCTTTTTTGATGTATTATTCTGGGCAGAGTAGAGCTGGCATAGTGAGTCAGAGTAGTCCAATGTAAGAGCCATCAGGACCACATGGATGCCCTAGATCTTGAGTCTGAAGGTCTGAGTTACTTGTGGTTTCCACAGCCTACCTTTGTCTTTTTTGTCACATCCTCTGTGTCAGTGAGAACATGACTTGCATAATACTTACTCAATTTGGAGCTTTTAATGTGGAATTCTCTCTCAGTGGAGTTCTGTAATGAGATTTTAAACCTGAAGCAGGGTTTGAGTGATGATACCCAAAAGTGAAAGGGTTGACTGAGGAGAGCTGACTGTTTCAGAGTTCCTTCCAAAAGCTCAGGCTGTTGGAATTGCTGTCATTTTAGTAGATGATAATCTGTTGGATCAAAGTGATCTCATGCTGATACCAAATGTACTAAATCACAGGGGGGCCATTCAAACCATCAGAGCAAGCAGAAAACATGTAGATTTATGACAAAGCAGTAACAGACTGTGTTTTCAGAGGCTCTCTTGGTGTTGAGGAATACATGTAGTGCAGGTGGCTCGGTGTGCAGCTGCAGTGCGAGCCGTGGATTGAGCTCTGGTTAGCGGGGCCCTGACAAGAGGCTGTGGAGTGGTGCTGACCCTCTGCATTCCTGGGGGAATACAGTGAACTTGGGTTGAATTTTAGCTCATTTATACCACTGTTTACTTCATTCTGATTGAAGTGTCAGTAAAAAGCAAGCAGCATGTTAGGAAAAATTAAATCCTAATACTATCAACCTTGCATTTTAGTAAATTTGGCTGTGGAAACACATAGATTTTAAATGGTGTTAATATTATTGCATGTGCAGAACATGGTGTGAAATATAGACAGTATAAAAACATTTTAAATATGCATATGTCTTGTTAAATTCTTTTTTACTTTAGGATGAAGAAAAGCTTAAAACAAGCATCTGCACATTTTTATCAGTGTTGGCCCACTTTGACATCATTCTTCAGAATACCTCAGAGAAGGTACATTTCTCTAAGAGTGTTCATTCTTTATTCACTTTCAGTGCATATAGAGATCTGAATTGAAAATAGACTGCCAAAATGGTTTAAAGATCTCTTTAATACTTCCTTCCTACTAAGGTATCCTTTGTTACGCAAAACACTAACTCTTCCTGTCACCTCTGTAAAATACTGGACTCGGGAAAATTAGCAAAACTAGCAGGTGTTCTGGATACATAGAGCCTGATTACCTGTGAAATTTTCTAGAATAGCTAATCCAGTTTTAACTAAACATGTGGATGCACCTGGGTTTGTTTTTCTTGCTGCTCTTTTAATCAGAAGTAAGTAGAGGTTTCCTCGTAGGCAGAATAATGATTTTTAAAGCAAATGAATACATTTTCAAAAAACAAGTGGGGCTGTAGGTTTTGTCCGAAGGAGATGGAAAGAAGGAAATGATTATCATGTTCAAAGACTTTTGCTTTCCAAAAGGCTTTCTTTTGAGGAACTTTTTCTTGGGCCACTCATAACTTCTGAATGGTGCATTCAGATTTAACATAAAAGAAGCTTCTTTGTCTTTGTTTCTTTAGAAGCCAGCTTTGAAGAAAGCCCTCATAGTTGTTCTGCAGTGGTGTTTCAACCATAATTTCAGCGTTCGACTTTATGCGTTAGTCGCCCTTAAAAAAATCTGGGGTATGTGCAGAATGCTGCATGTGGAGGAATTTGAAGCTCTGACACCAGTTATTGAATCTAGCCTTCAACAAGTGGAAAACATGCACGGCACAGGGTTAGTAACATTTTTTACAGCTTAACACTGTTCTTCTGAGCCATTTGCAGCAAGTTACATTTTCTAAAATATCACTTGATAATTTTTATGGGGTTTTATGGGTTTTTTTTTTATCTCTGTTTAAAAAGAAGTTGGTGTGGAGAGACACGAAACAGAAAAAAGCAGCAACAAGAGGAGTCTTGACTTTATTATTTTTTTTTTTTTAACAGCTAAAAGCTGGCACTGAACCATGGGCTAGTATCCAGTTTCCATGGGATACTTCTTGCCAAACTCACACCTTTTGATAACAGAATTTGAAGGTGTGTTATGGGCCTTTCTTGAAGCGTAAATAAAACTCATTTCCTGAATGCTGTTGGTTTTTTAAAAATGGGCCTGTACTTAATTATTCAAGTACTTTCTTTCCTATACAATATGTAGTAAATAAATTAGGTTGCTTTATGCCAATCTGACAATTGAAATTTTCAATCCAGCACATTACCTTTTTAATGTCTCTTATATAACTTTCTGCACTTGCAGGAACGCCAGAAGGAATTGGCAGCGAATCCAAGATCACTTCTTCTTTGCAACATTTCATCCAGTTGAGGATTATAGTCTAGAGGCAAGTCCAAGACCACACTATTTGTCTAGTTTCACAACTGTATTTTTTCATCTCTTTTGGTGTCTTCTAATGTGGGATGAAATTATCAACTATTATTCATTTAAAACTCCGAAAAATTACTTTGCCCAGATTGTGATGGGTTTTAGACTAAGATTGCAGCTTAGTTTTTCTACTTGATATTATGTTAAAAACCTAAGAAGAGGTATGTGTGATGAACGTGCCTATTTGTGGGAGTTAATCAGTTTTGGATTTGTGACTGGGAAAGTTCATTCTAATAACGGAAGACCATCTACTTAATTGAGGTGTAGTTTATTAGGACTTCTAAGGCATCTGTTCTCAGAAGTAACTTGAGGTTGCCTAACTGGATTGTCTGATGTGAGTGGGATACAGATACATCACTTCCAGAGCACCGTTTTCAGCCATCCTTTATGCTATAGCTCAAATAACTAACAGCTGAATAAACATTGAGGAAGGAAGGTAAAAAATAAGGGTGCAGATAAATATATGAGACAGGAGAACTAAGCTCAAAATACAAGATAAGCATGGGTGTGAATGGTGTGTATGTTTTGGCAGAAACAGTGCCATCTTTGATAAAAGAAATACTTTTTTAACTGATGCTCTATGAAATATTTTTATAAACAGAAACATGCTAAATAGTGGAGAGTAAAAGTCCTGAACAGGAGGAAAAAAAAGAGCAAAGCAAGACTAATATTTATGAAGCATTTAAATGTATTCAGGGTGCATCTTCACCTTTGTCTTGAAGGGTGCATTGGGATAAACAAAAAGTCTGGGTTTTAAACTCTTTGACTTACTCAGTCTTTCCCTTGGGATGCATGTTTTTTCCTCCTTGAAAAATCACGGTTAGCTAGCTGTGTTGGTTGTGCTGAGTTGGATTTTACCATTAGATTTTAATGCTTTCAACTATTTTCCTTTTGACTTTAAATCAATCTGCACCCTTTACTAGAAATTTGTAAGAATATTTGAAAACTCCTTAGTGTTACACTTATGAGATTTTCACTAGATTGTGCTGAGAGGCATAGTGTTAATTCTTTGATACTCTAAAAGTTCAGAATCGTAATCAGTGCAGATCCTCAGGAAAAGTTTAATTACAGAGAGAATGAGACTAGATTTACGGAAGTTTTGGATAGCACTATAAGTAAAGTTGTGAATATTGAGAGACATACTGGTAAGCTGTATCAAGTACCCAGAAAAAAAAGTATGAAAAGCATAGGAGGCTAGATAATAGACTAGTTCAGTTAAACTACCAGGGATTAATTATCTGGTTTTGTTTGCTCTAGTGCTGCTCTGCTGATAACTCTGTGTTGCATTGCATTGCAGACGATATTTTATACTCTTCCCCGCCTTTCGGAACTCGCTGAAGATGAATGGATCTCCCTCTCTAAATTTGACAGATTCACTGACATTCCTTTGCCACCAGCATTTCAGGGGTACCATTCCCGAAGGGAACTTCGTGATCTGAAACCAAGTGACTGGTCTCAGCAAGACATGGGTAAAATACAGCCAGTCTATGTTTGTTAATTACTTGTATGGAGTAGGTGTGTACATCTGTTCAATCTGACCTCTGGTTTTCAGCTGAAGTAAACTTATATCTATGTGAGTAGATCATGCACCATAAAATAATAGTGGATGATGAATGGTATCTCCAGTATTACCATTTGGATTATCTTCTTTATTGAAGCACTAGTTTCACTCCCCCTTGCATACCCATATGAATTATACAGTTTGTTGTTATAGGTTCACATTCAGCTGAAGCAGACAGCCAGCCAGAGTGGACTGATGTTCAGAAAAAGATTATACCCTGGAAGAACAGTACTCCTAGTTTAGACTTGGAAATGGCATTTCAGGATCGTGCTGCTAAACTTGGCAAATCAAACAGCAGATTGATTGTGGTGGCTTCACTTATTGATAAACCTACCAATTTAGGAGGTAAGGTTGATTGCACATTTTCAAACTTTTATTTTACACCTTGGTGCACACTTAGATAACGGAAGTTAATTTCAGTTTATGTTGATAATTAGAATGTTACTTAAGTACAGCTCAGAAGAATAGATCATTATTCTGAAAAAAACTGGAAGCCAAAGAAAATACTACCTACTTCAGAGAAAGGGGCCTTCTACAGTTACATTTTAAGGAAAAAAAAAGAAATACTTTCACATGGCATGCATTAATTAAGTAGAATTTGGCTGTAAATCATGCTCAGTTTCTTGCTGATTTTATATTTGCTACAGTTGAATTTTTCAACTGTGTATGCAGTTAGAAGAAATTATTTGCTTTTTCATTTTTTTTCTGTAATGATGAAACCAAATCTTGTAAACCAGCTAGATTCTCACGTCTGTTGGACAGCAGAGCCCCGTTTCCTGATTAAGATTGTCTTCACAGTGTGTCAGCTGTGACATAATAAATTCTGCAAATTCATTATTGCCATGGTGTTCAATGTTGTTAGCAGTTTAAATAGCTGCAGTGAGTAATGAAAAGCCCACAAGCTGGTGCTGTCTGCATTGTAATGTGTCATCCTCTCGAGCCTTTCATTTAACAGGTACTGGATTTAAAGCTTAAGCTTGTGTGTGGATGTGTCTAATCACCTATCCTTGCTAAGGCTTGGACACTTAACCCCTTACTTTGTGTAATTAGTATTGTAAAAGCATGTTGTCAGACACAGTGCTTTTCTAATTTCTGTCTTTCTGCTGAGTTACAGAACATTTTTTTCCTGTAATTTATATGGAACAAGGTGTGGCTTGGAAGACCTGAAACTAATTAAAAGTAGATAACTCAAGTAGCCATTTCTCTTTCACATTCTTTGTAATTTTCACTTTGTGGTCTGCCTTGCTGTATATTTTTTACACAAAAATCACTTTATTTCTTGTTTTTGTAGGTTTGTGTCGTACAAGTGAAATATTTGGGGCATCTGCACTAGTTGTTGGTAGTCTTCATTATATACAGGATAAGCAGTTTCAGCATCTGAGTGTTTCTGCAGAGCAGTGGCTCCCCCTTGTTGAGGTGAATGGAAACATTTTGATAGCTAAAAAGTGTACTCAGCATCTTCAGTTTGTCACATGCATAGTTCAGTTTCTTACATTTTTTTATATTGAAAAAAATACCATTTTGTTTAATGGAAGCTCCTGCTGTTATCTCTGACACTTAATCTTGTATGTTTTGGGTCAACCTTACAAAAAAGAATTTAGAAAATACTTGCAATTTCTTACTGCTGTGATAAACTGCTTATGTGAACTGTCATTGTTACATCTTAGTAGCGGTGAGTTTGAATTTGATGTTTATAAAAGTTGGACAACACTTCATTTTTCTTGCTTGGTCCACTGCTTTTGGTAACTTTCATAGGGATAATCTTCGAGTTTGCCTGAAGTTTACTTTTGCCAAGCTTTTAGAACTTATTACCACTTACAAAAATGAGGTTATCAACCTGTATGTGTAGTGTTTGGTAGAAAATATTTCTGTGATATTTTATAACAAATCACTTTTTCAAGGTCAGCTTTGAGTGATCTGAAACATCCAGTGTAAATTTTTCATTCCGTGCAAACCCCATTGTGTTCATTTTCAGCCTATTTTCAGAACAAGATAGCTGTAGTGTGTTTTGCCTAAAACAGAATGCTGATGGACACAAGTTGTCGTGCCTAATCTCTGTGCAGAAGTGTACTGATGGTAGAGCTGCTGTTGCATGAAGAAATTGGCATTTTAATACAAATTAGCAGTTTAGAGAGTAGGATGCAGAGAAGTAAGAAATTCTTCACTTTGAGCTATCACAAGTGGCAGTGCAGTTTCAGTACTGCCTGTTCTGTGGTATTGGGAAGGAATTTCAGGTTAAATAACAATTATGCACCTTGTCCCTATGCAAGAATGATTCTTTCACATTCAGATGTAAGGCTTGTAGCTATCAAAAGCCTGGAAAAGGCCTTTCTTCATTGTATTGGTGGGGGTATTTTGTGGCATTACTTAACCTTTTGTGCTACTGCTGAAAAGCTTTTAAAATGTTAAGCTATGTACATGGAGAGAGTCTTCGGGGATAAAAGTCATTAATCTTAAAAAGTGTCCAAGTAAATTGTTTTTTTTTTTTTAGAGTAACTTCAGAAGTTTACAAAAAGTGATACTTAAGTATTTTTCTATTTCTCTCTACTTTTAATGGACAGGTGAAACCATCTCAGCTTGTTGATTATTTACAGCAGAAGAAAACAGAAGGCTACACTATTATTGGTGTGGAGCAGACAGCTAAAAGTTTTGATCTTACAGAATATTGCTTCCCAGAGAAATCACTATTATTGCTGGGGTAAGAGCACACACAGTTTTGTAAATCTGCCTCTTGCAGTCCATCCCTTTCTCTAGTCAGTATGGTCATATGAAAACCAAGTGACACTGGTAAAGGTGATTTTAGAATGGGAAATGACTATGGAAAGAGCAGAGCTTGTCTTTGTGTGCTAAGGACCAGGAGGTATTGATATCTACTGAATGACCCTTCCTATCCATAATAACCTATCCCTACACTGTAACTCCTTTTAATAATGGGTGAAGGTAGCAGCAGCATGGGTTGTATTTTTCTGGGAGTGCTAGAGATATCATCTGTTCAGTTTGGTTACATGGGGCCCTGTATGTGTGGGCTGTGGTGAGCTCAGCGAGGAGGAGGCTGCGTTTGCCCTGCTGAACTTGGTGGGGGGGCTGGAGCAGACTGAGTCTGCATAGCTGGGAGATGATTTAAAAGTTAAGATGAGGCACAAGATGAAGTAGCAAGTTTTTGCAGTACAAGCAGAGCATGGGACAACGTTGGAGAAGAGCAGTAATCAGTTTCTATAAACAGACAAGCCTCAAATGTGATACAAAGGGGAGGCTACTTAAATCTGTAGTAAAGCACATACAAACCAGAAAACTTCTGGAATTGCAGGGCCAGTGAGTGAAACCAGGAGGGAGGGCCTGGCTATCCTCTTAGAACAAAGTTTTTTTCCAACTTCTTTGTATGTAGCTTGTCTTCAAAATTGAGTGCTCATAATCACTTTGTTCTCTTTAATTACAAACAATAGTTTTAACTGCCAGTAAACTTTGGTATCCTCTGGTGTGCTTAGTTTTGACATTCCTTCATGCTGAGACCTGAATGTAAAGTGGGCAGTTGAGCTTTCCTGTTGTGCCAGCAGCTCATACCATGGTCATTTTGCTATATATGGAGTTTAAAAACAAAAGCAGAGAGTCTTTATGCTGAGTGCTCAGCTGTTGCTGGACCAGTGAGCTGAAAATTGAGTCTTCCAGGAGTTTTTTAACACCAAAACTTAAATCCGCTCTCCCCATGTTTTCTTTGTAATGTCTTACTGTTCTTAAAAAATTAATTTCTTGTCATCAGTTACCCTGTTTTGCACCATTTGTCAAAAGATGTTTGGATCCTTTTGTGCCATTTGTATTTTTTTGCTTTCTGGAACACACATGTCCTCTCTCAGATACAAGTTACTGTTTCTTCTTTACTAGAAATGAACATGAAGGAATCCCAGCCAACCTGATTCACCACCTGGATGTCTGTGTGGAAATTCCTCAGCAGGGCATCATTCGGTCACTCAATGTTCATGTGAGCGGAGCTCTGCTGATCTGGGAGTACACAAGGCAACAAGTGATCAAGCAAAAACAACAATAACTGCCCAGAGTCTCGTGCCTTATTGTACAGCTGATGGCTTCCTAGGTGCTACAGCGTGAAATCCTGAATAGATGAGATACAAACTCAGGGTGAACGAGGATTCTTAACTTCTGCATGTTCTGTTCTCTGTAGTGTTCTGAGTGACTTTTAAATGCCTTAATACTTTACCTCCTTAAACTGTTGCATTGGAAATAAATATTATTTATATTGCATGTGGTGTGCATGTGTTTTTCTGCTATTTGAACATCAGCACAGTACTGTGAACAATCCCAAAGTCAAAGTTACTTCAATTGTGATGACTGTGCTTGAAATTGAAGTTGTGCCTTTAGCCATAGTATTAAATTATTCTAGCACCTAGATATACTAGATTATATAATTTTTGGAAGGGAATGTCACTTACATAATTACATTTAATGCTGCTTCTTGTTTAAATGCCTTCTACAGTCACATTTATTAGTCCTGCTGTAAACAGTCTGTACCTTTCTTCAATAAAGCTCCATCACTAAGGTAATCCAATTCTACAAAAGGCCGTAATGGGAGAATTGTGAGAAGTAACTAAACATGCTTCTAGCAGAGATACTGATTGAAAACCTATCACCAGTGTAAAAGTTCCTGTTGCTTATAAAAAAAATGAGCATACTCGAAACATAAATTACATATCATATGCACGGAATGCTTTAGGTCTTCTAGTGACCACTGTTACATAAATTAGCGTCTGACTTAAACTGCATTTTAAAATACTTTGAAATACTTGGTAAATGACAAATACAAATTATATTATACAACCCACTGCTTTCGACAAGAAAGGCAAGTTGGAATGGAATTTTTTATTTTAGGAAAAAGCTGGTTCACTTACTGAAAAACAATTTCATTTTCTCTTTAGAATATGTACATTGCAGTATTAAATAGTCATTTATTCCTGTGAAACAATTTTTCCAATTATACATTCAAACCCTTAAATTCGTGAATAACCCGGCACCGTATTTCTTTGACTTGAACTCATCAAAAAGCTGTCCACGACTTTTTTTTTTTCAGCAGACACGTGAGACCTGGCAACAAGAAGAGCAGTCTGCATTTCAGGGAGACAGCCACATTACCAGTTCTTGCACTCAAGCAGCTTCTTGTTGCTTTCTCTGGCTTCTTCCTTCTGTAGTTACTTTCACTTAATTTATTTTGAAAGCAGACTTCCTATGACTTTCCAGCAGCTTCTGGAGGATGATAGCCTTCTGTTTCAAGCTTTTTTTTATATTTTAAAAAGTCTCTTCGTTTGTCAAAGTGTTTAACCTGTTTAAAAAGAGAAAAGATGTTCCTTAGAAGAAACTAGCAAGAGCAAGGGGCTTTGTGTAAACAGTCTTTGATCACTGAAAAGGAGGATTTTTAATACACTAGTTAGGAGCTTCTTCTGTTGAAGACTAAAAAGTGGCGTTTAGTTTTTGGGGGTTTTTTTACCATTTTGCCAGTGAACTTTAGTTTCTTTAAGTTCACCACCCTGTTACTTCATGAAGACATTGTAGAAGCAGTCTGTTGCTTTCTTCACTGCTACAAACAAAAATTACATGTGATGCAAAGATAAGTCCAGCAGCCTTTCTGTGGTATCACAGCCTCTGTAACCTCTGAAGTCACTGAATTCATTGATGTGCACGGTGCAAAGAACTGCAAGTGAGACCATCCTCCCTAGAGATGACAAACAGCAGAACTGCACTGCACAAAGTGTAAGTCAGTGCAGCAGCTGTGAAGGTACTTGGGCTTTTTTAACTACTTCAGTCTACCACCTGCAACAGGAATGGTACAGCCCCTCAGCTACCCTTACTAAAGGGCAGTGCCTATTAAAAAATACAGCTTGTGCTCAGGAAACTAAAAAACAACATGAATGGGTTACATGCAGGCAGGTGCCTTTCTGTGAAATTACACTGCATGAAAAAAAGGTATTTTCATGCACCAGGTATCAGATGTCAGTCTTAAAATGCTGTACAACCGCAAGACCTGTGTGGCAGCTCCCTTCTGTACTGGCCTTGCTTCTTAGTAACAGGAATTTCTGGGTACTTCTAACAACAAGCTTTCAAGTATCTTATAAAACTTTTTTCTTTAATTAAACAATAACCCTGTGTGTTTATCTCGAAGTTCGAGACCGTATTTTCCTTTCCCTTTGTACTATACCCTTAACACTGCTATTCTTAGTTCCCGGGCCAGGCAGGGGTGCGCTCAGGCTCTGTCCTTCCCTGTCCAGCCAGAAGTGTGCAAACCAAGCTACGCCTGGCACGGGTGCAGGGTTCTCTACGGAAAGCTTCGGGCTGCCCGGGCTCTGCACTGCAGGAAGCTGGAGCTGCCATCCCAGGCAGCAGCTGTATCCCGCCGCCGCTGACAGGGATGCGCGCACGGTGCTCACCCACTGCTGCGGGCAGCGCGACTCGAAGGCCCGGCGCAGCTTCTCGCACTTGGCGGCGTCATCCCCGTGGCTGTCCAGGCACTGCCAGAACTCGTCTCGGGCCCCCCAGCACGCCTTCCTCTCCTCCATCGTCGGCGCCGCCATCCCGGCTGCGGCCCTGAACACAACACACGGCCGCTGTCCGAGCGCTCCCGCCCCGCCCCGCTGCCATGGGGGGCCCCGGCGCCGCCCTGCCCGCGGTCCCGAGGCTCCGGGGGAAGGCGCCGGGGGCAGAGCCCCGCACGGCCCCGCACTCACTCACTCACCCGCCCGCCAAGGTCGCGCTCCGGAAGCGATCCCGGCGCTTTCCCGGGGCGCGGCCGGGCCCCGGCGCGATTGGCGGGCAGGACGCGCGTCCCGCCCCGCCGGGCCGGCACGGACTTGCTGCGGCTCCCGCATCGTCCTGTCCCCCGGGTTCCCCCCTTCCTGGGCCCGCCAGGGCTGCTCTGGCCTCTCGGTCGCAATAGATATTTGGAAATATCAGTTGCCTGATGTGCTTTCCTGCACGTGATTTCTTTCCGGTGTCATCCTCTGTTCTCTAGCACACAATAAACAGCTGTTCTTCTCGTGAGTTCCGTGCAGTGCCTTAGTGGATTATCTGTTCAAAGAAACGAAGCGTCTCTGCTTTCCTTTGAAAGACAGTTGGATAAAATCATTGTGTAAAATATTTGGGGCCAGGACCAGTTTCCATGTGGTGTTTATAAAGCCGTAGGAGTAAACTCAAGTAAACAGTAGTGCTGAGCAATGGCACGTGGTCTGAGCTACTTCAGGCTTTGCTAATGTTATGAATTAGGGGGGGAAAATCTGATAGCACTTACAGCACTGTAAATTTGCCACACTTTAAATTGCGTAACAGTAAGGTAATGACTGGGTGGACGGCTGATAAAGATAGCACATACATATAGTGCATGTTTGACAGTTTTCCTTGAAGCATGGTTCCTCCTGAGAGGCAGTCCATTGATTTCATTCAGCATGCACAAACCACTCTGAGAAGGTTTTTTGGAACGGACTCTGTCACTGAGTCAAGCTCATTACCGCAGTGAAAGAAAAGCGTACCCATAGTCAAGGTGGTAAAAGAGCAAGAGAAGCCTGAGGGCAGCCAGGTGGTGACTGAAGCCTGCAGCACTGGTAGAGAGCATCCAGAAGCACACTCTGTTTCATTATTTCATTTGGGACTCGGTGGCATTTCCTTGTGGCAGCCCCTATATGCCAAAGAATTGGCGGTCTCCTTTTAGGCATCAATTCCACCTGGAAATGTGGACCAGTTTTGCAGTTTTGAAAGCTATGGCGCATGTTCCCATGGTAACACACTGCAGTTTTGGGAAGGGTGGTATTTTGGCGGCTGGGAAGAACCTAAGTGCCAGCTGCTGAGCCCTTGGCAGCTCCCAGACTGCCCAGCAGCTTTACCGGGTGTTTGTCCTGGCAGCTCCCAGAACATCCGGCAGCTTTCCCGTGAGTTTGCTGGTAGCGGATGCTCTGTGTGGTGCGTGAGATCGCTCGGCAGCCAGTTCAGGGGTGGGTGTAGCTGTCGACCTACCTTGAGCTACCTCGGTTCTTGCTGGTGGTGCTGAGCATCCTTTCCTGGTTCTCCTTGCAGGTAGCTCACTCATCTTGGTATATGAAAGCTATTTTAGGAGAGGGCCAAAGATCTGCACTTTTTCAGCAGAGCCCCCAGGTAAACCAGCTGGATCTGGAGGGGATTTTGTTGAAATGCCCAACCATCCCTTTGGAAGGGACACTCTTTCGGAGCAATGTGAATGTGACTGCTGCTGTACAATGTATGGTATCTAACACTTGCCCATCTTGTCTGCCCTGCCTATTTGTTTAACCTGCTACACTATAATAGGTAAGAAATAGAAATGCAGTAATTTAGTTTCTAATAACAGAACAAGGGGTTTAAGGTGAGTTGAAGTTACTGCAAAAATGAAATTTCAGTTATGTTTTTATGTTGCAAAGAATTTATGTAGTAGTAAATTTGTATTACAGCTTACTTAGGACCCTTTTGCACTCAGGCTTTTGCAAAGCAAGGTTTTACAAGCATGAATATTGAAAAGAAAATTAATGTTAAGTCTCTAGACCAGAACATGTGATAATGGAACATAATAATAGGAAATGCCAGTTGTGTTTTAGATTTCAAAATTTATGTTGCGTGTAAAGTTGTTTAGTTACTGCATTTATGAAACAGAGGGGATAATGTGATTATATATAATTAATAACAAAGCCCAAATAGCACATCTGGGATATTTGTGATAAATAGTTTATTCTTTAATGACCTGTAGCCCGAAAAGTACTCACTGGAGACAATTGTAAATAACTCTGTGTAATGGATATTAAGGAAATTTAGTGGTATGGTTTTATAAAGTGCATGAATAAAAAAATACACAGATTTAGATTATAAATTTTTAATGTCAGTATTTCCATTTGGTTAAACTGCTGTCATAAGGGGGTGGAGGTTTTTTGTTGTTAGTTAGCCAATTCTAAGTGTTTATTTTTAGTCTTTTGTTTTGGCAAATGTGCCCAGGGAGTAATGAATGGGATATTTATAATAATAGGCAGAGGCTAATGTTCTAGAATGATGGGAGAAAAATTTCTGGATTTGTAAGTTGTGCTGGTAGCCACAGTTGAAGCCTTTGAATTACATTTCCATTTAGCAGTTAGTGAGACAGATGTTAAAGAAATAGATATCAGTTTCCCACTGAAACTCTTGCCAGCAGTGTGTTAAAGTGAATCACGTGGTGTTTATACAGTTGATGCCTGGTTCAGCTCTCAAGTTCTTTTGTGCCTGTTCTTGCTAGTTAGGATAGAGTATTATGTGTGCTTTGCCTTCCAGTTAATGCCTAACAGATCACTCCTCACCTACAGCCTTACTAACCCCAAAATTTGCCCAGCAGATTCTTGATGTGTAACTATAATGATTTCTCTTTTCACTTTGGAAGAAATTAGTATGTTATAGGTGTCCCTACAACCAATAATAGGAGCAACCCTTGATGTACTGTAGCGCTGTGCTTATACCAGGAGCTCAGTTAATTTGTTTTTCTTTCATTGAAATATTCTGAAATACAATCCTTATCCATGATAGATTTTCAGGGAACTGAATTTAAAAATGAGTTCTTTAAGCAATATAGCCCTGTGTCTAACTATTTATTTTGCTAGAAATAATAACAAAATCTTACCTGAGGTAGCCTGCGACATTTTCTTCTGTTGTGGAATACCAGAAATTTTTTTATAAAATTAAAAAAAACCCCGTAGTTCAAGAGAACCATATATTAAGATTCTTTCCCTCCTTCCCACATTCCTTCTTAAATGTCCATTAAGGATGTAACTCTGACTCCTTTGGCCATACAGTGTTCCTTGCTATGCTTGGTGAAAGAAAATAATTTTTAAAAAGCAAAATCATTACAATGATAATTGTACCTGGTTTTATTATTAAAAAGGAGTAAATTAAGCAAAGAAGCCTCATGAACTGCACACAGTAATCTTAGGTTGGAAACATTTAAGAAGTGCATACTGTACTTTCTATTGCCTTGTACAAAGCACTCCTCTTCATTGTTTCATAAAAACTTCACTCTGTGTTTTACTTCTGTGAATTTCTGTTTAACAATAGCATACCTAAACTTCAGATTAGTTAGCAAAAATTTAGGTTTATGTATGAATAAAGAAGGAGGAGTGTATGAGGAGAAAGAAAACTGTTGCTTTTGTTTGGTGGTCTTAGCAGATCAGTTCTCCAAATCCCTAAGAAGGTGAGTTATCATGTGGGTTGGTTTGTTTGTTTAACTGTGTGTTGGGGTTCTTGACTTGATTTCTTCAGATGGCTCTCTGCTGGGTGTTGTGATGAGTATCCCTGTGCTAGGGAGTGCCAATGTGACGTGAGCATAGAGGATGCAGCACACCAGGGCTTGGGACACTGGGGGAGGGACAGAGGTTCGAGAGACTGCCCCAGCTTTCTGTGCAGCTCTGTGTGTACCTGAGGGCTAGGTGCCTGCATCAGGTAGTGCTGGAGGGGATTTGGCTGGGAAAGATGAGCCATCTGTGCAGGCTGGTGTGGAGACAGAGGAGAAAGAATAGACAGAATGGTGATTTTTCACCTTCTCCAGGCCTGTGTTTGGTGATTTGAAGCCTGCTGAGCAAAGGTTTGTCTTATCTTTGTGACCTCTCATGGACATCAGGGGAGTACTCTGTGGAGTGTGGTCTGAAAATCAGTAGGTACCTTGAGGACTGGTGATTATGAAGATGAAGAAAAAGCCCGAAAACTGGAGGTTTAGGGTTCTTTTAGGGTGATGAAGTAATTTACATTAATTGTAGGCACTTTTTTTTAATGCCAGAATTCTGTTTTTGTTCAGTCGTTAGAAAGGAAGAAAACAGAAAGAGGAGTATTTTGGGAAAAGCAGGCGATGGTGGGAAGACTGACAATTCTCACTCTTCTATTGGCTCCTGCTTAGCAATTCTCCAAGCCTACCAAGGACGAGACAAGTTTGCTTTGCAGCAATGTTGATGCTCAGCTTTTTTCAAGAAAGCTAGATGGGAAGCTGGAAATCTGCCTGTTCTACAAGGAGACTTCCGTTTTCAAAGCTATGTAACTAGAAGAGGAAAACCCATCTTTTAACTGGATGTCGTCAAATTTCTGTGACATGTTATGTACTAAAGAAAAGAAGTGGTTCCTAGTTCTCTCTAAGACTGAAGCATATCCTAAAGTTCTTTATGAAATGCCTGTCTGCATTCTTGCATTCAGGTATTGTGTCTAATAACCCATCAGCTGCACCAGTTACCTTATGTGCACTATAAACAATGTCTGAAACGTAGGTGTACCGTACCAGATGGGATTGCTTACACATGCACAAAGGCAACATCATTCTCAAACATGGTGTTTGTTCCCAAGATCAATATCAATTTTCTTAGCAACCAAGTTAGCAAGTGACATGCCTTTGACCAAATCCAAAATCACACAATGAAAGAGCGATGCTTTGTGTACAAGTCAGGAAGGCATTTAAAATGTATAGTTGGCCAAAAATCACCAGGAGACCATTATGCAGCTTACTCTGCCTACTAGGCTGCAGTCATTAAAAACTTGGCAGCTTCAGAAGCCAAAGAGGCAGTGAGACCTATTGCTGGGAGACTGCAAAGCTACGTTCACTGCCCATAATACCTACTCATAGCCAGGAAAGACAAGTTCACATTTTTGAAGTATTTACAAATCCTGCTGCTTGGAACTCACAGGAATCCAGGTCTTAATTCAAGAATCTTCTAAGTGTCTGGGTCAGTCGTGGGTATGTGCAGAAGCTGGAGTTTTGGTGTAAATGTTCTGTGGAAGTTAGGCAAGAAAGCCCTCCCTTAAGGAAAGGCAAAATGCTGCTGAAATCACAGTCTCTCAGTTGTCTCGTCCTTTCATGTTGAAAGGAGTCTGAAGGATGGATGACTTTTTGCAGACTTGTGTGTTGGCTCTTTTTTTTTTGAGAGAATAGGGAACACTACACTTAGATTTTTGAAGGATTTTTAATGATGCTTCTTACCAAAGAAATGAAGCTACTGTTGATAAAAGGACGTTTTCTTGTGGCTTAATAACTGGGTAGTGAGCCAGGAAATAGCAGGAAAAAATTATTGCTGTTCAAAAAGACAGAGATTACTAAAGGAGCCATGCTGAGGCCAGTCTTCTTGGTCATTGGTTGGTTAAATGATTGGTCAAAAAAACCCTTTACTGATAATACTTTTTTACTGATTCAAGAGATGAGCACTGAGAGGGGATCTGTCACTCTCTGGTAGCCAAATAGCAAAACAGCTCTTTGGTTGCTGTTGTTCCCAATCTGCACTGATGGCTGAGATGGTGGACTGAATCTAAAGAGGAGGGAAACCTGGGGATGAAGAGCTGGAAAATTTGATTTCTCTTCTGAAGTGATCATCTACTTCAGCAGTAGGATTAAAGAACTGTCTCTAGATCATTGTAGAAAAGTTGCATATAACAGGTTCCTAAGTACACTGCTAATGTGAGCTCCATGACCTCTCTTGTTTAAGCCTTTTCCAGAATTGTAACTCTGCTTAGAAGTTCCACTCTTCACTTCTGAGAAGCTGCTGGCACCCTAGAATGTCTGTAGAATGCATGGAGAAATACTAATTGCCACCTTATTTAAAATGATCTTGTGCATATATGAAGATCTTTTGTACCTAACAGAGTTTCAGGTAGAAAAGAAAAATATAAGGTTTATTATTTTCAGAAGCATTAGTTTGAGCTACTGGTCCTGTCCTTAGGAATTTGATTTCCCCTCAGAAGACTTTTAAGCTACAGGTCATAAAATCTTTCTGCTCTTTTTTTTTTCTTACTTCTCTTTTTAATATTCAGGACTTCTCCATAAGGTTCAGATTATTATGGAAATGCCCTAGAACATGCCAGCTGAAGAAGATAATCTAACTGCTTCTCTGTTAATAACGATGGGGTAATTAAACTCATCCATCAAAATCCATTTCTTCAGGCAGTTTCTGCAGAGAGATTTTGCATGAGGACTGGGCTGTGAAAAAAGCTTCTCAGCCTTGGCCTTTACCAAGGAATAGCTCAGGTTTGGAGGCCTTGAAGGCTCCATCCTTTCTGCAGTACCAGCAGGGTCCATGGAGCCAAACTCGCTGTAGTTTATGACTTTACAGCATGTGCACAGACTCCATTTCTTCAAACTGGAGTTGTTGCAATGGACAGGTGGGCATCTTGCCCTGGAAGCTATTTCGCAGAAGGCATTTATTTCTGATTCCATCACCAGCTCTCCTGTGCTTCTGCTTCACATGAGCTGCATTGTTTCTGGCCGCTTTTCCTCCCCACTTCCCTGAAGAAATGCCCAGTCCCAGCCTGGTGTCTGAGCCCAAACAGCCAAGGCAAGGTGGCTGGTGCTATTCCTAGGGCTTCTGAAGGGCTGGAGAATCTACTTCCTTTTCAGTGAAGAGAAGGGTGTTTCCATGTGTTTCAGTTGAGCACATTTTAGAGTTAATTTGGAATATGATCCATGGCTATGGCAGTCCATCTAGACTTTTGTGTTGACTCACTGCACTGGGAAACCTTCACTTCTCAGTTTGTTTTTGGGCCTGCAGACACCGTAGCAGACAGGCCTTTGACCAGAAATGGTGTCAGCCTGGTCATGTTGCCTTCTCTGTAAGTGGAAGATATAGTATCTTTAGTAACTCTGACCAGCTCAATATTGCACTAGTTTTGGTTTAGAGCACTCTGGAGAGCTGGGGGTGAGAGATTTGTTCCTGAGCTCACAGGAAACATTAATTCAGCCCCAGAACGTGGTGATCTACAGGTCCTGCTAGTCTACCCTCAGCTCCCAAAACAGTTAAGCTACATATTGGTTTCAGTGTCTTTTGTTCATCTGTTGATTATTGTGGTTGGATTTCTGCCCTTCATGGCTGTTTTCTGAAGACTACTGATATGAATACAGCCATTCTAGACAGAAGAATGGGAAAAGCTTTTTAAAATAAGCCCGTATCTGACCCATGTGCTGATAAAAGGCTCATGCTGTCACTGTGGAGAGTTGCAATAAAAAATTATTATAAAGGTAGCAGCAGGAGACAACAGGACAAGGACAAAGGCACACAAGGGAGGAGGAGAACTGCTGTGCCTTCTCACTGCTGTATTGTGCAGCAGTGAAAACCAGCAGCTGCAGTGAAAACCAGCAGCTGCAATGAGGTCTGGTGATGCTAGTTGCTTTTCTGAGATTTTTTTTTTCTCAACTTGCTGTTGTAAAAAACCCACTGGATTGTTACTGGGCACTTTGAGGGCTGAGTTGGGGCAGGAGGTTGCCAGTCAAGGTCAGCCCTTGAATAAGGGTGCACACTTGTGGCTGGCAGTTCTCTGTGAGGGCAGGAGACACACAGTGATAATGCAGGAGACCGGCTTAAGAGACACATTAAGAAACCTCACACTGGAGGGACCTGCAGTTCTGCCTAAGGAGGAGGTTCAAGGTGGCCAATGGTGGGCTAAAAGTGCTAATTCCAGGCTTGTGTTTCTCTGTGCTGCAGAGCAGGTATGGCCCTGCAGAGCAGTGTGGGGTCCATACAGGCCAGCAGTGGGTCTCACTCACAGACTGCTGCAGAGATTGCACACAGTGCTTTGACCTCTGAGGGCAAGCAGGAGAGTTCAGCCCTCCTCTCCAAGGCACTGAATTTGTCCTGGGCATCCTTCAACAGTCTGAGATCAGGAGTTCAATCTTGCCTTCACCTGAAGGGTGGCCCAATTACATCTAATGCCTTCTCAGAGGGGTTTGCTCTGGCTTGTTGTTCTGGTGAAAGCCAACAACTCCAGTTTTTTCATTCCTCAGCTTCAGATCTGTGATGTTTTGGCACTTAGAGATGTGCACACATACCATATGGACATGGGGAGTTCTTGTTCTCCTAATCACACCCTGGACTTCACTGTCTGGAAGGTTTTGCTATGCAGTGACTTACTGTCAAGTCAGGTGCTTATGCCTAGGGCAAGGTGTTGCCTGAAGAAATATAGGTCATTTCATCTGGTTAATATGGCCAGCTCAGACCTGCTTAACATAGGTAAATCTAGTTTGCACAGTTCCCACTCAGGAGAGGGATGGTTCTTGAAGTGCTGTTTGAAATCCCAGCCCTTGCATGTGTTCAGCCTGTTCTCAGGAAGGACGAGCCAACAGAAGCAATGACTTAGTTGCATCTGGTAAATCACAGTTTTACTAATGCTCCTGTCCATTCTGGTGCATAAGTTCCCCCACTGAATCCATGCTGAATGCTAAAAAACCTGCTTCCATTTTGGTTAAAAACACACGTTAGTTGCAGTTTTTAAAATGGCATTTGGAGGCTTTTGAATGCCTACAAACTGCATCAAACACAGAACAAAATGAAGTGTGGAGATCACAGAAGATGCCACTTTTTGGGACAATGGAAAATGGAAGGACTGTTTGTATATTCTCTGTCTTGCTCAGAGAGGAAGCTTGGGGAGGATAACATCTCCAAGGATGACAAAATGATTTGTCCGAAGATGGAATGAAC
The DNA here is from genome assembly GCF_965178545.1 of Coloeus monedula. Taxonomy (NCBI): domain Eukaryota; kingdom Metazoa; phylum Chordata; class Aves; order Passeriformes; family Corvidae; genus Coloeus; species Coloeus monedula. The sequence goes on along the minus strand of NC_138782.1, from coordinate 47,659,806 downwards.
ATTAATCTGGGAGCTTTGAGGTCAAGTCTCTATGTGTGGCCCTCAATGCTGTTACTGGAGTTGCACTTGTGCTCCTGTCTTGTGCATTTACCCTCCTCTGCTCTCCAAAGAAATAGATTTAAAAATTCAGGTGTGTAATCTCTGTTAGCAAGTCTTTAATGTGTGGTCATCAAGCAATATGGTGGGGACAAACATACAGCCAGGACTAGGGCCTGATTATTAATGTACAAATTCATGTCCCACATGCAGCCCCCAAACACCTGTTAGCATATGCATGTATGGCTGCTCACTGATGCATTCAAAGATCAATTTTTCCTTTGGTCTACTTCTGCTGGACATTTGTTTCCTGACTGATGCCTAACAGCATCCCTCTAGATGGATTTGTCCAGGTAGCCTGGAGCAGGCTTTGCTGTCTTGGACAGACAGGCTAGCAGTGCATTGAGATGCAGCCTTGGCTGCTTTGATGATTGTGTCTCTCCCTTCTGATCACTTTGGCCAAATACTACCCACAGCAGAACTGCAATAAAGGTTCAGTCACGAGAAGGAAATGGATAGCATTGACCAAGGCTGAGTTTAAAATCTTTTATTATTTAGCTTTGCCAAACAGATAATGGAATCTGAAGTTGATTTGCTAAAATGTTTTGAAGTGGATGCCACCCCTGCCTGAGACAAAGAGGACCTCAGTGGCAGCAGGGACCTTAGGCTATGGCAGCAGTTCAAAAGAACACTTTTAATTTTGTATGCAACAATGTAAACTTCAAAAATAGTAAACTATAACCTTTCCCCCCCCCCCTTTTTACATAGCATGTGATCTATCACAGATAGAAATTTAATGGCGAACCAAAATCGCATAAGTAAACATCCTGGTGCTTACAAGTTTCATAAAAAGTGTTACATTTGATGTAAATATGTTACATTTTTAACTCTTAACACTCACAATTATGGAGTAAAAGCAACTGGCGATTCACCCCCTTAGTCCATGCTCTCAGACTGTACATCAGCAACCACGCTCTTGCCAGCCCCTTTGATCATTTTCGGTCGGATTGTCCCACACATGACCAAGACTCCCCCTTCCTCACATTGGCATTAATCAAGCGCAGCTCCACACAGGGGTAAAACCTGTGAAGTGAGAAGAGAACCAGGTCTCCTGCGCTCGAACTTGCAGTCCCCTGGGCCCCATGTTCCCACAAAAGCCACGGAGTGTACAGGAGGCACGTCCTGATGTCGGTGGGAATTTGGGGTCCTTTGGGGCCACAAACCTGAGCCCTGCCTTTGCAAGTGCCTCACAGCAGGACCTGGTTCTGTGTGGATAAAGACAAGAGTTCTGTAGAAGGCACTGGATTTCTCTTGCATGATTCTCAGCGTGGACTACAGTCATATGCAGAATAAGGAGATTTGGGCTCTAGACTGCTTTCTCTCTAGTGCTTTAGTGCAAGCAGTTTTTTGCGCTTGAATTTTCCCTGTTTGCAGCGCAACATGCGCTCATCTACATAGAGTGATTTCTAAATCTTCCTTCCACTCTTCCCCCCATCTTCCCGTCCCCGAAAAGATTCCCTTTTTTTGCTCCTTGAAAACTTTCAAAGTACAGCTCTGGTCAAAAATAAACATGTGATGTAGCATAGCATTTGTTTCTTTTAAATCACAGTGTGCAATGCATCATTCAGTACCTAATGTTCAAAATATCTGCCCTGCTTTTCATGAAAGTCATTCTTTAAAATAACCTATGCAAATATATTTTGACTATATATTACATTCATTTAAAAAGAGAAGAGAGGTTCTTGGTTTGCAGTTTTTTTCAGTGTACTACTTAAGTGAAAGGTCAGATGTGAAAAAAGTACAAGCAAACTGGACATGCCAAGACGATGCTTTAGATGGTGATCATATCAAAACTGTACAGGTATGTACACCATGTTGGACAGGTGTGCTTCTTCCCAAGAAAAGACCTTTGCATCATCATATATAACGTTAACCACAAAGTTTTGGTAAAAAGAGCATTTAATGAGCAAAGGATGACATGGAAGGGCGAGTTCTCCGGCTTTTATTAGGCAGTCCTGAAGCAATGTCTCCATTCCCTTCGGGAATTTCTTCCTTCTTCCGGACTTTGAGACGTGTGAGGAGCTTTATTACCCAGACATCCCACTCCTCTGGCAAGAGCAACAGGAGAAAGCCCAGGCCAATAATGACGATGGCGATTACTCGGACGCTATTGAAGACAATTTCACTCGTGTAGTGATCAACAACTGTGTGGGACATTGAATGGATGTTATTATATAGGAAAAGGCATTAGGACAGTATCCCCTTCCCTCCCCTCACCTCCCTAGCTCTGAGGGCTGGCTGTGGCTGGAGTACATGGCCATGGAGGCAGTGATGACAGGGACACTATTTCCTGCTGGTTGACCACATAGCAGGGTATGCCCTGCCACCAATAGCACAGGAACTCCTGCTGAGGTCCTGGGACACAGAGAAAGGGGCATTTCTCTTCCCTGCACAACAGTTCCTGATTGCAAATTTTTCTTGCTGCCCTGAGGAGTAAGAAACACTTCCTGGGCTGAGCTGTGTGCACACTCTGGGGGGATCACACCTTTTGGTAGCCAAATCTGCCAGAGCAGTGCCTGGCTCTGTGTGCACTTAGTCAGCATGAAACTGGGAGCTGCCACCTGCACCGTGGCACCAGCTGAGCATGCTGGGTTTTAGGAGCTGCTTTAGATTGGGGTTGTGTCTGCACTCCCCTGCCCAGCCCTCTCAGACTCTGCAGTCTCTTGGCTTTCACTAAATTTCAGAAAACTGTCAGAGAAATGTACCAGGACATGCCCAAAACTGAATTGTCCAGTGCTCTTGATAAACACCTGCAATGTTATTTACCAAGGCAAGCAGAGTTACTAGTACATATCTGCTCTAAAATGTAAGCAGTTTTATTTGTTTTAATTTAGTGTTAAGCCTGCCTTGAAAAAATCATTAAGAATTGATTTCTGCTTTATCCATGGGTTTTCATTCCAGCCCAGAGATGAATGTCTTCAAATCTACTTTGTTTTTCAGTATGCAGGCTTATTCGGACAGTAATTAAAAAACCAATTCTAGGGATTATGAATATCCATGTAATATTACATGATACATATTTAACACATAAAGAATACATTTTTAATCAGTGTCATCTCTGTAAGCCTTTAAGAGAAGATGCAAAACATGTTTAATAAATCTATTTTCTTTTACCCCTGCTGTGTATTTGAAAGGCCACAGATTTATGTATTCATTAAGATGGAAAAGACAGAAAATCTTACCTGCATTCACTGGGACACTCAGTACAATTCCAAGAGAAATCAAGGTGGGGTAGGTAATAGCAATCCCAAAATTTAGTAGAATATTGAATGCTGATGAAGGAAAGAAAAATGTCTTTTAGTACAGTGAAATTAGGCAGAAGGAATGTCACTTGAAGCACTTATGCTTTATTACTCTATTTGTTGTTCAAATAAAGGGTATGTCAGCTTCTGTTGATTTTCCTGAAGATACTAGAGGACAAAGATCTGTCTGCTGCATGTCCACCTGCCTGAGACATTGCTGTTTCTGGGGAACTCTCTATCCCTCTGGAGTCCAGTGGCAGGATCAGGGTGGGTTTTGCATACAGCCAGTCTCTCAGTGTCATGTGCAGTAACTCCTATTCTTTATACCGATCCAGTGATTCACTTGGCCCTGCTGAAAGACTAAATACTCCTCATCTGGGAGATTTCAGCTGAACAGCAGCTTCTGTCTGGGTGCCTTTTTGTGGAAAAGCTGCCTCCAGTTGCAGGTGGAAGATGCTGTAAGTCTAACCCTCTTCCAGGCAGGAACTTGCTAAATATAATTTCATACAATGAAATTATAATATCATTACTATAGAATGATTATAATATCACTCCATTGTAATACCATATGCTGTTTGTGGAGTGTTTTGTGACAAATTAATAATTGCTTTGGATCAAATTCACCCTTGTTTTAAGGTGATTTAGCTTTAGCAGAGTCAAGAGAGCCTTTCCAATACTGAGCTTGTTGGGAGCTGGGGCTCCAACCACTAGTACCCATGTATTGCACACGCCAGTGATCACTTGCCCAGTTCTGCACCACTTCCTTACAGACACCTTCCACTGAGTCCACTGATAAGTAACCTGGAGGTACTTCTGGAGTCAGGCATTGTGACTGTTCAGTGTAAAAGGAGCTGGGACTAAAGACAGGGGTAGAGAAGAACTATTGCCAGTAGAAATTAATGTTTTAGGAGATGTGATTCCATCATCCAGTTTAGGGACCGTGGCAGCAAGTCAACACATCTAGTTTAACAATGAACAACACCACATTTCTGGTAACCATTAACCTTTAAAGCTTAGATTGGCATCCCTCCCCTGGGCTCCTTTGGTGGCACAGCAGTGGCAGCAGAAGAGAGGATTGCCACCTATCAAGATTTCCATCACTGTTCAACACTACATTTTCAAAAGTTTCCTCCTCTTTAGGAGTAGCAATTAGCTATTACTGCAGGCAGCAGAGGCATCAGAGTCTGACCTTGACTGGCTTGGCCTAACCTCCTCGCTGTGGGGATGCTGATGAACCCAAGATAATGCCCTCCTAGCAGGGCTGGTCTGTCACAGCCTGGGCAAGCGTCTCCTGTCTCTGTGACACAGAGTTCACGAGTAGGAGTTAGGACAAGCTTTACAGTTTAGTCCCACAGCACCTTCTAAAGAGAGCCACAGTATTTTGGTGTGGTAATAACAGCAGAAGCAAGGTCTACATTGCCCCTAGGATTGGGCCCTCTCATAATATCTCAAGCTAATAATTAGTTTGAGAAGAAGGGAAAACAGCTACAGTATGAGAGAAGTTTGCAGCTTCCTCCAGTGGCCAGTTTCTGGCACCCTCCTCCACCCCGAGCAGTGTGAGAGCCCCCCCCCATCTACTCACTCAATAAAAGAATTGAAAATCCGCAGAGGTTCCCCCAAGGAATGATGTCAAAAGAGCTCCAGTACTCCACTTTGGTAAAATAAAGGATGACAGGAATACAGGTAACGAAGAGGACGTTGAAGACAGCTAACACAGACAGGAATAAGGCAGCTTCTCCAAATTTAGCACTGCCCAAAAGAAGTTTGAATAAAACCTAAAAAAGGAAAATACATGGGTTTAACTGTCTTGCACCACATCCCTGGAAGGCTGGTGTTTTGTTCTGGCACCTGTGCAGTGATGCTTGCTGGACACTTGGGATGGCTGCTCATGAAACTGTGATAAGCAGCTTGTGTCGCCCAGCCTTCACCCTCCTGGCACCTCCTGGAGCACAGGCAGGGGCAGCTGCCGACTGAGTCCATGCAGAAAGGGGACTCAGCACATTTTTCTGTGCATGTCCTGAAAGGAAATGTCACTAACCCTAGCTTAGACCCTTCAACCCTAGCTTAGACCCTTCAGTCTTTTTTCTGCACCTCCAGAAAACTTGGCATTAAGAAGACTGTGGAGCAGGGCAGCCGGGAGGAGACAAAGCAATGTGTTATCTCCCTGCATGAGACATCACTGGTCCAGGCCTTTGGCTGCCGCCTGAGCAGTGCTGTGGTGGTGGGAAAACACAGGCCATGCTGGCTGGCTGTCCTTCCACCTTCTCCCTGGGAACTCATCTCCAGAAGGCAGACAGCAGAGCAGCAGCCCCACAGCCCAGAGCACAGATGCAGCCTGGTTAATGAGACTGCAGGGAGGGATTTAAAAGCTCTGGTTTGTTAGTGGGCGAAGGAAAAAAGACAGTAGAAATGAAGGATGTGAGTAGCCCTTCTGTGGCTGGGGAGTGCCTGTGGACAGGTCTTGTATGGAGTCTGCATTGGCTTTTCACCACAGAGCTGCAGAGAGTCTGCTGGATACCATGGTCTGTGGGTACAGTTTTCCTCTGCTACTGGCTGCAAACCTGGACAGCCAATGGACTCTGACTTAGTGGTTCGTGCTGCACTGGCAGCCCCCCTCACCAGTGTCAGCTCTCTCCTTTGCCTACACAGAGCAGGCAAGTCTGCAGGGCTGCTGTGCATGTAGGGCTCTGCCCACTCCCACCACCCCCCAGCCATTACTGGCCAGTGCAGCTGTGTTGCTGCTCTGCAATATGGAGCAAAATCTCCCAAAAGCCACTTACTCCTCATCTGTCACCTGAGAACAGCGTGTTGCCCCTGCCAGGGCCACCTCGACCTGTCCTCCTACCCCAGACACGGACAGCAGTGACTCTGCTGCACATGGTGAGATTTCTCTGCCTGCAGATCTGCCTGCCCCTTTGGCACACACAGCTCATGGAAACTGAGCCAGACTGTGGAAAGCAAGAGCATGGTGGCAGCAGCTGTGGCAGTGGCATGTGTTGCACAACAAGCTGCAGAGCTTCATCTGTCCTGACATGCAGAGCACACTGCACCCTGCTGGCACCGCCACCACCACCCTCCTGTGCACGGGCTCTGGTGGAGCAGCCCTGAGACTCCCATTCCCAGGAAGAGCAGCAGTGTCATGGGAAGGGGAACAGAACTACGCTCTAGTCTTTAATTTTCTCTGGTTTGGAGGGCCATGTCTCGAGGAATGAGCTGTATGAAACTTCATGACCTTCCTAAAGTAAGACATCATCTGATCTGAAAAAGTGAGCAGAAAGCATCGCAGCACTGTGCTGAGGGGCACAGGCAGATGCTTCTCAGTTTGGCAAGTTTCCCTGGACTGCTGGTGTTGGGGCTGCAGGGCTCTCCTGGCTAATTCCTGCTGGATGACTGGTACAGTGCAATTCATTACACCAGATGGAGATGTCTACATCTCCTCCTAATCTACACGTCCGAGCCAGGGTGGGTGAACCACACCCTACAAATGGTTATTCCTCACTGTGCGCTGTGACTCTGAGTGCCATGAGCAGCACAGAGGCAAGTGCCCAGAAGTGTCTCAGTCTGAGTGAAATGGCTCTGCTCAGCAGAGAAGGCGGCATCTGACATGTAGTGCAACTCATCCAGCTTCTCAGGATGAGTACTTGGTTCGTAGGCATGTGCTTTGCATTTTAAGGATGCGATTGCTTCCATGATAAGCAATACTTTTAAGCTCAACACGGGCTATGTATGTTAGTGAAGGAGAACTGGCAAGGGGAGGTAACAAAGTGACTTAAAGAAGCTAAATCTCTGCAGGGTGCTTCCAGAATCAGTGATTAAATCCAGAATCTATGGAAAAGCAGCCTCATTTTTCATGAAGGTAGGACATCTGTAAATCCTCCCGCTGGTGGAGGAGCACTGGAGAAGACTATTCCAAGGAAATAGGAGTTTTTATCCTAAGTGAGAGCAGACACCAAAGCAAGTGAACACCTGAATGCACTGTTGCAGAGCCAGTGTGTTTATGGCAGAGCTCTCAAAGAAGGGCACATGGCACTGAACTGCACAGAAGTTTGCAAGTAAGACAGGAACAGCCAAAGTGAGTGACGAGGGGGACGAGGCATCTTTCTGTGGGGGGGAGAGCCAGGTGTGCTTACCTTGTAGAGAGCAGACATTGAGGCAGAGCCCACCACCAGGGCTATCCCAATAACAGAGTGGCTGTGAAACCCATCGGCGTACGTCATCATAACTATCCCTGCAATGGCAAATATAGCAGCCACGATCTGGTTGGAGACAAAGAAAGAAAGCAAGAAAGTGTTACTAGACAACCTCCACGATGGAGAAACAGGCAGGCAGATTTACATGTGAGCGCAGTACTTCTGCATCATCTGCTTAGGTGGAAAATAGTAGCAAGCCCGGGCCAATACCCAGGGAGCAGATGCTGCCTGCCCTCGTGGTTTCCTTGGCTACAGGGAAGCTGCGGGCAGAGCTGCAAAGGAGTGGCTGCTTCGGGCATGTGTGGCAAGCCAGACCGCAGGGCTCACTGCCTCCGACCGAGCTGAAGTGGGGATTTAATCTCTGTCACTGAGCCTCCCCATCAGTGGGTCCCTGCAGCCTGTGCGTGACAATAATACACAAGTAATAATTCCCTGGAGCTTGCAGAAAAGGCTTCGAGTCCTGTTGAAGTTTTGGAGGAAAAAGGTTATAGAAATAAACAGGGGAATAAAACTCATGCAACTACTTTCCAGTCTAGACGAATCATTGCAGAGAGTAGGAGGAATTTTTTTCAGCCAACTACGCACACCGCAGTGCCTGAGGGGCGTCTCCCAAGCGGAGGGAGCTTTCACAAAGGCAGGGGACAGGCTGACCCTGATTTACCAGTCAGCAAGAAACACCTGGCTTCTTTGGGATTGTCCTGTCAGATACCTTCAGCCTCTCAGGGTGTTAATTCTGGGGTGAATAGGGCTTTCTGTATGCTCATGCTTCCTGGCTCTGCAGGGATGCGAGGGAAGCCCTGCTTAGACCACATGCCTTGTGGCTGCACAGCTGTGGTGATGCGTCCAAGATGACTGGAATATTAGTTTATTTTGATCTACAGATGGGAAAGTGCCAGCCAACTGTCCCCTCTCCCAGGACCAGACTGGGGTTGTAAGCCACATCCACAGGCTGCAGCTGTCTACACATCCATGAGTCTCCTCTCGTCTTTCCTGCTTCCCACCAGAGATACCAGGGCTGCAGTGAAGATGCAGGGGGAAAGTCTGTGTGCCAAGCTCTGCTGCTGCCTGATGAGCAAGATGTGGTGAGGTAGCCCCTTTAACAGCTGCAGGTCCCAACCCCAGCAGCACCAGCAGCCTCTTCCCTGGGTTGAGCTGGAGACGGTGCCAGGAGACACCTATAAACCAGACAATCATCTAGCAGATACTTCCCGCACACTGACATCAACACCTTCAATTTCCCCTAGCATAAAAATGGCCCATTTTTGCAAACAAAACCTTATCAATTTCTCCACAGGTGTTGCTGTACAATGGCAGGGTGGCATAAGGCAGAATGCTGATTTATGACCTGGTCAGGGTGGAGCCCAGCACAAGGTGCAGAGGCTGGGTATGCACGCTGCAGATTTGGAGAGGTTCAGATGCAGTGTCTTGGCTTGCAGCCCAGTTCGTATCTGGTCTCTCCACGTACAGCTGTGGGGCATCATTTCTAAAGTGAAGTTTTGCAGTGGTGCAACTGGGTCTTTTGGTCCAGGACAGGCTTCTTTTTAAGTCAAGGAGAGAACCCTCCCTGCACGGCTCTACAGCAGTGGGGGGCTGTTTCAGACAGGCAGTGCTGAAGGAGCTCAGCAGTTCTCTCACCAGTGTGCTGATGCTTGTCAAATAAAAATTCAGACACTCTGTGTGGCTTCAGAGGTGCAAGAAAAAAGGTCATTGAATGAGACTAGCATGAGGTAGGTGCAGAACAAGGAAAAAGAGATTTGCCTTCATCCAACACATAATTAAGTGAAGGAAAGCTTTGCTGTTGCACACTGTGGATGTGAAAAGTTTACAACGATAAACTCATGGAAGAAAAAAATTCCATTAATGACTTAGCTATAGAAACACTGCTTCCATCTCAGGAAGTCCTTGAGCCTCAAATTGTTGGAGGCTGGAAAGTCTCATGAGGAAATATCATTACCGGCTTTTCCTATTTAGACTGATTTCTCCAGGTGTCCACTATTGGCAGCTGCTGCAGGCAGGCTCCTGGGGCAGAGGCACCTTTGCTCTGACTAACTATGGCTCTTTGGAGAGCTGCAAGGTAGATGGCTTGGGGTTATCTGAAAGATGGCAACTCCTTCAACATCACCTGTGCTGCAGATGAGTTGGCAAAGAGTGGAAGATGCAGCATTTCCTGTAGCATCTGCTCCAGGTGTGGCTGTCCTCCTGTGAGCTGCATGGGGTTTGTCCAGCCTTCACGGGAGAGCTGAGGAGATCCACAACCACAAGCCAGGGCTGTGGCATCCAGCTGGCACCTCCAGGTGCATCGGCGAAGGAAGCCTGCCTCAACCCCCGCAGGCAGCTGTAACGCCTCTGCGCTGGAAGCTCGGGGTGCATTCATGAACTGCAGAATGAAAAGTCTCCAGCTTTGCTTTTAACATCGGGAGCTGATCAGCTTCAGAGCACCTTGCAAGAGACTGTGGCTCTGCCTGGTTGGAAGGGAAGACTACAGTCTGACATTTGAGAGGATATTTATTTCCAAGTCCCACAGGCAGATGTGCTTTTCTATATGTTATGTACACAGGAGGCACTTGCAAGTGATGGCTCTTTTGGATCCCAAGCTGTTTTATTCACTGTAGCATGGAGGGAAACACCGAAGTCAAAGATCAAAGCAGATAAATGCAGTCTGTAAATAGTTCTGCTGGGACAGAGGTCCTTGTCTCTTCAAGCACGTCACAAGTGTCAGATGAGTCTTGGCCTCACCTCGCAGTCTCCTGCTGACCTGCCAGGGGTGTCACACACACCTTCTGTGAAAGCCTTTCAGCCTGTCTATCAAGCACGTTGTTAGTGGTGGTGACAGACTGCTTGCACACCACAGAGCCCACAAATGTCACAGCACTGCAGGGTTTGCAGAGGCAGTGCTTCAGGCACTCACAGCTTCGTTATGTGTGTGTCTTCTCTGACAGCGCACAGCCCAGCCCAGCCCAGCCCAGCAAAGGGCAAGGGGAAGAGCTCAACTTCATTATGGGAGGTGAAGGCACTTAAAAGTACCTGAATGGCAAGGATGGGAACTTGCAGCTTGCCCTTACATTTAAATTCCAGCCAAATTGTGATTTACATGATTATAGAGCTAATAGTTGCACTTCTGAAGGCCAAGGAGGATACTTGTACTTGCTTTACCTCCACTGAGTGGCTGCCTTTCTCACCTTGCCCCTGTCAGTGAGCATAAACAGGGACACCCAAATTTGCAGTCAGAGCTTTGCTGTGGCACTATCCATCCTGCTGCACTGGTTTGGGGATGGAGCAGGAGCGTGGGAAGGCAGTCACTGTGGGGCAAGGCACTCTCCCCCTTGCAGCCTTGTCTGCCAAATACCCTCTCAAAGGGTGCTTCTAACAGGGTCAGCAGCTCTGGCACAGTGTGGCCCCGAGGGACCACGCACTTTGGGGCTGGGCTGTATGGTGGCTGCAGCCCCTGGGTCACTCACAGCGAGGCCCTAGCAGCTGTCCTTCCTCCTGGTTGCCAGTCCCAGGAAGAAGGCAGTGTGCTGGGGTCATCCTGAGGCTATCCCCCAGCAGTGACACTCTTGCTGCCAGTTGCTTTTCACATGGGCTGTACAGAAAAGAGAGAAAAGAGGGAAGAAAATAATTGTCTCCAAAGACTCCATGCTATGTCCCTCTGCAGACAGGAGTGCCCCAGCACTCCCACTGTGTCACACAAAGCTGGGCAGTAGAACCACTGTGCTGCCATGTGCCCTTCCAATCCCTAAGCACAAGTGCCTCCTCACTCCCGTATTGCCACATGTCAGGATGCCACAACTGCTTAAGAGTGAATAGCCCAGTCTGTCTGCAAACCCCTCCTCCCTGTACCCAGGTCCCTTGCTGGCCTGTCACCTGGGAAGGAGACAGCTGTGTTCCTTCCTGGGTTCAGGAGATAGCTTGTTCCTTCTCAGGAAGACCCCCCCATACACAACCTCACCAATGCCAGGTGCCACAGTGAGGGGCTGGAACACATGGCAGGAGCATCACACAGCCACCACTGCCCTCGTCCCTTCTCCGCTTCTCCGCTTCATTGCTGCTTTCCCAAAGTAGTGCTGATAGGAAACAAAGGACAGCTGGATATGGCCGGGACCACCACTTGGGTCTGCTTCTCTGCTCCTTCCACTCTTTCTGCCCCTCTGAAAAGGAAGGCACCCAGAACAGGATTCATCCCCCAGTGCATGTCCCCTGCCATGGCACAAGACAACCTTCCCAAGAAGCTGCTAGAAAGTCCCTGAGCATCCTGGCTCTTCCATCATGGCCATGCACTCCAGAGAGCCCAAGAAGCACCTCTGCTCCAACATGTACATGCCCATGTAGGTATCCCTACACACACAGGTTGGCTTCTTTCCCTCCACACCACAGCTATGTCCCACGGTGACAGATGGCCCATTCAGACTGAGGAGCAAGCTGCAGGTGCAGACCACAGTGGTCACCCCTCCACACAGCATCTCTCCTGATGTCCCACCAGTGCTACAGCTGACAGAGACACAGGAGATGTGAAGACACAAAAATACCTTTTTTTATTTTCATTTATCAAAATGGCCAGCACGTCCAGCTTTGATAACAATGAGACTTCTTTACCTTCAGGATCATTTCAGGATACCCTTGCTTCTGCACTCAAAAATCACAGTTAATTTGTTTTCAGGGTAAGGCTACTTGGGCAGAGGGGTGGGCAGACACCAGCTGGCCATGCCGAGCTTTTGGCAGGTACATTTTGCAACCATCCCCTGAGCAGCCTCTTGGCTGCCACCACTGAAAGGCTGGCCAAGCTCTCCTGCCAAATTCTCCTGCCAGAGAGGAATACTTCCTGAAAAGTTAACTCTCAGCTGCTCCATACAGCAACCTCTTCTTAGCACTACCAGCATGGGTGGGTGAGCAGGGAGCTCCTCAAGCAGTGAACAGGAGATGGGAATAATTGCAGTTATTGCCGTTGATCTTGATTATTAATTACTATTAATTGGTGCAGGAAGGCGGGAGGGACCCACCTTTTCCCTGCAGTTGCTCCTGGCCCTGGCAGGAGCTCCTTGTCCCCAGGGTGGTGGGTTACCCACCCACCCACCCATTCTGCTGCCAAAGGACACGATGATGTGCTGAGGGCTGCTGGAATGGCAGCAGGGTCAGCAGGGAGCTGAGGGCTTTTCTGATAAACCCTCTGCACGTGGCTGTTGCTGCTGCTGCAGAGGCATTTGCGTGGGGTGCAGAACTAAAGGTGTAAGCAAACATTTGAGGTGCCACCAGGAGAGCAGCCCACAGCTGCTGGCCAGATGCAAGTCCCTGTGGACACCGATCCTCCCTCAGTGACACATGCAGACACACGTTTCGGCCACAGGTGGGCGAGGGCAGCCCAGCTCTCCTCTCCTGTCCGCAGCTGCTGCTACCTGACATGGATGCAAAAGATAACTGTCCCACCCTGCAAGCCTGCTGTCACACATAGAAAGGTGTAAAGGGCCCTGTTAAATTCCCAGGCTGGGACCAGAAGGGCATTGTGTGTAGCCAGGACTTGCAAGAATATGCAGTTAGAAACAACCAGGTCTGGTGGCAGCCTGGGAATAGTCACTTGGAAGGCATTGGCAAAGGCTCACACATCCACAGCAACACAGAGATAGCACATATCCTTTGTGACACACTCTGGAGCAAGTTACCTCTTTCCTGAAGCAATATGCACAAAGGCACTGGGCTGGGGGAGCCAGGGGCTCCAGGAGATCACAGGCACCTGGGAAGGCTGCAGGGAAGGATGCATCCCTGCTCTGCAAGGACTTCTGTGCCTGCTCAGCTGTCTGCATGGGTGCTGCTTGACTCAGCTGGCAGGAGGCAAGGGGTAAAGGAAAGACACAAGGGTGAGGGGGAAGAAGGGAGACAGATAAGGAGTCACTTACCCTCACTCCCATGAACCTGTCCCTCAGAACGATCCATGAAAGCAAGAACACAAAAGCTTTGTTGCAGCAGAACAACACGGAGACATCCGTAGTGTTTATTTTCTTTATTGCATGTAAGTAAAGGTAGTTTGTGAGTGTCCAAAGAACACCAAAGGGTGCTGCCTTGGTAAAAAACACCTTCAAAGTCAAGCCATTGTCTCCAAAAAATCGGCAGCACTCCCTAAAACAAGGAGAGAAAGGCAGTGTTATTACATAAGCCAGTCACAGTCTGCAGCAAATAGATGGCTTTTTTTGCTCCTCTTCTCTTCCTCTGGGGAAAGAGAGGCACACACCTTAAAGAGGAGAAAAAAATCCAAGTTTCAGCTTCTGCTGCAACAGCCAGCACCTGCACAGGGTACAAACAGGGAGGGGCTGCAAACATGGGAGAGGGCTGCAAAGAACAAGGGGAGAGGTGACAACAGGAGGTGAAATCTCACTCTTTCCCCAGTCCTTTCACATCTTGAAGCGGTGTGGGGTCATCCTCCTCCCTTCACCCCTGTGGGCACCAGGATGCTGAGGGCCCAGGGTTGGCAGCAAAGCCCCTAGCTCCCTGCTCCTGCTGAAGCCATGGGAAGCTGGTGCCCATCCGATCTGCTATGTGGAGCTTGCAAGAAGCCTTGCAGGAGTCCGGTTTGGGGTTTTTCCACTCAAGGGGTGGGACCTGGCTCAAATCTCCAGCACCATCAGGGCAGGAGCAGGAGGGGGTGGCAGGCAGCTGCCTGCTCCCACTGGGGTGAGAACATGGCATGGTAGCACCAGGGGACACGCTGGATCAGCTGCAGCAGCAGTGGGGAGTCAGGAGCTCGTGTGTGCAATCCAGGCTGGGGATGCTGTGAATCCCTGAGCAGGAGGCAGCCTGAGCAGGTTCAGCCTTGGCACAAAGAGCAGAAGCACCAGCAGTTTGTTTGTGTCCCGAATGTGGCAGTGGGCAACAGGACACAGGAGGTGATGAGGTGCAGCTTGGCCCTGCTGGCAGAGTTGGGATGGGGCTGCAGGGGTGGGGGGGGAGACCTGCCTACAGCGTGTTCCTGCCTGGCAGCAGAGCTGGGAGCTGCCGACTGCATGGAAATTCAGTAACACAAAGAAGGAATGAATCAGCCTGCGGGGCTGGACTGTGGCCAGCAGCCTGCAAGGTGTGTGGGGGGCAGCCAGCACAGTGCCCTGGCAGGCACTGCCATTGCTTACTTTCAACCTGCAAACTCCCCAGGGCCCTGAAGTACTTTATTGGGGTGTTTTGACAAAACCTGAGCAGAATTAAATTTCCCACTGACAATGATGGACAAATAGGTTTTCACTGCTGGCATGAATTTCAAGCTGTTTGTTTCCTGAGACTGGGCATGTAAAGATCATTATTTGGACTCTGATGAAAGCATTGTTTTGATCCACTTTCCTAGAAGACAGGGCTGTACCAGATGAATACCCAAAAACCCCCGCATCCATTCTTTGAGGCTAATCAGATCTCCCCATCCACAAGTCTACATCAGCCCACAGCCCTTCTGCTGCAGCAGGTAGAAGACTGCAAGGTAGAGGAAACACATTTTTTGTGTTGATTGGGTTTTGTTGCCTGCCAGTCCCTTGTATCAAATCATAGCTATGCAGAACTTGCCCGTCTCTGGATGTGATGACCCTGTACTTTGGCTGCCGTACATGGACACTTTCTTTTGAGCTGCTGGTTCTGCACTGTGTCACTCAGTGTCCCTTGTCCTCTGCAAAATTGCCTCCTGGCAGCAGCCTATTCCCTGCCACACCTGTTAACTGCCTCTCCGTATCAGTAGAAGAGCTGCCCATCTACACCACAAACCCCAGCCCAACTTCTCACCTGCTGGAGCCGTGCTGGGCTGTTCAGGGAAGCTCATGACCCTGACAGGTGCTGCCTATGCTCAGCATGTGGCCTGGATCCATTCTTCCCTTCCACAAACACTACACCCACTTCAAGTCCGGCCTTCAGTCCTGCACAGCACTGACTGTACCAGCCACTTGCCACAGGCGACACCGGGAGTGCAAAAGGAAGCAGACACATTGCAAAAGCCAGTCCCAAACTTCATTAGAGGCTTAAACCTGCTTCCTAAGACACTGCGAGGGTTTGACTGCCAGGGTGTCATAGGCAGCCAGCCTCATGCTCTGAAAACAAAATACACAGGCACAGTTTAAATTAAATGACGTGAAACAAGATTAGTATGAGAGGAACAGAAACGCTGTACTCAAATGAAAGGACAAAAATGGAGTTTATGTTGGGATTCATCCTGGGGAAAACAAATTCCTCCTGCCAAAAATGTGCTCCTCACACACAGAATTGGCTATCAGTATTTCATATGCAATAGAAACATGTGCTTTTACTGTCTTGTGGGCCTGATTCTTGTTTAGTAAATACCACTGGATTCATATGATATCACAGCCCAGATCCCTGAAGCATCCACTGTAGTGCCATGACGCCGCAAAGGACAGCCTTGCCCTGACATGGATCATGACCCTGAGCTGCAGTGCCCACTTTGGGAGACTCCTCTCTCTGCCCTATACAACAAAGCTTCCTTTTAGCTGCTTTGGCTGGTTTCACCAAGCGTGAATTGCTTTTCGTAGGCTGGCTCCAGCTTTCAACGGAAACCTCCTTATGGCAGAGATTTCCTTACCCAGCCCAGCTGTAAGGAAGCTTCTCCCCGAGGACTCCTAGGGCTGTGGAGGGTGCTGCCAGCCATGCACCCACATCCACAGCAAGCCCTATTGTTCCAAACAGGGGCACTCCTGCAGATGGGTTAGATGGCTGCCTTGGACTGGCGTTTTCAGTGAAGTACAAGGAGCATCTGGGAGAGTGTGGCATAGTTTGTGCACCAGAATGGCTATGTGTCATACAATGAACCTCTCACAATTAATTGTCTCCCCAGGTTTGCTACTGCTTACTGGGAAAACTGACTTTTCCTTGGTGCCATAGCACAGCTTGTGAAGCCACACCAGGAAGCATTTGATGAAGAGAGTTGTCTGGGAGTAACAGTAGATAAATAGTTATGGGAAGTGCGGCAGGACTTTGGTATAACCTACGCTGTAAGCTCAAAACAGTCAGGGATGACTCCAGAAAAAACAACCTTCAGCTTAAATATTTTGACAGAACATTTGAACACAGCTGTTCCTGCTGTCCACTAATTTCTGGGCCCAGCACAGACATGGGCACATCCCCTGTGTTAACCCCCACACTGTGTTAAAAGAGAAATTTTCATCTAAGATTGACAAAACCTATTCCTGGTCACATTACCAGAAATCCTGTGCCTGCTGCTCTCATCTGCCTCCTCAACCTGAAAGCTGCTTTGGTGCTCTCTTGACAATACAGTTTTGCTTGCTGGGATCACCCTGCTTTGCCCACAGAGTAGTGGGACTTTGGGTGTGGACAACAGCCAGAGAGCTTAGAGGAAAAAGTTGATACAAAGCTCAGGTGTACCCTGGCCCTGTGAATCCCCAGGTCATGCTGAGTGTGGCCCCTCTTTGGCAGAGAAGCCGCCCTGAAGAGCCCTTCTGAGATGATCTCCCCCTTAATCTCTGTAATCCTCTATGTGAGGAGTAAATTCCTACAAGTGCCAGGCTGTGTGCAGATAAGGTGGGAGCACACAGCAAGGAGCTGTGGCATTGTAGGGTGTAATGCTGTATTTTTGAGATAAATGATCTTCCTGCATCATTTTCCTCAATTCTGCCATCATGAGCTGGCGCTCCATTGTAATCACAGCATTTGGTTTAAAATGTAAATACAAGGCATTAACAAAGGCAACAGCCAAAGTCTGTGTAAGACTGGAATGGACATGTCAGAGGGAGGATACTGGAAGGGAAATGTACTGGCTCAATTGTTGCAGCAGCAATACAAAAAAGTTTCCTTCCACCCAGAAGTGCCACGTCCATGTTCAGCCAATCTGAAGGCTCAAGAGTGAAATAAACCGTGGGATTACACTGCGGGGAGGAGGTCTCCACGCGAACAGAAAGCACTGCAGCCTGGTTACACATGGCCCTTGGGAAGTGTTTCCAGTGAGATGTGGCACAGTGGATGTGCTCGCCAAGGGGTGCTGCTGAGGGCACTGCTGCAGCAAGCAGCCTTGCTGTGTGTTGGGGTAACGGGATGGCACAGGTGAGAAAGAGGGGCAGAAAGTCAGCCTGGTCACACTACTCTTCCTCAGGATGTCAACTGGTAGGGGTGACAGCTGGGAGCAGAAGTGGCTGTGTCGCTTTCAGGGCATCCTATTCATGGGAAGACAACAATGAAGGCAGATGGAAACTTGCTTGTAGTTTCTAAAATAAAGCAGTGGGCACCACGTGGCACCACTGAACTCACCTTGCTGCTGCTGTGGCACAAGCTCTCCACCGCAGCAGCCCCCATGCAGGGCTCAGCGAGTCCTGACCAGCACCCAGGCAGGGCTGTACATGCCAGCGGTCCTCTCTCCCAAATCGGGATTCTGGTCCCCTGCCACTTGTCACTTCGTGGTCTGTCAGCTTGGCCTGAAGGAGATGTGTAGTGTCACTTGGAAACAGCATGTAGCTGCTACAGTACTACAGGAATTGGGGTAAAAGATACTACAGGAAAGCCTAAGGCACAGCAATCTTCCTGTTGGTGTCTTAACTCTAAATTGTTTGCTGTTTTAGTTGTCATGTACTAGATCTTGTTCTTCCTCATACTCTTTTTAGTGTGTATGTTCATTAACCCAGCAAATCACAAATTACCTCTACCCCATTAGGCAGGTCTCCAGCACAATACTAGCAAAATAACTCCATCACTGGAACCAAGCATCCCCAGTGAAATAGATCAGAAGTCATCAGTGCCAAAATTCTATGCTAAGTAAGAGTTAATTATATTGAAAGTAGGTGTTGCAGTCAAATAAAACTAGCAAATAAAATATGACAGCAAAGCTCCACTTTTTCCCCACTGAGTTCACAATTACCTATTTAACACTATTCACCTTCCACTGCCTGTTTTGTCTTTAACCATTGCTAGGTAGTCTTGATGTTTCCCCACTTCTCCGAACCTCGAGAAAATGAATTTATAAAATTTTGCCAACTCTAGAAGGAATGCTTTTTTCCCTATTTTGAGAAAAAGAAAATCCCACCTATGAAGAGGAAAGGCAGACAAGAACCAGAAAAAGTACACACAGTGTGCTGCCCCAGGCCAGGGGTTTGGTCTCCTGATACTCCTGCAGAACAAACCAGTGCCAGAAAGGTTTGTAAGCCATTGAAACTGCCATTACATCTTTGGGAAATTTGCAGCAAAGTAGAAAATTTCTGGGAGTAATACACATCCTAAGGAAATACTTTTCACAAGCCAGTTATTTCTCCTTTCCAGACTGTTAACTTTCACTAGAATTATTTCATTGTCTCAATGTTCATACTGGAGCCTTTTTCCTGAAACCAGGTTTGGATCTGCTGTTGCTCTTAGAGGGTAGTATTTTTTCTTTGTAGACTGTGCTTCTTACTTTGACCTTGCAAGGTCTGTACCTGCAAATTGAATTTGGCTAAATTGCTTCTGATTTTCAGCAGAGTGAGCATCACCTCCCTGGAGCACAGCAAAGCCACCACTGTGCCAGTGAATCCGTCTTCTTGATTAGAGATTGGCAGGCAAAACATGTTTTGCTAATCCCTGCACCAATTAGGCCTGCATGGATAAATAATCTGCAGATGTGCAACAGTCTTACATTTTCTGTTCAATGTACAAAAAAAAAAAGACATGGACTGAAATGTCATGCCATGTCTTGTGGGAGCACTCGCAAGCCAGTTGTAATAAGCAAAAGCAAAGCAGACAGACAAGATGCCCTGACAGTAACAGGAGAGAAGGAAACTAGACTCAAGTTTATTTTCTCCCAGTGAAAAAAACCCACGAGGACGTTTTTGTAATTCATCCTGTTAGGACCACAGCATCTCTCACACATTAAGTGGAGGTAAGTATGACTGCTGTACAGATAAAAAAATGAAAGTTAACTCAATATATTCTTCAAGAATTGTCTCCAGAAAAGTAGATGTGTTTTGCAGAAAAAAGGATCATGCCTCCAGCTCTGCTTCCCTCCCCTTTGAGCCAGCACTGACCCAAAGGGTAGCCATGACAAAATCAGCTTCTGAGGTGGGTGGATTTCAAAGCAGTGGGAGAAAAGGGTGAGCTCATTAAACCCATCTTACAGATGTGCAAGCTGGGGCACAAAGAGACAAAGTCACTGGATGATTTAAAGTGGCAGGATCAGGGCTGCCTGTTGATTGCACCTTCAGAGAGATGGGGATTTGCTTTTCCTGCATGTTTATTTTATAGCCAGCTCCTGTTACTTATCAAGACAGTCCCTGAGTGCCTTTTTCCTGAGTCACCACAGGTTCACATGCCAGCAGAACAGTTGCACAGAGGCTCCTGTGGTGTGTCCCAGATCATAAAATGCCTTGAATAAACCTGCTAGCCTCAGCACTTCGCAGAGAGATGCCCAGGACTCCTGCCATGGCTTTTATTGCCTCGCTGGTCTGAGGCTCCTACAACAAAACCTGTATACCCCTGCCTGCAGCTCTCCCCAGGAAAGTTGCTTTCCAGTGCTGGGAGGGCACAAGCTTCTCCTCAGCTTCCATGGGGCAGAAGTCTGAGACCTGTCCTGGGTGTGCTGGTGGGCCTTGCCTGCCTTGCTGCCTGCAGTACCTACTGTGGAACACTGTAGCCCACGACCAAGGACCTGTTGCTCTTCAGAGATGTCTGTACTTATCCAGTCCAGCCTGTCTGTGCTGGGGATCTGTCTGTGCTGCAGATCCTCGCCCTTTGGTCTCTCATTATACCCTTCCTAACGGGAATGGCAGCCCTGCAGCCCTGGCAGTAACATCAGCCCCAATGACAGCACTGGTTTCTGGAGACGGATGCAAAGGGTGGCTTCTCTAAAATACTCTAATGGCTTGTTAATGCCTATCATCTCATGCATATTTTTCTGTAAGCATGTTATTAAATGCAAGAAATTACCATAGAAGCCAATCAAGCATCCAGCTGCCACTTTTAAATATCTGTGCCTGCGACTGACCATTACTTGTTTCTACACTTAGTTTGGGGCTGGTGTTCTGCCTCTAAACTTCTATCTGTTCTGGGAGTTTCCAGCTCATATGCAGAAAATATATTCTGATAGGCAATGGAATGAGAAAATTGTCTTCTCTTAAATTAAACAAAAGTAAATGAAATAAAAAATCTCCAGACTGACCTTCTCTGAACTAGAGAGGCAGAAGCAATTGGTTTTGCTTGGCACTGTGCACGTGCCAAGCTAGACGTTTGCACAATAAATGCTCCCAGGAAATGCTTAGCTATGGATTTACATAATACACCAGAATGGCTCCAAAAGAAGCAAATAATACAAATCTTACAAACCACCTGAATACACATTTTCAAGACAAGTCTTAGCACAGACTCAGAAGCCTTAATGAGAGACTGTTTAAACTAACATTTAAATAAAAAAAGTTTTAAAGAACAAGACCGAACCACATTTTGGAAAATGCAGCAAGTATTCCTGGCAAGAAGAAGCTTTTAATGTGACAAGATGCCCTCAGCAATCAGGCAGCTGAAACGATAATGAATTATCCAACGTTTTCTGCCTTTACACCCCAGAGGTACCCAGAGCCTGCAGTACTTTATGCTCTTCTAGACAACTGGCATTATACAAATAAAATGCAAGACTGTTGCTATGTGCAAGCTCCAAACACCCACAGACCAGGCAGGCATCACACTTGAACACAGAAATGAGCTTTTTAGTTACACTCAAAGATTGCTTTGTAGAGCACCGTGTTTCTGAGCCCATGAGAAATGAAACCCTTGACTTGACCTGGTGTAGCACTCAGCATTAGCCTCAAATTTTTGTTAGAGCCCACCAGAGCAGTGGCCAGGAGGTACTCAGACTGGACATTCCCCTCCACAGCTGCAGTGCCTGAAGCTGAGAGGGGCATGAGGGAAATGAAAGCTTCAAAGGTTCCTGGGGGTTACTGGCATGCCCACAGTGCAAGCAGAGGGAGAGCTCCTGCTGGTGTTTGGGACAGGGCTGGAGGATGAGCTGGAGGGAACTGACCCATTTACTCGGTGGGGTGTGATGAAGAGTATGTCTGGACCCACTGCCATGCTCAAATGGAGTACAGGGAAAGGACTGTCAGCTCCAACAGCACCACATACAGCCAGGCACAGGCAACCACGGCAGGGTGTGAGGAGCAGTTAATGATCTGTATTGAAGCTAATGACAGTCCTTGGGGAGCTACGGAGCAAGCTGAGAAAATGAGCAGCAGCAAGTCATCAGACAGTATTTACTCAAGAGTTCAAAAAAGCCCAAGAATGAAATAGGGAATTCATAACAGGGCTCTGTAATTCCCTTAAACCAAAAAATTCTTGCCCAAAGCAAACATTGCATTGATTCTTTAGATCCAATTTATGCAGTGACTGTGGCTGGCTATTTGAAGATGACCATTGCTAGTTAAAGACTGCTCTGCATTACCTCTTCCTCCTCCTGGGTTCATCAAAGAGTGACAAAGACAGGGAATGCCCAGTTCAAGGAGCATGCTGGCACTGGTGAGCAGGTGTCCTTAAGGCCTTAGCCCAGCAGGAATGCTCCTGCTTGTACCAGGCACCTAATGACTGCTGCCATCCTCAAAAACAGGATGCTGACTGCTTGCAGCAACTTAGTGCTAATGAATTCAGACCTTCCTGAGGATCTCCCTCTGCACCAGTCATGTGGAAGTGGCCTGGGGTTGCTGGGTCTCCAGAGGGACCTTTCCCCTGAAGGCTCTTGCTCCTCACTTTTATCCTGTGCAGCTGCAATTAGAAAAACTCTTTGGGCTCTTCCTGCCTGAAGGGAAGGCCTCTCACCTTTGCAGGTGCAGCTTCTCCCAGACAGGGAGCAGTGCAGCACCACAGCCCCTCAGCATCACCAGCCTCCCCAGCCACCTGGGCCCAGCTGTGGGGGACACACTCCAGTTCTTGGGAAGGGCATCCCAGCTATCAGAAGAGCTGCTTCAGGGCCCCTTTTCTTGCTCACAGCAGGTGGGTGTTGCACTAAGGAGCAGGGGTTGTGTTTTGGGTGGCTTGGGAGATGCACTGGCACCAAAGTTACAACTAAACTGTGTCCTGCATGGCGCAGTATGAATGAGTTTGCTAATGTTGGCCTTTAGTTAATCAAACTGTTTTTTGGAAGAAAACCCGAACCACAAACCCACATTATTTTTAATCCACTATAACCCAAGTGGATTAGGCAATTCCCTGCAGGTCCCAGCAGTTTGGAGAGGCACTTTAAGCAATGCTTCAGTACTTCATTTACTGAAAAGATGAAAAGCATGAAAAGCCTTCCAGGGAAGGCACTTGGAAAGGGCACCAGGAGGCTGAATTTCAGGTCCATAGTGATGGTCTATCACAAATTTTCAGTATGAGCTTGGACGAGTGCCCCAGCCAGCCTGTCCCCCTGTGGCAGTGGGGTATGAGGGTACAGGCTCGCTGTTATTTCCCAGGGCTGTGTTGAGGTAAATGCAGTCAAGCATTTGTGCAGCATTCGGCGTGTGGTGAGGGACAGCATACACAAACTGAGGCAGAGAAAACCTAAACATTAGACTCTCAAGGCTTTGACTGCCGGAGTCAACATCATCACTGCTCTCCGTCATCATCCAAAATTTCCATTGACGTCAGTGGATGTTCTGGGTGTGAAAGGCCTGCAGACTCTGAAACTGTGCAGCAATTGCTTGTGGATATCTTAAGCTTGGCCTGATGTGATTTATATCCAGCTTGTCCTCTTCAGCTGTGACCTGAACCACTTAGTACTTTTTGGAATAGTCAGAATGAAACTTTTAGGAGAAACTGGCCAGCTGGCCTCCTGTAAATTGGATTTTTGTAGTGGTTGGCATAGGCAGACCCAAAAAGTATGCAAGAATAAAATGCTTTTCTAGTAGTTGCTGTCTTGGCTTCTGTGCTGTGCTGATACAGAAACAGGGTGCCAATAGGAGGGGGAGCAGTGCTGCTGTGTCTTGGGAGAAGGAACAAGAGGCAAAAGAAGGAGGAGAGAAATATCTCGGTAATAAAATTGGCTATGCAAACACCTTGAGACAGCTGTTACTGAAACGCATATATATACCCTCACATACATATTTAATTTGTACCTTTATGCCTCTGGATTGTCAGAGACACTTTGTGTGGAGATACGGCTCCAGCTGGGCAAAGCCCTGTTAGCCCTTGCTGCTGGCACTGCCAGCCTTGGGCCAAAGGCATAAACTAATCAACTTCATAGCCCAAGTACTGATTGTTCAGCACCATGATGGGATACTGGGGATTGCTGGGAACAGGAAGGCATGTGAGTCAGGAGATACCAAAAGGCACACCATTAACTTGGCAGCTAGTCTGAAAAGAAAGAAAGTCATACAAAAAAAAGAAAGCTGAGAGTTTGCTGACATAACAGAGTAGCTGACATTTACAATGCACAAATTGCCCCTAGATGCATTAAATAAACGGGATATAGAAGGAAATAATCTTTTCTAAATACTTGTATTTGTGGTCATTTTTAGAGTACGTCCTCTCAAGAACAGGTGAATCTTTTCTGTTTGAAGTTTGTTTGACTTTTTAGTTGCACTGCTGATGTCCATTTAACACAAATCCAGAGCACTCTCTGCCCTGTACTCCCTTACTTTCTGTTCTTCAGCAAAGTCATCCCAATCCTGCACACAGCAGCACAGCAAGGAGGGGACCATGGAAGTGGAGTGAGGAAGTCTCAAGACTGTGATGGCATCTATACCCTCATCCCAGAGCCTGATTGAACAGCACCCTCCAGAGCACAGCAATCTTTGAAAAGCAGCCTGTGAAAGATTGAGACATTCAGCAGTCACACAGTCACATGAGGTGAACGAGTACAGCTGATGAGTTTGGTGCCAAAAGGAGGGGGTGTTAGAAAATATGATGTCCATCGCTTCTGAGATTGAGATTTCTAAGCAGCTTTCCTTGTTTTGACCTTTCTCCCAATAGGCTAATCCTTCAGAAAACACTGATGTTGCTAGTTGCATTAAATTTGTGCAATGCCTTAGTATAAATGGTAAAAACAGAGCAATATATAACAGAAGTTGAATGGCTTTCATTTCTGCTACTGGGACATTAAGGTCTCTCAAGTGGCATACAGTAACTGAGAATGGCTTGAAATCAATTACCTGCTGTCCAAGAGAAACATGAAATTTTACGCTCCCCATATAAGCACTTTGTTGTTTGAACAGTAAACATGCAAATTAAAAAATACTGACACCTACTGAATTTTTAAAGGACCAGACAGTGCAGAAATGGAGCCATAGTACCTGAAATGCCAAGAGAATGTACTCATGAAGGATTAGGCAGATATAACTCCAGTGAAGAGCTGTCAGAACTTGTGTGGTTTGGATTTTTGAGGGCAACATCTCCTCTACAATGTTGTTCTACAAATGTTGGTTGAGAAGTTGTACATGTTTATTTTCATTCAATTTGCAGGGAAACAAAATACCCATTCACTGAATCAGAAGCTTCTGAAGAAGGGTACAGGTTAACAAAAAAACTTACAAAAATACTGAAATAAGTTTTAAATTTTTTTGGTTTGAACAATTTAAGTGAAATTATTCTTCTTAATTCCCAGTAAATATCAACTAAATCTATAGTGGAAAATAATGGAGGCAGCAGAAAATAATAAAAAAAATAGGCCAGACTGTACTGTACTTGGAAAGTGGTTTTATTTTCATTTCCCACCTGTGTATGCTCTTGGATTTTGCCTGTCATCCATTTGGAACAAGATTTCTTTTAAAATTTCAAAATGCATCCTAGAAAGCAAAGTCTATTAATGACCCTTTATACTATCCCTTAACAACTCTTCTATGTGACTGCATGAAAGGCACTGCTGACCCAAGCTACTCAGCCAAGAAAGCGCATTCTTGAAGAGAGGGAGGGGAATTTTTCCCTCCATAGCCTTACAAGATAGTTTATAGTTATCTTCATAAATAAGACCTGCAGGAGGAAATATTAAAAGGAAATAATAAAGCTGGTCATGCACATGCCATTTCAGGAGCCTTGTCTCTGAGGAATTTTCTCCTCCCTACTTTTCAGAGTAATTAAGAAATCTGTAAAATTACATGCACATATGCATATGAGGATCCTATATAAAAGCAAAGTTTTCTCTGAAGACTCTTCTCAAGACACAAGTGTACAGAGCAACAACTTCATTTTCTTTCTGAGCACGAGAGGCAGGTCTACAGTATAAATACAAGGCACAGTCGTCTTTCAGTCTTCTTGCACTCTGAGGGGTCGACATCTTGATAGTTCGTTCAAGCTCTTTTTATGCTTATGGGTTGATGGGCCACTCATTGTTACATGGTTCAGAACCTGAATATCAGTTTCGTGATCCATAAATATGAAGGCTGTGATCTTTTCCCCTTTATAGACTCCAAAGAAGTGAGCAGGATACTGAGTTTTGTGATAGATCCTCCCTCCAGAGAGGAAGTTGAGTTACCACAGAGCAATTCTAGGAACAAGATTTGTGTCTGCTTTTGCAGCTCAGAAAATTTCCAGCTCCTTCCATCAGCTCCTTGCAACTCCCCAGACATCCCAGGTGAAAAGCCCTTGATGTTTCAGAATTGTGGAAGTAGGTAACCCTTCCCTCTCCTCCTCTGCTCAAGCCAGCACTCTCCAATTCCAAAGAAACTACAACCGGTTCTCTCCTTGAGAGATATGTCATTTTCATGGGAGAAAGGGCTACCTGTGGGTGGAAAAGGTATCTCCAGAGGTCTGCCATTAGCAGCTGCATGCCCATCTGCATCTCCTCCAGCATGTGGCCACTAACACAGGAGAACTACGAAGCACTCCACAGACAGCTACGGATGCAGAGGTCCTCCAGCAGTGTCAGGAATGGCAAACTCCATCAGAGCCTTGCCTGATAATGCTGGTGTGAACTTGGGGTCGAGAAACAGGAGAAATAGTAAGCAAATACCACAGATTCAAAGAGCTGCAATGCCCCTGTTACACATGTTGTTGCACTGGTCGGATCAGGTCTTTAAAACAGGTGTCAGCTGCCATGGCTATTAAGTCTTATGCTCATTTGAATTCTGGAATGGTGTAGCTTTATTTACCTCCCTGGTTCCTACTGGAAGTGTCGGGTGGCACATATGTGGGTCAGCCTTGTTGCCTTCACTGTTGGCTATTAGAGCAGCCACATTTGGCACTGACTTTTCTTCCAGCTGCTGTCAATGTCCCACTCTGGACTTTCCAGCCAACATCCTCCTTAGACAGAACATAGGAACATAAATACCTAATGGGGTTACGTCTTGGGGTGACTTTTTCTCAAACCAGGACAGGTTATTAGCCTGTCATTCTACAAGTAAGCAAAAGGATTATGGCACTGAGGTGATTATGCTGCTTAGAGGTTATAAGAAATGAGATCTATTTGAAGTCCCTGGAAAGACCAGAAATGAGAATGTGGTGCAGGGTGCTTAAGGTGGTTTCAGATTTGCCACATTTAAAAAACAGACTTGAAGTTGAGACAGTGGATGTAACTAAAAATTGCTGGAAGCCATAAGACTCCCTCTGAACAGGATGCTAACCATTATTATTTATGTGTTTGGATGGAATACACAGCTGTTCTTCAGAGGCAGGCGGAACTTTGTTTTGAATCTGAAGCCTTCCACGGATAGGATGCTTCAGAGTGCTCATCTGTGTGTTTTAAAATGTTATATTATTTATATGAAATATTTTATATTTTTAAGGTTTTCCTCTTACATGATAAGAAGTGATGAAGCACCAAAAGTCTTTGGCCAGAGTCTGGTGCCACAGGAGTAGGGAAATACAAAGTAGTTGCATCTTGTCCTTGCTGTGCATGTGTGGGGGAATGCCAGTGTGGTTTGGATAAGGCTGTTACAGCACACCCTGCTCTCCTTCCTAGTGACATTTTTATGTACTTGTTCTTTTTCATTTATATTTTTATTGCCTACTAAACGGTTTCTTTTGGCTCTGCTTTGTGTGAACCTCAGTGCAAAGAAAACAGTTCTGTCCAGAGAAGCACTTTGCAAACTGTCCTGAGGAGGAGCGAGCTGGTGCCTCGATAGCATATAATGCACCGTCCTGATCTTGGCTGTGAATCTGCAAACTAGGATTTCAACCCAGTCATTGCTGAATGCACCAATTACTTTGTGAAAGGCTGAAAGACAGAAAGAAGCCCTTATTTGTAATGGTAATAACATAGGAACTTTTCACCACAAGATGCAGGACTTCTGAGTTAATGAATTGGAAAACCCATATGCTGGTCCAAATGCTGTACTTGTCTTTTTGAGAACAAAATTTTTGAAAGACTAATGCAGCATAAACCATCCCTTCCTTCTCTACCCATTCTGTGTCAGTGATGCAGTCACTCGGAGATGCCTGTGAAGAGATGGGCCTGGACCACACAGGAATTGCCAGCCTGGGTCCACCCAGGCCCTGTCCTATCTCTGGCAGCTGCTGATGGTGGAGGCACCACGGACATGGCCCTTGTGAAGAAACCCATTCCCTGGGACAAGCTGCCACTTTCTTGTCTTTCTCCTCCTGCTCTCCTGCTTGATCCACCTTGGATGCATTAGCCATGTACCTTTACTCAACGTGTAACACAAGTGTAGCCCCCAGCAGTTCAGGAGCAGTGAAAATTAATTAAAATTTCATTAATTAAAGCACTCTGAAGCCCTTCGGTATCAGCGCAGAGCTGAAGTACTTCTCTGTTGCCCTTATGAATCATTATCATAAGCTCCTGATTATCTGCACAGCTCAACTTGGACTTTGCCACCCTCAAGGAATGCTCTGCATGTGCTTGGTCTGACAAATTTGGGATTTCTTCCTGGGACAAGAAACCATCCATACTGCATGTTGTGATGGTGCAGGGTGATTGGGATTCACTAAGACTACCTCTCTGGAGAGAAAACAGTATCATTACCTTCTGGGAATTAGCACAGCAGATAGAGGAAGAATACAGATTATTCAGGGGAAAGGTACACTGTCTAGCGAGAACTCCTGGAAGACTTGCAAGGAGAGCCCTTGCTTTCAAGTGGCAAAGATTGACTACTGACAATAAACTCGAGATGACTCAGAAACATGGTATCTGGATTTGTCTCAGAAATGTGACTGTGACATTTGAAAGTGTCAAATGAAAATGACAACTTTTAACATGGATTTCCCTTAATCAGAATAGATCATGCATTTCATGCTGGAAATGTTCTGGCTGTTATCTGCTTCCGTGCTATTACATTTTGATGTGCCTCTGGTAATGGCTTTAATAAAATGTCGAATAGAGCCTGTTAAACAGTTTTCTTAGATTTAGATCCTCAGATACCATGGGATTGACTGTAGCACAGATGAACATCTTTTTATGACAGAAGATTTCTAAAATAAAATGTAAGAATATTAGGGAAGACCCTCCTGTACTACAACCTGATTTAAAGTCACAAAAGTAATTTCTGTTCTTTGACTATTTATGACTAGAGGAGTAAAGCTCCTTCTAATCTACATCAGTGAAGCATGCAGCGTATCCACTCTTACAGCACTCACTTTCAGCTAAAATGAAATAGCTTTATGACACACAGCTGCAGTTTATGGCATCTCCCTGGCTTTCATGGGTAGAGGGAGTAACAGGGAATGTGGGACCGTGATTTTCTGAGCGAGACTGTAAGGGCTGTGCAATGAGCCTCCCTCCTGCTTGGTGGTTCTGAAAGCCGAGCAACAGCGAGGAGAGCCAAGTATTTGCCAGATACGAAATTACCGGGCTCATTTGTCTTCCACCTTCTACTCCTGTGACATGCTTATTCCTTCCTTCATTTTGGAAAATGACCTTGTGATCCTTGCTTCCAGCATCACACTATTTCCAGAGCAGCTGCACAGAGAGCAGTGAAAAATCTGCTCCCTGCTATTACAGAGTAAAAGCATTATGAGGGGAGGAAGCACAGGGTGTCCTTACAGCAGGAGCCAGCTCCTGCTGAAACCTTGCAGCTTGCCACCTAGGAGAGAAGTGGACCTTATCTAGCCATGATTGATGTCTGCCCTGTGGGTGTGCCTGCTCTGTCTTCATTTTAATAACACATTTTTAAGGCCTGTGACAGACTATAATTGTAAAATGGCTTTTCTGGCCCTCTCCCAGATCTGTGGCTCCAGAGGCCAACATCAGAACATGCTACATAATTTGGATCAGATACCCTTTGGTTGCAGTTATGGCTAGTGCAATTGCAGCCACGTACCCACATACAGAGGATTGCCCGGGAAATGAAAATGGTTGGGTTTATAGCAGAAAGCATGCGAGGAGGAGGCACAGTGCTGTTCTGAGTGGTTAAAAGCAGAGGAGACAAGCACAGTTAGCTGGCCTGTTTCAGTGTGCCTGTGAATCCTTACACATGCATAGCAGGGGGTGTTGAAAAATTTAACAGAATTGCTGCTGGGGATTTATCACAGCCTACATACTCTGTAAGCACTTACCTCAGTTTAAGTTCAGACATAGATTAATTTAACCAAATAACTTTATCTGGAAAAGCATGTTTACATCTTTCTAAGACTCTCAGATTGCTTTCAGCCTTGTATTTCATAAACTGCTTTTGGTTAAGTCAGCCCAGCCAGGCTGAGCTCAGTGCTGCAAGCTTTCTGGGGGAGCTTCGCAGTGAGACTCGTCATTTGACTGCCTCTCACATAGGGTTTCCTCTTTCACTGTAATTAGTAAGATCTGGACACCTTATGTCATATTGTGACATGAACTGGGGGAGATAGAGGCATTAGGTTGGCAGAAAGCAAATCTCAGGCAGAAGAGGAACCAGGCCTTTTGAAAGTCCTGTTACTTGCATCTACAAGGATGTTTGTAATTATTTGCCTTCCGGTTCACCTGCCAGGTTCTGCTACTGCATCACGTGTTGTGTTACTTAGGTTCATGGTGAGGTCCATGAAGAGGTGAGAAAAGCATCTCCCTGATGTCCTCATCCTTCTGTCTGGCCTTAGAGTCAAAGAATCGTAGATTCTCTAAGGTCAAAAAAGGCCTCTAAGATTACCAAGTCCAACCATCATCTTAGCACCATCACCATGCTCACAACTAAACCATGTCCTCAAGTGCCACAGCCACACATGTTTTGAATATTTCCAGGGATGGTGACTCCACTACTTCTATGGGCAGCCTGTTCCAATGTTTGACAACCCTTTTCATGAAGAAATTTTTCCTAATACCTGATCTAAACCTCCTCTGGCACAACTTGAGGCCATTTAATTTCCTTCTGTCACTTGTTACCTGGGAGAAGAGACTGACATCACCTCACTACAACCTTTCAGGTAATCGTAGAGAGCAATAAGGTCTCCCCTGAACCTCCTTTTCTCCAAATTAAACAACCCCAGCTCCCTCAGCTGCTCCTTATAAGACTTGTGCTCCAGGCTCTTCCTGGGCTTCGTTGCCCTTCTCTGGACATGGCCTTCCCTTGGCAAGTACCGTGGGACCAAAGCCCCTCCCTTGGCAAGTACCGTGGGACCAAAGCAAAGATGCCGAACAGCAGCTGAAGAAGTCAGCACTCACCAGTTAAATGCAAAATGGCAGGTTTTAGCAGATATGTGCCTCAACCTTGATGGCAGACTCTGTGGCACAGATGCTGTGTTTGTTTCCCTGCTGAAAAAGCACCAAGCTGGTCCAGATCAGGATTTGCTGGATGCTAATTTCATACAACTATTAAGCAATAGTGATACTTGCATGGCTGTGTGAGCTAAGAAAAGGAGACACGGGCTTAGATAATGGACATTTAATATAGCATGTCGCTAGGAGAGGAAGGGAATTAGAAGTCAATAAATAGAGAACAAAAATACATGAATGAACTGTTCAGCAACGAGAATGTGTATGGGCTTGAGTTAAGTCATAGAACCCTGAGCCCTGAGCCTGGGAGAACAAGTAAGACATCAAAGATTAAGGCTAAGTCTCCTTATTGCTCATGGCATCTGAAGAACATGTAAGATGATGGATGCGTTAATTAGCTCACTGCATCTCAGGAGCTGAAATAGTTGGTAGGTGGGCTGAGCCATAAACTAAAATAATCCCAGCATGTGAGAGAGGATGAGCAGGCAGCTTCAAGATTATATGGGAGATGGAAGCAAACAATGTCAACTGTCCAACAAGAAAACATAGAATAGTATCTTCAAAATACATAGTAAAAGACTAATCTATCTAATAATACTTGCTCTTTGATATGAATTTTATTTTATTGCTATGCTTGTTGAGCAAAAATATATTTAGCATTTTCTCTTAATTATCAATAGCATATGTAACAAGGATGAATATACCAAGTTTAGGGTATGTGGTCAATGCATTCTTAGAAGGGAGTTTTCACTAATTGTAATTTGTGAAATAACAAATAAACTATTATTTTAGTAACTCCCCATATCAATTTTTACTCATGTGCAGTGCCAGAATGGGGTAATTGTGTTTTATATTGAAACTTGGAGCGTCCCCAGAGATCTTTGACAATTGAGGTTTACATGTGTTAGGAAATGGCTCACAATCACATTTAATATATGCATAAATCACAAATCATCCTAAAAAGTAAACCAACAGACAGAAATGATTCGGTGTTGGTGAGATTGATCAAATTTCTCATCAAGATAATACAGAAAGAATTTGACAAATAATCCACAGACAGCACAAATGAGCAAACTGCAAGAAATGACTGGATTACTCCACACCGAAATCCTAGGAGGACCATAGCAAATTAAAAACATCAATTCATATTCAGGTACTAATGCACTGACTTTGCCAGTGGGCTGAAGATTGTCACTACCTACAGACTTCAAAAGGAATTATGGGTGATCAATTTGGATCTTAAAATAGATGTAGGAAGGTTACCTATGTCTCTCACACAGAGCATCAGCCATAGTGGGATTCCAGTCCAGGAGAGAGTCAAAAAACTCTTCTGAAGGGGAGTTTTCCCTTTTGGAAGATTTGTAGGCAGGTGAGTGCTGGGGGTGCCTTGTCCTCTTCCTGGGGCTTCAGCTCTGTCTGTAGGCAGGAAGGAAGGGACTTTGGGAGCAGCATCAGGCAGTGCTTTGCAGACAGATGCTTGAGAATAAGCAGCCTTCTTCCTGCTGTGGAAAGGCAGGTGTCAGCTCCCTCAGCAAACAAACTCGGGCCTGATCCTGGAGACCGTGCTTTTCTATCCAGACCCCCAGGGTAAGATGCTTGTTGCACAAGGGAATTTTTTCACCCCAGTCAAGAGCATGACCCCACACTGATCCTAGAGCAAGAAAGCACAAAATCTGTGGCTTCACTTTCCTTTCAACAGTTTGCAGTTTACAGGAGAGCTCCTGATCTGCAGGATGTTTTATGAAGTCTGTCAAAAGTAAAACAGCCTGTTACCTCCCTGGGACGGTTCTTGCAGGGTAAAGGGGCTCAGCATGTAGCTGACATCAAATGGTGCCTGTATACACACACAGACATGCACACACGTATGTACAACACCACAAGGAGACATTTCCAACAGCTTTTACTACTGGTTCACCACTCCTTCCAACAGAATCATTACAGTCCCACCACAGCCTTCAGTAAGAATAGAGAATCCAGCAGCAGAACCTCAAAAATGCTACCCAAAATATCCTGACACCTCACTAAATCTCAGCAACAGAGTCATTCAGAGTCATAGTGCCCTGTGATATCCTTATCTGTCATTCCCTTCCCCCTCTCCCCCTCAAGGTACCTAACACAAAATCTGGCTCATTTTACTGTAAATGTGCAGGAGGGAATCTGCTAAATTTGGCTCTATCAATACTGCACCTACACAACTAGAATAAAGAGCTTCAGTGTTTGAACTCAGCCCTTTCTCAAAACTTAATGTGCTGTGATGAAACTGAAAGGGAGGTTACTCAATAAGCTGAAGCCCTTGAGAGACAGAAAAATGTACTGAACAGTAGTTACTAATTTTAGTGGAGTGTCTGACTTTCTTTACAGACTGTTTCCCAGGAAGAGTGACAAAAGCAGCAATGTGGTTCCAGCTATCTGTTCAGAGACAATGCCTGTTTTGCTACCCTACTTTCTTCTGGATCCCTAGCGGTGAGGGTGCTGATGCTCTGGCCGGCCCCTGCTGCCACAGGGAAGGGATCTAAAACACCTCACTAAGGCAGGTGGGCAAAGCACTCTGAGATGTGCAGGGTTTTAAGTGGCTGGGGACACCAGCTTAGTTATCTCCTAGGGTTGCTGGCTACTTTCCCAGTGCTGGAGAGCTGGTCAGCTTTGCCATGGCCATGTTGGGACTACCCAGGAGGTACAGCCTGCTGAAATCTCACTACACCACCAAGGATGTATGAGCTGAAGAGCTGTGTAGCTAGCTGGCCAAGGGGGAGGGCAGGTGGCTATTTTGTTGAAGGGATCCCAAAGCCGGAATGACAGCTCCTGTTCATGCAGAAAGACCAGTGGCATGCAGTGGCAGAAAGCAGGTGAACCTGGCATTTAGCTGGAGACACTTTCCATCTCGTTGTAAATCACCTGCTCTTGTTCACTGTGTGGTGGTGGGCTGGAATGAACAGCTCTCTGTTCAGGCATGAGATGTGTTGTGAAGACTGTAACACAGCTACTGGGAATCACTCAGGCACACTGAGGACTATGGGAACATCAGCGTGATTTGTACCAAGTCTAATGGAAAAATCAATTAATTCATTCTCCAAGAAGCATAAGATAACAAAGCTGCACTAACAAATCTTGCCTGGTCAGTGCTATTTACATCTTTAATTGCCAGAAAAGGGGAGAGCATCAGAACACAGAGGTGGCTATAAACCAAGTCCCTGTGGAGGAGGGATTGACCAGGTAAGCATGCACTTAAACCAGGACATGTCTTTCAGCTGTCTGCATTTTGTAGAGCATGGAGGGACTGTGTTCAAAGGCTTGGGTGACTTGAGTGTGTGCTAAGGAGCTTATCTGCTGGAGTATGTTAGATCAGCCATGATAAGCCGAATTAAGATGGCTTGCATCTCACCTGCTGCTGCCAGTGCCACCGAATCTTTGGCCTGTCTGTGCCTGTGGGGATGGATCCGCTTAGGCCTTACCTCTCGCAGAGAAGAGAGGCTCCTGAGGAGGGGGAAATGTCTGCTGGAAGCCACACACAGATGTTCATGGCTGTTTGCAGGATGGGGCATGTGTCTTAGCCTTTTTGTGGCTCTGACCCTTTGACAAGCTTTGCTCCTCAGGAAGGAGTGCCATTCGGCATTACTGAAAATCAGCACTGGCACTCCTAACTATTAGTAATTAGTCAAATTAATTATTAAAGATACAGAAAATAACACCAGCAAGGAATTAGCAGGGTTTGCTGATTACTCTCTATTTGGTTCATAAATGTTGCTGGGGAGCTGGAAGCCAGTTTCAGGTAACTTACACTAGTCAGGATTCTCATCTTCACCCACCCCAGAGCTGTGCCAACATGAGATATTTTTGGTTTGAAAAGAGCGTAAATGAACTGAGAGTTTGGCTCACGGGTGAGGATTGGATAACATAATGACAGAAGGGCTTTATAAACATTTATTATTCAAAATCTCTTCTGCAAATGTGAACACGCCTAGGCAATTATCTTGCTTTAGCCGCAGATGGGCAATTTTGATGCAATTATTATGCACCTTCAGTACTACAAAGATTTCAGTGCCATTTCTTTTGAAAATGTCTGAATTAAACAGAATGACAAAACTAATGAACTAGTGCATCTTTTTCCTGTCAGCTGCACAACATCTAGTAGATGCCATCAGCATGCTTCATGTGGAGGAACTGCGTGGTCATGGCTGTTAGCCCAAGGCATGCAAACGCTGAGCTTTTTTGCTGAAGACAAACCCCATCTGTAGCCTTCAGTAGCTGAGTTACTTGAGGAAGGATAATTTGTTGTTGCACACTCAGATCATGACATGAGATGGATACCAGGACTTTATTTGCCATCTCTCTCTCAAATATCCCTAATGAGATGTTTCTACATGTCCCCAAAACCTGTGGTTATTTACTGTTCTGAGCTAGACAAAAGCTTTTTGAGACTCCAGATACCAGCAGCATAATAGTAGAAAGTGTCTGAAGCCACACTGACTAAGAGAACAGTTTGTTTTTAGCACAATTGCTATGGAGGAAACACACTTGTCTCCAGTTTCTCGAAACCACTTGTCTCTGGTTTCTTGCAGCAAACACATCCGGGAAGCCAGCTGTTTTTTGTTTTGTTTTGTTTTGATCTTTAAAACAAAGCAAAGCTCAAGAAATATAAAGCAGCAGACAAGTTAGTTTGCAACTTGCCAGCCAAAAGTGAAGTCCACAATTAACTGTACATATAACTGGCATGATTTTCAAGAGGAATTTCCTCATTATGACTCCTGTTCACCTGAAAATAACACCAATTCACTGCTCACTTTCGAAAAGACCGCAAGAAGATATCTTTAGCAGTTTGGCAAATTTTATTTGTACATTCATTCTTGTCAAGAAACAAATCAGTTAACACATGAAATAACTCTTGGTGGTATGATTATGTCTTCCCTTGGTGGTTCCGAGTGACTTATCTGGACCTCTGTAACTTGGATGGCTGCTGAGCCAAACCAAGCCCTGGTATATCCCATGCTAACTGCCTGCGGCCAGCCACAGGACTCTATACATGAGCAATACTACAAGAAGCACACTGTCCACTGAAATCACACAGGATTTATTGACCCAGCTTAGCTCATAGAGGAGCTATAAGTACTGTCACTCATGCAAATGTTACGTTTCAACAGAGCTCAGGCACCCTGCTTCCACAACACAACACATCTGGCCTACCATCTCTGATTCCCAAGCATGCAATAACCACTCTTTGAGGCTCTTCTTGTTTTTCAGGCTCCTGACAGCTCACCAGCACACTGAGAGAAACCAGCTTCCTTGTTTCAAATACCTCCCTTATTCTGCTTAATGTCACTTAGCTCTTTCCTCACCTTCCTCAATCCATGGTTTAGCTGATCTTTATCATACTCCCATACAGTTATCTGTCTTACATGATCAGGACTACAACTGTACTAAAAATCCATGTGGAACTTGGTAATGCAGAAAATTTTGGCATAGGAACTACTGGAACTACAGAAGAGCATGGGTTTATAAATTGTCTGAAAAATCTATGAAATCAATAGAGCTCTTTGTTAAGTGCTGTAAGACTTTCAGAGGGTTGGCCTTAATTGTTAAAAATTTCATGAGCAAGGGCAGGTCTGCATGCATGTTAACAGAAAGCAGCTGACCATACAGTGTCTGTATGTCACTGTATCCTCTTCTGGCACACTTCTTTTCAACACTAAATTTTTGTATTTCAGTTCTCCAGAATCAAAAGTCACTTTTGAAAAGTAATGTGGAGAAGCAGGGTGAATTTCAGTCTGGTCAAAGCCTGAGTTCCCCTCTGCAAGATGAAATAAATCTAAATAATTATTAACTTGATATTTTTAATATACACTCAGCCAGACCCTTTCTGATAGAAATTAGGAAGAAAGTAGTTGCTGTGAGGGTGGTGAGGCACTAGAACAGGTTGCCCAGAGAAGGTGTGATGCTTCATCCCGGGAAGTGTTCAAGGTCAGGTTGGATGGGGCTTTGAGCAATCTGGTCTAGTGGGAGGTGTCCCTGCCCATGGCGGGGGAGTTGGAACTGGATGATCTTTAAGATCCCTGCCATTCTATGATGAAATCAGCATTCTGTTATGGGGCTCAGTGGAGTTATTCTAGACAGGGTCAAGTACTGCCTGTACTCATCACATTTGATATAGAGAACTTCATGAAATACTGAAAACGCTAGGTGAAAATTTGTTTGATTATTAAAAAGAAGTTAAACCCTCATTTCAGTGGCTTAATACCATTTCTTTTTAAATTTCAAGGTTATTAAAAAATAAATCAAATGGTCAGGATTTGAGTCAACATACCTTTGCCTGACAACAGAAAAATATTTAAGGTGGCTCTGGCAAAAAGGGGCAAACAGAAGCAGAACAAGTACCATTCATGGCAATATGTTCTGGTATGTGTAATTTTGGGATGTCCTAGAGACAGCGCAACAAAAGATGCAATAAGCACACCTAAATTTAATAACAGTTACGCCTCATTCAGTGTCTGCAGAGCACTAATCATTAACAAAATTAAAAGGCAGATATGATGTGGCTCTACACGGAGCAGGCTGGAGTAGAGCTGCCTCCCCAGGTCCCCAGCAGCTAGAATTTTGCCATGATTCTATGACCTGATGTTCAGGGTATCACTGTGAGATGGTCTAACAAGACTACCACTTGTTAGATGGAAAAAATATCAGACAGCATTACAGAGCTGTAGTTTCTTTTTTCTTCCAGTCAGTCTTAAGAGGTACTGAAAGTAGGGGTGAAATTCTTGCAATTTTCTAGTGTCCTACTGAACAGGAGAGTTTTTCATATCAGAAAAATTATCTTTCTGTACTTGGAAATCTAGATGTACTCCAGACAAATGTATAATAAGCCAGACTAGTGAAGAAAGTTGCAGTTCCAGTACAGAAAAAGCAAGATACAATTTTCAGTTGGCCTGGCTGGCGTCTATAATAGACACTGTGAACAGAATTTAGTTTAAAAAATGCAATATTCTAATGAAGCAAAACATTCTTTTAGATGCAATGCAAGGGCAAATGCCATATGATGTAGAGGAAAAAGACACAGAGTCCTCCTCTGGCAAATGGACCTGGATTCATACCATCCAAGGTGCCTCATCTTAGCAATGTACTACATGAAGGTTAATACTCTGTCACTGAAGGGGGGCACTCATAGGTGCTTGAAGGGACCTGAGATCCCTGAGGCTTAATGGTTGTGAATGCTGAAAGAGATGAGGGATGCCATCCTTCACATAAGGCTTCCAGAGGCCCACTCCCCCTGTGGGAATCTGAATGTTTCACTCAGGCAGTGGAAGGTTTTTGAAGATATGAAGGGTATATTGCAGCAGACTCTAACTGCTTGTGAAATGAGCAGCTTCAGTAGAAGAGTAAACACCTCCCCAGCTCCAGAGAGAAGGGACACAATTTATAAATTAACAAACCACAACACCAGCTCTAGGTGGGGAAGAGCTCATTGGGAGGTATGAGGAACAGGGAACAACAGATGAAGCAGCCACAGGAGACTTAGTGCAGGCTTGCTTAGCCAAGAGACCCAAATGATATGGCAATGCCCATTAAGCTGTAAAGTAAATGATGCTCTTTCTTTTAAACTCACTGACTTGTAGCCCTGACCCCAGGGACTGGCAAACGAACCAACAGGAGGCTTGTTTCTTTTCTACAGCCAGGCTGAAGAGAAGTGATCTTCACTAATTGCCACCCAAAGCAGGTGAACAAGGTAACAAAACCAGATGTTGTTTGCCTTCACCATTTTTGGATTGGATTCTCTGGCAAAAAAAGCTACTATTTGGAAAGGTGTTTTAGCATTGGGAAACACAAAATGGTTGTACATGAGTGTGTGAAAACACATATGAACCTGTCTGCCCATCAGCTCATACCTTAACATTATTTCCCTCCAAAACCCCTTATGGATGTTCAGAGACAACATTATGTAGCTGCTCAACAGAGTTTTTCAGTTTATGATGCCCTATTCATATACCACTGTTGCTGCAACCTTCACCTTTGGCTATTTGTCCCTTTTTACCTGTTACAGCTTTGTCTAACAGGCAAGGGTGGCCAGCTCCTGGAGACCTGGACTGAACAGGATCCTCGGCCAGGTACATGTGCACTTACATGAGGCTGCCTTTTCATACAAACACAAACACAAACAATTCTGGGGAATCTGGACACAGTTAATAACCACTAGGCAGCTGGACAAATAGGTTTTTTCCACTTCTGTAGTACTGCCAGCCTCCAACACTTCTCACTGTATCATCCATCTTTATTGAGAGCTGTTAATTATAGCTACAAAGTCTGTTGCCATACATGCACTTTCCTTTTAAAGCAGCTTTAAAGGTAGATGCCTTCAAGATATTTTGTCACAGATCTGGCCTGGAAAAAACAAAAGCAGAATTCCTTATCACTCCTTCCCAGGTTTTGTTGTTATTTTTGTTGCTTCTGTAAACATCATGGGGAATCTGTCTAGGACAGTCCCCATTTAATGAGTTTGTGCACTGGGGGTTAAGGTACTTGGTGTGGTGATCACGGTAAACAACATTCTGCAAAAAGGCCAGCTGTGAAACCTTCCATGTTATGATGATTGGAAAAACAGCAAATCCATGCTCACCTCAGCTTTCTGCTTCTCTTTCTACAAAGTAAACATGATCACACACACTTTTCCCAGTCCTTGTTTTTTCATTTGCCAGCCATAAAATGCAGCTACTTTTCTGTTTGTGTGTGCAGGTTGTGCCTGGAGGCAGAAAAGGGAGGAGGTGACCCGCAGTCCCTTCAGTCTGGCTTGCTTTTGTCCCATGGTCTCAGTGAGTGCAGAGAGGTCAGATCATCTTGAGTAGGACCAGCATAGGTGGGTTTGCTCTTGAGGTCTCCTGAGAAAAGGCCTAGCAGTGTGGGAGCTTGGCAGCTTGCTTAACTAACCAGAGGCAGTGCTAATGAAATGCAGTTTAACTACTGACCAGAGGGAGATCATTCAGTGCTGTATGACACATCTTTTTCCAAGCAAAAGCCATTACATAAATACATTGTTTCATAGCACATGCCCTGTCTGCAGGTAACAAGAACAATTACTTCTCTTTCTAGTCCTTGCCTCAAGCACTGTTACCTCATAGGAGGCAGTTAATGTAATTATTTTGAAGCATCTGTTCAAGCCACAGCAGAGGAGACAATAGTAATGGAACAACAAGACAGAATTACAGGACATTACTTAATTCAATCATCCTTGGAAGGATTTTGCAAACCAGGCTCAAGATTAAAGAATGTGGGTTTCTCCTGATCAAGCAGTACCCAATTTTTATTCTCGATTAGCACTTCAGAGAAGTCCAAAAGCCCAGAAGAGGTGATTCTCAACAGATGAAGGCTCTTCAGATTAAGGGAAAGCTTTTCACAGGACATAAATTTTAAGCTCTTTTCAGAACATCGTGTTCTGAAAAACAAATACAAACTCCAAGTAGAATCTGTGAGGTTAAATTAGAAAGGACTGGTTTCCTAAAAAAGGACCTATGACCATTTTCTCACAAAAGCTAAGACACGAGTTCTCAGAGACAGTGTTCTAGCTGAATAGATGGAATTAGCAAATCAGTCAAACAGAATTTTAAAAGAAATCTCTAAAAGGTATTTTCATGAGGTTTAGAAAGGGAGGTAAACATATAAATGCCACCTTATGTCCCTGAGTCCACCATGCAGGCTTACTGTTGTGAGAGCTGCCTCCAGAGAAATTAGGACTTAGGCATTAATTTTAAATAATAAAATGTGTGTCTGCCAGCCACTCACATCAAGAGTCTGATGTAGGTACCATACATTTGAGGGAGAGAAAAACTATCACCTTCACCATGTTCCAGGAGCAGTTTTTTAAGCTTTTCAATGGAAGGCACTGAGAGGAGCAGTATCTCAATTCTAGTGAGGTGCCTAACTCTGGGATGGTGGAGGGGTCCCACTAGCAGCGAGTCTGACCACAGCCTTTCTCTTTCTCCTCACCCTCTCCTGCTGCTTACCTCACATACCTCATGTTTGTGCTTCTGCTGTAGGTTTCGCTCTCCTGTGAATTCTGTGGGGAAACCAGACATTCAGCGCCAAGCTGGCAGTGCTGGAGTATGCAGTGTGACACTGAGGAGCCAGCTGTGGCACATTTCCTTCCTAAATTAACCCTTGGTACTGTCTTCAGAGGAGACTGATGTGAACAGGAGGCTACTCTAGAAAAACTCTGGAGCTGTTATTTTCTCAAGAACAGGCAGCCTGTAGAGCATATTTTTGACAGCTGGCTGAGAAATTTTTGTTTCACGAGGCATAAAGACCAAGAGACCATGACATTAATCTTTAATCACCTAAGAAAACAAACCTCCCCAAAGAAGCAGTGGAAATGACGACTCACGCGATCATCTGGCAATAGGGCAGCATAGCTGTATTATGTCAAGGCAGCAGCAAGGGGCCACCTCCAGAACCCCCATGGGGTGACAGCACACCCATCCCATATCCCATGGGGAGACACTTTCCTCTTCAAAAGGCAAGAAATAGCAGCTGCTGCAGGTTTCATCAGGAAGAGGTAACTACTTGACTTGAGAAACAGAAGTTAACAACCACATCACCCTGAGCTCTGTGGCTTGGGCTTCGGCTGAGCTAAAGCCCAAACGAATGCCCCATGACCAAGCTTGATGCCATACAGACAACAGGTTGGACACTGGACACATGCCCACCAGCACTGCCACTACCACAAACATCACGCTGTTCCAGCAGAAGGCTTCCCTACTACTGCTACTTGCTAATTGCACAATTTGGCCTTGTCTTCAGCTAGAACCTCTGGCAGAAAAGTGCATATTCACTGAAAACAGTTGGAGAAGTGATACAGTGGTCCATCAATAACACAACACCACCAGCAGCTCAGATATCTGTGGGAGAGATAAAGATGACTACGAGTATCATAAACCTCTTGTACAATATCCACATCTTCTTTTAATTAATTGCTTTGATACCAAGCACAAAGGTGAGCCCTGACAGGTGACTTTAGAGATCAAACTGATCTCTTGCTGTAGAGATCAAACTGATTTAATCTGGAGTTACTCCTAACTGGTGTCTTTTGAACACAGGTAAGAATCAGATGCTCTATCTTTTAATTTCAAGCTTAATTTGTTCCTTGGTTGCATTTTTATTTTTATTTTTATTTTTCCCGAGAAGCTAATGTGAACCTGAAATGTAAAGTGATTTTATTTTGAGGAACACAAAGTAAATAGGTATTATTTTAAGGATAATGTTCTTAATTAGACAAATAGGAGTTTATAAACTGAAGTTTTTTGAAAGAAAACATGCTTCACTGGGTGACATTTGCTAAAAACACTTGCATTTGTCATGTCTTGATGCCTCCACAGCTTATTTATGACTCTCTTAATGCTGTCTGCTCTGGTGGCGAAGATCCCATCTAAGTAGTAATATAAATCAGTAGGATGCCAAAAGTTAACCACACCACAACATTTTAATGCTGCTGGGTAAGAGAGGCTCACGAACACAAACCACTGAAAAATCAATAGTAAAACAGCATCCAGTCACGCCAAATGGCTCTGACCTTTTTTTCCCCTTAGAGTTTCATGGTTGCCAGGGGTTTGGTTACCAGTGGGGTTCTCTGCCTGCTGCAGAAAAGGAGGGCAGTACCGATGGTGCAGTGAATTGCATTTCATATGAGTCAGGATCAAACTAAAGGACTCAGCTCCTTGTATTACTGGGGGTGATGGCTAGTGTCTCATCTTCTCCATGGTAGCAGAAATACCTCTGAAACACGTTTAGAAACTGGCCCACATTCTCCTGGACCTCAAGTGAAGCTATGGCACTGAAACTTCAAGGCCCCTGAAGAACCAAATCTTGATTCTGGGTCCATATGCATATAGATCAAAAGTGGCTTCTGTGAAGTCGATATGTAGGTAAATCAGAGTAAGTGAGATCTACTATGTTAGTCCTCTACCATTGTTGCATCAGTATTTTGGCTCAGTTTCAAAGACATAGCAATACTTTGGTGTTACTTGCAACTTATTCTTTATTTTCAAAGAAAAATCTTCAGATTCTGAAAGATTAGTGGCAGATAATTTGGGGACAATATCGAGACAAAACTCTGAATCAGTGAAAAAGAACATTCTAAAACGTTCAAATGTGGTGGCAGATCAGTGCGGGGACTGCATTGTGTTGATTTCTTCATTTGCCCAACACAGCAGGTGCATTCAAGGTTTCAGAAGAGATTTAGTTTTAGCTTCTGTTGTGTTCTTTAGTCCTAAAGCTTTATGAAATAAAAATCAAGATCTAAATGATAAATGAATAAATAAATAAATAATCCTGAAAACCATTCTTGAAAGTCCTTCCCTTTCCTTCTCAAAAAAATCATTAGCTAAGACCATACCATCAAAATAAACAAGCTTTCTGAGGTATTTTTCTAAAATGGGAATAAACCCCTCTATTATTCCTCCCAGCTGGAACACAGAGGGTGAGTCTTTATAAAAGGCGTGTTTCATTCTGCCTAGACATACACAAAGCTAAGCAATATCTTGCAGAGATTTTAATTTAATCTTTCATGTAGCCAGGGAGTTTTAAGCCCTAGTGCTTTTAATTTATGTTACCTCATA
This sequence comes from Coloeus monedula, assembly GCF_965178545.1. Classification (NCBI taxonomy): domain Eukaryota; kingdom Metazoa; phylum Chordata; class Aves; order Passeriformes; family Corvidae; genus Coloeus; species Coloeus monedula. The sequence continues at coordinate 47,616,215 of NC_138782.1, read as the reverse complement.
AAATAATAATGTAGGTATGATGGAGGATAGCTCATCAGATTAAATGTGTCATTTTATAAAGCAGTTTGGAAGCAAAAAGTATGAAGTACTCTTAAATGATGCATTAGGTGCACAAATCATTACATGTGTTATTTCTGGACTGGACAGTGGTTGAAATGAATAATATTTTAGTTACAGTAATTTTATTTTAAGCTAGTGAGCACTTGCACAAGAAGTAGGAGAGTGATGCTGACCCTGGCATGCTCTCCTGTGGCCTTCCAGAGCTCTCCGTATCACTCCCATGCATGCAGTCCCGCGCCATGATGTCCTTGGTAGCAACCATGGGAGAAATTCTCTCTAAGCAGTCTACACTTGGGCACAACCCTGACAGCATTTGATGGAGCTGTACAGGGAGTATAGAGCAGCTGGAAGTGAATGCATGAGTTCTGGTTTGCTATGAAGAGTGACTCTCTCCCCATGGTGTGGACACACTGATAGTCTACTTCAGCTTAAACAGCAAGTTCCTTACCATGCAATATGGTTCAATCATAAATCCTTAATACCTCACATTGTGGTCTAATACTCAAAATCTTATAAAGAAACTGAATAAACCTGCTCTTACATTCATGTCACTACAAAAGTTTGGTGGCAAATTTACAACTATTATACATGTTATAAAAAGGGAAAAAAAAAAATCTGTTTTTCTGTCAGAAGTCAGCTAAAAACTGGTTTATGTCCATGATGGGTATGTTCTTCTTGTGAGACTACAAACCATAAAAATTAATGTATTTACAGCATAGCATACATACTGGTACAATACAACAGGAATTTAAAAACAGTAATAAACCATATAATCTATGTAGGAGGGACTATACATCTATTCACTGTTGCTACGTTTTATGATCCCCTTTTTGTGTATTTTTCCCGGTGGTTGCTGGTTTTTATGTGCCCTTTAACTGTATAGGGAGGTACTCAAAGCACACCTGCTGGCTCCGGTGCCCTCAGGAAGGGGCGGTGTGAAAGCACTGCCTGTGCCAGGTGGAGGGGAGGCTGAGCTGCCCAGCCTGCTGAGGTGGCTGGGTAGGTCTCCTTGGGGAGCTTTGTTGCCAAAAACATTAGATACCTGTGGATTTTAGCAGCCTGTGTGGGCAAGATCTGAGAACTCCTTCTTTTTCTACCTCACTGCTAAGGTGACTTAGACATCATATTTCCACCTTCTCCCACTACCACCTTTTAATTTACCTTGTTCCAAATTCCTGCCAGAGAGCTCAGATAATATGTAAAATACAGATGAAAGTGAAGGATAAAAGAAGCAGAAAGTGATTATGCCAGTTTCTTTATAGCTCTAGGTCAGAACTGTCTTCTTTCAACTACCCAGAAGTCTATGAAATGTCTCTCTAACATGTCCAACCATGCCTGAACTGCAAGCTTTCCTGAAGATGGTGATACCTCATATGGAGCTGCAAAGTCCCTGTGTATCTCTTTCCCTATATATTTGCACACAAACATAATATGGAAAAAGGGGGAATAATCAAGGGGGGAGTCTTGACCGCAGTGCTTGGGTTTACTGACGTATACGCATGTGACATCTCAGCTGTAATGGAGCAAGCAGATGAGCAGTAAATCTTTTCACAGTTACTCTTCGTGCAGCACCACCAAAAGGCCTCAGTGTAGATAGTGGACATGCTGAGGCAGACACTATGTAAACACATGGTAAGGGGAAGTCTTCCCTCCTCTCTAAAGGACTTCTCATCCAAAAGAACAGGGAGTACAAGGAAATCAGAGGTCTGTAGTGACTTGCTCTAAACCACAGAACAAATCTGCAGCAAAGCTAGGAGCCATAGCCGCATCTCCAAATGCACACATCTTCCCTGACACCCAGAAAAACCTAAGTTAACCCTATTCAGTCTGCTTGTCAGACACACAAACACACACTATTTATGAAGCCTGGGCAAGCCTACTGCTAATGATACCCCCTGCATCCCAAACATGCTGCAGGGCTTGCACCTGCTCTTCAATTCAGCCCTCATTTAATTAATGAAAGACATAAAACTACCAACTGTATCAATTTACTGCAGCAGTAACAAGTATGATGCTCTGGGTTTTTAACCCCAGGGATCTGGCAAACCACAACCGCTCACCCCAGAATTCAGCAGTATTTAAAACATTCTCTGAGAGCAGCTGGAAAGAAAAATACTTAAAACCAAAGAAACAAAAAGGTAGTAGCTTTTAGGCTAGCATTTGTTGCTGTTTTTAGATTAAACTGTAGCTTTCTGTAACCTCCGTACTCCTCTTATCTCTGAAGCAACCACATTTGCCGTGAACAAATGCAACCTGAAGACTAAAGTGCAGGAAACGTGGCGCTTATGAAAATGCCTTTAGAACTTCTGGATCCTGCTCTAGAACCTGCAGTTAATGGTCATATCCTTTATCTGCAGCTCCCAGATCATTTAAAAGATGAAGCAACCACAATGATAGTTAAGCAGTAAAATTTCTTAACCCTAGACATCTGAGGTAGAGCATTTCCTGAGTAACCTGGTTTCTTAGATTTTTCTTGTAGTAAGTTTCCACCTTGCTGCGGCGCAGCTGGGAGCTGAGAAATGTGTACTTCTTACTGTTTACTTTTCTGAGCTACTTCATTAAAAGTCTATGAGTCCCACTGTGTAACAGAAGGGGAAAACGTTGTTCACATCCTTCCACGTATCAGGGAAGCTCTCTGACATGGGACATCTTGATGGCTGAGTCATCCCATCTGTCCCAGACACCTCTCAGGCCAAAATGAGTGGAGCAGAGCTGGGGGAGCGCTCTGTGAGAGGCAGTCTTTCAGGCAGACCCAGCATCCTCAGCCTCTCACAGAGGATGGGCACTCAGGGCTTTCCATGAGTGACTCAGGCTTTGCGGGTTTGGCTTGCTATACAGACAAGGTGTGCTGAAGACAAAGTGCTGCCTTTGGTTATGACTGTACTTCCTCCCGGAAATAAACACAACAGCCCAAGTTTAACTGGGATCACAGCTTGGCCTTTGATGTCAAGGGCGTAGTGCCAGGAAAATACTGCAGTACTTTTTACTCAGCTATTCAAGGCTTTGCTCTACTCCTGAGCTTGGAAAAGAAAAGCTTACTTAGCTTACTCAGAGACTGACAGAGAAGTCAGGTAGGGGAAAGAGATATTAAAAAAAAATTTATATTTGCAGAAAACTCTTGATAAATAATAGCAGAAAATGCAGACTTTCATTACATGACTTGCACATCTCGGAAATAAATCTGAATTTCTTAATGCTGAAATGAAATCATATTAGGAATAATAACAGCACCTAGCATAGGACACACAATGAAGTCAGACCATCCTTTAACAAACCTGGAGAGGAAAGCAAACACAAGTTTGATTTAACTGACTGATTTGAACAAAATGTCTGCGAAATGTAGAGCAGCATGCAAGAGCCATGGGATTAAAAACAAAAGCTCCCATACCTGTATCTTTGCTTTGGAGACTGCTTTTCAGCTGACTTAAAAACATGTCCAAGATAATACAAAGGAAAGAATAAAAAGTTCCAGTTTGTTGCAAACCACGTTAGAGTGAAGGGTGCATCGAATTTCTTAAAGGTCAGTTTTGCTAGCTGGGTGGAACCCGACCAAGAGGAGCAGACACCCAGGACCACGGCCACACCCCAGAAAATCTTCTTGAGTTGCGTCACGGAGCATTTCCAGCAGCAGCGGTTCACCCTTCCACTGCCTTCCGCCCCAGCTTGCATCTGTGCTTCGGCTGGGGCTGGAGACTCCCGGGAGCGCTCATCCCCTGAGGAGAAGAAAACACATGGCTTACTAAGGAAATCCATCCTACATTTTAGTTTTCAAATCTTAGGCCCTTCTGAAGTCACGTGGAGCTTTATGAGCAAAGGAACCCACCGGATCTTGCCACAAAATGTCCTTTGTTTTTAGATCATTGCAAAGCCTCTGGTTGAACTGAGGCATAATTAGAATGCAAATAACAATTATCACCTCTAGATTTAGAAGCTGTTGAGTAAAATGGAAGTGAAAATTACATGTTGCTTTGATGTACATAGAAAGGCTTAACACACCACTTAAACTCGTGCTGTTAGGATGTGTAAATGAATGAAAAATATGGTATTGAGTTTAATAAAGCAGCAAAGGGGATTATAACAGCACTTGAAATTGTTATTGTCTTGGAAAATGCAGAAATGGCCAGTTCATGGAATATGGTGTTTCTTAAAAGAGAGGGAGGGCAATACATTTAATCTTGAAGTTAAGCAAAATCACTGCAACACAAATAGCATGATTAATACTGAATTGCATCACCAGGCATTTCAGTGATCCCTGGAAAAACAGGTCTCCTGTGGCTGTAGCCAGATGGCAAAAACTAGACCAACCCACAGGTTGCCCTGAAGTCCATCTCTGATCAGGCAATCCTAACTTTTTTCAGTTCGTGTCCTGCACAAACTGAGACTGGACTGGAGCTTTGCCCCTTTATAACTAAGCCTAGCATGCTGCTGGAAATTTTTCTCCTAAAAAACCTTGCCCCTTCAATCCTCAAACACCAACTGTTATAGCCCTGCTATCCTACAGCTATCAGTCAATAATGTATCCAGCTTGTGAATGAATGAGCAAAGAGAGGTTAGGTGGTTGAGTTCCAGAGATCAAAACATGCTGGCAGACCTCAGCAGCAGGCCACTGCCCTTAGGGATTTCTACCTGCCTTTCCTAAATTCACCCCATTCAGCATCCGCTGAAGTTGTCAGTCCCCCCCACACAACACTCAGCAGTGATGTCTCTTAGAGGCTGACTGCAGTTTAGTTGGTCCATTTGCCTAAAGCAGGAAGTAACAGTAGTTCATGTTGAAATCCAGCAATCTACAACTTCAAAACTGTCCAGAATTTACTGCATGCATTGAAAGGTGAAAACATGTAAGTAAAGCCAGGACAGTGAGAGACTGTATTATTGCCAAACATTTATATATGTTCAAGGCAGATGAAGAGAGGTCCACATACGAAAAAAAAGTCCTTCCTTATCCTGGTGTGAATTAGTATTTGGAATGGAAAATCTCCTATTTCAAGGTAACATAAATTTGTATTTACATGACCTAACACATTATGAAAGAAAATTTTTTCTTTCTATGGAAAGAACTATTTAGTTATTTCTCTACAGGTAAGAAATACGTTATCTGAGCTAAAAGTACCATTAGTTTGCCTGGTAAAGCTGTATTTTATAACAAGAAGGACTGTGGCCTCTGTTTGATGGCCTGATATCTAAAAAGAACGTACAGCAGCAAAGATATAAACATCTAGCCTTTTTGTGTGGTTTTCAGAGAGATAGGGATGTTTCTGATTTCTCCACTTATTTCAGTTTTCAATAGAAGATTGTGTGGGCAGCCTCCAACATAACAAGAGATGCACCAGCAAGCCAATGAACTGTCCAAAGTTAATGCGACCTTGTATTAAACACATAATGGAAAGGTTACAAGTTACCTGCCAAATGTTTCAATTGAAAACAGACTGCCTGAGAAGACTTGGCTCATTCAAAATAATTCTAATGCATTTTCTTTGTAATACTTTGCTTGTAACTAATGCATCTTGCCTCACTTGCTGCACAGACCAGTGTCAGGGTTCAGTTTATACCAAACAATGGTACACTCATTTATTTTAACCTCACCATGTAATGGGCAGTTGCCAGCACTCTCTTTGCTGTCCACCACGCAAGTCCTGCAATGATTACTGCATTTTTCCTTTCCGCTCAAGATCTTCTCCCGAGCATTGTCACTGCAACACCAAACACTTCACACACCCCAACAAACTCCAGCATCCTTCTTCCCATGGACCACTGGGATTTCTGGGCACAGAATAAATGAATTCAGGAAGCCAGTGTGCCAAACAAGAGCTTAAGAGGAGTTTGTGCCTCTGGGTCAATGCAACTGCACTCAGAGTTTACATTTTTGAAACTACTTGGACACGTAGGCAAAAATGGTCCTCCTTCTAGAAGACAGCCGGTGAGGTATCTGCCATTCCCATTTTTCTGCAGTTACTCCCCTGGGAAACAGGAAACCAGGATTTAAACCACCCCTGCTGAAGATATTTAACATTAGGAACGTGCCTAAAGCCACTGGGGTATTTTAAGATGAGTAGGTGCTCTGAATCACAACACTGAAGCTGTGTCATTTCTTCTAATATGAGAATCAATCACAACTCTACCATCTGACACTCAAGATCTGGCAATAAAGTGTTGATAGACAGCCCACTACAGACACTGTGGTGAAGATCTTCCCCTCATGAAGGGCTGAAGCCACCTGCCCAGATCCCCATTGTACTGTGCATGTACACAGGAATCAGCAGTTCATCTGGACAGCTTGCATGCCTTCTACTCTGTTCCATGGCAATTACTCCCTAAAGCTGAACTTTACTGATGCTTTCTCTGCTACATAGGCAAAATTACTTGTCCAGGTATATTTAATTTTGTGTTAAACACATCAACAGAAACATTTGCTTTCAGCAATAGACAATACTGCATGCGTAACTTCTAAAGTGACCTTGCACCTGAAAGGTTAACTTTCCAGGGATGCTCGTTCTCTTGATGCTTTTACATCCTGGAGGGACTGAAAACTTATCCCAGGCACAATGGATTTCATAATGACAGGGGTAAAACCCACTGTCTGATGATTAACAGTTACAAGCTGAGACTTGTAATATCTCTCAGTATCTGTAGTATCTATCAGTGAAACTCATGATTGCTTGTGCCACAGCCTTTTCCAGTGGATGCACCACTGACCTGGAGAACACCTGGGACATAATCTGCCCCCAAAAAACAGATTGTCTTTGGAGATGGCGGACACGACAGATGAGATACACTCATGTGGTCTCATCCTCTCATTTACTGTGGAGAGCACTTGCCTGCCAGCTGGCAAACACAAAACCCAAAGCTGTAGTTTGCCTTGTCAAGTGCCTGTGTCTCTCCTGGGGACATTTTCCTCACCCGAACCACAGGTGCACTGTTGGGGTGACATTAAACCCACACATGGCTGAAAAGCTCCTCTCTAACACTGCACAAGGGCACAAGGGTCAGCTGGCAACAGAATACACATGAATTTAAAGATGGCAAAATGTCTTTTTAGAATTGATAAGGCAGGGCATTGAAGAATTTTATTTCTGCAGACTTTTAATGGGTTTCTTCCATTGCTCCTTGCAGCAGACTGCTCTATATGCTACTGTATCCCCCAAAAGAACAAATTCAGATACTGAGGTAGAGGGAAAAGTGCCTATCTTGTTTACTAATTTTGTTTTTTCATTGTCCCTTTTGTTCATTCATTTTCCTTTGTCATAAATCCCAAATAGAACCATTCCTCCTCCCTCCCTTTCAGTCCAACCTCTCTCCCATGGCATTCAGAAACAAAGGAAGGAAATCATCTCCAAAGCTACTGCCAATGCCATTAACCACGGAGATGCCCAGCCCCAGAAAACTGCTGTCCTTCTGTTTCCTCTGTTATGGCTAAGACCCCCCTCAGCTGACTTCAGATACCTCTAGCAGGGCCATCTATACCTGAGCTATTTACTCCACAGACCCAGCTAAAGGCCATGAAGCAAAAGAGGCATGGTTAGGCACTACACCTTTAAAGCTTTAAAGGTAACACCGTGAAATAAGCTGTCCAGGCCTCTTCTAAAGTCTGTACAAGAGTCTTATGACTCCTGTGCACAGCTAGATAGCTATAAACTTACGGTAGGACCACACTGTACCTCAATGTGTATGTTAAAAATGTGATACTGATAAAAACCAAGGGTGGCATTCATCTTCTTAGTTTGAGACATCTGCCATGCCGATTTGTGTATCTGAGACAGTGATTTACACTTTCTGCATAGTTAGTAGACAGAAAAAAGACATTTCCATAGCACGATTTATCCCCTCCTAAAGAAGATGATTAAAACGAGCCAGATGAATCACTCTCTCTAAGCGCTTGTTTCTCTCCACCAGCTCTAAACAGTCTGGGGCGACAAGCTGGAAGTAGGTGTCTCTGGTGTGGGTGTCTGAAGCTGGGTGAGATGAGTCCCACCTCTCTACCACTGCTGTCAGGAGCAGAGAGTAAAGCCACCACAGACGCGCTGGTGGACTTGGAGCTGTGCAGTGCCACACGAACATATTTAGCTGTCATCAGTGACCTGCTTTAGCTGTTGTCAGCTAGTCAGCAACTCAGGGAAGGAAGTATTACACAAGAGCTGGGTGCCCTTTCTAGTCCTTCAGAGTGAGAAAGTGACCCTTACAGACTAAGGTCCTGCCTATTAAGGACCAAAACATGTACCTAATGATAATGCACAACTCTTCTAGGTTCCCCAGGCTAGGAATGTGCTTTGGAGTAAGCATATTCTTAAACAGTTCTTTAAATCGGGCTTCTGGAAAAAATTCTGGTAAAAAGAACCCTCACAGGTCTCTCTGACAATTACAAATGAGACATCCTGAAGGTATTTCCATTTTGCCAGCCTGTCAAATGTTTTGTAACTGCTTGAGCATTGCGCAGAACAAATCTGCTTGCAAAAATACATGCTTATCATAAAGAGGGGAGGAGGAGCTTAGGCAAGTCCTGTAAGACAGTGTCTGACCCTCAGCATGGTTAGAGCTCTAGAAACCTGTGACATGCAGGGGGATCAGAGCTGGATACTACCCAAGGCATATTCTCACAGCCTTGAATGCTGTGTGACTTCTTCACCCAGTATCTACTACAGGGAGAGATCAGTGGAAGACAACTAGTTCCGACATACCTGAGAACACACACAACAGCTTCTGATGGTGGTCTTCTGGACACCCAATATTATTTGCCTCAGTAGCAGACTCACAAACTCCTCAAATTTTGTTTTTATCCTGTTCCTGCATATCACAGTTTTACCCTGTTCCTACCACACCAACCATGCATTTTTTAGGTGTTCAAGGTTTTTGAGCTAAACTGATAAAAACCAGCTGAAGCATTATGCTGGGAGGATGAAATACCAAATTCATGAAGTGATTTACATCTCTAATTACCACTGTAGTTGTCTAAACCTTAAATGTTAATATTTGTTCAGATCTGTTGCCTAGGCATTTTTTTTGCAGTCAGTCAGGTTAAAGAGTGAGGTCTCAGGGACTCACTTGTGGCCTAGCAGACCACCCAGCACCTAGTGCAGCTTTCTTGTGCCATTGTCAGTGATGGCCTCTCCTTTCACAGGTCATCCTGGTGTCTGGTTTTGAGAAACTGTTAATATTTCATTTGGGGAGCCAGTAATCTCCATGTATCAACCTTCCTGCACAGATGTAATGAGAGCATGCTCAGCCTAACTTCTGCATCAAGGGACATTCCCTCATTTTCCAAATTAGGTCTAGCTTTGCCAAAACTGTTTGTAGCAGCTGTAACCTCCTCCCAGTCCACTAGAGCTCATCAGATGCCAAAGAATCTGTTCCTGGGCATGCCAAAGGACCATGACTTCTAACACCTGTGTGCCTCTCTTACACCAAGACTCTGTCAGGATTCAAAGACACATTTAAGTTTTCATCTCTCATTTTAGGAGTCATCTCCAGTATATATTGCCATTCTGTATTTGAAGTAGTCACTGGAACAAGGCTAGGGCCTCACTTTTTCTCCTCTGGGCAAATGACCTCCTGAATTTATGGTTTCCTGATAAGTAAGGATATTTTCTCTTCTAAGCCAACCAGTTTTGCTGATATCTGGGTTCTCCTGGCCTTGCAGGGCCTGTGGACACTCTCTTTGGCAGATGGATTTCCTGCTCTTAGCAGAGGGGTGGAAGGCTGCTCTATGCATTAAGCTACTGAAGAGGGACACACACTCCTCCTCCACTTTTTGAAGGAAAGGTTTCAGCCACTTAGCTGCCAACTCAGCTCTGAAACAGAGTTGTAAGTGCTAAAGAGAGTGAGCAATAGTCAGAATGGGCATCTTAGATGGCATAAAGGACAGCATAATCTATTGGGCAAACTAGATGATTCATCCTGCAGCCTCACCAGTGTTCTCTGGCAGTGGTCAACAGGCACATTGATAAAGGAGGTGCAGGTACCCTTTCCAGGTTTTGAAGAATCTCCCGATAAAATCCCTCTCCAAAGGGCCTTACAGAAAATGGGCAGACAGGGAAAGTGCTGGAATGGATAAAAGGCTCAGTACAGGATAGGAAACCAACGAGGAGTATACACAGCAATGGGGGAAGCAATGGGGGAAGCAGCCAAAGCTCTGCAGAGCTTTGCTGTGGGAACCGCACTCTTCACCATTAACCACAGGTAACCTGAGCAAGGGAGTGAGCCACAAGGCAACAAAGTTTCCTAATGATGTGAAGTTAGGCAGGTCAGCAAGGGCAATGGCCAGCTGCAGGGGATGACAGACTATGTGACCAGGTCATACATTAGCAGATGGAGAAGTGTGCTGATAAAGAGGTGCAGGTGGGAGTAAACAACCCACATGCTGCATGCTCAGTGGCCACTGCCATTAGGGATTATGAGCTCTTCACACGCTGCTCTGTGGAAAAGGGCAACTCAGTGTTCAAGAGCAGCAAAAAAAGCAAAATAACTGCCAAAAATTACTAGGAACAAAGCAGAAAAAAAGAAATCTTTTCCTACATCTGGGGAAGCTGCAGCTGTCAGCACACCCACACTGTGAGATGAGTGTCAGGCTAGAAAATACATGTTCCTGTTCAATTCCACCAAGCTGGAGACAGGACCCAATGGACTTTTGGTCAGGCCCCATATGGCAGCTGCGTGTGATTTCTGAGGAAGCTGCTCTCGGGTTCCTACAGAAAAGCTGTGAGTCCCTGTGGGTGGCTGGTGGGTGGGAATGTAATACAGCATTGGAATGACTGGGTTTGCTCACATTTCCCCAGTTTTCCAACCATAGTCAAGGCTGAAGGTCTAAAAGATCAGTAGTCTATTTTTTGTTGAATATTAATTAACGTATCATAATGGAAAAATGACAAAACCCCAAAAAATTTTATTAAATCAGTTTTTAAATTAGAATATTTGGTCAACACAGCATTGCACATATGGATTTTTAGATGCTATTTGGGAGAAGTTTAAAGTGCTTTCTTTAAATACTTTGCTCTTAGAGTAAGAGAAAAATAATTTTACTTAATTTGATTGTGAAATAGCATGACTAATACAGAAAACAGTTTTAAAGTCCACAATAGAATTATTTTAAAGAACAAACCCAGGGCATTAACCTATTAGGTCAGAAGGTCTGAATTGGCTTGAGGCTACAGAATAAGGGACGGAGGTATATGAAAATAGGGAAAATTGCATGAACACAAACTCAAACCAAGAAAAAAGTGTTGAGTTCAGACCTTCTTCTGCTATTGAAATTCATAGTATAAATGCATTAATTATAAAAGTAATGTGTTATGATAATCTGTGCAGGATATTCAAACTTGTCTGATCTTGTCACCTTAATTTCAGCAGGGTAGAAAACAGGACTTTTGGTTCACTGACAATCAAGGTGATTCTCATCTATGGAAATCTGTCCCATATTACTGATATCACCAGATCGTCCATATAGCTTGATTTGTATCAAATAGGCCTAAGTTTCTTGTAGCAGGTACTCTCATATTCTAAAGTATTACTCACAGATACAGTGGATTTTACCACTAAAGGTTATTAAATATGAATTCCTGTTTTATCCTGTGCTAAATATTGTATCTAAACTTACTAAGAGCTGGAATTAAATAACCTCCACACATTTTTTGAAGATATGCCAAATTCTCCTCCCTAGTATACATATGCCTTTCTGCCTCTGTCAAATGTGCCAGCAAGGCTTGCTGCAAAATATATATTCTAATTCCTGTTAGTGATATAAAGAGAACTGAAAAGTTATCAACTTCATACTGCAGCAATTTGGACTTTAATCCATTTAATTTATCTTCAGAGGCAACTGCCTTGAAATTCTATTAAAAGTGCTGCATTCGAATGGGCTCATTATGATACTCTACTTTGAATTTTATGAGGTGAGGAGTTCCCCTAAATACTGTCCCTAAATTCATGACTGGAGTCCACAATCATGGAAGAAAATGGAAGATACTGGGTGCTTTTTACAGTAGCAGCATTGTGGGACTGGAAAGTAACCACCATAAAAGCATGCAAACAGTAACCCTGATTATAAGTTACATATTCTTAATATTATTCTGCATTCCATTCTTGAATAAAAATTGCACTGAATCTTACAGTGAGTTACCTGGTCACTGGGAGTTTCACCACTTACTTTGAGGAGTTATGGAAGCAGAACTTCTATTAGAACAAAAATCAGATATGACCAAAACTGTGTTCTGGGCAAATTTTGATCAGTCTTTTCAAATTTTAGACTGAACAGAGGGTTGAGGGGTGGTAACAGACCAGACTGGATTCTCTGCAGGCAACTACTGTAATAATTATCCAGGCATTTGAGTGCTACATGTCTTTCTTCAGTAATAGTTTTATCTCCAAGGGAATTCAATTACTTATATACCAATAGAAAGAGCACATTTATATCAGTGCATATATACAGGGAGGTAAGTGAACTCATGCTAGCTGTGGAGGCTCTGCTAACTGCACTGTATCAAAAACAAGACAGTGTTCTTTCTTCCTTATGGAGCTTTCAAAAATTCAGAGCTGCCTGGCTTTCAGGTAAGCACAGTTTTCGACAGAAGACTCTGCTGTAGCCCATTTATTTCTTCCATAGTGAATTCCATCTCCACCTGATTCTTCTCCTAGAATCTAAAGGCTTAACCTGCTATTGAACCTCAAACACAATGCTTTTCTTAGGTCCTAAGTTCAGGTCAAAATAGTTGGAGCATGTGTTCTCTGTCAACCAATAACCAGATTCTAGTGTGGACTTGACACGGACTTGAGCATGCTCACAGTGGTTAGAGGAATGCACATCTATCCATAGAAGTCCCCACATGATTTACTCAATGATCAACTGGAAGTAAGAAGAGATGCCTCCAGCAGCAAACTCATCAAAATCTGAGCCTCCTTTAAAAAAATACAGGTTTGGCTAGGCCCATGTGGGCACTGAAGTACTCAGTATAACTCCAAGCAAAAATACATTACATGCAAAAATTCTAGTTTCTATTTTCTCTCTGATACTTGCCTCGTCCTCTTTGCAGTGAGAAAGGCTTTTGCAACCCACCATTCCTCACTTGTTTCAGTCAGCTACAGAAGACAGACTCATGCCTTTTTCAGTCACAAATAAAATATTACCCTTGCTGAGAGTTGTGCTGGGGAATTTGAGGTGATTGGGGAAAAGGCACTTCTAGCTCTTACCTCCTCACTTCTGTACTCTCCACGACTGAATGACAACGCTTACGGGGCTCACACTCGTCTGGGTTTTTTCAGTTGAGGAGGCTTGCAGTCAGAAGTAGTGATACTGACCAAAATGTATACCTAATACTTCCAGAAGAGGCAACAGACAACTTTTGTATAACCAAAGGGTCCTTGATCTCGTGTCAAAATTCATTCCTTGAGTAGGGCTCACAAAATTTCCAGGCTGGGTACCTCTGCATTATGTCCACATAGAGCGGATCCATGTGTTGGGAACCAGGCAGCTAACATAGGAGGTGGTACCTGATTTCTCCAATAGATGGTAGGCAGCTCTGCCTAGAAGGAAGCCAGCTTTGCTCTGCTAAAAACACCTTGTTTCCTTTTGCCTTTGATCTTATGCCGCAGTGGCTGTCAGCAAAGCTCAGTGAAGACTACAAAGTAAATCTACTCTTTCATTGGCCAAATTCCTGCTTCCGCAGGATGCTATCCAGGTCTGCAGTGGCATCTCACAGTTTATAATTAACAAAGATTAACTGGGCTGTGGACTAAAGGTTGGCAGTGGTGCTCCAGCCAAGCGGAGAGAGCTGCTTACTACATAAGTGAATGTGCTGTACTGCATATAATGTGCTAGGAAAGCAACAACATAAATAATCCTATATATGAGCCTTGCTGCTGGGAAATTGCTGGGGAATACATGTTGAGATAACTTAGGCTTGTATGTTGAACTAGGAGTCTTTTTGGAACTCCGGCTCTTACACTCAGCTGCTACAAATCCTACTGTTTACAATTGTCAGCCGTTAGGAAAGAGGGATAAAATTTCTTTTACAAGACATATAAAATTAAAATACGGGAGTGAATAATGTATTCTGGTGACTTCATATTTATTTTTTACTGGTTCTTGTTCCAGCTTCTCATGGGAGAATCTATAATTAAATAGGTAGATTAGTAATCTGCTTATTTTTTGAAAGCAAATGCCTAAATTGATTCAAGATGACTACAAAATGCACCTTACTTCATTTAGGGATAAGTGGGTGAAATGTAATGGTCTGTGATCTATGGAAGGACTGAGAAGATGATCCAATGGATGCTGTCATTCTTAAGTTCCATCATTGTAAATGAAACTACTGTTTGTCCATTGTGTGTACATACTGTCTCATTGCAGCCACTAAGGTAAGGAAGCTTAGATAAATCTTTAATAACTTATCTTTCTGCTTTGTGATGCATTAAAACTCCTGCTCTGGCCTGAGTTTAGAACCTCAAAATGGTCTTATTTTATTTTTGCATCATTTGTGGAGGGGACACAGTACAGAAGTAATGAGTCACCTCCAAACCTATACCTTATGAGTTTGCACAGGCGAGATGGTAGCTGAAACAACCAGTGGGACATGATCAAAGATGAGCTAGAGGGACTCCCCAGTGAGTAAGCTAGCACAGCTAAGAGCAGCTCATTTTGAGGCTGTTTAAAGCCTAAGAAAGCATGGTGCCATTTGGGAAGTGAGCCAGTTGTTATGCAAGAAAAAACTCCTCATGCCTTTGGAACAAGATCTTGGCTATCTGCTCAAATATGCTGTTGTGCTAACTGAAAATACTGCAAGGTATACAAAAATTGGGCAAAAGCTGCCTTGGGCCAAAGCCAGAGTGTAATTACTGCCCATGTGTACTTAACACTCAGTACCCACAGTAAGCATGGAAGAGGGTACTGCTTTTCCGTCAGCTGAGTAAGTGACATTATCATTATCCTGCGGTAACCGGGTGCGTGCTGCTAGGTCTAGTGGAGAAGCAGACACACAGCAAACCTAAACCCCCATTCATGCGAACTTGTCACTGTCACCTTTACCAGCTCCTGTCAGGAGAGGGAGAAAACTGCTACCATAGCTAAGGAGAAAGAACCAGGTGGGTTAAAGTGCCCTGGTGCTCACACTGAACACTGTCTCCTGTGCAGAGAGGCAGCCTGAAGAAAAGCAAAACACTTTGCAAGTTAAGTTCTCCATGCAGAAGCCAACAGACATTCCTTGCCAAGGCCGCTTCAGTGGGGAAGCACACCCAAACCAGCAGCCCTAGCTGAGCCACCGAAACACCGGCCTCTGCTGCTCGCCAGCTGCTCTGTTTTCCAGGATGCACGAGCACTGCATAGATCCGTCATGTATAGCTTTCATGGGAAAAAGACCAGTGGCCACCAAATCTTGCTTCTACAGATGTGAAATCCTGGGTGAGATGTTCACAGGGTCTGCCCTAGTGCTCAGTGGTACAAACATTGCCTGACTACCAAAACCTTTGGATGCTGCCAGCAGAACACTGCTAATAGCTACACAGTATTTATCCAGAAATACAATTATGCTGCATTTGAGCTTATTTCCCAAAAAGGAAGCTTTAGTCACTGATTTCAATAAATGAAGGCTTCTCTGATCCCCATTGCATCTGTTCATGGCCCTCTCATGGCCAGAAAGGTATACATGGGAAGTTTGGGGGTCTGTTCCTATCTGCTGTAGGTCTTTTCTTGCCTGCTCTGTGAAAAGATGTGCTGCTTGTTTTCAGGCAAGTTGCTTCATTCTGCAGTTTCTCAGCTGCTCCATCTGCAAAATGAGGATAATAAGAATCTCATCTCTTAAAGAAGCTGACTGCTACTCATGGAAGTTTTTGCTGTGCTTGGGATCTTTAGTTTGTGCTTGCTAAAGAAGTGAAAAAGATTTATTATTAAAGCGATTACAGTGTTGATATGCTTCTGATGAATTCCCTGTAGGCATGAAAATATACTAAAGTCCAAATTTATTTCTCATTCATACTTATACAAATTCCCTACAACTCCAGTGATGCAGGCCAGGTTACTCCAGCTGAACATGTGGCAGTATCTGGCTCCACAGCAACTCCGTTTAGATGTTTATGCACAATAATTGATTGCAGAGAGATGTCATTTGCCCTATACGAAACTTTGAATATCACCAGTCACTCATTCCTGATAGAACAGTGCAGAGGAAATGTGCTATATGGGGAGGCTGCAATAGCATTTCCTTGGTGCTGAAAGCCTGGAAATAAGCAGCTCCAAGTAGGGGCTAATTAAATGGAGGATGTGTTTTCTCTGGTGTGGTGATAGTTCCGCAGCTCTTTGTCAAAGCTGATGTTACCTGTCTCTGCAAGATCCCAAGATGCAGAGCAAGAATGGAGATATTTACCTTCCCAAGAGAGACAAGTCAGTCCTCAAAGTACACTGTGCTTTCATGTACAAATAGGGTGAAACCAGTCAACTGGCTGCTCTGAGAGGATGTGGACAGAAATTGGTAAGTAAAACAACACATGGAAGAACAAGCAGAAATCAGGCACCAAGCCTAGATTTCTCAAAACGTGAAGGGTGTACAATGGTACCAGGCACAGAAAACACATGGTATGGTTACTGTCTGCCTGAGCAATACATGTAGACACAGTTGTCTTGAAAAGTGCTGGTACAGCAGGCTCCAAGCATACTGATGATTCAATCTCTGAAATAATTTGAAATGGCAGTCACGCTTCTGAACGCACAGAGTCCTTATCTTCCTTTTAAAGCAAAGAAGCCACTGCACCACCAGGAAAATAGAAGGAATGCTAGAGGGCTTTATAGCAATGCATATCAATGAAAGGTTCCTCTTGGCTAACCATCCTAGAATGAAACATATTCCTAGTGGTTCTGCCAAAGATCCTTGAAACGCTTTGATGGTGGTTGATAGGGGAGAAAATAATCATAACTATGAAGCAGATGAAAGTTTTTGCTGTCTTGCTCTTGTAGCATTATCTGTGCCTTTGCAATGGACTTGGACCACCAGAGGAAGGCAAATCTTTGCCAGAGGTACGGCAGCCAAGCCCAGGGAAGTCAGCAATCCACAGCGTGCCAGCTGCCTCACTTTATTTTTGCCTATAACTATGTCTTGGCTTTTTTTTTATATGGCTTTAACACCAGCTGGCAAAATTAGTCAATGTTAGTCTGAAACGAAATGTTGTCAATTGATTTGGAAAAGGAAGCTCTCAAACAGAGCCAGTCTGTTTCACTAAAGAGAAGGAAAGTAACTCTGGGCCCTATCATACACCATCAAGGCAATTTAGATTTTTGCCACTGATGATAAAGGAAAAAGGAATCTGAAGTAAAGAAAAAAAAGTCCAACTAGGTCAACAAAGTCCCTGGTGGGCAGCAACAAGGTATCTGAGAGCTGGTATGCAGAGCAGACATGGAAATGCTTGAAAGGATTCAATTTTATGGCGCAGTGAAAGATGGCTCTGCTTCTGCTTCTATATAAGGTAGGTAATAAACTGTATTTGAACTGGTAAAAGAGGAATGAGATGACCCACATTTCAAAGCTGGAACCTGGTAGGTTATTATTATTTATGATTCATAAAGCTTGTGCAGTGCACCAAAAGAAAGGGAGGCGAGCTCCTTGCCCAGAGGAGCCTCCAAAGCAACCTTGAGAGAAACACTCTACTGTGCATGGGGTCAACTCCAAGAGCTTTTTAAAATTCTAATTATAGTGTAATGAAGACCAGGCCTGCTCTTTCCATCAGAAAACTGGGATCCCTTTTCCTATCTCTGCAGTAGGTGGTTGTGGGAATGCAACAGCTGAATATTCTGTGAACTGAAATAAGAACCTTCAGGTACTCCTTACTTTCCACTCCTACTTGCTGATTTTAGTTCCTTTTCTCCTCTTGCACATTTCTGCATTTTCTCATTTTCTGCTCCACAGAGCTTTTGCTACCATTTTTTTCTTTTCCTCTATTTATTTCCCAGTTTTTCAATATTAGTTTTTTCTTTTTCATGAGCTTTCTCTGGAGTCTCACATTCACATTTCACCTCTTACTGTTCAATCATTCCCTTTTTTAGCTGTTCTTCCTCTTTGCCTCACCTTGCTCATCCCTCTTCTGCCTCTCCTCCCTCCATTCCCCCTGGGCGACATTTTTCTTTCACCAACTCCATTCTCTCAACCAACAACCAAATACCCCAGTGGTATCTCCCAGACCATCAGCTTTCTCTTTGCTCTTCCTTCAGGAACTGAGCTCTGTATCTGTCCTTCAGACGGGCTCCTCTTCCTGACCTGCACCCTGCCTTTGCATCACCCCTCCATCTCTAAGACGTGCCTTACAGGTTTCTACCCAAGAGAACAGCTCCTCATCCCAGACCTCAGATTTCTCCGTGGAACCCTCCTGAGCACATCAGCGTCCTTTTCAAGGTCCCCTGCCATGATCCCTGAAAAGACTTCAAAGGTCCCTGTGATCCCTAAAGGTCTGCCAACCCCCACTGCTCTTTGACTCTTATGTCCCTCCTGGCCATAAGACTCCAACTCCACGGCTACCATGCAGCTGGATTGGCAAAGAGAGGTGAGGACAGATGGCTGGAACACGGGGCTGCGTTCCTCACATCGGGAGAGCAAATCTGCCGAGCATCTTCCTTCCCTCCTGCCAAGGGTCCTGCAATGGCAGGTACTTGCCCACGGGTCTGGGGGCTGCTCTCGAGCTCCGAGGGGAGCTCCAGTGAGGTGCTCTGCCTCTGGAACATGGGCGAGGAAAGACCCCGAGCTGAGCAGGGCGGTGGACAGGGGTAAATGCCGGCGATTGCCCGGCGGCGGGGGAGCTGCACGCTCCGTGGGTCCCCACCGCCCGCTCACGAGTCGCGCAGTCCCCCGCCGCTGGGCATCGCCCGAGCACCGCACTCGGTCGCCCCGGAGCATCCCCTGTCGCGGTACCCGGTCTCCGCGGAGCATCCCCCGTCGCGGTACCCGGTCTTCCCGGGATACCCCCGTCCCGCTCCCAGCGACGTCGTTTACCTTCCACTTTGGTGAGGGTGAGGACGGGGCTGTTGCAGGCGCTGAGCGGGGCCACCCTGGCCGAATGCTTCTTCATGGCGAGCCCGTCGCCGGCGGCAGCTCCCCGCCGCCCCGCGCCTACATCCTGGCGCCGCCGGAGCCCTCCTCGGCGGCGCTCCCCGCTTCGGCTCCCGGCCCGCCGCCCTCTGCCGCAGCACCGGGCGGCGGGGGCTGGGGCTCGCCCGCCCGCCCGCTGCCGCTCGGGGCTGCTGCAAACCCGACGTCACCGGCACGGCCCCCCCCGCCCGCCCCCAGGGCTCGCGGGGCCGCCCCCGGGTCGCGGCGGGGGAGGCGCCCGGACGCCGCGGCGAGAGGCGCTGCCGGGCCCCCGGTCCGGCTCCGGCGGAGGTCGCAGGGAGCCGGGACCGTAATGCGGCTGCGGACACCGCTCCCGCTCCCGCCGGTGCGCCAGGGCTCCCCGGAGCGAGCCGGGCTCCCGGCCCCGGCTGTGGCTGCTGGCGCTGGGCTACTGCACCGCACGGAGAGGGCTCCTGGCTCATCACGCTCTGCTTAGTTCTTCGCACTGTCTGAGGGGAAAGAATTCCCACTCGCCGAACCGATTCATTACTTACTCAGTATTATCCTTCCTCTGTTTTCCTTCAAGTCCAGCCACTATTCTGAGTCGATTTTCATCCATGCCTTTAGTAATTTCTACCATCCTCGCCACAGCCTTTCTGTTCCTGCTGTATCGTTTTGGAGGGAGACCAAAACTTGACCCAGCAGCCAAGGTGAGATACTCCATGGATTTACCAATAGTACTCCAATACCTGCAGTCACATACTCTACAGCTTTCTTTACACAGTTTTAACAACTTCTTTTTGAGGCACGAAACAAAGCATGTCCATACCTACACACGTTAAATAAAGTGTCACAGGTCACAACTGGATGCTGCTTGTATGTAGCAACCTTTTATGGTGTTTTTGGTTTTTTCAGCAATAATTTTAAGATCCCCAGTCATGACATACCAACAACGTGTGGTAGAGCTACCACTCTGTCAGAGCACAAGAATCTAACTGGTATTAATTAACAAGACTTAATGTAAGTGGATTCAGGAGAGAACACATAATAATGAATGAGTATGAAAAATGTAAAAAAGATTTATATCACTGTAAGCAAAGCACCAGAATTCACAAGATGCTGCGCACAGTGACCTCAGCACCCTTTACTCCTTGTGATTTTTCTGTGGATATGAAAATACTCTGCAGATTTACCAGGTTCCAAAACAAGATGCATCAGCAGACAAGGTGCAAATACTCAACACTTCTTAAGATCTGGTCAAATTAAAATGAGTGTACTTTGCAAACAAGACTGGGCAGCCATCAATACTCCACAAACATTCCAAAGTATTCTTTAATTATATAAATAGTAGCTATTGAAAATCAGTCCTGACAGACTTTTCAGGAAACTGTGGGAAAATACCACCTTACTTCTGCTGGCTAGAAAGTCCTTTATACTTAAGAGGCGAGCTTTCTCAAGGGGTCAGATCCACACTGTTAGTTTGCATGGGCTCATTGGCTGATCTGCAGTCTGATGGAGCTCCAGGGTGTTTTGCACTTCCTGTGCCTGTTCTGTGCAGCCTTTGGGATGAACTTTATAAAAAAATCATTAGGCTACTTTCAAAGGAATCCATCTTAAAAGAATATTCATGTACTCAGTGCTAAGACCACAAAATACCAGCTTGGTAAAATGAAACAATCCTTGTTTTCATGGTTATTTCCATGACTTTTTAGTAGAATTGTCTGACCAATTCAGCTTCCTGGGATGTTAGATCGTAGGCATGTTGAGAACCATGGGTCCATCTTGTTTCATTGCACTATTTAGTCTCAGAGTGCAATTAGTTTCTGGTTTTTGAAAGAAGTTACATAAAGAGAGGCAGATTTCACCTCAGATGGTTCTGTCCATTAAATGTTTTGTGATGTTGCAGTGCCTGTTATCTGAGGATTTCAAAGCAAATTATAAAACATTAACTCATTTTACACTGCCTCTGGGAAGAAACTTCAGGCTCACTGGTAGATAAAATACAGCCGCAGGATTTAAGAGCCTCCCTTAGATTCAGATGACCAGTAACACCAGAATTTGGAGAACTCTGTCTGGCTTCTGCTGTGAGCAGACCTTCCAGGATCATCTCAGCCTCTGAAAACACTAAATCAGCATTTTACATCCAAATGTCATCAATTTTTTCCCAGAAGTATATGGCTGTGCAAGGATAATCAGACTTCTCTTCTGGTTATACTTGCAATCAATGGAATGGTCATAAGAATTAAAAGGATATTTATTAAAAAGTATTTGTTGCTGAGCACTTATATTCTTTCCTTCTGAAAGCCTTATGCTCTCTTATTTGTTAAAGGAAAGACATGGTAAGTACCATATTTTGCTTGGAGGGTGGTGCTGCTCCCCTAGAAAATCACATTGAAAACAAATGGGGTTTTGGATGGCGTGTTACTTTAACCCTGCACATGTGTAGTATTGCAGGGTTTGTAGAGCTGTCAACATGTTTCAGGCTCACAATGTTTTATTTAAGCCTGGAACTCCAAACGTCAAAGATGTGTATGGCAGTAACTCTCTCCTGTGGCTGGCTGGCCCCCTCTGCAGCTGGTGCTGTGGGAGAGCTGAGGCATCTTGTCCTCCTTCCTCCTCTGATGATGCCTTGCATGACCACAGCACTCAACCTTGCGCTCCTCAGTGTTCAGTTTAGTCACCCAGAGAAGCTTTCAAAGTCATCAAGGCATTCAGTATCCAGCTAAGACTGGTTTCAAACTGGGGAAAGGACATCTAACCACTTGTGGGCTCTTGGAAACCTTTTGCCCAATGTGTGTGTGAAGCACACAGCTCTGCTCAGCTCCAATCCCAGAGCATTTTAATGGTCTCTGATGTCTCTCGCTGCCTTTACAGGCACACACACTTACACCAGAGATCCACACTAGGCCCCTGTCTTACACTGTGCATAAAAATACCAGCCACATATCACAATAACAAAAAAGCTGTGTTTATTTAATGAAGACTAGGATGCCTGAGGACTGTGTTCCAGGGACCCTTCTGTGAAAGCTGCATTTGGCAGCAGGCTTATTACTTTCTGTAGCTGCAGCATCCCCACTCCCTAAGCTTTAACACATTTGCTGCTGGATTACATTTAATTTCATTTACAGTAAGCAGCTTACTGTATATAAGCAATGCAAAATTGATTCACACAAGGTAAAATTTCAAGTCAAATGTATGGCTTTTAACCTTTACAACACCACTGCTGTATTCAAGAGGCAGTGGAGGAGAAACTGGTGGATGTCTGGGCTGTGGACAGCTTACAAATATGGAGAGAAATTCTCAAACCTTGGAAACTGGAGAAGGCAGATTTTCATTCCCAATCAAGAGCAAGGATGCTTCATGTGAAAAAGAAAAGGTTAGATTAAAAATTCAGAATTTGCCCAGTTTGAAGAATTTGAAGAATTTGTAGTTTGATGGAACCAGTTTTTTTAAAGTTGGTTACCCTTCTTCATTTTTGGTTAAAAAATCACAGCCATTGTGTTGATTTTGTACATATAAACCTATATACAAGTGTGCTAACACTCAGCATCTCACTGCTTCTAAACCTATGTATTATAACCACTTTCCTGAAAGATTCTTTATTCACACAGGAAGGTAGAGTCAATACAAAACTAAATTCTCATAGTTAAGTGGGCTACAACCTTTGACTTTTATCCTATTAGCTAGTTTGTTTAACCAACATGAAACACGCCCTGTTGGTAACAGGCACAGTTGGTATTCCCCCAGTTCAGACATTTTCATGTTTAGTGTACTCATTAATAGGACATTTATTAATTTATGTGCTTGCCTTATCACTGAGGGCGATAATTGTTGTGCTTAGCAACCTTAAAGGAAATGAAGTGTGGTCTTTTACTTGTGTAGCCAATTTCCTAATAGGCTCCATCTCATACCAAAATGAATTCATGTGCCTGGAGTCAAACACATACACAAAACCAACACTGGCCACAACCTGCCTGGAAAAAAATCATCCTTTCCTCGAGTATATTTGAAGTAATTTGGTGAATATTCTCCACAAATAAATATTAGTCTCTTTGTGAGGAGCTTGTTCTACTTGAATGCTGTGTTAGCTTTGGTTGGCTACAATAACTAATAACTTTCTAATCTGTTTCTATTTCCCAATTCAAAAACCACAGATGTCAAAAGCACATTTCCAACACAAATATTAGCTATTTTGGAAGTGATGGTTGCTGTCCTGCAATGATTCTGAAATCTGCATTGAGATGCTCTGTCTGGTGACCGTGCACCACTATTCTGTTTGCAGCCTCCTACATTGACAGCCTCCACTCAGAACAAATTCACATTTTTGTCAAAATTACATACAGTTTTTCTCTGCAATATTAACCTAGCTGTAAGGACAATGTCTTTCCAATTTTCCCTCTTCCAAAATAGTTCAGTTACTTTTAGTATCATGTCTTGAATTCACAGAACAAGGCTGTGAAGGGAAGGAGAAAGGAAGAGGAGAGATTCAAACCTCCCTGGCCAAAGGTGTTCACCAGACTGCACCACACGGACACTGCTGTAGAGTCACCGCTATACCTGAATGCCTCCTCTTCAAATCTCATCAGAAGAAAGTGCTACAGATAACAGTTTAATGTGAGTTGTCCATAAGGGCTGCAGATTGTCTGTATGACAATATATCCAACAGTTCCTAGACACAGATGCAAAGTCCTGGTGAGAATATCTTCCTTGCATTTTTTTTGACCTTCTGTTTATAACTGCTGTAAGCATTACTGGAGAAGACGGCACTGATGGATTTTATTTCCAAGTCTCATAAAATATTAACTATTTCCAATATTTTATGAGAAGCTCTCCTGGTTTTGTGCATAAAGAACAGCTGCATTTCAAATAATACTGGTGGATTCCACAAAATGTAAGAAAAAAGCTAGATTTAATCTCAGAGTTTTAACACCCTCCTGGGTTTATCTGGCAATTGCTTTTCCTTGCATATTTGTATATGGGACACTGTCTGGCTACAAGACCTAAAAAACCTCAAACCATAAAAAATACATTGTTATGCCATCAACAATCCAGCAACAATTACTTCTTAACCCTTTAATTATCTAGGATACATACAGTATTAAAAATAACTGGGCATCACCTCTACATTCTTTACCACCAGCCCACTCCTGGCCGTTGTTTTTGTAAAGCACTGAATGTGAAATGCATTTCAATGTAGTTGTGCACATTTTCTGCCATCATAAACAGTGTGTAACTCTGTAAGAGTTAAATCTCTACACCTGAAACACCCCAGCTTGGGAGGACTTGACTCTTCTAATAAAGATGCAAAGGCGAGGAGACCATGTTAGACAGTAGCTCACACTTTGAGCACTCTAAGAAAAGTAGGTGAAAAACATCTGAAGTTGGAATATATGAAAACAGAATTAAAATATCTAACACCTAAAAACAGGATTAAAGAAAAAAATCTATTGTTCAGACTCTGACTCAGAAAGAAAAGAATAAATTCAATCTATGAGGCAACCTTTTGTCCTCAAAGAAAAGGTTCTTTCAGAACTGTCTGAGCAAATAAGCACATGCTCCTGGCCTCAAACATCCAAGAACAGACCATAAGAACTGAAGATAGATCACATTTTTTCTTCTCACCTGAATATTCACAGAACTCTGCACTGCCCTCCCAATTTGTATCAGGGAGGACAGGAACAAGAGATGAGATGAAAAAGAGGCTTCCAAAGATCTTTCAGAAAATAACAGTAAAGACACTTTCAAGAAGAGTCAATTCACTGTCTTTTTACAGACAGTGCTCTAGGATGAAAATCACGAAATCTGTCCAATTTAAGTTTTGCTGCCAGCGGCTTGAACCACAGATTAGGTAGGATTTAAGGACTCCCAATGGCCTGTGAAATGGAGAGGGTTTCAACCTACATAAATAACTAGCCAGATATTTGCCAGGAAGAAAATTGCTGCCTATCTAAAATACAAAGACGTGTTAGAGCCAGCAGATCCAGACTGATTCCTGTGTTGCCCTTTTACCAGGAAGACTGATTTTAAACACTTTAAATAACTACATTCTTTCCTATTCTCCTGTGTATACTCTGCACTTTGTCTTTCTTCTTATTTTTTATTGTCAGTATTTCTTTGGTTCTTTTTCTCCTTTGCATTGTCTTTTCTCTTTCATGTCTTTCCTTAGTCAAATTCCTCCCAGTGCCAATACTAAAAAGCTTGCAGTATGAACTGAATGCCACATCCACTTTTAAAGTTACACAGACAAACAGAAAAAAAAATTCTACTTTGCCTTCTTTTTTAACTGTTCATGTCCATCACAACCCTTAATAGTTAGTACTGGGAGTTTTGGAAGTGTCGTAGACTTCACAATTTACAGCTTCAAAGTAAATTTGCTGTAGCTGTCCAGAAGCTGTGCACCTGTCAAGCTCTCCTACTCTTTGCTCTATGATTTAAGTTTCTGCCTGTGCACAATAATGGTGCTATTAGAGAATTCAAGAATGAGGATTAGAAATAATGTCACAGGCACAGCCTCTCCCCAGATTTTCCAAGTCTGCCCTGCTTCCTCACAGGAGCTCCAAGTGAGGTTCAGCAAAGTGGGCTTCTGGGTTAATTCTCAGGAAGCAGCAAGTCAGATCTCTGGAAGCAAATGGGTTAATTTTCTTGGGAACTCTCACTGAAATGAGAGTAAGTTTTAAGAAAGCAAGTAGCTGTGCTGATTGCCCTCAGAGAGACCAATCAGTTTGGCACACTGAGTTCCTCCTTCAAGCATAGATTTTATTTAAAAGAAATTATATAGGATGAGCCTTTTAGCACCACGTGCTTTGTAATTATACCCTCCCTATCCTGCTATCCTAATCACTCCAGTCTCCCACTCTCACTGAAGCCAATTGTTTTTCTTCAGCCCACTGGCTATTTGTCTTTTTTGGGGGGCTTTTCCTCTTGCTTCATCCAGCTGCCATTAAAGCACATATTAATACAGTTGGATCCCAGCTATCTTATTATGAGACAGCAATATAAGCCTGTTTCCAAGATGAATATCTGCCTTCGGACACTGGGAAAAGGGAGAGAATGTTGTGATGGAAATGGCTTTTATAAAACCTAAAAGTACCTACTAGTGAGTGCAATGAGCAGTGGCACTCCTCCCACTCCACTTCAGGCTCTGCCATCATCGTGGCACCGGGCCTGAGTTAAGCTGCTGCCACCAGTTACTCACAAGTACCCTGGGACAAAACCTGGCTAGGTTCTTGATGTGCTTTTGAGATCCTATGCTGAAAAGCCCTGAGAACACCCAAGCATTATTGTTATTCAACACTCAGAGTATATCTAACAGGTTTACTATTTATAATCTATTGCCCTTAATGCAGAGAATGACTTTTATTATTAGTGCAGAGGGTGAATATATTATTACTGCTGTTTATCACTAGAGCAAGGATAATTAAAGTCTTTGGGTCACATGTTAAATATGAGTTTTTGAAATGACAGTGAAACAGTGCTTTGTAGACCAAGAAGTACCTCTCTTAATACTCTAGATGTTCATAAATTGATTCATAATCTTATATATCTTTACAGAGTTGTTCCAGTTGGGCCAAATCTAGAAATATATCCTCTGAGAGAAGGCAGGCTACAACCATCCCTCCCCCACCAGGTTCGGGAAAAAATAAATTTTAATAATTTAATAATTAATAAATTTAATTATTTTAACCTCACAGGTGCATTGCTGAACAATGCAATGTCAGATGAATGCCCACAGCAAAGGAATAGTGACTGTTATTCATGAGCAACACCACAGAGAAAGAGTAAGTCCTTTGTGCTAGTTCAAGGTCATGGGAGTTTTGATTAACAGAGCAGGGTTAAAGACAGGAAACTAGCTTGAGGTTGCAGCTGGAAAGTTAAGAGGGCTGCTCTGTCCCTTTGGAATGAAGGTACTTTGTATGAAGGTCCATGAATCAGGAGATTCATAACAATGCAAATCTAGAATAATTCCACAGATTTAAGTGTAGCCCTATCAGATGAATGCACGGGAAGAAAAGAGTATCATCTGCCCCAAATATCTTGAATTAAATTCAGTCTTTTACTTAGACTGTAACATTGTGTTTGTAGTAGCCTTCAAGGGAGGGCTGAGACTGAGGAAAATGGGAAGCTTTTTTCCAGCAGTTTACTTTGGATAAAAAAGGCAGGATTGTAACATTCTATTTTCTATTTGATTAATTTAATCTAAAAGAAGCAAAAAAATTGCATGTTTAATTCTTCAGATTGGAAATTCAGCTCAGCTCTAAAATATTTTGTACATACTGGTCAGATATTGGTGAGAAGGTTTAACACATTGCCTCATGTTTCAGCAGATACAGAGGAACCACAGCCCTAGGATCTGTGAAGGAGGTCAGGAAAGAAACAGGAAGAAAAAGATGGTTTCTCTTAGTCACTCACATGCTTCTCTCTATTTTCAGCTGGGACTGTACTATGGCACATAAATTTACCACAGTAATTTACTAAATTTACTACCTTATTTTTTCCCTACCCATTGGGCACAAGGTACAGGTGTTGTTTGTGGAGGTTCTGTATGATACACAACTTTTGTCCTTTGTCACCTTGATCCCTGCCAATGTTTAGGAGTTTGCATTTTACATATTGTTTCAAAAAGCAGCGGTTTCTACAACCTTTTTTGCTATGTGAACATCCATTGGTGGATTTTGTCTTTTTTTTCTTTCAGTACGAGACAAAAGAAGTTATAGTGGGTTCATGCTGTCTCTCGCTAGCCAGGAACTGCTATACAGATCTTGTTAAAATAGGCATGATGATTTCTTAAAGTGCTGGAGTAGAAGCTCCAAGTTCCATGCTCACAATGGCTGTGAACACCAAAGATGTGTCATTCTATGCTATAAGCCCTGACTTTCATACAATAACAGGACAAGTCTTTATAAAGCCTTCCTGCTGCTTATCATTAATCCCCCAGCTTCTAGACTGGATTTGGTTAATGCTTTTGGGCAATGAATCTGGATGATTAATTAACAGTACTAGGGATATCTGTAATAAGATTATGCACATGGTTTTACATTCCCATGACTCAGTTGATTTTCTTTTGAGCTAATGGGAACTTTGTTATTGCTCTCAATGCACTCGGTGTTGGAACAGTCATTGCTGATAAAACAGTAGTAATAAAACAGCTAAAAGGAAACCAAATTTAAAATGTAGACAAACAAAAAATATTAGCTTATAGAATAATTGGAGGGAGGGTCATGATAAGCTAGGAATCCACAGGAAAACTAAAGGAGGGCGAAGCATTAGGCAGAAATATCCAAGATAAAGAAGGAAAGTGAGGACTGCCAGGTAGGATAAGCCAAAACCAGGTGGACAATAGTTCAGGCAAGCATCGGAACACAAATACAAAACATAATTGGAGTAAGAAATAATAAGAATGTTAGGTTAATTCAGAAAAGCTGAAGCAACTGCCTGTTGTGAGGTAAGTCCATATGTGGTTTGAATAGAGCAGGGGAATTCATCAGATCCTGTTCCTTTCAAGTAGAGTAAAAAACACACTACTAAAACCACAGTTCTCTATTAAAAGGAGGCTCCTTGTCCTATAATGTGTTAGGAGTTAATGTGTCCTTGTGCAAACACACTTCTGACTCTTTCTTTAGCTGCAGTTTGATCCCTTCACTACATTCCCCAGGACAAATCCTTTGGAGAATCCAGCTGATTTGTATCCCTCCTGTCACACAAAGCAGACTTGTCAGATATGGCCATAGGAGCATTCACTGGATGGCACAGAGATGTGGAGATGACTGCCCTACATGAGAGGCTCCCTTGGCTGGTACCCAATGGTCTCAGCATAACCCTGGGGCCCCATCAGCTTCTGGTGTCACTTACAGGAGGATGAGGCCTGCTCTGATCTTTGCTAGGAACTGGACAGATGCTTGGATGATGGTAGGATAAGGGAGCTGGGGGCAAAAGACATCCTATGCACCTCCCTCTCAACTGCACTGAGCCTCCTTAGAGAGGCTTCAGCCTCTGCACCCATGGCAGAAACTTTCTCCTGAGATCTGCAACAAGGAAATTCCCCCTGAGTTGACCATATGTGCTCTTCTTCCCTTTCCCACTCCCAGCAGATGAAGGTCTTGATCTCAGGTTAAATTTCCACCGAGCTGAGAAGCAGCAGGAAAGCAGATTTATACCTTGCACGTTATTTCCACCAGCATCTCCCAAAGTGTATATAAAACATTGCTATAATTCTGTCCTAGGGTTATGTTGGTATTAATAAACCACTTGAATTTTGCTCTAAGTAATTAAAATCACATCTACTTTTTGTTACAGGCAGGAGGCAAACACAGCTAGGGCTTTATTATTTAGATATGTGTAGTAATTCAGGCAGCAGCATGTATTTCTTCAACTGCTTTTCTTTCACGTAACAGTCTAAAGCCTTCACCAATGCAATTCACAGTTCCTCAATGCTTCAAAACATAAATCTAGATTCCATACCACCTGATGGAAATAAATAGCACAAAGGCCAAGCAATTTTCTCCTCATTAACAAAGTATAAAACACCTTGCAAATAACTTATTGCTGTTTCATATAGTAACTCACTGAAAAGAAATTACTCTTCAGTGTCAATTTACACCTGGCTTGGATATTGGAGTTTCCAATGCAAAATGTAATTCCAAACTGAGTATTACTCACTGAGATGTAAAAAAATGAAGCTTTAGACTCAGTCCAGGTTCTCTGGCTCTTTCAGACACCACTAGGAATAAGTCAGCACTTCATCAGAAGTAAGCATAAGACTTGCTGTTTGCTCAGTCTTTCCCGACTAATGGCATTTCTCTAGGGCTGACTTTCTAGAGCAGATTAAAATGACAGCAACAACAGGCACGTAGAGAAAAGAAGGGGAAATCAGTAAGCAAATGCATTTATAGGAGACTGGAAGGTTATAAGGCCTCTCAGGCCCTATTTGCTGAAGCCTTTAATCACTGTATAGGGCATTGCTAGTGCACTGAAAGGAACTTCAGCTAATCAAAAAAGCACATGTACTCCCTGACACAAGATTATGTATGGGAATCGACAAGCTTTTTCTTGGTTTCTTTTTGCCCATCAGAAGAACTTATCTTGTGCTCTTTTCCTGATTGTTTGGATGAACAAGGGAGGTTGCAGAGTTATGCCTGGAAGGCTTGTGTGAGAGAGATGAAAGAATCAAAACACAGCTTTAAATCTACAAGGAGTTAAGACAACTGCATGACTAAGCTTTAGGTAAGTTCTTGCCAGTCAGACGGACAAAAGACTCTTGAGCTTGTTAACCAGGATATAAGAATAGTTTTTTCATCCTTATATTTAAGAGCTATTCTTATAATCACTGTGTAAAATAAGGTCATAGAAGGCTTATTTGTGGGAGACATTTTTTTGAATGATACTTTTGTGTCTGACAAAGCAAACAGCATCAGCTGAAGAAAACAATCCAAAGGCAGAAAACAGGCAGAAGCATACAAAACTTATTAGGGCAATTAAGGCAACAGCAAGGAAAGACATGAAATACTAATAAGACAAATATTGGGAATGCAAGTTCACTTTGCTGAGAAAAAAGCAACAGAGTTCAGTCCACAACAGCATCCAAACAGATATTCACTGACAGCTTGCATCCATTTCATTATTTTATGAGTGTAAAGATTTACTTGGAAATTACTTAAAAAAATATGAATTTGGTAATCTGGACAGGATCCAGATGCAGATCCCTTAGGCCAATCTCCTTCCCTTAGCTGCAGAGGCACTACAGAGAAATCCTCCAAACTACAACTCTAGCTTTTAGGAGAATACATTTAGATGAAAACTGGCCCTTAATTTCTGTGCTTCAGTCCGTGTCATACAGTAATAATAATAATAAAAATGCTTAATCTAAGTTAATGCTATATATTTAAAAGAGTTTTGACCCTGCTCTTCCTCCTCTGTCAGTGTATAATGTACATAAAGATAAGAAAATAAGCTGTTTACATTTTAGTCAATCTATACTGCCCACATCAAGCTTCGCCCAATTTAACTGCCAGTTGATGTCTGACTGCAAACTGTCTAAATCCCGAAGGAGCAGGACTGGTTTAAGTTCTTTTACTTAAAAAGAAGCCTTCTTTATCTTGTATATAATAATACAGCTGCTCCAATAGATGTTGTTTTTCAATGAAGCCAACACCTAGATATTTGCACTCTATCTGATCATTTTAAGTACTTTAGCATCGAGCAAAGCTATTCATTTTTATCTCGCTACATCCTTATCTCCCCTCTATCTTATCAAACATAACTTTGTCATATGTAATTGCTAATCCTAAACAGTTCACCCTTAAACAGCAGCATCATCTGTGTATCATGTGCTCTAATCATTGAATACCACCAGAACTAGCAATGAGCATCTTGCATTCATTGGAAAAGCCTTTACCTCTGGTGTGGATATCCTGTTTTTTCCTATCATTCCCTTGCTGGGTCACTGCAGTGGAAAAATAAAACCCTTGTACATTTTATTTCACAGTGATTTTTACTCCTCCTATTATTAATTGGTTTTTTTGGGTTTGTTGATTTTTTTTCAACAGAAAAGCCCTTTAACTGAAGAGACACCACATCCTATTGCATTACCAGTAAAATGACTACATTTCAGCGTGCAGAGCTGTACAAGTTCAGCCAGATTGGTCTCACTTCCAGATAGTTTGTAGCTTCAAAATTGTTTTATCTGCTTCAAGGGAAGTCACTCAAACTCGCTGAAGACCTTGCTTTAAATGGTAGTGTGATATCACTATATACTGGCAACAACCAGGGCCATTACATTCTGCCTTTCATACCTACATTTCATTCCTTTTACCCCATCAGCAGGAGGTTTGGGAAAGTTCTTTAATCTGCTGTATTTTTTCCATGTTTCACCTGGAGAAATTATGTTTTCTTTTTTATTTCCAACTTGAAACAAGTACAATGCATCTGGTACGATGAAGTTGCTACCCAAAGGGACTGCCAATGATTGCCTGATCAGTGCTGAGAGTGCTGGGCTTCTGGTATTCTGGTCTTGTTTTGGGGGAGTTTTTCGTTTGTTTGTTGGGTTGGGGTTTGGGTTTTTTTGCGGGGGAGGGAGCAGTGTTGTTTGGGGTTTTTGTTTTGGTAGGTTTTTTTTTTTGTTTTTATTTTTGTTTGTGGGGTTTTTTTTAATAGTTGCACAACTTTGAGGTGAAAGGTATGGAAGAGAAACAGAAATCATTAATGCTTCTGTTTTCACTTATCTACTAACATTCTGATATTCTCCTGCCTGCTTATATACTGCACACAAGCATTAACAAACCTCATTTTAAAAAGAGATTAACAGAGAAGTGGTACCCATGAATGTGCCAAATGGGGGAAGGGAGCTTCTTTGCAGGTTGAAGAATGCCAAATCATCAAAAATTTGCCAGTAAGAGAGGAGAATATGAGCAGAATATCTGGTGCTGGAATAGGACGACCTCAAAGAAGAAACAGATCATTTATAAAATGTTAATGATTACAGAAATTCCATAATTAGAATCACTGCTACTTCTGTTGCAGATAATACAGATGGATGAAAGGGAACAGAGAAGGTCCTCCAGGCTTGCAGGAAATTTTTTTGCTGTTCAGCACTGAGGAAGATTAGGGAATCCAAAGCCTAAGTAAGGGAGAAGATGAATAAGAAGGAGGAGTCAAGTATGTCTGGATGAGAAAGGCAAAGCAACTGTGGATAATACATAAGAAACAAGAGTGTGTCAGAATGGTTTAATATAAATCTCAACCAAGGGCCTATTTTAATTTGTTCTCATTTTTCTTTTTAGACGTTCCTTCTTCAGTACATATTTTAATGTGAAGGAGCCTTAAGAATTTGCCATGGATCCCAAGAATGACTTGAACTGAGTCTCAGACTCAAAAGAACAAAGGAAAGTGAGCATAGCACAAAATCATTTCTATTATAGTCACATAAAATAGCATATTGTAAGTCATACACTTTTATCTGTCACGTCAGTAACATGCTGTGATTCCTGACAAAAGTCATGTATATTAGCGGGCTCTGTCTCATCAGCTGAAGCCAGAGCAATGGCAATAGGAGGACTGCTTTCAAATATTACACCTTTCGATACATATGCCTTCTATGTTTTTCTGCTGTCTTGCATGGTTCATAATTTCATGCTTAGTATGCTTGCTGCTGACATTACCCCTCAGCATGTTTCAATTTCAGACTCCATACAATGGAAAAGTGCCCAGGCTTATAACAAAACACCAAATAATGAAGCTTCAACTTAACCAACT
Source organism: Coloeus monedula (assembly GCF_965178545.1). NCBI lineage: Eukaryota > Metazoa > Chordata > Aves > Passeriformes > Corvidae > Coloeus > Coloeus monedula. The sequence continues at coordinate 47,582,901 of NC_138782.1, read as the reverse complement.
TGAGCACATCTTCAGAGCTCTGTAGCTGCTTACAGAGTGATTTGCTGAGTGGCTTTAAGTAGATATTTAAAGCTAAAAATGTGCATCAGTGCTTTACTGATGCTGATTTGCGTCCTTCCCTCCATGTCGTGTATTTAACCCTCGACACCCACATTTCCCGTTCTTTCATTTGATGTTGTTGGGACTGCATTGAACTCCACCCAAAAAGTCCCATGCTCTCCTGAGTCCTGCTGAACTTACAGTTCCAGTAAATGTTTCACTGCAGGAGTCCTACAGGTTAGTTTTGCCCCATGTGAAAAACACTACTCAGTTTCACAGCTGCTGCCTATCTGTTTTACTGGCTAAGTAATCCAAAACAATTCTCTTTTTTTTCTTGTTTTATGAGAAAATTCAAACAGGAGAAGTCTGAAACATGATCCCTCAACCATTTTTTATTTTCCCTGCACTCACTTTGCTCTCTCCTATTTAACCCTTCTGTAAATGAAATAACTCCGTCTTTCCATCCTCTCTTCATTCTGGATCTTCTCTGTGAATGGTTTTTCCCCCTCCTCATTGTTTTCTCCTATTTCTACTGAAGTTGGTCTATGAACAGTTGATCAAAACTGAGGACAACAGATAAACTTTATGTAATAATTTAGGGATTTATACTTATGGGGAATTATGCTACTTTGGTGTGGAACCCAGAAAGACTGGGAGGGTAGTATTTCTTTAAATTTAGTGGTCTGATTTAATATGATTAATCTTGCCAACAACTCTGACAGAAGTCAGAGGAAGAAAAGAAGAAACTGAAAATACAAAGTCACGTTTTAATCTTTTGAATGTTAAGGGAGACAGAGAACTGGCTACGTGTCTGTCTTTCTCGTAACCGAATTCGTGAGACCAAAATGCTGTACAGGTATTGCCTTTCATAATACATAAATCACATTTACCTACAGAAAGGAGGAATGTTCACATTACAGTCACTCTGTCTGGGACAGAAAGGGACTGCAATGTAATTAGCAGGAGGATATGGCTGTTGTAAAAGGTCACCTCTCCTATGAAGAGAGGCTTTGCACAGTCCAACCTAGACAGGCTTGAACAATATTACAAGAACATTCATTATATCCATTATAATGTCTCAAGCACATTTGCAGCCAACCCAGGCTGCAAATACAATATGTTTCCCTAAATGAATTAATAGGAAAGCAGAGATCCTAGAATTGCTCTGACATATCATTTATACACATTGTAATCCTGACAACTGTTAAGTATTAGAGAAAATCCAAGACAGAGACTGTGCGAGGAGAGCCCACAATTTATTACACTCTACAATGCAGCAAGCCGATCTGTTGATTAGCCCTCAGCTATAACAGCTAAGAGATTTCTCAGAAAAAGTTTAGAAGACAGCTAGAATTTTTCACCTATAAATATATATGATTTTATCTCGTCTTCCTTTTTTAACACTCTTATTTTTAACTATGTTTTCATATTTACAATCAAGAATGTAGCATATTGCTTTGCTAGACAACACTTGTTTTCATTCACTTTACGCCTGCCCATCATTTAATCTCCTGAGACAGATAAATTACTTCTTCAGAAGCAAAAGGATGAAATAAAGCAATACTACAGTCAGGCTCTGGATGCCAGCAGACTAAGTCTCAGCTCGGACTTCCAAACAGCAGCAGCTGAGGGAGGAGTGCACTGCTGTGGGTTAAGTTCTGTATGTGGAAACCCATTTGTGACAGAGCAGAGGTGCCCCCAGCTCCCCAGGCCAAGCATGGGTGCTCTGCACAGGCACAAGCCTCTTGCAAGGCATTTGTGGAGAGGAGATGTGTGCACCCAGACACCCAGGAGCTCTGCAAGTACAAGGTCTTGCTCAGGCATCCTGGGTGAAGACCTCAAGACTCCTGCAGCATTTGACAGTGCTTTTAGGTAGAATTTGTGACTGAGTACTTCCCTCTCTGCTACTGTATACTCTGGTTTTTCTTCAGATCATATAAAGATAAAGATGTGTTCAAAGAATTTCACTGAAGCAGAAAGGCTCTGTTTTCCCTTTTGGAAGCTCAGTTTGCTACTTGAATGAGGAGATGTTCTGACTTTCTGGAGCATATCTGTGTGAGCCTACAAGTCGACTGTGTGAACTGTGTCTATTGACCCTCCAGGAGAAAGGTATCTGCAGCCTGGTCTTGAAGATAAGATCCAAATTCCACAGGAGTCAACAAAGAGGCTACTGCTGATACCTCTGGAAAACTTACTCCTGGCTTAGGCAACTTTGGGTAACTCACCACAGTTGGTCTATTCTGCTGAAGTCCATGGAATTGTAGAAGAAAATAAGTCCCACAGAAGGAAGCATTCAGCGAATCACTACTTTTTCATCAGTAAACTGGACCATCAGGAGTGCTGGAAAGTGTAGAATGTTTTCAGTGGAGATTGAAAGAACCAGAGAAAAGGATTTAGACCACGCATGCCTCATCTGTGAACAGCTACTAGATGTCTGGTTTCCAGATAAAATAACATTATGGGCAGTACAGAAAAATTGTGTAGGTATTCAGAACATCATATTTATAACCTGTACACATGACATCTTAAAATGCATGGTAAAATAATCTTCACATAGACACACTATTTGTAGAAAACTCACTGTCATTTTGAACTGGAAGGCAAGAGAGAGAAAAGAAATTCTGAGAAATTTATTTCAGTAATTCTAGTGATACAAGATCTAATTTTATTTGCTTCCTTACAATGTCCTTGCATTCATACATAACTGGTGCATGATAATAAACAAGTAAGAGAAGATTATTATTAGAACCCATGATATACTGTATAGTGACTTATTTTTCAGTTAAGATATGGCCTATCTCAAATACTTTTCTTCAGTGTGAGCCTCCCTATAAAGGCAGCAGAAACTGCTGTTCTGCTTTTTATAAAACATCTTTGTCAAAGCACTACAACTGGACTCTAAGTCACCAAAATGCATTAGGCTTTCACACAAAGTGTGATAGGGCTTTTCCTCCTCACTCAGCCATTTTGGCTGGCTGTTACAATCACCTTGAGATTGTTCTGATTTGGCTCTGTTGTGCCTTTTAGAGCTGAGACAAGACATTCTGCTTGCAGTATTACTCGGTGTATTTGGCATTTGCTGCAGTCCTGTGTGGCTCTTGTTAGTGTGGAGCCATGTAAGTAGTGACAATGCTGTGAAGGGAACAAAACCCCTATGGAAAGTAGGGGGGAGGATGGTGCATGGAGAGAGTGCTGGTAAGAGCATCATCTGTCCTGCTTTACATGTGTGTGTGCTGTCTCTGAATAACTCAAAGCAAACAGAAAGCTGAGAGTCTGTTAGTACATGAATAGTAAATATTTCAGATACATGATTCATAAATACGATACTGTCCTGGAAATGTAGTTACCATGAGTAACTAGCACAGTTATTATTTCACAAAATGCAGCGACCATTCAAACTTGAAAGAATGTGCTAATTAAGAAACACAGTGGGGAGAAAGAAAGCCCTGACTTGCTATATTAACATTATTTTATTTCAGAGCCTGGTGTCAGATAGGGAGGTAAAAGGCTGCTTCATCACAGTCATTTGCTTATAAGCACAAAATTTACCTGATGGTGGGCAGCAAGACTGAGATGACAGAAGATGGGAATCCATCCTAAAAAGAGGAACAGAGCAGATTCAAAAAAGTAGAGGAGCTCCCAAAGCAAATCAGAGTGGCAAACCAGGTTGCCTGTTGTGCTAGGTGGTTTTGAAGACTCACTCCATGGGCAGGGGATTGCTGCTAAAAGGACACTTGGCTACCGCTGCCAAGTCCGCACTCAGAGCCCTGGCTGCCAGGCAGTTGGGGTACTCTGACAGTGCAGGCTGCTCTTTCCCACTTCTCATTTTGGTTTTGGTTTACATTATTGGAGCACCACCCTTCACTAGAATAAACCTGGGGGGGGGTTGTATTTTAGGTTAATATTTGAAACAGGTTTGAGACAACCTAATGCCCCTGGGTTTTCTTACCTCCTGGGTAGTCAAGAGCCCAGACCAAAAGTGGTGTGCAGAAACCCACCATGTCTGCAGCTTGGTATCTATGAAGAGACCCAGAGGCTTATGGAGGTGCTTATGGCCAAGTGTTAGGGAGAAATCAGCCCTGCCTCACAGGCAAGGAATTGTTCATTTACCACCTTGGGTGACTCTCAGGTTAACAAAAATATCTTTACATGGAGAGATAATGTGTACTCCAGAAACCTAGAAAAGGGGAAAAACATGTAAGGCTGGAAGATAAATGAGTAATCTCTCCTTATAAGAGTAGAGAGAAACAGAGTTTAGTTATTCTGAGCTGTACAGGGTACATCAATTAGTTTGAAAGTAGGCTATGTGGCAGCAAAGTGTAGAAGCACTTCCATTGCTGACAGTATTAAAAACAGATCAAAAGACAAACACTGTAAATTGGGATTTGAGTTTTAGTTGTTCTGAAGAGCTGTTAGCAGTGGAAATTACCTCACTACTGACTCCCCAGACAATCTTTTCATGCAGAGAGAATGATCCAAAGGTAATTAGCATCAGTGGAAAAAGCTCCTGGGTAGAATTCGTGTCTGCACTGAAGTGAAGATGAAATGCTTCAGTTGTGGGGGAAAGGATTTCATCCAAAGCACATCGTGTGAAAGGGTTACACCCAGTGAGCACCTCAGACAAGAATAACACATCTCCATTCTGTTCCGCATCTATTCCTCTTTGTTTTCTCTCAGACATCATCAGGAGTTTCCCTTGAACATGAAATAAGGAGTTTTCTTAGGAGTGACAGGATGTGCACGTCTGCAGTATGCTTACAGTAAGTGTGTGAGAAAACAATCTGAAATGTGCAGCTTCTCCTTCCACTCCTTAAAATAAGGACTACTCACCCATCCTTGTATATTTAAAAATAAGGCATTTTTAGAAGCAGTATGAAGTAAAAGTAATTTTAGTAGCCCCATTCATAAGTTTGACAGCTTTGGTAAGGTAGGAAGAATATGTAACACAAAAAAAATATGTGGGATAGGAATAACCCCCCCAAACTGCCTAATGACCAGCTAATAATATATTCTGCCTCATACTATTCAATGCCTAAGCATATAAGAAAGATTTCAAGAAGGAAGTATTTCAACTGGGCTATGAAATCTATAGGATAAAAGCTATCAAATACTGCCCTGGGTTACATTTGTGGTATTTTAAACACACTATGGTATCCTTCTCTGTCATAATTTCTTAATTCTACAGCCCCCAAAATGCATGTGTTCCTAAACCAAGTTCTGCTTTTAGGAATGAGTGCCCTTGACTTTTAATTTCTGTGGCACTTGAGTGCAACTATGTCAAACCCTCAATGTTTAATAAGTGTCCTTCATCTTGTTCCACATCTCCAGGCCATGGTACACTGCCAAGTCCAGAATTCAAGTGCATCTCTAACTTTTCTTATCCAGTGCTACTGAGTCATTAGCAAAGTGATTATTAAAATACATATTTGTGCCCTATTATTCATCCATTTCAGGAGAAAATCACAGTCTAAAATCTTGTTTTAGCTCTACAGAGCAGGCACAGTTTTAAGGGCAGACATTTGAGATGGTCTTCAGCCTTGCACATCATCAACAATCCTTTCCAGGTAATTTCCACTTAAAAATCTTTAGTATGAGTAATTGTATTACACGTAATTGTGTTAAAATCTTTCCTGCCTAAGATCCCCAGTGACTTTATAGCTCAGGAAGAAAACAACATGTTTTTCTTGTAAATTTACTGAGTACTCATACACTCTCCATATGTGTTTTGAGCTGAAACCTCTGCAGACCTTGTGGGGAAGACACATGGACAGACTAACGGAAGCTGGCTCCCTTTTAGGCTTTCTGTATTTTGGAGAGGAGGAGGAAGAGGAAACTTCCATTTTGATAGTGAGTAATTTGTCCTGACATTTTAAACCTAAAACCCAGTTATGTTACATTAAAGCTTTGCCCAGCAGTGTCAAGCCTGTCTTTATTTTAAAGTCTCCTTGAACAATTAACTTACAACGACCTGGATTTTTAAACATTGCCAACAAATCATCAGGCAGAACCACTGGTATGTCTCTTGGATGTTCTATATGACGTTAGCCTGCACAGGAGCTGAGCCAGTAAGTCTCCCTCTCTCATCCTGCAAGGACGATGCAAAAGTTGCCTTACTACAAAAAGAAGGGGTTTCTTTTCCAGATGAAAAAGCTCACACATGAGAAATGCTGCCACACATATCAGTCTTTCTGCTGCAAAAGGATCCAACTTACTGAAATGCCACAAGTCTCCCTGTCAAAAATACAAAGCTTATTTGCCAGTGATACCCTCCTACTCTGCTGCAGCCCACAAGATGCTTAAAATAACTAACCAAAGGTAAGCTTCAAAGCCTTCTGCCTTGAGCTTCAGTTTCAAACAAAGCAACTGAAATTTAAACAGAGGAAGTAACTGTTGTTCTGTTCATGATTTCACCCTTCAACCAGAAATAAATATAAATCCCTTATTCCTTAACTATTTCATGGAACTTTGAATCAGGTGAGTGTTCAAAGTGCAAAGCGTTGTTAAAAGTTACAACAGTGGAGTAACTTTCAGCATGAAAACACCTAGTGCTTGGGGTGGCCTTGCCACCTCTGGTCACCTTGCAAGTATGAGGAAGGTGCCAAAACATTTTCTAATGCATCTCTGTATTTTCTCTGTAATATTACTACACAAGTACTTAACACTGGAGGCTGTAAATCCTGCACAAATTTCTAGCATTAGCTGATGCCTTCAGTTACAGTCAGCCTGGCAGGCTTTACCTTCCAGTAATCAGAATGAGCCATGAGAGAGACAAAGAAGCATCTGCCCGACTGCCCATAACACCTAACTGCATCACACTGGTGGGTTTATGCATTACAGTTCCCTATGTCCTGTCTTTTGCCTGCCCTTTCTGGCCTTCATCCCTGATTTTTGACCCAGTCAACAAGTCAAGCAGGCTCCTGCTTGCCTTTCCTTGGAAAGTTTTTTTGTCCCCTCGCAAGTCATGGTCTGTGTTCTGTGTTTGCTGGGTGACCCCTTTCTGCCTCAGCCAAATAAACAAACATCATTCCCCTTCATTCCCATCCCATTCTTCTACCACAAACATCATTCCCCTTCATTCCTGTCCCATTCTTCTACCACATTTCTGTCCCTTAATTCCAAGTCAATGATTTTTCAGCTTGACCCTCTCTTCCTCCAATCCTTCTGAGGTTGTTAAGGGCTGAAAAGCCCCTTATACCTCATTTCCTTATTGAAATTATATGAAAATTTCCTTGTACTTCAGCCATATACAGGCACTGCTGACAGTGCTGGGAAGCACCCTGGGGTAGCAGATGTTAAAACGGAGATTATTAAATATTCTGGTTATGAAGCAGCATGAGTGAATTTGAAGAGATGAGCTTCCAGCTCTTCTGTAAGTGACTTGAGAAGAGTTAACTGCAGTTTGGGTAGCACAGGGGAACATTTTCAAAGATAGAAACTCTGAAATGTCAAAGAACAGAGTTATCAAAACAGATCATTGTTAACAAATGGCTGTTTATTGCTAACACAAAGCAAGTGTACAATTTGAAGCTGGATTCCTTCTGTAAGTGTTTACTGGAGGAAGAGACAAAAATAGACATTTGTATCCTATCAGTTGTTCATAACACTCACAACTGCTTCCATATGGCCTACTACTCTACTGTTTTACTTCCAATTACTTTCAATTCCAATTGCTTTCAATATGAATTCCAACTTTGGTCTTTAACAATGATCCATTGAGTGAAACACTCTCTCAATATTACTGTAGGTACATGCTATTCCATTGTTTAGAGGAAAATTAATTTGAGATAGTGACCAGAATAAATTCCATGCAACTGAAACTCTCAAAAAATCATTCCTGTCTGGACAAGATTTGCCATATCACAGTTGATTTTTAAATCTACTGGTGATTGTATTGCTTAGTTTGGGTTTGTCACCTCAGTTTTCCTGTCTAAATTCATGCCAGTATCTGTCCATCTTTGCAGATGACTTGGCACCTCTTTTGTGGTAGGAATTAAATCAGTAATGCATAATGCACAGTAGCAAAACCACACTGCAGAACATGATCTGATGAAAGCACCACTGAGAGGAGGAATTGAAATTACTCAGACAGTTCAGAATACTGTTTTCAAAAAATATTCACCAGGACGTTTCATCCATAACTAGTTTCTGTTACCATGGTTTTTCTTCCTGCACATGTTCAAGCAGATAAAAAAATGGGCATCAAGTGCACATGCCAGCTGAAAGCCTCATTCCCTTGCTTCTGTGCAATACAAAAATAGTATTTCTAAGAGCTAGGCTGTCTGCTCTCCTCTGCCAAATAGTGGGAGAGTCAAAGGTAGGAAAGAAACCTTTGCTGCTCTGTTTGGCATTCACTGTCAGTCATACAGATATGACATTACAAAGCCACATATGCCAGCATCCATTAAGTGCCTTTACTGTAAATAACACTTCTTTTTCATTGGCAGGCAATCTCGCCCCACTGGAAGTGCCACAAATGCAATAGAGTGTAATTGAAATAACATTTGCCATGCCATCTGAGAAAAGGCTTCAGCTTGGAACTTATTAACAACCTAAGGATGAAACAAAACACTTAAACTACAATTTGAGGGGTAGGTAAACATCTAGCAGACTTTGATGGCAAGGCAGGGGAGAAGGAGCTTATCACCATTTGGCCTTCTGTGTGAGAAAGAAAAAGAGAACTTAAACAACACTGCCTGGTTACAATGAAATGCAAGGCAACATAAGGAAAAGAGCAGCTATCCAGGGGCACAGCGTGAGTTCTCAAATCTTTAAAACACACAGACCCAGAAGTTACAAGTCACGGTGCTGCATAGGTGGAGCAGAAGGCTGTTTTCCCTCCATGCCGGGTACTGAGGGCTTGCTGGCACTTTGGAGCAAGGGCAGGCTTGGTCAGTGCCAGGGCCAGGTATGCCATGCTAACTGGGAGAACTACAACAGGGGAGGCATTGCAGCAGTGAGGGCTTCTGCACGAGCTAGAGACGGGAGCAGGAGCCTCTGGGGATCTTGGTAGGCAGGTTGGTTGTTAAAATCCATATCCTCAGAATTAGCTGGAGCAAGCTGGCAAAAAGGAGCTAGCATCACACCTTTATTTTATGCATGGACATGTCCCCTGTTCATTCTGCATAGGCTCTAGCATCATAAAAATTTGGAACTTGTTCCTTCCCCTGACTTCCAAAAGGAAGGGCAGGAACCACCTGCCTCTCCTTTACAGGCCCCAGGGAAGTGAGGAAATCTGCTACTACTCAGTACAGCCCCTGGCATCAGCGAGACCCCACCAACACACCAGAGGCTTCACCAGAATGATTGCACCAGTCTGGACTGTGAAACAATACCTAGTCCATAAAGTGTGCAACTTTCCCAGAAAATGGCCCAGTATAGCTGTCATACTGGCAGGAAGCAGTTCTGCTGACCTACCTGATTTCATTTCTGGATTAAGCTGTACAGGCAAAAACCCACTTCTGGTAAGAAGTAAATTTAGGAGGGTTGTACTCTGCTAGTGCAGCCACATCTGTGAAACCTTCTGTAGTAGAGGCAAAGGGTGAGTTTGTCAACACTTGCAAAACAAAGAGTGGTCGAGACCTGTTTTTAAATTCCAAGTAAAATAAGCCCATTCAGCCCACTGGTCACAGAACTGTGAACTGCCAAAGTTGTAAATCTCCTAAAACAGAGACAGTAGCAGGCATGGTTACTGGGAGGCAGGATTTAGTCTTTGGATTATAACAACAGCTGAGAACTCCAGCTAAGATCAGTCTGTCATGACAGTGATGTGGGAACAAATATATTGAGGGTGATGCTAAGACAACCAGACAAAAGCTTTCTGAGGTGAAGTGCTTTCTGTGTCTCAGTACAGGTGTTTCATGCAACCACAAACTAAATATACTCAAAATTTGTGACTCATATAGCAATTCCAGAACTTGCTTCAGGTTCAATAGTCAGCATTTGCAATGAGCTCAGGCATTAGGACCTCTTCTCAGCTGTTCTTTGAAAATCATGAGCGCCAGTGAGAGCTAAACCCCTTTACACAGCATTTGACATCAAATGTGTGTGTTCTTATGCAGTTTTCTACATTATTAATTTTCTACCTGATGGCAGTATGCTCCTATTATTTTTGCCTCCCACTCATGTTCTGTGATGAAAAGCCTGCAGTAAAAATTCAGACTAATTCCTTTTCTTTTACTCTCTCCTGCTGCTGTTCTATCTGTCAGAGCTGCTGCAGGAAAGAAAAACTGTAGCAGAACAGACTAATGAAAACGTTGCTCTACCTTTTGCAATATGGATAGTGACAGAATTTCATAGCTCCCCATCTCAGACAGTAAAGAAAACAGCTCTTATTTTTCATATTCCAACTATTATTTTCCCATTGTCAGAGGGTAGCAGAAAATCAGAACCACCCACCACCTTCTGCACAAAAGCCACCCCCCAGAGCTGCTCACAGAACACAGCCATCTTCCAGTGGCTTCAGCGATCCAGCTTTCCTGACTTCTTTTTTTGTTTTGGTTTTTTGGTTGGGTTTTTTTTTGTTTGTTTGTTTGGTTTGAGTTTTGGTTTTGGGGTTATTTGTTTGTTTTGGTTTGATTTTGTTTTGGGTTTTTGGTTATTCGTTTGTTTTCTTGTTTTCTATATCACTATTAGTTTCCAATCCGTGGCTAGAGACAAAGCAAAATACCAACTTCTACCAGAAGGGAAAGAGGCAGTCACACTTGTGCAAATTCTCCTCCACCACCTGATCTGGAAGCCCAGTGCAGAAGCAGCTGGGGCTAGAATCAGCCACAACACGAGCAAACAAATTTGCAATCCCTTTTTTTTTTGCCTTGTTCAGCCACAATAATGTTACTTAGTCACATATCTTAGAACCTAGAGTGTCCTGAGATGCGTTATGTATGATTAGCAATGTTGTATGAATAGTAACAGATGGATTGCTAACAATTCGGGTAAGCACCTAAAAAGTCAATCACCTAAAAAGTCAATCAAAAGCTGCAAGCATATTATTGAGATTTAGGGGACTATTTTGCCCTCTCTTTTTTTCTTTACATATATGTTTTAGTAAAATATTACTCTAATGCCCTCTAGTGTCAACAAATAAGAGAGAGTCTTGCTGCTGCTTCATCTCAGCACTCCTCTCGGCAGGGAAGTTTACAGCCTTACATGCTGCTGAATAGCATGCAAGGAGTTCAGATTATTAAATATTAGACATGCACTACTTATTCCCATCTCTTTCACTGCATGGGGAGAACAACCAAGTCCCACCAAAGCTAACTGGGGCATGCAGGGTGACACTTAGTTCTTGGAGGAAACACATACATAACACTGAAGTTAATCACATATGACCTTGGAGAAGTTACTGACTCGGCCTGGAAAAACCCCAAACTTTCTCTTGCTCCTCATTCCCATTGCCTTGAAGGCAAAGATGCCCTCAGAAGAGACGTGTAGTGACCACAACAGAAACACTTTGCAATGTGTTTATCTAAGCATAGATATAATACCGGATGTGCAGGAGCCCAGAAAGGATAACCTGACTTATCCAAGGTCACAGCACACGGCCACTAATAGATCCAGACCTCCTGGCTCCCAGACCTGTGCTTAAACCACAACAATGTGCTCCTTCCTCTCAGCAAATGTGCTGAGAAGTTGCACAACCTGAACCTACTGGTTACATTTCTTTCTGAAGTTCCTAACAGCAATCCATAACCAGATACTTCAAACTCAGCATTATGATGGAGATCTACTGGTGGTGACACACACACTCTTTGTGTCTAGTGTTGTATCAGCTAATTTTTAGACAAAAATCTGGTCCATGATTAAGAGCTGAGGTGCAATGTATCTGCAGAGATTGTACATACAGTGAATTCCAGTGCTCTCCATGAGACTTAAAGTAGGTTGGTTTAGGGTCATTTTGTTGCCACAAACAGTTTAGCTATTACTATTTATTGTAACTTCTGAGCTGACAGAATCCTATTCACTTGACTAGTTTTGGTTTTAATCTTATACGGCAACTGCCAAAGTATCCTGATTGTTCTTATGGGGTCCTCCCTTTAACCCAGTTTGCTGAAGGAACGGTTCTCCCTCCTGTTACTGATTTTAAATTCACTGGAATTTTACAGACACTCAAGAACTGAGCTGCAGCAGCATTTCCTAGATGTTGAGACTATTTTGAGCCTTGAAATCTATTATTTAAAATGTCTCTTGCACCAAGTTACTTCTTCTGATTTCACAGACTTGTGTGAAAGGAATAAATCAAATTCCTTTTTTCTTCTCTTCTCTTCTCTTCTCTTCTCTTCTCTTCTCTTCTCTTCTCTTCTCTTCTCTTCTCTTCTCTTCTCTTTTCTCTTCTCTTCTCTTCTCTTGGAGCTGGAGCAGACCACATATGACTTGGGTTCTGCTCTGTGAACTGCTGAAAGTGACTTGCTGTTTAGTTAGTAATAGGAAATGACCAAATCCCCAGCCTACAGATGGTAGGTCTAACCAAGCCATCACTAGATTTGGCTTCCAAAGTGATAGCAGGGACAGTTTTGGGGATAATTCAACAGAAACAAGTCACTGAATGAAATCCTGTTTTACAGTAGAAAACATAAAAAATACATTTTACTTCTCAGCATATGAGTGTGCCACAGTAGAGCAGGGATGCTCTGCAGCTGCAGTGAAGAAGAGATGGAAGGCTGTTGAAATTGCCTCTGTGTGGCAGGCACTGGGCTGAGGTGTAGAACGCAAATGCCCTTTAGATGGAAAATGTGTTTCACTCCTTTTCATTATTTTCTACATCACTTAGGCTGTCTTCTTTTCTCTCACTTCAGGGGCTGTAACCTGTGATCCAGCAATCACCCACCCTCCCCTTCCCCGGCAGGTGCAGGCTGCTTCCCGAGGGCTGCTCACAGTGCAGTGTGAACCTCTGCTCCTGCAAACCCTTCACGCCCCAGAGCGCATCGTTCAGGGCACAGCATCCTTGTGGGACAAAAGTCAGCACTGTACCACGTGGAACTGAGAAGGACATGCAGAGGAAAACCTTAGTGTTGTTGTCTTAGTTAGTATTTTATCTCCCCATTGGGAAATGTTGTAAGATCAAGTGATTGCAACCGTAATGCTGATCTTCCTGAAAAGAATTTAGAGTGCCCAAGTTCAAGGAGCAAATTACAAGGGTGAGTTTACTACAGACAAGGTACCTTGAGGGTCAGATATTTAAAAGTCAAAAGCCTGAAGGTACTGGTATGTACTGATGAAGAATTTCAGAAGCTGATAATATGCCCAATTTCCATTGAAATTAATGGAAATCGAAGAAGCTTAGGTCCCTGAAACTCCATCTAGAACAATAGGTTCTCTCTCTGCAGCTTCAGGTGCTTCACCAACTTTAAATGCCAGGCCAAAAATCCATCTTTGAGCTGTTAGTACTATGTGTAAGATGGATCAGGCATACAAAAGCTTTTAAAAATATTTGTACAAAAATCATTCAAAAATTACAAAAAAACACACACTGTCAAATGTTCCATGACTAGGTCTAGAACCAAAGATTCTTTTAAAGTTACAATAACTGAAGGGCAAGGTTTTCAAGGGTACATAAGGAATAACAGAGGCTTATTGAAGGATTATTAGGATTGGGTTTACAGCTATTAAAAAGGAAAAGATCAACACAATTTGATTAATTTCATATAAACACACACACACTACACAAGCAGAAGGTCCTGCCATAGGGCTATTTGTTCTAGCAGTGTTTGCCAGCAATATTATTATTTCAAGTGTTTTGTAGACAAACAGGCCCTTCCTTCTATACACTTGATATACCCAGCAAATGTGTTCAAGAATCAGCTTTATTAGACACTGGTATAGTCTAAATACTGACTTTTGTAATCCCCTTTAACAGCGGCTGCTTTCTGCACTTGAATTGACATTTAGCTCAGAACAGAGTAAGTACACCAATGACACCCTGTTTAGAAATTACTTGGGTTATTTAAATCCTAGGATGTGTTACAACAGGTACAACAACTGAAATGAAATGTAAAAGAGGAAACATTAAGTTTACTGGCAATATTTAGCTATGGGAAACATCCATAATTCATAAACATGCCCATAGCTTCTTTCCCAATAAACATTTCAAATCAATAGTTTTAAGCTTCGTATGTATCGTCTTTACTGACTATAGATCTGATGCACATTTCCACAGACCTAATATGCTTATTGCAAAATCATAATTTACTTATGAAAAATGTTACAAACACAGAAATTTTAAAAGAAACATAGAATTACTGAAGAAAAAGAAATGCTGATTTCACCTTGTAAATAGATAAATAGTTTATTACTTTTTACATGAAAGCAACATGAAATTGCAGTATGGACAGCATTCTTCAGGAAAGCAGGAATAGTAAGAACAACGTAAATTCTTTAGAGTGTTTTTTAAAATACTGTGGTCCATATATCCATGCACTTTTCAGCCTCGACACCGCTTACCAACGCAGATGCCCCTGCCAGTGTGGGGAAGAGGCAAGCGGGAAAAGGGATGCACTGGGCTGGGAGGGGATGTGTCTGCCCCCTCCTTTCTGAGCTGTGAGGCTTTTGGACAGACACTCGACAGCAGCACGTTTCCGGCCCATATCAGCCCCCCTGACATACGCAACTCAGTCAAGTACTTTCTCCTTTCAAACTGAAGGCATTAAGGAAGAGACAGAAACAAGCTCCCAGTGCTGAACCAATCAACTCTTGCCCTCTTCCCAGGCAACTACCAAAGTAGTTCAGACAGCTTACAGTGCTGAGCAGCCGGCTGGCCACGGCCAAGGAGGGTGCCTGTCCTTCACACCGGACTTTGCTGGTGTAGCACTGGTCACAACACTGCCTTTCATCTTCTGTTTTGTTCATGGACTTCTACATAATGACAGCCTTTTTTAAAATTAAGAACTACTGTAGCAAACTTGTATATCAAAACCTGTTCAAAGTAACAGGAACACATCAGTAAAATTCTGATTGTGGGTATTCTTCTACTATTTATTTTAAAACTCAAGTTTGCTCTTTGGACTCAATCTTTTTCACATCACTTCAGATTGAAGTCAATAATGTTAGCCCATGTCAAACTGAAACCTATTTAAAATAATTGTCTTAGGAAGCCATGTTGTCCACCCCCTTTGGAAAAATGGATTTGCCTCATACCGCCATGATGTGAAATTCTACTAAGAGTCACGTTTTTATTTTAAAAGTTTATCCACAATTTTCCTTGTTACTTGTTGAGGATGGACTCTCATATCTCTTATTGGAAAATATTGCTGAAAGATTACTTTTAAATTACAAGCTTATAACACAAACAAGAATCTTTTCTGTCAGTCAGAAACTCTGATTGCTGACAGTGTTGCATTTGGACCATTACAAAAAACCTCCACATCTTTAAGGTGAAGGTCACATGCATAGGTATTGCTCCTGAACTAGCCCATAGTTCAATTGTTATAAATAATACTTAAAAAAAAAAGATATCCATTAAAGGTACCTTTAAAGTGAGGCATACATATTTTCTAAGAATAAATTATCCTGGTTTATCTAGTTTCCAGCTAAAGCAAGTCTTCACAAATAACCATTTTTGAACTATGCTGAAAAAGGCATTAGATAAAATGCCCTTGGTAGTGTTTCTAGGTGGAATTATGAACAGATTAAGTCATACTTGCTCTTCTACACATGCCAGTGGTATGACTGTTGCAGAAGCAGATCTTTATTTGCTTATTTCATTTTTGCACCTGGTCAGAGATTACCTATTGAGTTACTAAAACAAAAGTTACCTTTTCAATGTCACCACTGAGCTGAGAGATAAATACCTACTTAAATGCTTGAATTCAAGCAGACGCTTTCTCCCTCTGGAACACTTTAGAGATTTCTATTCATTTGACATGGAAGGCAGGTACATATTTTAGGAGGCTTTCTCCACAAGACATCTAAAGTTCGGATCCAAGCTAGACAGTCAGATGCAGAGTTGCAGTACTGATGCAAGCTGGGTCTTACCCCATATGATAAACATTTTATGAAAGTCAGATGGCCTTAAGTGAAATGTCTCTCCCAGTGGTCTTTCTGCCTTCAAATGGCCATTAAAATTCTGAACTATTTTTAGCATTTCAATATGATTTATTAAATATTAAAAATTTAAGTAGGTAAGGAAAATTACTGTGTATTGCTGTCGACCTGAAAAACAGCCTGGTATGAAAAGTTTTGGAGTCTGTAACTCAAACTGTATTTGGGTCAGCACAAGCCAAGTAATGAGGCAGCTTCATCTTGGAACTACAGACAGTGAAAGGAGGTCAAGAAGCATGAATGCCCAAATGAATGAAGGAGCATACACTCTGAAGCTCAGAGAAAGAGAAAGAAACAATTCCAAACCAAGAATTTTGAACTCAAATTGGAAAGTAATTAAATGATACAAATTTGGATGAAATAATCTCACGACTCAAGAAAATAACAGTAGTAAAAAAGACATTAAATTTAAGAGCAAAATCAAAATCAAAGGAAACATTTCCCTATTAATAAAACAAGATGTTTATTCAAGATAGAATTATGTATATTCTGGAAGTACATACATTCAGTTCTATATACATTGCATAAAATGTTTTGGTTTTGTGACAAGAAATTATTTTTTCAGATGTTCTCAGCTGACCAGCTGCTACTAAGATGGTAGCACATGCCCAGACTGCTGTCCAGGCCCCTGCTGCACCCCAGCTAGTCCTTGTTCTGCAAAGGCTCCTCACAGCATTCTTCTAACACACCTCACAAATCACAGGAGGCTGCACTTCCCACGTGTTCCCTTTTCTCGTACATGTTATGCTAAACACTTACTCTGAATTTATGCTTATGGGGTCACACAAAGAAGGTCTACACATCTTTAAAAGAACTACTAAATAGTAGGATTGGTTTCTGTGTCTTATATTGTTAAAAAGCCCTTAAGATTTTGAATAAAGTGAAGCAACGGAATGCTGAAATGTCGTCCAAAGCAACAGAAAGAATTATCTGAAAGTCTCATTAATTGATTAGAGCCAATCAAAGGTGTACAATGCTTTGTGGACAGCTTTGTCAAACAGAAGCTGCTGTGCTATGAATACATCTGGCACGTGGCGGTGATTTTAATAATGATAAATTGTGGGGGATATAAAAATAGGACTACTCACTTTGTATGAAGCATTGCTCACCAGAAATTAATGCACATTCTGGAAAATAAATTAATTCCTGATGTCTTTTCTGAAATACATATTATTAGACTTACTAATTTTGACAGTGACTTTTTCAAGGTACAGTATTAAAACACAAAAAGTATTTGCTAATTATCTCTCATAAAACCAGATGAAACATTTAAATACAGCATAAATTGTGTCACTGAAATAATCTCCGATTGTTGGTGAAATTTTAAAACTTAAACTACAAGGGAAGGGCTTTCTATAAAGCAATTAGTTTTGTGGAAGTAAGTAATCACAATTCAAATTTGAAAGAGTTACTCTACATTTGTATGCAATTTTATTTTTAAATCAGTCATGTGTAGTTTGAATGAAACCCTCCACCCCAGCTGCACTTTTCAAGGACAACACTGGATCCAGAAGCTTCCACAGCTCCCTAACAATTCATGCACATCTGGAAGCCCTTCACGTGCCTGGAGAGTGCAGAAAAGGGCACAGATGTTGTTTTGTATTTTGAGATGCTCCAGAGGCCCCCCATTTCTGTATCTCCTTTTGGCTTTTTGTCTGCCAACATCACAAACTCATCACAAAGGGTGCAACAGAACATAAAACCTGCAAACACACGAACACACGCAGCTGTGGGTAGAACAGTGTAGGTGCTCAAGATGCCAGCTCTCAGGTGGGAAATGTTAGGCTACCATAGTGTTTGCCTCCTGATTTTGTATTGTGAATACATCCATGTGGCTTGTCCCTCAGAGATTGTGATCCCTGGAGAATAAGCTCCTTAAAAGTGAGAGACAACTCCACTGGAGTCAGATGTAAAAGAACAATGGGAATGGTTCGACTTAAGACAAGCCTTCTAAATCTGATGTGATGTGGGGAAGGGACTATTACATATTTGCAAGAATCAGTATTAACAAAAATATTTAAATAGTGCAAATTAAGTGATATGGAAAGAGTAATGACCTACAAGAACAAGAGCAGTACAGCACTAAAAAGGTTAATGTTTTACCTAATTAACAGAATAGCTTCTAAGGAGGACTGTGAAAGAAAAGAAAGCAAGACACTAAAAGAGAGAGTTCTAAGGTAGGGAAATTCAAATATATCTTGTAAACCTCTTTAACAGGCTTCTTAAGACTTTCTAATTCAAATTCTTTTATTCTGCCACACCTCCTTCTCAACTCAGTACTTTGAAGATTAAAGCAAATATACTGGAACAAGTGCCAACAGGATCCTGCTCTTTAAAATGATCAACCAAAAGCAAACATTGCACACTAGCTCCTGAAGCTGTAGAGTTTTGGGCCACTCTCTACTTTTTTCCTTTCTCACTTTTCTTCACTATTTTACCTTCTCAGTTGCCTGTTATGGGGCAATATCTCTAATCAAATCTTCATCTCCACATCAATATCAGAAAAGATACTGCTCTCTGTACTTTGGAAAATCTGAATGGGCTCACATGACTATCAGATTTTAAGAACTACTCCTCTTCCCTGCCTACCAAGATGGAACATTCAGATCCATGTACATGCTCTTCTTTCTTTACAATTCCATTGAGTCTAGACACCTAGTATACAAATACATCAACCTGTGAGCTTATGCCTGTGGGAGTGGTGGAAAAACATTTATACTTGAAAATAAAGTAGGATGCCAATGTCTTGGGAACAAAAGAGAGTTTGATGATTACAATATAATCTTAAAACACAGGCAGATTGGAATGTTCTAAATTTGCAAAATTTAACTCCTTAATAATGAAAGGTTCTTGCATGTTAAACTACTACATTTGGATCACCAATACCAAGAAAATGAAAAAGTTTATAACTGTATCCACAGGGATTTCTTTCAACTAGAAAAAAGAAGACATTGCCAGCATCAGCATATAGCTGTCAGACCTTTACAAAGAGACCTTTACCATAGTTATTAAACAAAAATAGATGTCTCTAACAGAATTTTGCCTTGCTCTGGTTCACCCTTGCTCATACACCATATCCATTTGGGATCCTATGATAAGATGTTGCTGTTTGTAGGTTTTGCTAGACAGACACAATGGATACCTGTAGGACATGTGCATTTTAGCTGCCACTTTACTAATAAGGCAAGCATTCTCTCTTTGCAAACAGAACTTGTTTAAAATAATGGGTTTGATTTTGCTTATCAGATATGAACAATATGAGTTTGCTACTGAAGCTTCCTTCATAACTGTATTACCATTTGTATCATGTGTTCTTCTAGTTGTTGAGAAAGTTGTTGAACAGACAGTGAAAAACTTTGACACTGTCAAAGCAGCAAAGTCAAAGGCTACTTCTTGCCAAAAAAGTGTTAGTAAGGCAGAAAACTAAGCTTCTAAGTCCTTAGAGAGGAAAGGAAGAGGTCTGCAATATCCTAATGAATGCATGGCACTGAATGGAACCATTATTCTCTTTGTTTGAAAGAAACCTACCCTCACTTTCCTAAGAGATGAGTTAACTATCTGAAAGAAATAGGAAGATTATCAGAACCTGAAGACTCTCTGACTGGTTCAAAACCAAATTAGCCGCAACATCATTATAGCTCTTCAGATGAAGCAGTTTTTATGCTTTTCAACTTTATGGATTATATAAATTTGCTGTAAGGACTATCCAGATGAATTACTTTCTGTGATTTGAAGTCTCCCCAGATTGATTGTGGATTCAACATGTACAGATGCAGCAGACATCTCAGCAAAAATGGGCTAATGGTTATTGCTCTAGGAGTCGGGTCTGAATATTCCCCTGTTTTGCAAGATAGTTACAGCTTATGTTGTGAGACTCAATTTACCTTGGTCTGCTCTCCCAGGGATGAAAGCACAGCTCTGGCTCACTCACTGTGCTCTGTTCCCCTCTTAAAGACCACCAAGCGCTTGCTGAGTTCCTTTGGGAGCCGACCCCATTTAACGCTGCAGGTGCTGTGCTTTGCTGTGCCCCAGCGCCGAGGAGCTGCACTGCCAGGCAGCCTGAGAGTCGGGCACTGAGCCACACGGATTACAAGGCAGAGCCCTTGCTCTCTGCTGCCACTCCTCAATACGCGGTCGCATTTCCCGCACTCCTGGAGGTAACAAGGTTCTTGGCTGGAATTCTGTTACTCTTTCCCTCAATTTTAGAGCAAAAAAGTCCGTAAGGAGTTAAGATGACTGAATACTGTGCAGGGCCAGGAGTTGGGCTTGATTCTTGTGGGTCCCTTCCAACTAAGCGTATTCTGTGGTTCTATGATTCTATAGTACAGCTCTAAGATGCCAGCTACAGCCAACAGTTTGAAGCATTTTGTTTCAATACTAGGAAAGGGCGATATAGTGGCTGCAAATGGTATTGCCTTGGAGCTGGCCTCATCACTTGAAAGTGGTGCTGTTAAAAAAACTTGTAGACCTTATTAATCCAAAACTTTCAAAGTCTCTGGCAGCAATTTACCTGAGAAAGGGTAAGCTCAGGCCCTCAGAATTAACCTTCTCCTCTATCTCCTGTGTCCCAATGCATGCACGGTGTCCAGATGATGCTGATATGGCAAAAAGTTTAGAGTGTCTAGACTCTCTCCTTTGTAAATTCCTATTTGCTTTCTCTTTGGTTTGCAAGGGCTGAAAGTTACACAAACCCTTATGGAAGCCAAAAGTGCCAGTGAAGATAATCAAAAGAGCTTCTGCTACTGTGAATCAGTTTTTCAGGCTTGCAAGTTCTGCCAATGCCTGCACATGGCAAATTGCTCACAAAATGGCCCTGTGTTAGCTTCCTGGAAGATAATCTCCTCTGAGACTTTTTAGAAATATCTTGATTGCTCCATCTCTTTTCTTACGGTAAAGTAAGATTGTAAATGCCCAGAGACTTTCACTAATAAGATGCTCAGTAAATGATGGGAATACATTAACAGGTTGTGATCCTTTGTGTCATTCCAGTGAATACAAATTCTTTCAATAGGAAAACCAACCCACAGTACTTTCTCTATTGAGAAATACAAAGTATTAAGACCTTCTATCTCACATTAGAAGAGAGAAACACCATCACTCTGTACCACTCACCGCAGGCACACTGCTAATGAGAAATCACAAATGTAGTGCTATTACTGAGAAATGATTGGGGTTTTTTGATCGTAACTGAAATAAAATCTCTTCAGGAAATTTTGCAATAATTTAACTATTTAAATTAGGAGTCTCATTCATTTTCATTTTAGGTACCATTTAAAGGCTTTTCACTTCGAACATAGAATATGAATGTGCCATGAGTTTAGGAAGCTGCTTTGCAAAACCTTACACATACTACTATTTGTACAATTAAAACATTGATATTGCTGTCAGGCAGAGGAGCCTGTAGGCAAATGGGTGTCTGTGGCTGTGTTATACACGTGAAAAACAGAAACAAGAACCCTAATGAAACTGTTCAGTATGTATAGTGGCTATGAGCATCCCTGCCTGTACGTGTGTTTGGGCACACTGTGAGCAGGAGCTTGGAGAAGGAGTAAAGGAGAGAGGGAATATACAGTGATATCTCTGGTTGTATCCTTCTGCCTTCCAGCAGTTTGCAGTCCAAGAGCTTTGTGAAAGAGAAACTATCTTCCTCTCTTTGTTTAGCAGTTCCTTTCCAGCTGTAAATTCATTAAATATAGAGTCATGGAATATCTCAAGTTGGAAGTGACCCATAAGGATCATCAATTCCAACTCCCTGCTCCTTGCAGGACTACTTAAAGCTAAAAAAAATATGAATAACAGCATCATCAGATAATAGAGATTCTTGAAATGATGTAAGTATGCAATAAAAGATAGGTGTTTTGACTTCTATAGTCACTACAATAAATGCTTTCTAAGGGAAAAGTTTAGTGAACCATGATCATGTTACCTTGAATGTGAACTTTTCAGTCTTTCTGGACAAAGCTTCCCATTATTTTAAGAAATCTCTAAATTTCCCAGTTTTTTCCCTGATTTCCCTTTGGTTTGGTTTTTTTTTTTTAAGCTGCAGTGTGCCCAAATGAGAAGTAAATCTTGCTTCATCTTTATAGGATACAGAAACCTTGGGCAGAGAGGCCAGAGCAGAAACGCCCAAAAGAAAGAGAGCAGGAAGCAGTCTCCTTGAAGCACAGGGATGGAGGTGCTAAACTTCAACTTAAATATTGTTGTCAAGATCCTGAAAAGCATCACCTGCTTTACTTAAGTACGGTATAGAAACACATGTTCTGGCCTAAGGGAGGACTTGGGGGAAGTTAGCACCCCCATGGGTCCAACTCAAAGTCCTTTGGTCAGGAGCACTCCACAGTGGCTGACATTTGAGCCAGCATCTGCCCCCCAGAAAGGAGCCCAGGTGCTGTATAGTGGCAGTGCAACAGATTACAGAGGGATATCTCATCAAGGTCATTTAGGGCATCTGCAGAAGTTCCTGACTAAAAGAGAAATTTTGTCTCATCAAAAAGCAACTGGCTTATTTATTGCAACATGGAGCTTTTTCTAACCTATACTTCAGTTTTCATCTTTTGAAGCAATGTACCATGAGCAGGTAACTACTATAGATCAATTGAAATTATTATTTATAGGCTAGAGTTCTACTTCTTCTAAATCAAATCTCAAACCTTCCTGCTTTCACATGTCTTTTTAATTTGCTATGAACAAAGCAGAGGAAATCTATAATTGAGGAATGAGATTTGGGCTTACATTTGATCATTTTCCTTTCACATTGTAGACTAACACAAAGAAACCTTTATATCACTGAGCATTTCAGATAAGAGCTGACAGTATCTACTGTGTAAGTCAACAGAGGCATCAGTAGACTTTATTCTGTCTACAAAAAAAAAAAAAATCAGGCTGATCCTTCTCCCTCAGCTATATAACACAAGCTTTCAAGAAGTAACTGTAAATATTTATTTTTAAAAGCCTTTGTTCCTGTGAAATGTATCCAGGCCATTTAAACTACTGTTCTTTACTTGTTAAAAAAAAAAGCTGAGATCCACTGAATTATCATCAGCAAACTTCTCATTTTCATTACCTGTTTCATTTACTGATAACTAGGAATGCTCCAGGCAAGAGTCCCTCCAGGGCAATCGCAGGTACCAGGCCCGGGTTCCACCTAAGTGTGAGGGCTGCTCACTACCGCTGCTCGCCCATCGTGCCCAGTCGCAGCACTGGGCCTTCTCGGTGTTCACCACCCGCTCCAAAAGGATGACACAAGGCATTACCTTGGACCTCTGTCAGACTGCTATAATATGCAGTTGTGCACGTGGTATTTAGTGCAGCTCAGATGATTGGCACTGATTCTTTAAGCCACAATAGTGTGCTTCTCTTGTTGTCCACCCCCTACCATACCTGCTAGCCCAAACCAGGGAAAAAAGAGAGTTCAGCCCTTCGTTCTGACAATCTTTTCTGTTGTTTTCCACTCTGGCACCCTCATTTTTTGAGAAGTTCTGATCGCTGACATTTTAGTTATAATTTTTTAAAATTCTGAAAATTAAGCCTACCATTATTAGTTTTTGAGTTTTATTATTTAATAACCAGGTGTCTCCTTGTAGAGCAGAGGCTGCAGATTGAAACGAATGCCACATGAAATTTGTACCTTCTTTAGGTAGCATCAAAGAGTAAACCTAGTATCTCCAAAACAGTCTTAAAACTGATCATTGCTGCAATTAGCATGTGCAACATATTAATTTAACTGGGTGGCTACTACAACAAACAGTAAAATTGGACAGTTATTAACAGCACAAAGTGTAAATAATTGGAATACTTCCCTAATTTGTTAGGTGAATAAGAAAAACAACTTGTGAATATGTATTTTTGTTCTATACTCAACATGATACTGTCAAAGACACTTTCAACTTTTGATACTGTAGAATCATAGAATGGTTTCAGTTGAAAGGGACCTTCAAGATCACCTAGTTTTACAATCCGCCCTGCCCAGAGACAAGATGATTCTTTTCACTAGGAATTTCCTAGTTAAGTGTTTTAATAAACACACATAAGTTCACCCAGGCTTCATTTTCACATATTTAGAAATAGTAAAATAAAATTTTTAAAAATTTTGAAAAACAGAAATACAGGTTTTTTATTTATTTTTAGTTCTGCTGCTGTCACATTTCAAAGTAGTTGGAGAAAAAAGGCTTGCAATTATTCAGTTATGAATCACTGCCAAACCTACATCCCCCTTATAAAGTAGAGCTAATCCAACCTTTCCCAGCATGTGTCACTGAGCTGACATCTGCAGGACAAATGATTTCCTAGGAACTGAGGCCCAGATCATAAAACTAAAAGGAACACAGAAGGTGCTTACAGACCAGTTTGGTACCACTACCACCTTCAACCTGCTGCTTCACTGTCACAGGGCCTTGAGCTGAGCACAAGGCATCCTCAGGACTGGTGCCACCAGAGAGCAAATGAGCTGCTCAGAGATCCAACATGAGCTAAACCCCCAAAACAGGACTTGTTCTGTGGTCTGTCTCCAGCCTTGCCAGTGACCCAGAATTTTATGGGATCCTATACAAGAAGCAGAACTCAACTGCAATATAGGATGTGTGTTTCTTTAAGGATCAGAAGACTCACCAGAGGTACAGAGTATCACATTCAAGCCCTTGCTCCTACATGGCTACCTACATTCAGAGCTCCCAAGCCTGTCTGAGTCCAAGAGAACACTCTCAGTTTCTCCACTTTACAGCTTCCCAGGACCCAAGATTATTTCTTGACACAAGTCTCTCCACTTCTTTCCAGATGTGAGACATTCTCAGCATGCTGGTAGATTTATAGATGGAGATGGAAAGACGTGGAGACACCTACAAGTTCTGACTTTGGGAATACCATAGCTGAGAAATGGTTTTGAGTGTCTTGGAGACATATGTTGGCTCTGACAGAGACTTGATTAAGCAGAGCACTAGGACTGAGTTGGGAGGTTTCAGCAGCTTCTTATATAAAGTCTATCCAGATTATGAAACATGGTTCAAACTAGAGATATTTTAAAGGAAGAGCAGTGAAGACCAGATGATTCCAAGCCCTCTGGATCAGTGGTCAGCCTTCAAACTTCCTTGGGGGGTACCATACATCATGTATATGCAAGCTTTTATTTGAAAATCATATAAAACTTGACTGATACAATTATCTGGCATGGACTCATTGACAAATTTTGGAACCACAAGCTAGAAACAAGACAGAAATTTTTAGTTTAGGTTAGTAGCTGGACCCTGACCTTTCCCAGTAGTAACTGGAAGGTGTTTTTCCCTGGCAGGCATTGGCACCACATGACAAGAGGCATTGCTTTTAGCCATTCTGATATCAGCATTGTGTGATACTGTGACTGGTAGGCAGTGCAGGAAGTTCTGGGACTAAAAAACTACAGAGAATTAAAGTACCCTCTAACTGTACGAAGGCAATCACTTGTAGCTAAAGAATCTTGTTAAAAAGATACAGAGAAACTCACAGCTCCACACTTCAGTGCTACAGCAGTTGTGTGAAAAAATTTTGAACATGTTTCCAGCAGTTACTATTTTATCACGTATTTTCTTCTGCTAAAGTTCCAGCTCTTGGATAATTGATTACATGAGCATTTTAAGATTTTTCAATAAAAAATGCTTATAGATCATAACACTGTGAAAAGAAGGTCTGAACCAACCATCTAAGTATCACTTTGTGTCCTTAGAATCCAGGCTCAAAAAACACAGTGACAACATTTATGTTTGGGACCATAAGAAGAAATAAGCATATTGTGTTTTGTGAGATAATGCCTTGACTGTGAAGGGCAGTTCACAGCTTTTGAGTGCCTGTGGCTGATGATGGGATTCCAAATTCTATTGATTGGAGCAGCATTTGTGAAAACATTGAAAAAAATTCCTGCACACCTCCTCAACCCAAATGCTGTCTGTGCGTGGTATATTTTATGACATCCAACAAGGAAAACAGTGACCAGATGTGTTTTTATAAGCATTTTCCTGCTTATGAAAATGAAAGAGCAATGAAAGAAGGAAAACACTTCAGAAAATCTTCTGTAAATTCAATAGAACATCTTGTTCCACTACAGTTCTAACCAATGAGACGTGAAATCACCAGACCGAAGTCGACAATAAAGTACTTTGACTTCAACTTACAGATTTTTTAAGTGGCTATCACAACTTGAAGATATTGAGATAAAGAGTCCTTGAGATAAACTTCTTGAGACTGGCAATAGCTAAAAGTCTGGCTTTTAACTTGAAACTGATGTATATTTTAATAGATGATAGAAATCTGATCACATACTGGATATCCCTGTGAGGCAGTATGCAAAGTAGAATGAAAATAATGCCACTGGCCCAATGATCATATACTTTATGCATTGGGCAAAGCAACCAAGAGAGGAACAGGAGATGGATGATAAAGATCAAGCCCATCTTAGCAAGCCAGTAAGTTAGCCAACACCCCAGATGCTCCTCAGTCTCTATGTTTTCACATTTTTGTAACCAGGGTGGGGAAGGGGTTAGTATTTGCACTGTGTTTGTTCAGTCTTTTCAGAGCAAAAATTGCAGAGCCTGTGATTAGCTAAGCCACATTGCTGTGGTTGATTTCTATTAATTTTACAGTAAATATGCTCTTACAAATTCCTGAAAATGTAGATGTGAAAGCAAGAATACTCTCTGAATGCCTATTAAGAGCACCACAAAAAAACATTAACTCAGAAAATGAATTAAGCATTGTAAAATTAATTCCTACAGTGCCACCTTGTGTTCAGATACATTTTCTAATCCTTTCATCCCCTCAACCATTTCTTTGTGCCAATGCAGCCTTCCAGCCCTGGAAACTGATTCACCCCAAGACTAGTTTAACATCTCCTTGGACACTGGAGAAGCTGCTTCTCTCACGTTTTATCATTAAACTCCTTCCTGGAGTTCCAGAGACCTCAGTTCAGAACCCAGATTCTTCTAGAGCTGGGATATTTCTTAAGCCACAGCAGTACCTGGCAGTTAGGACTTTTCATGATAAACTGGGAAACAGGAAAAATCCCTGGAAAATGAATGAACTTGCTGCATTTTGGAACTTTCAAGGAAAAGTTTTTGCAAAAAACATTCAAGCAAATTACATTAACCTGACTACAACAGGCCACAAAGATCTATGTAGAGGTATAGGTCCAGATTTAATCTCTCTCCACACAGAGGAGTTTTGTTAAATTTACCAGCGACTCACTTCTAACTGCAAAAAGCTC
Source organism: Coloeus monedula (assembly GCF_965178545.1). Taxonomy (NCBI): domain Eukaryota; kingdom Metazoa; phylum Chordata; class Aves; order Passeriformes; family Corvidae; genus Coloeus; species Coloeus monedula. The sequence goes on along the minus strand of NC_138782.1, from coordinate 47,555,603 downwards.
TGGTGAGAAAACACAAGCAGTCATTCTATATGCAGCATAACACTAAAGTAGGTCACTTCTATTCCGTAACAGAAAACTTGCAGAATTTCAGGGTAGCACAGTGAGGAAAGTGTAGGTAATAATTATCAAAAAACCCTGAAATGTCTCCTAAAACTAGTAGCACAAGTGAAGAAATTCCACTGAAGTTCAGCATATTATGGTCATTCTAGATGACCATAATATGCTGAACTAGATGCCATTCTCAACCCTCCAAAGCAGCAGATTCATTTATTTATTAATTTATGTTATTTTCATTCAGACATATTTTTAAAGAAGCTTAATGATCACAGCTGGAGGATTTCCTGGTTATATAAGGTTTCCAGATACAGCAGAGACACCAATGGTTCATATAAACCAGAATTTATGGGTAGGAGATACACCTACATCTACTGTGCAGCCTTGGGGAATTTAGGGTGCACATGGGAGTTTAGCTGGGCATGGGGCTCTGTTTCATCCCTTGTGGTATGAATATCAAACATGCAGTACCACTTGGTGCTAGCCTAGGATCGGAAAAGCTTAATTGGTTCAGTTAAGTGCACTGCTGCACTCCTCCTGTGGAGTGCCAGAAGGCAGTGCTCACTCCTGCACAGTTCTGTGAGGCTGCTCCACAGATTACAAGAGTAAACCCCTCCCGGGTGCAAAAGGCATACAGGCATTGTCTTGGGGAACAAGTCATGGAACATGACACAGAGATTTCTAAAACTCATATTTTACCCAACTCACAAGCACCTTCCCTGCCAGTGACCTTCTGAAACAGCAAACCCTGAAACACTAGCCATGGGTAGCAACCTTTGTGACACTGCTGATCTCATTTACTGAGGCGTGCTGTGGCTTAAGAGAGGATGGGGAAGGACGGGAAAGCGAGCAGGAAGCTCCCGGTAGCTTGAGGCAGGAGGAGTCATGGAGTGGCTGTCCCAGGAGATGGCAGCATGATGCAGGATCGTGAGCAGTACCACCACCAGACACACCTTGACTGTAACCAAGTGCATGAACAATGTTGCTGGACACTGCTAAGCACTGACCTTCGGTGTGTCAGCACTTCTGGGCCCACATACTGCCCTCACTTCAGTGACAAGTCTGTTGAGTGCCATTTCCAGCCAGAAGGACTTGAATTAGGTCACGAATTCCAAGATATGAAAGGCCACTTTCATCAAAGACTGACAGAAGGGCTGAGGTAGGATGGGAGATCTGGAAATCATCTAGTCTAACCCCTGCTCAAGCAGGGTCATCCAGAGCCAGTTTCCTAGGACCGTATCTGTATGTCTTGAATATCTCCAGGGACGGAGGCTCCACAACCTCTCTGGGCAACTTGTGCCAGTGTTCACCATAAAGCCCCAGTGTGGTTCTCCAGGACCTTCACCACCTCCGCCAGGGTGGAGGGAGCATTCCCAGATCAAGCAGCTGAGATAATATAGCACTTGGCAGTCCTAGCTCCCATCCACTCTAGAGGGCAACTTACTTTTCAAGTTTTAAGAGGACTTTAAATATTTGAAGTGTGAATGTGTGAGCCTTTCCTTCACCAAATGCCACAGCTTTAAAGAACTGTGAGATTCAATAAAACACAGTTCAAAAAGCAAGATGGGAAGGAGAGCAGATGTAAGACAAAAGACTCTAATGTTTCAGCTAATTTGAGCTTGTGTTTTGCAGACTCCCATTGCAAATGGTAGAATTCCATCAATATGTGCCTATCTGGATATGTTGAACTAAACATCCGTACACAGTGACTACTCCTTAGGCAGAGCAATCCAAATGCTCGCAAACTCTTCGCAAGATGATGCTTTATTTTCTCTCTCTAATTTCAGACTATGCCTGCAAAATAAGCTTTATTCCTGAAGTATGAAAAGTCTCTTGACATATGTACCCTCTCCACATTCTGTCATGCCAAAGATCTTGCTGTCCTGAGCTTCAGGATGTTGTGACTGGATCGTGGTCAAAAGAGGGAGCACAAGCCCCTCTGCTTTTATTCTCAGGGCTCTATCACCAGCAAAGATGCTCAGTTTATTTGCTTTTACTTTTTTTTTAACATGGCATTTTCAGTTCTAAATAATTTATGGAAGCTGTTTGGAAATTCAGAACACTCCTCATCACAAAATGCACGAAATCTGAAGATAAATGGAAGGTGATTTAGGGCCTGAGAAATAAGACTTCAAAATCAGGCAGGATTTATGGCTACTTCAGAAATACAACAAAAATCCCCAGACCTGAAGTTATGACTTTCAATCCTGGAGCACTGGAGACTTTATGTGTACCTATATGTATGTACATGTATTACATATATATGTATGCATGCACGCATACGTGTGTTTTACCACATTTAAAATTAAGAGTGAACAAAGAAGGAAAGAAGTCTCCCTCTTGCAGATGGGGACAATCCAACACCAAAGACACAGCAGGGATCTTGGCCAGACTGCACCAGTGACAGGACTGGCAGGATGACCTTGGGGCTTATGCTTACGGCTGGGTGCAGACCCCTGTGCATCTGAAGAGCTCAGCTCAGCTGAACATGGCTACAGCTTACAGACTGAACCATCTTCCATTTGCCGGGTTCTGACCCCAGGCAGAGAAGCTACATGGCTGTTTGAATTTCCCTGGGCTGCTATAATCTGGAAGGCTTGACTCCCACTCTGTTGTCACAGGCTCAAAACCGCATTGTCTCAGTGATGAGAAGGCGTTAAAATGCCATGTCTGGTAAGAAAGGAGACATGCAGGGTGGAGTACAGCAAGAAGAGCATCCTATGGGAATGCTCTTACTTACAGCATGTGGGGGTCTGTGAGGTGTACCTTTGGAAACTGCAGATTTTTAAGACAGAAAGGAAATATTTACCCACTAGCCAGTTTACACAGGAAAGGGAGGTATCGACGTATCTATGGGAATTGTGACACTACCAAAAAAAAGCACATGCTTTTGGCTGCAAAAAGCCCCAGTGCAGCAATAAACACACTGAGATCTTTGTGCAAAGAATCATATCAGTTACATTAAGCTCAGACTTTGAGGGAAATCTATAACACTGTCAATTCTCCCAATTTCATGCAGATTCTCAAGACACCTGCTATTCTGCTCCCACCGCAATTGCGGATGCGTCCCTATGAGAATCTGAAATACCTTCAAAAACATTCCTAGTGCTGTTGGTTAGGGAAACATGGTCAAAAATGTGATGCACGTGCACTCTGGGATTCAGTCACAAGATGACAAAATTATTAGATAAGAGCAATAAAATGTTACTAAATTATGATTATTATATCGCTGTTTTTCAAGCCTTCCCTCATGGATTTCTGAGTGGCAGTTCTGGAAAGCTTACTGATTAAAATACTGAACAACCAAAAACCAGCAGATACAGCTACTGAATTTACTAGTGCAGTATAAAGTGAAAAGGAGTCCTGGGTATACAATCCCAAAAGTCTGGGCCTGAACCAGCAGGTGACTAGAAGGGCTTCTGCCCTCCAACAGAGAGAATGAGTAAAGAAAACAAAAATCTACATCTCCTGTTTCATCACAAGTCAAAAGATATGAGAGCTTCAAGTTCCTCAGAGAACCAGTTAGCCAGAAAATAAAATGAAACATGGACCCTCCAAGCAGTGCACAGACTCCCTCATTAGTGGCATTCCCAGCATCCAAGCTAGCAAGTCCCAAGAAATGCCAACAGCAGGATAATAGCAAGGTTCTCACTAGGTCTCAGGCTTCAAGGCAATACTAACAAATCCCACTTCTCAGTCCCCCATTAATTTTTCATCTCTTATCTTAGCTCACTCAGTTGTGCGGCTGTAAGCTGGTTGGAAAATAATTGCAAATTCTGCATCATCAGGTGTGTAAGTCTTACAATATATGCAATAGCCCTTTTCTTCACTTACTTTGACTGGGAAGGTGATTATTAACAGAAACCGTGCAACAATTCCATTGCAAGGATTGCTGGGGACATAGTGAGCATCTTGTTAAGCACCCAAAGCCAGTTTTTCCAGAATGAAAGAAAGGATCTGAGTTTTGAAAGGGCATAATATTTTGCTCCTGAATTGCACAGTAATGTTTGCCAATACTCAGTGCTGCTGTCCTCAGAAGAGAGAAAAGTCTGCTTCTTCCCCAGCTGGTGCCCAGGAATAGAAACAGGAACCTGCACAGTCAGTGCCAGCTTACACATGACCCATTTGGCTGCCAGCTCTGGGTATGGAGAAACATACTTGCTCCTGAGTCACACTGAGTTCATTTCCCAGTGCTCTGGTAGGGTGAAAAAGTATAATGATTAACAAGAGCAATGTTTCCATCAATTTTAAGGAGCTCCTGAAACTGTTAGGATGCTATAAAGTCATCTCGGTATAAATCTCAATGGGCTATATCAAACTACTTTTCCTGGGACTGCTGAATCCTGTATTTATCCACATTTCAATATAAAAGCAGCAAACTCAATATTGAGCAACAGCAATATGCTAAAAAATTTACCATTAATTCCTCTTCACCAGAGACTTCAAACCTCTTTTTGCTGGCTTTTCTTACTTATGCCCTCCTTACTGCTGCTCCTTCTCCATCCTTCCTGCCACTCACAGATTTGCCCAAGCAGTCTGGCACACTGGTCTGCAGCAGTGGCCTTCTTCCAGCCCCGGCCGCTGCCTTATCTGCTTCCAAAGTCCTTTCAGGAAACATGCAAGTAGAAGGCTTGAAAGCAGAAGAAAGAGTTTCCTTAACACTGCTGCTGTCACCCCTCTGGAGCAGACAGCTTGAGCTCCCAACTTTTCTTTTGGGTGGGAAATTTTAGTAAGTTGGTACCAGTGCTCTGCATTGGTCTATGAAGCCTTCTGCTCATCAGAGCTTAAAACATTTCTCCACTGAAAATCTTAATTATATTCATGCTAGCTCTCTTCACCCCTTTATATTTCTCTGGCTATAAACTACATGTAAATATATCTTCTAATGTTTCTTCACATCAGTAGAGTTACAGAAAGAGGTCTCAATGCAAATGAGAACAACACTCAGGCTACCTAAAATAAGTTATATATGCCTTTTGATAGGACATAATATACTTTGTTCTTCATTCTGATTTTTCATGCCACTATCACCACTGATTTTGAACACATTACTGTGAGATTACACAGCAAAAAGGAAATTAAAGATCAAAGAGATATGAGACAAATCCTATGAATTTCAGCATAGTCTTTAAAGTATTGCAACCCTGTACTTTTCACACCTGTCCCCTACTCACTTTACAAGTTATCTGTGTGTGCTGCTTCCCAGAGAACACTGCATGGGAAGTTAAAGGAAGGACTTTGGTGAACTTAATGTGGGACATCACATAGATAAGAGACCACCCGTTGTGCACTGCTTTGCTGCGTAGGTAGCAAAGGACTAACTTGAAAGCTCTCTGTGGGTATATCTCAACAGCTTGGTGAGCATTGCTTTGGGAATGTCCATGTGGGCTGCTAACTACACAAATGACGGGGAGTTCTGCACAGATTGGTGTCTGGTGAGACCAAAGAGTGCTGTGTCATTAGGCCGATTATCAGATCCGTTCCCTGATGGTGTCACATAGGCTGAGCCTAACACAGCTGAAATTATTTCAGAGCTCCTGACTCTAGAGCAGGCTCGTTCAGGGCAACCGTGCATTCTTCCACATAGTACTGGATTGCCCTGTATGAATTCCCTGTATGAATGCTCCAAGGTATGGAGCACACCTTCACAAACTTTTAACCATTTGCTCTCTTACTGATCAAGTGTAGGTTATCAAGATCAAGATATATTAATGTTTATTTTCAGATTGAATGCAATATTCCTAAACTTATGAGCAGGCCAAATCACCTTGGTAAGCATCAAATGGCAAAAGAAAAAGGAAGAAATTTAAATCAGACTTCTAGGAAAATTCCCAGTGTCAGAGATTTCTGTGAAGGCAGCAGGGAGAGCAGTTCCGAATTTGGTTATAGTTGAAAAATGGTTACTATTTAGCTGATATCAAAAGGCAGGTTTGAGAGATTTAATACAGTGTGAAAACCCCAGAGCAATGTCTTTAATAGAACTGCTAAGAGAGAAAGTAATGCTTTTCATCTGCAAAACACTTGCATTTAGTAGGGAAGTCTCTACTATTAATTTGGATAGTAACAATGTTTCTCACGGGCCATCTGGAAGTAAAGAATATTCATCTCCAGAAAAATCACCTCATTGTGAGAGAACACTATTTCTTTTCAGATCCAACAAATGTATTACCTCCCATGTGTTATGGCTATGAATTTGTGTTAAAAGGTAAATGCAGGACTCCACAGTGAGTAAATACTTTATAATCATTGACCCTGCTATGTATCTGCAATTGAAACCTCCAGCCAGGTAGGGGCAGTGGTAGTTAATACATAACCCACTGGCCTCAGGAAGCGGCAGATACTAACAAATCTGAACAACTTCCTTCTCATGCAAGTGCCATTACTAAATCCATTCACTGCCAGGAAGGAATAGAAAAGTCAAAACTATTCAGTACTCTTGAGTGAAAGGAAAAATATGAACAAAACTTATTACTTAGCAACTCATGTGACAATCCATGATGAGAGGCAACTTTCAGTTAAGAAGTACCCATTGGCTTGTAGATGTATGCCCACATCAAGCATGAAGAAAAGAACATTCCTATAATCATTTTAGTAAGAAATACAAAATAAGCAGTTCTGTCTCATAAAACCTATGTAGGAATCAAGTTAATTTCTACTCTGCATGATGGAGTTTAGTGGAAACATACAAACTAGTTCCTAATTAGCTAAACTGGCACTGGGCATAGCATTGGCATTTAATGGTATTTATTATGCCTCCCAGCCTGTCTGAGAGGCAGGGTAAACTAGCCTAGATGGAGCACTCTGTAAATATAGCTGTAGGTCTGTGAGAGCCTGCACTAAACTGTAGTGCTTATACACAATTTGGTTTAAGCCAAACAGATATAATTTGACTCATGTATACCAGGAAATCTGATGTGTGCACCAGTGTGCCAACAGCAGTGACCTGAGACCCTGGGAAACAAATATGTCAGCTGATGACAGGATAAAACTTATGCCAGATAATCCCTCTGCTTGAAAATAAGCAGTGAAGAAAGCACAGCTGAAGGTTGTAATTGCTGTAGCTCACTGAGTGTTCCCTTGGGCACTGTATTTTGAAGCCTGGAATAAAAGCTATCAGCATCCTGAATGAAGCTGTCAAGCCACACTTGTTAGCAAAATTGGTTGAGAAGATGAAGAATCCCCTTTTACTTGCAATTGATAGAGGCAATAACTCAGGCTTGCCTGAAGAAGCCTCTAACAATAATGACATCTGAGGCAATTTGAAACCATCCAGAACTCCTTGATGGGCTTCTCTGAGTTGGGCTCCCAAGGGATGCTCTGAAAGAAGCAGAGCCTTGTATAAAAATCTTTCCATGGTTGAATGTTTATAGAGCACAGAACGATGAGTTTCCCCCATGGTAGGTATTCTACCATGAGGAAAATTGAAGAAGTTGGATGTGGAAGACCTCAATGGTCAACACTCACATGTTTGTCTAAAGTCACAAGTTTAAATAGCTTTTTTTTTTTCACTGTGTGCTGGAATGATTCTTAAGAAAGTATTTGAGAGGGTCCCCAATGGCTTGTGCAAAACCAGAGAACTCAGGGGATACACCACTGCAAAAAGCTTCTTGCCACCCAAAGCAAGGCAGCAAAGAAAAGCCTAAGGCTTTGCTCTGTTAGGAAGAGGTTTTCCTGCTGTTGTTTCTGACTAGATGTTAAAAGGTCCCAGCAGAGGCATTTATATCCACTGAATGTATGTGAGATTTCTACAGACAGAGAAATGTATTTTTACCTGTTCATGTTGTGAATGTAAAAGTCCCTAAGAAATTACCTAAAGGAGCTTGGGGAACTTCCAGTGTTTTTTCAGTAAAGCACAGATAAGAGAACTCTCATCTGATTTCTAAACCATGAAGAACATCTTCTTGATGACAGTCTACTCACAGTATGTATCACCATCACAGGAGGAAGATGCCACTTGCAAAAATTTACATATTTTCTAATCGTGTTACTGCTTTTCTTGTAGAAGCTGATGGTTCTGCTTGTGAGCTGTCACTGCTACAGAGCACAGCTCTACACCACTTAGTCTACAGAGAGAACTTGAAGAACAGGAAACATTAGAACCACATAAATGCTGTTCTCAATGGAACAATTTATAGCTTTTCTCCAAGGATGGAGACTAACAATATTCTTAAGAGAAGCCAAAGTAGCTGAAATGCTCAAGGGAAGAAGAATTGCAGGATGTTTCATTTTAGGCATTTATTTTTCTCAAAGGTTGCTGATCCATGCATTGGACACAACCTATTTGTCTCAAGGCTGATAGTGGGTACAAGGCTTATTCATACATAATCCCTCTGCAACATAAGCAGAGAGACAATTTTTGTTAGAAGTGTTTAAAGAAACACAGAAAATTGATGAATCATACTAGGAAAGTGAATGTACCCTCTGCTCCTCACGAGAACAAGCACAAACAACATTACTGGAAATCTCTCCAGCCAGCCCAAAAAGAGTTCACAGAATCCAAAAGTTGACCAGAATCTCCACTTGTTTGGCACAATCTGCACCTCTAGAGCAGGGGAAGAACAATGTGCTTGTCTGAACAATGTAAGCAGTGGGTGGACGGCTGGTGTCTGCAGCTGACTTCGGGTAGAAATAGCTACTCAATACCAAGAATCACTTGGAATTCTGTTTTACCACTATTATTGTTCTTACCTAATACAAAACCTTATAGAAATGCTCCATTGTCAAGAGAGCCATGTTACCCACGTTTTTACTGTGGATATTACACTAAATACATCTGTGTTTTTACTTGCATTCATTAACACTCTGGGGTTTATATTTTCACAATAAAAAGCTATGCTGAGCTAATAAACAGCTCAGATCTCTGGTCAAGTGCCAAGCAAATCTCCCACAAGCCTGGGGCTGAAACTGGTCAGATCTGCAGTAAGTGGTTTTGCAGAAATTCTTGGGAGAGACATTTGCTAAACATAGCCAGTAGCAGGCTTTTTTTCCTTTAAGAAAAACTGGCATCTGGAAGAGTCATATTTTAAGGAATAAAGCCTAAGGCAATTCATTTTCTTAAAAGAAGCCCAATTCAACGCAAGAAGCAGCTGAGTTTCAGTGCAAAATTAGATCTCAAATACCACAACTGAGCCCTTCATGCATAAGAAGAGATATATTCCAGACAGAGAAGTTCTCTGTCTAGAGATGTCCTTCACCTCCCTGAGACCCTTGAAATCTGCTAAGCTTAGAGATAATAAACATTTAGCCCTCTCCTCTTGGGTGAGCTTCAACATCACAGAGTCATCAAGGAGTTTCCTAGGCCCTGGTGCAGGTTTTTCTTTACTAACTGACATAATCTGAAATGGGGTTTCTAGAAAAATCTGTCCATGACTTCACCTCCAGAGTACCTGTTCGGCAATCTGGCTGATAAACTTGTACCTATCATGACCAAACTAAGACTATGAATAGAAGATACTAATTCTTTTCACAATAGACTTTTCATATCAGATTCAGCACAGGTTTTCCTTTCTAATGACGAGAAACTAATTTTCATGTTTCAGAAAGACCAACTCTTTAGCTGGAGACCAAGAATTTACATAAACCTGGCTATTTCTCCACCACCAGCTCCACCTGGGAGTTGAGTGCAATGTGTGAAAAGTGCAGACAAGTAAGTAAATTCTAAGGGCAAAAAATGCCTATTCACTGCCCTGAAGCACTGAATGTAATTCTTAATGCATTTTGCCTTAGCAACACTTCTTGTGTCTCAGAAGGATCTCCATGTAATCTGAAAAGACAGATTCTAGCAAGTCAAACCAGCCTAATTTTTTAAGTCTACAGCAGGATGTTTTCTCAGTGGAATCCTGCTAAAATCAAGACCATGTACAATTAGTTTCTTCTTTTCACTTTAAGTTACTGCATTAAAAAGTAAATGTCTATAGTGCAGCCTTGAAGTTCATAACCTCCTTGGAATTACCTGCAGCCAGGAGACTCTGCTGGTCTCCTGTGATGGCATTTTACCAGCTTTTGTTACCCCATTGACTGCCTGATGTGAAGTCTAGTATATGATTTATATATATTCTTTCTGTACTCAAAAGGTAGCAAGACAACTCTCATCTGGTCCACTTAGGTGCTTCTAACACATAAAATGAACGAGGAAAATTCACTCTTACTTCCCCCTTAAGGCTGTTTTTAAGCATTTCTTTTTGAATGATTCCTCTTCAGGCTATTCATAACCCGATAATAAGATGTCATTCAGCTATCCAAAAAAACCTCCCCAGGGACATGGTGAGAGGACTCCCCATCACTGGGGGTGTTCAAGATGCTAGATAACCTCACCTAGGCTCCCCTTCCCATCAAAGGTTGGACCAGATGATCTTTTGAGGTCCCTTCCAGTCTGGGCTGTTCTGATTCTGTTTCACATACTGTGGTTTTATGAATCTGAAATGTGTGAAATTTTTCAGCTTTAATTGACCACACTCTTTCTGTACTGTTTAGTCCCTTTATTCTGGTGAATTTGGTACATGGGATGGAATATGGAAAAGGTGTATGTGCACAAGTGCAAAGGCACCACTCAAGTTCTTCAGCTAAGTATGCATGAACTACATACATCAGGACATTCATTAAATGCAGATCACATTAGTAGTATATTGCCAAATTTTACATAATAATTTTTCACTGCTTGAGCACTCTGAGGCTCAAATAACAAAAACAATTTTTCTGTTTTATGTTACTCACATTGAAAGCTCCAGATGAAGATTGATTGTTCTGCCCACTGTATAACAATGCCATTTTCCAAACGGGGGCCTGCAAGCGAGGCAACCTGCTGTTTTTACAACTCCCACAGTAGACTCAAACTCTAAGAGAGCACAGGAGACCTTGTAAAGGACTGTGATTTACTGATTCATGGTCTTTTGAGGGAAGCGCAAGATGATATCTACAGAAGGAATTGGCACATGGAAAAAAGCAAAGATAAATACAGGGTAATATACAAAAGGACTTGGCTTCAAAGAGAGGTGGTGCTTTCTTTCCTTAACTGTTTTCAAATCCCAGTGGTGCTTCTTTGGCTCTAAATGGGTTTGAGCACCTTTTCAAATACAGCCAAACTTTTACAAAAGGTTGAAAATAGACAGCCCTCATGGTTAGCTGAAAAATGCTTTTGGCATTATGTGACAGAAATGACCAGGATCCTTTTATCTAGCAAACAGTTTTAGCAAGCTACATGTTTTAAAAACGCAGCACAGATCATACAAAACACTTTTGTGGAGGTGCCACCAACCACATCCTTGGGTTTGTGGTCACATCTTTGTTGTCTGGCCTCCAGTTCGTTTGCAACCTGCAATTCTGCTTTAGCCATGCAACTGCTCAAAGCCCAGTGCTTTGTAATGTCAAAAAGTTTACTTCTTGCTCACATCCAGAATTTTTTATATATATATATATATGTATATCTGTGTGTTTGTGATAAAACATATTGCACATTATGCAACGCTTATCCTCATTATTTTAGACAGTCATCTACAGAGAGTTGAAAAGAGATAAATAAATGACATATAGGTGTAAAATGAGAGACAATAAACCCACTGATCAGGGTAATGCCAGGAAGGAAACAAGCTATCATTATGCCTTTCCTTGAAAACCAAACCAAACCAAACAACCATCCAAACTTAGTATTTTCAAATAGAAGACTTTGGACACTGTTCTTTAAAATTCACTCACCATTCCCATTTCACATCTTAGACTTTACTAATTCAAGCCTGTATGAAAAACCCCATAGCTCTGTGAGCAACTACTACTTGTACTAGCTCTCCTACAAACCGATCCTTTTGTTTCCTCATGTAAGCAACAACTGCTCTCCCCTTTCCTGCCCTCTTCTCTCTGTTCCTCCCCCTGAATGCTCCTTATCATGACACCAGAGCCACTGTTTTTCTTTCAAAATTACTACTGGTACAACCCTGTATGAAACACTGCCTTGAAGGTTTCCTGTCAATCTATTAAGCTGCTATGCTTCAGATACTGCAGAGATAAGCAGCAAAAAATGCTAGGGGGGTGGAAATCAATAAAATAATGGACTGTATAGGTGTGACATTGTGAGCATGATTTGGTTGAGCGATAAGTCACAGCATGCAAGACCTTTCGATCAAAAGAATGTGAAATGGTAAAAACCAGTGACCATTAACAAGAAATGAATGCACAATGTAAGGATTAGGATTCAAGTAAGCCCTGAAGAGAAAGAAATGTCACATACAGTTAAGTGAATGCAGCATGGCTACATTTAGAGAAGACTTTCTGGTTTTTAAAGATATTTCTGGCTCCATCATTACTTCTGAGAGCGGATTCTTTCAACATGAATCACCTGTACCTACATGCAGGCTTGGCTAATTGCTTCTGCTTTAGTTCTCGTATTTTTAAGTTCTGATTTTGATACCTTTGTGCTTATACCACTGAAAACAGTTTATGTGCATCCTGAAAAGAGAACATAACATTTATGTCATATTCTGAGCACTCTTTTTGCACAGATATCTAAAGTACGTAAGGTCCGGTTTCTTTCTGTGTGCACACAGCATATAAAGATGGTAATATCCTTTATGTTTAAGAGAGAAGGTACAAAGAGAAGAAAACCAGGGTAGAATCTTCCTATTCAAGTTGCCTACTGGACTCAAAATATGTTTTCCACCAATTCCAAGAGCACAAAATGGACTTCAGACATGCAGTTGAAAAAAATAAAAGCAAGATCAGTAACTCTGAAATATCTCAGGGATAAAAATAATAAATACCAATAAAATATTGTCGTAATTGTTGTTGTTGTTTCCACTGGAAAGCCTGAAGCAAATCCTTCTCCTTGCACGGCCTCCCTGCTAGGGAAGGAGAAGGCCACCTATGAACTTGTCTACCCAGCTGGGCTGTCTTTGCAGTGCAGTAGCTAATGTGAGTTCACCAATACACTATAGGCATTTCCAACCAGCCAGCTGGGTCTCACCCTGCTGTGGCTCACCTTCCACAGGGCCTTCCTTTTCACTAAGTTACAGCAAGTTATGGGGCCAAGTGTCCCACAGTGCTTTGTCCCACCGCTGGGTCCAATACTGTGAACTGAAGACAGTGAGCCATTCTGGAGGCACTCAAAGTTCAACCAACCAGAAACTAGTAAAGTACATAAGGTCCAGGATGCAAATCCTGGAAACAAGCGGGTCACATCTATGCATATAATTTTCGGGTTTTTTTTAACTTCTAGTTTTTCTTGAAAATCTTGAAAAATTCAACAATGAGCATGAATCTTCACACTAGTGTCAACAAACACAGCAGTGCTAGGGCATGCAGACCCCACAGTGATTGACTAGGCTCAGTGACCTGCTGGCTCCTAACCCACATACAAATGCATGTTTCCTTGCAGGGCACACCAGGCTGAGAAAGCAGCTGTGTCCTGATACACATGCAAGCTTCCTTGTAGGGCAGATGCCCAGGCAGCACTTTGTGACACATTCACAGTGCCTGTCAAAGGCAGCCAAAGACAATGATACTCAAAAAGTCCCTGAGTCACAGACCATGGGAGCCAGGGAGAATACTCTGGGGAGCTACAGCTGCATTCCTGCCCTGTCTGCAATGCTGCCCACTAAGCCTGCTGCTGGCACTGTTTGAGATAAGATACCGTGCTGGACGGATCTCTGGTCTGAACTGTCACAGCCATTCTCAAGTTCTAATGCCCTGGTGACAGCTTGATATATTCCATGCTCACTAATCCATTGTGACAAGGACTTGTTCTAACACTTCAAACTTCAAAGCAGAAATTTTCAAAAAGACATTTTAAGCCAGGGAAATATTCCTCTTCAGTTCTGTTTGGCTTTAGCACTACAAATGTTAGAAAAGATACCACATTTTAAAATTTTATTTCCATCTGCTGACCCATGAACCAGTTTGATGCCGTTCATGGACAGTTAAAAACCAAAAAAAGGATGAAAAAAGCAGACACAGGGCTTTGGAAGTTTAGTCCTAAAGCCCAAACTTTTCAGAAAGTTCCCTAGGCGTTTATAGGGCCACTGCCTAGGTAAGCCAAACCACCAAGGTGTCAGTAGCAGGCCATCTATTGCAGGACAGTTCAAGAAGATTAACTGAGCTCTCCCCTTCCCTCTCCTGACTTCAAAACAGCACTTGCACACATACACACACCCACCTCCAAGGCAAAGTATAGGGCTGAAGTTTAAACAACAGCCACAGACTTGGACACCACAAATGCTGCAAAGGCCAGATGCTCCTGTGCCACACAGCACCTAAAGAAATCATATGTATGAGCTCAGAGAGATTAAGAAACCTACTAAATCATCACTCTGAGATAGAAGATTACTTCAGTTTTTCATTCAAAAGGTACAGCACAATTTCTTCTACTTTTATGTATGGCGTAGAAGTAACCCCTCAGTACCTTCCAGATTAGGATGCAGCCCGCTCCTCCTCGACCAAACTCTGGTTGAAAAACTGCCCAAACCAGCACAGTTAGGCAACATGTAGTTGTGCTATGCATTAGAAAGACATCTTCCTCAGATCCATTAGGAACAACTGGATAAAAGTTGGGACATCCATAAAAACATGTATCTAGGTTGGTCAGATTCTCAACTCCCTTATATCGCACAATGTACAACCATTACAAAATACATGAACACATTCTGGCAAGCTTTTAAATTAAAAAAATATAAAAGAAGAAAACTCTTTTGGAAAACAGATAAAAATGTTGAAATATAGACTAGTTTTAAAGGAAAGGTGAATTTGAAATCTTACTGATATTTCTAGAAAGAAAAAGAAATACAACCCCCACTAGCTACAGTATAACTCCCCCAGTTAGCATCTACAGTTGTACTACTTATACTCTCGTTTTCTCCCTCTAACCCGTTTCTTTTGTAAAAATATACCATAAATCAGAATGGAAAATGATTGAATGAACACAATAATCTTCTTATAAACCATATATGCAAAGGAGGCATATTCAGAATAAAAGAGAAGTTAATCTTCATTTTCATTACCTTTGATTACAAGTGATCTTCATTGTTAGATAACTTATGACACTAGCAAACTGAGAAAAACATGACAGACTGTAAAGTTATGTATCATCTACTTCTAAGATTAAAAATCTTCAAGAAATTACTACTTGTAGGAAAATATTTTACACAGAAATACAGTTTTTAAGCTAATATAATTTCTCCAAAGTAGGGTCAGATGAAAGTAGAATTATCAATAGAGGTTTTGTTTTGTTTCAGATTATTAAATGCCATCTAGAATAAGCCAGATTTATAGAAGAGCTTATAAAGTACACAGATACCTTAAAAAATTAAATTGAATTACTTTTTTCTTTAATTCACTGTCACTTGAAATAAATAAACCTATATTATGAACCTGAGTAGAAAACCTTCAGACATTTTAATGGGTTATTTTCTAAATATCAGGCAGTAAAGTCTAAGATAAACCATGATCCAAAATTAACTTTCACCATTACAAAGTTGTCTTGTAAAGCAAATTGGAATAATGACATTAACCTCCAAGTAAAATTACTAATCAACATATTGGCAACTATTATCAACAATTCAATAAGCTCCAGCAAAACATTTCAGTATTTTTAAGCTACTTTTCAAATATTCAATATTAACAGGCAATAAAATGTGTATGTGAAAAGAAAATATTTTAAGAAAAGGTTTAAAATACCATGAAGTATTTACTATTTAGCATCTTCTTATAGTTTTGAGCAGCTGAAGGCTCTGGTACAGCACTGTGACACAGAATAATTTTCTGGTGGCCCAAGAACAATTCAAATGATCAAAATGAAGATAATTTCCTACAACTGCTCACGTTTTCATTTTCCAGTAAAAATTAAAAGCCCAGTTACACAACTGTTTTTTCTAAGTAAGACGATTTATGCACCCACACCGTTCCCACAGGCTTGATAAGGATAACTGCATACATTGGTTTGGAAGCTGACAGCTTAACTATTTATACAGTTTAAAGAAATTGCTGTGTTTGATATTAAGCCAACTCACTTGAAGGTTGTACCTCCTGGTCTCACATTTCAGAACACTAATTTCACTAATAAATTCATTTTAATGTAACCTTGAAATAAGTATGTGTTGAATAACAATATAAAACAAGAGACGGCTCTTTGCTACTTCTGTGTGTTATGAAATAAGGGTTTTGGAGGCTGTTTGACACAGAAGTTAATTAAACAGACCCTTAATTGTCACAGATGTATCAAGGAAAAGAGTGAAGGGCGGACAGGGTCGTTATTTCTCCAAACGTCCACTGTGAGCTTCATTTCTGCACTACGATCTTCAGCTGTTAACACTGCTGGGGAACCCCAGTGCAGCTCATAAGGATTCTCCTAACAAGGGTAGCACTCCCTGGTAAGCCATGCATCAATATACTAAGTAAGCTTATACATACAATCATATATTTAAAGCATAAGTAGTACAAGTTTCAGGAGACTGGTGATAAAAGAGCCATATGTAGAGAAGTGTTACTTCATGGTTATTATTTCACTAACAGGAGGAATAGCTTAGGCCATCTGGCTGAAAATGAAATTCCTGGACCAAATTAACTTTGGTAAGAAACTTCCCACGTCATTTTTCAGGTACACAATGGACACAGGATAAATCTCACAATCCCAACCACTCCAGTAAAGATCTCCCTTTTCTGTGATCTCAAAGATGAAATTTAGTCATCTAATAGCTGAAGCAAACTTCTCTTGACCTCAAGAATGCACTCCTGAGTAGAAGATTAAAGGGTGCCTAACTCTTGTGCTGAGGACACTTGGCCCTCCTGCACAAACAAAACCTACTGATTTCTTTCAAGGGTAAAAAAGGAGCATGCAGATTTTTTTTGTTAAAAATCTTCCTGTGAAGAGTCAGTTCACCAAATGCCTGATGTTTCCCCTCTCAGTACATTTAAATCAATATTTAAAATGCCAAAATACAGGACAAAGACCAAAAAATTTACCCTAATGCATTTACAATAATAAAAGGATGTAAAATAAAACTAAGAACTGGCACTTCGATCAGCAAAGAATTACAAATTTGGGCCTTCTTGCTCTGGTAAGAAACAGGTGAGTATCAATATTAGTGGATCCTCAGAGACACTATTGACCCAAAAAAAGTTCACAGAGCAGGAAAGGAAATTATCTTACACAACATCTTATACAATAGAAATGCAGAGAGAAAAGAAAAATCAAGGGTTTTTTTTAACTTTCATCGTTTCCAGTCATGTTTCACTCTGATCCAAAGGGCTGAGAAAAAAGATGAGGAAGGTCAATGGATTATGCTATCACTGGCAGCTGAAACAGCAGTAGAAACAGTACTTTCACAAAATACAAACTGATCAACAAAGTAAATTGATCTATGTATAATATGCCAAAGAAAATTTTAAAGATTCCCAAGTTATGAACCTAAAAGCATGGAGTAAATACAGTATCCTCTGTGTGTACAGAACAATTGTTTCACTTTTATGGCACTGTCAAAAGTGAATCATGATTCTCTGCCCTCCTTCTCTGAGCATGACTGCCCAGGGAGGCGCAAGACCGACTGCTCTGTGGACATAAACGGAGGAGCAATGAACCCGGGCTTAGCGGGAACTCGGCTGGATCAGCTGGGAAGGAGCACAGTTACACGATATATAAAGTTATATGTGGAACAGCTTCTTAGTGTTTTAGATGTAATTGTGCATTTCGTGTGGAAACGACAGAAAAAAGGATTTTGTATAGAAACTGAAGCAGCATCTCCCAGGGCCTTCACTTCTTGGGAGGGAATTCTGTGGCTGGGGTAGGCACTAAAAAGGGGTCTGTAACTGCACACAGCACAGTTTCTCCTTTATTGACCAAACTCTCTAACCAACCATCTACATACAAAATACTGTCCCGATTTTGTTTGCTTTTTAAAAAAATTCTGCTGCCTAGGATATGTAAAACAACTTAGTAACAATCTCCCCTGTCCAGCTCAGGAGGGGTAGTAACAGAGCAGCTTTGGTGGGTTCCTGGTGTGCAGCCAAGGTCAACCTACCACAAAATCAGTTCAGCAGAAAAGACAAGTCAACTGGATGAGAAATGGATGCTTACTAAGTTTTCTTCATGCATAATGAAAAGGCTTCACCTTATTTTTGATTCCTGGAAATTTAAATTAATGAGATGTCGGAAGTTTTTGTAGCTCCTTTATTATCGACAAGGATGAGACACAGTCTGTACCAGCAGAATTCACATTTTATCCCTAAGAATTGCAAGAAAATAAATCTGTGATCAATCTACAGAATACAGATCGTCCATTATTAGCTATTTGAATGATTCATGAGATACCATACATTGGCACAAATACTCTTGCTTAATCACAGCAACGTTTGACATTGCAAAGAGGCTTTAAAATGTCTTTAACTTGCATTTCTCTGCTTTAAGAGTTGAAAACATAGTTAGAGCTTGCTTCACAAAATGATGCTAGATATGATGATGCTGAGCTTTCAGAGCAGAATCCAGCCCCCGTCCATAGAGAGGGAGAGGAGTGACAGAATGGGGCACACAGGTTAGCACTGGCCGTGAAATTAGGCAGTTCAGCAACTGCAAGGGAGTAAAGGACACATCAGGAGCTGGTGTTGGCTCCCTGTGGCTCCTGTTACTGCACTTAGCACTGCCAGGGTGAGATGGATTCCCAGTGCATGGCCCAGTGGAGTGCCCTGACCTTGACTTACAGACAGATTTGGAATCGAGGTGTGGATTTGCCATTCCTATTTGTAAAAATTTAACATGTTGTGGGAAACAGAGCCATGTATCCTTGAAACACAGAAAAAGGATGGGAAGAGAAGCCAGTACACCCATACAGGAGGACAGATGCACAGATTCCAGAGATGACTGAGATTCACTCTTTTCTTCTTCTTCCCAAATATACAAAAAGTTCCAACCAACACTGGAATGTTTAATACTAAAAATCAAGCAGTCCTGGAAGCAGAGGTGAGTAACTTTAGGGCATATTTATGTGCCTGGATACTTGGGCATAAGAGGAGAAATACTCTATGGTTTCTGCTGCTTTTCCTCAGGAAGGGTTAATACATGTTTTTCATCCTTTCTTTTCAAGGCAAACTTCATAATAAAAGACAACCCAGGAGTTCATCAAAGAACATCAAGGGTTTGTTTGGGTATTTTTTAAAGATGTCATACACCAGTATACAAAAATAAAATTATTATGGCAAATCTGAATGCAACTAATACATGAAAAGATCTGGGAGAATTCAAAGCTTGAAAACTACTTGCAGATGTATTCAGGTACTTCACAGTAACGGACACTTGTAAAGATACAGCAAAACAAAGAGTGGAAATGTGAAAGAGTCTGTGCTAAAATATATTCTAAGGGGAAGAAGATTTTTATGCTCAGTTTGCCCAACTTCTAATGACACATCCAACAAAAGAGTATGCTCTAGACAAAGGAATAGCAGTACTTCTTTCATGGTAATGCAAACTTCCTTTTGAAATGGCCTCAGATTGTGCTCAATAACACAATTATAGTTTACGCTTTTTGTTTTTCAGCCACAGGTAAAATAAAATTATTTATGTTCAAAATAAGGATGCTGATTATCCCTTGTATCAAAAGCATTTTAAACAGTAATGGTAGAAAAATGGTCTTCAAATTACATCTATGTTTATTTTAAACCTTCATTATGCTGTTGGATTGGTGCAACAACATCTTGTCCAGGAAGTCACCGAGATGCAGATACTGGATGCACTATTAGAAAGAGGTGTCGGTATGGGCTTGTCCTGATCTTACTCCTCCTTAGTAAACAGTATACAGTCATTGAAGGAGTGAAGATACTGAAGTACCTGGGCCTTTGATATGACCCAGTACAGCTGCTCTTGTACCCAACACACTTACTCAAGAAGCATTATTACTATGCAATGCATGCATGTGCTTTCACTCCCTCAGATCTCAGCTGAAGCAGGACTACTGAATGTAAAAAAAAAAAACAAAACAAAAAAACCAAAAAACCAAAAAAACCAGAAAGCTCAAGTCAACACTTAAAGAAGCAAGACATCAAACACTGTACATTCAAACATATCCTATACAATAAAATAGTGAATGTTTTTATTTTTTTCCCTGAAGCTGTTTTGAGTTCCACTGGTTTATCCCTTTATATACATTCACTATCCAGCAGCATTTATATTTAATATCTACCAGTATTTGAAAGACTATTTCCTGATCTGATGTAGTTAATCCAGGGAGCAGCAAGTATTTATTTTAAAGACATCAGCTAGGTGTTTGCCTTTGGCTAAAGACATGGAAGCTACAGCACATAAGAAGTACTCTAGATGAGAAAGAGAACAAATTAATTTAAGAATATAATGTTCTCAAAAGAATGCATAGTGGTTTTTTGCACTAACTTTCACATATTTAATGATTGGAAATGTATTCCCAGAACTTAGTACCTACTAAAGAGAGATGAAGGCAAAAAACCAGTCTGTTGCCAGGAAACAGTAAAATAACATCTGAAGCAAACAGCCTTTAAGTTATAGCTACAATATGTGAACTTCTGTTTCTGAAAATCTTTGCAGTCAGAGAGAAAGCATAACTTAAACCATAATCTCAGAGCTGTGTGGACATTGTTTGCTGCATCAGTTATGTGGAAGGAAAGAACTACAAAATCGGTTGAAATTTTGCCTCTATTGGAAGCAAGAGAACAAATCAATGGCAAGAGAAATGTGACAGGAAGAAGAATGCCACTTGGAAGTCTCTAAGGAGTCATTTCAAGTAGAGAGAAAAAAACCCTTACAAAATGAACAAAAATCCCACAAAGAGTTAGATAATAAAAACCAAAATCTTTATCATGTATGTGGGGCAGAGGGGGGTTACAGAGAAGTATGTGCTTTATGTGTGGATAGGTTCATAGAGAAAATGAAAATTGTGACTGAAATGTATTAGGACCCTTGCAGTGTCTTTCATGGGCAGCAATGTCAGTTTGTGCTCAAGCTGTCTTTGCCCTGTTGCTACCTGTGCTAGCACAGCTGCTGAGCCTCATCTGTGAACCTCCTCAGGCACAGGAGGTCTCTGAGCAGGGAAGAGCCACAGCACTCTAGTCTGTGGAGCTGACTTATACACAAAGGGGTATGCTGTCATGACATTTTATCCAGCAGCTGCTGTCCACAGCAGCTTTTCATACAGGCAGGCTGCTTCCCCCTGTTCAGGTGAAATGAGGTACTGGTGTACTCTTCATTACTGCAAAATGCTAAGACACTAAGCAAATGAATTCCAAGAACAGGGAGGTAATTCCCTACCAGGAAACCCCTATTTTATGTGTCCTGTTCTTACCTTGTTCTTAAAATATCTGATAACAGCCACTCCAAGAAGTAACACACGTTAAGGTTAGACAGACCTGTGATTTTCTACAATGGTCTTAAAATGAGTCAGAAAAAAAGCTGACAGGTTTGCACAAACTACATCTTCTTTTGTATTGTTGCAGAGACATAATTTTAGAGTTATGGCAAACAAATGAACAAGGATTGCCAAAGTACTCAAAGACATCAGTTTAAAAAAATAAAAGCGAAACAAAAAAAGCACTCAAAGGACATCATACACACAAGATAATTTTTAAAAGGTTAAGGAGGGCCAAAATCTTATGTAGGTACTTGAGAAATACTCTCAGAAAGAAGACAGATCTCTACTGAAAAATTGTTTTTCTTGATAAATTTATCATTTGTCTATGTTCATATTTATAATATATCTATCACTGTCAGGTTGTGAAAGAAACTAATTTAGTAAGGCTTATCCAGAGACTGAACAAATATATACAGTATTATGCAAAAAGACTGAAGTGGTCCATAATGCCATGTTAGAAATCTTCAGTTATTCAAACAAATAGTATTTTTCATCCCAGCACCTTAAGATTTCAGCAAAATTTTAGAATGAACTATCTTACAGAAAATGATGCTTACGCAGTCTGGATAGCTCCTCTGCATGGCAACACATGGATAAAGAGAGAGAGTAAACTGGTCCTAGTGGTGCTCACCACTGGAGTGCTCACCAAAAGTAAGACTAATAAACCAACTTGATGTCTGCCAATGACAGCCAACTGAACATTATATAATGCTTAAAAATCACTGATCTAATAATGAATAAACTTTGATGCATCTACCTTCCCTGTGAATTTCCCCAAGATATGTAGTTCAGCCCTTAATCTGTAAGTGCTCCATCTTTGGGCTAACAATTTACAGAGCTTCTTCATCTCTGATGCTAAGTCAAACTCTTACTTTGAAGATCCTCTTCCTGCTGTTTCCTTACAGATTTCAAACTATCATCCAAAACTGAAGCATGGCTAGATTAATGCATGACATGCATTCAAATGACTTTTCCTGTCTACTTCTCTCTTAATTTCCAATTAATTCCTCCACTGATTCTACAGCTTCCACTGAACTGAACAATTTTATTTTTCAAAGCTCTCTAGAAATTATGCCTCGATTGTCAGGGTGGGAGCTGCAATTCCAATATATTTTCTGGGCTCAGCTCCCACCACATTTTCACAGTGTCATAGAGACACTGATGATATCACAGAGACTGAGAGCAAGAGGAGACAATATGGGGGTAGAAACCAGAATATTTCCTTCCATAAGTTGGAAGAAAATTTGTTCATTTTCAGCCTCACTGCTATCCAACAAGAATTTAAGTAATCAAGACCCCTTTACTGCATTTTTACCTCGTTTTCCTGTTGTTCTGCTTTGCATCTATCTAGTTCTTATCTTTTACAGCGGGGATTACTGTAACACGCATCTATCAAACCAGGAGTCCCGTGGAAAAGGAGTATACATGGACAGATTCTTGGTAGATGTTTCAGAGATGTTTATTTCTCCAGCCGCATGGCCGGGGCTCAGCTCAGGAACTCCCCCAGTCACGGGACCCCAGGGTCCTTCCCACGCAGGGAACACAAACCAACCAACCGGGAATGAGGCTGACCAGGGGCAGGGAAACCCCGTGTCTCCCCCCCAGGGCCCATCTCCCAGGGCTCCATGGCAGAGGGAAGGGACCCCAACACTTATCCTCTCACTTCTCCTTAGTGTTCACTTCTAACCACAAATTTCCATTTATACATACTTTCACCTATTGAAACTCTCACTAAAATGCCCCATTTATGCTTTCATTCAATTCCTTTTACTATCCCACAAGTTCATCCTGTTAGAAGCACAGCAAACATACATGGAGATCCACTGTGTACACGTCTCAGAAATTTCACAAAAAGACTCAGCATAGCTGGTATTTTAGTGGACTGATTTGAAAGAGGAGAAGATGGGAAGATTTGGAAATAATGTACCCAAGGCAGAAAGTGTTTCAAGTAAGGGCAAAGTTAGGGCAAAAGGTATCTTACTTTCTCTCAAGCTTCCCTAAAACACCTTTTTTCCCCAGAGTCAGTTTAGAAAAACAGGACTCTTTATTCTATTTGCAATATTTCAACATCCTAAGCAATAATTTGCTGCCATATTCTTCCTCCCTTAATTGATATTTGGTCTCTTCAGTCTTTCTAGCAGAGGTCACAATGATATCCAGTATATAAATGGTCCTTCCTCATACGCTCCAATTGTTGGAAAGATCAAATTATAAACACTTCCTACAAGTCAGAGGCAAATGGAAAAGACCAAGATGGGACAAAGATTTGGGATTTTCTTTGTTTGTTCTGTGTGGGTTTTGTTTATGTTTGGGGTTTGCTTGTTACTGGAGGCCTTTCATTAGCCCATTTTTTTATCAAGTTGTACTTCCAAATTGGGGATGGTAATTTGAAAAAAACATTGATAAACAAAACATAATCCACCATTTTCTCAGACTGCAAGTCAAAAGACCTGCATCACTGAAGCGAAAATGGGAATTTCTTAATTCATTTATGACCTTCAACAAAATACATTCTCTGAAGGAAAAAAAAAATCTTAATGCTTCCTACCTATATCCAAGTAGTCAGAATAAAATGGGTTCTTCGCAAACATCTCTAAAGGCATTTAAAGATGACAGTCTGGTCAGTCACATAACACATTCCTGTATGAGTTCCTATTCAAGTCTTTTTATGAAAATCATTTCGCAAAAATTTTTAAGGTAATTTTTAGAAGTTAAAGGTAATGAGTTGCATTCTGTACAGATGGAATGAAGGACACCTGGCTTGCTAATGAAAAAAATTTCCAGCTGCTAGCATCCAAAACTCCACCTGGACCAAAGGAATAATGTTTCTAATTTCATAAGGCATATTTAGTGTTCTAGTTTCTGAACTCCTGGAATAAAACTGAAGTCTCCAATTCTCTTTTGAAGTTCTGTTTCCAGCCACCTGATTACATGCATGGCATGGTTTGCTCTGAGCCATGTGAAGACGCAGAGTGTGAGAAACAAGAGTTCCAAAATATGTACACGACCTCTTCAAGTCCTAGCTCAGACAGACTTAATTTTGCAGTCCTGAAATGAAGAGAGTGGTGGCGGGGACCATCCCATGTCTCTGTCTCCCTTCCAAGGTTCTTCTGGCAAAGTCTGAGCCACACTGACGTAGTGCAATCTCCTTGTCATTACCTCATGCAGTTTAACGGTGTTTGTGATCCATCAGCTGAAGATCTGGGGGAGGTTTTGCAGAAAAAAGGGAAAAGGAAGGATGTGTTGATGGCAACAGTGGGAAGGATGCATACCTGCAAGGCATGCAGGATGTACACTCTGCAAGGCAAGTAGCAGTAAGAAAAATTAAGAACATGCCTTAACTTCTAAAATAAACACCCATGGCTGTACCAATCTGAGCTACACACTCATTTTTCAATGTAGGTAGGACTACACTTAAAGTCTTGAGATTTTCCAAGCATGAATGTGGCAGCAATTCAAGTTCCTGAGCTGAAAAAAACCA
The DNA here is from genome assembly GCF_965178545.1 of Coloeus monedula. Lineage (NCBI taxonomy): Eukaryota > Metazoa > Chordata > Aves > Passeriformes > Corvidae > Coloeus > Coloeus monedula. Next base: position 47,530,724 of record NC_138782.1, on the reverse strand, counting down.
CAGAGAGCTTTAAGGAACTGACAGAAAGTTATCTGAGGAACAAATGCAAAGTATAAACACATGGATTTCCAGGCTTTACTGTGTCCTTAGCTAGCTAGAGATGTGATGAACACCAAGGGCCAAATAGTAGTTCTGCTCAAGTCAGTTGGAGTTTTGCCATTGGCTATAACTGAGCTGTATTTGCCCCTGAAGTCAGAATTCATCATCGTCGTCACAGGAAGAAGGCTTAGTTGCCTGATGTTTACACTAAATGGAAGTTTCACGGGAGGTTGAGATGAGATGCACAATATACGTCTGCAACTCTTTAAAATATTTTGTTGGAGAATCTTGTAAGCAGGGATGTTTATGAACACAAGTACAAGAGAAGAGTCAGACCCAGTGTGGGTGGGGTGCTGCATAAACAGAGGTTTCATACTGGAACCATTACCCCCAGCTTCTTCACAACACTGTCTAGAATGGCCAAACAGTCGATCTAAAGTCTAGTTTTGTTCTTGGAGCTTTCCAGATGATGGCTGCAAATACAGCATAAATATATTGCAGTCATATTGCTTTTGCAACCCAGGCTAATATGAGAGCACCAAACTCTCTTCAGCTGTGATTGATTCCAGACTGAATCCCAGGCAAGAAAAATTTAGAGAACCCGGACCATAAACTCTGCTATTTACCAGTGCATCTGCACTCATATTATCACTCCCACACATTAAAGAAAACATGGTGAAAATAATTTTCTCATAAAACATCAAAATACCTGTAATCTAGAAAAATATTCTTAATACTTTCCTTGTCGTAAGAGGTCATAAAAGCTTCAGGCATGTTCTGACTAATGCAACATATTTGCAGATGTGCTCATGAGTAAACACCTTAATCTCGTCTGATAAATTACAGCTTTTACCTCATTCTTCTTGAAATTCCTCATTGTATTACCCTGCATTTTTCAAAGAGGATTTTGTTTTTTCACTCCTATCCACTTCTTTCTCCTCACAACTCATAACTCCACATCACCGGTAAGTTTCACAGACACAGTACTCACCCTCCTCTTATTCAGCAAAATATTAAAGTTTTACATCTTTAAAAAGTCTTCGATTTCTGCATTATCTCAGTTTGACATTTCTTCTGTGACAAGAAAACCTAAGAAATTTGTCTGCAAAGTGAAATTAATAATTTGCAAAAGAGGTCTATGTTTTTCAGAGGTTTTTTTGTTCTCCTTTATATCCATGAAAAAGTAATTATTCAGCATATGGTAAGAAGTACATTGATTTTTTTTCTACGCCATTGTGTATTCAGTTACTTCTTCAGTGACAAATTCAGACCTTTGAAATGGAAAGTTGTTTCAAATATTACTCAGCTATTACACTTATAGAATAATTACTACTTTTACAATTGTAAGGCAGGAAGAAACCTCCGTTTAAAAAGTCTTCTGAGGAATTGCACCTTCAAGTCTGCATTTATGACTGTTCACACACATTGCTTGACTTCTACATAATACATTCCTTTTCCTAATAGGGTCATATAGAATCAGAACGATTTTTGAATTCCATTTGTGGCCTTAAACAAATAAGTTGCATTTAAAATCATCTCTAACCACAAAATCACTTCCTACAACTTGTATCAAACCTAGTCGGACTTAGAAAAACTCTAGCTTGACTTTGGAAAAGATAACAAAGCAACACGGAAACTTCTAAAATTGCCTGCCAAAGCGCAATTAAAAATCTGAATGATCAACATTTGGTTCATATGCAAGGTAACAATATTACTACGAACACATTAGGCTGAAAGAAAATTGTAAGGCTGCAAACTGGCTTTACACACAAATATACGTAAATAAGAAAGCATGTTCTTCTGTCTATATGTAAAGAAAGCATGTAATCATAGATAAAAAGAATAAAACAATGCAGCAGTCCATGCAGGGATGTAAGCAAGCTTCAAGCAGTGCCACATAAGAAAAACTCCATTTTGTTATAGTGACTCTGCAGCAACAGCTCTATCTGTACCAGATAAACAGCAGAGGAATATAAAGCAGAAGGTACAAGGATGCTGCTGGAAGCCTGCTGCAGTTTCAGCTTCTCCCAGAGCTCACAGTTGTAGCAGCACCTTGGGATAGAGACATGAATTTATATCCATTGCTGTATAAACGCCATGAGTCACCTTCTTCTGAATGCAGGCCCTACAGAGCTGCTCAGCTTTCCATCCTGCAGGTGGCCAAGTGGGTGGTGAGAAAGTCAGGCACTTCTTCAGTAGGTATGACACTGTTAAACCTCCTTCCTGGGGCATTTGCAATGGTGGCTGTGGTTTATTCCTGTCCTGGAGCAACAGGCAGATGTAACAAAGAGCTGTGTGGTGGGTGCTGGCAGAGCCCTGCTCCAAATCTCTCCTAGTTTAACTGTTTTCCTCCTGGCAAGTCTAACAGGGTTCTCTCCCACTTCCTTTGAGAACAGTTATAGACAAATCCTTCTATACAGCTGGGTGGAGCATGGGCATTCCCAGCAACCCTGGAATCTCTCACGTGCCTGAGCGATGTGTCTTCTGACATGCCACACTCTGCGTCCAGAATAACAACACACTTTTGTCCCTCCTTTGTGGTATAGTTTAGGGAAAATGTAGCTAACAAATATTTAACAACTGCAGAACCTAAAACATGTGCAGTGTCCTTTTCAATAGGTCTAATTTCTTTGGAGGGTCAATACAGGATCAAAAGTATTTTATGGCCAGTGATGAGTAAAAGCACATGGAGAAGATTGACCTAAACAGCTGCTGACTGGCTACAGAGGCTGCACTGGCCTGGATTCAGAAACTCTGATGACTCCACCTACACAAACTGGGTCACAACCAGGTTATACAGGCAACTTAAATTCTAGCATTTGCAAATTACTCCACTTTTCTGTCTTTGTAATTTTATTTTAAATGAGAATTTCTCGGTATTTTGCTACTTCTAAAGTGAAACCAAAGAGAAAAAATTAATCTCACAGCATCCTACTGAAACTTTACTCAAGCTAGGTGAAATATTTCTGGATGCACTATCTTTCTGTTACCTGAACTAGGGGAAGAATTGACACCAGATATGTGATTAGCATATGCTCATAAGCATGAAGCACACACAGGTTTTCATAGTTATTTGTTATCTTTAAGGAATATTGAGATTTATAAATCCTGGACCACATTCCCAGCTCGAAAAGGGAGAATATTTTAGCAGAACCAGAGTTTTCTGCTGGTTTTTTTTTTGGTCAAGAAGAACCTCGATATCTGACCTTCCATAGTCTGGGCCATTCATAACTGTCTCTAGATACCGGATTCATTCTTGACTGTGCTATCTCAGTCACAGTTCTGTAATCTCAATTTCTGAATCCTAGTCTTTCCTTTTCCCTCTAAAAGCAATAACTGAAATCATTAGAAAGTAAGTTTGTAAGTCTATCTCCTATCAAAATCAATAGAATTAGTATGAATCAAGGGGGTTCTTTTTTCTTGATGGATTATTTAAAAGATAATTTCAGCTGGCAAATAGAAGCAAACATTTAACAGCACATCCAATTTTAAACATTTAGTTCCTGAGAATAGCCAAGAATTTTAATAATAAAAAGATAAAGGTGAATGGCAGAATCGGATAAAACGGAATAACACAGTACTGAGATAATAATTCTGGCCTTATCATCTGATGTTTTGTAATCATTGTTGATAAGAAAAAGTATTAAGAGCAAATGCAAAGCATTTCAGAAAACCTTTCCCAAAACTGATGTAGATCAATACCGGTTACTCAGAGGGTAAACACAGAGTCTGTATTACTGATTCAACCTAACAAATCCAGTGGGAGATCAATTTGACCCAGATACATACAAACCTGGTATTTGTCAGAACCCACGTGAACAGTTGTCCTTGTGTTGTTCCAGCTGCATAACTAAGACTGTTTAGATACCAAACCTTAGAAAAATTTACAGTGTATCACAGATACAGTGCAATGTTCCTGAGACACTTTCTTTTCCAATAGATTTGGTGACTAAATGCTTGTATTTGCCAGGTACTGTTACTGCTGTTAATATTAATCATGCTTTTGTTGTGCATAGAGAGGAGTAAAACACTTTATTAAGCACTTGGTGCCCAGTGAATAGAAGTAGTGTCTTTGCCCACAGGTGATGCCTCCAATACCCATTCCTTTGGTTGCTTGCATTAGCAACTATTCTCATTACGTACTGAACATAATTAGTATCACCTATTGAGAACAAATCCTACTGAAGCATTTGGTTGCATCCCTTTTCCAGTTCTATATGTTCAGGAACAGCACAATGCATCCTTCAGAAGTATAGCCTACGTACAAAAAAATTGTTCTTTTAAAAGCTACAACATATTCTGTGGTTCCCAATGTTTTCTCCTTGAAGAAGAGGAGAAATAAAAAAAAAGAAGGATCCTTCAAGGTGCTGAGATTATGACTCTTCAGCCCACATATCCACTTCACCCTCCTCAACAATTGTATTGGAAAGTGTTTCTAAACAATCTCTTTAACAAGACAGATTTATAGACCTTTGTGAGCACAGTAGGTGAATTACAAGAATTTGTTTTTAAGTGAAATTATTTATTATCATCCTTGAACTTGGCGTTACACTACTAACTGAAGATCAGGATTATGTATTTTTGCTGTTTGGTCACATGCAGTTATTTTTGTATTTCCCCGTTATCTACCCCACCTTAGCTTTTCCTTTCAAGCAAGTATAGTCAATTCCGATTTCAAACACTAACAATTTAAGTTGACAGAGTTCACTTTTGATAAAAGAATTAGCTATTGCAAACTTGCTAATTTTCTGCTTTGGCATATGTTCTGCAAGCTTTCGTGGAGACTTTAAGCTTAAATCTCTTGTATAAGCTCTGTAAAGCTCTAATCGGCTTTTTGACCATAAAATCCCCACAATTTTTTTTTCTTGCTTGATGGAATTGGTGGCTTTTAAGTCTAATTCAAGCTGCATTCTGTTTTGTATGACTACTGCTTTTATACACAGAATACTCTAAAATTATCTTCATATGCAAATATATAAACTACTACTGCTTCTCTGTGTCATCCAAAGAATTGCTAAAACTTCCTTGTATTAGGTTTTGCAAGGTGGCTACCCCTGCAAAGCACCCTGATCCCCTCTGGACAAACGGCCATTGTTCAGTATTATCTGCAGTAAAGGTCAGGTCTGCAGGAGCCATCAAGCCACACTGGCTGCAGACAAACTGGATGTCAATCCCACTTAAATCAGCTTGCCAATGGCACTGCCTGCCCAATTTCATTGAATCAAAATGTTTTTAAGACACTGAGACTGTGTGCATCCCCCATTGCCAGACAACTTCAATATTACTGCCATTGTTAATACTAAATCAGAAAGTAAAGGCATAGCAAGAGGGGGGTAACCTGAACAAGTATCTGTAGGATGCTAGAAAAAGGTTTTCACTTCATCTTACAGTGCCTCCTGATGGCTCACCTCCTGGGGAGAGACCCTTCCATCTCTTGGCAGAAAGACTAGATGTTGCAGTGGGGATACTGCAACATGCATATATCAAACCAGGAGTCCCGTGGAAAGGAAATATATATGGACAGACAGATTCTTGATAGCTGTTTCAGAGAGATGTTTATTTCCCCAGCCGCATGGCCGGGGCTCTGCCCAGGAACTGTTCCAGTCACGGGACCCAAGGGTCCTTCTGCCCGCGCAGGGAACACAAACCAACCCATGGGAACGAGGCTGAGCAGGGGCAGGGAAACCCCGTGCCTGTGCCCTCAGGGCCCCTCTGCCAGGGCTACATGGCAGGGGAGGGACCCCAACACCTCACCTGTTTCATTTTAATAAAAGGAGAATGAAAACAACTGGATAAACATAACAAGAACAGTTTCAAGACAAAACAAGCCACCCTCCTGAGTCTTTAAATGTCCAGTCAGATTCTGTGGAACATCTTAGGGCTGACAGAAGGGAGACAGAACTCTCTGAGCATGCTTTGTGGGGAAAGTGAGGCAGGAGAGGGTTTAACTTCTTCCCTCCCCCTTTTCATCCCCCACTCGGCATTGGAAAGGGATTTTTGGGGAAACAATTGGCAAAAGCATGGTTTTGTGAGGGAAACCATGGATGAAAAAACAGATTAGGAATACACTGGGGGTAATAGGACATAGGGTAAAAGGGAAAGGTGGGATTAGGAAAGGGAGACTGTAGGGGGGACTTACAGTGGACATATTGTCTAACATGACTACGATTTTTTGCATATATACTGCCTTTTACAGGAACACCATCAGGCCCAGTGACCTGCGATGCTTGTAACCCTTTTCTACCTCGTATAATTTTGAATTCCACGACTTCTCCATCTCCCAAGCTTGGGATGCATTTTTCAGGGTTATTCTTTTTAATAGCAGTTCTATGCACGAATATGTCTTGCTGGTTGTCACACCTTGTTATAAAACCATAATTTTGCTTAACATTATACCATTCTACTATCCCTAAGATCTTAGTTACTATGATTTTTTCCTTTTTTCGAGTGGCTGCTGTATTCTGTCTCGCTGCGTCTTTGCTCTCTCTTTCGGTCGCTCCCGTGTTGGAATTGTTGGAGCTGCTGGTGCCTGCGCACTCTTCCCGGGGTCGCGTTTGGGGCTGTGCGGGCCGGGCCGGGCCGGGCCGCTCAGTTCTCCGCGCGTCGCCTCCTCTGGTCGCAGCTTCGCTGCCGCTGCCAGGCGCTGCAGCCACGTCTCGGCCGGGCCCCCGAGCGATGACTCCCCCGCGCTCCGCTCCAGCGCGCGTCTCGGCTGGGCGCGGCTCCGTTCCACCGCCACCGCCGCCAGCCGCTGCCCGCACGCCGCCCCTCTCGGTCGGGCGTTCCCGGGGCTCGCTCCACCACGCGCTGTGCTGGGCCGTGTGGGCACCGCCGGGTCCCGCCGCTCCCGCCGCGCCTCGCTCCGCCACCGACACTGCGACTCGCACGGCTCCGCCCGCACGCGGGAACTGCCTCGCTGCTGCTCGCAGAGCGCTCGGTGCACAATCCCTGAGGCTGGCTTCCCTTCGCCAAGACACAGCTGACATTGCTCAACACTCTCGGTAATTAAATAATATTCACGAAAATATTCTTCCATCGGCATATATTTTGACTCCAATATTAACTGTGTCCAAACGGTTTTCCAAAAGCCCTTCGTAAGAATTAAATCCCAAGAAACATAGAAAAAGTTCTTAAACAACCATGCCAGGAAGTGTTTCAGTTCTTTTTGAGCTTGAATCAAACTAAAATTTACAAATCGTTGTTCAAGAATCATTTTAAGATAAATGTCCATATGCGGCTCTGAGAGCCAAGAGTCTTCCCACGGTTCCTCCATAGTTTAGATATGGAATAGCAAAGCAAAACCAAGAAGAGGAATCCAAAGTTTCCAGGGTTTACTCACACAAATCAGTCGCTTAGGGATCGGGGATCGTTCTGCTCACAATTCTCCACCATTATGTTGCAGTGGGGATACTGCAACATGCATATATCAAACCAGGAGTCCCGTGGAAAGGAAATATATATGGACAGACAGATTCTTGATAGATGTTTCAGAGATGTTTATTTCTCCAGCCGCATGGCCGGGGCTCTGCCCAGGAACTGTTCCAGTCACCGGACCAAGGGTCCTTCTGCCCGCGCAGGGAACACAAACCAACCCATGGGAACGAGGCTGAGCAGGGGCAGGGAAACCTCGTGCCTGTGCCCTCAGGGCCCCTCTGCCAGCGCTACACGGCAGGGGAGGAGACCCCAACAACTAGACACCGCACCACATCTCACACCACAGAAGAATGCCTCACACACATCCCGGGGCTCTCGGACCTGAGGTCCCCAGCTCCACTGCTTTGCTTAGCCTTCCTCTTCCTCACACATGCACAAACACACTCTTGGCCTGGCTGGCAGCTGCAGGTCCTGGGCAACATCTGGTCTCTGACAGGTAATGGATGACTCTGGCCTATGTCACCTGCTTGCTTTCAAAGCCAAGGCAAAGGGGCAGTGCTGGAACATGGTGCAGCTTCTGCCGTGTGCAGATCTGCTTGTTCACCTTGAATTCCCCATGAGCTTTCTGGCAACATTATTAAAATTACCAGGGAAACTGCTCTGATTGAAAATTAGCAGCAGCACCCCAGGTATGTCTGCACTCGTGTGGATGTGAATGGATTATTACTGCTGCTGAAATATTTCCACTGTTAGGAAAATCACGATTAATTACATCTGCTATTCAACATACAAGATCATTTATTAAAACCCTCCTATTAATAATCTCATTTACCAACACCAGTTTTGCTTATCCCCAAATCACCTTCCTGCGAGCAGATGCCAGACACTTTATAAAAGAGTTTATGAGCCTACAGATTCAAGTCTAGAGGGAAAATCCTGCTGAGCAGTCATAACAGAGAAATCGCTACAGCTGCTGAGCAGCATGTCCTTAAAATATTTGCTGTTCTCAATGCTGAAGGACAATGGGGTCTCAGACAGGTCCCAGACTTCAAATCAAACCTGCAGCACACAGGTACTGTTTTTGCAGTGCAGTTTGTTTTAAGCAAATCAAAGGAGCTGGAAATGCTGCATCAGACAGCAACAGAACAGTAAAACAAAGATAAGAAAGAATACAGCAAGAGGGGAATGGGTGGACAAGGAAAAAGATGGCCTGGAGGTAGCTGAACAGCAAAGAAAACAAAGGCAGGAGAGGAGGGAAATGAGTGAAAAAAAACCAAAGAGCAGTGATTGCACCTGCCTTTTGAAACTACTTCAGTTTAAAAAAATAATTTATTGATTTTTTTTCATAGCCTTAGATTATATGAACAATTTTACTGCACCGATTCTAGATAAACTTCTAAAATAAAGAAGGTTGAAAAGGCTCCTCTAATTGAAATAAAGGAGATTGAGAATTATTCTCCAATTCACAAAAAAGCACCCGATCTCTGTAGGCAAAACAGACACTGCTGAAATGTAACTCACATTACTATTCCTAAAGTCTTTCACAAACTGTTTTTGTCCTTGAAATTAAGCATGTGTATAATTACTGCAGAATGAGGAGCTAAGCGTTTTATTTTTTAATTTCACAAGATTTAGTTCCATCACAACAAAACAGCACAGCCTTAAGAAAGAAAAGTAATCTTGACTTTCAGACTTTCAGCACAGTTATGGTGAACTTCTGAAATACAGATTTAAGAACCTTTGAATGACTTCTGAATTCATGGTCAAATGCACTGAGGGAAATTTCCAAAAGCATTTAAGTGACATGGAAGCACGAGCGACATGGAAGCACAAGCCCCAGAACTCTCACCCAGACATGCAGAAGTGCAGGATACTACATAGCAACAGCGGTTACAAATAGCACTCACAGCATTTACTTCCCAGCTTTGCCTATAATGTGTCTGGGGTATTGATACTTGTGAAGCCCTGGAACTGCATTTTGTAGCTTAGACAAGCACTTAAAACCAAACATAAGAAGGAAAAAAGCATTCTGACAATCTGAAACTTTAGAAGAATCTATACAATCTGAGGCTTTCACAATTAGAAAAGTTCATCTGTAGACATTGCACATTTCAGTTCACAAAGGACAGAAAATAATGAACTGCAAGGTTCTAATATTTTAATCACAGTTTTGTTCAGGCTGTGTGTGGAAGGAATTCACTGGTAAAATACAAAGGCCAGTTATGAAGCACAGACTTATGAAAATGACTGTATTGTGGGACCAGGGATGAGTACCCATTTGAGAAGCTGGTTGTTAAGCACCAGCCAGAATGTGAGGTAAATTATACTGCCATGTATATTTCTTCTTCTTACCAGCAGAACTCTCACAAGGGAAAAAAACCAGTGATATGACTTTTGTCTTACTCTGCCACAAAGAAAAATAAAACCAAACTTAATATATTTTCAAAAGGGAAGAAGGAAGGGTTGATGGTACCATTAAATAGCAAGTACACCAAAGTTTTTCTGCACACACTACAGAACTACACAACTACAGCAAAATGTATGTTCAATATTGAATTTTCCTACATAATGAAACTATCATTTCCATTTCCTTCACATGAGAATAATTTTTTGACTTTCCATCATTTTTTCGCCACCTCAACACTCAGACTGCTCCTTGGGATTAAAGCCAGAGCAGAGGAATCTGGCATTACTCCTGTGACTCATCTGCTAAAGTTCTCTCTCAATCCATCCCTATGCAGTGCCATAATTTCCCTGTGTGATTATATACTTCTCTTTCCTGGTTCACCTGGCACACAATACACAAATTGCTACACTAGAGGAAGCAGAAGCAGCTGTCCAAACACCACCCGAGTTTGTGCTGTCTTGCCAACTCTTTGATAGGAAGGAAGGCTGGATGCTGTTTGACAAGCATAACTGCAAGGGAAAACTCAGTAACACTAATATGGAGTAAGTAGAGCTTCTGTAGAAATGCAGGCTGTTGTGGATCATAAGGTGAAAAGAAGTCACGGAGACCATACTGCTATCTGGGATATATAAAGAAGAGGAGAGGCCTGAAGACTCACTGGGTACACCTAGTACAGATACGATGTGAGTGCTTTCCCTTATGGCCAGGAGGGTGCCCCCAAGCACAGGGAGTGACCCATCTGCAACCTCCCCCAGCAGCTGGACCCCAACATGAGCTGTGAGCTAATCACAGCAACCAGCATGCACTTCACTGCTGCTTAAAGTGCCACACAGGCATGCAGTCCTGCAGCCTGAGCAGCAGCAGGGAAAGGAGCTCCAAACATTCAGCACAGGTAAGGCCACAGCTGGAGGAGCTGCCAACCACAGTGGAGACATCTGGACAGAATCCGATGATCAGAAGTCAGGCAACAGTGACCTACAAATAGAAGTCAAAGGGATGCAAAATACACAGAGAGGAGACAAGGATATTAACACCCTAACAAAACATGAAAAGGTGCTGCAAGGAGGAAGGGAATAATAATAGTCTGCAATCCATGGGGGAAGAATAAAAAGTGAGCTTCAGCCACAGCCAGATGAATCCATGCTTGATGTTTGTGATGAAATATTCATCACCCTGACAGGTGTCTAATGACACGGTAGCAAGCACAGGCATAGCCCAGTTAAATGCTTAGAGGCATTGACTCAAAGTCCAATGAAGTTGCTACAGAGATGACTCCCCTTTCACACATTCTCCTTAGCAAGGGTGGCTACACAACCAGCAATTTGTGCAAGTGCTTTCACGGCCGATTGATCTTCTAGCTAATGACCTTCTGTGAAGGTCAACAAGTCCAGAAGGAGGTGGATGTGTTCATCTGAGTAGAAACCTACATTAGTAGGAGGTGGTCTTTCATTTCAAACTATGGCCAGTGACAAGGAAGCATCGGTGCTCCCCATCACTAGTGAAGAAAAGTGTTCTCTGTTTGCTTTTTCTTCCCTGGTTGCTGGGCAACCACAGAATCTTTTACATCTGTAAATGCTGCAAATATCTTATTTTGAGCCATTTTAATATTCAGCCTGGTGAAGAGCTGATTCATCGTCACTTTTCTTCAGATGGCTATAATTAAGCTTTGCACTGTGGTGTGTGTCTCTGGAGTTGGTAGTAGGTTGAAATTACAGTAGATGCAACAACAGTAGGAAAAAAACACAGGTTGGGCATCATTTAAAAGGGAACTGACATGTTGCTCATTCTTCATCTTCACATGGATCAAGACTGTATCACAATGACACTTCACAGAATGGGAATTCTAAGATATATATACATGGAACCCTTCTGCATGCCTAAGTTATTCTGTTTCTATTGGGAAACCATGTACACGAGATTAATAAACATAAAGGGTATCTTACTGATGTTACAGTCATGATTAAAATTGTTGGCATTGTAGGGCAGGCATAATTTCCATAGTCTTTAATATCTCCCAGCCTCTCTTGAAAGAAACAACAGACAAGCCCAATTAATAACCATGTGGATGTATACTTCTACCACTACATGGCACCAATTATCAGTTGCAGTGTTACACACTACCAATAACCTCACCTACAATACAGTAAATAATCCAGCTCCTCCTCAACTTGTCAAAGTACTAACATGTTTTGTGGCGATCTTGCTATGGGGGTGCAAGATTTCACTATTTCCAGTTCTTTTTTCCAGTGTGCTGCCTGCCCTACCACACAGCAGCAGAAGAGAATAGGCACTTATGGCTCACTCATTCCCATGCAAAACTTTGGTTTTAAGCATTTGACCTGAAACAGCTGAATGCTGAGGTGACCCTGGGTTTGAGCAAAGAATGTGAACTGCAAATGGGACTGTGCTGAGGAGCTTTCATACCAACAGCTCTTGCCACGTCTGCCATAGGGTAGGAGGCTATGGGTGACAGCACCTAAAACTTGTGTGCATAAGATGCCTGAGATATGCCCTAAACCCCTCACAACTGCTCAGCAAAGTTACAACAGTCACTGTTTTGAAGAAGTGAGTGGAAGGTAGGGAAGTACAAGTTTTGTTTGGTTGCTTCCCTCAGGGCTACTGGGCACTTAGCTAATCGAATTGTGTTTATTTAGTACTTTTGAAACCCCTGTCTGCCCATTTATAGTTCTTGGTGTTGGCTGCTCTGAAACCAGGAGAATTCTACCACTGACATTTATGGGGACAAAAGTAGATCAAAGTAAGCAACTGTAAGAACCGTTATCTTCCCTGTGAAATTTTTCAAGATGAAGCAGGACACCAAAGCTTCTTGACATTTTCCCTGCTATGTTGTGTAGTGTATGACAGGTCTTCTACCTACAAGCCTGCTGTAGTGGGCAGTAAGTCAGATTCACACAATCCACAAAAAATAATGAAAAAGCAAATGTTTCAAAACATCTCATATAGGGTAGAAGAGAAAAAAGATTTCAGGATGTGACTTCATTGACCTACATGAAGCATTAGTACACCAAAACCTTACCAAAGGAAGATATGTTGACCTTAGGAGAAAGAGAAACAAATGGAGTAAGATTCAAGCAAAATATTTCTTAAAATTATTTCCAAATCATTTATAAAATATAAAATCTAATTTCCCCAAAGAATAAGAAGATAAAAAGTAGATATATGTAATGAAAAAGTCAGTTTTATGTGATCTCAGTTGATTGACCTTAGAATTCTCCACTACTGCATTTCATTCTAATTACAACCATGCACAACAGATTCTCTTTCAAAGCAAAGCTGACATTTTAAAACATAACTAAAAGTTCAGCTTTGATATTACATTAAAAACTAAAGCCATTGATAAGGAATATATTTTAGCTAAGAACTAAGGTTTTTATTTTAAAACTTCTTCAGAAAGGAGAAAGTCTGCTAGACACAGAGGTTGCCTCAAAAAACCAAACATGAATGGTTTTGACTATATCCTTAATTTTTCTAAGCAGATTTCTGATGCAACTCACAAGATTAGAGTTTATGACATCTTCAATAGAATACTTGAATATCTTAAGAGTACCTGGACTGCCTAGGACATACAGCAATATTTGTCCATTAGGAAGTGAGCTAAAGTGATTGGGAGTCTTTGCAAAGTTGCAGTAAGAATAATACCTGGTGTCAACCTCAGAGTATGCCATCAGTCATGATTATGGGTAAAAATTCACTACTAATTAGCCTAAATGACCTGGAAAACAAAGCAAGCGTAGCTATTTGCAGCAAATATGTAGGGAGACTCACTCTTTTCTTGAGTTGCTCAGGCTTTCAATGTCCTTGATCCATTTCAGCTCATGTCACCTGGATATAAATCTCTCCTAGCTTCTACTCCTTACACTGCCTTTTAATAACTTACAAGATCCTGCAGAAGGTACAACTGATTTATGTGCCTGCAAACAGAGCAGCATCTATTTTTTAAACATGCCATTGGTAGTACACATGAACTCCTTAAGGCAATTTCTTGCACAGTGAAGGTTCCGTAGCTGCATTAAAAGTGATGTTGGTGACTGCAAACAAAAGATGTACAACTCCAGAAAGACCTCTCCAAGCATTTTTTTCCAGAAGGTCTGAAGCTTCACAGCCAGAAAAGCACATCAAATATGCTCCTGAGTGTGTTTGTCTCAGGCAATGTCCATTCTGATAATCTATGTAAAAAACAGCAGAATCATTGTCTCTTTACTATTTCCAGAGACACGAATGCTAAATTAAGCATGTGTTGTGTTTCTGTCCCTTCTTTTATTTCTTAAGCAAGCTAAATACTGTGCTAATTTCTGCTATTCTTCTCTTACAACATGGCCCCCTCCAGCCATCTAATACATAATACATTTTTTCCTTTGGGTTCACTCAAGTTTGACCAAGGAGATGGCACCCAGAATCAAACTAATTATAGATGCAGCTCAATTCCCTCATTGCCTCAATTGCCTTTTTGCCAGGAGGGGATGACGATGCATGAAAAGACACATTTTCCTCCATCGGTATATCCCAATATAAATTCATATCTACAGTATTTTTCCTACTGTCAGATGGCCCTCACTACCACTGTGTCACTGGCATTTTCTCTTTCTAACAAATACCTATGTTGAAAAATCTCTTTTTGAAACTGGGTGAAGTAAAACTCTCATAAGTGTGGATGTGACTTAGCAACTTTCCAAATTCAGCTTTTACTTCTGTCCATATTTCTAAAATGTTTTGGTATTTTTATATTACTTACTGTCCCTGCCAGTGTTCTGTAGAATTAGTGTTAAAAGTGTAGCTGTGTTAGCTGTATATTACTTTCTCCAATAATTCTTCTCCCTTTTTAAGCAGAGATGCTGTGCTAAATTTCAGATTAATGAAAAGATACCATTCATTTTAAGACAGGATTTCCTATCTTTTGGTAACATGTCAACCAGAGGAAAAACTACACTTTTGCTCTTTTAAAATTGTGGCTCTTACAACATTAATCATATTCTGTTGACCAACTAGGTTATCACCTTCACAGGTATCAATGGAATGGTACCTTCACAGGTACCAATGTAGTAAGATTAAAAAAGAAAACAAATCACAAACCACAAACAAACAACAAAACACTAAATAAACAAAATCTACCATACCAATTCCAGCAAAACCCAATCTGTAAATAATGTAACTTGACTGTGCCACAGAACTACATCCTCCACATCCCTTTGGCCTATTAATATTAAAACAATGTTAAGATATGAAAAATAAACAATTATTTTACACTGCTTGAAGCAGATGATTTCATCAGTTCTGAAACTTAATCACAGAAGTTCTACACAATAGTTTGCATGGGCATCTGATAAATATTCAGTTAAGCAACATTATTAAACCCCAAAATTGTGAAGAATAGCACTGCTGGGATAGCATAGTGGTACCAGCAGTCCTATGCAGCAAATCTGTCATTTAGAATCCAGCACCTGACATGCAGGTCAGACTTCCTGGTTGCATTAACAGCACAAATGTATTGAGACTACAGGTTACAACATCTTCAAGCCAGATGCAGATTCTGAAGCAAAGACAAGTAGGAAGACTGCAAAAGAAGAGTGGACATAATGCATAAGATCCACCAGGATTGAGAGCACTAATTTAGGCACATACCTAACTGCTTCCACAACAAAATTGCTTTATGCATATAACATTGACTGTGGAATAAAAACCCCCAAAACAACAACAACAACAATAATACAGCTGCCTAGTAAGACGTAAGTTTTAAGGCATTAAACGGAAAACATAAGGAAGAACTGAGGTTATTCTAAGAGAAGAAGGAAAAAGCAGTAGATAGGAACTTCCAGATGAAAGTCTAAATGAAAGTTTATTTTATTTTTGTTCCAGTGATTAAATAGATCACCTAGAAATTCTTTTAGAATTTGAGATGATTATGTCTTCCCCTGTTAATTAAAGAGACCTGATATGCTAGGTATCCATGTGCCTAATGAAAATGAAATTACAGATGTTTTACATAAGATGGAAACATGCAGAGGCAGTCAGACAGGAGGTGCTAGGAAAAATACAAAATATAGCAACAGAGCAGAAATATTTAAAAAGGAAAAAGGAAAAAAAAAACCAATGTCAGATAAACCTAGTTACAGTTAATTTATCATAGCAACCAAGGGAACAAATGACAAATAATTTAATGAGAAACTACAGAAGTTAACTAGATGCAACTGTTCTATGGCATTTTTTCTTTTCCTATTAAATACAATAACATAATAATTTATACCTAAAGCAGTGAAGATAAACCACATAGTTAAATATACTTAAGCAATCACCAGAAATATTGATAACTTCATCCAAATTGTAACATTCCTTTAAACAGAAACCAAACTTTTCTCACTGTTCACAAAGCATTGCAGTGATGTGTCGAAATAAGGGCTTTGTTTGCTAAAATTTACTGCTTTAGCCACTAAACAGAATTAGTAGGGTCCCAAAATTCCAGAGAAAGACAGAATGAAATAAGGTATTTGACCTGAAAAACAGCATTGAGTGCTATCCACACTTACACACAGAACTACTCTTACCAAAGGAAGGAAAAATAATAATAATACCAATAAAAAAGAAATCAGCTGCACAAGTTGGAATGAAAGGAAAACATTTTCAGATACTGACAAGAAGAACCTAAAAGATGACTAATGCAGCAAAAAAGCAAGCAAACAAAAAAAGCTGGTGTCTTTTATTCTCTCTGTACAAAGAATGAAGGATGCTTAGAATGAGGTGTTAAATAAAAGATAAGAAGAGTGTTTCTCTTCATGTTAAATAACCGTAGATTCCTCAGGTTTTGACGGATAACTGAAAAATAATGAACATGAGGAGTCATGACAGAATAAAGCCCAGTGGCTTCTGACTTGGTGTGTTCTCATTAAAGAGAAAGGATGTTAAGTCAGGTTATTTAAAATTCTTTGTTTATTTTTCATTTCTGCTTAAACCTGTTTAAAATAAACTCATGAGCACGGATGGGATAAGCTCACACTGTGAACAAATTCTTGCAGTACTTAGAGGATCCTTCAATCAAAACAGCCAGCCTTGGTCTTCCTGGCCTTTCCTACATAGACAGCAGGAAAAAAGTCCACAAAACCAACAAACAAAGAAAGGAGCAGAATATTAAAGAAATCCTGAACTGATTTCATTTTGAGATGGATAGGTTATGAAGGTTGGAAGGTATACAAGCAAAACCTGTTTTTCCTTGGACTTCACTGTTCACTCTTAAATCCAGTAATTTTAACCCATGGAGATCAGGCAGGGCCATGTATAAAGACAAGTATTCAAGAGAAGGGAAATGACTTTAACTCATTTGACTCCAGTTTAACCAGAAGACTATGGTTTAAATGAACAAGGCTGGCAGAGGGTGTTAGTGTGGAGGCTAATATGGCAACCCCTCATCAGCATTCCCACTGCTGGCTCCAGGAGACGAGTGGTGCCCTGGATCTAACAACCATTTTCTCTATCTCAAGAAGCTCACAGACAGGCAGTCTCCTCAACCACTGTCACACTCTAGTAGCAACATCAGCCTCTGCCCTGTGAGTCTGCCTGCAAACCACACTCCTCCTCAGTGGGCTGCATGAACTCCTGAGAGCTCCCTCTGAACAGCTCTGTGGAAACACCTCTGTATGGTCATGCTCTGCTCACATCGTTTCTTTTTTCTTATGTCCCACCTGGACATGAACTGATGCCTCAGCCCCAGCAGACAGCCCATATGGCACCAGAGTGGGCCAGCACATGCCCTGGGGTAGCTCCACAGCTGTGGGGGACAGGAACTGAAGAGTCCTTCCATGGGGCAGTTGACCAAGTACGTTCACAGCACAGGTGATGGGAGCTCTGAGAGAAACCCCTTCAGTGGCCAAAGTGAGCCCTCAGCACATGGGGACCAGGCTGCAATCTCTCTGCCAGCTCCTCCACAGACTCCCAACTGCTCTTTTCAGCTCCCAGTTGGCTCTTTTCCCCTTACACTCCTATAAATCCACTCTTCATCTGAGCTCCCATCACACTGTGGGGCTATCCAGGAGAACTGCTAGAGGTGGAAGGTGCTTGAGCATGTCCAGAGAAGGGCAATAGAGCTGGTGGAGGATCTAGAGCACAAGCCTTATGAGAAGAGGATAGGGAACTGGGATTTTTTAGACTGGAGAAAGGAGGCTCAAGAGGAACCTAGAGAGCTAGTACATCTTTAAAAAAAAAAACCAAAAAAACCCAACAAAATCAAAATTAGTAGAAAAGAAAATTCTTATTGTAATATGATCTTCAGTTTCCAAACTTACTCATTTGATTTATTCAATCAAGAGAAAATTCTTTCCACTTTTCCAGAATAGATTACAAATACCAAAAGTGGGCTCAGTCATTCAAAAAATGCAGTCTTGGTTAAACAACCAGGGACTGCTACCTCTTTCACTTTTGACATTTCTTAACACTTCAGCAGCAAACAAAGCTGTTATACTGATCAGTTTTAGTAACTCACTTGGAATTATCTGAATAGATTATAATGTATTTACTTAGGCATAAAGACCCCCGAATTTTCAAAATCAGGCTTCACTTATGAGACTTTTTCATAGCCCTTGAAATAACGTTATGTATTTATCTATCTACGTAAAGTAAAATTACTGCAGTTTACCATGCCCATCACTAACAATTCTAAGACTGAAAAAAAAGCCCACTCTGCTGGAGTTGAGGAATGATTTAATTTCATTTGAGAATGTGAGGCAATTCAGTAAACTTCCAAAGGTGCAAGTGAGATGCATAATACCTAGCCTCCAAAAAAAATGGGAAATTCCAGCCTTCAGCATTCAGGATTTTGCAAATCTCATTCTTGTTGTAAAAAGAGAAAAATGCCATGCAATGCTACTAATCAAACAAGTCTGCTCACTTTGTCCAGACCACTGGAATCTCCCACTCTCAATTGCTACATCAGAATACTTCTGAACTGAAACATAATTTCATCACTTTATAAATTGCTTCACCAGACATATCCCTCCTCAAAAAGACCACTGTGCAGTGAAAAGTATCTGTTTCCACTGTATCATACAGAGGATAGTTAAGCCTGACAGAAGAAGAGAACACTTTCCTTGCAGATACCATCATACTGCAGAAGCGTCAACACCAAGAACAGAAATTCTTTCAGAGGTTCATTCCTGTGCAGTATGCTCCCTTTTCTATGCAATGCATAAAATAATTAAATAATGGGAAAAACCATACAGGAGGGAGATATCAGCCACAGTAACCAGAGAGGGAGGAGGCCATCACTTAAGCTGTTTACTTCTCTCACTGGGTTGTCCTGGCTTCCTGCATGTATCTGTTGACAGGTCAACTCACCAGGTGTTAAGAAAAATCACCGCCAAGAACAGTGCTGAATGTCGTTCCCTTCCTCTTGAACCTACATTCAGAGATGACTTTAGTTTGCTTATAACAAAAGAAGATTATTGTCTATCCCACCTCTAGTCACTTCCTATCTCAGCCTGTTGTGCACAAGGCTTGACACTATTGATTTATGTTCCCGCACTTTACACTTCCACCCTGGGAAAGAACACAACTTGTCAAATACTTCTTAGTAATTAATATGATGTAATCTTTCTGAATGCATTAGTCACCTTGGAGTCAGTGAAAAATAGATTTTAAAAAATCTGTAAAAGATTCAACTTGTGGAGCAGCATGCACCTGAAAGATCCAGGCTGCCCCTGGTCTGAGGTCACTCACCTCACAGTGTGATTATTACAGGTCACCCAAGCTGGCATGTAAAGGTCCAAAACTACCCTCCAGGACACATGTGGAAAGAGAATAGCATTCCTCTTTGAGTCATTTTCTAACAAACTTCTACAGCAAATCCAAACACCCCATCTCATATTTATAGATGTTATAAACAGGAAAGTTCTCTCAATTACCTTTTTCTGTTAAAGAAAAGAAAAACATTTATGCAACTAATACAGATGTCTTTTTTCCAGCAAAACCGGGAGAATCCAAATGCTTTGTCTGACTCTATGAGCTAGTTCCTATTAAATAATAAACCACACACAGTCCCTCCTTCCCAGACATGTCACAACATATGTCACTTGACTGGTTTGCAGGTCTGCAGCTTCCCCATGTCAGACAAGAAACACACCAACCCTTGGCATTACAGTCAGTGGGCATAACCTATTAACATTTATATTGTGGTAATATTCAGAATCCACCTACACAGGGACCATCAGTATCAGTAACAGAATTATTATTTAGAGCACTTTTCCCCCAATAGTACAAAATAAACAGGATCAAAGGAGGGTATAACAAGAGAACAAAGAGAACTGGTCTGGGAAGGAAACACAGTGGCAAAAATCACAAAATATACCTTATGCCTGGACCAGCTTGGAGCAATATTAAAAACTAATACCTGTTAACAGGTGTCTTGGGATGACTCTGTGATGTGTATCTCCTACTGCTGCTCTCTGCCCAGAAATTAACTTTGTGCCTTTCTGTGCCTTTAAACTGAGCCTGAGAGGGGGGAGAGGAACATTGCAAAGCAGTTGTTCAAGGACACACATACACAGACTCCTCTGCGTTCTCCTGCTGTGGTAGCAAGAGCAGAGGAAGCACCCTGCTTGCTTTTCAGCCAGCTTTCAGCTCCTTTTCTCCGAAGGGAGATGGAGAGTTGAACTTTGTTTTCCTGGGACTTTGGGTTTTCCCTTCCTCTCTTCTGGACTGTTTCAACAATATCAGAACACATTGGGAGAATTTTCCACCAAGGCCCTGGAGGTGGCCACACACTGACCCAGCTCCGAGGAGGAGGAGAGAGAGCACACCTACAGAAGGACTCGGAAATCTTCCCAGGTTTCTCTGCACAGCAAGAGGTTTTATTATTTAGCATTGTTATCCTTTTCCTGTGTGTTTGTTAAATAAATAGGTTTTTTAATCTCTTTTACTTTCCTCTGAGGAAAATTTTTTTTCCTGAACATGGTGGGTGGTTGTAACCTGCCTTCTATCAGAGGATACTTTCCTTCAAATTTGTCCAAACCGGCACATCAGGTTAGAGGTCTTTTTAGATAGCATGTAGGAGAAACTTTCAAGAGGTGATTCCAGTACATGAAAAAACCTAGCATGAGAGAAAGGGTTTAGGTATAACATGCTAAATACATTTGAAAACATAAAAATAACTGAAAATCTGAACTCCGTTAAAGAAAAAAAGTCAAACTTACACAAGAATGATACTGTGAAACAGAATAAGTGAATTTTTACTTATACTTTGCATTCAAAGATCTTTTGCACTTTTTAACACTCTGAGTATGTGACCAGCTTGCCTTTTACTCAATGGGGATGAATGCTCATGCAATTGAACTGTACTTATACTTTTGTAAAGGCTTCCTGGTTTCACAAAAAAGCACACATGATTTAATTTGAGAAACAAACCATGAAGAAAATAAGTCTATCTTCTGATGATACTTTTGAAAATTAAAAATTACTTTTTTCATCTTCCTGTCCTTCACCAAAACTGTGTGGAATGTCTAGACATCAGTGCAGCTACTTTTTATACTTTTAAGACATAGAAATATTTTAGGTTATACTCCTTTATCTGGTTCACCTGCTTGTATTCCCATTTCAGACAAATTTGTTTCTAAGACACATGGCATAAGGGGGGATGACATCATGTTCTGATATTTTTTCACTGTTACTTTGGTAGCTAGGCATTTTTACTGCTTAGCAAAACATCATTTCATGATCAGCTTGCTGTTATCATTCAATCCTGTTTACCTTGTCAGATATTTGAGAATTCTGAACTAAATCAGTGACAATCAAATCAATAAAGTCCCCTGTAATTTGTATGGCCAAAGATAATATTCCATATAGCTTATCATAACTGGCATAGTATATTCTATTTTGCAGTTTAAATATTCATAGGCAAGCTGTTAGATTATTTTAAGACACTATCTGAACCTGTAAGACACCACCTGCCAAAACATTCAAAACCTGAATTTAAATATGTGAACTCCTATTTTTACCAGCTAACTCTAAGGGATCAGGAAAAAAACAAAACAAAACCAAACCAAATTAAAAAAACACCAAAAAAGGCCTCCAAAAAATCTAACAGCAACTTTCTGGAGAGGTTCTCTCATAACACGCTCTCAGACCTGCCTAACCTTGCTTTCTCTTGAAAGGTAAATAACAATTAGATGGAATTTAACTCAGAGCAACCATGGCAATTCATGTATTTCTATCCTCAAGTAACAGGAGTTACTGGAAAGAAATGCTGTAAGAGGTAATGGGCTATGTCTAGGTGTTAGAAAGTCAAAATTAGCAAGAGTGTACCAGCCCAGAATAAGCACATCTGATTTGGGGCTTGGCAGTGTAATTGTGGTGTCTTCTGGTTACAGTATCCTGTCTGTGGACCCTAAACCTTACTGAATAAGAAGTCATTTAAAAAATTCAAACTTTCTCATTATAACTGTATTAGCATATTATTTCAAATTATACTTTTATCCATCACCCGCTCAACATTATGCATCATGGATAACACAAAAATTTCCAGTATTTTGAAATAAATTTTCAATGCATATTCCAATTTCTAAATAAAAAAGAAATCTGTCTCTGAATTCCATTGAGCACCCAAAACAGGGATCTTAGTACACTGTGGGTGCTTACAGACTTCTTAGCAGAACAGCTTAGTCATAGGAAAATACCACTAATTTCTTTCCTAATGCCTTCCCTCTTTTTTTCCCTAAAAAGGTTAGCCTTATTTCTCCTGGCCATGTAAAAAGCATAGTACATAGACTTTCTGCCAAACTCCCTTACTAATTTTTCCATTTCTCTGTGAACACCACTCAAGGAATGATCTATGCAGGTTGAAATAACTGGTTGTCAGACTACAATATTCACTTCTGCAACTGTAGAAAAGGCTAAATTAAGGCTTTTGCAAAATGCCTTAGATGAACAAATCCATAGCTGGGATAGAGATAATAAATTCAGTGCAAAACGAATGGGCTTTATACAAGTGAACAAATTAAATTATTAGAAAGGGAGGGGGGAAAAGAATTGCAAGAACAATCAGTCAACATAAAGAAACCACCCAAAGGTGTCAGTGGGGATCCCTACATAATGTTCTCTTGTGGTACTTTTTCTGAAAAATGTAACTGTTTCTGCTCAGGGACACATATTTCACCAAGGTAACACTAAAAGCCCAGCAGCACTGGATGCTAACACTGCACACACATGCACTTGGTTTGCATGTGTGAGAATCATATTTATATTTAAATCAATGGAAAGCACAGAGCACTGTAATATCAGGATTAAAATCTTGATTTAGATATGTGGCATATTGCATATGGACAGGCTCAGCCACCAAGCAAAGGAGGTAGAGAACTGTGGATTCTGGTGTTACTTTGCCAAGAACAATTTATCTGGAAAGGAAGGGGTACCTTTCTCAGACAACTTCCCAGTACAAACCACTTCTAGAGCACAGATCACATCAGTGTTACCCCATTCCCTGTATTCCTGTTATCCTGGACTGATACCAGTCGAAACAATGTCCATAGAAAATAACAGGTAGATGCTGCTGCTTGTTCTAAGATCACTCAATTGTACCACATTGCCCCCAAAATCTACTTTCAATGGAAGATGTCTCTCTTCTCTGTCCCTTATCACAAACAGCTGAGTTTGCTGGCCAACAAATTTCTAAGTCAGGAAACAATACAAGGTGAGAAAAAAGCATAACCAAGATCTGACCAGTATTTTTGTTTATTATGGATGCTAGGATGTAGTACAGAGAGAAGGAAATGTTTAAACGGAAGGAATCTTCTTAATATTCTCTTTAAGTACTTATATGACTATATGAAAATGTAATTTTTAACTGATACTAGACTGTGTGGGGTTTTTTCATTTGGTTATTTCAGATAAAGTTTCTTTCTTTCTGTTTCTTTCTGTACAAAAGAGTACAACTGCAATATAGCCCTGCTAGTAGTCACCTTTTAACAAAACTTGTTCGGAGTGCAATCAGTTCATGTGTTAATGTTTGAGCTCATAATCTATTTAAATAAGAGTATAACAAATGTATTAAGATACTAGAAACCTTGGCACTTCTGAGATTTTCAACAGAAGAGAAGCCTAGTTTTCTTCCCAGTTCTAGCTCTTCAGACCTATTTGAAACTTTCATGACCTCTCCTATGCCTTTGCTATTCTTCAATGTCTTTCTTATCCTATTTATTTCCTTACAAGTTTTCACAGAGCTTACATCAGATGCAAATTTGGCTGCCCGCAACCCAATGCTCCATATGGCATCTCACCCACGTACTCTTACACTTCCATAAAAATCTCTTTCACTTTGTGTTTTATTTTGCTTTAATTTTTTTACTTAGTGAATTGATTCAGTGTGTTTTCCTTCGATTTCCATATTTTATCCCTGTTGCTCTGTTACTGCCAAAATCGTTTTTGTTAACTGCCATATATATGCATATGGATAGTCCAGCACATCATGACTATCAAAACCAGAACTCAGGTGAGTTACGTGACATTTGCTGTGTGAACCGACATTTCTCATTTTTGCCTGCAGGAGCTGTGAGGGAAGGTCTGACCAGCTCTTCAGAAAATGCTGGTTTAAAGGAGGCAGAGAGCTTCAATACAATTTACTAGCATTTCATTCTTAGAGATGACTGGCTACACACAAACAGATTGGGACATATATTCCTCTGCAGGACAGATACTACTTTACATTCATAGTATTTGTACTGATGCCCAGCAGTTGTACAGATCCTATCATAAAGCAACTTGAAACCCCATCTCTATTTAGAAACCTATGTTCACTCATTTTAAATGTTAAAATTAACTGGTATTAACTCATGGTTTACCAGCCTTCCCCTTGGCCATTTTTCCCCAACTCCTTTGAGAGTTGCCTTTCTAGCACTGGCCACCTTCTCTCTTTGGGTTCCGCACAGAAAACTCAGAACATAGTAGCAGTTTTTGGTTTTAGCACATCAGTGTCCAGAATGTTGTTAGTGTTTCTGAATTTCCTTTTCTTCTAGGTCTGGTCTTTATCTATACACGACCAGTACTGCAGCCAGCTGTTAAAAAATGAAAGAGACTTCCCCATGACAGATAAGAAACCTAAACAGGAGAGGAAAAAAAAAATCATCAGTAGCTGAGAGAAAAGACAAATGAAGTGCTAAATGGGGTAGAGAGTGCAGCAAGGAAGAAGTTGAGGGCTTTGAGCAAGAGAATGATCTGGCTGGAGAACAGAAAGCAACTGTAATGCTTCCCACAGGACACCTCCCAGCAGGTAGGATTAATTTCTCTCCCTCTCTCCCCACTCTCTTTGTTAAAATTGCAGCTGAACACTCGCAAATAAAATGTGGTTAATAGCGGCTACGTAAAGATAGCTGTCCCTTAAGCGATGTTTATCTAGAACAAGAAGAGTTGTGTTCTATACAAGAGACTATAAATCTTGTATAGACTACAAGTCTATAAGACCTGTTTGTAACAAGATCTTTTCTCTTTCCAAAAACCTGACCCACAAGAAAACCCCAAACAAACAAAAAACCTCAAAACAAAACAAAGAAAAGCACCAGGAAAAGGTAGCTACAGTTTCTTGTCACATGCTGCATTTGGGATCCAGGGCATCCAAATTATAATTTTTATTCAGAGAGACATCTGAAAATTTAATGCTGTTTTCCCTAAACCCTACAACTGATAATTGACTTTACTTGTCTTTTCCAAGCTACTTATTTTAAGCGGTATTCTACAAGCTCGTACTGCTTAATTAGCACTTCACTGAAGTCAACAGAGAACCAATGTAAATAAAATGAATGATGTATTTGGTTTGAAGAGGATTTGATGCTTAAGGAAATGGTGCTTCTTGCAAACAAGGTATCAAAGTCTTAAGTTCTCAACATGTTGCAACAACATCTAATTGCTCACTCAGAATTATTACCTGAAGAAATACATTTTTCTGAAATAAGTCAAACATCCACCAAAATACTAATTTATACAGATTCTAATTTGTATTAAATAAACCACAAAGAAACCCTGTCACAAGAATTTTTCCTTATAGACAGACCATTGTGTCAAGCTAAATTGCTCAGCACACGCAAGTTACTTTGGATTCCATTATATTCTGTAAAAATGACTAGATCAGACTGGAAAAAAATTAAAGCACAGATCAGTGATTACGTTGAAAAGGACAAAATGACTATGAGAACTCAAGTATTTTGACAGTGCATGGAATTATTTATGTTTGCACCAAAAAAAAAAAAATTGGTCTATTTACACAGAAATTTACTTAAAATTTATATATGAGAGTAATGATACAATCTTCTAATAGCTATAATTAGCACAGACAAATAAAAATGATATTTTATGACGTGAAGAATATTAAATTAGTATTTTTTTAAAAGTTCTACATTCACTGTTGGCTAAAACCAACTACTTGGAGCAATACAGATAATTCATATCCTCAAAGCTAATATATACAGACAATTAATTTTAGCCAGCTTCTGCACAGCTTAAGTTACTCATATGTAATTTTGCAGGCTTGAAACTTGTGTATTAAATAGTTGCAGTGACATTTCCATGCAACTCAGTAACTCCAATGAAATACAGCTTCCTCATTATTTAACTGAATTAAACCACTAAAGACCTATTTTTCAATTGCAAAGCAGATGCATGATGCTGTAATTACACCCATGGGTGTTTTCAGCTATTATTTTGGTTACTGGATAAGGTCCTTAATATTTTAATGGTGTAACATTAGCATAAAAAAATTATGAGAGATGAAGAGTAGGAAAAAATAGAACAATTTCAGACAGGACCTACCATGGTCATCTCGTCCAGCTGCCAGCTTCAGAGGGCTGACCAAAAGTTAATGCATATTATTAAGGACTTTGTCCAAATGCTTCTTCAACGCTGATATGCCTGAAATGTTACCTTATCATAACTAATATAATATTTAAATTTCATTCATTAGTTGATCCCAAAAGCTTATAAATGCAAAATTATTTGAGATATATTATTTGAATTATGTAATGGTTGAGAATGGCTCTAATTTTAATACAAAAAAAAAAGAAAATCGAATGAAATCATCCTTATGAGATGACAGAATAATTCAGCCTATTGGGAAATAAACCAACAGCAACAAAAAACCCAAGAAAGATCAGACTTGCAAGGTTGGTTATTGAAATTCGTCAGTGAAATTCACCAGCTTCAACACTGAGCTGAGATTTATATAACCACTTATCCTTTAGTAAAATCAGCTGCTGTTACACAAAGCAGATTACAGTGCAACTGTTTTAACCTTGAACTAACTGAGAGCTACATATCTCAAGTAGAAGAAGCCTTTCTGCAAGGTGCTGATTTTGTTGTATCTTCCAATTATTCTACAGTGCAAGTAATTCAGCTAGAGCACTTAATATCCAGGGTATTTTATGCCTCTTGATCTTGACTTCTTATTTCCCTGCTACAATTCCTACAACTGGGCGCGCAACTTTGCATAGGTTCTACAAACCTCCCTCCAAAAAAGTGTTTCAAGATCCTAATTATCTCAACATTTGAGATTGTTTTACCTCTTCCTGCTTTGAACTTTTTCAGAGGGAAAGGCAGTTTCATTGCTCCCATGCTGTCCTCAGCCAGCATAAATAAGAAGGATCATTTTCTTATAGATAATTGGAGGATCAAAAATACCAACTGTCTAATTGCCTTCAGCATGGAAAAAAGCGAAGGAAACAAGAATTCACTAGACGTTCACAAGGGGAATGCTCTTGGCTGGAAGGGAATTTTCTATACATGTTTATATCAATAGATAGTTGCAACACAAATGCTCTCAGCTAGAAGCTGGGACCAGATCCAGTTACTTTGCACTTCCATTTGAAAAGTGTAGAACATGTTCAAACAGCAAAAGAGACTCTAGCCTTGTGATACAGCATGTTGTATTTGTACAAATACTTTGGTAAGCATGCTCTGGGACTCTCTGGAGGTTTAAGAGTGTCCAGGCTTGCCAAACTGCACAGCTTTCACAAACTTACTACAGAGTCATACCAGAACCCTCAATTCCTTTCAGGACTGCAGTATTCCTTCATATCATTAGTTATTGGTTTTAGTTTGGCAAAATTCCTCTTAGCTTCTATCAGTTTTACCAACATGAAGATGGAACAATTTTGGCCTCTGAAAATAAAGAGATAAGAGGTTAATGCACTAACTCAAACAGTTTCATTAGATAGATTTTAAACGTTACCACAGAGTTTCTCCAAGCCGCATCCTGCCCATCACACATATGGCTTTGTGGTGGGATAATTTAACAACAACATCACCACCAAAAACCTAAGCTGAATGTACAACATTTTTTTATCTCTAGCATTTCAAATTTCTCCAAGAACACTGTAATTCCATCCCACTGCATACTGTCCTTTGTTTACATTTGCAAGGAGTTCTGGGTTTATATGTTCTTATTCCTCACCTGACTGAGTCAGGGCTGTCAAAACCTAAATGGCTTTCAGACTGCTACTTATACAAATGATGAACTGGAATGTCTTTCTTTTACTGTTCTGAAAGGCTTCTGCCTCAGACCCATTCAGTGACCCCCACTCTAGTACAGGCAGATTTTTTGTCTTCATCTGAAGCAGAAAGACATGAACAATGTTTTATTATTTAGCAAAAATGTGGGAGTTAGAGCTTAGGGCAATACATATTTTCTATTGGTAACAGACCTGTTTAAGGACTTTTTTCTCCTCTATTGTTGCTTCTATAGCATGCCCTGTTAGAAGTCTCGATCCTTTACTCCTAACCTAAAACTGCAAACAATTGCATGTATGTTCATTCTGCTTTCAGCACTTGGGATCTGGTAGTCAGTTTTCTAGGCAACGGGAAGAAAGAGTGGTCTCTTCTCAATTTCTGTAGATACTTTCTACCCATGTTCGGACAAGATATTAAGTAATAACTAAACACCAAGTTTAAGATTAAAGAAATTTAAAATTGCACATCTATTAAAAGAAATAATTATTCTATAATTTAAATTGAGCTCCTCAGTAGCGCTCAGGAGCATATAATAAAGACCATGTATGGGTAGGTGTAATTGGATGCAGTTGCCTTAGGAACAAATGTTCAGCACACAAAGCAGGAAGCCTGCTTAAAAGGCAAACTCAAAGACTTAAGCCAGGTAGGTGAAGCCTGGCTTGACTGAAGTTGCTGAGAAAAGTGCCATGGGCTTGGTTGGAGTCAGGGATTCATCCTAACAGGTTTTCTAATTCTCTCATCATTATCAGTGCAGAACTAAATAATACATTAAAAAGTGCTCTACTGGAGACGCATTTCCCTGATTCCCTTGTTCAGTAAGCTCATCGCGGAACAAAAACTACCTAGAGAGTCATAAGAGAGTTTAGGCTTATACTCTAAAGATTCTAGTTTCAGTAGCACTTCCAGCGCATTTTCATGATATAGACGAGAGATATTGTGCCTTTAGAGAAATGTTATTGTACGGTGTAAAACAATTTGACATGCAGTGATAAAACACTGTCTGGTATATGAGCATCATTTTAAAGTAATCTTAATAGCAAACATTCCTATAAAGATGCTATGCAAAAATATTTTCATTTTGTATAAATAAATACAGAATGCCTAATATTGTTTGTCATAATTATTTCCAATGAGATCCAGTTTTTACTATGCAGATAGCAAAAACAGAAAGCACAAAGTATCGTTCCCAGTACATGTTTCTTGTCCATGCATTTCTCTACAAAGAAATTACTCATCCATGCTTCTATGATTTACTCTCGTTTTTGTTTCCATTTGGAGAAATATTATAAAACATGAAACTACTTCTCACTCTGGGTGAAGTCAAAACACATCTACAACCCTCTGCCTCTTGAAATCACTATCTGCAGAAGACAAGGAATTTCCTACAGATATTAAACTACATATTACAAAGCTATAAAGTTTGAAAGCAAGTTGTCTTTGAAACAAGAAAAGCAAATAAGTAAGTTGTTTATTAAATACGTTGCTTATCAAATAATACTTCCCAAAGACTGTGATGTAATTTTATGAACTGGAACCAGAGATCCAATTCCACACTGCACCCTCTAAGAGGATCTTCATAAGTCTTACAAGCCAACAACCGTGGGAAGGCAGTCATTTAAGATGTCTTTGTGCATTCTTCATATATTCTCCCAAGATAACCTAGCAAGCTGGAAAAACCATACAGGAGTCAGATAGCCTCCCAAAATCCCTGAAGCCATGCATAGAGTAGCTCTATTCCTTCATGCTAACCTAGTTTTTACTCCAACTCATGTAATTTCCCAGACTGATAAAGAGGACTTTACTTCCCATATATTGGAAGAAAGTTCACATGGCTGTATGTAGGAGTACCATGATATACCTACTATAATAACTGAATGTGGGCTTATGTTAATTTCCAAGTCAAGACCCACTTGTCATTCCTATGTCTATCGAGAAAACTTAAATAATTTTTTAACTCCTGAATGCACCAGAATACTTGTCTGGGCATAATCTCTGGCTTGCTTGAAACCTGAGTTCCCAAGTTCAGGCCCATGGAATACACTTGCAATGCATGTAAGAAATAGCTGAAATATAAGTCCTGAAAAACAGAGGCCTCTAGTCACAACATATGATGTAGAAATGTCAGGAAGCCAAATCTGCTAAAAAATATATAGCCTTTTGTGCTCTTTTCTCATTCCTCTTGTTCAACTTGAAAGTGATCAAATCTCCTAACTTAATTAAAGACATTTTCCATGTCTCCACTGACATTAAGGGGTTTGTTTCTTGACTGCCTTTTTCTACCTTTACATTATTTTGTAATTTTTTTTCTTTTTAAGTAGCCTTTGGTAATCAAACCTAAACATATTTCTTTACTTTATAAATGTCTTGTTTCTGAAGGGAAGAAAGACCCACAACTGAGAAATTTCCAGGACAGCAGAACACTAAATGCTATGCAGCTAAAAATCATTTCAGCAAAAGTACAAGGAACAATGTTTTCTGTCATTAATTTCCATTCCATGGAAAGTGCTAACCAAAACCATAAGTGGTAGCTAGCGCCTAAGCTGAAAAAGTGAACATGATTACCATCTTCGTTTGTCCAGAATAAATGGCTGCACGGTAATTAAATCAGCCTCAAAGTTTCCAAAAAACATTGCACAAGTGAGAAGGAGAGACAACAGAATCAAAGCCATAAAGTTGTATTTCCTGTTTCACGGTGCAAACACTGCACTGTTGATGTTAATCCTGGCACTGCGTATTTCAACTAGGGCAAAAAATTTGCAAGCAGATAATCCCTACTGAACACCCAATGGACCAGATTTTCTGGAAAGCAGTTACTGCTTGAAACAGGAAAAACAACTCCAGGTTTTCAGGGCATGACCATGAATACACCATCACCATCCTCACACAAGCACAGCAGCTCTGAAGGAGCAGGTTCTTGCTTTACTTCCCACCTGAGCACAAACCTGTGCTCTGTTCACACAACTGCATGGATCTGGCAAAGCCAAAGCAAGATATCCTGGATGAAGCAGAGCCCCCAGGCTGCCACAGGGCTAAAAACAGCACAACAGTCAGTGAGTTTAAGGGTGGAATGACTTGGCCTGCTCAGCTTGGACAGTGGACAAGCAGCTCAACTTCCATGCTACTTTGGTACCTTAGCTGGTGTGAAGAGATAGTGAGGAAAAGCATCAAATTTGTGGTATTTCTGATGTAAGAGTCAAGGAAAAAGATACCCTTTGTGACAGAGGCCAGAGAGCAATGAAAGTTGATAGCTGTGTGGATCTACTAGCTTAGCGCTGTGAAAGCCATGGGACAGATAAAAACTCAAGGCAAGAACAAGAAACAGACGAAACAAAGCCCAAGGCAAGAACAAGAGGCAAAACGGGACGAACAGGATGACATGACCTGAGCCTCTGGTGCAAAAGGATGGTTAGCCAGGACACCACTGTTGCAAGAGGGAATCACCAAGGACTTGATGGGGCAGGGGGGGTTGAGCCTATGGATCTACCCAGGAGTAGTAAACTATAAAATGCTGGTAACTTGTGTAATAAACTGGCTTTGCATGCATCACCCAGCAGAGTCCACCTCTTCAAACCCTGCACCTTTGGGTTGTTACTATTGGATCAGCTCTGCCACAATATTTATATTGCAATGGGATCAATAGGACTCTGCACCAGTGCTCAAAACTGAAAATCTGCTTGCTTCGTTTAGACACATAAGGCACTTCTCATGAATTATTTGACAGAGGCTAGTTACGGCAAAGCAAAAAGAACATTTAATTGCAAGATTAAGGCCTTTTTATTTCACTAAAAATCAGTTACATTCCCTTATCCTGGAGAAGCTCAAATATTCAAATTTCCTTGCCTCAGATGATTGGCTTGCTGAGTTAATACATCCTACTGACTATGTGATGTCATTGTTATTTTCCTAAATGTGAGGCTACCTAAATTCCTACACTGCTGGAAGACTTTTCTCAGAAAGCAGCCCAAATCCTCTATTGGCCAGATACATTCATGGAAACAAAATGACAGGAGGCAAAATAAGGCACATTTGGTAAAAAAAAAAAAGAACCTTATTAGGCCCTCAAGTTCCAGAGAAAAAGAGAGGTGTCTGAAATCACTCAGATGCACTTTTTTATAAGGGGAGATGACTGAGAGGAGAACAAGCTTCTCAAAGTGTAAAGAAAATGAAATCAGGGAATATCACTGCCGCATCCCTTCTGTCTAAGGAATAGTACATGTAGTGGTTCATAAAGAAAATATTTCTCTATGGTCTTCCATGCAATCATGCGGTGTTGTATTTCCCACTGATTCATTTATTAAATGCCTTTCACATTGTTCCCCCCCACTGTCCCCTGCCCCTAGTCCTGGCCACTCCCTCGGGTCCTCCTTGTTGGTTCCTGTACCCCAACTCTGCCCATGTACCACCCCATAGCCCCTGAGGAAAAGCCCCTGCGCCCAGATCACGGGGTCTCTCTGCCTCTGGGGATCGCTGGGACAAGATGTAAGATTAAAGATCCTCTAAAACCCTCATGGGGAGACCCTTCTTGCCTCCTTCGCTGCCACTGTGTTGTAAAGCTGATAGGTGCTGGAGCAAAACTGCAGAGCCATCCAAAATGGACTATGGGAGGGCGACAGTGGTTGTACTGCCCTAAGCAGCTCCGCTGAGATCTCAGGGAAAGCTGCAGCTTGCTAAGCTAAACCTAGCACTACAACACAATCACAGCATCTTTTTTTCTTCGAAGGATATGCTGAGGAATGAAAGAACACATGCCTAGTGAAGACAAACAGGGAATCATAAATGCTCAGGGAAGTGGTTTCTACAATAAGATGTATCCCATGAAGGCAAGGTATTCCCTAGGTAGGAACCATGATCTGCAGAAAAATTTCTACAAACGTAAGTGCTCATCTTATTACTGTTCTCTGAGTAGCCATCATTCACAAGCAACAGCAGAAGGTCTATGGCTTCAGCTTCCAAAACATCATGAGGGACAAAACGACACCCTTGCATTCCAAAGGATGGCACTTGCCAAAGGGCTAAAGTGGCCTTTACACAACTTTTCTATAAAATCACAGAACAGTGTGGGTTGAAAGGGACCTTAAGGATCACCTGGTTCCAACTCCCTGCCATTGGCAGGGTATAGATGCCCCTATACCAGGTTGCCATCCTCCTCTTTCTCTTGAGGCTTATTTGATCTCAAGTAAATGGCAGAAATTATCAGCAATTTACCCAAGGAATACGAAACGCAAACACCTCATTATACTGAAGAGAGATTATGGCACAAAAACTCACCTTGAAGACAGCCCTGACATGAGCCAAAATCTAGTAAAACTAGCTATTAAGCTAATGAGCACTGCTGGTCGTTGTCCTTTTGTGGCTTTGTGTTTCAGTAACACTCCAGTAACACAACAGTATCTGGTATCATGGTAGAACAACACGGGCTTCGTAGTCTGATTTCAATGCCATTATCTTGTGCAATTAATTGGTTTTTTTAAAGAAATCATTATTTAAAGTTGCAAACATACCTCACACAGTGCACTCCAGAACTATTACAGAAATTTACCCTGACAAAGGGTCTGCAATAAAAATAGTTCCAAAAAAAAAGTATTTGTTCATGATTCCTGAGAGTTTCCAAATTAACTTTTTTCACAAATTAACTTGCTCCCTCATTATTCCATATCAATTCAGAGTAGTATGTGATTTTAGCAACAACCCATATTTTATTGATTAGTGAACATGCTCACATTTCTATTTAAAAAAAAAAAAAAAAAAGGCAGTTTTCCAATGAAAGGATTCTCAAATGCCAGGTAACTCTCTTCAAAACTGTTAATATGGGTCCTGACCTTGCAAAAACGTACAGCTAGGTTTAGCAGTAGGTTTTCATGGTGGAGACTTCAGTGGTATATTCTAACACAGCAGCATTCAATGATAACATTCATTAAGGGTATAAAATGAATGCTGGAAGTCAACAGACTCCTAATTGCTGTCCCATGAACTGTTTTGCATAAATGGCTGAAGATGACATGAAATTAAAGCTGCACTGAAAAAAAAAGCTGAAAGCAATGAATTAATTTGTTTAAACAGCAAACAAGCAAAAAAAGAGGGCCCATTTTGTAGGTGGCAATTTTTCGTTTCTTCCCTTTGAAACCTAGATACGAAACACAAAATATTTATTTATCTGCCTAGTTAAAAGTGGTGGTTACTTAACACTACACAATTAAAACTGTTTAGTAAACAAGTTACTAAATGTTCACTGAATATTTACCATTTACTAAATATTTATTAAACAATCAAAAATGTTTAGCAAACCAGTTTAAATTAGAATTTGCTTGGCTTGCCAGCAAGAAATTTAACACTTAAAGTCTGTGATTAATTAAGCTCTGTATTGCAACAGGAACTAGTTTCCTCCTTAGTACAGGCCAAAAAATTATTACCAATTTTCAAAAGCCTAAGAACCCCCATGTTTCTTCTCTATTGGAATTGTCTTGAAAATGAAGCATCTGAAAGGCTTTTTTTTTTTTAATATTCACCTGGAATCTTTGCAGCTGCTCAGTATTCAGCACCCATACTGCTCTGCTCTGCCTTCGGTGGCCAGATAGTGCTCATTCTCAGTTGCAAGACCACCCAAAGACCTAAAACCCCCAGGAGCCAATGGGTTCCTTTCAAAGGAGAAACATATCCTGTAGCATCTGGGATACAGGCAGACTTGTGATTGGGTCTCTGAAATACTTAAAAAGACTGTTTCTGGGGACAGCTCTTCTCAGTTACACTACTGTGTATGTGAGGAAATTGCTTAAGAAGTCTTTGTGTGAGCTGCCATGTGGGCATAAGTCACTAATATCCCTGGTTCATGTATCACCGTATGTAGGTTTAGCTTGCGGCAGATAACTGCAACTGACATTTGAAACAACAACGCTACAGTAATTTAAATCTGCAGTGCAATTCATCACCGTTGCTTTCTTTCACCTGTAGGCATTCCTGTGTTCTCGTAGGTTTTCTTGGTAGCATAAAAATTACTTATGTTAGTATTGACAATGAAGAGTTGAAGAACATTGATTAAAAAATAAACTAGGCTTCAGATGCCATAAGCCTATCTTAAAGGAAAAAAAAAAAAAAAGAGCTATAAAACACATATTGTTATTAATCTTCTAAGTTTCTTCAGTGGTGACCTACAGATTGGGTATTGTAGAAGGGCTGTTGACCTATAGATTGACCCTGGGGAGAGAAACTTAGATAGCTGCACCAAGCCAGATATCTAGAGGTTACTCCATGTTTTCACCTGAAAAGCAAGATTCTCACATAATCATTTGACTTCAGAAACAGCAACATGAACGATACCACCAAGTCTTGCATCAGTTATAAACTTATTACATTCAATATTTATGCATTGGAAAGCAAGCAATCAGTTTAAATTAACTGCTTACAGTTGGCCTGAAAATGGCTTTCCCCAGAGAAAATTATAGTCTTCAACTTAACATCTTTGAACTTCTGGAGTATATCAACTCAAAAGAGTAAGTTAAATTCTCCCTCAGATGCAAATACATGAAAATGGTATTTGCACAAATTTCTCTCGATTCATATCCTCACTGGATTTGCTTTTAGCAACTGTGAAATTTCAGCATTCAGTGGCACATGAAAAGAAAATCACAAGGAGGAACACTGGGGATCAGTTGGAAACACTGGTCTTTAGCTGTATAACTGATACTCTAATATTTATAAGGGTACAGTGCTCATATGTTTAATTAGCTAAAACCAACACTAAACTATTACCTTGAAAGGCTGTCAAAGTCTATAGCTGGGAACAGTCCGCCCAGAGGAGTTAGGAGTGCCCCATCCCTGGAAGTGCTCAAGGCCAACCTGGATGAGGATTTGAGCTAGCTGGTCCAGTGAACGTGTCCCTGCCTATGGCAGGGGGGTGGAAACTAGATGACTTTTAAGGTCCCTTCTTACACAAATCATTCTCTGACATAATTCTGTGATTGGCATACTCAGACAATTATGCTTTCTGTGCAATGCTCAGGCTATTCAGCCAATGTGTTCCAGTATGTTACTTACACTGGTGATAGCACTTCAATTCCACATTCAGGTCAAGACCTAATGTGCTACACACTGGATGAGTACTATATTGAAATTTTGTGCATTAAAATTATATGGTTTTTGTTATTGCTGAAATAACTATGAGGAAACATTAAAAATATGAAAACTGATATTTAAAGTAGCAGGGAGAAGCAAAGCCAGAGAACTTCATTTAGTGGACACAATCTTTCCCTTTCACCTGAACATCACATCTCTTAAAAGTTATCACTGGGACAACCTGGAATTATTCACAAGGTCAAAGTCTCAGAGAAATGTATGTTCACAAGCCATGACCCACAGATAGCAGTCAATTCCTAGTAAACAGAACTGAGAGGAGTTAAAACTACATACTATTCTCTTAATTTTCTTTTTGCAGGTAGAGAAACATCTGTGAGCACAGAAAAATGTAAGTGAATAAAAGAGGGAGGCCAAGGCCCATATAATCCTGTTTTGTCCACAACAAGTCTGTATTTACAAACACATGCTAAGGATATATGAAAGTCCCTGCTTTAAAAGAAAGACCCTAATCTTAAACAAGGAGTAGAAGCAGGTGATCTGTAGGAAGAAGATTGCAAAATAAGGATAGCTGGCTCAAGCCCACGTGAATGTATTTAAAATACTAATCACATAATGACACAGTGTGATATTGAATCACCACAAAATAGACCTAATTAGAGAAAAATGAAGGTTTGGTAAAGGTGATAGCTGTGCACATTTGTTTCCACAGGAAATAAGCACCCTGGTGATTGCTACAATCATTAAAATAGACAAGTCTTCCATACTGCCCAGGAGGACAGTCCAAGAGTTTTGTGACACCAGTATCTGTCAAGTGCAGAAAAGCTCCCAGGGAACTATACTTCTAAAAATATTTAGAATATTTTAGAATATTAGAATATTTTTAGAATATTTTAGAATTATTCTGACTGATAATGGTGTGAAAATGAAACTTAAAATACAGCTGTTCACCTCCAAACTTGCCTTTGGTCTTCAGCTGAAGTCCCAGGCTTCCAGAGGCAGAAATCATGAGAATTCACCTAACCTTCATGGAAGAGAACAGCAGTGCTAATACAGCTCTAACAATATCTTCTTTGACAGAAGACTGTCAATGGGTTCTGCAAATCTTGTGGCATTGTTTAGGGGGCTTTTTAAAATTAAAGTCTTTGATGCCTATGTTCTAACTAAAAGGAAAAAAATTAAAAGGCAACATACCTCTTACTGATAATGAGAATTTCACAAATATTCAGCTGTTACATTGGTAGCTGCATAAGAGTATGATTCTACAATCTGATGGCATCTTATCTGTTTCTTCCCCTCTGCCTTTATATTCGAAAAATCAAATCACATGCTGCAAAATATTTCCCACGGGACACGTATGAATATTTGATTTAGACTGGAGAGCAGTTAACCACATAATTAGTTACCCTGGAAATCAAAGAATTCAGAAAAATAAGAACTACCAGATTGGATCAGGAAACACTCCTATTCTCTTTCTAAAGGTTGGCAGATGCTATGGAGGGAAGCACAAGAAACCCTCAAGAAAAGTCTCCTCACACCCTAAGGAGGGGCTAATTTGAATTCTGGATAATGAAATTTAATATTCTCTCCGATATGTTTCCCATTTTATCACAATTCCAGATCTTTCCACTGCTATTACAATCCCTTGAAATCTTCATCTCAAGAATAAATTACATTTTCTTAAATATTCTTTTTCAATCAGTCTTTAATTGATGGCTTTTCAGTTTCTTTGCCTGCCTTTTTCTCTTATGACACAGAAAGAAGAAAAACTCTCTACCTGCCTAAGCAATGTGTCAGTACTTTCCAACACTTTCATTTCAACCTCTTTAAGGTAAACAGCAAAAACTCTTGAGGCTCTTAACAGATTGCCTGTACTCTTTCTCCTTGCTCATGTCAGAGCCTCCTGTAATATTTTTTGAGAGCAGACAACCAAAATTACAGTATTTCACTAAATTCTCTGAAGGCATCCTAACACACAGGAACTGCATCACATTATTCCAGTTCCTAAAATCTGGTTTGCAAGTGCAGGCAAACAGCAGAGGTCTTCCCTGAGCTGTGTACAGTCCCAAACTCACCAGCCAATGTAACGTGAAAGCTGGCAGGTAATTTCAGCATTTTCAGGAAACGTGAGGCTTCTGTTTGTGATAACTGAATGACATTTATTGACATTTCAGCAAGTCACCTGGCTGGGGCAAGTCTCCTTAGAATAATGTTATGAGTCTTTTCTCATTCTGTCCAATCCAGATCAATTTGTGTCTTCAGCACTTTTTCACTTCTTTCTCCTCTCTTTCCACTAATTTATAAGAATATTAAATACTGGATTTGCTACATAAGCTTGAGGCATCCCAGTATGTTTTAAATTGTTCTCCAAGGAAGTTTTGGGATCATGGTAACACTACTTTGGATTATTAGTGGTAGTTTCCCTAACAGAGGTTTGCTAAAACAAAAATAACCAAATAAGCCAAAGCTTTCTGGATCCCTCAAACAATTATATATATCTGCACATACACCTGTATATATATAAACAGTCTAAATAAAGTATGAAAGGATACACTCGAGTGCAAAAGAAGTAGATCTGGCCCTAAAGGCAATTTAGTTGCAATAAAAAGAATGTCACCAAGAGAAACAGACTAAATAAATCTAGATCAGACCATATTATAGATTTATTTTCTGCAAAGCAGGTCCATTATTAGTGCACTCCATAATTATAATCATAGTGCATCCAAATGTCTACAAGCATGCAAAATAAGATGACAAAAAGTACCCAGGTTGCAATCTGAGCTTAACAAAAATCATTTGATCACAGTACTTGAGCCAAATAAATTTTCTAACTGCAAAGTCACAAGGAAAGTCCATATCCCAAAATTAGATGTCAACCCAGCTTGAGGGAGTATTCAAAGAGGTTTCAAAGTGGCGGTGACAAAGTTGTCTTCCCACTTTATGATATACCCTATTCAGTCAGCTATTCAACTGATGCAGATCAACACAGCTCTCCTTAAACCATGCTGTAGAGATGTGTCTTTTCTTCTACGTGTCCTCCCATGTTCCTAGTAACTCAGATTTTAAATTGGCAACAAATTCACATAACCTATTATTTTTAGATATACATTTATGAAAATCAGATGCTTTGTATATTTATTCCCCACCATTACAATTCAAGTATGTAATTTTGTTATTCACATCAGTTTAGGAGAGAAAATGTAACTAGAATAGCAGGCTTAGGCTTGCTATTAACTTTTTCAGACAGAGTTATAAATTTCAACAAACAGGTTATAATTGAGGAGCCAGCATGACCTTTATTATTTCAGAAGGTTCAGCCACAGCAGCTCAGTGTGACTTCAGCTAGACTATTAGTCATTCTGTTAGATAGAACCATTGACATCCAACTCAGTCTGGCATCCACATATGATCTGATCCTTAAAACTGCCTGAATAAGCTTTACTCTCAAGAACAGCCCCAGTCCAGGCACTGGAATTGCTCTTCCAGAAATACCATACTCCTAGTGAGTAAAGTAGCAAATATCCAATATTTCTGTCATAATTGCAATCAAAGAAAAAAATAAAAAAAGGCTCTCACAGAAGAGGTATTAGAATATTTATTAGTAAACTCCTATTTTCAGGCAACCAGAAGTGGCTCCTCTCAGAGAAAAACTGAACTAGTACTGTGTGCCATGCATTCTTGTATCATTCTATTCCATTATTAAACACACTGCCAAATAGATAATCCAGTAGTAAATATTTCAGAACATTTGCACTTAATACTTAGGGAAGTACAACATGAAAACAACCACTTTATCAGAGCCAGTGTTTCCAGCAAAGCAATTATTTCTGTTACAGCAGAATCCTTTTTTCAACAAAAACCCTGTAATGTTACAAATGACATTAAGACAACCAAAATAATGCTATGACTTCAATTAACTGGTAAACTATTCTAGAACTTTTTCATGCATACAATTGACATAAACATGATGAATGATGGACAAGAAATAGGGCATTCCTTTTTTAAATCATGTATATGAAAGAATACAGCTACACCTCTCTTCATATCGTTATCATTGGAAGTTTCTTTCTCAAGTGCATGCGTACAAAAGAAACAGTTTCACCCGACATAGGAAAGACAGATCATTCAGCTCAAGTGCTGGGAAAATTTGACAGACTCCTAAAACAACGGAAATACACACTGATAACGCGTTACTTGTGGAAATGGTATGTGCGTGAACGTGCAGGGGCTTTTACACAGCTGTCAGCCCATGGTGATTACCGTCGCTAAGTGTGCCTGCAACATCGAAGACAAACATTTGACCTATTTTCTTAGCAGAATTTAGCTGTCATCATTCTTAGCACCACGCTCTCGTGAACCAGCCACTGCCAAAGGACTAAGGCAACACGGGCATAGAATTTTTCGCCGAGAGTGAGAGCACTTGAGCGAGGTTTGTTCCAGCGGCAAAGCGATCGGCCCCTCGAACCCACATCCCTCAGCCGGTTCCGGGCTGCCCCCGCTCGCCCCCGTCCTGGCAAACCCCCCACGCCCGTCCGTGCCGGGGACTCACGTTTGTAGCTGGCGGCCCAGGGCTGGTAGCCGTAGTAGCCGGTGATGCGGAGGATGCGTTCCTCGATGGAGGTGAGCCCCACGGACGCGCTGGTGAGGTCTTCCACGGAGCGGGACCACTTCAAGTCCTCTTTAATGGCCTCGTCCACCACCAGGTACTTGAGCTGCCGCAGCTGCGGGCTGATGTCGGACAGCCGCCGGGGGCTGACATCGGGGGAGCGCCGCATGCCGCTGCGAGTCGGGAGAGGGGCGTCAGCCCGGGGCCGCGCTGCCACCGCCCCCCGCCGGCCCCGGGTGAAGTTGGCGGCGGACGGCGGGACCCCTGCCGGCAGCGGAGCCCGCCCGGACCCGCGGCGCCCACAACTTTCCTCGCCGCCTCCACCGGAGCGACCCCCGGGAACGGGCGGCGCCGCCGCCGACCAGGGTAAGGCGAGGTGGGGCGGTGTGGGGTGTCCCCGTCCCCCCGGCCCACCCGCCCGGCCCCCGGCGGTACTCACAGCGTGGCGGCTTTGCCCCGCGCGGAGCCGTTGGGGAACTCCCGGATCCCCATGGGGAGCAGCAGCGATGGCTGGGGGGCGCCCAGGCTTCCCGGCGGGGCGAGCCGGCGGCTCTCACCGGCCGGGTAAGAGGCGGAAAGGAAGGGAAGGAGCGAGCGGGGGAGGCGGCGCCCCGTGGCAGAGGGTCCCCGGGCTGGCGCTGGCCCCGGCGGGAGAGGCAGGCAGGGAGAGAGGCAGGCAGGGATGGAAGGACGGAGACGGGCGGGCCAGCGCTGCCGCTTGCGAGCCGCTGCCGCCTGCGGAGCGCGGAGCGCCGGCGGCGGGGGCCGGGCAGGGCAGGGCGCGCTCCGCGCCCCCCACCCCGCGCGCTCCCGCCGGCCGCCGGCAGGGGGAGCCCCCGGGCCCGCCGCCGCCACAAGCGGCCCTCGGGCGGGGCGGGGCGGCCTCACCTCCCGGGGCGGCCTCACCTTCCTGGGCGCGCCCGCCGGCCCCGCCCGGCCCCGCCCGGCCCCGCCCGGCCCCGCCTTTCCCACCTCTGTTCGGTGGCGACCAGCTCGGTACAGCGCGGGGGGGCCTGACAGCCCGAGCAGGGCCAGCTCTGAAGTGACCGTGGACCCCATCTGACCAGGACACCCACCTGGTTACCCCCGTAAGGCCGCCGAGGCAGTTTCAGAGCCACACAGCCTTCTATCAACTCACCTTTACTTTTTAAATTTTTTTTTAACACACCACCTAACTTAAGTGGCAAACATACAGTTAAGCTTAAATGAACATGTTAGCATAGATGTTCATACAAAGAATTTATTCACAAACAAATAGGATTAAAATCTGGTAATAGATTCTTGGGCAAAATTTGATCACCTAGAAGTAGAGATAGTTGAAGAGTGTTTTGTATATATGTTTCCATATATATTTGGGGTGGA
Organism: Coloeus monedula; assembly: GCF_965178545.1. Lineage (NCBI taxonomy): Eukaryota > Metazoa > Chordata > Aves > Passeriformes > Corvidae > Coloeus > Coloeus monedula. The sequence goes on along the minus strand of NC_138782.1, from coordinate 47,488,386 downwards.
AAAAAAAAATCACATCCAAGGAGAAAAGGTTGTTACCTTTCACCACTGCACAAGCTCAGTTTACCTGGAACATTAAACCACTGAGGTATCAAATGTGGAAGTGAACTGGATCAGTTAAATGCAATCTTTCACTGTCACTGAAGGGAACATTACAGCATCACTGCACCATGACCAGAAAGGAAAAGTAAAACAAATATCCAGCAGATGAAAATCAAGCTAATTATCATGTTAAATACACATGTATTGAATAATGCACTAAATTTATTTCCTCTCCAACCCTTATTTTGAGCCTGCGAAGGGGAAAAATGTTTGCTGCTGAGGAAGCCAGTTCCAAAATCCACTACAGGTGAACAGCAGTGGTCCAATAGTGAAAACAGAGAGTAATTGTGCAGGTGTTTGATGCTGCCTGCCAGCAATGACAGAGCTCCTTGCAGGGTACACAAATCAATGCAGAAGGATGATTTTGGTTAAGATGAGGGGATAAAAACACAATGCTCACTAAATCTAAGGATACTGATCACTGTCTTGCTTAAGTCTCTTTCAGGCATTTAGGGCAGGAATGGTGAAAACAGGCATGAATGGGATTAATAATTTCAGTCAGGCCTCCAAAAGCCATCACTGGACCAGCATTATTCGGTGTGCAAAGTCCATGCTATCTCTGGCTTTAAGTGATGGACAAGGATAGGATTAATTCTGAGAATTTCCTGTAATACTACATGTATCTAGTGTAAAATTCCTCCATAATTATAGGTCCAGGAAAAAAACGTAGTCTCAGAGCCAGCAAAGGTTCTAATAATGAAGCAAGCTGAACACTGTTAACCAGCCAATAGTGACTGACACCTGCTGAGCATTCATCTGCCTCTTGGCATGGGCTCGTGCAAACTAGCAGAGGCTGGTTCAACCCTGCTAGAAATTTTGCCTCCATCACTGGTATGTTTAGCTGCCCATCTTCTATAGCACCAGAGAGTAGCTGTGGAAGTCAGAGACCCTATTACCCACATATCCATTTTAATATGCCAGAACCATCTTATTCTTCGATCCAATAACATTTTTTCAGCTGTTTTATTCCTCCCTGGCTGCTGCCATCCCAAGGCGTAAATGAAATGATGGATGGGTGTTTCTCCTGTCATGCAGGCAAGTGACTTTGGACAGCTTGGGTGGCAGCACTGCCAAACTTGAAGTGAGCATGCATCTTGTGAGAGAGGAAAAAAATGCATGGGAGGGAACATCTTAAAGTTCACTGAAACGTTTAATAAATATGACCTTTCAAAATTGTTGTAAGATGCAACATCTACCAACCGCTACCTCTTAGGATCTTATCAAACCTTGATGTAGATGATGTTTCTTTAAAAATTGCTGGAGACATGCAAGTAAAAATTCTCATGTATATTATTTTAATTACATTCAAGCATTGTAGCTAAAACTGAAATGTTACAACATGGCAAAGGACATTAAAGCAAAAATTATGGGATTCCACATGACTTGGAATTTGTAGATTTATGGAGCTGTTTAAGATTTTGAATACGAGGAGAAGAAAATGTTGCAGTATACTAGCAGTTCTACAAAGTGTAAGAAAAAAAAATTGCTAAGCAGAATATACCTACTTAAGGAATAGTGGGAAAAATGATATGCAACACCAAGCTGGAGCCACTGTAAACAGCTTTTCTGAACCTCTTACTAGTGAGAGTTTATTACTTTAGTAAAACTCCTGCAATCATTCAAACACAGAAAAGTTAGGAAACTGTATTTTTTTAAAAGGCAGAGCTCTATAGCAAGGGAACAATAAGTAATTATTCTAGAGTGTGGTGCCTTATTCTGTCCTGTTAGATACTCCTTTTTATGTTTTTCCAGACAGCATAAAATTATATGCTTGACTGATATTCAGCTCTTAAAAGGCACAGCCATTAAGATATATTAGCATTATGTTGTCTACAGTGTGATGCCGTATCAAAGGAAAATGTAATTTAAACTGCATTTATTCTCACCTCCCATCAATACTAGCTTGCCAGAAGATTCTCTGGGGTGGAGTTTTACATTTATCAAAATACTACTAATTTCATGAGATAGGTAAGTGCATTTTTTTATTTCTCCCAACCCCCACCCCAAGATAACAGTTTTACATTTAAAAGATTCTGTGACGTACTAGACTAAGATAGCAACAATGTTTCATTGGGCAACAAAATAATCACTACTGCATAAACAACAGCATGAAGTTGATGTGTTTCTTCTTCTCCAGTTCATAAAAATCAGCCCTGGGACCTGAGTCTTTAGAAGACAATTTAGCTCCCTCCTTGGGAAAGGAGAGACTTAAGCAAGTGCCCTTCTCACCGAATAGTCTGTAGTTGATGCATAGTCCTGCTTCTTAATATTTCTATGTTTAGCTCTGAAAGTGTAAGCCCAAGCCATTAATCAGATGTTCCTGCCCCAAGGGTTTTTGGGTGTTGGACAGAAATACAATGTACATGATAAAAGTCCTATATAATGTATGGAAATGCTGTATGGCAAAGCTATTAATTTTCTCTAGCTGGGGTGAAATTTGACATCCACATGAATATAATGTCACTACATAACCCAAATGACTCCAGCTCTATCAATGGGACTAATTGTAGCATGTTCAGATTGAATAGGAATGCAATTTCGAGCATAATTCATTTCACATACAAAATACTTTGAATCAGCAACGACTACAAAATAAATCAGAAACTTTCTAGTCCATCCTAGATATTTGCTTACATTCATGTTTCTAAGTATCAAATACCATCTTGAAATGGTTGAAATAAACCCAGCAAACCAAGAAAAACTGATACAGCAGGCAGAGAATGGCCAAATGAAGACTGAATGAGAAGCAAAAATCAGCCTGACCACCTTTGACAGAATCACCCTTGCTCTCTCAAGTAGAGAAACCAACGCTGTGCTTGAGAGAGCAGTCAGATGAATTTAAGACAAGTGGAAGCAAATTTGTCACGTGAGCTCTCCCATTCCTCTGATCTCCCCGCAATGCATGGCAAAACCAAATAAGCATCACAATTTTTGTCATGACACCTTGCTGAAAGCAACTGGAAAGCTCTGGAAATCACAATGTAGCTGCCTGTTATAGTTAGGAAGGGCCATACAGAGTTAGTGTCCCAGTTCCTGGGAGGTATGCTGCCTTATAGAAAGCTGATTTTAATCTGCTGCTTTGAAGCGGTTGAATATAAACTCTTCACTTTCTTTCTTCGACAGACACAGTGGAAAGTAGAATTCCTTTATATTTGGAATGGAAAATAGACCTATTTTTTGTTTTGATATCCATTGTTAGATGAAAAGTACAGAAAAAAATTAGAACTTACCATGTCTTAGTGGCATACGAGCCCTGCTGGTGCCTCTCTTCCCAGTTCAAATCAAAAACTAAAATGCAAAAAGCAGGAAAACAGTAATGCTTCCTTCCTCCAACAAGAGCCCCAAAAGGACTGTAGGAGATGTTAATGAGAGATTACAGAACAGCAGACCTCTTCAATATCCCATATTTTGAGACACGCCAGAGGCTTCAGTTTCAAAGTCCATCGGTGTGCTGTATAGCTTTGATATCCCTTCATGTTCTGCCATTTCAAGTTATTTGTGCTAGAAGTAACAAGCTACAAAACCTGTTAAGGTTAAGGAAAGGCTAGATACTGGTACTGTAAGTTTTCTGTATTTATCTGTGCACGAGTCCTAGCTCATCCTTGTCCCGTGAGTTTGCTGAGAGGCGAGCCAAACAACCAGGGAGTGAGGAAGAGGGAGAAAGATACAGGAAAGAGAATAAAGGACTCCAGAAAGAATGTGAAAGAAAACTTTTATTGGATTTGTTCTCAGGGAGGGAAGTAACTTTAGTGAACTGGAGCACAATATTCAGGTTATGTTTTAAGTTGCTTATCTGGAAGTTGTGCTAGCCCCAAGCAAAACCTGATAATTCTCACCCTCCAGATAAACTCCTGGGTTGTTTTCTAGTTTTTAAGGTGTTTTTAAAGTTGAATATTTTTGATGCAAAAAAATGTGTCACTAGCCTTGAACTGCACAGATTTCTCAGCAGGAGAGATTTCTGAAGAGAAAGGAACACTTGGAAACTGATTTGACAGGCAATTTTTACTTTATAAAATTAATGGCAGCTGTTTGAAGCTGCACGTGTCTGAAACATTAAAAAACCCACAGCTGAATTTTTGATCTATAAGCATAGAAGATCAAAAAAGCATTACGCTTTTGCCATATGGTTCTAAAGCGTGGGACAAAGCCGCTTACTTCCATGTGTGCATTTTAAGTTCTATTATTAGTTAACCCTACTTATTTTTCCAGATCTGGAATTAATTTTGGAAGCTACTATAACTATTCTGTTACACCAACTCATACCTCACTTCTCCCCACAATATGCAAAAATGTGCTCTTTCTTCACCTTTTGTCACCTACAATGGGTAGATTTCATCATGTCATGGATAAAGACTGTATCTCACTACACTTTTTTCTGGATGTTTTTTGAAATCAAAAGACTTAATTAGAAAAAGTAAATCTGTTAACAGTATAAATTGTTAGTGAGAGCAATAATAAGAACCAGGGACAGACAATTTGCTATGCAGGTCCCTCCTGCAGATTGCAACACCCCTATACACTGCATACCCACAGAGACACGGACGTTAGCACTGCTGTGAGCCTCAAGGCTGCACTGCTTCTTAGTGGAAAATGATACAGCATTAAAAATGAGTTCTTTCATCTTGTATTTCCTTAGTAGATTCTTTTATTGTGGTGATAAATTTGGAACAATGAGATTATTTGATTAAACTTTCTCAGTCGCTGCTGAATGGACTACCCTGCTTGTAGAATTAATAAAAAGGCCAAGACACCTCATTAACATGCTTGGTATTGAGCCGGATTGGCAGCAGCGCAGTCTAATCCTGCCAAAGGCCATTTGCTGAGGAAAGTCAGAAAGCTTTTAAATCATATTCTTAAAGGTTGAGTCAGGAGAAGATGACCTTGCAAAAGCTGTAGTCCTGAACTGTCCAGAATTCCCTCCAGCCCATTCATGCTAGAGCTGCTTACTGCACAGAACAATATGTGAAATAGTATGGTTTCTCCATATGCAGCTCAATGCACCAGGTTTTATTTTGCTGTGCATGCTGATTGGAAAGCTAGATACCAAAGCTGAGTTTTGAAAAAGACACATACGCTAATGTCCTCTAGCCGGGTTTTTGTGTTTTAGTTGTTATTTTTCTCTTTTTTGGTAGCTGGACATATGCTAGCATCACTTGATGGTCCAAAGGTAAACTTTCATTTACAATAATCGATACAGACACTCCACACCACTTTAACTTATTGCCTCACGGGCTGTATAAGCACATACAGCTCAGAAAGACATGGACAAAGTGGATGGAAAGCATGTGTACATAATCACGCCTATCAAAACACCACAAGATCAAGATTAATGACATCATTGTTGCTTAAAATCATTCATCTGTGGCACAATAACTATAGAACATTTTATTGTCAAGTAAATTGCATTGTAATTTTAATACACAACTGCCTGCTTTGGAAACACTGTTTAGGTTATTTACTTATATATGAAAAGTGAATGTCCCAGGTAGTTAAAACATTCTTTACCTCTGGTCACCTAGATGGAAATAGCGTTTTCGTATGTAGACACAAGCAGCTGCATTTCTCAACAGAAGCACACTAGTTTCAAGTCATTAAAATTTATGGCACAGGTATCCTCTAAGCTCAATTAATCTACTTCATACTGGTAAAACTTCACCAGCTTAGCAGAGTTGCTTCCCATGTCTATTCTCTGAATTCACAGGTAGGCTCTCATTGTAAAGAGTGGCATGATTTTTGTGATCAAAATTTTTGTGTATTTTCAAAAGAAATGTGACTAAAAGAAAATTTTATTGCAAATAACTTCTTGTGTTTTTGCTTAAGCTAAGCACATAAAAATGTCTTAAAAGTTCATAGAACCTTGTGTTCCTCTCTTGGTAAAGTTTCTTCTAAAGCGTATTTTTATATTCCTTTTTCTAGGCTACCTTTATTGGTTTTGAGCTAAAGGTTTTCCTTGTATAAAGGTTTCCTTTTGCTTGCCCATGCAAAACTCCTATTCAAGTAAAATTAGGAGAATGTGAGAAAATTCAAAGAAAAATTGAGCCATATTTACAACATGATAAATATTAGGAAGGCAAACTAAAACCTTACATGTAGTTAAGGAAGAGATTACATTGTGGGTACGTATCTTCATTAGAAAAGGGACACTCACCTTAAATTTCTTGCAATACAAATATTGTCCTTGAAGGAGTAATCCAGAGACAAAATTTACAACTTTTCCTAGGATATAGAACTCCAGGGCACTTCAGGAAATGACAGTGCTGTGTGGGACTGAGGACCTGTAAGAATGTTTCTCTCCCACAATCTTCTTCATGTTGCTGTGAGTTTTTTAATTATTTGGCCATAGAGATAAGTAAAAATGTTAGCCTTGACATTTAGAATCTGTAGTAAATAGAGAAAACAAGGGTATTGTAAACATCCCTAAATGGATTTTTTAATGCCTGCCAGAAATAAAAATTTTAGTTGTATCAAATAGCTAAAAAGGAGAAATAAATAATTATTTTTTTTATTGTCCTCCTGCAGTTGAAATTTCACACATTAAAAAGTTGAACACCAGCAACTTTTTATGCTTTACAGTGCAATGAAGATGTAATTTTCACCCTTTGTATCTCACATGGGATTTTTATATTGCCTTGAATGCATTTTTATAAACATAGAAAAGGAAATAAAACAGCCTCTTTAAAATACAGCCATTGTTACTGCCTGAACACTGAGCTACAGATAGTGTTTTGCAATACTCCAGTACTCATACACACTTATAACTAGGGTTTTAACCCTTAGCTACTACTAAAATTAATGTCTTGTAACCATAAATATATTTCTCTACTAAAACAAAACAAATACTCATCACAACATATTTTAGCCTGTCTTTTGACATCACTTAGGGAAAAAAAATTGTATTTATTCCTTTAGTTGTCATATATAAAAGAGCCTTTTTTTGTGCCTTCTACTCCCACCAGCTGAATTCTCAGTTACTATGATACCATTCAAGACAAAAGCCCACCCACACAATGCAGTTATTGAGGTGGCCATGCTGTTCCATGCCTCAAGTTCACTTTGGCTGCATTAGTCCATAAAAAACGACCTTGTCCTTGCAGACCCAAGTCAGGCTCCCTTCTCTCCCTCCTCCAGTAGTTGTGGATGTTCTCTGCTTTACCTGGTATAATATTTCTCAATATTATACACAAGCAGAGATATTGTATTGTCTGTAAGTAATGTACAGAAGCCATTTTTTAAGCCTGATTTTAACAGCCAAATTAAAAAAAAAAAATCAGCAAAAATATTCAGCCTTGCTCATGACTTTGAAGAGATATGCAACAAACATGCAATTTACCAACAGCAGTTTTCCATCCCAAAACAGTAAAGTGCTTTGCTTAGGCGTGTTTGCTGCAGCCTCCATCAGCATTATGGAAGTAGCAGGACACACACGTCAAAGCATGAATTCAGTCTTGTCCATCTCTTCTCCACAGCAGAGACATCAATCTCCATTGCTCACTGGCAGCAGCTATTTCATGTGCTGGGCCAAAATCATGCCAGTAAAAACACAGACTCAATATTAGATTTTGAGGGAAGTGCTGCCACTGTTGCTGCTATTATACCATTTAATGTTTTGTATTGCATTAGGCAATAGCTACCTTTTTACTTGCAGCCTCCTTGCTTTTTCGATTTTATTACATTTTAGTTGTCAAACAAGATTGAAAGGAAATAAATCCTGGAGCTTGTGTAATGACTTGTTTTCCCTTTTCTGAATGTCCATTCTCTGGTTCAGTATGAATGCTTTTTTCACCCCCCTCCAGAGTTATCATTTCATCTGATAAAATTTAATTATTCCTGGTTCTCATGCTTTACCCATGGATGCTCATCAGCTCTATGGCCTATGAGCCGGCTCAGGGCTGCAGAGTGTTACCTGTGTCATAGCCTTCAGAAATGCAGTTTGTAGCACTAACTTTTGAAAAGGTTCTTTGGTGACATTTTCTAAAGATACAAATGAAGCACAAAAGAGATTTCCATGCAGCCTGCAATGCAGGGGGGTGTTAGGAGGAGCACTGCTTGCCTGCTTCCATGGCTCCAATTTCACCACATGGAATCATAGGATATATTGAGTTGGAAGGGACCCACAAGGATCGTCAAAGTCCCACTCCTGGCCCTGCACAGCACCATCCCCAAGAATCACACCATGTCCCTGAGAGCATTGTCCCAATGCCTCTTGAACTCAGGCAGGCACATGAGTGAGGCAGTCATCAAAATGACAAAACAGAAGCAGCCAAATCACAAGGGAAAAGTAAAAAGCACCAAGAAAAAAACCAGAACCTCCTCCCACTACTCAAAAGCAGAAAAAGAAAATTTTGGGATGAAAAAATTGTGAACATCCTTGAGAATTCATTAATATAGAATCCAAATATCTGAGCATCATATAAGAGGACCCACAGTTGTCCACCAGTGGTAACAATTACCAGCATGCCATTTTTTCCAAAGTTCAGCCTTCCCTCTCTTACCTTATTCTAGAATGGGCAGGATGACTGCAGAGCTCCCACTTACCACCTGAGATCCATCTTACTGCAGGGGTTTGCATCTCATGTCATCTGTGTTGTGGTATTGCTTGACACACACCAACAAGACAAGCAAATATACAGTGGAAAGATCAGTGAGACACCAACTAATCTGATTTACAGAAAGAGCCTGTGATAAAAGGAGATAAGTAAGACCTCTCATGTGGCTGTGGCTGAGGATAAAAAGGTAACCATTATACGGTTAACCAATCTATTACATTTTTTACTTGAGTTTAACAAACTTCTTTTTTAAACCCACACTTCATCTCTATACCTTTCCTAAGCAAATGTTGATTTTATTTGGTTTTAAGTTACTTACCTACATAGATTCATTTGTTGCCAGTGTTAAGCAAAAGGCACGAAGAGCTGAAGGGATGATAGGAAAATGTCCCCTGAGAATTGTGCAATTCTGCAATATGAAACTGCCCAGGTATGTGCCAGCATGCACATGTTCTTACCCTCTGTTACTGCTTTCCCAATAAAGTATGTGTGTCTGCACACACACACTTAGCTTCAGACCATGGCACTGATCAGCTCATTCTCCAAGCTGCTGTACCAGCTGTGGGCCCCACTGGAGTCTGCTCACATGGGGCATTTTTGCCATCTTCTGCAGGAGCATGATCAGGCCCTAAATAAACAAAGGAGCTAGCTATAGAGATGTACCAAGAGATTTATCTACCCCCCCCTTCCTCTACCTGGGATCAAACTCAAGCATGAATTTTTTAATAGAAGGACAGTTTTGTAGTCCCTGGCCTCTTTGATTATCCAGGTTTTTAAAAACAGCCCATTGGTTCCGTTCCTTTTGAAGTTGTACACGGCAGGATCATTAGCAGTAGAGAAGCAGACAGATGCAGTGCTCAGCGTTAGGTTCCCACGGTCACCATAACAACATTTAGTAGGGATGCTGAGCTATACCATCACTTAAAATGAGACTGACAAGTGCTGCAGAGTGGTGGGCAGGTGACACAGCTTTTGTTTGGAGGCTGCTCTCTCCAGCAGTGAGCCAGGAACATGGAGAAGGATCAAACAAGAAGCAAGGGTACTCTGTGCTTGACAGAACAACTGGAAACTTTCAGCTCAGCTTGTCTCCTGGGAAGAGATGAAGTTTTGCAGGCCTTGGTAATTAATTGTGCAGCTTCTAGTTCTGGCTAGTCTGCAGCTTCTGCTCTAATTGTCAAGCTAGAGAAACTTCTGCAGATGATTGTCTTCTTTCCTCTCTTCCCTCTGCCACCCCAGCTCTAATGGATCATGATTAGATGCAAATGTTAAGAGCTCAGTTCAGAATTTGATCTTCCTTTTCTAAACATATTATTGGTGGAAAGTGGTGGTTGAGAAGTCATATAAGAAAAGTTTCCTTTTTCTCCAGAAACTAGATGTTTAAACTGTGTTTTATTAATTTCTAGGCAATTATAAACATTATCAACAAGAATTAACAGTCTCAGCTTATCTACAACAAGATAACAACTTGTAGCACTCAAAGTCATAGATCCTTTCTGGTGGCAGCTCCTTGACTGTGAAGTGTGATAATCCTTCGTATTGGTTTCTTAGTTCTAGACTGTCAGGCAAGATAAATGGGTAATCAAGGACCTGGTTAAAACTGCGAAACAATTTTTAGCAGTATGTATTTTAAGTTGAACAAAAGTGATTCCCATTTGAAGAGAAACAGTAAGAGATCCCTGAAAGGCTACACTGGACGCTTCATGGCAGAAGGTGGTAGGAATTGGTAGCAACCTGCATGTCACCAGTTCTTCTATGATAGTGTCTAGCCAAGAATCACTCCTATCAAAACAGCATTTCTCAGTGCTGTAGGTAGCTTCAACTTTATCTTTTAGATTATGACAGTAGAGCATATGATAAAGATTTAGTTAGTATCACCAAAACCTTGTTTGACATAGAAACGAAAGCCCAGTTCCTAGTTCTGACATCTAACCCATGACACCAAGTAAATTGTAGTGCAGCTTCAAACACACTCTTTTTACAGAAACTGACAGTAATCCTGTACACTTCACTATAGGGTCACCTTGCATGATTTGTCCAAACTAAAAAAAAACCCACCCAAAAATCCCTAAGTAACAGTCAAGTCAGGTGAGCTCATCTTGGAGGTAAGAACAGTTTGACATTCAAACAACAGCACAAGAGTTCGCTGTCAGGAAGAATGCGGGGGGCGGGGGGGGGGGCAAGAATAGAAGAGGACCTTAATTTAGGACTTGCTTACCATAATAGTATTGGCAAATTTATGCTGAGTTACTGTAAAGCATTATTTGTGGTGACAACAGGCACAAGCATCAAAAGGGAATCCCAGTGGAACGAGTTTTGGTGCTATATAGCATCAAGACACTAGGCTGTCTCAATAGACATAAGTGAAAAATGGCATTTCTTAGAGTTTGGAGAGGTTAATTTCAGCGAAGCCTACAGCCTCCAGGTGGTGCAAAAGCAAGGCTCTGAATGGGTGAATTTACTGCAAAGCTCCATGCAGAAGGTTCTTCTGCTGCCACATTTTGCCACACTCAATTACTAGCACTTCTTGTCCATACAATGAAATATATTCATTTATTTAAGATGTGATAATATTAGCTTAATAAAACACGTCTACAAGATTCAGAGTTAGAATGAAAATGAACAATACCAGACTGACACAAACCTCTCCATTCCACCAGGTACATGCTTGTTAGAATAATACTAGCTTTGTTTTCCATTGTTTGTGCATCTGTAGTTTTCCACTGCTTTGAAGATTATAATGAGTATATTGATTTTCTCATATCCACACATACAAAACTACAATATAGCTCTGCTGTGAAAAAGCTCTGCATACTAATACCCTAGCTGGTGTCTCAAGGGGGCTGCTTGTGGGCGCTGATCTCTACTTCAGGCTAAAAGAAACTGAGCCTTCTTTTTAGAGTAAATTAGAAACATGACAGGGGCTACAAAGATACAGATCAAATAACTCCAGTCATTCTAAAAGCCAGCACTCCATGCTTATGCCAAAGCAAACTCTGAGCTTACTAATTGAGCAATAGGAATCAAAGAGCAAGAACTTTGGAGTAGAATGAAAAAAAGTGTACTTGTGCATCTCAGTACCCAACACATGATCAGAATAATCTCCTGAAACAGCAAAATGCTTTGGCCCAATGGCCTACAAAGTGCAGTAGCATAACCACCACTGCCCCTAAATATGACAGCTATTGGTAACTTTAATCACATGGACATCATCTGCTTTCATTAGAGGTTTTTTAAAATTTTATTCTACCACACATTTTGGAAACTTTTGAGAGATGAAATAATGATGCATGCTGGCCTTTGACTTGGTGAACATGAAAGTTAAATGTAGTGCCTTTTGATTATTAATTGCAGAGTTCCTTATAGGCAGCATGATCTGAGAGCAAAACAATTCTAAGAGGACAGGCAAAGGTAAATTCTAAACAGAAAACCAAAGAACCAGAACAAAAATTATGGATAAAAAGCTCTAAGAAAGGAAGAAAAACATTGCAGAAGACAAAAATATCCTAGGATTCCCAGGCTGGCTGGGACTGTTACGTGTCTTTTTCCATGCTGCTGGTGTTGTTCATCTAGTACCTCCAGCACTTCTAGGTAAAGCCCATCAGAGCTTTTTTACTGACATGATGGTATAAAAAATTAGATTGGCTTCTTGAGTTCTTGAGCGCTTGTGGAAGCACTGAAGTTTTATGTTAGCACTCCATACCAGGAACAAAGAAAACTCCATCAAAGAACAGAATACCTCATGCCTTCATTCTGACATGAAGACAATTCTTTTAAAACACGAATATGCCTTTCATGAACACTCCACATTTATGTAGTATATCAATCAGTTATATCTAGCCACTTTTCTGATTACCCTGTCTGCAGCTTTCACCATGACTCTTTCAACATTTCTCACTCTAAAAGAGCAGGACACGGGTGTGTGTTCACCTGTCCTGTTTCCTGGAGAAATCCTAATCACTTATTCACGATTAGCCTAATCACTAATGAGACAGTGTAGAACTTCAGGATTGTGTGTTCTTCTCCTTTCAATTCTCTCCCTTAATGGCTCACTGACCATACCTGAACAAAATAAACTAATAAGCTTGATTGAATGAACGTTCATCTTCTTAAACATCTGAGACACAGCTATAGCACTGAGCTAGGGAAAAAAGTGAGATTTAACATCCTCCAGCACACATTGGATGTAAAAATATGTCTCCCACTTGCACTGCTTTTATCCCATCATAATCTCCATCCTGACATTTTAAAGTCAGCAGATGCATGTTCTAGAGGGACTAGAATCTGCTGCCCAGGTTCTTAAAATGTAACTACTAACCCAGTTAGAAGATGAATATTTCTTCTGGATTCCAAGGAGGTTCTGAGTCAGAGTTGTACAGCTGAGATTTCTGACCAAAGGAATGCTCACCATCTTAAAAACAGCAGCTTCTAGAATAGTGCAGTTCAGTGTCTCTTTTTCTTGCATATTCAAGACTTCAATCATCTTTATCCAGCACAGAAATTCAATAAGAGCTTCAGAACTGACCCTTGATCAGATTATAGAGGTAAAGTCAATGTGAGAGGTAATCTATTTTCTGTTGCACCAGTTCCCCTTGAGGATTACTATGGGCAGACATATGAAAACACTGTTGGGGTAGCACCTCTGGAATAACATAATTAGTTAAAAAGGGAAAAGTAACTGTGCAAGAGCAATTACAGCTGGAGAGAGGAGTGAGAATATGTGAGAGTAACAGCCCTGTAGACACCAAGGTCAGAGAAGGAGGGGAAGGAGGTTCTTCTTATGGAGCAGGTTTGTTGGCGGTCGCCAGGAGGAACTCCTGCTGGAGAAGTTTGTCAACAACTGCAGCCCATTGGAAAGACTCTCACTGAAGAAATTCACAGAGAACTGTCTTCCATGGCAGGGACTCCATCCTGGGACAGGGGAAGAGAGTAAGGAACCCTGAGGAAGATGCAGCAGAGAAAACATGATGAAGTCTTCCACAGCCCCCATTCCCCATCCCTCAGTACTGCTCATGAGGAAGGAGGTAGAGAAAATCAGGAGTAAAATTAAGTCCGGGAAGAAGGGAGGTATGAGGGGAAGGTATATTAAGATTGCAGGTTCTTTTCTCATAATCCTGCTCTGATGTGTTTTGTAGTAAATTAAACTGATTTCCCCAAATCAAGTCTGCTTTGTCTCTTGCAGTAATTGTTGAGTGATTCCTCCCTGTCCTGATTGCAACCCACGAGCCTTTCATTATATCTTTTTCTCCCCCTTCCCAGCTGAGGAGGGGAGTAATAGAGCAGCTGTGGTGGGCTCCTTGTGTCCTGCCAGTACCAACCCACCACATTTCTCTACTTAGTCATCAACACAAAAGAATTTTGGCATTGAAGAATATTGAGCTACTTGAATTCTAATAATTGTTTTCCTTGCTAGAATGTCAAGGCTGGCACTGACACATGCATACTCTTCATTTACAGGGAGAAAATGCATTTGAACAGAAGGGAAAGCAGATCAGACTTTGCAATACTTTCCAAAATACCATCCACTTGTCTTGGCTAGATGAGCTTTTATCAAGATCTTGTAAAAAAAATTGAACAGCATTTTTTTTCTCTTGCCTGCTTTGATCAGTTGTGAGGAAATTAGAAAGGCCATCACTGTTCAGCCTTAGCACCAGAATCCTATTGAGATGAATGGTGCAATTAACACTTCTGAAAACATTTGTTTGACCATTCAAGCAGTCCAGAATATCATCTTTCTCCATGTAAGCTTTTTTATAGTTGGCATTTATTAATATCAGTAAATGTCAGAGACATTAAGTAGCAAAATTGTTCTAATTTTCAAAATGCAACCTGTAGAGAGTTCTTTTCCTAACAGGACCACATAACTTTTCACTGTCCTGGCCTGAACTGGAAACTTAAATCTGCAGGTAGAAAGACTGCATCCAAGTTTTGATTTTCAAAGCACATTAGCTTAACAAATTAACCACGTCCAATTCTGGGCCCCTCAGTTCAGGAAAGACACTGAGGTGCTGGAGTGTGTCCACAGAAGGACAATGAAGCTGGTGAAGGGTCTGGAGCACAAGTCCTGTGAGAACTGGCTGAAGGAGATGGAGGTGTCTAGCCTGGAGAAAAGGAGGCTCAGAAGGGGACCTTATGGCTCTCTATAACTGCCTGAAAGGACGGTGTAGCCAGGCGGGGGCCAGTCTCTTCTCCCAGGCAACAAGTGACAGGACAAAAGGATACAGTCTTAAGCTGTGCCAGGGGAGGTTTAGCTTGGACATGAGAAAAAAAATTCCTCACAAAACAGGTGATTAAATATTGGAGTGGGCTGCCCAGGGCAGTGGTGGAGTAACTATACATGGAGATGTTTAAGGAAAGACTGGACATGACACTCAATGCCATTGTCTGATTTGCAAGTGGTGTTTGGTCATAGGTTGGACTCAGTGATCTCAGAGGTCTTTTCCAGCCTAATTGGGTTTTTGATTAGAAAACCCCAAACCAACAAACCCAGAAGTTTGGTTTACCTTTTCTGAGTGGCTCAATTGTTAATTGTAATCAAAAAGACCTGTTAGAGTACAGTAGAATCAAACTGTATTCTAGTATTAAAGTGTTTGTCTACTCTTCATATGAAATAGAAGATGTAAAAATACAGAGAAGAATTTGGGCAGGTGCTGTGGTTATGCAAGTATTAATATTTGAGTTTGTTTAGGTCTTCAGTTTTTGGAAGAGTTTGATCAGTTAGAATATGAGATGTTCACCTGAATCTTTCAGAAATAATGTATGTGTAGATATCTAATACACCTTTTCCCAAGACAGGATGTTCAGAAAGTATAAAGTCAGGTCCTTTCTGTGTATATCTACTGCTGCCTATTTAGGACTACTTTAGGAGATGAACTATTGTATTCAGCAGTAGCCACTTACTTTCATTCAGAAAGGGATGTAGGGAAGAGCTCAGTACTTCATCATCACACTTTCAGTGCTATCTGGAGTCCCAAGCTGGTTGAGGGTGTTGTCGCCCCCTGTAAGCACTCCCAGTGCCAGATAGATAGCATTACCGGGATTTGAAGTCAGGCATATTTCCTGAGACCATTGAGAAGATAATTCATGTCCAACTCATTCAACAGGATTCACAGGGCTTTCAGGATACTTTTCTATAGATTATCTGTCTTCAGGAGCAAGAAAAATAAATAACTATTAAATGAATATCAAGGAGATGGGAAATTTCACCTCCTGCTTTTGTTGAAGTATGGGAAGAAAGGGCAATCTGAGAAAGCAGTGTGCACAGGAAAATACAAGAAGATGCTTCTAGAGCATTTACTGAGCATTTTTTATGGCTTTCATAGCTCCACAAGACAAATCTCTTAATTTTGCAGTTCCAGCAGTTCAACATTAACTATTTCAGAGAACTTGTTGACTTTATACTGCGGTTTGTAAGATGCAGCAATAATGTTATTTTCCAACCAAACTGAAGATCAAACGCAGCTTACCCAAACAGGCACTTGGAAACAGAATGAGGATGGGCTCAAATGGCTCCCTCAACAGTGATAATAGAAATCTAGAGCATCTGCAATCAATGATGAGCACACAGCACTTATGCCACAGCAAGTATTATTACCAACTTTATGTTAGGCTTCCTTTTCACTCTGGATAGGAGTAAAAACACAATCACCTGACAGCATTAGTGAGATATATACATCATTCCCTCAGTCCTGCTTTTCCTCTGTGAATATCAAATCCTCTCATGCAAAGAGGAAACAAGGACTTTGGAGTAAGCAAGAGACCTGTACTCCAGTATCCTGTGCAATACAGTTTGAAACACCTGGAAGGTTAATCTTTACTAACACAGATTATGCAATTTCTATTTTCCCACATTAAAAATGTATAATTTATTGTTCAGTGTTCTGTATTACAAAGTTACATATCCTACTTCTTGTAAAAATATTCTAAAATGAATATTTGTATTCTGTTAGCAACTTTTGGTAGGTCCTGTGATCATGAAGAGAAAAAACAAATAGGGTATTTATATTTCTTGTTAAGACAGTTAAAAAATTGTTAATATATTCCTCCTATTAAATCAAGTAAACATAGCACAGCAGCATACCATAACAGCAGCCTAACATAGAATGCACCTGCTAGAGATCACTGATTCAAAAGCTTTTATAGCTCAGTTGTGCATTATATATGAGATAAGTGGCTTCCCCTTCCAGCTTAATCAAGAGCAACTGCTTGGATCGCAAATACTCTCTATTCTCACATTACTGAAAACAATTATACAAATGCAAAGAAATTTCATATAAGAATTATGTAACTGAAAGTAGGAATCAGCACTTATCCACATAATGTTAAGTTCTGCAGGTCTGTAGCAGAAGCCAGTTAATATTCAGTGATCACGTAAAACATCTGTAGAGTTAGAAGTGTGCCTGAAGTGCATTAGCTTCTGATGGGGGAGGTCACTAGAAGTATCTTAATAAGGGCTACTTTAAAATGAAGACCCGGATGTTGTGGTTTTTCTAGCAATTAACAAGTGTTTCTCTACTTTCCATGAGAAATCCCTGTCCTAGATTCATTATCAGTATTTCCCAGCTCATGCCTAAGAGATCTTTGGCATAAAATCCCCAGCCATAGCCCAGAAGCAGGTTTTTCAAGGAATAGCTCCTCTGGCAGCTCAGCCTGTCCTTCAGCAGCCCTTTTCAGGCTGAAGTGCCAGCCTGTCTCAACCCTCACCAGCAAAGACCTTATTCCATTTGTTTCCTTCTGTCTTCCAGTCTCTGCAGTTAGATGATCACAAAAGTAACCACAGATCACTTCTGCTGGAGCAGAATTCCTAATGAGAGTATTCAGACACAGCTCTTGCGACTCCGAGGATCACACACTTTGGTAGTACGCATTCATACAGATGCAATAGGTCCAGAGAGTATTCTGTGGAAACACAGAGCTAATTGTAATCCTTTAATTTAAAGTTTACTTCACAGAGTATCACTGTTATGAAGAATGCATTATACTGTAGGTGCAATACTTATTCAATATGTTTTTTCCAAAATAAGAATGAATCCCTTACTCACAAAGTATCAATTTGGTTTTCTTGTAGCCTTTCTATCGAGTATTTTATTAAATAAGGTTATATGAAATGGGCATTGTCATGTCATCTTGGTATCAATATTGTATTATGTAAAGCATACTTTCACAATTAAGCTGTGTAGGAGGTTCAACACGTTCATCCTCTGCGACTTAAAATTTCAAGTCTTGTCCTGTATGGGACAGGGGGGTTGTGGAGCTTGTCCTTTTCCCACTCACTCATAAGTTTATCTTATGGCATGACTGAACCTCAGAACAGGGCATATTCCAAAACCAGTTTTAATTGGTCTGTGTTGAGGGCTGCTTTGCAGTGATCAAAATATGTGTTATATCCTAAAAGACCTTATGTTTGAGAGAGGGAGCTGAGGTACTGTGATGCAACAACTGCCCTGTTGCGCACCAGCAGCGGAGCAAGATACCGCTGCCTACTTTGGGCAATGACACACTCTTAAGTCTCTAAATTACCAGTTTCTCACTGGATTCTCTCCAGGAATCTTTTTTGACCTTCATGGAATGGAGAGTGGGCCAAGGTCATGTTTGCTGACAGTAGACCAAGAAAAAGAAAGGGCCAGATTCCAATTTCACTGCTCTGATTTTTTTGTTGTCACATAATTACAGAACTTCATTTCCTGCCTATAAATTGAAAAGCTCATTGCAATACATTTTTGCGAGCATAATTGCATATCCATGTAATTCAATCCTTACTGTGTGTTTAATGAGTTGCATTACAAAACAAACTAGATGGTTGTTAGTTGTTAACACATTTAGGGAATTAAATCAAGCTTAAAACCAATGCTGAAGTATTTGACACAAATATCAAAGGCAAATCATAGTACAAATCTCTACTATGTACCCTGTTTTGCAGTTCCTTATTGCTTCTTTGGGTAGGAGAGGGAGCACATACCAATTTACCTATACTGACAACAGTTTCTAACAGAGTTGTGCACCTCTGATAATGTTTTGCATGCACCTCATTAAATCCGTGGCAGGGGGAGTGGGTGACTGGGGAGACAGAAGAAAGCCTCTTCTCCATGGAATCAGTTGGGTGTAGTTCCAAGGATGGTTTTGTCTTCATTTTGCCCAGAAGAGCAGGCACAGACTGAGGTACTCTGCCCATCCAAACCCCCATCTGCAGGTGTTCTGGGTCTATGGACTGTGCAACATAAAACCAAGAAAGTCTAGCCACCTCTAGTTTAAATTCCAAAAGACAATTGTGCTGCCTGTGGTCTGACAGGTTGTGGAAGAAAACGAACCCTCACTAGCAAAACAGTCTAACAGAAGCAAAGCATATGCTCAGGCAAGAATATTTATTCCTGGATGCCTGAGTATAGGCAGTTGCCTTCCTCAGACCTTGTGAGACCAATTATTTTATTCACAGTATTTCAAAATCCCACTTCTTTGCTTCCTGCTGTGCAATGGAGGTGTAACCACTACGAGAGGGGCCTGAACCTCTGTCTTACACAGTCCAGCCAGGTAGAACTTAGTTCTTCCCTTTCCAGTTCCCTCACAGTTTTTGGCCTACTGTCTTCTCTTGTTCTATGTGAATTTATAGACGTGTGCTTCACTGGAGAGCACATCTCCTTTTTATCTCTGGTATGACTGATGTAAAACAATAGAGTCAAAACAAACTCAGCATGAGTGGTTGGGAGTCTTCAAGCAAACCCATGGGAAGATACTTTGCATAAATTTTTGCACAATTCCTATAACATATTAGGTGGAAAGTGTAGGGAAGTAAGAAAGATGTCAGTTTGTCAGTTATCTTGATACAATTTGTTTCTTCATCACAAAACTCAATGATGTCTTTTGTCCTAGATCTGTGCAATTATTTATAACCTGGACCATTATTAGAGCTTTATGAAGGACAAAAGAAAACACCAAGCCATAATGCTTTATGTAGCATAAGCCATAGCTCTACAGATGAGTTTAGGTCTCAGGGATCCATGCAAACACTTTCTACAAATTTCACAGCCTAATACTTCCAGAAGCACAATTGTCTTTCTCACAAAACATAGTCTCCCTGGTGAAAGCAAGATTGCACTTAGTGATATTTAAAAAAACCCCAAACCTCATTAATAAAAAAGAAAATCTATAAAACAAGTAATGTAATATTTATTTAAGAGGCAGCTTGAGAAATTGTTTATTCTGATTATTTTAAAATTTGATACCTTCAAGTTGTGATTCCAATCAGTGTAGGAACCTTGCAGTAATAAGATTGTGTAGGAAACAGGGATTCATAACAAAGTATTAGTTTCAACTGATAATTGCCATGAGTCATTTCTTTTCCCATCCACCATCTCACCAGTGTGTTTCTGATATCCAAAACCTCAAGAAGCAAAGTTTATTTTGTACATTATATACAGGCAAAACAGGAAAAGTCAACCACAGTTCCCCCCACACTGAACCACAATGTGCCAACTACCAAGCTTTGGGAGGAGAGGAAGCAGGGAGTTATCCTGCACTACTAGACCAAACCAGAGGAAGAAATTGCATGTGGGGCAGGCTGAAGGACCCACATCAGTAATTATTCACTCTGTGCTCACCAGTTGCCAGCAACTGGCAGCTTCCTGAGGCACAGTTCTGCCGATTACACTGCTCCTGAAGAGGGACTCAGAGCTGACATCTCCCACCTGAGGTCACACCGCACCTCCTCCAACAGCCTTCACCTGCTGTGCTGCCCAGCACAAGCCCAGGCATCTCCCTCTTCCCACAGTCACCTGCGGAAGCCCCAGGTAAGGGTTTCTTAGGGCTCCCTCTCTCCCAGGGTGCCTGGAGTACAGATCCCTACCCCTCCTGCCACCTAGTCCAAATAAGAGGCCAAAAATTAGCACCACTGATACTAGAGCAAGAGTGGGTGGGAATTTCATACCAGCAGATGGACTCTGGGCCTCCTTTTTGTTGGTATGAAGAACATGGTGAATTTTGTTTAAAATAAGATCCCTCACCCTTTCCATGTGAGCCTGCAAAGGGTTCTCTTATTCGTTTCCTACATGCAGATCTCTTATGAACCTTTCTCATTTTTCACCCTTTCCAGGACTATCTTAGGAGCTTCCTTCTAGAGCAGTCCTGCCTAATAGGCCATTTGGGCAAGAGGAGGAAGCAGGCTCCTTTTAACCCTTTCCAGGCTGCTACAGGGGGAAGAAAAGGGTGCTTGTGCCTCCACATGGGTTGTGAGCTGTTAAAGACATTGTGTTGGAAAGTGGGCTGATCTGATGCCTAGGGGTAAAGGGTGCAGAAGGCAGGGGGAACTCTTTGTGGGCTGGTGAGGCTGATATAGGAATAGAGCATTGTGCTTAGCTACTCCCATTTTTTAAGGAACGTTGCAAAATCAAATGAGTGCAAAGAACTCTTATGAAGTGATTAAAGGGCTGAAGCAAATTCCTCAAACAGAGAAAGACTTTAAAACGTAGTTCATTTATTTTGTCAAAAGTGAGACTAAGAATATTGACTACAGTACATAGCTGTCTCCATGGAAAAAGAAAAAAAACCCCTCAGTATTAATTACCTATGTAATCCAGAACTATAAAAAATTTCAAATGAGAAAGCTTATGTTTTAAATTTTCATGAAATGTAACTTTCAAGAAACCACCCACAAAGCAAACTAATTTATTTCTTTTTTTTGTTTTTATATCTTCATTATTACAGAGGTTATGACTTGGTTGCACTTTTTTTTTCTTAATATAAAAATCGTTACACCTCTGTGCCATCAATGAAAATTATTATCCACATTAAAATACATATTTATTAAACACAGAAAAAATGAGGCAAGTATGTGAGTCTGGTTGCTTGATTATTAATTATGGCTTTGGCAGAAACCCAACTTTTAGTATCTTTTTTAGAAAGGATCATAAGTTTCTAAAGGCATTTTAGGACTAAGAGGCAGGGGAGGGCTAGAAACAAACTCCTTCTCAGAGGAATAGAGGCAAAGTCATGTACTTTCTGCTTTGGATGCTAATCAATTTATGGGAGATTCCTCGAGAGCCTGATAAAAAGTTAATGGGTTTTCTCCATGGCAGATCTCCTTAGAAAGTCTTCTGAATATCCATAGGGAACTTAAATCATCCTTACAGTTGCATTTTTAAATTGATGTTCTTGAAATACCTCAGTAGAGAAGGTATTCTGTATTAACTTCTGTAGCTGTGACAATAGTTTTTCAAGCAATCTACTGCTTTAATCTTTATTAAACCTTTTAAAGAGTCTTCCAAGAAAGTTATACTATGGTTGAAATCATGTCAGCTTTTGCATAATTTTACATAATTTTACCTTCTTCATGATGTGTGGAGAGGAGCCAGCAGCTCAGCTTGCCTCCCTCTGGAACAGCGTGCTGCCCTTCGTGGTACGGGTGACACTGGGGTGGGGATGTGCCTCGGCTGAGCTGGTCCGTGGGGAGTCCTGGCCTCCTGCACCACCAGGCTGAGGACATGCTGGATGGAGGGCAGTGCAGATCTCTTCCACAACACATGCTGCTGTGTGTCTGTGTTTGAAATGAAGTCAGGAGTGTATGGATGTGGCCTGGCTACTTGGAAAATCTGGGAGATCCCTGGGTCATAAATGGCCATTGCAAGTGCCTTCTCCTTTCTAACTTAGCATCAAGGATCTGTACATAAAGGTCCTTTCCTACCTTCACATGAGATTTTCTGTGGTACTTTGCAGGGAGCATGAAAAATTTAATGCAAAGTTCAATGAGCGTGTTTCTGGGTGTCTTAGCTCCTTCCTGACTTCTAAATCCAACAAACTTCAGCCAAGTGAATCTACTGGCCAGAGAGCATGGCTGTCATCTCAGCAAGGCAGCTTTTGCTCCCAGCAAGGAGTGTCATGGGTACCAATTCTATTGACATTCATCTTGGCATGGTGTGCTTCTGGGAACTGCCGTAGAGAGACAGATGTAAAACCACTGCAAGCCTCCATGCCACCCCAAGCACGTCCTTGATCTGCCTTTCTGCGTTCTGTTTGGCCAACAACCTGGCTCATAACCTGTTGTTTTGGAACTAAATCACTGAAATGGTATCTAAGGGAAGTAACAGCCCAGCTCTGGCTCCTGGGGGTGTTTTGTGTATGTAGAGGATGGCCTTCGATGGCTCTTGAGAAAATGACAACAGGGAAGGTGGAAGCATATGTGCAATGTTATTAAAACCAAAAAGAGAGCAGTGGTGGAATGGCAGAGGAAAGCATCCATACTCTCTAAAGCCTGGGGTTTTGTTACATCTTTTCTGTGTTCCTATATTGGATAAAACTTTAGTAAAAATATTGTCCATTCAATTCTAAAATTCATGCTGCAGTACCTGGCCCAGTGACTTTCTGCAGTAGCACAAGCCACCAGCTAATGAAAGCCTGCATAAAGAAACATCAAATTTTAAAAAAATATGTTTTGGAATGAGGATGCAAGAAAGCAGGGCCATGACCACACTGCAGATTCACAAGGGCTACAGGCTGATGTTTTTAATCTTGAAGCTACAACTACACAATTGTAGATGTCTTTGAGCGGGAGATGACTAAGACAGTTTTGGCATTAGGTTCTCTAACACACACCCTGGTGGCTGAAGGGAAGGTCCCCTCAGCACCAGCTCTGCACAACAACTTGCATTTTTCTCAATCTGTTTTTACTGAAGTGGGAAGGAGATGCTTTTACCTCTGTGCTTCTCTGCCCTGTGGTTGCCATCGTCCCCATCGACCAAGTTGTGACAAGAGAGTAAAAATGATTAATGAAGCAAATTCTCCCTTCTTACCTCACAATGAAGTTCTGGATGTGGGCATGTTTCTATAGTAACAATAATGTCTTCAGAAGAATTTGTTGGTTTATTTCCTGGATTAATTCTTTGGAGTCTTACAATGTTTTGAATTTAAAGCATCTTTCTTCTCCACAGAAAGCAGATTGTTTCTTCACTTATAAAGAACAACCAAAATTAAAGTGACATTTAATATTACTAAAATAGGATATTTTTACGATTTTATAATGCCAGCAAACACTCCAAACCAGCCCCTCTCTACCCCAAAATAACTAAGTATGGAAGGAATATCTATGAAATATACTGAAAAGAATGGATGGAGGAAGTGGTCTTTTCATTTGGTAGAGCAGGGCAATGGCTCATGACAAGGAAGAATGCAAAGGTGTTTTTTCTAAAACACAGTAATATCAGTTGTGAGAAATGAAACAACTCTTAAAAAGATTAATTTATTGAAAACAGAAAAATTGAAAAATTACAGAAATTAAAAAAACATATAAAAATTTGGGATCCTATGGCTCGGTAGATGGTATGCCCCAGGAGCTCAGGGATATGAGTTCTTCTGTCTGAGACAGCACTAGACCTCAGGTAGAGGAAAAAAAACTTGCAGTGCTGGGTTGACTTAAAAAAATTACTAAAAGCCCCTTAAAAGGGGTAAGGCTTTTAATGCCCAGCACCGATGTCTCCCACAGCTAGTCTGGAGAGAGCAAGAGGGGAAGAGAGAACAGGGCCCACCGCTCGGCTTCGTCCTTTTTATAGTTTTTGCTCCGCCCCCAGTCCGCCCCCAGTCCGCCCACAGTCCGCCCCTTCGGTCCAAGGCGATTGGTGCTTTCCCTTTGATGGATCATCTCTGTCCACCAATGGCTCATCGTTGTCAAGGGAGGGGTGGTTTCAGTTAGAGATAAGGGAATACAATGCCTTCATTAAAATTCAGGTATTCAGGTTGCCATGGAACTTGCCTGCAGAGTAATGGCTCTGTAGCTAAAAATAGCTGCTGGCTATTAAGACTGGGTGGGGGGTTTGGCCTTGGAATCAAAATGCAAGTGAAACACCTACAAAAAGTATTAAAATACATCCAACACACCTCAAAACACTTGTAAAAGTATACAGTAAACACAGGAAAGGTAACTCTTATGGTGTACCAGTGGCTTGTAGCTTGAAAAGGGGCAAGTTTGTGATTTTTAACTGGGAAAATTTTAACTGGGAAGGGTGCAACTCTATTAATAAACTTTAAACAAATGGAAACACTGATAATGGAACTGGATTTTTGTACCTGGGCTGATGGGTTAATTGTAACATTCAATTTAAAAATAATTAACTCAAAATTAATTATTTAAAGCACTTAATATGCAAAGACCAAGCACAAATAGGGATTTCATGTATGACATCAGTTCATAATTAAACCAGTCTAGTGGTTTAATTCTAGTACCTTGTAGTATCTCTCTCACAGGATGCAAGTTTTGACAAACACTTTTCTTGTGTGCAGGTGCCTTTATACAAATGCTTAGGAGCAGGTTTTTTTATGGCAATGTGATAGAAAAACTGCTTGAATTTCCAGAAACACTTGGACATGCTTTTGCATTGCCCTGACAATAGAAAAATGACACAATGCAGTTCCTTCATGCTGGCTCTTTGCAAGGGGTCCTCAATGCTTTCAGAAGCATCAGTGTATTTCAGTCAGTCTTTGCACTGTGCTGAAATTAGTTTGTGGAGACCAGGGTCTTTAATTCTCCTCATTTTAAAAGAATAAAGATTTTTTTCCTAAATATGAGCTCCATGTCTTTTCTCCCTGTCTAAACAGATCTTTAGGGCAGAATGCATACTAAACCATCCTATTTTCAGATGAGTTTTATGGGTCAGTACAGGTTACCCACCAAGAATGTATGAGTTTGATCTATGTGACACCGTGTCTTTGCAGAGCAAGGTCTGGTACACTCCTGGGGTTCTGTAGACTGTCCCTTCTATTCTAGAAGAGGTTGGAGAGAGACTGGTATTCTGGCCTTTATTTCTTAAGTTTAAAAGCTGTCTGGAATCTGGACATGGTCCTGGACAACCTGCTCTAGCGAAAGCCTTGGTGAGCTGGAGGCTGGACTAGATCATCCTCAAAGATGCCTTCCAACTTCAACCATTCTGTGATTGGAGGGTGTTATTTTTTGCCTTGCCTGCAACTTTCTGCAGAAGCATTCCCATGCATCTCAAAGCTGTAAGACCAGACCAAGAGTTCTTGTTACACGTGCTCATTTTGTGCAGTGCTGGCCACAGGAGACAGAAGCTTGTCAGATGGTGGGAGGCAGGGAGAGACACACAGAGATATTACACAGGATGTGCAGAAGTCACCAGGGAAAACACAATTCTCCTCATTACCTGGGAGGAGGTAACAAACAGCCAGCAGGCAGCAGAGCTCTGGCAGATGTGCTGTGTGCTGCTGTGGGACCTCACGGCTGCTCTCCAGGTGGCCCTGGGGCTGTTGTGCCGCTTTCTGCTCCAACAGGGATCTGAAACAGACGAGCAAAGGCTGATGTGGCTCATGAGGAGAATTTAGGAGATCTGCCAGTAGGATACAGAATCCTCTGATATCCTATATCCTCGTCAAACACTACTGAGCTGCTCTTAGGCTCTGGGTTTCAGTATCACATAGTTGTTGGTTGACTTATCTGAACAGATATCCACACAGATAAACTTACACACTTTCACCAAGTAGAAAAAAGTTGCATAAAACCTGGAAATAAGCATTAGTAATGGAATATTAACCTTTTCACTATTGCTAATTGCTTGTTTTAAACTTATAATCCCTGAACACAGAAAGAACCTGAATTGTGGCAAAGGAGCAGCTACAAGTACCACATATTCCATGATTTTCTGCTGTTAGTATTCTGTAAATACTTTCACTTGTGCTCTGATGATAGTATCAATCTGGGCAAGTGAAAATTGTCATAGTAAGTGTTTAGAGACAAGTAACTTGGGAAAATAAAAAAAAAAATAAAAAAAAGTTCTATTAATGGGAGGAACACCTGTGGATATGACAGATGTCTATGTCATGGCTCCTACACATGAAGCCAAATAGCTCTGCAGGGGTGATTTTGCAGCCTTACAGTCTTGGGAATAACTGTAAGAGAACTTGGAATTATTTGTCCTTGCTTTAGGTATTTTTTTCCTCAGAGTTTCAAGATAATGCTCAGAAACTGACAATCACTTTTACATCACCTCACAGAAACTGTAATTTCTGCCATGATTTTGCTTATTCTTCCAAATGTGCCAAATCCCCTACATGGTACTTGTTTCTAAACTGGCAATGTGCAAGATTTCAGTCTATTTCAATGCACCTTTTTGGTATTTGAATCCAGGTGCCTAACAACTAAAAGCTTAAGAAAACTGAAACCAGTTGAAGACTGGTATGAAGGCTGAAGCCTATTTGTTTCCTTGTTTCTTCACACAGTTTGCATATGTCCTAAGACTTTGTATTTTCCAGCTTCAACATCTTTTGTGTTGGACTCCATAAAATAAGGTAAAGAATTATGTTTTATCTCAGCATTTTTGCTGAACTGGAATACACGTGAAAATTTCTCATCTCCTAAAAAAAGCCACTGTAGAAGATGTATATTTTCTATATGTGAGAAACATCACTATACCTATATTTCACTTACCATAATAACATGGATGGACAGGTTCTCAATGACCCTTCATAATACGGTGTTCACACTGATATGGATAGAAATCCCAGGAAATAGACAGAGATTAGATTTGTTTCTGAGAAAATAGTTTATTTTCACTTGAAGAATCTTACTTGCTCTTACTAGGATTCGTAAGTGTATTTAAGTATTTATTTTTCAATATACATGATCTCTATCTTACCTGTCAAATTCTCCTTTCTGCCTGAAATAAAACCAGTGCACTCCTAGTGGACGGACTGTGATTAGGTGTGCAAACCAAGAAAAATCCTAATAATACCTGTCTCTACACATTTCTGTGGGATGAATCAGAACTGATGTGTGCAGTAAGCATCTTTTTATGCCGTGTCCCCACTTCTGCCAGGTTAGTTTTGCCAGGAGAGTCCTGCTTTTCGGCACTTCTCTTCTACAGGTCCATTTGCAACTTTGTGGGAAGTTACAGGGTTTTTGTCCCCAAGACTATCCCAGCTGAGTGTTGGGTCAAGCAAACTCCTTAGAAGGGTATCCCAGCTGTCCTCTGAATAGTGAACATCCCAGCCCACTTTCCCCTGAAATTTGTTGGGATATAGGTTGGAGTGTAACTGAATACTTATCAGCCTCTGAGGGATCATTAAGCTAAACTATTCTGTCTATTTTAAGGTATTAGAAAGCAAAACACTGGGATTTTTAAGCTGTGAAACAAGCCAGTTCCAAAGTATATAACCAGCTCAAGGGTTTTGAACTACAAACATCACATGCAAAATAAAGGACTATGCCTTTCTGTTAGTGGTGTCATTTTAATATAACTCTTCCTTGTCACAAGATTTTTCATGAAAACAGCCCTTTACTCAAATAGCATTATCTGAGGGAGGATGAAGTTAAAGAGCTGTGACAGAGTGAAGTAAAAAAAATTTTTAAATCGTATTATCAAAAGGAGACTTTTGTGACTCATTCAGTTATTTCATGCCAGTAAAAGCCCATACTTGCACCATGTTTTCATTGATTTTCATCATATAAAAATAATGCTTAATTTTGACTTTAATGTGTTATGTATAAGGACAGAAAGATATTTAAAAGTATAATTGTAATCATTGGCCTATAGCTCAGAATATTATACCTGGACGAATTTTATTGCCTTTCTTCATGGTACTCTGAAGCAGGAGCAGGAATTTGGAGACACTGTAATCTTCCAAGCAAGAAATAGAATAGATGAAGCGGTTGACTGACATATCCTGAAGGTTTTATTTTTTGATTAAGCACAATTTAATTAACTTTTGGGTTACTTGTGTGGAAGTGGCTGTTCAGTATAGTGAGGGGAGATGTTGCACTTAAAATTATAATACACCAGAAAGTATAATAGGGGGTTGGAAAGAAAAGGGTTCAGAAATCAAGAAGTGAGAGAGTTACTATTGCTCTTGCAGCTTTACTGTGGTGTGCTTACTGCACACTTTGTCGTGGGTGGTGGCATGTGTTCATAGGCAGTGCTCTGCACAGGGCCTTCCTCCTTCAGATCATGGGATGAACCTGCTTGCAGACTGAATCAAGGCTGTGCAAGTAAAAGGGCTGAACCAACTCCTGTGCCTGTTGTAGGAACTGGAAAGTACTCAGCAGATGAGTCAGAAAGGATGAGCTCATGGCTCAAGCAGATTAATGTGGCAGAGGATACTGTTTTCCTGTCACTGCCTCAGCCTCAGATGACTGTGAAGTGCTACAAGTCACCTACTGTAATTCTTTGCACTAATAAGCTGCATTTGATGGGATCCAGGGTTGGATTCGTCTAAGCACTGAGCTGCAAAGGGTGTTTGCACCCACAGCAATGACTGCTCTCAAACACCCAGGCTAGTTCTAGTGACCCAGCTGCTCCTTCCCACTGGAACAGTTAACAGCACGTAACAGTGTGCAGAGGTTCATTTGTATTCAGGATTGCCCTCCCCCATGTTACATCAGGCAAATATTATGAACATGAAAACCATAGAGCTTACGGTTTAGAGCTCTCTAATGCCACAGAAATACGAATTTCCACTTTGAAGGCACTTATCTGTGCAGTATGGAGGAGCTGCTATAGTTGCTAACTATTCTGCTTTGACCAAAATCACTCCAATCTCTTATCTAGCCTGGAACCAGCAGTAGAATGCAAACCACCCCGAAGGTGGTTTTCCAGCATCGGTAGCCTCAGTGCTGCTAAAAAAAATGCATTCAGATAGTATTACATTTGCAAACCAAACACCATCATATTGGAATTGACATTGTGACAGAAATTGCAATAGTGTGTTGCCTATGGATGCCTTAACATAGCCTTCATTTAAATGGTACTTTGGGTGGAAATAGAGGGACTCTGCAACAAAAAATTGCACGCAGATTTGCAGGCTATGAGATCTTTAGTGCTCACCTGCCAAACTCATGTCAGATACTACCTTTTATTACATGATCCCCTGATCCATATAAAGCTCTGTGCCAATCTCTGCTGTCTTCAGTGGGTAAGGTAGGTTTGTATAAACTGTAAGTCAAACTGGATAAAAATAAACTGCATTTGAAGCTTTTTGGCCAGCCTTAACCTGAATACCAAAGAAACATTATGCCTCCATATGTAAGTTTTTCAAGTACTGCTCTCTCCTAAGTCTTTTTGAGACTGTGCATTCGCCAGCTATCCTGAAAGCAATCTTTCACATTTCCAAGATCAACAAGTCTTTTAAGACAGTGGGAGGCAATAATCTTAAAGACAAGCAAACAGAGGAAGATATGAAAGCTGTTTAAAAACCTGGTTAAGCAAACAGAGTTCACAGTTCCTTACTTATCTCTTTGAACCTAAGTATCTAATGTGAGAATTGTCATTCTGCTTTAATTCAGAAACAATATTCATTTAAGCAGAAAAAAACAACTGTAAATACAAAAATATTGAGTCAAAGATTATGATACTGACAACATTATTTTTGTAATTATCACAATAGATTTATGAAATATTTTTGTTGTAGCACAACAGTCCTCTGTTTCAAATCACTGAACAGTTTCAGGCGAGACTAACTTAACTAGTTTACTGCTGATGAAACTACATTATCTGTCCAAAGTCCATGATGCTGAGGAATGCACTAGCAAAGGGACAGAGCTCTAAAACCTGCATACATTGCAGTCTACCACTTGTGAAATACGTATCAGTAATATTCATTTATGGGAAGAGCAGAAATCTGAGATACAGCATTGGTTTCACCTCAGTCTGTTCAAAAAAACTAGAAATCATATAACAGTTTTAAAGTCAGTTTCAAATGCAAACATTTTCATTCAATAAACACTTAAAAAAAAAAATTGTTTCTCCTATAGCTACATGATTCTTGAAGAATATTGTATTTATAATACTAACAGAAATCTTTACAGACATTTGGCTGTCAATATTTTTTTGTTTTGGAAGGTGCAGATTCACCAGGCAACCAGGTCCTTTCTGTTGCTAACAATTAATGTTCCCAGTAATTAATGCACTGTATAAGTTGTTTTTTTACTTCACATTTATGCAGTACCTTGGTTGTCCATTCACTGTATGTTTGACAATCTTAAGAGAAAAGATCTGCAGTATAACCAAAGTTCTCACTGCAGCAATAGTTTTGGCTCTCTGAACATCCAGGTATCACCAGCCTGTCTGGACTGCCCCACATTTCTGGAGGGCGACCTCCCATGTTACCTACATTGCAAGAGAAGGTAACACTATAATGTTTGGGCCCTACTGCAGCACATTTATGCACAAGACTGTACAGTGCAACTGTAATTATGACTGAAGGGGAGAGAATTTTCCAGATACATCCATTGCATTACAAGCACATCTGGAATTTGATTGTACCAAACACAAAATGTCAATAGCTAACAGTTTGTAGCTGATCAGAGCTGGCAAGCAAAGGATCATAGTCACTGCAAAGAGAGTGTTCACGTGGATGGCTACTGCAACACAACCATGGCAAGCTCTGAAAGGACTATGAGAAAAGCTATTTTGACTTTCATGAAGGTGTTGGCAAAAAAAACCCCAAAACACCCCAGAAAACGTACAACCTGCAAGAAGGCAGCAACCAACATAACACTGCACCTTTGCACTCTGAAATATCAGTGCAACTCACTGGAGTAGAAATACCAGCCACAGCAGAATGGTACTCACTGTATTTTCAGCTCAGGCAACAGCTGCAGCATAACATTTATCAGAGAAACCCTAGGCCTGAGGCCGAGCTAAAGCACTGAGGTGTCACTTTGCCATGCACTGATAGGAAGCAAAGCTTGCCACGAGGTTTTGGTCAAGGCCATGCTGAGTAGTAAGTCCAGTCACTAGGTTTTTAATTGCTCCCTTGCCCCCAGTTCAGAGTCCTGAAGTGTAAGATATAAAATAAGAAGATTTCACGGGGCTTCCTGGGAGGGAGACTTCATTCCACTGGTAAGTTTTCTCTACAAGACATCACAGAATTATGTTGAACCAGTTTGTGCTCACCTGAGCTCTTCCACCAAGCTCTTCAAGCCTCATGTATTCAGGTGAGCCTAGATTAATACATTTTGCTCTCTCATAGGTGTATATAGCTGCTGATGCTAGAGGCAAGAATAGGACAAAGGAGGCTGAAGATCTGAAATATGGCAGGCAATGACTGCCTCTGGCGGAGATTACAGCCAATTTGTGCAGAAGCACTCTATCTGAACAGTATTTATTTGTGCACTGTGGGTGTTAATACAACCCAGAGCCATCTTCACAAGCTGCATGAAAGTCTTTGCAGAGACTCTCAGGAAGCTTCTTATTCTCCCAAAGCAATTCCCATTAATTTCCATAGGAGATCCAAAGTGAGATCGTGGGAGGTCACAGACCCATTAAAATTTGCAAATGAAAACTGTAGCTTCCCATTAATGAAACACTTTTACAGAGATGTCCAGAAAATTTAGACAAAGTTCAGTGTATTCAAGCCTAATCAGAGATCACAGAAAGTGAGAATAGTCACCATTTTAAAATCAATTGCAGCTTTCATGAGTTAGGTGCAATTTTCAGAGCAATCATGTCAATTCTGCAGCTAACCATTCTGCAAAATACGAATATAAATTGTATGATATCAAAGAGAGAGAAAAAGCCAATTCCTTTTGAGTTCACATGATTGCAAGTAAAAGACAGCAAGAAACATCAGGGAGTCGCTTTTTACAGAAGTACAGATAGCAGGTGTTTCATTAGGCTCAGATCATACATATCTGACTGAAAATGTGTCATGCATAGGTAGCACTTCCACAAGAGACCAGGCTGATAATCTGCACTTTCAGAAAATATTTATGTATGTGGAGAAATCATCCTGGCCACAAATAATCACAAACTGACTGCTGCATACCTACATAAAGGATAATTTTGGGCATAAAACATCTTAAAGTATACATTCAGTGAGGCTGTAGTTTGTATAGGACAGAGAAAAACCTTTCTGCCCATCAGAGATGTGCAATTTACATTTAATGAAAATAACCTACAGTAAGCTTTTGAGTTGCTTGGATTTATTTTCCTTCCATCTGACTAAGATAAAGTACATGTCATATTTAGGATCTATACTAGTACATTTTGGGAACAATATTGTAGAGCTATTAATGTCTATGGGTTTTAAAGTTGCTTGACTTTTTGTGCCAAGATGAGAGAGAAGAGAGTGATGTTTCCTGTTGATCACAGGAAAGGTGTTGGTGCCAGGGAGAGTTAAATGTATATAAGTAATCCCATTTCCATACAAATGAGGCACCAGTTAGGGAACACACCTGCATTTCTTCTTTATCCAGTTGTTACAGAATCTACTAGCATGTCTCTGGGGATTTCTCCTCAGCCACCAGCCTGCAGGAGAATAAACAAACCCAGATTTTCATCTGTATGTTGTCTATTTGAGTACACAGCTCCAAAAGAGACTGTAAACCAGAGATCTTTATGATCCAGATTTCTGAAAATGCTACTTGATGAAGCGTACAAATTTTCTTGTACCTTTCTATACTATCATTTCTCCTGGCCTCCAATGTTTCTCATGAATCCCTGAAATGGAGATTTTGAAGGTATAGGGAAACACTTCAGACAGAAAGATGACAGTTTAGCTTACTCCAGAAATGAACCTGATTTATGATGTTTGAACAAGACCAGGAATTAAAGGACGGTCTTTGGAGACTCTGCTTTAAGCTGGAGAGAGAAATGATTTTTATACTTGGATGCTCCTATTTACATTTTTCATTATGTCATTAGTTTAACAACTTAATATTTCTTTGAACAATCACGAGATAAAAAGAGTATTTCAGAATTGCTTCACATCTGTTTTAGTAGATTATAGGCTAAGTTGAAGAAGTTCTCTGACTTCCAACTTGTCAGGAAATACAGAGATGTGATAGTTTGTCACTAAAGCACTGAAGATTTCTTTATTTTGTTTGAGCTTTTCTCCCTAAGTATTCAAATCCCTTTCTTATACCTGTGGACCATGATCAAGTTACCTCTTAACCTTCAACTGCAGTAAGCAAATATGTTAAATTTTAAATATTTTTCCTCCTGTTTTAAAATTTTTCTTGAACTCTTTTGCACAACGAATTGTGCAAAAGAGTATTAGCTCTAGAGCAGGTTGTTTTATTCCTGCAGTGGTGATATAATAAACCTGTACAGAAACAGCATATTCTTTCTGCTCATGTGACATTTCTCTGCTTATACATTCTTTGGTCCAGGACCAGGCAGTTTCTTTATTGTCACAAGCAGGTATTTGAAGAGTGCTACAGTGCACATCAGAGCAGTGTACTGTGTGATTCCCTTTCCCTCAGGAGACAAAACACAAATCCATTAATTAAGCAGATTTCGGTCCCTCTCTGTGTATTTAATATTCATTGATCATGGACTGTTGTTGTAGTTGTTTGTTGTTTTTTAAAAATTAAATATTGTTACAGAATTGAGACAGGTTCATAGGTGTACCTGTCAGTTTAGTATCTTGACTAAATACTCTGTTCATGCTTCTACTATGCAAACATCTTTAGAATGAAAGTAAAAAATAGCAATGACATATATGTTTATACATGTATGTAAAATATGTGTGTTAATAGGGATATCAATATGTTAAGAGAACAGGGGGAGGTTTGTGACATAACCTCCCTCACTCAGTTTTCCTGAAGCACATTTGCGTTTTAAGTGTTACCCCTGAGCTCTTCTTGTTTTTTGCAAACCCACATTCTTCTCCTACATGAAACTGTAGTGTGATCATGCTTTGCTCACAGGTAGGTGTAGAAACTAATTTTTAAAGTAGAAACACGTTTTTAGAATTAATTCTGTCTAGCAGACCCAGAAAAGTCCTGAGCCAGTGGCAATACCTTGTTTGGAAAAGCAATATTTAGAGACTTGACGGGTGTTTTGCCATTGGCAGGGACAGCCCTGTGGTATGTGACCTGAAATTCCCTGTGACAGTGCAGATCCTTTCTGCACACAAAGGAGCTGCTTATCTCTGTCCTTCCCCTGATTTGTGCATTGTTGCAGACACCCTGGCAAGAAGTCCCATCACTGAACCAGGGACACTCCATGCCTCACCCTTCTATTTGTCAGTAATCACAGCAGATAACACCACACCTGTGCAAAGCACTGATCTCTTCTGCCTTTCACCAGCTGGGGGTTCAGTGAAGGCTCATCCTTCTCCTTTTAATTTGGAGAGTGTCTATTAAAGAAAATAAAATGAAATCCCAACTCATCAATAGATCCAGATTTATGGCAAACTGAAAGTGATAGTCCAGCATGTTATGACTTTTTTTTTTTCGTATCACTGGAAGGGGGGGCTTGAGAAAGAGTTTCCACATATTACATAGATCAAATTGTTTATCAGAGTTTGTTATTTCAAATCTTCATTAGACACTCAATAGATAATTTAGACTTCTGAAAACCACAAGTGGTCTGCAGCTTCTGAACCTAAGGCTGCTTTCTCACTTGAGGCACTTGAAAATATGTGCATGTGATATATATACCAAAAAAAAAGAAATTTGCAATGGAAACTGCAATCCCAGAAGATCTGCTTTTCAACAGCTAATGGGCTTTATAAATCCTATTTTCATGTGCCATTTTTATACACTATATACACATGAGCACAGTTTCTATTTCCAGGCTTTTACATCAGCTATATGTTTTGATCTCCTTTTTTTCTTTAGTAGGAGAACTTCTTCATGCTTATTAGGTAGATGCACCTCATCTATGAGTATTAAGTAACACAGAAAATAAGTAGACATAATATTTAACTTCCACTGATCTCCATATTTACTTCCGTATTCTAGAGACTTTGAGCCATGCTCTTCTGGTAAAAGAAAATTAAGATGGCTGCTCACCCTACCTATGAGCAACAGGTGTGGGGACTGGGGCTTGCGTGTGAGCCTGAGAAGAAGATTGTCTTAGCTGCTACTACAGGGTGGAAATATCTGCTGGCAGATCAAACAGAATCCAAAATCCTGCTAAAATTGAAAAAGAGCACTGAGGTACCTGACCTGAGCAGCAGAAGGACAGAGGGCCTTTGAAAGTGAAACTAGGACAGTGCTGGCCTGGGCAGACAGTGAGCAGTCAGGCCACATTTTGACAAGAATCACCCTTCCAGTGTTTAAACTAAAAGGTCATTTATGTGTCTGGTGATGGTCAATAGGATAAAAGCATCTGAAGACTTCAGGCTATTGATTACTTTAAGATAAAAGCATGTTCCTATAAGAAAATGTGTACAGCACTTGGACTAAGAGAAAGTGGATACACACCTTCCCTCCAAAGTGATGAGGACAGCATAACTATTTTTTTCATGAGTAAGTAAAACCATCTGCCTGGAAAGCAAGTTGTGGCATCATGTATACTCAATTAATTGAGAGAAGTCAAGGTGTGAAGGCTCTGGTCCCAGACTGGTACTGAGGACCTGCTGGAGGATGAAAGCACTCAGGTAAGATGCAGAACCAAACTTCTACCCTCTGCAGATGTCACCTTTTGAGGACAAGGGCATGGAACAGAGGGCATGGAACAGCCAAGTGTTCAAAGTGATCAGGTAAGACTTGGGTGATACCTGCTAACATCAGTGCAATGGAAAGCTGGAAGAAGATACAAGATAGGTGATAACACCCTCCCTCAAGAGTGTGGCCATGCTCAGTTAATGTGCTTTCTATTCCTTTTCTGCTCAGTCATCAAACCAGGAGGAAGAACCCCATTCCATTATCAATCCCACCCAGACTGTGGGCAGCAGAGAATAATCTACTGTATGAGAGACTGCCTTGTGTGATGCTAACTGTACAGAGGAGGCAAGGGATGAACAGACAAACCAGACACACATGCAACTCCTCCTTGCCTCTTCCCCTAGCCCTTCTGTTGATCCAGTCCTGTCTCTCAAAGCCTGTGATTTCCCACACTGAAAGCAGTTTCCAAAATGCTGTTTAGCTGTTGCTTCAGCTGCATCACTTTTACACATACAACCTTTCTTTTACCCATTGCGCCAAATGTGCAGCACACTGCATGGCATTGCCAGTGCAGGCACTATCCAGTCCTACAGTTCTAGGGGGAGTGTTATAAATTTAAGCCAGGCCATCTCCTGGCATATCAGCCATTTACCTTTGTAGAGAATTTCTACTGAACACACCTGCCACAAATCTCTTTTCTCCTTCCCTTTTCTTGGATTATGAGTAAAATAAAACACAGCCGATGACATTAATGGTCTTGTAATATTGGTTGAACTATCTGAATGCTAGGAAACATCGCAGCAGAGGCAATTTTTTTAAAACAGTGTATTGAATTACAGGTTTCCACTTGCTTTTTGTTTTGCTTTTCCCTGTGGGACCCATTTGTACACTGAACAAAGTAGGAGC
This sequence comes from Coloeus monedula, assembly GCF_965178545.1. Classification (NCBI taxonomy): domain Eukaryota; kingdom Metazoa; phylum Chordata; class Aves; order Passeriformes; family Corvidae; genus Coloeus; species Coloeus monedula. Next base: position 47,451,516 of record NC_138782.1, on the reverse strand, counting down.
TTGCTTAATACAGCTATTTAGTGTTTTATCTCACTTTCATTGTCTTGTCTAACCACACTATTTCTGGGTTTTTTCATGACAGGGAAACTGTTGCTTTTCTATTTTTCTGCACACTCACACTGTAATGTCTGAGTACATGATAAATAAGTGTACATTTACTGCCACAGCAATCTGGTGTTGAGGGATTTCTACTTTCTCTCCCTTTCTAGGTGGAGGATAAAGAGAAACTGAAATGTCAGACCATCCATTCATTGCATGGTCCGCTTCAGACAGGTGGGATTTCTCCTTACAGAGCACTCACATTATACAGACTTGTAACACATGGTAATTATAGAGTTGTATAACAGCAGACATGCTGGGGGCATGGTGACACTTGGACTAATTCAGATACTGTAGGTCAGCTAGCAGTGCTGTGAGAGCCACAAAGGATTGCAGTATTTGCATTGTGCAAGGGAGCACCAGCCCTCTCATTACCCAGTGCCACATCAGCTAGGCACCACCTCCAGCTTTGAAGCCCAGTTACTAGCTATTTAATAGAGGTGTGTTTGAGTGTCAAGTGCCTTTTTAAGTCTTAATCAGAAAAGAGGGGGAATAAATTACAGGGTTTGTCTGCACAGCAAAATGAGGTATGTCAGCTTCTGCACAGAGTCGAGTACAGCTCATGCCATGGGAGAAAGAGACTCAGAGCAGGCTGTGCAGTGTGCCATGCAGGGAAGGACCCAGGTGATGGTGGATGTTCACTAGTCATGGCCCGTGCACTCAGGCAAAGCCTTGTATTTATGGCTCTGTTTGTGGCTTGCAGAAGCAAATACACCACACTTACCAAGTGGTTATACATGGTAATTCTAAAATGAGGGCACACTTTGTTCCCAAGAGCTGTCACAGTGTCAAAGCAGGGATTCAGGTGGGAGCTCAGTGCCTGGAGGCAAGTTCTTGTCTGATGTCAGCATTTAATTGCCAGACAGCTCCCTCTCATAGAGGCGTAGAACATGGGTTTTCCAAGGTTTGACCCTTAAAACTGCATCTTCCTATGAAGAAAAGCAATGTGATTCATGCACTTTTCTTCTAGAAGTTGTCACTGGCAACAGTAAATTCTAGAGAATTAAAGTCTTTCTGTCCATGTATCTACAAAAGTTCAAATCATTGCCCCTTCTCTCTGTGTCTTACTTCTTTGTGGCCCCTTTTGGCATGGTGCCCATTTCTAGTCTTTCTCCCCTTGGTGTCCCATCCTGTGTCTCTCTCCTCTCCTGCTTCCCTCAGCTTGTAAGCACGGCTTTTGAAGACTCCTGCTCCACCGTCTGCTCCCATAGGACCTCATCCAGCTCTGCCAACTCTTCATGCAGTGCTTGTGCCCAAACATTAGAAAGTAAATCAGCATTCCAGGTTGCTACAAGCTTGGGCAGAAAGTCCAAAGAGAGTGGTTTCTCTTTTACTGTCTTCAAGACCAACAAACAAACCAATTGATTCTTCTGCCCAAGAGCCTTTGCGATCTCTCTGTCGTGATGTACAATTGGTCCCCCAGCAAACACAGGGCACAGAGAGCAAGTGAGGCCATAGAGGGCATTAAAAGCAAATTGCCCAGCTGCTAAGGTGATGAAAGCTAAGGGCTGACAGTGTCTGAAAAAGCATTACTTCTTCCAATGAACACCAGGTATTTGTTATGAAGTCTGGTCTGGGTTTGAAGGCAGTATATTTTAGCCAAAAAAAGTTACAAATGTGTGAAATCTTGAAGCTGGGTGAACTGTTAATGCCAGTTGAACAGCTTGGGAGAGACTGGCATTCCATACACAAGAGTTCACAGGATTCAGTATTTTGCCTTTTTTCCTTTCACTCAGCCTTAGTTTTTTGGTAGAATAGAGAACTGAAAACACCATTTTTTGAAAGCAACAAACTGGAATGCAGCTGTAATGGGTTTATACTCTTCAGTCTTTAGAAGGAACTATCAGCTGTTAAGGTTTGTGCACAGGTGAGCGGCCCTAAGGTTGAACTAACAGAACAGTGTGGAAAAGCACCAAACATTGCACAGGATAGAAGAGGGAAAGCAGCTGGCCAGCCACAACTGGGACTGCAGTAATCCAACAGGAACTGGAAAAAACTACCAGGCATTTCAGCAAGTGAAACCGGAGCATTGGAAACTCCCTTTAGGTGAAACCGGAAGAGATAGGGAGATGCTAATTTATTGGCTGTCACTGAGGTCAAATCAACAAAACTGAGCCCTGTGGGTGAAAATTAAATAGAGGCAGATTGGTTATTTGGGAAAGGGAAGGTGTTAAAAGGGATTGCTAGGTGAAACAACTCATGTAATTTGGGCTCTGTGGATTACTTGTCAAACATCCATGCAGCTCATCAACACAGCCTGGGGCAGGACAATAAACCCGATGCTGTAACCCTGTGTGTGCATCTGGCTTCCTTCCCTTGCCGGGGTGGGGCAAGAGGGTGTCCTCAAATGTCAGGCTGGATGGGGTTGGAGGATGGACCAAACACCACCTTAACATCAAGGGTCCTAAGCAATCTTCCTAACGTGAACCCAACTCTGTTATTTATTTTTGTTTTAATGAAGATTTAGTGCAAGAAAAAGTGTTTAGGAGTAGTTCTGTTAATGCAGAACACTGGTCCAAGCCTGTTTACACTCTCCTGCCATGTTGTCCTTGGCCGAGCATAGCCGTGAGAATGCTCTCTGTGCTCCAGCCACACCTTAGTACTCTGCCTGCACCCTGTCCCACTTGTTTTCCATCATTAATACACTGCTCAGGGAAGATTGAGGGACTTGGCAAAGCTGGGCAGTTATTTACCACAGTAAAGTAGTACACGGGAGCTTGTGTCCATCTGTCTTGTATGTGTGCCCTTGTTCTCTTCCTCTTTTATTCCCTGTCAAGTATTTTCCCCGGTTAGCAGAGCAGTAGTGAAATTTTAGCAACACAGAAAAATCCTGGGGGTGAAGTCTCTTCTGGAGACAGTGGGTCACTTTGCTAATTACCCCATGTAGAAAGTTAGGGAGAGAAAAAAATCCTATAGTGGAAAAAAACCCCAATAAAATAGATGTGTTTGTAGCTGACAGCCAGCTACAGATAAATTCAGAAGCAAGAGCTCTGGCAGACTGCAGCCATCCAGTGTGAATCTAGTCATATGCAGGGGGGTTTGACAAATCAAGCATACAAAAGCTGCAATTCTGCATGTCTCAGGCAATTCCATCAGTGAAGTTTGGTGCAATAATAAAAAAACCCAAATGAAACAAAACTAACCCCCCCCCCCCCGACTCCTCTGCCATGTTGCTTGGTGCGAGGTGCCACTCGGGGCATCCCAGCCTCGTGGGCAGAGAAGAGCCCTACCAACATCACGGCTTCCTGCAAGCCACAGCTCCCTCAGCTGGGGCTGTGTGAGATGCAGGTACAGCATGCACCTGCCTTGAGGAAAACAATCCTTAGAGAAGGGCCACAGGCAGGTGGAGGCCTGTAATTGCAACTGCAGGTGCCCGAACACTACTTCCATGCAGGGCACCTCCAAAAAGGCTCAAACCCCTATTCTGTGTGGACTTTTTCATTGTGCCCTGTGTTGGGCCTCCAGGAGCAGCACCACAGCCTGGGCTTGGTTCTTTGCCTTGGGAGAACACCCTCAGCCAGAACGTTGTGACTTGAGTTGTTGCATGCAGGGAAGATATTTTCTATGTGAAATTTCACTCAGCCTAAACACAGCCAAGTGCCACCCTTAGGACGAGATTGGACAGAGGTCATATCACTGCAGGTGTGCTTTAGGGTATCAACATACACCTCCCCCTTCCCACAGGCTTGGGGGGATGTCCCATGCAAAAATCTTTCCCAAATAAGCATAGTAGGGACATATCAGTCTTCCAGTCTCTGACAGCCTACATTTTGCTGAAGGTTGCTTCATTTTTTGGAACTTCATGAACATTCAACCCTAATGTCTGACACCCCACAACAGTCAGCTCTTCAGTATCCACTTGGCCTCACAATGGGGTGATTTCTTCTCCTGAGAAGTGTCTGGAGCTGCTGAGCTTGTAAAGGTGCCGGAGACTCACCATGAAGGCACTTTTGCATTCCAATAGGTGTCAAAGCTGCCATTCACTTGATGAACTGAGACAGAGGAAAGAGCCCAAGGATCCCCAGAAGGGGATGGTTCAGCGGGAGGTGGTCAGAGGAGAAGGGGGACAGGGGTGAAGGGAAGACTGGGAGGAGAAAGGAAATCAAGGGGAAAGTACGGAGGACTTAAGGCAGTTAGGGATTTATGACATTGATATGGGTGACAGCTGGGATTTCACAAAGCATTTGAAAGAGTGACATGCGTTTTAGGTATTTAGAGAGTTTTCCACTGCTGTGTGATAAGGGAAATGCAGCTCCGAGAAGGCATATGGCTCAGATAAGAGGAAGCTGATAAACATATGGATGAGGTTTAAACCCAGCTAGATCAAAGGAATATATTTGGCTATTCTCATAACAAGGGCTTTATCCTTGCCTTGCTATTTTCCCTCAGATAGGAAACTCATCCTTTAGTTCCAGGTCAGTTTAGCCTTTTTCTCTAGGTCTCCAAACAGCACTTGTGAGAATCTAAAAAGAAAATGGATCTTTTACCTTACACTTGCTTCCAGCACAGCCCTCTGATTTCTTTCTAGTCTGAGCTACTCACTCCCCAACATCACCCTCAGTCATTCACAGCTGCACCCACCCCAAGCACCAGATGCATCCCCTCACAGCCCTGGAACCCCTGGATCAGGCCAGGATGCTCCACAGCTCTGGCTCTGAACTGGGGAAAGGTGCAGTAAGCAAGAGATGCACACTTGTGTCTTACCTTTTTCCAGGAGCAAGGCCAGAGCCTTTGAACATACGCGCATGCACTGACCTGGATAGTCTGCCTGCAAGGCTGCTCACACCTCCTGCACCTGCCACCACTGATAAGAGCCACCATCACTCTCTGCTGCAAGCCCTCACTCCATAGCTAAAGCTACCAGGACTTGTTTTACCAGGTGGGTTTTTTTCCTTATATTTTCATGATATTCCTTTTCATCTAGTCTGACCCTCCACAGAGGAGAAACTCTCGCTCTTCAAACCAACCTCTCCCCACTCAGCCACTGATTGCCATCAGCTACATCAGCTGCCTGGCCTCATTGAGGCCAGTTAAAGGTGGGGCTGCCTGACCCCCAGAGGACACACTTTTTTTCTTTACGGAGCTCTGCAGATCACTTTGTGTCTGTACACTCACATTAATCCAGTAAAGTTAGCAAACATGTTTAGCTAAAAGAAAATGACAACATCTTAAAGATAGCATTGAGTATGATTTGAGGGCAGGATTTGGTCTATTGAGGAATATTAACTCCCCCTTTAAGGTAATATCTACTTTATCTGTTGAAAAAAAGTACAGCTTTGTTTACTCTCTGTTGGTATTTGCCCAACAGACAGTATTGTCTAATTTTGTAAACATATCAGGCCACACAAAAGAGCTTCCAGACTCTTACTGAGCTGATGATTCCTTTTTGTATCATCGTTTTCCTTATCTTGGGATCCAGGCTGTCATCTTTAATTATTTTAAAATGAACTGCCACATCTTATCTTTATCAGAATATTTTATCCCCTGTTCGCCCTTCTATCTCTTCCTTATTCAAAATATTAGAAGTAAAGAATTGTGATTCTTTTTATTTGGTTATTGGTGTTTTACCTCATTGCTTCTTAAATTGAGGAAACTTTTTAAAAAAAGAATTTATATTAATCTTCCCTTTATATTCTGGCTCTCTGGTGTGAGTGCCCTTCCTGGCTGCTCAGCTCTTTCCAGCAGACTTTTCTCACATTCTGGATGATGAAACGCTGTGTGTCCTCCTTGCAGTTTGCCAGGAACTTATCAGCTATGTGATGCTGGAGAAGAAAGACTCCTGGAGTCTAGAATAGGTGACACACGAGCCCACCTGTTCTGTCTGCATTATTCCACTTCTTGTGCTTCATTAACCACAGGTCTCATGTCCTGGTCACCGTGCCCTTCCCCACCAGCCCAAACACCATGGCCATTTCCTGTGTACAACAATTTCCTTAATTTTAATTGTGGCCTCTTATAAAAACCAAAGTCTGATCTATACAATCTAGTCGCACACAGCATGGACAATATATAGATAAATGTCTAGGTAGCTACATTTCTACTGGTTCAGCAGAACGCATGCATCCAGTGATCAATAAAATACAAATTTGGAAGAGGGGGGATCAAGTAAAATAGGATTTTAGCATTTCCATTATCACAGGCAGAACGTAATAAAGTAGCTCTATACCACAACACCAAAAGAGTTATCTCATAATCGATGTGTGCCTATCAAGGGCCATTTATTTAATATTTTATCATATTAGGCTTAAAATTAAGAAATACTCTGTTCAGAATTGCAATCACACGAACCTGCAAATACAAGAGGACAGAACACGCAGGCATAGAGTAGAAGTGGACCAAGTAGGAAGAAGTGAGGGTGGGACACTGGACAACAAGCTTCCTTGCTGCAGACAAGGACGTGATGAGAGGAGGCCCAAAGAGTGGTGCACAGCACCCCACAGAGCAATCAGAGCTCCACACCAGAGAGCAGAACAGTAACTGGCATCAGAGCAGAAGCTGAAATGAAAGCTGACAGTGGAACAAATGTTGGTTGGTAAAACACAGGCTGATTATATACCAGTTAGCATTGATTTGGGTGCCAAGAAATAACAGCAGGCACTGAACAGAGTGGGGGAGTGTGAGGCACTGAGAAAGAGCTCGGCACAACAGAGCAGGAGATGATTAAACAAACAAACAAACAAACAAACAAACCAACCAACCCTTGCCCCAAGGAGGAATTATTAAAGCTGTGTGAACATGGAGTGCAGCCCTCTTCTGTGGGAAGCAGATTCTGTGGCAAGCCCGCAGACCAGGAAAACCCACAAATGGCAACTCTACATTTCTGGGGAAAAGGAATTGGTGAGAGCTGTTAGCCAGCATATGTTTGACCTTTCTGAGAAAACCAGCATAAGCACCTTTATTAATGACCATGGCAGGGAGATGAGCCGGCACAGAAGGAGGTTTGATTTCCGGACCATCTGCCATCCTGCCTGCCAAGCAATGGGAAGGCACCAGCCAGCCCAGGCCCTGGCCAATATTCCTCCTCACAGGCAAGAGAAGGTGAGACAGGCTTCTCCCCACTTCTCACATGCAGGGAATCTCATTTAACTCTTGAGCACTTGGGGACCTGCTGGAAATTGTGCAAATAAAAGGCACTGTTCTCCTGATCAGAGGCAGATCTGGGCTCTCTGTGACCGCCTCTTACTGGGAGACAGGGAAGGATATCGAGCAGAAACACCCAACAGACTAAACCATATTAGGTCTTTTATTTCACATGTACTGCCAGTGCTTTTGTCCTTCAAGACACAAGATGCTTCCTTTTTCTTTCAAGCACACATGGCAAGTATTTTTCACCTCCTTTTTTACATTTTATCAACGAGCAGGAGTAAAGCTGGAAGACAACAAAGCCCATCATGCTCCCTGAAAAGAATACATGATCACAGAAATACCTGGGTGTTGCACACAAATGCATACAGATGGGTAGTGCCATGAAAATGGCACAGGTTGGTCAGCCGCATCTCTACAGAAGAGTTTAGTACAGTGGCTCACAAGGATTTGTTTGCAAAGTTGGGATGTACTACAAGAATTACAAACAGCATAAGGATGTGTACAATGTCTTGGGGTGACTTTATGATGTGTATCCCCTATCACCTGCAGGACAGTATGAAAAGATCAATTGGTAGGGGTGTTACCAGCCCACAGAGGTATCTCAAATCACAAATTAGCCCATCTCCCTTCATGCCCATGGTGCAAGACAAGGCCTGTGTTTATAATGGATGACTGGATTCTGTCATAGGAAGAACTAAGTACTCCTGGAGCTAGTAAAATTATGGAATGTGATGGGAAAAAAAGTGTGGCATAATTCACCTGGGGTCAAAGAAGAAGGTCTGTTGCCTTGTGCTGAGATTTTCAAGGGATGATGGGGAGGAGGAGGATCTGGTTACACTGCAAAACCGTACACTACTGCTTAGCCTAAATGCACAGCCAGGAAAGACGTGACAGTAGATCCAGGAAGTGTCATGAGAGAAGTTTTCCATGGTGTCATGGAAGGTCCTGGCACTGGCTAAGGCACCACGAATTGAGCTGTCAGTGTGCACTTTTCTCATCAGATGTCTTTCAAAAAGATGATTTTAAACAGACAAAGGGAAAAGGGCTACTCAGAAACATGAGTTGAATTTCTGTTTCTGAAGGGTAGATCAAATAGCCTGTCTTGTGTAGCTGTGTTAACAGAGGATTGAGAGAGGGTTGGGTTATATTTGAGCAATAAATTCAGGAAGAGAGAGGAATTATTTCAATTTAGATAAAAGCTACTACAAGATTAAGCAGGTGTACACTGACCCTGAAAGAATTTGGCTTAGAAAGAAGAATAAATGTAACTTCCAGAAATAAAATGCCAGAGCAGCCTTTGAACAGGGATGCTGGGAGAAGGTACTTGACTGTTACAAGATAACGTCGGATTAAGTTACAGAAGAGATTGTGTGAACACAGGGATGGTTCTTGGGTTTGGAAATGATGGTGTGAGATGCAGGGTTTCAATTGCTTTAGTATTATTCAGAATTCCAGTTGAAAGGAGACTTTGTCACATGTGTTTGTGACACTAGATTTAGCTGTTAGATCTCACACTAGGCCAGGTTCCTGGTTATCCCCTGGTGCCGGACAGATTTTCTCTTCCTTGCTTGATGCTGTTTGTTTTGGGTTTGAACTTTACTCTTCTTTAGGGCACTACAGCTTTTTCAGCAAGCATCTAGATGTTGGTCCAGGTGCATGGATGCCTCAGTGGCACAGGGACAACTTTTAGGCAGCCCACCAGTTTATGTCCTCCCCTGACCTCAGAGCAGTCCAGCAAGCAATTTTGATTGCTCTTTTCCATGAAATTTTAAGTGGCACTATATAAAATGGGGGAAGACTCTCATGTTTAGCAGCTGACTGTGCATGAAACTGAAAAAGAATAAGATGAAGAAAGGCATTGCCATTTGCAATTGAGATGTCCTTGCAACTGAGAGGCTTTTTCCTCTGACCTGAACTGAGTCCAGTCCTACAAAGATTTCCACACATCAGTAGATCTGGGCTGGGAGAGATCCTCTCATTTTGGGGAAAATTTGCCTACAGAAACCATGACTATTTGTGAAGTAGGGCTTTCAGTCTGTACCCTTCCCAAGCTGAACACTCATCCAGGTTTTCTTATTTTATTAGAATGGGAGAACAAAATCCTATTAAGTGACAACAAGTAGAAAACATTGAATATAAATACCTGAAAAGTACAACCCATTTACACATAACCAACAGAGCTGTTATTTAAAGTGCACATTTTTAACCTAGGAATATTTCCCAGCTGCTAATCTGTAATGTAAATGGGCATGAAGTCCTCTTTCCTCAGCAGGAACACTGTTCAGCCAAAATCTCCTTCAGAACCAGTCTTGGCAGCCCTTGAACATGCTGGATGTACTTAGACTAAACCACTTGACAGCAGCACCTCTCAGAGGACTGATAACTGAGTAAGACTTCAACCTGTTAAAAACATATTTTCTGCCATGGCTTAAATACATACCTGCAGCTGGTATGAAGCCCAAGTCTCTGTTTGTTTTGAATTTGTCCCTCTAGATGATAAATATTTAGCCAGCACCTCCCAGCCCATCAGAAATAACTTCCTGTAATCCCATTAGCTGGGTCTGAGGCTAAACAATACCACAGAGAAGAATAGCTGTTAATGTTCTGGTTTGTGCATGGCCTTGAAGCTTGGAGGCAAAGTAGGCCAAATTTATGTTAAATTTGCTAAATGTCCATGGCAACATGCACTGTGGCTGCTGCATCAGGGAGAGAATATGAATGGAATATAAGCAAGACAGGAACTGAAAATCAGCTCTGATCTCATTGCTTGTTCTTGCTTCCTCATAGTCCTTCAGAGACCAGTTTGTCATTACAGAGATGAATTTGGGCTCTTGAGATTGAGGGAGAAGCTCCAGGTCTCATACATCTGATTCTTGGATAAACTGTTTGTGTCAGTGCTTTAATCTGTGGTAAAACAGTAGCACAAACAGGAAGGGGACAGAATCTGGTTGCATTTTTAAAGTGCCATAGAGCCATGGTCTATCAAGCAGAAGGGTTTATAAAATCATCAAACAAGATAAACTGGGTTCTTTCTGAGAGAGGTGCAAAAATACAGGCTGAAATTGGAGTGGTAATTCCTTGCAATACTTTACACATTGGTTTTCTACTGCTTTTATATCTCACATCTAACAAGACGTGAGGTTAAAGGATGAGATGCAATTAAAATGCCAGATTGACCACATAACCTCAGGGAATGCCTCAAGGAGCTGCCAACATGATAGCATCAGCACACCATCATGCTGCTGATGAAACACCTCTAAAAACATTTAAAACCAAGCCTGAATTGCATTCAGGAAGGGTGACACTTTCTGGGTTACAGGATGACTGCAAAGAGTGATAGTGCCATCAAGGTAGAAAACCAGCAGTAGCGAATTGTTCTGTTTGCTAACCTCTAGGTCAGTTTGGTGCACACACATCCTCTTCTTTCTTGGAATGCAATGAAATTATCTTATTGGGGGTCTTGATGAACCAGGTTTGTGTGCTTTCCATTTATCCCTGCTTCTCTGCTCCAGCTACCACCTCTGGGAGTTTCACCCAGGCTTGTATTTTGCAGCTGGGAAAAAAAGCTCTGGGTAACCATTTGCCCCGGGGATCTATTTTTGTTCAAGCATTCAGTGTCAGTCTCCTGTCTGTGTACCAATCAATATGTTATTCTGTTTAGTCACCAAGCTCACATCTAAGGGCATTCAGGACTAAAACTTCCCAAGAAACTGTTTTCACATTGAGATTGGTTTATGGTTCAATGCATGACTTACAAATCAAAAACTGCAACTCTTATTAGCCTCTTTCATGGGAAGATGAGGTAGCAATACTTGCACCATCAAAATTATCAGTAGCTTGGCAGATACAGGGTTTTGGATTGTTTAGAGGTGGGACTTCACTGCCTGACCCAGGACATTGCCTTACTCACTCGGTACCTTGGAGTTACGTCTCTTGCCTCATCTCTAACAGGAAATTGCAGCCTCAGTTGCATTTTAATCACAACCAGACCTCACCAAGGGGGTTGCAGCATGAGTGTCCCCATGAGCATCACAGGGGCACTGTCTATCACAGAGGGATGTTACAGCCCTGGAGCAGCTCCAGGAGGGACATAATATTTTTTTTTGAGCTGTACCCTGAAGTTAATAAAAATACATCTTCCTTCTCTGTGCAATGCCCTCCCTGCAAAGGGCTTCACTCCTGACCAAGAGTGCATTTATACATTCATATTTGTGCTCAGCACCTTGTTGATGCCTGAGGTGCAGCCAGGAGGGCAGGAGGACTGATGAGATAGCCTGATTGCCCAAAGTGAGTGCTCTGAGGGTAAATGTGCAACTGACCCTTCTGGCAGGTCTGCCCACGTTCCTTCTGAGCTCTGACAACCTCTTGCATCCTGAGGGGCTACATAAGAGACAAACAGCTTCTGCACAGCAGGCTGGGCCGATGGACTAAGAGGCATTTGCAAAGCTCCTGGCTCTTACATGGTGCTGCAGACTGTGTTTAAAATCAGAGTCTCTGTGTCAGACACTTAGGACCATCTAGGGCAGAGATGCTGCCACAGACTCTCCTGTCCCCCATGCATGTCCCCCAGGTTAGTAGGAGTAGGGGCAAGTTTCAGGTGTGCTCCATGGGTGAGGAGAGGGATGAAGTGAAACCTGGGGTCCCCAAAAAGACAGAAAGCATGGTGGTAGGGGCATGGTGGCTAACGCCATCTCTCTTTTCCACTCCATGGCCATGGCACAGCCCTTCTCCAGAGCTACCACCCTGGGTACTGGCAGGAGTGTGGCACCCTGGTTTCAGTGCTGCGCTGAAAAACGCATGTTGAAAAACTGGATCAGGACAGAGCTGAGCTTATGACAAGATGCTCATGTTCAGCACTCAGAGGAGCATGGCCTACTTCACCTATTAAAGAGGACATTTCAAGGACGCTCATCTTTTCAGGGCAAGCTGCTAGCTAACATAACGGGGTCTGTCACCTAGCAGACAAACACTTAACAAAGTCCTGTTGCAATGCTGCTTTTGGAACAATTAATTAGAATTGTGCAGTGAGCCAAAGGAAACAGGAATTTTTAACAGGGAAAGTAATTAGCATCAGGGACAGAGGATGAGAGCTGGGACAGTTCTGTCAGACCTGGAAATCCTATCTGCTCTAATACTGCAGATGTGTCGTGGTTCCTCTAAGAGGCCAGGGAAATGCATCAAAAGGGTCCTTTCTGCCTTTAAAAGACAGAAATTAATCTTTTCCCTCCACACCTCCTACTTGGAACAGATTCACTAGTTTCATACTAGTGACACTGCTTCTTTGATAATCCTGCTATCAAATTATTCCACTTGTCTCTTCACACTGCCTTGGGCACTGGCCCCTCCCCAGGGGCTGGGCTGGAGCAGGCTGACTGCCCCTGACCCTCCAGGCCCCGCCATGGCCCCCCTTCATGGCCAGCTTTGCTACCTACCTTTGGCCTCAGAGCAGCTGTGGTATCTCCTCTTGTGTCCATGGAAGCTGCTCTCCCTGGACCACTCCACCTTCTCGAGGCTGATGATGTTGCTTGCAAACCTTCCCAGAGCACACTGCCTGACTCCAGGCTCTGCACGGGTCAGGAAAGCCAGGGGGTTTTCTCAGCTCACAACAGGGGCAGCAATACCAGGGTCAAGCTCCCCAGAAGAAGGGCTACAAAATGAGCCCTTTTGTATTGATTTTTCTCTTCACTGAACAAGCAGTAGGAATTGGAGTTAAATGGAGTGTGGATTTTCATTTTTGCATAATAAATTTCAAACAGGGCTTCATTATCCCATGCAAATAGCATTAACCTGAAAAAGGAGCCTATTAAACGTTTGAGGGACTTTATCCCAAAGGTGATGTTGCAGTTCATTACTGGGCAATGATATTTTTTGCATCTCTGTTCAGAAAGCATGCCTCAAATCACAGCTGGCAATCACTAAACAAATTTAACAGATCTTCGCCCATAATCAGGTAACCAGCCCAGAAATGCAGAATTAGGATTTGCTAATTTCTATTTAAATGGACACTACAGTTTGCTGTCTTCTGTTTATGCAAACATGCTAATTAATTTTTGCCCACGTGGGGCTGAGATGGAAGCTTTACAATTGTAGGATAGTATGTCCAGATATAATATTGCAGGCCAGAATACCATCAGTCTAATGCTCATAAGCACAACAGCGATGCACTCAAAAAGAAAAATACAACAATTTAATTCTTCTAGATGAGCTATTAGTTTTTATGTTATTATGTTAGCAGCAGCATGGGCACTGGCTGACATGCACAGTGCAGATGAGTGAACCATACAGTCCTTACGTGCCAGACACTGGAAATGGTTTTAGAAATGAAGTGGTGGCTGCAGCTAAAGCTAATGGGCAGGAATGGGGCTCTCCTGTCCCCTCACCTGGTCCCCATCATTAGCGCAGGCAGTGAAGTCCCCTTCTACTCTCTGAATCTCACCTTGCCACCTACTGATATGGCCCAGCCAGGTACTAGTGAGAGCTTAACGACAGTCAGAGAATACTGTGAGCCACGTTCCTAAATGGGGGACATAAATTCAGAAGGTTAAGGTGGTCAGTCAGTCTCAAAAAACATCAGGCATAGAGAAAAGAAGTGACATTTCTGTGTGCTACTCCAGGTACTTGCACTTATGCACTATACACACAAGGCTATGAAACCCCTGTGATCAGCACCAAATGGATTTGGGGAGGTTTGAGCCTCCCAGAAGAGTGGGTTTCTCACTTTTTAAGGTAGAGAGTTCACGCCTGTCTTTCCAGACAGTCTGGGCACTAAAATGAAAGGCTGACCCAAGGCCAGGCAGTGCCTTGAGCCACATTTGCCCTTGGAAAGTTTCAGCAGTGACACTGATCTACACTCCTGCTCATGGGTCTGAACACTCAGTAAACTTCACACAGAAAAAACTTGTTAGGGTAACAAGCGTAACTTGCCTCAGGGGCCACAGGAACCATCACTGGGGAACACTGGGGAAATGCCAAACCATTATCCTGGTTCACAGGATATATGGTGCAACTGAAGTAACAGAGAGCTGCAGACTGTAGATAAATGGTGAAAACTTAGTTCATTTCAGATGACTTTTGGCAATGTCCTCGCTCTTCCTTCCTCTAACTCCTAGTGACAGGCAATGAAGCCCAGTGAAAACGGTGTGGTCACTTAGCAGTTTGCCAGGATGCTTCTTCCCTGACATTGGCCGTCAGCCCGTGCACCTGCTCCCAGCCACACTGTCCCTCCTCATTACCTAAATCTGTCGTTTGGCCCCAACTGCTACGCGTGAGATCACCTCGTTATCAGCCAAGGCCATGGCTCTGGCAAACCTGCATCATCACCAGCAAAATAACTGCATCACAGTCCTCATACTCGGTGGCAACACAATGACCTTTGAAGATAACTGTGATAAGAACTCCGTGATAAAAAGCAAGTAGAATGGTAACTTAGGAAGCGATGAAACCAACATGATAGGCATTAAAATTACACACACCAAGTAGCCAAACTGCATTAAGCAAGCATGCAGCTTTGCAGAGGTAGCCTCTAGGATCTCAAAAATCTGGTTTCCATTTGAAACAAGCAACAAGAACATTTTTTGGCTATCTAGGAGCTTTTTGATAGATGCTACAATACTGATAGTTACTAATGCAGACAAAAGAAGCCCCATTCTCTTGTACTGGTGCACATTTGGAATAACACTGCTTCCCACCATAGTAACTTTGTTTTGCTTCAGTAGGAAGCAGAATCTAGAAGAATGAATAATAATGGAAATAACATTAGGGCAGTAGTATTCTTAGCAACTTACGGTTCATCTCACTACGTTTCCTGCTACTGTTTACAAAGCAAATTGTAACATGGAGATTCAAGATTCAGCATTAGCAAACAGGTTCTGTGCAAGTTCCTACCTAGCTGGAGGACAGCACTGTCCAACATAAAAGGCTTTCCCCTGCCTTTCTTCCCTTTTTCAAGAGCCCATCCCATGTAAGTTCCCTGCTAACTGCACAGCACCTAACTTGCAACAGCTTTGTGGGAAATCTCCACTTGATCACATGCAGGACAGTCTCTCACTGACCAAAGCAGAGAGCAGGCACCTCAGTGTAAAATATCCTGCACACACCACACCTACGGTGACTTTCCATCCCTCCTAGATACTGTCATGGTCCAGAGCTGCACACTGCTGGGAGCACTAACATCCTGGGGAATGGTTGCTACACACCTGCCCTTTCCTTACACAAGTTCACGTGTTGCTTCTGGCCATTGCCAGAGACAAAACTCTGTGCTAGACAAACGTTTAATGCAATCCAGAACTGCTGGTCTTATGCAACTCCTCTGACATAAGCACCCAGCTAGGGAGGTTTTGCAGTACTGACATTAAAGCTGCAAACTGCCCCAGTCTCTGGGGTTACCTACTTAGAAAATAACTCATTTCAACCTCCAGCAAGTCTTCAGCACCCACACAAGGTGCCACTGGTGAACCTTGGGAAGAAACTTCAGGAAGAGAACATGCTCTTTAAGGGACATGGCTGTCACTCAGCTTCAAAATCAAAACTCAAGTGGGTTTTTCTATTTTCTTTCATCCAACACAATGAATACCTTGCCAGCTCTTTCCTTTGAAATAACAATAAAACAGGTTTATATTTAATGACTGACAGACAAAGAGAAGATGGCAAATGTCAGCTGTAGCACAGGAATAAAATTATAAATGGGATATATGCCTGGAACAATTGAAGACAGGAGAGTGAGGACAGAACCCAGGCAATTCTTTCATGTATACAAGTAATTTGCTTGCATTTCTAACTCTCTCTTGCAACTTTTTTTCAGCACCAGTGCTTTATGATCCATGCTCCATTTGGGTTTACATGCCCCTGCTTCATAGTTTGCCTATAGGTAAGGGATGCACTTTATACTGAGGGTCTTGCATGATAATCTTTCTCCTGATCTGGATTCCAGTTTTAACTCATCTTATATGCTGGCTTCAAGTGAAGATGTAAAAGCTGTAGGAAATGAAGGCCATTACTTCATCAGTGGTACTGATAACCTCCAATGACAGTTTTTCAGATTTTCTCAAATATTGGAGCAGTTGGTTCATAAGGACATGATAAATGCTATGTTACTTTTATTTGCTACAATCAGTCAGCATCTGAAACAAAAAGGAACATACCTTGGATTGGTCTTCTTTTTTTTAAGGAATAACCAGCGCAATACTAAGCCACAATTAATATCAAGGTCAGGTACAACACTGGCAGTAACAGAGCCTCCTTGAGCTGAAGAAGGCTAAGTAAAGGATGCACAAACACAGACAGGATTTCCTCAATGCACACATGCCACTAAAGAAAATAATCCCACTTCAGAGTGCAGGCAGGCAAAAGCCAGACTTTTTATTGAAGTTTAAAATAACAAATATTCACCTACAATCACAGTATACTGCTTAGTTTATCGCTTCTGCTTTGAATTCTGTGCTTTCATTTCACGTGTCTACATTTCGCATTTGTGTACACGCTGCAGAAGTAACTTTGTATATCATTTAACATCTGTGCATATCCTTTAGAGCTTAATGTTATACAGAAATTGAAAGAAAGTTTGAATTTTAAGGTACCAAAAAAAATCAATAAAGTTCCACTGAAAAAAACTGTATAAATGTTTCCTGTAGTACAGTACTCCTTATTTTATATCAGTGTCATTTTAATGCCATAGTTTTCAAATATTGACTGTATAAAGAGAAGACTAGGGGAAAAATTATCTAAAATGTCATTCCTACATCTGTTAAACTCTGGTGATTTATGATATATGTACAGTATATAAATATATTTATGTATATATGTACATATATATTGGTTAACATTCATTATAAATAGAACTGTGTTAACTTAAGCAGTATAAAAATAGCCACTTTCCTGGGAACATGCAAATGCAATATGCTCTCACCTAATCTATAAAATTCAAAACAACCAAAACCTTTAGCTCTGATTTTCTAGAAATATAAATTTCAGTTGAAGACTTTCAGCTGATTTAACCATAAAGTAAGTTTTTCCAGTAAAGATATAAAAATCTGTTTGATGCTAGCTATCATTAAGCTGAAACACAGTATATTTTGGGTTATTTACTTTCAAGTATTTTTCCCATGTGCGCTAAATCTAGACACACTGCATTTTTTTTTTTCTTTTACAGTAAAATATTATTCAGCTCTAAACACTAAAAGCCAAATTACAGGCAATCTGGCATGCTTGCACTGCAGGTAAAAGGCTCTCCTCTACACTGTTCCTATGTGGGAGGCTGTCCTAATATGGCTATTTGTGCTCCAGATCTTCTGTTCATTGCAAAGCATTATCAAGATTCCCCTATCTTAAGATTCTTAAGGCCCGAAGAGAAGTACTACAACCACTTGAGTCTCATCTCATGCTCACCGAAATTCACTCTGAGGCCCCTGCATTCAGCACAGTGACTGGTAGCTGGACTAAAACACCTCTCCTATTACAGCCAAAGAGGTTCCAGCTTCAGAAGTTGAGCGAGATCTTGACTTTTTAGTGACTTTTCCCAAGGGGAAAAAAATTCGGTTCCATCCGAACCAAATGTGACATTTTTCCTTTTTTCTTGCCATATGAAAAACTGAAAAATTGTTTTGCCCTGAAACATTCCTTTCACCTCCAAAGTGCTCCGAGTACCAGCAAGAGAAGCAAAAGAAATAGGAGCTACGTTCAAAGGTGATGCTGTTTCTGTTCCTCCTTGTACCCACCAGCTCAGCAGAGCACATGCTGGGCTGGATGGTCAGAGGAACAGCACCGAGTCCCTCTGCTGAACAGATTTCAACCTTCTGTTAGGAGAAAGCCATAAGCACATGACTGTGCCAGTCATATGTGGCATGTGCTGATTCCATTCCATGCAGCTAAATACCCACTCCTGCCCATTTCAGAAGACTGAAATGCATCTGTATTCCCTCCCTACCATCTCATCTCATCCAGAGCTTTGAATTGTTTTTGCCATCTCTCAGAAAAGTATTTCATACAAAAAAACAAACAGCGTGGAAGACTCAAGGCACACTCTCTTCAGGACAACTTTTCTTGTGATCAGAGGACCTTTTAAGGAAGTAGGAAATTTAAATGTAAATGGCATGGGCAAAGGAGGGACTGTCTTGTTTTTTTTTTCCTAGAATTATTGTTTGCACCTGCAAGTTACTGGGTAATAGAGGGATGACCTAGATATTCCCCTTCCACCAGATCTCGAGATACTGCTCTGAAAATGTTTTCCAGATTAAAATGCTACCTATTGGATTAAAACTACGACTGTCGAAAGTGTACATCCCAAAATCTGCTGTCAAGCAGTTACAAGATGGGGTGTGCAACTCAATGAGCTGGATGTCAGTGAAGGCCTAGTCTCCTAAAGATGTTCAACAAAGTTGCTTGTGCAAGCCTTTCTCTCTGGAATCTCTGAAAGTGGTACACCTAAATCCTTATCCCTCAACCAAAATGGCCTTATGTTCCCAGCCACATCTTACATTTATTCCCTTTTCCCAGGGTGGCTCCCACATTGTTCCCAAAAGTCTTTTCTATGTCAGAAGTGATGAATCCTTGTTAAAGTAGCACAGTCTTCCAGCTTTTATATTTTGAGAAAAAAATTATGAGGCTTTCTATTTCTTATGGTAAGTAGCATAAATGCACCAAAACACAGGTATGGATACCCATGTATTAATTGTTTAGAGAGCTGTCATTGGAAGTTGGGGACTGGGAATTCACAAAAGGCTCGTTTGCCTTCTGATCGTCCTTCATGGAGGCTGCTTGGTCTGAGATGGAAGAGAAGGAGAGCTGGTCGTGTTCCATTATATGCACCTGGTCCTCTTCCTTGTCCTTCTTCACATAAAACAACTTCCTAAACTTTTTGAGCTCATGAAGTTCACAGAAAGTCTCAAGAACCACCAACATTGCGATAAGGCCCATCAACAGATAACCTGAGTGAAAAAAAAAAAAAAAAGAAAAAAATTAATTATTAGCAAACCAAGTAGGGCTGGAACAGTTTTGAGCCTGACTTTTCTCACCCCTGTCATCTCTGACTAGTATGTTAATTTTCTTTATGGCATAATTTCAGAGCTTTGGACTGTGATATCCTTGTTTTTTCATTTTTAATTCTACAACCAACAAGACCCCACATAAACAGAAAAAGTAATACTAGAGGCTTCAATTCTATTACAATTGTACGAGAAAAAAACGTGTAACGGTATTAAAGAAACAGAATACTAAGATTTACCACATGCACGCTCCCCTACTTACTTATGACTTTCATTATTAAGTACCCTTCAAAAGATTTTGATCAAAAGATCAAAAACAGAATTTCAACAAAATTCCCACAATATTCCTACATATTACAAGTAAAAATATGGGAGCTAATTATGGTCATTGGTTATTTCTATCAGTTTAGCAGGACAAATCACTTACTATTTAATGAAAATTTTGGAATTATTTTCCTCTAAAATTATTAGACATACAACACCCTGAAATACCTGGAAAAACAGAGCAACTAGAAACGTGTACAAGCCCGATAAAACCAAAATGAAAAATTACTGTAAAATTACTCCTGGAATTTGAAAAACCTGACACAGTTACTCCGTCTTTTGGGGATGTTTGCAATGTTTTACTAAGGAATATAGATTACCCAAAACTTGGAAGTGATTTATTTAAAATATATTACCAATGACTTTAGCCATGTACTGACTGACTTATTTTTAGAGGCAATAGCCAGCTCTGATAGACTGAGACTTTCAGAAATGAAGATCCCCATGACCAGCAGCACACCGTGCTCTTTTTTCTTTCCTAAGCGAACATACGCATGTATAGTTTAAAGGAAGGTGTTAAAATGAATATTGATTAATTTCAGTGTTTCATTAGATCCCTACTTCTGATCATTACAATTCAATGAGGAGCATGACTACTTAGTTATTTTATCATTTCAATGAAGTAAATCGAGCAGAAGCTAAGCGTATAACTATTAGCAGAACGCACTCGTCCAAGGGCTGAACATAAAATGTGCTGAAAAACCAACAGAGAGTAACGATTATAATTTCCATATGGTCACTGTTCCATTACCTAAAGGCATAAATATTTCACCTGTAGTTACAGATTATTCACTGGCAGTAACGCTCTCCTTTTCCTTCCAGGAGTACCATTAATCAAATTTTAATACTGGATACTGATCTCAATCAGCACTACAGCTAAAATTTATGAATTGTTTTTAAGCTTTATATCATAACATCAAATGGGAGCTATGCATTAACACAAGGAAGAACTGACAACGCTATACCAAATGAAAAGCATCTATAAATCTGCACCGAGAATTTATAATTATCTCCAAAACTCAGTCCAGTTGATTGCCACTTGATTTAGAACGGGACTTGTGTTCTCCCAAAAATTCTTGAAAAGCCTGTAGTACTCATTAAGCATCTTCTGATGTAGAAGTCCAAAATGTCTTCTAGAAAATTTAGGTTCAGGAGAAAACATTTTATTTGGCTCCTTGAATTGTTCACGTGAAAAGAAAAGAATAATTTAAAAGTTATAACCTTAAAACCTATTGAAATTAGATATTCTAAGGTCATAACTTTGCCTAAAAGCTACTTTTTCCTTTTAGCATTTCCTACAATTTATTTCCTAATTGTTCTACAGCTTGAAAAAGCTTTAATCTGAGCCCTAATGTTTTCTTCAGATTTTGAGTTTTCAGAACAGCATGCCTGTAACAAGACCTTTGCCATGTGTGAGTTTCCATTCACTTCATCATTTAGCATCCCCAAATCAACTCTGCAGAGCAGCAGGTTAATAATTAAAAGCTACCATTCATAAGATAAAAATGACGGGGAGAAGAGGAAATCTGCAATGGCAAGAGGCCTAGCAGGATAATAAAACAAAATGTTCTGTTGGCTAGTTCAAGGCCCTGCTTCAAGGAATGAGAAAACCTCTCTTCTCAGGTAAAACACAAAACCAAGTTAACAGACTCTTTGCCTACATTACAATTGCTGGATCATGCACATAAGCAGAGTCAAATGCAGACCAGCCTAAGAAATGGACCTGACAGGAAAGGTTTGCTTTGGCTGTTCAGATCTTTTAACTGGTGCCTCTGATGACCCAAAGACTGCTCAGACTGAAGCTATACCAGAAACTGCAATGCTTCAAAACACTGTCACTGGAAAATATTGCCCTCAGCATACACTTACTCAGAATACCAACACAAAGGTAATTTTCTTAGCTTCACTTTCTTAGAATCACTGATCACCATGATTTCTTTTGTGTCAAATATAATCAAACAATTTAAATTTAGCATTCATGGTCTTGCTTTGCTATCATCTCAGTCTACTTGTCTGTCTTTGACAGCTGGTATGTACCAGTGCAAGCTTCAGCTACCTTCTGTTACAACTGGAGTCAGAAACTTTGCTATTCTGCCTCATTTTCCACTGCTTCTTGATTCGTCTCTGTCCACCTGTCATCTCACCTTATGAGATGACCTTAGGTTACACGGATCACGTTCTTGGTTCCGTGATGCACTGAAATGGTAGCCCAAGATGCTCTTAACCATTTTCATAACAGCATTTTTTTCCTACTATTAATAAGAGAGGAAGTAGCTATGGCATATTAAGAATATGAAGAATAATGGCATTCTAGTTCTAGCTTTTTCATTCTTAACTAAGAAAACTGACCTTACTTAACAGTTTCCTCTTTACGGAGCTACCTAAATTAGTGCCCAGTTTGCTAGCTGACAGTTCACAAACGGTCATTATCCACAGAGTGGAGAGGAGAAGTCTGATTGCCAGTTTGATGTTCATTTTTTTTTTTTTTTAAATATAAAATGCCTTCTACTTAGCTGGTTAGTTTGACACTTACATGTAATTCCAATTTTATACAGCTCTCGGAATTTTTGATTGTAGCCTTCTCCTGGCACATAGTCTCCAAGGCCAATGGTGCTCAGGGAAATGAAACAAAAATAAAAGGACTCCAAAAAATTCCAGTCATCTTCCAGGACAGAAAATATTGCTGCTGGGATTAAGAAGAAGCAGGAGACAGTGATGAACCCAAGGATCATGGCATGGATGATTGCGACGACCTGCTTGGAGAAGCCCCAGCGAATGTGGAAGTACAGCACCGGCCGCCTGGTGACGTACACAATGATGCGCTGCACCACCGCCGTCAGGAACAGCAGCGTGAACGGGATCCCGATGACTGAGTAGATGATGCAGAAGGCCTTTCCTCCATCAGATAAAGGCACTGTGTGTCCATAACCTGGAACAAAGCAGAGGAGGCACGGAGTTAAACGTAGGAGCTCAGGTACCAGTCTGATATCAGCTAAATTGAGAGAGAAGAACAAGCTGCACTATTGCCAATTCTGAATTCCACTATTCTTGACAAATGCTGTTCAAAGGTCTGTTTTAAGCAGGCAAACAAAACTCAGTACTAGCTATGAGCAAGTAAACCCAAATATTTTTATATTTCAAAATTGTGAACATCATTGTATAAATGCTTACTTCAGAGAAGGAAGAAAGGCCTAGTCAGGAGTGGAAGTTTATGCCAGGAGATTTGTATTTAATTCTGGGTTTTCCTGCTGAACTTTTTATTTAGTTTTACAAAGTGATGTAACTTCTTCTACCCATCCAGTAAACTGGGATAATACTTCACAAAAATATTCCTACATCTACTTTGTAGTAACACACTCTAACGCCTGTTGTAAAAATCAATTAAATTACGTAGAAGTACTATAGCCAACATTCCAAACTATCTAATTCCATGCTTCCACAAATGATAATCCATCAAAGGCATCTAAAAGCAGAACAAACATTTTTCACATCAAAACTCATAGGATCTAGCCACTGTGGCTAGATTTTTGCCTTGCCATTTACACACCAGGAGGATCAACAATGATGTGTTCAGAGTACAGGAATGGATCCCCTGGTGTACAAGAGGCTGATCACAGCCAGCAATCCCAATGTCACAAACCTGTGCAATTTACTTGTACCCAGTGCAGGTGGCTATGCTGCCAAAGCACACTCTGACAGAAAGCACTCAGTTCTAAACGTAAGTCAGCACAGAAAGGAACAGTAAATCCAGCATAAACCAGGAATGCTTTCTTCTGTTTGCCAACCAAAAAGAAAATAAAAGAGTATTTTCTTTTCATTGCAGCAAGGAAAAGGCAATCTCTTGAAATTTAGTCTGGGCAGCCTTTACACTGATATCAAACCCATCAAGTGCAGACAGGCCCTGCCAATTCTGCAGCCCCAGATCAGCCACATCATTTGGGTTGCATTACTGCTGTACAGCAAGGCATTTTCCAGAGCTACTGCAACGAGCTATCTTGAGCAGTCCAGGCAGAACACACAGTGAATTCAGGGTTATGCTGCTTCTGATTTCTGAACTGGACTCACTCTGCACCTCCCCAGTCTGCCCAGTGCAGCACTAGACCAGGCAGACATTCCATGAGGCCTCCTGGGAACCCTCTGCCTGCTCTCCTGTGAAACTGGCTGTTCTGCAAGTCCCTTCAAGTTTTATATGAACACAAGAGATTTCTTCTCTACTTTGATGATTTAATAATAGAATCATTGCTTTTTAAGTTTTCCAGAGGAGTAAATAAAAAAATAACATTTCCTTTTCTTAATATGCACAGAGACACTTCCAGACAATGAGAGGCAGGCAAAATGTCTTATCACTATAATGTACAAAGTCTTGTAGAAGAAGCACATGAGGTGTAACTCCTCTGTGTGAGCTAACCCGACAGGAAATTTCAGTTGTACTTGAATTTTAATGACATTATGAATAATTTACCCAAGCTCAGTCTTTTGAGCCCTGGAAAATCGTATTAATTAATGGCTTTTTTTCCTACTCACCTTCTGCTTGCTTTATCCGCTTTGAGATAAGAGGATCAGAACTCCACTGAGCAGTTCAATCAGATTTATGAAGTTGCAGAGAAGTGTTCTACTCTGTGCCTAATAATGGTGCTGGAGATTTGACTGGCATTTCTGATTAACACCAAGCTGTCGCTTTCTTGGCCCTGTCTATTAGATCCCTTGGATCTTTGTATCCACCAGGGCCTATCCCATCACTTCATACATGAAACTGAGCATGACTTAACGTTTTATCCACACTCATTTTCAAGTGACACTTTACTGCCCAGTTGCCCTGGGCCTCTTCCACCATCCTTACTGCCTTAATTAATGTTATATCTTTAGTAAACTTCCCTCTGCCAGGTCATTTAGGAATAAGTTGAACAGCACAAGCCCAACACAGATCTACAAGTAACACCATTTGTGACATTCCCTAGGGGAATGAACTAACCATTCCTTCAAGAACTAACCACTTCTCCTACTCTGTTTGCTATCTTTCCCTATCTCACATCCATCCAGACCAGTCCCAGTTACTTAGTTTCCCTAAAAATATTTTGTGAGAGAATCAACTGCAAGTTTGGCAGAGAAGAGTGTTGTGAGTATATCACAGGGTAATTAAAACTGATCCATGTGACACAAACACCAAAAAAAGCAGCTGCACTTCTCCATCTCTTCAGTAAAGCAGAGCTATGGGTATGTTATTTGAGTAAGCTGCAGATCAGACCTCATTTGGAATAATCTACCTCGTTCTGTATATCCATGCTTAAAGAATGCAAGCACATTGGAAGAAGAGCAGAAAAGGGTTACTGAAACCAGCACAAGAATAGAGACTTTTTTCTAAAAGGAAGATAAAATGGCTGACTTTCTTGGCACAACTGACTGGAGGTTGAAAAGTGATAGAGTATCTGCCTGTTAATGCATCAGCATACGAGCACCAGCAAAAAGAAATGCTTTAGATGCAGAATAATAATAGTGCCAGCAAAAAAAAAAAAAAAAAAAAAAGCTTTGATATAACATAAACACATTTCTAGTTTAGAAATTAGAAGAAGGTTTATAAGCTTCAGAGAAGAGTTTTGGAGCAGCCATCCATTTCCAGAACTGGGAAAAAAAAAGCCCCAAATGCCTGTGTTAAAATGAAGCCTGATGAAGCTTGGTAACTTTATAGATGGTGCAGGAACACGAAGCTACACATGACAAGCAGAAGTTGAGCTTGCAGACCTAGAAAGTCCCTTGCAAACTCCTGGCTCCTAAATTGAACATATGTTCACACTGTACAATGAATCCAAGCTTTCATTAATTTGAACACAAACACCTGTAGCATGCATACCAACAACAGTATCTGACACATTTGTTGGATCATTTCACACAAAGCAGCTTAATGGTGGTTTAATCCCAACCTCTGCGCTGACCCAGGCAGCAATAGGCTCATTTCTTGGATTGGATGAGGGATTCTGTTACTTCTCTGATACTTCTCTCATGATTCCTTTTGAAGGACAGAAATTACTGCTACACACTATGTACCTAAGCTCTGAGGAAGTGAGTCTGGAGGAACACTCTGCTCCCCAGCTCCTACCAATTACAGGAACTATCATACTAAAGAGCATTGACAGTTTCAGACTGAGGAGAGAATTTACTTTCAACCAGCAGCAGTAAGATGACATCTAAAAGCAATGTATGAGTGATCAGTGTTTGGGAAAGAGAGGAACTGCTTGGGAATAATAATATGGAAAATCTTGAGCTGAAACAGTCACAATTTATGAGGCTATGGCAAGTGAGAAAGAAAAGGATTCCTATTTTTTCCCACTATGCAAGAGCTTTTATGTAACTTTTCTTGACAATGCCTATAATCTTAGTTATCACTGTACAAAAGTCATTAAAACATCCCAAACCAACACAGCCATACTTTAAAAGAATTATGGTTCAAAGGCACAAGATACTTCATTGTCTCCTTTCAGACACTTGTGCTCTCTTGCCTCCCATCACTGCTCCTGCACCTGTTTGTACTTCTTTGTACTGTGTCCTCTTCAGGGAGGTGTGTGTGCCCATTTGCCTGTTTCAGTGGAAACCACCATGATCAGAAGCATTACAGTTGCAACCCTAAGGTGTTATTTTTGCTATGAAAAAATGATGCTCACCAAAAGGGGACTACTATTACTGTCTCAGTCTGGCTCTGTGGCTCACACGCAGAAACGCACGGCTAGCTTCAGTACAAAGTCGGTGGCAAAAGAGGCAGGAAGGGTCTTTGTTTATGTTCCAACAGGAGCATTTCTTGCTTCTGCACTGTCAAAGGTCACTGAGACAAAGAGGAGAACAATGCTGAACTCAGAGGTTTTATCCAGGGGCAGGGAAATGGTGGGACTAGGGAATGGGGACCAATAGGGAAGCTCTGAGGGAGTGACAAGGGGGGGGTCAAGGCTGACAGCCAACTGGAGAAGCCAAATTGGGATAGATTAACTTAACAGAACAAGCATCCTGGGAGAAGCCTTTCTGGTCACCCAAACCTAAAGAGGTTCTTGTGGTACTAGGGACTTGTCTTACTGAAAACTCTCTGTCCCGTGTAACCTAAGTTCACCAGCCACCACAGACTACTTATGAAGACTTTTTTTTATTCTATCAAGAACATTTGCTATGGGTGACCAGAATTAAATCAGCAATGCAGCATGTCTGATAACTGTGTTACAAATTATGAAGAAAAACAAGATTTTTTGAACACTGTATTTTTATATTGTATAATGAAAACATCAGATAACAATCACCCATTTAAAAGCACTGACCTTCAAAAAATCAAACCCTCAGATAACCTGCCCAAGCACTGCTACTCACGCTGACACTAGAGATAAAGGATATTACAAATAATCCCTTCCATTGTCTATTCATAGTTTAGAGGTGTTTTTCCTTTAAAAAAAGAAATAATGGAAAAGAATACATCCAACACCAGCAGAATTTACCAAATGGAATAAGATCAATGATCCATCTAGCTCAATGTCTTGAGATAGACCATACTGGATTGATTACACAAAGAGTAAAACCCCATAAGATGATGAGAGTTGTGTTTCAGTTCTGTTCACATGCAGGGATTTTTTCCTTAAAGGTCACTTACTCTCTTATGACTTGGAGGATTTCTGCTATTACATGCTCATATAAATCTGTTCTGATGTAATTCTAAATGTTGCCACAAAAGTGACAACATACAAAAGTGTTTATTTTTAGAAATAATTTAAAATACTTCAACCTTTTTATATTTACTTTGGTGATGAGTTACACAGGTCAATGATGTGTTCAGTAAAAAAATTTCCACTTGCTGTACTTCAAGTTAGTCTTCTGTTCCTACATCTTTCTAAAAAGGCTTAGTCATGACTTCTCTACACTTCCCAGTGGGTTGTATCCCTCTTGTGCAAGTTCCTCTTCCAGTTATTTTCTCTTCTGTCTTACCTGTGACTAATTGCTCCTGTTAGATCACTTTGTAGATAAATACACAGATCTGGCCATTATATTCCAGTTAAGATATATTTTCTCTCTCCATTTTTATATACATCATCACACTTTGTTTTCCAGAATCTCTAGGTAGCTTCCAACAATGTCCAGTTCATAATAGCCTGCGTCAAACCCAGCATTGCCTATGAACATTTCACGCTTTTCCACCCTCTGTTAGCTTGGCACTTGCTGGGACTGGGTGTTTACTCCTTTCATCCTTCTCAGACACCGCTCTGACCAATCTAAGTGGTTGTGTATCATCACTGCTTTGTCTCTCCATAGTTCAGTCCCTCCTGTAGCTCATTACTGAGTTCTTCTCTGTGTTAAGAGGCAGTAGCTGCCTTACAGGTCTTTCAGGACCCTGAATTGAGTATTTAGTGCCAGAGTGCAGAGGTGCCACAGTTGTGTCATAACAACCCAGCTAGACTTCCACACAAGTCCCCAGATGATGCCCAAAGAGGGGACGTTTGAATGGTGGAGATGGATCTGTCACCAGGTGAGGCAAGTAACAGGCGAACAGCAGTGCTACAGCCCTCGGGAAGCTTTCCCCAGCCAGCCTCTCCCAGGCTCTGGTGACGAAGCCTGGCAGGTGTGTACCAGGCTGCAGCACTGCCTCCCTCACCCCTCTGTTATGCTCCCAGGGCATCAGCCATCCACGCCTGCTCTCACAGGCTGCTCACATGAATGGGGGACACTGTCCGCAGCAAAAAAGCTCACTCCTCTCCCTTCATGAATTATACCATCAATGGTTTTGTGTTGTCTGTTTTCTTCTGCCAGGTGCTCTTCTCCTTTTCTTCTGCTACCGATTTTGTCAAGCCACAGCTCCCTCTGGCCCCAGGTGACCTGTTGCAACACCACCAGCCCTGGGTAGCACCGCTGCGTTTCTCAGGGTGTGGAGAGGGTTCTATTCAGCACATCCAGTGTCCTCCCCAACACACTCATTGAAATGGCAGAATCACACTGTGCAATGTGGCAGCATAACACAAGTGTGCTCATCCCTTTGCTGGTCTGAGTCAGCGTCCTTGAAGAGACATCAGACCTTTAAGTCAGCTCATAATCTCAAACTGCCCCAATAAATTAGGTACATCATGTACTATGTATTTTTAAGTTATGCAAAAATCTTTAATTCATCCCAAGCATAACATGACTCACTGGAGTATGATGAAGATGGTCAATGATAATATTTACATAATTTCTAGACTTTTATTTTTATAAGCCTTTGACATTTTATACTATGTTTAACAGTGAAATACATCCTTCTTCATAACTGGTCTATTATCTTCCAAGGTGAAAAGGAAATGTCAGGTGATGGTAGATCTGCACAGTAAGAGAGATCACTCTGGTTGCTGCTATGCTCTTCCTTGCAATAGAAAAGAATCGTTTGAGACCTAGTTTTACAAAAAAAGGTGTATTTCACTGTTAAATACTTTGGAAAAGTTCCTCAACACAGTTTTGCTAAACAAATCAGAGAACTTTGCTTTCCAGCCAGGCTGAGATACACTAACCTATATTGCAGAAAGGAGGAGGAAACATGTCACTATGACAGGCATTTTTAAGCAGAGGAAATCCATTTGGAAATTACATTTTACTACCTCCTCAACTCCTACAGTTGAGTTAATGGAACTGATTTTGTGTTCATTAGAAGAAGGAAGAGGAAGAGGTCCTGTAAACTAAATTGATGAAATAATCTGCTTAAAGAAAAAAAAAAAAAGAGGGAAAATGATGATGAGATTTGTCTGAAACCTAGTTCACTTCACTAATAAAAGCTTACTATGCAGTCCTCAAAGACTTGCACTGGCACAATTAGAGACGTGATGAAGGGAGTGGCAGAAACCTCTTAAACCAGTTTTGCCACTAAAGAAAATATTCATTAGGTTCATTCTCACACAGCACCAGTAAAAGGTGATTTAGAAGCGGTTTAGACTTCAAGATGACATGATTTAGTATGGTGCTGATCCAGCTCTCCTCAGTAATAATATACCCCTCAAACCTCACTGGAATAAAAGTAGTAAAACAATATTTAAATTAATTTAACCATGAATATTACATCTTCTTCATAGCAATATCTCACCTAATCACTTCTCAGAACAGAACTGTTTTGTTTTGCCAATTTCTAGAGTCAGGGGACTTCTTCCAAAAGTACCAACCAACCAACTAAAACTCCAAAGAGAGTCCAATGCACTGATTTACATGCATTTCCTAATGGTACGCAGTTTTGATTCCTTCTGAGCCTGCTCTTTGCTGCCACTAGTTATCAAAGAGAAAGACTGCTAATTCCTCAGAATCAATGTCCTGCCAGCTAGGGTTGGACTTGCCCTGGAAAGGATCGTGTTCATATGATCAGCTCACGAATGTCATCTGCTGCACTAAGAAAAGATGAAATGGCTTTTAACACGGTCAGTTTAGTAATTAATACTAAATAATAAATAAATACTTGTATGAGTAATTTGGCTTACTGTCAGAAATACCGGAACCAAAGAAATGAGGCATGGATACATTCACTTCTGTGGTCAAAGCCAGTTTCAAAATCAGTTTCTACCAGAACAGCTGTATATCAGAACATTTATATCTTGCAAAGCATACAAAATCTGCCTTGTCTGTTCCTGCACAGGAAGAAATATTTCACCTGCCCAAAGAAACTGTATCCACAGCTGCTGGGAAAAGGGATGCTAATGAATCAAACTGGGGAAAAGGCTCGTATGAGGACAAGGGATACTTTCACACTTTATTCATATTTATGTGAAGAAGAACAGCTTGCTCTACGCTCTTATATTTGGTATTGTTTAAACAGCCCATGGATTTGTACCAGTGCTAGCAAAACACTGATGTTCACTTCCTATTCTTATATATTCTGGGTCAGTTTAAATAACCTGTGTGAAAGTGGGTTTACTGTGTATGGACTTGCAACACATCCTCATTCAGAAATCGTGGTGGTCATTAATTTAGAAAAATAAAAAAATTTAAAAATCCAACATATCCTGGTAGCAGAAGCAGTAATGCTTCTAATTTCCTACTGGGTATGTTCTTAGTCCTGTAAGAAGCCTTCCTACAATAAGCCCATCCCAACTCTATGTCTTCTCTGGGAGTCCTGCACAAAGAGACAGCAAAGGCTCTTATTGACTGGGACATTTGAACAGAGTGGCACTTCTGGTGGAAAATAATTATCCATACAAAAATACATTAAAAATTTAGTATTTAACAAATAATTTGTGTACATATTATTTTTAGCTAAATGTAATAAGCCCTTAGAACTTGAAATATAAATATTTAAAACTAAACTAAAACTAATGTGAAAACGTTTTATGTATCCCATAATAATTATCATTACTGGCTATGTTCTTTTCAGTTATTTCACACTTACTGTGCTACCAAAGCAGAATAAAAATATTTCCTTGCCTTCAAAATGTACAGCTTAAGTAAAAAATACAAGCCATTCAGTGAACATGAATGGAAAGGTGGAAAAGAACGATCTGACAGGGGCAATGTGCAACACAGCAGCATTCATATGCCACCTGCACCATCACCCCCTAACCCAGTCTCCCTTTCAGTATTCATATACACTGATGAGCTCCCCACAAAACCTCTCTTCTCCAGGCTCAATGGCTTCAGTCTCTCCCAGCCCTCACAGGAGAGATGCTCCAGTCCCTTCACCACCTTGGTAGCTCTTGGATGGACTCTCTCCAATAGCTCCATGGTGGTTTTTTGCACTGGGGAGTGCAGAACTGGACCCAGCACTCCAGGTGTGGCCTCACCAGTGCTCAGTAGAGGGGAAGGATCATCTCCCCCAGCCTGCTGGCAGGACTCGCAGTGGAACCCAGCATACCATGAGCCCTCTCTACCACCTGGGCCTGCTGCTGCCTCTCCTTCAGCCCTTAATTACTCAAGGAAAACTGAAAGTGCTTTAAGTCTTTTCAAATGAGTCAAACAAGCAGGATCAGAGTAAAGCCATTAGATAGATACGTTACGTATCTATTAATTTTCTTAATGAGAGAAAAATTACAGAACCACTTATTTACAACAAGAAGTTCTGTATCTTTTTTGCTATTGTTAAGACCATTTACATTTTTCTAGAGAGATATATGCCATCCCCTTCTGCAGCTTAGTGTTCCTGTGAACTCTCAAGTTCCAAAAAACATTTCATAATTCCAAAATTATGGCACAGAAATTCTTACATTATTTATGGTTACCACTAACCAGTTTCCATGATCTCCAGGGAATATTTTCTTCCCAGCTAGGAAATGCGTTAAGATGGTTATTGCCTTTGTTCCAACACAGCTGCAGATGCTGGAGAATTAGCTGTTCAGGGAGAAATTTCTGTACCCTGTAATCTATATAAGGTTACTGTGCACCTTTGTATATAAACATATACAAGTATAGAAGGTGGGAATATTGATGTTGTGACCTGGGCACGTCTTTCCAATTCCACATTTTTTCTGTACTGATAATGCAGCAGAAGAAACTGTTGTCACCTTAAGTATTCAGGACAAGTAACAATAAAGCACAAATAACTTTTATTTCTTTCTTGAAATTCTGACATACTTTTGTATAAATGATTGTGACTTATTATTATTATACATTTCTGTCATGTAGAGATTAAAATATAAACATGACTTTTAAGCCAGAAAAAACTCCACATTCTTGAAGACTGACAAAAAATAGCTTTGCTCTGCTTCACCTTTGAGTTAGCTGCTCTCATGATCCACAAATACTAATATAAAAATGCAAGTTAAAGACATTTTTTAATCAAATTCAAGTGGAAAAACATTAAGTAGTACAAATACCTTGTCATTTCAATCAGCAAGGAAAAAGAAGAAAAAAGCTGCAGTCAGTGCAGGGGGATCCCTGGACACTACATATTTATAGATGGTAATTTACTATTCAAAACATGATAATTTTTGACACTCTCCACATACCACCAATGCAGCAGGAGAAACTGCAAGATGCAGAAAATGTTTTTGTGTTGGGCTTGTGAGCAAAACTTTAAAACATTAAAATAGGTTGGTTGCAACAGGAGCTTAGATCTTATATCTGAATGTCATGAAAAAAGCAGTATTTGATAATATTACTTAAGGGATCGGGTATCTGCCAATTCCTGCCCAAAATCAATTCTTTTGACCATTGGAACGCAAACTATAGCTACAGGAAAAAACCAAACAGAATGAAAAGAATTGCATGGCCACCTTGTTTACATTAGCATTACAGCACAGTGAGTGTTGATCCATAGTGTGGAATACTTGGTAGCATGTACCTGAATTCAAGATTGCATTTAGGGAAGCCAGGGTTTGCTTCAGATTTGCTCTACTCTGTTCACAAAGACTGGATGCCCAGTAATAGCTGAGGTACTCTCCACTGCTTCAGGCTGTTTAATTGGAAAGAAGTCCAGTCTACATGCTCCAAAACTGCTCCACAAGTGTGAACCAAAGCAGGAAGTCTGAATGAACTGTAGTGCACTCTTGATCTGAAACCAAACAGAACTACAGGGCCAAGAAATCTGGCAGACTTCAGCTGCCTTCAGATTTTGAAGTTGAATTCTTTGCTTCCCTAGCATCAGCTCCTCCACTGGTATTCCACAGCAGAGTTGTGCCAGACTGGCTTAATATCACAGCTCCCCATACTTCCCTGATTGGCTCCCGATTTTTGGAAGGAAAAACTTCCATTTATTGTTTCTGAATTGCCATCATAGTTCAATAAGATGAATGACAACAGTATTAAAAGTCTGTGAGCCTACCTGAACCTCAGGTCACTTGATAATATACAAGGATGCTCTATTAATTGAAGGGAAACTAAATATAACTCTGAGCCAAACCCAACAAATGCTAGTATCGCCTAATTCTGATGACAATATTCTACATTTCCTGTCATCACAAAGATCATCCACGTCTCTCTCACATCACCATGCAAGGCAAGGCACACCTACAGTCTGATGGGAATTCCAAATGGCAGCAAGCAGTAACATTTTGTCCATCTAGTCACTGCTGTTTTAGACAGTATTTACCCAGAGCAAGTGAGTAAGTGAAAAACATTACAACCCCACAGCAGTGATGCTAACAATGAAGTCATTCCCATATCAGCAGTTAAGATGTGGGGGGTGTGCACAAGGAAGTAGTTGTTACTAGAGCAGCACAACAGCAGATGGAATCCACTGCACAGGAACCAAACACAGACATAAGATTAAGTACAGAAATCATTATCTCCCCCCAACACCTGAGATGATTATTATGAGTGTTTGATGCAATATTATCTCTTCTCAACAATAGTATCAGTGGGAAATACAGCTCAAAATATAGTAACTTTAACTTGAAAATAATAGCACTCTTTCCTGCCACCACCCAACACCAGATCTTGCTAATCCTGCCCGGATAGATTACGTATGACCAAAACAGGTATTATCAACCCAAGGGAACTGTTACACCCTCCCAGCAGAGTCTACTTGAAAACACACGTTCCTTGCCACCAGAAAGATACCTACCATGCGTGACACAGGGTGGCAGGGCTCTAGGTGAGGCATATTCACCATTCCAGGGCTAGTAAATATTCCTTTAGAAAGAACATGTTCCCTGCAGGAAGAGTTTATGTTCTCCAGGCACTCAGACAGCAGGCAAAGCTTTCCCACTTACCCTGCAAGAGCAAATTTTTTCAAACCCTGTCAGCTACATGGCTCCTATCAGACTGCCTGTTGAGAAACTCCTTTTTCTTGGGCCATGCTAAACTTCCAGCCTGTCATGCAGTCTGTGTGGGCTGGACCCATACTCCCACAGTGCCCTGACAACTTCAGTCATGCTTTTTGGATGTGTCATTAAAGATTTCCTGTCCTCTGTGTGCTTCACAGGACAGGAGCAGAGACTAAACGTTGACTTCAGCAGGCAGAGGTCTGCTAAATCTCTGTGCCAAAGCATTCAGGCCTTACTTCCATCACAAATGATAGTCAAGAGGTGTACATGAATTTCTGGGTTTGCCCTTTGGGCTTGTGTTTGTTCTTGTTTTTTTAAAAGCTAACAGCACTTTTTTTTTTTTTAAGTCTAAAGTCTTTATACTGGAAATCAGTTCCTCTTAGTGTCATCCTGGATTTAGCACCCTATAAGAGTTTAACTGCAATCAAACCAGGATCCATCCGGTGTTAGGCTGTTTTTCCCCCATAGAACTCCCAGTAACAGCACATTTCTAGAAATACCTATCCAAAATACAAACATAACATCTTTAGATCTGCCTCTAGCAAAGATTTAGCATAAATAAAAAAACTCTTGTTTCAACAGTTATTTTCTGTTATCTCAGATTCATTTTCCAATGGAGAAAGAAGTAAAAATTACAAAAGTCTGTTGAATAAAACTCAACCAACAGGTCAAAAGTAAGGTGAGACTTCCTGAGGGCTCCTCTGAGAATTCAGCTGGCAAAATTCCAATTATTCTTTTATTGGTTTACTTGCCCGCTAGGCAACAGATGGTCAAAAATCTGTATCAAAGTAGGGGCTCCAACAGACTACTTTATTATGAAGGTTTCCTAATAGAACAAACTACGTAAGTCTCAGAAACTTAAATTTGATAAAAGAGAAATGTGAACGAGTTTTATTAGGAAAGTTTTACTTGTCGTCCTCTGAAACACTGGAAAACAAGATGAGGTTTTTGCACCGGAATGTGCAGCAACGTGTGCAACAGCATTCCCATAATAATGTATTTTTAAAGCCACTGATCATCAAGATTAACAAGCAATCAAAGAAATAGGTTATTTAAAAGCCTTCCTAAGACCTTCAACACCAACTTCAAGGTATCGAAAGGGGTTGTTGTGGTTTAACCCCAGATGGCAACTAAGCACCATATGGCTGTTTGCTCACTCCTCCCTCATGATGGGGAGGAGAATTAGAAATAAAAAGTAAAACTTATGGGTTGCGATAATAAAAGTTAGTAACTGAAACAAAGTCAAATACAATAATAATTATAATAATAACAATAATAATAGTAATAATGAAAAGGAGAATGAAAGGAATAAAATCCAAGACAGACAGGAGATGCACACAGAAGTGCTCATCACGTGCTGATTGATGTTCATCCCATCCCCATGCAGCAACTAGCCTCTACCAGCCAACTTCCCCCAGTTCATACAGTGGGCATGATGTTCTGTGGCATGGAATATCCCTTTGGCCAGTTTAGGCCAGGTGTTCTGGTCATGAGCCCTCACAGTTTCTGTGTACCAGCTCCCTGGCAGATCATGGGAAGCTGAAAAGTCCTTGACTTGGGGTAAGCTCTACTGAGCTACAACTAAAATTTCAGTGTGTTATCAATATTACTCACACTCAATACAGAACAGAGCACTGTACCAGCTACTAAGAAGAAAATTAACTCTGTCCCAGTTGAAACCAGGGCAGGGTACAAGCCTTTCTAGTTCTTCCTCAGATTCACATCCTGAAATATTCAAAGTAGGAAAAAAACCTAAACATGGACAATGTTTTGGCAGAGAAGAAGTGTCATTATTTACTAGACTTAGCCAATAGCTTGCCCACGATACTGATCTTCTTATGTTGATTTGGTAAAAAAACACGATGAGACTTTCACCTTGACTGCAGCATGAAGTGGTGTATCTCACACAATAGATTTTACACATCCAGATTCTGTCTTTAATTCCAACAGTCTGCACCTATGGAAAAACTCCTTTTAGCAGCTAAGATGCATATAGGATCTAACTGGCAGTGAAGCTCAGAGGACACATACTTTCTGAAGAGACTGATAGAAGAAGGAGCTTTTTCTTACCAGAAAAGGTCTGGAACCATGGATTCATTTCATGCTGCAACTTTGTCTTTCCACAGGCTCTAATTTTCACATAACAGGTTTTAGAGTCCTATCAGTTACTTCACCTTTCCACCACTTGTAAGCCCTTGAGTATGCACAGTATACCCCAGGGATGTGCCAGCTGCCACTGCTGAACCCAGCACCTGTGCACTGTGGTGCTCTGCTTGAAGCCAGGTACAGTTCACTGGAAAAGAGATTTCTAAAAATTTATTATTCACACCTGTTACCATCCCAAATGCACCCTGGGTTGTGTCAAAAGCTTTGAATGCATTGCAGTGGCACTTACTGAAGTGTTTTAATCACACATCCAATCACTGAAGAATACCTATCTAGTCTTGCTAACTTAATAATTTCTTGCATTGAAATGAACCACAGCTTTTCTTCCTACCATCTGGAAATAAAAAGAAACAACCAGCTGCAAATTAGTATGCTTTCCACCTCCACTTTGAAACAAAAATTGCTTTATTGCACCATCAGAAAGAACAGAGCACGAAAACAGTGAAGGAAAGCAGTATTGTGGGCAGTAAGGAATTATCACACAACATTAAAAAATTAAGCCATTTCACGCTGTGGAGTTAAAATCAAATCTGTAAGCAGCATCTTTGCATTAAAATGCAACCTCACGTAGAAGAAAGCATTATCTACCAGATACAGCAGGGGAATAGGAATATTTACTTCTAATCTTGTTACTGATTTGACATGTGGAACTCAGGGAAATTACGAGCATCAGCTCTGTTGTTTGGCAGAGGAATACACATAGTCCTTGCCTATTTTTGTAAGGCATTTCAATATTTCATATATAAGTCAGTCAGTCACCATAATGTATCTCCATATGAATAAATCCTATTACTATCTTCTGTTTTAATAGCTATTTCTCAGAAACATGAAGAATTCAACAATGCATAAAGCCAAACAGAAGCAAAACAATTTAACACAAATAGAGAAAAAATCACTAAAGCAACTAGCAAAACCACACAGATCTGAAGTGCATCACACTCCACTTTCATGCAAGCACATTCCATCTAGAATAATAAAGATAAATTATGAGACAATATTTACATAAGGACCAAAGTGAGATACTTTTACAAGAGATTACTTATTCAAAACTCTAAATCACAGTCCTAAATATGATACTCGATGATACTTTCTCATTTGAATACAGTCTAGCTGAATATATCCACCATTTCATCAAGCTCAAAATAGAACACGAATTTGCAAATCTCAATGGGAAAATACTTTAACTGTTGTGAGAACTGGTTTACTGAACCATAAACTGATTTTATAGATACACTAGTCCTATTCAATTATTCACATGTTTAGGGCATCCCACATAGCAAACAAGAATTGTGGGAAACAAATTTGATTAGTTACACTGGAATAAGGACACCCAGGGTAATCACAACTGTATGTCCTATCAGCATATAAAGAGAAAGGAAAAGAACTGTAGTTGAACATACTATTTATGTTCACAAGGAAATGAAATGTAGAGGTTTTTGCTCATCTAGAAGAAAGTATTTAGAAATAAATAGGGATGTAGCATTTAGACACGTAAACTACATACACAAGACATTTAGCCAGCAATGTAAAGACACAGAGCAACTTAAATACTCTGTGGTTTTCAAACCTTATATATATTGTCTGTTTAGACTAACGGCAATTTGTTGTAAAACAATGCACTTCACTTAGCTACAAAAATGTCTCTTGGTGGGATAGCTGACGATTCCAGAAATTCTTACAACTATAGGATGACTTTCCTAGTGGAAATACATCATTCCAACCTCTCAGGGCCAGAATAGCCCTAAGATAGCCCTGCATACGATGAAAGCAGGCAACATTAAATCAGTATGACAATTCATCAAAAAATACTCCAGTTGCCCAATCACAACTCTGGACTCACCAAGTCAGTCAAAGACCATCGACACTGACCAATGACTTTGAGACCCATTTCCTTAAATCCCTTTCCGGTAAGGTAGCACACGTATCAGAAATGCTTAGCAATCATCCAGTCTGAAGGTTTCATGTTCAGCGCCCTCCTGCCAGCACCTGCATTTGCAAACAGTGACCAACATGAAATGTGTGGATTGACACAACCTGTGACTCTGTAAGGAAAGAAGGATGCTTACATGGCATCTCTCAGACCTCAGCATAAAGGGGAGGGGAATGTAAAATTGTTGGTAATTCCAAAATAAAGGCCTAGCACTGAAGAGCCTGAACAGCAATGAGTAAATTGATAGTTAACACATCTTTACAAGGGAGAGATTTCTTTGCAAGCATCTGGTCCTAGGAACGCAACCGGTTTCTTGTAATTGTCAACATCAATGTCTTGTCAATTGTCAATGATAAGAATTTGTAAACTGGTTACAATGGCATGACTGCATTGCTTCCTTACTAACTTCAAAGACAATGCAGTTTAGCACATAACAGTAGCTACCCAGCAGGAGAAAATGAAGTTCCCCTGGAGATACGTGTACCTGAGATACACGGGATAGGAATATTTTAATGGTGGCATCTGAATTAACAAAAAGGAGTCCAGTTAAAATTCTTTCAGCTTTGCTTGCTGACATTTTAATCCTGCTTGAAATAATGCTCCTTTACAAGGGACAGCCAGCAATTGTCAGATACATTAGCATTACAGGAAACACTTCCTTAGGTTGCCAATGCCTTTCTTATATATCTGTTGACAATTTGACTGTGCTTTTTTGATTCTTTCTTTTACCACACTGCTACATGAAATGCCTAACTAATTCCAGAGTTACCGCTAGGAAAAAAGTTGCTGTTGGTTCTGGCTGCTCTTGTATTGGTTGCAGTTTACTCAAATGTAATAACTCAGAGCAAACTAATCCAGCAGGAAAGGAGTATGTTTCTTCCAGTCCAATAAACTGACTTGGCTTACTGCTGTGGTCCTGTTGGCAACACACCCAGCACAGGGTTGGACCCCAGGGTGAGAATCGGGGATCCAAGCCATCTTCCTACTGCTGGCAAAGCTGTTAGGTAGGCCCAGCCCATTTTGTTTTGCAACACCCGGAGCAAACCCTTTACTAGGTAAAGAGAGGCATCCAGCGTGCTAAAGCAGAGAAAATACTGCCACCTTCTCACAAAGGCTACTCAGGCATTTGGTCAGTTATGTGGGCAGCATTGTCTGGTGTGTAGTTTGTTTTCTACACATAGTACACAACTGAGCAATTCCCTAGAAAGGAGAAGCAGTATTTTTGGGTTCTCCACTGAAGGAAAGATACAGAAATGTGCATTGCACACTTTGATATGGCTTCTAGGTAAAACCTTTTTCAAGTAGCTGTAATTTCCTCTAATATTACTGAGCAGAAAAACTATTACTAAAGGAAAAAAACCAACATCAAATACAAGAAAATAAAAGCATGCTGAAGTGCATCCACAGGATGGGAAATCAGCTTACTGTATGGGAACACAGCCTAGCAGCAGAAATGGAGAACTGCAAGACAAAATACACAGGCTCCTATTTTCAACCATACTAATGGCTCATACATGGTTTTTCATGACTGTTTTTCCTTTGTCTTAGTTCATCCTTTAGCAAAATACATACAGAAATGTCACGGTAATCTCTCAAGATGCAGAGCATAACAGTAGGGCACTAATCAGCAAAGCAGTTCCTGGTATGCATGTGCTTCAAGATCTACTGATAAAACATTATTCAGAAATGTGAAAGATTATCCCCATCTCCCTCATGACATCCAAGGACATGGTATAATGCAAGGTTAAGACCTGGGGTTCAAACTTCTGTTCGAGATGTTGAGAGAGCTTTCATCTTTTGCTTTGATTGAGATTCATGGCTACCAATAACTACTAGGATAAATGACAATTTCCTCAAAGCAGCATACAAAATACTCTCAGGTGGCAGCTAGAAAACCTGACCTGAACATTCAAGTGGCTTCACTAAGTAAACAGAGCTGCACTAAAAGATACAACTGAAAACTAAAGATGTATCTTTGCACTGTAGGTAGGCAGAATGTAAATGCATAACAAATCCAATAATAAACTAAGGCCTAAATCTAAGGCCTGAGATAAGTCTCAGATTTACCTTTTTCTTATCAACATGAATTGTTGATTTACACAGTGTAACATCCTGCAGTGTTCATGGTTCTTTGGTTGCCCAACCGGAGTTGCAGCAGTGGACCAGGAGCCAGGCTGGAGTCCTGGATTTCTCAACAAATGTGTAAATGCACAGAGGTAAATTAAACAATCCTCACATTAGAGAAATTCATTGCTAAGTACTAATCACTCAAATTATTTACAGCATTTTGTGTTAATTTCTGTGCACCACTTACAGTTTACAGTAGCTGGGATTTTAAAACAGGAACACAATGACACTTCTTTGAGCCCTGTCCATTTTTGCTATACTGTTGAGTCAGCATTCCAACACTAACCAAAAACAGAGCCATGGAAATCACTGATCATAGAACTGTCAAAGTTGGAAAAACCCTCTAGCATCACCAAGTCTAACCATCAAACTATATAATATGTATAAATAAGTAACAAGACCTCCTGTGGAGTGTTTAAAATTTAATTGCCTATTAGTACATCATACAGCCTACAACTTCTGAAACTCTACAAGAGATGGAAGTTCTCTGGTTTGCTTTAGAGTTTTCTCATTTCCTTTAGGCTGTAGACTTCAAAGGAAAAGGTCTATGCCATTCTTGTACAGCATACAGCTGGGAAAATAGCTACTTAAAAAAATATACTAAGCAGAGGTTCCGAGGCCTTCCCATATTAATCTTAAATACAATGATCAACTTTTAAGGCTCTTCTCCCTTTTGTGGAGGGAGATGTACAGACTTCTATAATGAAGTCCCCAAGAGTTAAACATCCAAGCTATTTAATTTTTAGCAGATCTCTGGACATGTTGCTACTTTCTGAAGGGTTTTTTCCCCCACTTTAAAGCCACATACAGTACAGTCTCAGCCTACTGGGGAAGAGGTGAAATCAGATTTTTGCTCTGTGTTTGCACTTGGTGACTCTAAAGTAACATCTCCTTTTCAAACTATATTGTAAACAAAAGAGGATACCTACTCTAACGTGCCTCCGGACCTTGGCACTACTACTGCATGTTGCAATGTCTAAGACTGCCAATCACATTTTAAAAACTCAACCAAGCAAAATATGTGCTCATAGTGTGCCATGTAGTTTTAAAAGGACAAAAAAGTAGAAGACCAAGTGTCACGGAAGAGAAAATGCAATACAGACTTTAAAATAAAATCCTACGTAAGTCCCATTTCAGTCATTGCTGCACCGTTTGAGATTTTCTGAAGGATTACTTTTGCCTCTTAATACTGAGAAATCTTCCCACACTTGGAAATAATGATAGTTTTAGTATGTATTTCATAGAATCATAGAATGATTTGGGTTGGAAGAGACCTTAAAGATCATCTTGTTCCAACCCCCCTGCCATGGGCAGGACACCGTTCACAAGATCAGGTTGCTCAGAACCCCATCCAATGTGGCATTAAACATTTCCAGGGATGAGGCATCTATCTTCACTGTGCAACCTCTGCAAGTGCCTCACCACCCTCACAGTAAAGAATTTCCTCCTAATATGCAAACTAAACCTACTCTCTTTCAGTTTTAAGCCATTTCCCATTGTCCTATCACTACATGCCCTTGTAAAAGGTCCCTCTCCAGCTTTCTTGTGGGTTTCCTTCAGGTACTGGAAGGACACAATTAGATCATTCCAGAATCTTCTCTTCTCCAGGCTGAACAATCCCAATTCTCTCAGCCTTTTCTCATAGGAGAGGTACTCCCATAAACATTTTCAATAAAGCTGAGAAAAGGACTACTTCTACAGTCATTTCAACATACAACAACTAGAAATATAACATACAACAACAAAGAAAATAAGTCACAAAATCTAAGCACCGCCTGAAATGTATTTTCTTTTGCAAAAGCCACAATTCTGAAACTACATTCATCTCTCATTCTGCTTATTGAAAAAAAAGAAAGTGAACAATGATGTGTCTTAACCATATCATTTCAATATCTAATTCTGGTTGGTCCCTCTTTTACCTTAAACTAACTTATACATCTAGTCTTAGAAACCTTCTGTGAAGAAGCTACTATTAGAGAATTTAAGGTTATTCAGCTGAGTCAGTTTAAACAGTCTTTAAATAATTGAAAGACACTGAAGGAGGTACTCATACTAAAGTAGAATGAAATTCAGAGGTGCATTTTAACCTTTTCATTTTAGTTTTGAGTTATTTCTAACATACTCAGAATAAACATTCAGTGTGTCGGACATGAAATGCACAAGGAGCAAAATATATGACAAAACCCTACTCTCATAGTACCAGTGCTCTCAAAAGCTGCATTTGCAATGATAATAAATTATGCTTGAAAACATTCTATACAGAAATTCTGGTCATGCCAGAAGTTTTCAATTTGTAGTAGAGGACAGCAGGAAAGATGCAGAAAGCCTCTACTTGCTGTTATCGTAACAGTCTGGACTCACAATTTTCAGGAGAAGGATGGAATTCTGCTGTTAAAGTTTCTAGCAGTAAATACTATGCAACTTTGTCAGAGGGCACAGACTCAATTTCTCACACACAAGCAAAGAGTATTTGGAACACTGGGCTGGCTTGTTCCACTGGCAAAACCTGTTTCCCAGCCTAACCTGCAACTGGCATTTCCCTGGCTCCTCAAAAATGATGTGATAACTTCTGAAACTGCTCAAGTGACTGGCACAGAATCCGTTTAGAGTACGGACTATGGTAATTCTTAGGAAGCATCAGACAGTAAATGCTTGGAGTCTGGTGACAGCTGGTGTACCACTTGGATTCATAAGTGCTTCTCCTACAAGGGCGCTAGCAGACTGTTTTCAGAGATGCGTATCTTTTCCTTTCCAAGGAAAAGGAAATCCGTATGTTCTTCCAAGAGGCACTTTGATACTTTTGTGAAGCACAGACACTTGAAAAGCTTTGCTCCATTCATTCCTTTCAGTCCTGCTCTTAACCAGGACCACATTGCTGTTTTGTCCTCACAAGAAACAATCTGTTTAAGGTTTAGGCAAGGTTCTTCAGTAAAAAAGACAACTGGTACATTTCTCTTTGATCTTCTGGGTCACCATCAGTAACTACTGCAGGTCTTCAGTTGAATTTTGCACAAATGTCGTGACTCTCAAGCAGCTCAGGTCAGACCCAGAAACAGTAGGGATTTAGATAGCTAATTCCCAAGAAACTTTTTATTACTGTTCTTTAATCCTGAAGACATCAAAACTCTCATAGGAATCCTAATTTTTCCGCAAAAGGCTAAACTTCCACTTCTTCGCAGGCCAAGAAA
Organism: Coloeus monedula; assembly: GCF_965178545.1. Classification (NCBI taxonomy): domain Eukaryota; kingdom Metazoa; phylum Chordata; class Aves; order Passeriformes; family Corvidae; genus Coloeus; species Coloeus monedula. The sequence goes on along the minus strand of NC_138782.1, from coordinate 47,407,952 downwards.
TATTTTGGTCTTCATATGGCTAAGTAGCTTGTAACCTACTTTATAATTAACCTGAAGCAGTGACTAAAATAGACATTCGTCCATAGATTATGATGTTCCTCTATCCAAAAAACCTCACAGATTATTAAAATGACGATGCAGTGGGCCAAAGTGAAACAAGGAAAGAACCAAAACAGCCAACAAATAAATGAAAACAGGAGAAACTACAGATTTAAAAGACCTTTTT